>NC_053389.1:24217203-25494687 GCF_905171765.1 Bufo bufo | reverse complement strand
CAATTGGTTAAAGATCTTATACTCAGGGGCAGAGAGTTTCCCGCTGGTGAATGGTTGGTCGGGCAATTCCTTTGAGGTCGGGTCTGGAGTCCGCCAGGGTTGTCCGTTGAGCCCGCTTTTATACGTGTTCGCGATTGATCCTCTTCTAAAGAGGCTTGATCGTGGACCGTTGGCGGGAGTCAGGATGGATCCGGCGGAGCCAGAAGCCACTCTTAGGGTTGTGGCTAGAGTTGAGCGAACACCTGGATGTTCGGGTTCGAGAAGTTCGGCCGAACTTCCCGGAAATGTTCGGGTTCGGGATCCGAACCCGACCCGAACTTCGTCCCGAACCCCATTGAAGTCAATGGGGACCCGAACTTTTCGGCACTAAAAAGGCTGTAAAACAGCCCAGGAAAGAGCTAGAGGGCTGCAAAAGGCAGCAACATGTAGGTAAATCCCCTGCAAACAAATGTGGATAGTGAAATGAATTAAAATAAAAATAAAATATATAAAAATAAACCAATATCAATTGGAGAGAGTTCCCATAGCAGAGAATCTGGCTTCACGTCAGCAGAGAATCAGTCTTCATGCCATAGCAGAGAATCTGGCTTCACGTCACCCACCACTGTAACAGTCCATTGTCATATATTTAGGCCCCGGCACCCAGGCAGAGAAGAGAGAGGTCCGTAACAGAGAATCTGGCTTCATGTCAGCAGAGAATCAGTCTGCATATCATAGCAGAGAATCAGGCTTTACGTCACCCAACACTGGAACAGTCCATTGTCAGATATTTAGGCCCAGGCACCCAGGCAGAGGAGAGAGGTCACGTAACAGAGAATCTGGCTTCATATTAGCAGAGAATCAGTCTGCATGTCATAGCAGAGAATCAAGCTTCACGTCACCCACCACTGGAACAGGCCACTGTCACATATTTAGGCCCAGGCACCCAGGCAGAGGAGAGAGGTCCCATAACAGAGATTCAGGCTTCATGTCAGCAGAGAATCAGTCTTCATGTCATAGCAGAGAATCAGGCCTCACGTCACCCACCACTGGAACAGGCCACTGTCACATATTTAGGCCCAGGCACCCAGACAGAGGAGAGAGGTCCCGTAACAGAGAATCTGGCTTCATGTCAGCACAGAATCAGTCTGCATGTCATAGCAGAGAATCAGGCTTCACGTCACCCACCACTGGAACAGGCCACTGTCACATATTTAGGCCCAGGCACCCAGGCAGAGGAGAGAGGTCCCATAACAGAGATTCAGGCTTCATGTCAGCACAGAATCAGTCTTCATGTCATAGCAGAGAATCAGGCTTCACGTCACCCACCACTGGAACAGGCCACTGTCACATATTTAGGCCCAGGCACCCAGACAGAGGAGAGAGGTCCCGTAACAGAGAATCTGGCTTCATGTCAGCACAGAATCAGTCTTCATGTCATAGCAGAGAATCAGGCTTCACGTCACCCACCACTGGAACAGGCCACTGTCACACATTTAGGCCCTGGCACCCAGACAGAGGAGAGAGGTCCCGTAACAGAGAATCTGGCTTCATGTCAGCACAGAATCAGTCTTCATGTCATAGCAGAGAATCAGGCTTCACGTCACCCACCACTGGAACAGGCCACTGTCACACATTTAGGCCCTGGCACTCAGACAGAGGAGAGAGGTCCCGTAACAGAGAATCTGGCTTTATGTCAGCACAGAATCAGTCTTCATGTCATAGCAGAGAATCAGGCTTCACGTCACCCACCACTGGAACAGGCCACTGTCACATATTTAGGCCCAGGCACACAGGCAGAGGAGAGAGGTCCCATAACAGAGATTCAGGCTTCATGTCAGCAGAGAATCAGTCTTCATGTCATAGCAGAGAATCAGGCTTCACGTTACCCACCACTGGAACAGGCCACTGTCACATATTTAGGCCCCGGCACCCAGACAGAGGAGAGAGGTCCCGTAACAGAGAATCTGGCTTCATGTTAGCAGAGAATCAGTCTGCATGTCATAGCAGAGAATCAAGCTTTACGTCACCCAACACTGGAACAGTCCATTGTCAGATATTTAGGCCCAGGCACCCAGGCAGAGGAGAGAGGTCCCGTAACAGAGAATCTGGCTTCATGTTAGCAGAGAATCAGTCTGCATGTCATAGCAGAGAATCAAGCTTCACGTCACCCACCACTGGAACAGGTTACTGTCACATATTTATGCCCAGGCACCCAGGCAGAGGAGAGAGGTCCCATAACAGAGATTCAGGCTTCATGTCAGCAGAGAATCAGTCTTCATGTCATAGCAGAGAATCAAGCTTCACGTCACCCACCACTGGAACAGGCCACTGTCACATATTTAGGCCCAGGCACCCAGGCAGAGGAGAGAGGTCCCATAACAGAGATTCAGGCTTCATGTCAGCAGAGAATCAGTCTTCATGTCATAGCAGAGAATCAGGCCTCACATCACCCACCACTGGAACAGGCCACTGTCACATATTTAGGCCCAGGCACCAAGACAGAGGAGAGAGGTCCCGTAACAGAGAATCTGGCTTCATGTCAGCACAGAATCAGTCTTCATGTCATAGCAGAGAATCAGGCTTCACGTCACCCACCACTGGAACAGGCCACTGTCACATATTTAGGCCCAGGCACCCAGGCAGAGGAGAGGTCCCATAACAGAGATTCAGGCTTCATGTCAGCACAGAATCAGTCTTCATGTCATAGCAGAGAATCAGGCTTCACATCACCCACCACTGGAACAGGCCACTGTCACATATTTAGGCCCAGGCACCCAGACAGAGGAGAGAGGTCCCGTAACAGAGAAGCTGGCTTTATGTCAGCACAGAATCAGTCTTCATGTCATAGCAGTGAATCAGGCTTCACGTCACCCACCACTGGAACAGGCCACTGTCACATATTTAGGCCCAGGCACCCAGGCAGAGGAGAGAGGTCCCATAACAGAGATTCATGCTTCATGTCAGCAGAGAATCAGTCTTCATGTCATAGCAGAGAATCAGGCTTCACGTCACCCACCACTGGAACAGGCCACTGTCACATATTTAGGCCCCGGCACCCAGACAGAGGAGAGAGGTCCCGTAACAGAGAATCTGGCTTCATGTCAGCACAGATTCAGTCTTCATGTCATAGCAGAGAATCAGGCTTCACGTCACCCACCACTGGAACAGGCCACTGTCACATATTTAGGCCCAGGCACCCAGGCAGAGGAGAGAGGTCGCGTAACAGAGAATCTGGCTTTATGTCAGCACAGAATCAGTCTTCATGTCATAGCAGAGAATCAGGCTTCACGTCACCCACCACTGGAACAGGCCACTGTCACACATTTAGGCCCCGGCACCCAGACAGAGGAGAGGTTCATTCAACTTTGGGTTGCCCCGCAATATAATGGTAAAATGAAAATAAAAATGGGATTGAATGAGGAAGTGCCCTGGAGTACAATAATATATTGTTAAGGGGAGGTAGTTAATGTCTAATCTGCACAAGGGATGGACAGGTCCTGTGGGATCCATGCCTGGTTCATTTTTATGAACGTCAGCTTGTCCACATTGGCTGTAGACAGGCGGCTGCGTTTGTCTGTAATGACGCCCCCTGCCGTGCTGAATACACGTTCAGACAAAACGCTGGCCGCCGGGCAGGCCAGCACCTCCAAGGCATAAAAGGCTAGCTCTGGCCACGTGGACAATTTGGAGACCCAGAAGTTGAATGGGGCTGAACCATCAGTCAGTACGTGGAGGGGTGTGCACAGGTACTGTTCCACCATGTTAGTGAAATGTTGCCTCCTGCTAACACGTTCCGTATCAGGAGGTGGTGCAGTTAGCTGTGGCGTGGTGACAAAACTTTTTCACATCTCTGCCATGCTAACCCTGCCCTCAGAGGAGCTGGTCGTGACACAGCTGCGTTGGCGACCTCTTGCTCCTCCTCTGCCTTCGCCTTGGGCTTCCACTTGTTCCCCTGTGACATTTGGGAATGCTCTCAGTAGCGCGTCTATCAACGTGCGCTTGTACTCGCGCATCTTCCTATTACGCTCCAGTGCAGGAAGTAAGGTGGGCACATTGTCTTTGTATCGGGGATCCAGCAGGGTGGCAACCCAGTAGTCCACACACGTTAAAATGTGGGCAACTCTGCTGTCGTTGCGCAGGCACTGCAGCATGTAGTCGCTCATGTGTGCCAGGCTGCCCAGAGGTAAGGACAAGCTGTCCTCTGTGGGAGGCGTATTGTCATCGTCCTGTGTTTCCCCCCAGCCACGCACCAGTGATGGGCCCGAGCTGCTTTGGGTGCCACCCCGCTGTGAACATGCTTCATCCTCATCCTCCTCCACCTCCTCCTCATCCTCGTCCTCCTCGTCCTCCAGTAGTGGGCCCTGTCTGGCCACATTTGTACCTGGCCTCTGGTGTTGCAAAAAACCTCCCTCTGAGTCACTTCGAGGAGACTGGCCTGAAAGTGCTAAAAATGACCCCTCTTCCTCCTCTTCCTCCTGGGCCACCTCCTATTCCATCATCGCCCTAAGTGTTTTTTCAAGGAGACATAGAAGTGGTATTGTAACGCTGATAACAGCGTCATCGCCACTGGCCATGTTGGTGGAGTACTCAAAACAGCGCAACAGGGCACACAGGTCTCGCATGGAGGCCCATTCATTGGTGGTGAAGTGGTGCTGTTCCGCAGTGCGACTGACCCGTGCGTGCTGCAGCTGAAACTCCACTATGGCCTGCTGCTGCTCGCACAGTCTGTCCAGCATGTGCAAGGTGGAGTTCCACCTGGTGGGCACATCGCATATGAGGCGGTGAGCGGGAAGGCCGAAGTTACGCTGTAGCGCAGACAGGCGTGCAGCAGCAGGGTGTGAACGCCGGAAGCACCTTCAATCTAAGATATCCTTTTTGGGATAGCTTTAAAGTAGGCCTGATATCGCAGAAACTACTAATTTTGAGAATGGCAAATTTGGGAATAGTTTTTCAACCCAGAACAAAAACTGTGCTTTTACGGTCACTACAAATAATTTGACCAGCTAAAACAGTACAGATTTGGTTGAATATAAATGTGAGGCCTATTTTTTATACGCTGTGTGACAGATATACCTTTAATTACAGAATTAGACTTGTATCTGCACGGTAGCGTGTGTGTTAAGTTTTTCAGAATGACACTATCAGCACCTTGAATCTAAGATATCCTTTTTGGGATAGATTTAAAGTAGGCCTGATATAGCAGAAACTACTAATTTTGAAAATGGCAAATTTGGGAATAGTTTTTTAACCCAGAACAAAAACTGTGCTTTTACGGTCACTACAAATAACTTGACCAGCTAAAACAGTACTGATTTGGAGGAATATAAATGTCAGGTCTATTTTTTAGGCGCTGTGTGACAGGTATACCTTTAATCACAGAATTAGACTTGTATCTGCACTGTAGCGTGTGTGTTAAGTTTTTCAGAATGACACTATCAGCACCTTGAATCTAATATACCCTTTTTGGGATAGATATAAAGTAGGCCTGATATAGCAGAAACTACTAATTTTGAGAATGGCAAATTTGGGAATAGTTTTTCAACCCAGAACAAAAACTGTGCTTTTACGGTCACTACAAATAACTTGACCAGCTAAAACAGTACTGATTTGGAGGAATATAAATGTCAGGCCTGTTTTTTAGGCGCTGGGTGACAGGCTCAACTTGCCCCTGATGTAGTATATGGCCAAAAAATAACCACACTATTGATGGTTAAATGCACTTGGGTGACACAGGCTCAGCCTGCACCTGATGTAGTATATGGCCAAAAAATAACCACACTGTTGATGGTTAAATGCACTTGGGTGACACAGGCTCAGCCTGCACCTGATGTAGTATATGGCCAAAAAATAACCACACTGTTGATGGTTAAATGCACTTGGGTGACACAGGCTCAGCCTGCAGCTGATGTAGTATATGGCCAAAAAATAACCAGACTGTTGATGGTTAAATGCACTTGGGTGACACAGGCTCAGCCTGCAGCTGATGTAGTATATAGCCAAAAAATAACCGCACTGTTGATGGTTAAATGCACTTGGGTGACACAGGCTCAGCCTGCACCTTATGTAGGATATAGCAAAAAATAACCACACTATTGATGGTTAAAAGCACTTGGTGGTAGCTTGTGCTGGCGCACCATAAGCCACAAAATGGCCGCCGATCACCCCAGAAAAAAGTGATATAAAAACGCTCTGTGCAGCCTAAAAAAAGTGAGCAATTTAATATCAGCACTTCAATGATCCACAGCTGGAGATCGATCACTGAATTAAGTCTTTTTGAGGAGTTAATCTGCCTAATCTCGCCCTAACATTGCAGCAGCAACCTCTCCCTATGCTTGAATCAGCAGAGTGCAGCGCTACGTGACCCAAGCTTATATAGAGGCTGGGTCACATGCTGCACTGGCCAATCACAGCCATGCCAATAGTAGGCAAGGCTGTGATGGCCTCTTGGGGCAAGTAGTATGACGCTTGTTGATTGGCTGCTTTGCAGCCTTTCAAAAAGCGCCAAGAAAGCGCCGAACACCGAACCCGGACTTTTACAAAAATGTTCGGGTTCGGGTCCGTGTCACGGACACCCCAAAATTCGGTACGAACCCGAACTATACAGTTCGGGTTCGCTTATCCCTAGTGCTGAAGTTGGTGGTGAAGGTGTTACGCTGACCGGATGAGGAGCTGGTAGAGGATGAGGAAGCGGAGTAGGATAAGGAAGCAACAGGAGGCAAACTGAAGCGCCCTGCAATCCTCGGTGGTGGAAGGACATGCACCAAACTGCTATCAGCCTCAGGCCCAGCCGCCACTGCATTTACCCCGTGTACTGTTAGGGAGATATAACGTCCCTGACCGTGCTTACTGGTCCACGTATCCGTAGTTAGGTGGACCTTGCCACAGATGGCATTGCGCAGTGCACACCTGATTTTGTCCCCCACTTGGTTGTGCAGGGAAGGGATGGCTCACCTGGAAAAGTAATGGCGGCTGGGCACAAAGTACTGTGGGACAGCCACCGCCATAAGGCTTTTAAAACTCTCCGTCTCCACCAGAGGGAACTACAGAATTTTAAAGGCCAGTCATTTTGAAATGCTGCCATTCAGGGCCAGGTATCGCGGGTGGGTAGGGAGATACTTCCTCTTCCGCTCCAGTGTTTGGGAGATGGAGAGCTGAACGCTTCCATGGGACATTGTGGAGATGCTTGGTGACCCAGGTGGTGGTGTTCCTGGCAGATCCTCTGTTTGCGGGGTGGCAGGTGCCACTGTCACTCCAGAGGTGGATGAAGAGCCCGAGACTGCAGCAGAAAAGAAAGCAGGAGGAGCCAGAGACCTTTATTTGTTTTTGAGGTGTCTACTCCACTGCAGCTCGTGCTTTGCACTTAGATGCCTGGTCATGCAGGTTGTGCTAAGGTTGAGAACGTTTATGTCTCGCTTTGGTGTGCTCAGTCCCTGGGTGCGGGAGTAGCAGGCATACTGGCTAGGGGACGGCCACTCTGCTTTTGCACCCTGCTCCCTCTTTTGCTGTGCTGGTGTCTCTGTGCGACCACCGCCTCTTCCTCCGAACTGCACACGACACTCGCATGACCTTGATTCCATGTGGGGTCTAGGACCTCATCATCCTCCACATCATCTTCCACCCACTCTTCACCCCTGCCCTCTTTGCCGGTCTGAACACGGCAGAAAGCCACAGTAGTAGGCACCTGTGTTTCGTCATCATCATCATCATAGATGTGCTGCGTTGGTCCTCCCATGTACTCATTCTGAAACATAAGTGGTTGGGCATCGGTGCACTCAATCTCTTCCACTTTCGGGCCCCGCAACTGTTAAATACATTCAATCCGAAAGGGTCCGCAATTACTGTACTGTACTTACTGTAGTACCTTATGTATAGCATTAATACGGCGCAGACAGGCAGCTCCCTCGGTCATGCGCCGCCTGCCCCGCCTGCCGCAGCTCCATCCTCATGCGCTGCCTGCCCGCTTATCTCACTTTATGAATGAACAGGCAGGCGGGGCAGGAGGCGTATGAGGAGGGAGCTGCGGCAGGTGGGGCAGGCGGCGCATGAGGATTGAGCTGCGGCAGTCGGGGCAAGCGGCGCATGAGGAGGGAGCTGGGGCAGGCGGGGCATGACCGAGGGAGCTGCCGATCTGCGCCGTATTAATGCTATACATAAGGTACTACAGTAAGTACAGTACAGTAATTGCGGACCCATTCGGATTGAATGTATTTAACAGTTGCGGGGACCGGTGTATTAGAGTAGAGTCACTGCACCGGGCCTCGCCCTGAGTATCCCCGCCTCCTCCCTCCACACTGATACTTCGCTGGGCGCGCTGTGCAGCATAGCGGCCAGCGAAGTATCTGCTTTATAAGACGCACGGCCATTTCCCCCCCACTTTTTTGGGGGAAAAAGTGCGTCTTATAAAGTGAAAAATACGGTAATTTCCCTATCACATATGCAGTGCACATGTATCTCACACCGAAAATGGGTATATGTCACCGGCCGTACTAACAGTCAGATCAATTATATTCATTTCCCTGTCACATATAAAGTGCACATGTATCTCACATGAAAAATGGGTTTATGTAACGAGGTTCCGAAGGTACACTCGGTCCCCCATTAGCCGCAGACCTGCTGCTTAGCTTCACGAGCGAGGATCTGTGTTTGACCTCGTTCTTAGGGCGGCTTTGCTAGCTGGAGGCCCCCTGCTCCTAAGTCTTCCTTGATCGCCGAGCTGATCACTCGGTGCTCGACTGGTTGGTCTGTCGGTCATGTGACGCTGGCCACGTCACATGACCCTCACTCCCCACTATAAATACAGGCAGCCTGCTGGCCACAGGTTGCCTGTTAATTTAGGTTCCACCTGTGACTTTGTCTTTCCTGGCGTACTTACCTCCTGCTGAATTCCTGACGATCCTCTGCCTGCTCCTTGTGTACTTTGCTGCTCTCCTGGTATTCTGACCCCGGCCTCCTCCTGACGATCCTCTGCCTGCTCCTTGGGTACTTTACGACTCTCCTTGTATTTATGCCCCCGGCTTCTCCTGCCAATTCTCTGCTTGCTCCATTTGTACTTTGTAGCTTTCCTGGTATTGACTGGGTCCATTCACGTCCTGTTGTTTGTCTGTCTGTCATTGCTGCACTTATTCCAAGCTAGGGATTGCCGTCCAGTTGTCCCCTGTCATTAGGACTTTCGAGGCAAGTAGGCAGGGCCAGGGGTAAGGGTGGAGCGCAGTGGTCACTTCCCTCCCCCCCTGTGTGTGTGTGTATGCAACCGTTACAGTATATGTCACCCATTGAACTAACAGATGGATTAACTATTATATTTTTGAGTCAGGGGTACAAAAATGGTGCATTGCACCCACAAAAAAATCACTATAGGTCACCCACAGAATTATCAGCCAGATGAACTATTATATTTCTCTGTCAGGGGTACAAAGATGGTGCATTGCACCCACAGAAAATCATTATAGGTCACTCACAAAACAAATAGCCAGATGCCTAACACTCTCCCTTGCTTCAGCTGCCTGCTTCCTGTCCCTGCACTACTCAGAGCTGTGGTGCTATACGTGATCCAGCTTGTATAGAGGCTGGGTCACATGATGCACCGGCCAATCACAGCCATGCCATTACTAGGCATAGCTGTGATGGCTTCTAAGTGCCCACAGCTTAAAAGCTTGTTGATTGGCTGCCCTGCAGCCTTTCAAAAGCTTTATTAAATGCCCGAACACCGAACTTGAACCCAAACTTTTCCATCAAAGTTCGGGTTCGGCTCTGGGTACCCGAACTCGCAAAGTTCGGAACGGACCCAAACTGTACAGTTCGCTCAACACTAATGGTGTCCTTTTGTATTCCCTTTGTAACAAACCCGCCATTTTTTTGGGGTCTTCCCCCTCTTCGCTGTTTGTTGGACTTCACCAGGGAAATGTTGTCCTGGTACAACACGGGCACCAGGGGTCTAGTCGAGGGGGAACGCGTGGGAACGGCGTTCCTGCACTTTTTTCATGGCAGGAACGCCATTCCCTTTCAGCATGGTCTGTGTGCGGCGGCAGGCAGTGTGCGGCGGCGGCGGGGCAGGCACTGAGATGAGCGCTTCCATTGTGGAAGCGAAGCGCTCATCTCCATTGTGATTTGTTTCTGTTTATATCGCTGTCCTCAGGACAGCGATACAAACAGAAGGCTGCGGAGGAGCAGGGCAGGGAGGTGTGTCCCTTTCCTGTTCCTCTGATAGGCTGCCGGCCTAGTAGTGGCGGCAGCCTATCAGAGGCCGGCATAGGCGGCGCGATGACGTCATCGAGCCGCCGGCCTGAGCCGTACAGCGCTGGAGTCAGGACACAGGCTGGAAGAGGCCTGCATCGCATCGCTCCAAAGAGGTAAGTATAAGTGTTCTTTTTTTTTTTAAACTATATTATACTGGCACATGATTGGGGAATTTGGGGGGGCCCTGGAATTACTGGCACAGATGGGGGGGGGGTGTGTCTGGTATTACTGCCACATGATTGGGGGGTCTGTCTGGTATTACTGGCACATGATTGGGGGGGTCTGGTATAGTGGCACATGATTGGGGGGTCTGGTCTGGTATTACAATACTGCCACATGATTGGGTGGGTCTGGTATTACTGGCACATGATTTGGGGGGGGCTGGACCGTCTGGTATTACTGGCACATGATTGGGGGGGTCTGGTATTACTGGCACATGATTGGGGGGGTCTGGTATTACTGGCACATGATTGGGGGGTCTGGTATTATACTGGCACATGATTGGGGAATTTGGGGGGGTCTGGTATTACTGGCACATGATTGGGGGGTCTGGTATTACTGGCACGTGATTGGGGGGTCTGGAATTATACTGGCACATGATTGGGGAATTTGGGGGGGTCTGGTATTACTGGCACATGATTGGGGGGTCTGGTATTACTGGCACATGATTGGGGGGTCTGGTATTACTGGCACATGATTGGGGGGGGTCTGGTATTACTGGCACGTGATTAAGGGGTCTGGTATTATACTGGCACATGATTGGGGAATTTGGGGGGGTCTGGTATTACTGGCTCATGATTGGGGGGTCTGGTATTACTGGCACATGATTGGGGGGTCTGGTATTACTGGCACATGTTTGGGGGGGTCTGGAATTACTGGCACGTGATTGGGGGGTCTGGTATTATACTGGCACACGATTGGGGAATTTGGGGGGGTCTGGTATTACTGGCACGTGATTGGGGGGGTCTGGTATTACTGGCATGTGATTGGGGGGTCTGGTATTATACTGGCACATGATTGGGGAATTTGGGGGGGTCTGGTATTACTGGCACATGATTGGGGGGGGTCTGGTATTACTGGCACATGATTGCGGGGTCTGATATTACTGGCACATGATTGGGGGGGTCTGGTATTACTGGCACATGATTGGGGGGCTGGTATTACTGGCACATGATTGGGGGGCTGTTATTACTGCCACATGATTGGGGGGGCTGTTATTACTGGCACATGATTGGGGGGGCTGTTATTACTGGCTGATGAGAGGCACTGGGGGGCTGATGAGAGGCACTGGAGGTCTGATTGGGGGTCATTCATATTGGGGTCTGAGCTGAGGTGTGATCTGAGGTCTTATTAACATTGGGGATCTTATTGGGGCTGTTAGCTGAGGTCTGATTAACATTGGGGGTCTGATTGGTGGTCTGACCTGAGGTGTAATGAAAAATATTTTTTTCTTATTGTGCCCACTTCCAGCCCGGAGCCCAGCTGCCCAGAGCACTGATCCGGAGCAGCTTGGAGAAAAAAGGCCTCACAGTCCCACACTCCTTCTGCTCGGCCAAGCCTGTCAGCACCCCTGAGGCTAAGCCAGCCAGCACCCCTGAGGCTAAGCCAGCCAGCACCCCTGAGGCAAAACCAGCCAGCACCCCTGAGTCTTCAGAACTGTAAGTAAATTATATATAAGGGGAGTTTTTGTTTTGTTTTGATCACAATGTGTACATTTGGCTCAGTCCACAGCGAAACAAATTACAGCATGCTAGATTTTCTGTGTTTTTTGTTTTTTTTCGCTACACGTAGCTTTCAAAAGGCCATTCACATGTATTGTATTTTAAAGGGGTTTTCCCATCTCAGACAATGGGGGCATATCGCTAGGATATGCCCCCATTGTCTGATAGGTGTGGGTCCCTATATATATTTGTTTATTTCATGTTAATTTTGTAGTTGTTTGTGTAAACTGGCACTTTACAATAAATGTTGCACTGAATTTTCAGCGAAATATATATATATTTTTTTGGGGGGGGGTTTGCAGTGCATCTTAAAGTTCCTGTGTGGCCTGCAGTTCGATGTAAAATGTACGCATTGTACATTGCCATCTGTACAATGTATACGGCCAGCTTTTGGTACCACACCTTAGTTTTACGCATGGCACTGTAGGGCTTCAAAATTTGATCAGACAGATCAACCCCTCCCATGTGCCTGTTGTAATCAAGGATGCAGTCTGGCTTGTTAAGGCCCCTTGCAGACGAGTGTGTCTGGGTTAGGTCCGGATGTGTTGCGTCTGCGATCAGGAAAAATCGTGTGAGTAGGTACGCAATTGCAGTCAGTTTTGACTGTGATTGCGTTCCGATGTTCAGTTTTTATTGCGCGGGTGCAATACGTTTTGCACGCGCGTGATAAAAAACTGACTGTGGTACCCAGACCCGGACTTCTTCACTGAAGTCCAGGTTTGGGATCGGTGTTCTGTATATTTTATTATTTTCCATTATAACTGTTGAGGAAGGGTTGAGACGCATGCATATATATACATATATGCATGCAAACACGTGCATGCATGTATGATATATATGCATGCATTAATGGTCACTTGATAGGATGATGTGCGCTGATGTGCCCAGCATCTGCGCACATCTGCCCTTAGTGGCCCACAGGGGCTCAAGGTGGCCCCTGTGGGAAATATGTGGTCCCTGGAAGTTGTGCCCCCTTATAATGTAGGGGCTGTGCCCCCTTATAATGTAGGGGCTGTGCCCCCTTATGATGTAGGGGCTGTGCCCCCTTATGATGTAGGGGCTGTGCCCCCTTATAATATAAGATATGTGCCCCCTTATAATATACAGGTATCCCCCCCATCTCCATAGGTTGAAACCAGGTGCATCGGTGTGAATGGGCCCCAAGCATTCACACTGATGCAATCTGGCTAATTGCATCAGAATGACCGAACAAGGGTCCGGTCATCCTGATGGATATAAAGAACTCAGATTCAACAGAATCGGAGTCCTTTGTTCTAATTATCTCCAGCGCTGCTGGAGATAATTATACATGATAGAAGGGAGGGAGAAACCTCCCCTCCTTCTATTATGCACATTCCGACAGCGCCATTACTATCGCGCTGTCCGGGATGCCAGGTGCTGCAGGCGGGAGATCAAAGGCTTCTCCCGCCTGTCTGCTAGTGGCGCAGCCCCGCTGTGCGCGTGCAGGGACGCATGGGCTGGCGCGGTGACGTCATATCACCGCGCCGGCCCATGTGTCTTTACCTGTGGCGCGCGCGCACGCGCCGCGGCCTGGGAGTGCGGGCTGCAGGGTATAAAGCCCGGCAGCCCTGCACCCAGAGGAGAGACCCCTACCGGCCCACCCTGAGGAAGAGCGCGATCGGCGCTCAGGGAGACAGAGCGGCCTCCCCCTGCTGAAGAGTCCCCCGACCGCCCCCCTCCCTACCCCCCCTGAAGGAGAGCGCAATCGGCGCTCAGGAGGTGGACAGAGCGCCCCCCCGGCTGACGAGAATCACCCTAGACAACGAGCAAGAACGCTGAGTATCACCCCCTTTATTATCCCCTTTCCCACCAACGTTATCCCTGACCCCCTACCAATCTACCCTTATATCAACGATTCTACCCTTACATACACCCCTGAGCCCACACCCCTATCCCACCAATGATTACTCCCCCCCCCCTGGTTAACCCCTGTTCATCCAAACCCCTGATTGTGCCTACCCACATTAGCACCCCCATTGTTAACCCTTACCTACCCTGTCCCACCAACGATACCCCCACTCTGTTCATTTGCAGGGTATTAACCCTTGCATTGCACCCCCACTGTACCTCACCCCTATTTCTGTATTTGTCTGTGGCCTTCCTACACCCCAGCAGTGCCACCGTTAATCCTCGTCGTACCCCATAGGGACAGTAAATAGAACCAGTTGGGTGGGCTGCTAATATGTATGTGTGAGTGTATTGTATAGTTAGTTTGTGGGTGGAATATGGGATTGTGTAGTGTAGTTTAGTACTGTATATTTAGTGCTGTATTGTTAGTGTATTGCGTGCCTAGTGTATTGTTTGGTATTAATAAATATCTTGTTCTATTTATAACTATCTGTGTAATGTGTGGTCATTAGCGATAGTTAGTTTAGTAAGGCGCATGCAGCTAGCTTAGTGATTAGCGTAAGGCAAAGTATTGTATTATTGATATATAAAGGTATAAATTGGCGGAGCCATCAATAGACGGCTTCTCCTATTTATGAATATTAATTATTGATATTTGCATAAATATTAGTGTTTAATATTCCCCCTTTACATTGGCGAGCCAGGCCCACTGCTTAGATTTTGAAATCTGTGTTTGGTTTTGAGGCTAGAAGTCCGTTATACTGTGAATTATCAGGCAAGACAGACGCGGTCAGTGGTCTGAGCGTCTAGGACCTGATAATTCGGACAGGTAACGCGACTCTTCCTTGTGGTGTTTGAGGCTAGAGGTCGGTTATACTGTGAATTATCAGGCAAGAAAGACGCGGTCAGCGGTCTGAGCGTCTAGGACCTGATAATTCGGACAGGTAATGCGACTCTCCCTTATAGCACTAAACGCTGATCAAAATCTTTAGCAGAGAATCTATTGTCTATCTGTGAACTAATATTTTGCTATTTGCTTTACACGGTCACTGCATCGCTCGAGTGATTGCAAGGGAGAAGAGGACACGTCACTGAAGGAGATCCATCTTCGTTGGAGCAGCGTACAAGTCCGGCTGGTCGGGAAGAAGCGATCCGGGAGAAAAAGGACTTCTTCCAAGCAGCTGTTAGGACGAAGAGGTATGGCCCCAATGAGAAGATGGACGCTCATCAAACAGTGAGTATGGATTTCCCCACACTGCAACACTTGAGCAGACACAGCACATTTAATCCCATCCTCCCCACCACATACAAGTCAGCAGAAATGCTGTGGTCCGATTTGTTAGCACAGGCTTGTAGTTACAACAAGCTATGTGTTAACAAACGGACGGTGTTGAACAAGGCCACCAAGCGGCTTCGGATGCTAGCCAAACTTGTGCATACATTTGAGGTTAGCATCTGCAAGCCAAAGGAAGATGCGCTGGTGTCTCAGTCAACGAAGACAATTCCTCCGACCATTCACTGCCAGTGCTGTGCTAGTAATTCGGACCAGGTTTCGGCATTGCGGGCACAAATGGCAGAGAATGTGCAGTCTACTGTTGACCGAGATGTGCCGGTGGCTAGGTTAGAGTCACAGGTAGTAGAGCTGCAGAGACAAAAGGAGGAAATTGAGGCTAAGTTGACTCGGTCTTATACTGAGGTCAAGGCCTTCAAGGAACAGACTGCCTCTACTGATGTGACGGTAGCCAAATTGAAGGCTCAGGTTGCTGTAAGCTCCCAGATAATGACTGGCATGCAACAGGTCATCACCAAGTTGGTGCCGGCCCTTTCTTTCTCCGTAAAGTCAGGGTCGGAATCTCCCAAAACTTTGCCTTATGCAGGGCAAAAACGGGGGAGAGTAGTCTGCGACAGGCCAAATCACCAGACCAAGCCTGTCCAGACTAACAGAGATTTTTCCCTGACTTTGGGAAAAAGAAAGATCATTAAAAGTGCCTCCCTGAGGATGGAACAATTCAGGGAGCGCGGATGCAGTGTGGAAGGACCTAAGCCATGCCGTGCAAACATCAAATGTTTTGCGTGTGGTGGCTTGGGTCATATAGCAAAGCACTGCAAAGCACACAGGACAGAAAGCCCAATCAGGTGCTTCAGGTGTGGGAACAAAGGACACATTGCAAGGAATTGCCCTTGTGCAAGTAATTCCAATGTGTCCAGTGATGGGATCCAGGTAACAAATCGTGCAGCGGGGTCTAGTCAGTTTGGCCATAAAGGGGTTACCTCTCAGCGACACATGCATCAGGCGCTGAGGGGTCAGAATGGCCAAGCTAGGCTAGACAACATTTGAAACCCCTGTACTATTTGTTACACCGTTTGTTCCCCGTGTATGTCCATGCTGTGTGTTTGATACCTGTTTGTATGTTTTTTTTATGTGTACGGCAGAGGTCCTTGCCTATGAATGTCTCACCCTGCTGATTGTTCTCATTCCCTGCTGAGAGTCCAGACACTGCTGTTATTGGCAGCAGAGAGTGGACTGTGTCCTTGTGTTGTGGAGTCCTGGGAAGCCAGGGCATGACGTATGCCGTTGGCTCTGCGGGCCTCCACAAGACAGAATCACAGGGGGAATTCAGCCTGGGTACACATGACTAGACAAGGATGCAGTGCCATCATCAGCAAGATGGTGCTTTGTCCACAGCTCACTTCAGTTATCCTAACCTAGTAGGGCGGCCATCCTTATCTGTTGCAGAAGGATGTGAAGCAGGGGATGCGATCCTCTGAAGGTAGGGTGTTCAGACACCAGTGTTAGGATAAAGAGGGGTCCTGTGAGGTGAAGGGCAGCCCAATACCTTTCTCTACTGGTCAAAGGTATTGGTGCTGGGATTTGACATTTAATTGCACCGTGAGGTGAGAAATCCCCCAGGAGCGCCTGGTATTTTCTTCTGCCATAGGTGTGTTTATATGGAGCAGAGGAAAAACCCAGATGACGCCACAGAAGAGACTAGCTATCCCCCCTGACACTTTTGTGAGGCTCCAGAGGATCCCACTGGATTTTGGCAACCAAGCTACCTTTGTTCAGAGGTGTTCTAGAGATGGAGGACTGTTCCACAATCCAGCGGGAGCATTATCTCAGGCTCTGGAGAAAGACTTGGAGACGTTCGGGTGGAAGAGCTTAATCTACGATCGCTTGTTTTCACCCAGTGAAACTTCTTCTGTTTCTGGTCATTGTCATCTACATTAGACTGTGTATCAGAGGGTCAAGGGACTTATTGACCAAATACACCAGAACCAGACAGAACTTTACCGAACTAACCGGAGGAGGAGGCTCAGGACATAACTCCAACACTGTCCTGTAGCCAAATATTTTATGGACACTTTGTTTCCTATGAGGGTTCGGGACGTATAACTTGTACTACCCTGAAACCCCATAGCACCTTGTATATATATTGATTTTGTTTGTTGGTCGATTGTGTACCCATAGACACTCTAGGCAGTGGCGTATCTATCACGAGGCAAACAAGGCATTTGCCTAGGGCGGCACGTGCCAATGGGGCGGCAAAATGCCTTGTTTGCCCCTGTCCCATCCGTCTTATATGTTGCCGCCGGTATACTCAGAAGATCCGATGGTATAATCTAACCCGAGGCGTTCCCATGGTGACAGGGACGCTTGCCTGGGTGTTAGAATATACCATCGGATCTGTGGGATCTGTGGATGGCACTATTTAGTGGAGGGGGATCTGTGGATGGCACTATTTAGGGGGGAGATCTGTGGATGGCACTATTTAGGGGAGGGGGATCTGTGGATGGCACTATTTAGGGGAGGTGGATCTGTGGATGGCACTATTTAGGGGGGAGATCTGTGGATGGCACTATTTAGGGGAGGGGGATCTGTGGATGGCACTATTTAGGGGAGGGGGATCTGTGGATGGCACTATTTAGGGGGGAGATCTGTGGATGGCACTATTTAGGGGAGGGGGATCTGTTGATGGCACTATTTAGGGGAGGGGGATCTGTTGATGGCACTATTTAGGGGAGGGGGATCTGTTGATGGCACTGTTTAGGGGAGGGGGATCTGTGGATGGCACTGTTTAGGGGAGGGGGATCTGTGGATGGCACTGTTTAGGGGGAGATCTGTGGATGGCACTGTTTAGGGGAGGGGGATCTGTGGATGGCACTATTTAGGGGAGGGGGATCTGTGGATGGCACTGTTTAGGGGAGGGGGATCTGTGGATGCCACTATTTAGGGGAGGGGATCTGTGGATGGCACTGTTTAGGGGGGAGATCTGTGGATGGCACTGTTTAGGGGAGGGGGGTCTGTGGATGGCACTGTTTAGGGGAGGAGGATCTGTGGATGGCACTATTTAGGGGAGGGGGATCTGTGGATGGCACTATTTAGGGGAGGGGGATCTGTGGATGGCACTGTTTAGGGGAGGGGGATCTGTGGATGGCACTATTTAGGGGAGAGGGATCTGTGGATGGCACTGTTTAGGGGGGAGATCTGTGGATGGCACTGTTTAGGGGGGAGATCTGTGGATTGCACTGTTTAGGGGAGGGGGATCTGTGGATGGCACTGTTTAGGGGAGGGGGATCTGTGGATGGCACTGTTTCGAGGAGGGGGATCTGTGGATGGCACTGTTTAGGGGGGGGATCTGTGGATGGCACATAGGAAGGGGTGGAGTTTAGAGAGAAATGGGTTTGGCCTTGACAGGAAAGGGTGGGGTTTAGAGAGAAAGGGGTTCGGCCTTGACAGGAAGGGGTGGGTCAAATTTATATTAGGGGGGTGCCCGAGTTTAGTCTCGCCTATGGCAGCACAAAACCAAGATACACCACTGACTCTAGGTACAAATGTGTGACAGCCTATACCCATGGAAACTCGCCCAACACACTGCGGTGAGTTATTATTTGGCTGTACACATTTGCATCCTATAGTCGTTTCCCATTGACACGGGGGTCTGCGACCTACCTGTGTCTTTGGAGGTGTAGAGATATGCCAGGTTGCATGAGTCTCTATGGGTACACACATATAATGGAATTTGGTGGTGTTGGGAGGGATGTGACATGTATATTGTGTGAATGGGGATAAGATTAGGACACAATAGGGACAGGCCTCCTCTGTTTGCCATTTGCCACCTTGAAACCCTGGAACGGTGAAGTTCTTAAGGGAGGGGCTGGATGTGTAGTGTGGCGGAGGTGTTCTCCGAAGTTAGAATTTAGGTACCATGACATCACCTTAATCTGACCTGCCTTGTAAAGACCTATTAATCTGTCCACGGGAGAACCGCACCCATCAAGATGGAACAAGAGAAAGTCGTGCTTGGAAAAAAAGTTGGGACTGAGGTTGTGAGGGTGAACCCGCTCCAGATTCCTTGGGGGCGGGACATACCTGAAGATCGGCAATAATACCGAGAGACTGTGGGGGTGTTGTCACTCCAAACATTGGGGTGGCCGACACTGGAAGACTGTTACTTGAAGGAAAGGAAGTGAGGGTGAACCCGCTCCAGATTCCGTGGAGGCGGGCCATACCTGAAGATCGGCAATAATACCGAGAGACTGTGGGGGTGTTGTCACTCCAAACATTGGGGTGGCCGACACTGGAAGATTACTTGAAAGAAAGGACAGTTAAAGACTGCGAGGGTGAACCCGCTCCAGATTTGGGGGGGGCGACGACACCTGAAGATCGGCAACTACCGAGAGACTGTGGGTGTGTGGTCACTCCAAACATGGGGAGTGGCCGACACTGGAAGACTATACTAAAGATGTCAAGAAAGTTCCTGCGACAAGAAGACGGTGTATCCTGTGGACGGAGGAGTAGGTTACGGTGAAGTGCAGGTCGGAGGAAGCTGGATGATGTCTAAGTACCTAAAGATCAGTGTGCACTACAGTTCTTCCTGAACTTCCACCAAGGATGGGGTTGAGGGGGCAAATATATCTCAACCTTTTTCCCCCAAGATATTGTCGTAATTCTGACAACAGGGGGATTGTTGAGAAAGGGTTGAGACGCATGCATATATATACATATATGCATGCAAACACGTGCATGCATGTATGATATATATGCATGCATTAATGGTCACTTTATAGGATGATGTGCGCAGATGTGCCCAGCATCTGCGCACTTCTGCCCTTAGTGGCCCACAGGGGCTCATGGTGGCCCCTGTGGGAAATATGTGGTCCCTGGAAGTTGTGCCCCCTTATAATGTAGGGGCTGTGCCCCCTTATAATGTAGGGGCTGTGCCCCCCTATAATGTAGGGGCTGCGCCCCCTTATAATGTAGGGGCTGCGCCCCCTTATAATGTAGGGGCTGCGCCCCCTTATAATGTAGGGGATGTGCCCCCTTATGATGTAGGGGCTGTGCCCCCTTATAATATAAGATATGTGCCCCCTTATAATATACAGGTATCCCCCCCATCTCCATAGGTTGAAACCAGGTGCATCTGTGTGAATGGGCCCCAAGCATTCACACTGATGCAATCTGGCTAATTGCATCAGAATGACCGAACAAGGGTCCGGTCATCCTGATGGATATAAAGAACTCAGATTCAACAGAATCGGAGTCCTTTGTTCTAATTATCTCCAGCGCTGCTGGAGATAATTATACATGATAGAAGGGAGGGAGAAACCTCCCCTCCTTCTATTATGCACATTCCGACAGCGCCATTACTATCGCGCTGTCCGGAATGCCAGGTGCTGCAGGCGGGAGATCAAAGGCTTCTCCCGTCTGTCTGCTAGTGGCGCGGCCCCGCTGTGCACGTGCAGGGACGCGCGGGCTGGCGCGGTGACGTCATATCACCGAGCCGGCCCACGTGACTTTACCTGTGGCGCGCGCGCATGCGCCGCGGCCCGGGAGTGCAGGCTGCAGGGTATAAAGCCCGGCAGCCCTGCACTCAGAGGAGAGACCCCTACCGACCCACCCTGAGGAAGAGCGCGATCGGCGCTCAGGGAGATGGAGCGGCCTCCCCCCTGCTGAAGAGTCCCCCAACCGCCCCCCCCCCCCCCGAAGGAGAGCGCAATCGGCGCTCAGGAGGTGGACGGAGCGCCCCCCCCCCCCCCCCCCCGGCTGACGAGAATCACCCTATACAACGAGCAAGAACGCTGAGTATCACCCCCTTTATTAACCCCTTTCCCACCAACGATATCCCTGACCCCCTACCAATCTACCCTAATATCAACGATTTTACCCTTATATACACCCCTGAGCCCACACCGCTATCCCACCAATGATTACTCCCCCCCCCCCCCGGTTAACCCCTGTTCATCCAAACCCCTACTCCCTGAACAACCCCTGATTGTGCCTACCCACATTAGCACCCCCATTGTTAACCCTTACCTACCCTGTCCCACCAACGATACACCCTCTCTGCACACTTGCAGGGTATTAACCCTTGCATTGCACCCCCACTGTACCTCACCCCTATTTCTGTATTTGTCTGTGGCCTTCCTACACCCCTGCAGTGCCACCGTTAACCCTCGTCATACCCCATAGGGACAGTAAGTAGAACCAGGTGGGTGGGCTGCTAATATATGCAGTACAGACCAAAAGTTTGGACACACCTTCTCATTCAAAGAGTTTTCTTTCATGACTATGAAGGCATCAAAACTATGAATTAACACATGTGGAATGATATACATAACAAACAAGTGTGAAACAACTGAAAATATGTCATATTCTAGGTAAATATGTCATATTCTAGGTTCTTCAAAGTAGCCACCTTTTACTTTGATTACTGCTTTGCACACTCTTGGCATTCTCTTGATGAGCTTCAAGAGGTAGTCCCCTGAAATGGTTTTCACTTCACAGGTGTGCCCTGTCAGGTTTAATAAGTGGGATTTCTTGCCTTATAAATGGGGTTGGGACCATCAGTTGCGTTGAGGAGAAGTCAGGTGGATACACAGCTGATAGTCCTACTGAATAGACTGTTAGAATTTGCATTATGGCAAGAAAAAAGCAACTAATTAAAGAAAAACGAGTGGCCATCATTACTTTAAGAAATGAAGGTCAGTCAGTCAGCCGAAAAATTGGGAAAACTTTGAAAGTAAGGGCTATTTGACCATGAAAGAGAGTGATGGGGTGCTGCACCAGATGACCTGGCCTCCACAGTCACCGGACCTGAACCCAATCGAGATGGTTTGGGGTGAGCTGGACCGCAGAGTGAAGGCAAAAGAGCCAACAAGTGCTAAGCATCTCTGGGAACTCCTTCAAGACTGTTGGAAGACCATTTCAGGGGACTACCTCTTGAAGCTCATCAAGAGAATGCCAAGAGTGTGCAAAGCAGTAATCAAAGCAAAAGGTGGCTACTTTGAAGAACCTAGAATATGACCTATTTTCAGTTGTTTCACACTTGATTGTTATGTATATAATTTCACATGTGTTAATTTATTGTTTTGATGCCTTCATAGTCATGAAAATAAAGAAAACTCTTTGAATGAGAAGGTGTGTCCAAACTTTTGGTCTGTACTGTATGTGTGAGTGTATTGTATAGTTAGTTTGTGGGTGGAATATGAGATTGTGTAGTGTAGTTTAGTCCTGTATATTTAGTGCTGTATTGTTAGTGTATTGCGTGCCTAGTGTATTGTTTGGTATTAATAAATATCTTGTTCTATTTATAACTATCTGTGTAATGTGTGGTTATTAGCGATAGTTAGTTTAGTAAGGCGCATGCAGCTAGCTTAGTGATTAGCGTAAGGCAAAGTATAGTCAAAGTATTGTATTATTGATATATAAAGGTATAAATTGGCGGAGCCATCAATAGACGGCTCCTCCTATTTATGAATATTAATTATTGATATTTGCATAAATATTAGTGTTTAAACAATTGTTATAATGGAAAATAGTAGCATTATTTAATTCAGAATGCTAAGTAAAAGGTTCATTGTGAGGTTAAAAAAAAATATATAATGTAACTCACCTCATCCACTTGATCGCGCAGCCGGGCTGGTCTTCTTTCTTCTTCTTCTTGCAGGACCTGGCTGGAAAAGGACCTTCGGTGAGCGTGGTAAGCGTGGTGACGTCAGCGCAGGTCCTGCTGAATAAAGATAGAAGAACCTTCTATCTTCATTCAGCAGGACCTGCGCTGACGTCATGCCATTCAATTCTATGGGGCCTGCGTTGCGTAAAAAACCCTGAAGATAGAACATGCTGCGATTTTCACGCAATGCACAAGTGATGCGTAAAAAATCACCGCTCATCTGAACAACCCCATTGAAGTGAATGGGTCCGGATTCAGTGCGGGTGCAATGCGTTCACCTCACGCATTGCACCCGCTTGGAATACTCACCGTGTGAAAGGGGCCTAACAGTGGTAGTGGTACCTCGTACTCGGGCAGGAGAACTGTTGTAGTGTGAATTATTTTGAATAGACAGTCAAATTGTGGGTAATTTTTGGGGGGGCAGTGTGCGTTATTATAATGTAGGAATTTCAAAATGGATTCAAATCTTGAGCGGGACACGGCCATATTGTAAATTTGAGTGTGGTACAAGACATCTGAACTCCAATATTGTCTCATTTCTGTTTTATTTTTACCAGGCCCATATGCAGAAGAGCCCCCAAAACATCTTAATGTTGGCTGCATTTATTGGGGCCCAACCAAGGGGTCTAGCATATGAGGATGTTGGGTTTTGAGCAATAAACTGCTGGGCGTATACATTTGTTTGGGTCACCATTAAATTTATGAAATCATCAGAGAAAAAGATTTTGAAAAAATCTATTTCTGTGAAGCCCGTGCAGTCAATCTGGATTCCAGAGTTTCTCACAAACTCTGGAATTTGGGGCTCATAATCCTCAGGCAGTGTGGTCCATAGGGGATCACTGGGGGGGCTACTTCATCTCTCCTGCGGCATGTCCTTGAGGGTCCCTCATCACCTGATGACGACGATGATGATGATGATGGAGTAGAGGAATGTGGCATCCTCTTCTCTCTCACTTGCAGACTGTGTTTCAGAGAAAAAAAAAAAAAAAAAAAACAGACTGGAGTCTGCCGGGGAGGGGAGGGGGTGGAGGGGGGACAGGGAATAGGGATCTGAAACTGCTGCAGATGAGCCAAAGATCACTGCAGCTGTTCCAGATGTTGTTCTTCTTCTTGTGAAAGCAGTGAAAAGCACTGATTTATGTGGTAGTTGAATGGGTGCCCACACCCCAGGGCCCTCTATAGGTGTAGGAAATGCAGAGTGGTATAGTGCAGCCTAAAATGTCTCTTTATGTGTGTCACGGTGCTCCTACCTGGATACGGCTGGACCCCAGGCTTTGGCATCGAAGCAATAAATAGGCGTAATAATTGAGGGATAAAAGAATAACTGGAGTCCAGACCTTCAGATGAAGTTCAATGGCAGCTTTACTTTGCATAAACGTTCTCCAAAACGGTTTACAGGCTTTGTCTTGGTTCCAGCAGGCTTTAGCAGGCTACAGTATATCTGTTTCTCTCTGACTCTGCTGTACTGACAGGCTGGCTGTATAACTCAGCTTCTTCTGTATGCTGCACTTCACTTTGTAATCTGACTCTAGGTTATGCCAGGGAACTTTCCTCCTGACTCCTGAGGCTTCAAGCATTGGCCTCCATGGGCAGCAGAGCTTAGGGTGCTCCGGATGGCGTGGGCATGCCCCTGCATACCTTTCCACTAGCAGGGGGTAAACTAGACTGACTAGAATTGGGGGGTTAGAATGGAATGGAAGGTTCCATTCTATCTAACTGTAGCTCTGCCATATTTGCTGCCACCTACTGGTGAACCAGGCACATTACATATGAACAGTTACATAACATTAGACATGCACAGTGTATAGGACCTGGAATAAATGCATAAGATGACATAAGGTTAGATCAATAAAGACAGTATCAAGGTGCAGAAGTGGTAACACCACTCTGGGGTGTTACAGTAGTACCACAAGTCCCAACCGACAACCAGCAGCACAGTGGGGAACAGGCCCTCTCTGCAAGCAGTCACCAAGCTAGAATGGCTGCCTGCAGAGAGGCACCAACTGTTCTTTTAGCTACTTAGCGCTGCCATTGGCTGGAGCGTTGTTGCAGCCCATAGCAGCGCTGGGAGGGGACACCAGTGTCTGATGTGACATCATCAGCCCCAATCACCTCCAGCCAAGCCCCCCTGCAGCACCACAGATTGGCTAATTGTAGAATAGCACTGCTATTGGCTGGAGCGTTGCTGTGTCTGGTGTCCCCTCCCTGACCTAGGAGATGACATGGGCTGATGTAATCATCCCCTGCCACCTGTAGCCAAGCCCCCCTACAGCACCATACCGGTGCTGCGATGGGCCAGTCTTCACTAACCGGCCCAATCGCAGCAATCGGGGCTGAGGGGGGGGGGGGGCGGGAACTCCTGGTCGCTCTCGCTGATTAGTGCAGCCATCTTATTAACCATGACGTACTATTACGTCAAAATGCGGGAACGCACTGACTTCAATGACGTAATAGTACATCATGTGTCGGAAGGGGTTAAAAACAATATTTTGAAATGCTCTTTTTTATTTTTTATTTTTTAGGCCAAATAAGGGATTTGTTTATCACAGTATACCGATTGCAAATCTACAGTAATATATTGCAGAAAATCTGTATTACAATCACACGGACAGACTCCATCACAGGGGGGAATGGGGGGCTCTCGGCCAAGCTCTCTTGTACTTTGCTTAATCCAAGAACTGCTGTATATGGAACAAACCACAGCTATTGGTCCCCCGTGCCAAATTCATGTTGCCCCTCTTCTTGAGTCCTCAGTCCACCTTTAAGGAGTTTGTTCACCTTCAACGACCTTTTCTTTAGAGCCCACATCATGGCCAGACCCTAGTGGTAATCATACTTCGTACTCACACACACAAACATATTTTTTCCATGTCCTTTCCATTTTTTTTTTTAGGCCCATGTGCACAACCATTCTCTTCAACGGGGGCGCAAAAAAACTGAAATGACTCCACGTCAGTATGTCCGCAAGGCCGTGCTGAAAAAAATAGAATATGTCTCATTATTCTTCGCATTACGGATAAGGATCGGGCAGTTCCACTCTGCAAAATGTGCAATGCACACTGCTGGTATCTGTGTTTTGCACATCCGCACATACGGTCGTTTGCATGAGGCCTAATATACCAGGAAAGTGAATAAACCTTGAGTATTTTTGTGTGCCAAAATTCACCTGCTGGTCAACTGAATTTCTACTGGAAAATTCACCATTTTATTTATTTTATTTTTTTTGGGGGGGGGGGGGGTGGGTTCACCGCTATTTTCAATTCTGTTATAGCTTTCCATTCTAACATTCTTGTAACGGAAAATAACGGAGTTGATACACCAGAAACCGAACGTAAACCTTTCCATTTTAATCCGTCCTCTGATGTATCCGTTCCATTAGATGAGCCATTTCAGCAGTAGAAGGCACACGCCGGCTGGAGTCAGGACGACTTTCTGGACGCTGATGCCATCACTGGTGCAGAGATAATTTGTTTTGGTTATCATTCCTGTATCGTTGTTGGACACAATGCCAAAATCACAGTAGCTTTGTGTTGCGCAACCCCGAAAGGCATATACAGATGAAAAATCTCCTGCAGAGAGATCATGGTTACGTGAGTAAATACCTTTCTGCTTGCCACCGTCTCCACACCACATCTACACACAGAAATGGTTAATATTTCCACAACCACATGTCAACGGAATCACGAGACAGAGAATGGCCCAGATTTACTAATCCTGTAGATGGGGTAAATTTATGCTCCATTTACCTCTACAGTATGAGGACAAGAGATGACTACTGCTATTGCTTGTCCACATACAGCTGCATTGTTTTGGGGCAGCAGAATCTTGTTTAGAACAGCACGATCTGCTGATCGGGAAGGATGATTGAGGTTTCCGCACCGAAGATCACCTGATGAACGAGGCTTCACTTTGGGCCTATTTGACTAACTGCTCAACTATCTAATCAGGGGAAGGGACCAGCCCACCACCCTGTCACCCTAGGATAAAGAAGCTTCAGTTACTATGTGTTGCCCACACATAACCAGTCGGATTTAAACTTCACAGAAAAGAGAACTTTAACAATAAATCGCAACGTTTAACTCCTGTAGCATGAAATTACCCTTGAAGCGATCCACTGGGTCACTGTCCTACCTTCTAGGTCTCCTTGCCTCTTTGCTGGAAATCGTGAAAAAAATCAACCAAGACATCAGAAAAAGAACTATGGACCACCTATGCTTGAAGCAATTTCCAAACACCTGAAGGTTGAATGTTGATCTGTTAAACTGGTAATCTGCAAGTTTAAAAACCATAGAACCACAAAAGCATCAGGCCGTTCAGGAAGAAGACATGTTCTGTCTCCTAGAGATGAATGTATTTTGGTGCAAAAAATTACAAAATCAATCTAATTAAAACTGTGAATGACCTTGTGAAGATGCTAGAGAAAATAGGTAGAAAGGTATCTACAGTATATCAACAATTAAACATGTCCTATATGAACAGGACCTGAAAGGAACAAGCCGCTGCTCCAAAACTGCCATAAAAAAGCCAGGTTACAGTTTACAACTGCACATGTCAACAAAGATCTTACATTTTTGAAAAAAAAAATGTCCTCTGCTTTGATGAAGCAAAAATGGAACTGTTTGGTCGAACTGACAATTGTTCTATTTGGAGAAAAATTGGAGATATGCATGCATGCAAAAAAACAACATGCCAACATGAAGCACCAGGGTGGTAGTGTAGGTGTTGTGTAGGTGCTTTGCTTAAAGGGGTTTTCTCATCACAGACAATGGGGGAATATAGCTAGGATATGCCCCCCATTGTCTTATAGGTGTGGGTCTCACTGCTGGTACCCACACCTATATTGAGAACGAAGCCCCGAAAGTGGTGGAGGGTGCACTGTGGATGTGCAGCCACCCTCGATTCATTTTCTATGGGGCCACCAAAAATAGCCGAGCGCTGGCTCGGCTATTTATGTCGAGCCCATAGAAGTGAACGGGAGTGGTGGCCAGTCATATGCAGAGCGCTCCTATTCACTTCTATGGGGAGCACGCTTGGTGGTGGCCGTACAAGAGTCCTCCAGCCACCACTTTCCGGGGCTCCATTCCCAATATAGGTTTACCTATAAGACAATGGGGACATATCCTAGCGATTTGCGCCCATTATCTGTTATGAGACAACACCTTTAAGGAATATTTTATGCACTTCACAAAATAGATGATATATTACAAGGAATGAAAATAATGTGAAGATATTGAAGCAAAATCTCACTGCATCAGCCAGGAACTCAGGAAGTTCACGTTTGAAAGGAAATGTTTTTTTATAAATTGAAAGTGGCCCTAATCATGCTTCCAAAGTTCTGGCAAAATTACTTAAAGGGCTTGGGCATTTATCATATAGATAGAGTTAATACAAGGCACTTACTGATCGGCCATATTGCCTCCTTTGCTGGCTTGATTCATTTTTCCATAACAGGGAGGCAGCATAACTTAGCCAGGGGAGGTGGTAGAAAAGGACAAACACCCCCTTGCGGGACAAACTAAATCAACCAGGCAGAAGACATGGAGATTAACCCCTCGGGCTCCCAATCTCTGTCTCTGCAGTCAAAAATGCCTTCGCTATGCGCTGTGGCGTTAATAATACTACTCGTTTCCAAGGTTTATGACCACCCTTTAATCCAGCCGTGGTGGTCGTGCTAGCACACTATAGGAAAAAGCACCAGCCTAAGCACACTCCCACAGCCACCACCAGAGATTTGGCACTTATTCCTATACCATGCAAGCATGACCACCGATGTTTGATTATTGGGTGGTCATAACCATAGATATGAGCAGCGTATAATGTGATACACGGCAATATGGACAATCACAATGTGGTGAGACCACTCTAGACCGCACGTCATCACGTTCGTGCCGCACTATGGTGTTACCTATTGCCAGTAGCGCTATGTCATCATGCTAGTATGGTGTGATGTCATCATGCCAGCAGTCATGCGCATACTGACTTAAATATGAACATATGCCCTCCCTAGCAAGGAACACCGACATTCAGCAATCCCACTTTCCTTCTTTGGCTTACAAGTATGCAAAATATATCCGGTCCCATGAACAAGGTCCTGGTGGACCGAAATGTTGGCCTCGCTTTTATTTTGTAACCGGCTGTAAATAAACACCTAATAACTCTTCAATTATACTGAGTGTCGTGGTGTTTTCCACACTGCATACAAATGTAAACAGCTTATTATTCAACTTAAAGAGGTTGTCCAGCCCCCAAGTCAGTCTTAATGAGCGGAAGTAAGGGATGAAAACGGAGGAGAGGAGGTGGTAAAGTGGTGCTCCGAGGGGCTAGGCCTTCTCCTCAGTGCTCCAAACACCTCACTAGCATATTAATAAAAGTAAGGATTTCTAAAAAATGGAACATCCAATCACAGCAAGCGAGCTATTGCTGATCAACCCTACCTGGTACTGTGTAATACGGTGACAGATGCTCTTTAATACTAGTGGAAAGGCCAGTCATAATAAATCCCCCCCCTATGGCTTTACTGGGGATTGGAACTTCTGAATTAGAATAAGAAGTCTAGATTATATATAATAAAATTAATCCGCAAACAAGCTTGAATCCATGCAAAGAATAATGTACATTCCCTGAAGAAGAACCTGTTCTGGTTGAAGATTAAGTAACAGAAATACTTTAATTAAAGAAGACTAACCTGACTCAGATGTGGTTTGTTCGGTCATGAGAAGACATCGTTTTTCATTTCCTGTGCAATTCATAGTTTCTGAAGAGTCACACGAGATGGTGTCATAAGACGCGCAGGATTGACACATCAGACCATTGGGCTCATTGCTTCTGGGTAATACTATCATGGAAGAGAGCAATGAACAATACTGTACAATGGCCGGATTATATACAGTGTGATATAGTAACTTACAAATACCCATAGTACCCTAAAGTTTATGAAGTCATCGTATCACAACCTAAAACAACACAAGACACAAATACATTAATAATAGGGATGAGCGAACCCGAACTGTATAGTTCGGGTTCGTACCGAATTTTGGGGTGTCCGTGACACGGACCCGAACCCGAACATTTTCGTAAAAGTCCGGGTTCGGTGTTCGGCGCTTTCTTGGCGCTTTTTGAAAGGCTGCAAAGCAGCCAATCAACAAGCGTCATACTACTTGCCCCAAGAGGCCATCACAGCCTTGCCTACTATTGGCATGGCTGTGATTGGCCAGTGCACCATGTGACCCAGCCTCTATTTAAGCTGGAGTCACGTAGCGCTGCACGTCACTCTGCTATGATCAGTATAGGGAGAGGTTGCAGCTGCGACGTTAGGGCGAGATTAGGCAGATTGACTCCTCCAAAAGACTTCATTCTGTGATCGATCTGCAGCTGTGGATCATTGAAGTGCTAATATCGACTTGCTCACTTTTTTGAGGCTGCACAGAGCGTTTTTAGATCACTTTTTTTCTGGGGTGATCGGCGGCCATTTTGTGACTTGTGGTGCGCCAGCACGAGCTATCACCAAGTGTATTTAACCATCGATAGTGTGGTTATTTTGTGCTATATCCTACATCAGCTGCAGGCTGAGCCTGTGTCACCAAAGTGCATTTAACCATCAACAGTCTGGTTATTTTTTGGCCATATACTACATCAGCTGCAGGCTGAGCCTGTGTCACCGAAGTGCATTTAACCATCAACAGTCTGGTTATTTTTTGGCCATATATTACATCAGGGGCAAGTTGAGCCTGTCACCCAGCGCCTAAAAAATAGACCTGACATTTCTATTCAACCAAATCTGCACAGTTTTAGCTGGTCAAGTTATTTGTAGTGACCGTCAAAGCAGACTTTTTGTTCTGGGTTGAAAAAGCATTCCCAAATTTGCCATTCTGAAAATAACTAGTTTGTGGTATTTCAGGCCTACTTGAAATCTATCCCAAAAAGAAAATCTTACATTGAAGGTATTGATAGTATCATTCAGAAAAACCTAAGACACACGCTAGCGTGCTGATAGAAGTGTCATTCTGTGATTAAACCTATAACTGTCACACAGCGCAAAAAAAAAACAGGTCTCACATCTCTATTCAACCAAATCTGCACAGTTTTAGCTGGTCAAGTTATTTGTAGTGACCGTCAAAGCAGACTTTTTGTTCTGGGTTGAAAAAGCATTCCCAAATTTGCCATTCTGAAAATAACTAGTTTGTGGTATTTCAGGCCTACTTGAAATCTATCCCAAAAAGAAAATCTTTCATTGAAGTTATTGATAGTATCATTCAGAAAAACCTAAGACACACGCTAGCGTGCTGATAGAAGTGTCATTCTGTGATTAAACCTATAACTGTCACACAGCGCAAAAAAAAACAGGTCTCACATCTCTATTCAACCAAATCTGCACAGTTTTAGCTGGTCAAGTTATTTGTAGTGACCGTCAAAGCAGACTTTTTGTTCTGGGTTGAAAAAGCATTCCCAAATTTGCCATTCTGAAAATAACTAGTTTGTGGTATTTCAGGCCTACTTGAAATCTATCCCAAAAAGAAAATCTTACATTAAAGTTATTGATAGTATCATTCAGAAAAACCTAAGACACACGCTAGCGTGCTGATAGAAGTGTCATTCTGTGATTAAACCTATAACTGTCACACAGCGCAAAAAAAAACAGGTCTCACATCTCTATTCAACCAAATCTGCACAGTTTTAGCTGGTCAAGTTATTTGTAGTGACCGTCAAAGCAGACTTTTTGTTCTGGGTTGAAAAAGCATTCCCAAATTTGCCATTCTGAAAATAACTAGTTTGTGGTATTTCAGGCCTACTTGAAATCTATTCCAAAAAGAAAATCTTCCATTGAAGTTATTGATAGTATCATTCAGAAAAACCTAAGACACACGCTAGCGTGCTGATAGAAGTGTCATTCTGTGATTAAACCTATAACTGTCACACAGCGCAAAAAAAAACAGGTCTCACATCTCTATTCAACCAAATCTGCACAGTTTTAGCTGGTCAAGTTATTTGTAGTGACCGTCAAAGCAGACTTTTTGTTCTGGGTTGAAAAAGCATTCCCAAATTTGCCATTCTCAAAATTGTGGTGAACGGGAACAATGAGGAAAACATCTAATAAGGGACGCGGACGCGGACATGGTCGTGGTGGTGTTAGTGGACCCTCTGGTGCTGGGAGAGGACGTGGCCGTTCTGCCACAGCCACACGTCCTAGTGAACCAACTACCTCAGGTCCCAGTAGCCAGCAGAATTTACAGCGATATTTGGTGGGGCCCAATGCCGTTCTAAGGATGGTATGGCCTGAGCAGGTACAGGCATTAGTCAATTGGGTGGCCGACAGTGGATCCAGCACGTTCACATTATCTCCCACCCAGTCTTCTGCAGAAAGCGCACAGATGGCACATGAAAACCAAGCCCATCGGTCTGTCACATCACCCCCATGCATATCAGGGAAACTGTCTGAGCCTCAAGTTATGCAGCAGTCTCTTATGCTGTTTGAAGACTCTGCTGCCAGGGTTTCCCAAGGGCATCCACCTAGCCCTTCCCCAGGGGTGGAAGAGATAGAATGCACTAACGCACAACCACTTATTTTTCCTGATGATGAGGACATGGGAATACCACCTCAGCACGTCTCTGATGATGACGAAACACAGGTGCCAACTGCTGCGTCTTTCTGCAGTGTGCAGACTGAACAGGAGGTCAGGGGTCAAGACTGGGTGGAAGACGATGCAGGGGACGATGAGGTCCTAGACCCCACATGGAATGAAGGTCGTGCCACTGACTTTCAGAGTTCGGAGGAAGAGGCAGTGGTGAGACTGAGCCAACAGCGTAGCAAAAGAGGGAGCAGTGGGCAAAATCAGAACACCCGCCACCAAGAGACTCCGCCTGCTACTGACCGCCGCCATCTGGGACCGAGCACCCCAAAGGCAGCTTCAAGGAGTTCCCTGGCATGGCACTTCTTCAAACAATGTTCTGACGACAAGACCCGAGTGGTTTGCACGCTGTGCCATCAGAGCCTGAAGCGAGGCATTAACGTTCTGAACCTTAGCACAACCTGCATGACCAAGCACCTGCATGCAAAGCATGAACTGCTGTGGAGTAAACACCTTAAAAACAAGGAAGTCACTCAGGCTCCCCCTGCTACCTCTTCTGCTGCTGCCGCCTCGGCCTCTTCTGCTGCTGCCGCCGCCTCGGCCTCTTCTGCTGCTGCTGCCACCGCCTCGGCCTCTTCCTCTGCCTCTGGAGGAACGTTGGCACCTGCCGCCCAGCAAACATGGGATGTACCACCAACACCACCACCTGCATCACCAAGCAACTCAACCATGTCACACGGCAGCGTTCAGCTCTCCATCTCACAAACATTTGACAGAAAGCGTAAATTCCCACCTAGCCACCCTCGATCCCTGGCCCTGAATGCCAGCATTTCTAAACTACTGGCCTATGAAATGCTGTCATTTAGGCTGGTGGACACACACAGCTTCAAACAGCTCATGTCACTTGCTGTCCCACAGTATGTTGTTCCCAGCCGCCACTACTTCTCTAAGAGAGCCGTGCCTTCCCTGCACAAACAAGTGTCCGATAAAATCAAGTGTGCACTGCGCAACGCCATCTGTGGCAAGGTCCACCTAACCACAGATACGTGGACCAGTAAGCACGGCCAGGGACGCTATATCTCCCTAACTGCACACTGGGTAAATGTAGTGGCGGCTGGGCCCCAGGCGGAGAGCTATTTGGCGCACGTCCTTCCGCCGCCAAGGATCGCAGGGCAACATTCTTTGCCTCCTGTCTCCTCCTCCTCCTACTCAGCTTCCTCCTCCTCTTCTTCCACCTGCTCATCCAGTCAGCCACACACCTTCACCACCAACTTCAGCACAGCACGGGGTAAACGTCAGCAGGCCGTTCTTAAACTCATATGTTTGGGGGACAGGCCCCACACCGCGCAGGAGTTGTGGCGGGGTATAGAACAACAGACCGATGAGTGGTTGCTGCCGGTGAGCCTCAAGCCCGGCCTGGTGGTGTGCGATAATGGGCGAAATCTCGTTGCAGCTCTGGGACTAGCCGGTTTGACGCACATCCCTTGCCTGGCGCATGTGCTGAATTTGGTGGTGCAGAAGTTCATTCGCAACTACCCCGACATGTCAGAGCTGCTGCATAAAGTGCGGGCCGTCTGTTCGCGCTTCCGGCGTTCACACCCTGCCGCTGCTCGCCTGTCTGCGCTACAGCGTAACTTCGGCCTTCCCGCTCACCGTCTCATATGCGACGTGCCCACCAGGTGGAACTCCACCTTGCATATGCTGGACAGACTGTGCGAGCAGCAGCAGGCCATAGTGGAGTTTCAGCTGCAGCACGCACGGGTCAGTCGCACTGCGGATCAGACCCACTTCACCACCAATGACTGGGCCTCCATGCGAGACCTGTGTGCCCTGTTGCGCTGTTTCGAGTACTCCACCAACATGGCCAGTGGCGATGACGCCGTTATTAGCGTTACAATACCACTTCTATGTCTCCTTGAGAAAACACTTAGGGCGATGATGGAAGAGGAGGTGGCCCAGGAGGAAGAGGAGGAAGAGGGGTCATTTTTAGCACTTTCAGGCCAGTCTCTTCAAAGTGACTCAGAGGGAGGTTTTTTGCAACACTAGAGGCCAGGTACAAATGTGGCCAGACAGGGCCCACTACTGGAGGACGAGGAGGACGAGGATGAGGAGGAGGTGGAGGAGGATGAGGATGAAGCATGTTCACAGCGGGGTGGCACCCAAAGCAGCTCGGGCCCATCACTGGTGCGTGGCTGGGGGGAAACACAGGACGATGACGATACGCCTCCCACAGAGGACAACTTGTCCTTACCTCTGGGCAGCCTGGCACACATGAGCGACTACATGCTGCAGTGCCTGCGCAACGACAGCAGAGTTGCCCACATTTTAACGTGTGCAGACTACTGGGTTGCCACCCTGCTGTATCCCCGGTACAAAGACAATGTGCCCACCTTACTTCCTACACTGGAGCGTGATAGGAAGATGCGCGAGTACAAGCGCACGTTGGTAGACGCACTACTGAGAGCATTCCCAAATGTCACAGGGGAACCAGTGGAAGCCCAAGGCGAAGGCAGAGGAGGAGCAAGAGGTCGCCAATGCAGCTGCGTCATGGCCAGCTCCTCTGAGGGCAGGGTTAGCATGGCAGAGATGTGGAAAAGTTTTGTCACCACGCCACAGCTAACTGCACCACCTCCTGATACGGAACGTGTTAGCAGGAGGCAACATTTCACTAACATGGTGGAACAGTACCTGTGCACACCCCTCCACGTACTGACTGATGGTTCGGCCCCATTCAACTTCTGGGTCTCCAAATTGTCCACGTGGCCAGAGCTAGCCTTTTATGCCTTGGAGGTGCTGGCCTGCCCGGCGGCCAGAGTTTTGTCTGAACGTGTATTCAGCACGGCAGGGGGCGTCATTACAGACAAACGCAGCCGCCTGTCTACAGCCAATGTTGACAAGCTGACGTTCATAAAAATGAACCAGGCATGGATCCCACAGGACCTGTCCATCCCTTGTGCAGATTAGATATTAACTACCTCCCCATAACAATATATTATTCTACTCCAGGGCACTTCCTCATTCAATACTATTTTTAATTTCATTTTACCATTATATTGTGGGGCAACCCAAAGTTGAATGAACCTCTCCTCTGTCTGGGTGCCGGGGCCTAAATGTGTGACAGTGGCCTGTTCCAGTGGTGGGTGACGTGAAGCCTGATTCTCTGCTATGACATGAATACAGATTCTGCGCTGACATAAGGTCAGATTCTCTGTTACGGGACCTCTCTCCTCTGCCTGGGTGCCTGGGCCTAAATGTGTGACAGTGGCCTGTTCCAGTGGTGGGTGACGTGAAGCCTGATTCTCTGCTATGACATGAATACCGATTCTGCGCTGACATAAGGCCAGATTCTCTGTTACGGGACCTCTCTCCTCTGCCTGGGTGCCGGGGCCTAAATGTGTGACAGTGGCCTGTTCCAGTGGTGGGTGACGTGAAGCTTGATTCTCTGCTATGACATGAAGACAGATTCTGCGCTGACATAAGGCCAGATTCTCTGTTACGGGACCGCTCTCCTCTGTCTGGGTGCCGGGGCCTAAATGTGTGACAGTGGCCTGTTCCAGTGGTGGGTGACGTGAAGCCTGATTCTCTGCTATGACATGAATACAGATTCTGCGCTGACATAAGGCCAGATTCTCTGTTACGGGACCTCTCTCCTCTGCCTGGGTGCCTGGGCCTAAATGTGTGACAGTGGCCTGTTCCAGTGGTGGCTGACGTGAAGCCTGATTCTCTGCTATGACATGAAGACAGATTCTGCTCTGACATAAGGCCAGATTCTCTGTTAAGGGACCGCTCTCCTCTGTCTGGGTGCCGGGGCCTAAATGTGTGACAGTGGCCTGTTCCAGTGGTGGGTGACGTGAAGCCTGATTCTCTGCTATGACATGAAGACTGATTCTGCGCTGACATGAAGCCAGATTCTCTGCTATGGCATGAAGAGACTGATTCTCTGCTGACATGAAGCCAGATTCTTTGCTATGGCATGAAGAGACTGATTCTCTGCTGACGTGAAGCCAGATTCTCTGCTATGGGACCTCTGTCCAATTGATATTGGTTCATTTTTATTTTTTTAATTTTTATTTTAATTCATTTCCCTATCTACATTTGTTTGCAGGGGATTTACCTACATGTTGCTGCCTTTTGCAGCCCTCTAGCTCTTTCCTGGGCAGTTTTACAGCCTTTTTAGTGCCCAAAAGTTCGGGTCCCCATTGACTTCAATGGGGTTCGGTTTCGGGACGAAGTTCGGATCGGGTTCGGATCCCGAACCCGAACATTTCCGGGAAGTTCGGCCGAACTTCTCGAACCCGAACATCCAGGTGTTCGCTCAACTCTAATTAATAAGACTCAAACATTATTAAATATACTCAATCCCAGGTAAAGTATGTATTAAGAGGTGGAGCAGACATGAGGTAATAGTACAGAAATCTCAACATATCTATAATTAGGTCCAGGAGTGTAAAGGTCTATTATAGTAATCACATATTAAACCATAAAGGGCATAGTGCAAAGAGATACCCAACTCTAGGGAAGAAGGACATAACAGACAAGCAATCCCTTTCCTGGAATGATACAGGCTACAGTGCAGCCTGCACATTGTTCGGGGATTGGGACTGTGGGCCGTAATGTGGTCTGTAATGAAGCACTAGCCTCTAAAGCTGGGTCTGTTTACATTTCTGATGGATACTATGATGACAAGGCATAGTCATTGTTGTCCAATGTCCATCATAGAACAGATCCAGCATACTATTGTTGCTAACAGTCCAGAAGCGCTTTCTTCCCACTCCACTTGCAGAGTATGTCAAATGTAGATATCGTGCCCCCACTCCACCTCTACCTGCCTATTCCGTGCTGATTTCACATTGCCCCCTTACAGCAATATGAATCCTTGACCCCTGAATGGGGACAAAGGGTGGTAGACAATGGAGGACACAGGACAGGTATATACAGACCAAAAACGGACATGGGGACTGGAAAACAAAACTAAAGGAGGGATTCAGGGACACAAAAAGGGTAACAGTCAGTTAAATGAGGCAGGGGAACAACTGCACCGGCCTACAAATAGTGCTCAAGAAGGAATGCACCGGAGTTCTCCATCACGCCTCACCCCTCATATAACTGATGGCTGCCTTGTATGTGGATGTATAGTCAGTGCAGCAAGGATACTTAGCTCAAAAATGTGTCATCAGAAAATGACCTAATGCTGATGGACAGTGCATTACAATACAGGATGCATTGTAGAGGGAATCAGACCCCCAAAAGTTGTCCCAGAGTGGGACAAAAATAAATAGGAAAAAATTACATTTCAAGTAAAAAACAACAAAGCCTATTTCCCATAATAAAAACATATAGGGTTGTGAAAATTAGAAAAAAAAAAAAAGCAGGCGTATTAGGTATTGCCACATCCGTAACAACTGGCTCTATAAAAATATCACATAATCCACCCCGTCAGGTGAGTGCCATAAAAAAATTATAAATAAAAACAGTGCCAAAAAAGCCATTTTTTGTCACCTTACATCACAAAAAGTCTTATACCAAGCAATCAAAAAGTCGCATGCACCCCAAAATAGTACCACTTAAACGTCACCTTTCACAAAAAATGAGCCCCAACATAAGACAATCGCCCAAAAAATAAAAAATTAACTATTTAGAAAAATTTTGAAAAAAAACTTTTATAAAATGGAGACTCAAACATGAGTTTTTTTCTTTCAAAAATGCTATTATTATGTAAAACAGAAATAAAATTAAAAAAATATACATATTTGGTATCACTGCTTCCATAAAGAACTGCCCTGTCAGGAGAACCCTGTATAAAATAAATAAAAACTTTAAAACAAAAAACATTTTTTTGTTACCTTACATCAAATAAAAGTGCTATACCAAGTGATTAACAAGTCATATGTACTCCAGAATAACACCAATCAAACTGTCACCTCATCCTGAAAAAAATGAGCCCCTATATAAGACAATCGCCCCAAAAAATACATATATTGCTTTCAGAAAATGGAGACACAAAAACATATTTTTTTCAAAAATGCTTTTTTATTTAAAACTGAAAAAAATAAAAAAAGTTGACATTTTTGATATTGTCGTGTCGGTAACAACTTGCTCTATAAAAATAGCACATGATCTAACCTGTCAGATGAACGTTGTAAAAACAAATAAATAAAACTGTCATTATTTGGTTACCTTGCCTCACAAAAAGAAAAATTTAGAGAGCAATAAAAAATCATATGTACTCCAAAATAGTGCCAACAAAACTGTCACCCTATCCCATAGATTCCAACATGCGGTCGCATTTTGGGAGTTTCTACTGTAAGGGTGCATAAGGTGGTCTTCAAACGTGACATGGTGCCTAAAAACCTGTCCAGCAAAATCTGCCCTACAAAAACCATACGGCGCTCCTTTTCTTTAGCGCCCTGTCCTGTGCCCATACAGCAGTTTATGACCACATATGGGGTGTTCCTGTAAACTAACAAATCAGGGTAATGGATATTTTTGCTTGGCTGGTAACCCTTGCTGTAGTACAGGAAAAGATGATTAAAATAGAAAATCTGTCAAACAAGTGAAATTTTTAAATGTCATCTCCATTTTCCTTTAATTCTTGTGGAACACCTAAAGGGTTAACAGTTTGTAAAATATATATATATTTTTTTAAACTGGACTGGTGTAGTTTCTTATATGGGGTCATTTATGAGTGGTTTCTACTATGTAAGGACCACAATGATTTCATAACTGAACTGGTCTTTAAAAAAGTGGGTTTTGGAAATTGCTTCTAAAATTCTAAGCCTTCCAACATCCCAAAAAATAAAATAGCATTTACAAAATTATGCAAACATAAAGTAGACATATGGGAAATGTAAAGTAATAACTATTTTATGAGGTATCACTATCTTTTTTAAAAGCAGAGAAACAGAAATTTGTAAAATTGTGAATATAAAAAAATAAAATTATTAATAAAGATGAAATACATTGATTCAAATTTATCACTATCATGAAGTACAATTTGTCACGAGAAAACAGTCTCAGAATGTCTTGGGTGAGTAAAAGTGCTCCAAGAGTTATTACTAGTGTTGATCGAGCACCAAAGTGCTCGGGTGCTCGAGTAGAACACCTCGGGATGCCCAATGGAAGACAATGGGAGAACCCGAGCATTAAACCAGGCACCCCCTGCTCTGAAGAGGGGAGGGCGTCTGGTTCACAGGAAAAGGTCAGAAATTGATGGAAACACCACCGAAATGGTTCGGGAACATGGGGAGGATGTTTGGAGGTCGCTGCTGGGAACGATGTTGTCCGAGTAGTACGCCACTTTTACAGACTGACAGTAATAGCATATTAAACGGTATATATGCTTGCAAGTTTGTCACACGTACAGTAGCGCAGGTTTTGCAAGTGTATGCGCAAATAAGTTACACTGAATGTCACAGATATTTAGGATGCGCAAATGTTATACAGGAGATGTAGCGCAGGGAATGTAACTGTCCGCAGCGGACACCATCTACGGAAAAAGTACACTGGATGTCACAGATATTTTTTTATGCGCACGTGTTAAACAGATGTAGCGCAGATAATATCACTGTCCGCAGCGGCCAAACAATTGCAAGCCATTTAGCACAGTTTGCGCTAAAAATATATATTGCTGCCAGACACAACAATAGTTCTTAACCCCTTAAGGACTCAGCACTATTTCACCTTAATGACTTGGCCATTTTTTGCAAATCTGACCAGTGTCATTTTAAGTGCTGATAACTTTAAAACGCTTTGACTTATCCAGGCCATTCTGAGAGAGTTTTTTCGTCACATATTGTACTTCATGACACTGGTAAAATAAAGTAAAAAAGAAATCATTTTTATTTATAAAAAAATACCAAATTTACCAAAAATTTGTAAAAAATTGCAAATTTCCAAGTTTCAATTTCTCTACTTCTATAATACATAGTAATACCTCCAAAAATAGTTATTACTTTACATTCCCCATATGTCTACTTCATGTTTGGATCAATTTGGGAATGATATTTTATTTTTGGGGGATGTTACAAGGCTTAGGCTGGTTTCACTCGGGCGATGCGGGAAAATGTGCAGGTGCGTTGCGGGAACACACGCGATTTTTCCGCGCGAGTGCAAAACGTGTGAAAGAAATCACGCATGTTTGGTACCCAAACCCGAACTTCTTTACAGAAGTTCGGGCTTGGGATCGGTGTTCTGTAGATTGTATTATTTTCCCTTATAACATGGTTATAAGGGAAAATAATAGCATTCTGAATACAGAATACATAGTAAAATAGGGCTGGAGGGGTTAAAATTATTATTTTTAACTCACCTTAATCCACTTGCTCGCGCAGCCCGGCATCTCATTCTATCTCCTTCTTTGCTGATTGTAGGAACAGGACCTGTGGTGACGTCACTCCGGTCATCACATGGTCCATCACATGATCCATCACCATGGAAAAAGATCATGTGATGGATCATGTGATGACCGGAGTGACGTCACCACAGGTCCTGTTCCTACAATCAGCAAAGAAGGAGACAGAAGGAGATGCCGGGCTGCGCTATCAAGTGGATTAAGGGGAGTTAAATTATTATTTTTTTTTTTTAACCCTTCCAGCGCTATTTTACTATGCATTCTGTATTCAGAATGCTATTATTTTCCCTTATAACCATGTTATAAGGGGAAATAATAATGATCGGGTCTCCATCCCGATCGTCTCCTAGCAACCGTGCGTGAAAATCGCACCGCATCCACACTTGCTTGCGGATGCTTGCGATTTTCACGCAACCCCATTCACTTCTATGGGGCCTGCGTTGCGTGAAAAACGCGATTTTCACGCAACGCACAAGTGATGCGTGAAAATCACCGCTCATGTGAACAGCCCCATAGAAATGAATGGGTCGAGTATCAGTGCGGGTGCAATACGTTCAACTCACGCATCGCATCTGCGCGGAATGCTCACCCATTTGAAAGGGGCCTTAGAAGTTTAGAAGAAAATCTTGAAATTTTTCAGAAATTTTCAAAAACCCACTTTTTAGGGACCAGTTCAGGTCTGAAGTCACTTTGTGAGGTTTACATAATAGAAACCACCCAAAAATGACCACATTCTAGAAACTACACCCCTCAAGGTATTTAAAACTGATTTTACAAACTTTGTTAACATTTTAGGTGTTGCACAAGAGTTATTGGCAAATGGAGATGAAATGTGAGAATTTAAATTTTTTGGCAAATTTTCCATTTTAATCAATTTTTTCCAGTAACAAAGCAAGGGTTAATAGCCAAACAAAATGCTATATTTATCGCCCCGATTCTGTAGTTTGCAGAAACACCCCATATGTGGTCTTAAACTACTTTACGGGTACACAGTAGAGCGTAGAGGGAAAGGTGCGCCGTATGGTTTTCGGAAGGCAGATTTTGCTGGACTGGATCTTTTTGACACCATGTTGCACCCCTAGAGTAGAAACTCCATAAAAGTGACCCCACCTAAGAAACTACACCCCTCAAGGTATTCAAAACTGATTTTACAAACTTTGTTAACCCTTTAGGTGTTGGAGCACTTTTACTCACCCAAGATTTAATGAAAAAATTTCACTTTTTTGGCAGATTTTCCATTTTAATATTTTTTTTCCAGTTACAAAGCAAGGGTTGATAGCCAAACAAAACTCATTATTTATGGCCCTGATTCTGTAGTTTACAGAAACACTCCATATGTGGTCGTAAACAGCTGTACGGGCATACGGCAGGGCGCAGAAGGAAAGGAATGCCATACGGTTTTTGGAAGGCAGATTTTGCTAGACTGTTTTTGGACACCATGTCCCATTTGAAGCACCCCTGATGCACCCCTAGAGTAGAAACTCCAAAAAAGTGACCCCATTTTAGAAACTATGGGATAGGGTGGAAGTTTTGTTGGTACTAGTTTAGGGTACATATGATTTTTGGTTGCTCTATATTACACTTTTTATGAGGCAAGGTAACAAGAAATAGCTTTTTTGGCACCGTTTTTTTCTTTGTTATTTACAACATTCATCTGACAGGTTAGATCAAGTGGTATTTTTATAAAGCAGGTTGTCACGGACGCGGCGATACCTAATATGTATACAATTTTTTTATTTATGTAAGTTTTACACAATGATTTCATTTTTGAAACAAAAAAAAACATGTTTTAGTGTCTCCATAGTCTGAGAGCAATAGTTTTTTCAGTTTTTGGGCGATAATCTTAGGTAGGGTCTCATTTTTTGTGGGATGAGATGACGGTTTGATTGGCACTATTTTGGGGTGCATATGACTTTTTGATCGCTTGCTATTACACTTTTTGTGACGTAAGATGCCAAAAAAATGGCTTTTTTTTTACATAGTTTTTATTTTTATTTTTTTATTTGTTCACCTGAGGGGTTAGGTCATGTGATATTTTTATAGAGCTGGTAGATTCGGATGCGGCGATACCTAATATGTATACTTTTTTTATTTATGTAAGTTTTACACAAGGATTTCATTTTCCATAGTCTAAGAGCCATAGTTTTTTCAATTTTTGGGCGATCATCTTGGGTAGGGTATGATTTTTGCGGGATGAGATAACGGTTTGATTGGTACAATATTGGGGTACATGCGACTTTTTTGATCACTTTTATTACCTTTTTTGGGAAGTAAGGTGGGCAAAATTTCAATTTCCTCTTAGTTTTTATTTTTTTATTTTTATGGCGTTCACCTTGCGGGGAAAGTAACGTGACCGTTTTATAGATCAGGTCGTTACGGACGCGGCGATTCCTAATATGTGTAGTGTATTTTATTTTATAAATTTTTATTCAGTGATAAATGTGTTTTTTTTATCTTTACTTTTTTCACTTTTTAAAAAAAAATAATTTGACCCAGACCCACTTGGTTTTTGAAGATCCAGTGGGTCTGATGTCTGTATAATACAGTACAGTACACTATATAGTGTATTGTACTGTATTTTACTTACACTTTGTCTGAACAGATCTATGCCTTTAGCACAGATCTGTTCAGCACCATGGACAGCAGGATGCCTGAGAAGGCGTCCTGTTGCCATGGGAACCTTCCCCATCTGCCACAACTGAGCAGACGGGGAAGGGGAAGGAGGGGGGCTCCCTCCCTCTGTGACCCCATCCTGTCTGGGGGCTGCAAAGGCACAGCAGCCCCCCGATGGTAGAGAGAGGGAGCTCCCCGATTGTTAACCCTTTCCATACAGCGATCTGTACGGACCGCGGTATGGAAAGGGTTAAATGGCTGACATCACAGCACAGATGTCAGCCGTTTATACCAGAGTGTCAGCAATGTGCTGACACGCTGGTATACCCACTGGACCCCAATGAATATTCAAGAGGAGGGGGGCGGGGGATCGCGATCCCGCCTGCCACACCGCCCGCCTCCCGCACCGCCCGCAACACCCCCCCTGCACCACCCGCCGGCATAAAATCATTCAGGGGTGCAGGGTGGTGAAAAAGAACTTTATTTTGGCCATTTTAAAGTTTGATCCCCGCGGTCAGGGACCGCAGGGATCAGAAACTGCAGAAAGCGCTGCAAACCGCAGGTCTGAATTGACCTGCGGTTTGCTGCGATCGCCGATACGGGGGGTCATATGACCCCCCCCCCGGCGTTGTGACAGGATGCCCGCTGAATGATTTCAGCGGGCATCCTGTTCCGATTAACCCCCGTAGCGTCGCAATCTCGTTTTAAACTCATGACATACCGGTACATCATGCGTCCCTAAGGGGTTAAAAGGACTTTTGGGTCTCTAACACCAACCCTACCTAACAAAAAAAATATTCAATTCCCTACACTGTCTGTCCCTTCTACAGCACAGCTCTCCCTGACTAAGACTGAGCCGAACCACGCGTCATTGGGTGCTTTATAGCACCCGATGACACGTTGCGGCCAGCCAATTACTGTAATGCCAGTAACCAACATGGCTACGGCATTACAGTTAGTGGCAGTAGTTACCTGCGGGGAGGAGACTCGAGCATCGCGCTCGAGCACACAAGGTATTTGGCCAAGCACCGCAATGTGCCGAGCATCGCGATGCTCGATCCAAACTGTTGTTCGGCAGAGCATGATCGCTCAACACTAGTTATTACCACATAAAGTAACACATGTCAGATTTCCAAAAAACAGCCTGGACAATAAGGTAAAATATGGCAGGGTCCTGAAGGGGTTAAACAAAAAAACATAAATTCCTGCAGTTTTCGGACTGACCACTAAGCCTAATAATTGACGTTAATTTTTGGTCTTTACAGATCACTTTACTGCAGTTATATACCATTTTAAACCTGCCTGCAATGATTAGAAGATATCACTCTGTGTATAGATAAGACAGGATCCACCATTCACAATAGGTGATTGTCAAAGCTTATCTCTTCCTTCTTTGTACAATGACCTCTGCACAGGTCAAAGAGAAGGTCTAGAAAAGTCTCCCATACAAGTCAATGAGGTCCCCTTCTGACCATTGTGTCTATGGGGCTGCCGCAAAGCAATTTTTTTCACTGCCGTGTAAATGCTGTTAAGAAGGGCTCAGGTAAGATGGTCACTCCATAATTATATTCAAGAAATAGAATTAAAAAAATCTGTAATCAGAAAATAAAATCAGATTAGAAAAAAGGAACATGTGTTACCATCTGGTTTTACTGGCAGATACAATTTTTGGTGACACATTTCCTTTAAGAGGAAATTTTAAATCAATGCATAGGTTAATCTTAAAATTGGTAATTATCCCCTTCACGACCGCAATCTGTATATATACGTGATAGCTGCACGGGGTATGTGCTGCAAAGCGCTTGGATTAAAGCTTCTGCCCCTGTCCTGCTGCTGTCACGGACAGCATACAGTCTAGTAATGTCGGCAAGGGACCAATCAGAGTGGCCCCTTGCAGACAATCGATCTGATTGGTTAGTCTGTGCAGACTAACCAATCGGATCGCGGCAGTGAAAAAATGCCTGTTCCAGGCTCTGATCTGCGCTCTGCAGATCAGAGCCTGAAATCAGGTAATGTGTCCTCGTGCCCCCCCCCGATCTGTGCACCCCATCTGTGCCCCCCATCTGTGCCCCTCCAAGCCCCCCTTGTGTCCCCCTGCCGCTGAAGCGCTTATCTCCTGCCTCCTGCCGTCCGCGCCCTCCCCGCCCCATACATTCCTCCTGCCCCCTCAATGCTGGCCGTGACACACTCAATGCTGGCCCCTCAATGCTGCCCCCCTGCCTTTCCAGCGCTGCCCCCATGCCCCCATGCCGTGCGGTCCACCTGCTGTGTGTGATGGCGGCGGCTCCATTCCTGAGCCGCCGCCATCAGCAGAGAGTGTCAGCTCGGCAGCGGCATCCATGGGGTTAATAGAGGGAGGGGGCTCCCTCTCTCCACCATCGGGGCTGCTGCGCTGCGACCCGATGGTTACCATGGCAACTGGACGCTTTGCAAAAGCGTCCGCTGTTGCCACCTACAGGGCATCTGATTGAATTATACTTTGGAATGCAAGAGCATTGCAAAGTATAGTACAGCCATCAGCCCCACTGGATCTTCAAGATCCAAGAGGGACTTGATAAAAAAAAAAAGTGAAAATAATAAAAGTAAAAATAAATAAATAAATAAAAATGTAAAATTTAAAAAATAAATTGCTTTTTCCTATAAAAAAATAAAATAAAAACTACACATATTAGGTATCACCGCGTCCGTAACAACCGTCTCTATAAATGTATCACATGATAGACCCCATCCGATAAACACCATAAAAAAAAGGTGTAAAAAAAAGCCATTTTTGTCACCTTACATCACAAAAAGTGCAACAGCAAGCGATCAAAAAGGCTTATGACCCCCAAAATAGTACTAATCAAACCGTTACCCCATCCCGCAAAAAATGATACCCTATTTAAGACAATCGCCCAAAAAATAAAAAAGCTATGGCTCTCAGATTATGGAGACACTAAAACATAATTTTTTTGGTTTCAGAAATGCTATTATTGTGTAAAACTTAAATAAATAAGAAAAAGTATACATATTAGGTATTGCCACGTCCATAACGATCTGCTCTATAAAAGTGTCACATGACCTAACCCATCAGATAAACGCTGTAAAAATAAATAAGTAAAAACTGTTCCAAAACAGCCAATTTTTTGGTCACCTTGCCCCATAAAGTGTAATAATGAATGATCAAAAAATCCTATGTACCCAAAAATGGTACCAATAAAAACCTCAACTCTTTCTGCAAAAAACGAGCCCCTGCACAAGACAATCGGCAGAAAAATAAAAAACATATGGCGTTGTGAGGGCAATTACCCCTGCGTCTATGATTATGGGTTCCAAATTCAAATAGTGTAATGTGCACAGAGAAGGCTGATACACGCAATGGTTGTAATTAGTAATCTGCTTTATTTTAACATTAGCACATAATCTTATACCATACTTATTGGTAGACGCCCAACAGCCGTGCGTCACATAAACCACAAGGAGACAGAAGAATCGAAACCTTTAGCAGAAAGAGGATCTTAAACTTAGAATAGCAGAAACTAGCATTTATACAAATAGAACAGGAGGGGGGGAGGTTGTCAGCTGAATTCCCCCCCCCCCCCCCGCGTGCCTGCAAAGAGCTGACACTTGTCTAACATTTTAATAACCTCTAATTGAACTCTGGTTCAGATAGGTATAGGATATACAAGATGGAGTTCTATCTCTCACAGCGTTCAGAAAATGGACACGCAAAAACATAATTTCTTTTTCAAAATTGCTTTATGTAAAACTGAAACAAACAAACAAACAAAGTAGACATATTTGATATCATTGCGTCCGTAACAACCTGCTCTATAAAAATAGCACATAATCTACCCTGTCAGATGAATCTTGTAAAAAAAAAAACGGTGCCAAAACAGCCATTTTTCTGTTACCTTGCCTCACAAAAAACTTAATATAGAGCAATTAAAAAATCATATGTACCCCAAAATAGTACCAATAAAACTGGCACCTTATCTTCTAGTTTCCAAAATAGGGTCACTTTTTGGGAGTTTCTACTGTATGGGTGCATCAGGGGGGCTTTAAATGGGACATGGCATCTAAAACCAGTTTAGCAAAGTCTGCCTTCCAAAAACCATACGGCGTTCCTTTCCTTCTGCGCCCTGCCGTGCGCCCTTACATCAGTTTACGACCACATGTGGGGTGTTTCTGTAAACCGCAGAATCAGGGTAATAAATTTTTTTTGGCTGTTAACCCTCAATGTGTTAAAGAAAAAAATGTAATAAAATGGAAAATCTGCCATTTTCCTTTAATTCTTGTGGAACACCTAAAGGGTTAACAAAGATTGTAAAATCAGTTTTGAGTAACTTGAGGGGTGTAGTTTCTACAATGGGGTCATTTATGGGGGGTTTCCACTATGTAAGCCCCACAAAGTGACTTCAGACCTGAACCTGGTCCTTAAAAAGTGGGTTTTTGAAATTCTCTTAAAAATTTTAAGAATTGCTTCTAAACTTCTAAGCCTTGTAACGTCCTAAAAAAATAAAATGACATTTCCAAAACGATGCCAACATAAAGTAGACATATGGGAAATGTTAAGTAGTAAATATTTTATTAGGTATGACTTTCTGTTTTAGAAGCAGAGAAATTGAAATTTTGAAAATTGAGAATTTTTCTAACATTTTTATAAATTTGGTATTTTTTCATAAATGAAGGTGAAATATATTGACTCAAATTTATAAAAGTGTTCCAAAGCAATTACCACATAAAGTGACGCATGTCAGATTTGTAAATTTTGACCTGGACACTGGGGCATCAATGACCCTTGGTCATGAAAGGGTTAACATTTCAGTTATGAGACTTTCATCAAACTGTCAACTTATCCTACAGATTCTTGGGGGAAATATATTGTGAAATACTTGTGTTGTTACGTGTAAGTGAGGTATGAGTTGACAAGCAGCTAAACTCCCTCCTAACTGATTGAATCCAGAGTAATATCCAGTTCAACTTTCATTGCAAGGGTAGAGGGAAAATGTGCTTACTGATGTGAATGAGTATGTGGCAATCACAGTACAAAGCTATGCAATACCAAACATGTGCATCATCTGTGTGCAGCATATCAACATACATGAATCCTGCAATGCTAATAGTCTAAACATACCAGCGATGCCACATTCAGGCTCGGTGTGGAGGATTATGAGAAATGCTGATTGTCCTTCATTTGATCTTGGAAAAAGATGGCTGCTATGGACAGGACAGGTTGGTGATGTCTGTTTTTAAATAATTTCAAGACAACCTTTCTTAAGAGGTTTTCCTGGATTAACATATTGATGGCCTATACATAGGATCGATCATCAATATCAGATTGGTTGGAGTCCAACATCTGGCATACCAGAAATCAACTGTTACCTGTAGCCATAGTTCTGGAAGTAACAAGTCTATGGATCCTGGACATCACAGCTCAGTACCCTGTATTCAGGTACTGCAGTATTCAAGTTAATGGGACATTATCTGTAGTACCCAATAGCGGCACCTACACAGTGTGCAACATGCTGCCCCCCATTGCCGATCGTGTCCCAGGTCCAGTGGTGTGGTGTGGCCCCAATAGTTTTCTGTATGTGTGTCACGGTGCTCCTACCTGGATACAGCTGATCCCCATGGTAAGGCTCCTGAGCAATAAAGGGGGAGTACTTGAGGTTGAGGTAGGAGATAATAAATATTGAGTCCAGACCTTGATAAAGTTCAACAGCTTTACTTGCATCAGCTTGTATCCAGACAATATTCAGGCTGTCTCCTGGTTGCAGCAGGCATTGGCATAAACTGGCAGGCAAACTTGATAACTTTGCTTTCTTGGGTCAGGTTACTGGAGTTTTGGTTGCTTCTGGTATCCCTGGATTGGGATACCTTTGGCTGTTGTCCCACTCCTGACCCTCACTAAGTAAATTAGCAAGAAGTCAGGGTGCTCTATAAGCTGCTTGCCTTTTGAGAGACTCCTGTCACAGCCGAAGAACTTTCCCCTTGCTGCTACATCTTTAACACATCTTCCTTCATCGCAAGCTTAGCTTAGACTGCACTGGCTGCTACATTTTAGGCAGGTCTGGCTCTGACAGTGCCCAGGCTTATATTAGTCAAATCTAGAACATCAACCCCTCCCTTCTGGTAGGAAGCAGGACTGGCCCACTTCTGCCCAAAAAGGGGAGAATCGAATGGTGAGTTCCATTCTATTTAAAGATCTCTTTGCCATACATGCTGCCCCCTGCTGGTGAACCAGGCACATTACATGAAATATAACAGTTTCATATAAAGATTATGAATGCACAGTGACAAAGGACCTGAAATAAATACACAGATGATATTATGGTTAGCCCATTAGAGACAGTAGCAGGGTATAGCAATAGTAATACCACTCTGGGGTATTACAAGTGTACAGAGCTGTGGTGTCAAACCCGCTCCGCCCATATGATATTGAGGGCCAGTCCCATAAATACTTCATCAACAAGTAGGTCCTGAAAAAAACTCTTGAATGCCATAGTAACACCAAACAAACATTACATTATGTAGCCAAGTTAAAAATCCTTTCATGACCAAAAATATTAACCACCAATTTTTGGATTACCCTGTATCCTGAATTAACAAAAATTTTCAATTACATTTCAGTGTGCTGAGTATCCTTGCTATATTGAGAGGGTTGGAAACCTACTCGAAGCACCTCAGATTATGTACAGAGTAAAGTTATTTCCTTGCATATTGTATAGTCCACATGGAACCTCCAAAACAAAGTGATCACTTACGTGTAGGAAGAGGAGGAGTGCAGTCATCAGTGGAGCAGCACTTAATGGCCTGCCTGAGTCTTGCAACATACAAAGCACTAGTTCCCTGAAAGTCACATTCGTATTGAGCCACGCATCTCCTGACGAGCACTTGAACGACATCTTCATCTGCAAATGGACGCAAAGGAGATTATTTTCTGAAAGGACAAGCAATCCTACATTACAGGGTGCTCCTACTAACATGACCTCTTTTTTAATAGTTGATGCAGTGCTCTACTGATCACCCAAGGTCTGGCTCCCTTAATCTTCAGTCATCAGTATATGTCAATGCGTGAAGTCGTGTCTGTCCATCAGTATATTCTACGGTAGCCAGTACAGGAGAAATGCACAGGCATTACATGCCATTTAAGTTCATAGGCACCCCAAGTCTTTCCAGAGGATATGGATATGTTCTTATAGATTGTCTTTCCCCGAGAAGGGGTCCACCCTTTTTGACAGCCTTATACCTTAAAGGGGTTTTCCAGGTGTTTTTTTACTAATGACCTATCCTCTGGAGTGATGACCACTATTTGATCGGTGGGGTCCACCACCCGGGACCCCCACTGATCAGCTGTTTGAGAAGGCACCAGTGCTCACAGTAGTGCTGTGGCCTTCTCCAGATTTTCTTAGGCAACATGATGTCAAGTTCACTAATCACATAGCCAAGGGGCAGCTCAGCCCGATTAAAGTACAATGTACGGCGCTGCGCGCGTTAAACTGAGAGAAGGCCGCAGCGTCACTGTGAGAATGGTTACAAATTAAATACAATAAATGTTCTCAGTCACGTTGCCTGTCAGTGGCGCTGCTGGTCAAGGAGTGAAGTGGGTTTCATTCACACAATGCGTCAAAATCTCAATGTAGGACCGCGCTGCTCTCAGTTTTCAAAGGATGTCCTTCTCGGGATAGTGTCTGCAGCCGAATTCAAATATAGGCAAACCTCGATAATCCAACAGAAAATCGCAATCCTCACCCCAATCTTTCTGTGGATATCAAGTAAGCACAAAATAGTGAAGAACCACCAAAATCTATAAAACAATTTGACATTTATTATACTCACAAAAATAGCAGAATAAAAGGCAGATCATAAAATGTGTCTGCTCTCGTAATTCAGCCCGACCCAGGTTTCGCTTTCGCTTCGTCAGGGGCACAAACTCCATCCTCATTAGGGCATTTTATGTATATGTCCCAAATCCAAGAGACAGCCTCTACTTTTTATTTATTAAATTAAAGAGGAGCGTTTATACATGAGAACTTATATATTTTTGTATCCATTGTGGTTTGGGATATTTATGTAGTGATTTTTGTGTGGTAAGAAGAAAAAAAGGTTTATATTGTAATTCGATGAGTTTTTAAGGAGTTAGTGTGTTTTTTATATAAAAAATCATTTCATTTGATAAATGAAAAGTATAGGCTGTCTCTTGGATTTGGGACATATAAATAGAACGCCCTAATGAGGATGGAGTTTGTGCCCCTGACGAAGCGAAAGCGAAACCTGGGCCGGGCTGAATTACGAGAGCAGACACATTTTATGATCTGCCTTTTATTCTGCTATTTTTGTGAGTATTATAAATATCAATTTGTTTTACGGATTTTGGTGGTTCTTCACTATTTTCCGCTTACTTGATATCCACAGAACGATTGGGGTGAGGATTGCGATTTTCTGGTGGATTATCGATGTTTGCCTATATTTGAATTCGGCTGCAGACACTATCCCGAGAAGGACATCCTCTGAAAACTGAGAGCAGCGCGGTCCTACATTGAGACTGTGAGAATGGTGCGTTCTCAAACAGCTGGGGTAACCAGTGTCGGACCCTCACAATCAGATACTAATGGCCTATCCAGCGGATAGGTCATCAGTAAAAAACATTTGGAAAATCCCTTTAATAAGATATATGGAAATGGGTTACCTTTATGAGATGACTTGTTTGAAGGAATATTCCTATCTTATATCCACAGTGCACTGTGTATTCAGATATGGAATTGCTGTCAGCCTAACTAAGATGGAGATGGGAGGTGGTGGTGGTGTCACTACTGCAGAGAACAGCGTGGTAGATGGAGCAAGCCCCGAGAAACTTTACAGAGCAAAGCATGATGGTTTGGTTTACAAACCCAGCAGGAATCTGAGTGAAACAGGAAGTTCTGCATGTAAACCCCCTGCCACGATGCAGAGAAGTCAACAACAAGGGAAGGAAAGTGCTGGCATGGAAAAGCTTACATATGGGGCAAAAATGTGCAGTGTTTGAGGTTCTATAGGCAGATAAAAAAAATCACTATGAAACTGGAGGACCCCTTTAAGGGTTTATAATTTATCACTTGTTTCTGTTGCCACATACCAGGTTTCCAAAGTCTTGTCTTAGACATATCATTATAATTCAAAGCTATTCGTCTGTTCTCTCTGTTATACAGTTTGGCTGCTAAATCTTGAAGTGGTAATGATTGATACAAAAAAAATGAAAATCAAGAGATCATATAATACAACCTCATTCCAATAAAGCTAGAACCAGCCCTGTACCTCACATGGATCCGGAGATGATCAGCCCATTCATTGCTCTAATGTCAAGCTGTCAGCTAGAAGGTGTTTCCTTTATTAGGGGATGAGTACTTTCAGCCATAGCTCTCCCCATAATACTGCTGCAAACCTTTACCTGTATCTGTTACAGCTTTTAGCAGTACTTATTGCAGTTGAAAGCGAGAACTGAGCATGTGTGACCGCCTCAGTAGGTGGAAGTGCATGTTACTATACAGATTTAACACTAGGGGGTGCTATTATAATGAAGTAAAGAGAATATCTCACAACTGGAACATTTTTTGCAATGGCAACTAAATTACAAGAGTAACAAATTTTTCATGCTGAATTCTAATAAAATACTAGCAGAAGGACCCGGCTTCGCACGGGTATATTTAATCTATTTTGTTTAAAGTTTGTGTGTGTCATTAAAAGATAGACAGTATCCACTATAACAGTGACATCTATAGTACCCCGCCCCTTTAAAAGTGACCTCCACAGTGGCCTGCCCCCTTAACAGCTACATCCAGAGTGCCCTCCCCTTTAACAGTGACCTCCACAGCGGTCGCCCCCTTTATTAGTGACCTCCACAGTACTCGTCTCGTTAACAGTGATTTCCTCAATAAGCCGCCCCTTAACAGTGACCTCCACAGAGCTCCGTTCCCTTAAAATGTGACCTCCACAACACCCCACTCCCTTAACAGTGAACTCGACAGCACCTCGACCCTTAACTCTGACCTCCATAGCTCACCATCCCCTTAACTGTGACCTCCACCTTTACCTGCCCTCTTAACAGAGACCTCCACAGCGGCCGCCCCTTTATTAGTGACCTCCACAGCGGCCGCCCCTTTATTAGTGATCTCCACAGTACCCCGTCTCCTTAACAGTGATTTCCACAGCATCCCATTCCCTTAACAGTGGCCTCAACAGCAATGTGCCCCTTCACTTGACCACATACCTCTTACATACAGGGACATCTCCTGTCATGTAGACCTTCTCTTTCCTCTTCTCCTCCTTTAGACCGACATGACAAATTCTTTCAGCCTCATCTCGTTTCTACAGAGTTTGTAACACAGACACGTTAGATTTCTAAATTTTTCCATCAACCTCCCCATCCTGGTGTCCCAACAATGTCATCCTGCTGCCACCCCCAATACCTGTGCCTGTTGTGCCCCCCAATGTCCCAGGTACTGTACTGCTGAAAAAATAGTGACCCCAGTAGACATAATGGGGTCATTTATCAAACTGGTGTAAAGTCAAAACAGCTGTCAAATATGAAAGGTGGAATCTGATCTGCTGCTATGGGCAACTAAGCCAGTTCTACTTTACACCAGTTTGATAAATTACCCCAAAGGTCCCTATAGTGTCTACAGCAGCTATAATGTCCCCTAGAGTGCCCCCAGTAATAATAACACCCTATATTGTGCTCCAGGTAGTAATCCCTGTATAGTGTCCCCAGAAATAATAGAATTGCCCCTACAGTGCCTCCCTAATAGAAAGGCTCCCCATGCTGCCCCATATAGTAATTTCCCCCACACACAGTAATTTCCCCCACACTGCCCCCACACAGTAGTTTCCCCCACACTGCCCCCATATAGTAGTTTTCCCCCATACAGTAATTTCCCCCCACACAGTAGTTTACCCAACACTGCCCCCACACAGTAGTTGACCCAATACTGCCCCCACACAGTAGTTTACCCTACACTGTCCCCATATAGTAGTTTGCCCCATACAGTAATTTCCCCCACACTGCCCCCACACAGTAGTTTCCCCAACACTGCCCCCACACAGTAGTTTACCCTACACTGTCCCCATATAGTAGTTTGCCCCATACAGTAATTTCCCCCACACTGCCCCTACACAGTAGTTTCCCCAACACTGCCCCCACACAGTAGTTTCCCCAACACTGCCCTCACACAGTAGTTTAACCCACACTGCCCCATATAGTAGTTTGCCCCCATACAGTAATTTCCTCCACACTGCCCCATATAGTAGTTTGCCCCCATACAGTAATTTCCTCCACACTGCCCCCACACAGTAGTTTCCCCCACATTGCCCCATACAGTAATTTGCCCCCACATAGTAATCCCTCCAATAATAATTTGCCCCATATACTGTAGTAGTCTGTCTTATAATAATTTGCCCCACATAGTAATTTTCCCCCATACTGCAATTTTCCCCCCGATGTACTGTCTCTTCACATGTCCTCCTGTGTGTCCCCCCCATGCCCCCCAAAGTTGGCACATAAAAGAAAAAAAAACGAACTAAAAGCTAAATACTCACCTATGTCCAGGCGCGCGACAGGAGGCGCGCACACTCTACTGTGCTGCGTCCCAGCACAGGCGCGTGATGACGTAATCACGCACGCCTGCGCTGGGATTTCCCTACCGCATAGGCCTCAGGTCTAATAGGCCTGAAGCCTATGGCGGTGATTGGCGGCAGAGCAGGGAACTATGCACTCCCATGCCGAGCCACAGTATGTGGGCGTTCGAGTCAGTGTTGGGCCCCCCAGCGGTGCTGGGCCTGGGGCTGCCGACCCGAACGTCCCCATTGTAATCCACCACTGTATCAGGGCCCACCGAGGATTTCCCCGACTCCCCGGTGGGCCAGTCCGAGCCTGGGTGGATAGACTTCAGCGCACACAGTAATAAATCTAAGATAAATAGAAGGCTAGTCAATTAGCTAGAAGCAGCCACAGCAACTATAGGAGCAAGATAGAGTGTTATACACACCAAGATCCACCAGATAGATCAGACTGCAAACTTATTGAAGTCAAATAGTTGCACAGGTGACATACCTGTACAGCTACAAGTTTATGTGAATTCAAATATCTATAAATAAATGAGGTATACCTCTAAAAAAATAAGGGGGTACCAGCATTAAAAAAATATCCGAAGTCTAATTATATGACTTGAATGAAAATGCTGAATTAGGCCATAACGTAACAAAAAGTTTAAAAACTATTAACCAGAGGGTATGAGAATTGAATAACCCCTGGCACCACATACGCAGAATCCACCACTACAGCCCCCACTGCAAAAATAGCTCAAATCTAACACAAAGGCTCCATGCAAACAAGGTGATAGTTTTAATTAATTTTTCTTTTTCTTTTGGGCACTTTAGTCATTGATATTTATTATTTTTGGAGTTTAATAAAAGTTATGCGTTAATATTCATATGCAGAGTTGGTCCCTAGTGGGATAAAATATACTCTATGTACTGTAGCTTCACCACATTGAGATCTGCTCAGAAAGCTAATCTACATATTACTGCTTTATTCACAAGCAGAAAATATGATTATTAAGACATCAGTAATATGTGTTATCTTATAAGCATAGAAAAAATATGTATCTATATGTGGTAATGTTACAGCTTACTGGTTAAAGGGTAACTGTCATATTATTTTTTTTTTATGTAATTGGATTGGTCTGACTAAGTTTACCTTACTTCCCTAGTTAAAGGGATTCTGTCACCAGTTTTTTACCCCCCCATTTAAAAATATGGTTATGTTCATGGAGCTCTAGCGATTCCTAATGTGGTCTTATAACCGAAATCTGTAGGCTCATTTTGTCTAAAAAACGTTATAACTAACCTGTCATTCATCTCACAAAGGTGCCCAAGGGGATGCTCATGTCTTCCAGATGCCGCCCGCACCCACCGCCGTTCGTGCCCAGCTCCTCCTTTGCTGTCATCAGCGCCGCCTCAGAATCCTTTGCTAAGCCTCCGGCTCTCCCTCACTCCCCCCTCCTTCTTCTCTAACATCCCGCGCGTGCGCACAGGCCTCTGACAGGCTGGCGCCAGTGTTCAGGTCATCGGGAGGTTGAGCGAAGTGCTGGCGCATGCGCACTTCGCTCCATGAAGCCGAACGGAGAAGTCCGCACGGGCGCATCAGGCACAGGCCTGTGCGCCCGCGCGGGATGTTAGAGAAGAAGGATGGGGGAGTGAGGGAGAGCCGGAGGCGTAGCAAAGGATTCTGAGGCGGCGCTGATGACAAAATAGTGCCAATAAAACTGGCACCTTATCCCCTAGTTTCCAAAATGGGGTCACTTTTTGGGAGTTTCTACTGTAGGGTGCACCTGGGGGGTTTCAAATAGGACATGGTGTCTAAAAACAGTTTTGTTTGGCTCTTAACCCTCGATATGTTAAAGAAAAAAATTGATTAAAATGGAAAATCTGCCAAAAAAGTGAAATTTTGAAATTTCATCTCCGTTTTTCTTTCATTCTTGTGGAACACCTAAAGGGTTAAAAAAGTTTGTAAAATCTGTTATGAGTAGCTTGAGGGGTGTAGTTTCTACAATGGGGTCATTTATGGGGGGGTTTCCCTATGTGACTTCAGACCTGACCTTAAAAAGTGGGTTTTGGAAATTTTCGTAAAAATTTTAAGAATTGCTTCTAAAATTCTAAGCCTTCTAACGTCCTAAAAAAATAAAATGACAATTACAAAATTATGCCAACATAAAGTAGACATATGGGGAATGTTAAGTAATAAATATTTAATGAGGTATCACTTTCTGTTTTAAAAGCAGAGAAATTGAAATTTTGAAAATTGCAAATTTTTCAAAATTTTTGGTAAATTTGGGATTTTTTCATAAATAAAGGTGAAATTTATTGACTCAAATGTATGTCTATCATGAAGTACAATGTGTCATGAGAAAACAATCTCAGAATGGCTTGGATAAATAAAAGTATTCCAAATTTATGTCAGATTTGCAAAAAATGGCCTGGGCAGGAAGGTGAAAAGTGTTTCGGGGTAGAAAGGGTTAAAAAGTTATATTACAAAGTTTACCTTTGCATGCTTTTTCGATATATGGGAAAAATAAAAGTTGGTCATATGTTAAGTCCAGTATTACAGGTATTCATACTGTCAGTGTTATTCTTCAACAAAAATCTATTTAAATAAAACATGACAGTAGATAAAAAGACATGAAAGAAGACTGTATTTTATTATTTATTTACTCACCAATCCTGGTTTCTGATAGTATGGATCCACACACAAAACCTGGAGCACAAGTCATGCTGGTGCCAGAGCATACAGAAGGAGAAGTAGCAATGCACTGTGAGCATGAAAGAGAATAACCTGAAAATACGTAAATTAAGTTTCATTGAAAACCAAAATTGGGGATGGGATAGATCAAAAACAAAATGCAGCAAACTGTACTGTGGAGGATACTCAGGATAGGTCATCAATATCTAATCAATGTGGGTCAGGCTCCAGCACCCCCGCCGATCAGCAGTTTGAAGAGTGCTGTGGCCTCCTGTAACCACATTAAACACCGCGCCGTACATTGTATAGTGGCTATGCTTGGTATTGCAACCCAGGCCCATTCATTTGAATGGGACGAAGCTGTAAACAGCCCATGTGACGTACAAACATGATGTCACTTGCCTAGTAAGAGACTGCGGTTTTCACAAGACCATTGCGGCCTTTTCAAACAACTGAACAAAGGATGTGTGGGGAGTCAGATCCCCACCGATCTGATATTTAAAGTGAATCAGTCACCACATACCCCTCCATCAAACCAGCTGACCTGGGAGATGTTAGTCCCATCTTGATCGTTGGCTTTAATGTGGAGAAATTAGCATTTTTATCATATGCAAATTAGTACCTTGGCGGAACAAGGGCAGTGCTGTTCCATCTTATTGCACCCATAGGCTCCGCTCACTTTCTTCTAATCCATGCCCCCATCACTTCGAGTAACAGGGCCATGTAGTGACTACGTAATCACACCTAGTGCCAAAGTCTCCCAAAGTCTTGCACCTGTGCGTTCGAAAAATGTGCAGAATAGTATAGTATAGTGCTGTACTGCACCTTCGCCAATCGCTTTGCGGAGCATTGATTTCTCCACCTACTTTAGTGGTCAGATGGGACCAGCAGCATTTAATTCAGCTGACAAGGTATGTGGTTTGATGGAGAGGTATGTGGTGACAGATTCCATTTAAAGCCTAACTTGAGGATAGGCCAACAATATCAAAATCTTGGACAACCCCTTTAAATCAATGACAGACTGCAGATAAATCTACTGCTTTATCAGCCCTAAAGTTATGGCCGGACTGGTTGCAGAGCTTAGGGGAGGCCGGCATGACGGCGGGTTTGGCTCAGGGAGACCCCAGAAGTAGTGATAAGTTAGTTAGTAAAAGGGGGGCGGATTAAAGAGATCAGGGGGTTAGGGATTGGTTAAGTGGAGTTTAGGGGTGGGGGTTGAGGGGTTAAAAGAAGGAGACAGGGAGAAGAAGGGTGCCATTTTAGGTGAGGAGAGTGTAGGGAGTCCACGCAATTTAATCTAAAACTTACTGATGGAGCAACTGGAGAACACCATCAGGCATCTGCGGGAGGCTGCGGAGGTTCAGGGTCCCGGGTGGGTCCACGAGCAGCTGCAGCATCTCTTCAGTGGGGCGGCTGAGGCTTCTGCACCGCCTCAGCCCTTTGCGTCCCAGCAGCGGCGGGACGCCGGCGTGGGAGGAATCCGACCTGCAGGTAGAGCCCACGAGGTGGCCGGGCCCGGTCACCTCCTTCATCCAGATGCGGCATGGATGCTGGACCAGGAACGGCGGGCACCTTCTCATGTCCTGGTGAGGAAGGTGCCCCCAGTGTGATCACGGCGGCGAGAGACACGGGGCTGCTGTGGTGCCGGTGGAGATGTACAGTAGGCCCCCATCACCATCTTCCAGCCTGCAGCCAGGGAGAAGCTCCGCCCCCTCTATTTTGTCCATGGAGGAGAACAGCCCTAATGTCCCTGACAGGAGTGCAGCCCGGGGACAGCATCTGGATGAAGTCGAGCCAGAAGCGGGAAAAGTGGCGCAGAGGACTGGACATCTGGACTTAGGATTTTCAGCTGATGGGGTCACAGTACCCAGGCAGCCAGGTGAGATTTCTTGGGGACCCTTAGCGCAGGTAGCGGCGGTTAGTGGGGATGGTGGTGGGCCCCAAGTGGATTTGGGCAGGGCCTTAGGGAAGCTGTTGGGGGTTTGGCGGGACTACTGGTGGTTGGGGTATGGGGGGGTTGTCCCCGTTACCAGCGTGGGGGGTGACGGGGGGCCCTGGGGGGGTCTAACATGAGGCGAGGTGGTAGTGCAGGGTCAGGGAGCACTGTGACGTCGGTGCAACTGCAGGCGGGCGGGGTAGCGAACGAAGAAACTGTGCGGTTGGATGATAAAGCAAGGGGGGGAGGTATACGTCTGCTTTCAGGGTCCGTTGGGGGCTTATTTAAAGCAGGAGGTAAGGGAGCGTATGTGGAGAATTTTTCCTTGCTCCCATTGGATACGTTTAACCTGGATAGGTTACGAAAGGATGAGGGCAAAAAAGGAGGAGGAGAAGCGTAGATATTGTTTGATACCGCGGACCTTTCAGAATTGGCTGCAGGTGTTTGCGATATTAGCGAATGTGATAGGGGAGAAGGCACCGGAGTGCTGATCGGTGTTTTGTTATCTGGACGTGATCTGGGAAGCATATAGGTTATATGGGTGAATAGCATGGCTGAGATACGATGAGTAGTTTAGGCAGAGAAAGGCGGTACGTCCAGAGATGAGGTGTGACCACAAAGATATAGCTTTGTGGTTGAAGGTGACCGCGCCCGATAGGTCAGGGCAGTCCTTTCAGGGGGAATCGGGAAGTGGGGGCAAGTCAGTGTCGCCGTTGCATCCGCAAAGGGCCTGTGCTTCTCATTCAATGATGGGAACTGTAAATTCGGAGCTAAGTGCAAATTTAAGCACGAATGCTCCATATGTGGGGGATCTCATGCAGCGGCGCGGTGCTTAAGGCTAGGTTCACACCTGAGCGTTGTACAGCGCGTTCGTACGCGCTGTAAACCGCTCAACAGGCAAAAACCAATGTTTCCCTATGGGCATGGTTCTCACCTAAGCGTTTTACAGCGCGTTGTACGCGCTGTAAGACGCCCTACGTGCCAAGAAGTACAGGAGCTTCTTTGGGGCGTATTGTCACGCGTAACACCTGTTTTTTATTGTACGCCTCTGTGGTCAATAGCAAGAACGCGTGTTTCAAAAATACAAAAACGCCCCAAAATACGCCTCAAAAACGCCCGATAAAAATGCCTGTAAACAGCGCTTATCGAATACGCTCAGGTGTGAACCCAGCCTTAGGGGTAATAGACAAAGAGGGGGGATAGCAATAGCAAAGGGGGAGGTGCCAGTCCGACTGGAAAGGATGGAGCCGTTCTTAGATAGATATCCAGGTAAGGAAAGGGTGGCATTGTTGAGTGGTGGATTTGCGTGGGGTTTTCGTATTATGTTTGTTCCCGGGGAGTCGGTGTTGTTAAAGAAGAATTTGAGGTCGGCCAGGGAGCATCCGGTCGTAGTGACAGAAGCTTAATAAAGAAGTTGCGTTAGTCAGAATGGCGGGCCCGTTTGTGGATCCGCCATTTTCGAATTTCGAGTGTCTCCGCTGGGGGTGGTTCCGAAGAAGGAGGCGAATAAGTTTCGGCTTATTCACCACCTGTCTTTTCCAAAGGGTACGTCGGTGAATGAAGGTATTGATCCGGCCTTGTGTTCCGTGGTCTATACCTCATTTGACGCGGCAGTTGCGTGGGTTAAGAAGTTTGGGAGGGGGCCTCTGCTAGTGAAGACTAACATCAAGGTGGCTTTTAGGCTGCTGTCAGTGCATCCGGATTGTTTGCATTTGTTGGGGTGTTTTTGGGACGAGGGATTTTTTGTAGATAGGTGTTTGCCGATGGGTTGTTCCTTGTCATGCGCATACTTCGAAGTGTTTAGTTCGTTTTTAGAGTGGGCGGTGGTGGATCTGTCTGGTTGTGAATCGGTCATTCATTGGTTAGACGATTTCCTTTGTATCGGTCCTCCGGATTCGAGAGTGTGCGCATTGTTGCTGCATACATTAACTACGGCGTTTGGGGCCCCATTAGCAAAGGAAAAGACGGTAGGGCCAGTTACGGAATTGAGTTTTCTGGGGATTGTAATTGATACTATGGCGATGGATTGTAGATAAATTAGAGGATCTAAAAAGGGAGGTGGGGAGGGCAGCTCGTTTAAAAAAAGTTTAAATTGCGTGAGCTTCAGTCGCTCCTGGGAAACTCAATTTTGAGTGTCAGATTATTCCCATGGGGAGGGTTTTTTGTAGAAGGTTAGCGGGGGTGACGGCGGGCGTGGTTTCACCACATCACTACATTCGCGTGGGTGGAGAATTGAGAGCGGACTTGCAAGTTTGGAGTTCCTTTTTGGAGCAGTATAACGGTCGCTCGTTATTTACAGTATGGGTGAGGTGGCGAACTCGTTCGATTGTGAGCTTTTTTCAGATGCAGCAGGGGGTTGCGGTTTTGGAGTTTACTGGGGGGGGGGCGATGGTGTGTTTGGAAATGGCCGTGGAGTTGGGAGGAGAGGGGCTGGTTAAAAGATTTAGCGCTGTTGGAACTGTTTCCCATTGTGGTGGCAGTTTTGTTGTGGGGGGAGTGTTTCAGGGATAAGAAGGTTTGTTTCCACTGTGATAAACTTGGGGGTGGTTCAGGTGATAAATGGGTTGTCGGCCTCGTCGCCTTTAGTGGTACGGCTGCTGCAGAGGTAGATTTGGAGTGTTTGTCGATCAACGCTTGGGTGGTGGCTGTGCATGTGCCGGGGGTAGACAACGGTATCGCTGACGCTCTCTCTCATTCACAGTGGGATCGTTTTCGGCAACTGGCCCCGAAGGCGGAAGAGTCCGGGAGGGAATGCTCAAGCTGTCTGTGGGAGCTTTTGGAGGGACCGTAGCCGGGCTCGTTCAGGCATCATTGGCGCCCAGTACGTGGGTGACATATGTTAAGGCATGGGAGTACTGGGAAGAATGGTGTAATAGGCTGGGTGTTGGAAATGTGGATCTTAAAGTTCAGCTGTTGCTGTTTGTTGGACATTGTAAGAAAGAAGGGTGGTCAGTGGCAAAAATGAATGGCTGCATAGCTGGGTTGGCGTTTGGTTTTAAATTGAGGAAAATGACGGACTTTACTAAGTTCTTTTTGGTAGAGATGGCATTAAAGGGTTGGCGTCGGTTGGGGGCCAGGGTGGATAGCAGGAGGCCGGTATCGTTTGAATTGCTGTTGGGGTTAGGTGAACAGTTAAGGGGTGTTTGCAGTTCGGTTTAGGAAGAACGGTTGTTTAGACTGGTGCTTTCTTTTGCATTCTATGGGGCTTTACGTCTAGCGGAGTTGGTTTCGACGGTCATTCGGGTGGGGGGGTTGCTTAGGGATGATGTTGAATTGTTTCGTGATAGGGTGGAATTCGTTATTCGGCGGTCTAAGACGGATGTGGAAGGAAGGGGGAGGAGAGTAGTATTGTTCAGTGTTCCAGGCTGTGAAATGTGTCTGATGAAAAGTTTGCGTGATTTTGGGGCGGATACGAGGAAAGGGATTGGACCATTGTTAGTGCATGTGGATGGGTCCTTTTTGTCCCGTTTTCAGTCTGCGGCTGTTTTTTGGAAATGTTTGGAGTGATTAGGGTTAGGGCAGGCGGGGTACACTAGCCATTCGTTTAGGATTGGAGCAGCAACGGAGGCGGCTCGATGGGGTCTGGATGACGAGATTATTAAACGGATTGGGCATTGGGAGTCGGTTCGGTTCAGGTCCTATGTCCGTTTGAATCGCCTGTAATTTAAGGGGCCCGTGGGGGGTAATAGTATTATAATGGGGATAGTTGTTAATTGCAGTTGTATTTTGTTGTTTTTTGTTTTTCTCGTTACAGGTGCAGTACCAGCCCTGGTGTGGATCTTGGGACATTCTTATGTCTTTTGGAGGGGCTGTCCGGGCAGCGGTTCGGCTGGACGGTCAGCAGTTGGGATTCTTACGGTCCGATGTAGTGGTAAGGTGGCTGGGGTATAGAGGCCTGGTCTGGAGTGGGGTTGTACCCGAGATCCATCGTTTTGTTAGGTTGGATAGGGAGCTGGATGTTCTTGTGCTGCATGTTGGCGGCAATGATTTCACGGTTCGGCCATTGCGGGAGCTGCTGCGCGACATGAAGTTTGACTTGTTACAGCTGTGGGCTTTGTTTCCACGGTTAGTGACAGTGTGGTCGGAAATAGTTTTGAGGATGGTCTGGAGAGGGGCTAGATCGGTGGAAAGGGTAAATAGGGCTAGAGTAAAAATGAACAGGGCCATGGGTCGTTTTAGGGCCAGGAAGGGGGCAGTAGCAGTGAGGCATACAGAGCTGGAGAAGGGAGTTGGGGGCTTTTGGAGGTCTGATGGAGTGCATTTAAATGAGGTCGGTTTGGATATGTGGAGTTTGGCCTTGCAAAATGGTATTAAAACTGCTTTGAGAGTATGGCGGGCTGCGCAGACTTAAGGAGTCAAGTCTGTGCATTAGTGGTGGGGGTAGGTCCTTGAAGTTGGTTTATTCACTGGTGAGGATGATGGGAGGGCTCTGCGGTTGGGGCTGGACTCCCAGTGGTGGAGGAATTGAAGGAGGGGCAATTCAGTGGTGCTTCCAAGACGGCGGGCAACGGCTGAAGGCAAGATGGCACCCTGGTGAGGTATTCCAGTTATTTGAGGCTTCAAGGACCTCCATTTGCAAGGAAATGATTATTGCTATGGTATTTATATTCTATGTTGTTTGTTAATACAAATGGCTGCTGCGGCCGATTTATTCCAGCCTGGTGTCCGAGTCTTTATTAAAGGGAAGGGGGTATTGGGGCTGTGTGTTAGGGGAGGGGGGGTCCCAAGGGGCGTGTGAGGTTGAGAAGGGGGTCGGCCGTCAAGTAGCCAATACTCCTGTCAAGTTATTGCCGGACTGGGAGCAGAGCTTAGGGGAGGCCGGCATGGCAGGGGGGTTTGGCTCAAGGAGACCCCAGAAGTAGTGATAGGTTAGTTAGTAAAAGGGGGCGGATTAAAGAGATCAGGGGGTTAGGGATTGGTTAAGGGGAGTTTAGGGGTGGGGGTTGAGGGGTTAAAAGGAGACAGAAAGATGGGAGCCATTTTAGGAGAGGGAAAAAAAAAGAGTCCCGCCTGCCCACCCCCCTTTTTTCCTTTATGATGGGAAGGAGGTGGGGTGTGGCAGTTTATGGGAATGTTGGCATGGTGGGGAATTAGAGGGGAAGGTCTTGTCACGGCAGCTGAGGCTGGGGGAGGTCCTTGAAGTTGGTTTATTCACTGATGAGGATGATGGGAGGGCTCCGCGGTTGGGCCTGGACTCCCAGTGGTGGTGGAATTGAAGGAGGGGCCTTTAAGTGGTGCTTCCGAGCCGCCGGGCAACGGCTGGAGGCAAGATGGCACCCTGGTGAGGTATTCCAATTATTTGGGACTTCAAGGACCTCCCTTTACCGGGAATTGATAATTGTTATGGTTATTTTTATACGGTTATTTATATTCTATGTTGTTTGTTAATACAAACGGCTGCTGTGGTCGATTTATTCCAGCCTGGTGTCCGAGTCTTTATTAAAGGGAAGGGGGTATTGGGGTTGTGTGTTAGGGGGGGGGGCAATGGGCGTGTGAGGTTGAGAATGGGGTCGGCCGTCAAGTAGCCAATACCCCCGTCATGCACAAGATATAACAAATTCTGCTCTGCTACATCTGTATGCTTAGCCCCCTGAGTGGTGGGACTACAGACATACCTGTTGCTGCAAGTGCTGAGAGGAGGGAGAGAATTCTGAAGATCATCATGGTGGACGTTTTCCTGCTCTTGCTTTGTTTTATCTTGCGATGTGTACACTCCTAGATAGTTTTAAAATGGGGCGTGGAAATAGGCAGCAGATTATCATTTTCTGTTATTCATTATTTATTATTTTTTTGCTGTAAAGTTCCATAACAGTCCATAGAGTGCTTTTAGATAACAGGCGAACAGAGTGTCATAGCAGCATAATACACAACTGATAGCTATGGCACGAGACTGATTACAAGTATAGTTTCCATTTACATGGCAGAATAATGGAGTTTAGTACTTAAAGGGCTTCTCCTATCATTGATGTAAAAAAAAAAAAATCAAAATCAGACACCATATAGACACATGACAATCTCTTTCTATCAAAGCTAGAAACAGCCCTGTACCTCACATGGGAACGGAGATCTTACAAATTGCTCTCCAATTCCTGTGCTAGATCTTTTTAAGTCTAGCAGCTCAGGGGACGTGTCTTCGGGCTGTGTCCTTTCTGCTGCAGCTCCCTTCCTATCACAGCTCAGGTGGCTGTGTCCTTTCTGCTGAAGCCCTCTCCCTATCACAGCTGGGGGGGGGGGGGCTTTCTGCTGTTGCAGCCATGTAATTTCACAGCTTCTAACAGTGGATATGACTGGTGACATTGAAATGAGCATGTGCGACCATCTAAGTCGGTGGATGTGTACATTACTAAACACACTGTGGTCTCTTTCCTAGTGAGGAATATATACTACTAGCAGAAGGACCCGGCTTTACATGGGTATATTTCATCTATTTAATTTTATATTTCTGTGTGTCGTAAAGAGATATCGACAGTTTCTCCCATAACAGTGACCTCTACAGTGCACCTTTAACAATGACCTCCACAGTGCCGGCCCCTTTAGCAGTGATCTACACAGTGTCTGCCCCTTTAACATTGACCTCCACAGTGCCCGCCCCTTTAACAGTGACATCCACAGGGCCCACCCCTTTAACAGTGACTGCCCCTTTAACAGTGCCCAGCCCTTTAACAGTGACCTCCACAGTACCCGCCCCTTTAACAGTGTCCTCCACATTGCCCGTCTCTTTAATTGTGCCCACCCCTTTAACAGTGACCTCCACAGTGCCCCCACCTGTAACATTGACTACCCCTTTAACAGTGACCTCCACAGTGTCCGCACCTGTAACATTGACCTTCACAGTGCCCACCCCTTTAACAGTGATCTCCACAATGCCCGCCCCTTTAACAGTGATCTCCACAGTGTCTGCCCCTTTAACAGTGACACCCCTTTAACAGTGATCTTCATAGTGCCCGCCCCTTTACTAGTGACCTCCACAGTGCCCGCCTCTTTAACAGTGACCTCCCCTTTAACAGTGACCTCCACATTGCCCGTCCCTTTAATAGTGCCCACCCCTTTAACAGTGACCTCCACAGTGCCCGCCCCTTTAACAGTGAACTCCATAGCGCCCGTCCGTTTAATAGTGGCCCCTGCCCCCCATGCATGTAGCAGTGCATTTGTGCCGTCATACGTCATATGACTGAATTTTTAAGGACCTGCGAACTGCTAAAACCTGTGATCAGTCGTTATGGCAACCTGGAGTAGGACCTGCAAGCTTCTATTGGCTGATAAGGGACATGTGACTGTGTGCATGGCAGTTGGGATATGAGTGAAAGACTTGCTGGCTTCTATTGGCTAATGCAGGACATTTTGTGGGAATATCTCAGGAACGGTACGTCCTAGAGAGTTGAGACCCGCTCTAAAACCTTCCTGGACACCTGATGTACATATGTGCCAAATTTCGTGAAGATCAGTACAGTCTTTTGGTTGCGCATAAAGAACGTCCAGACAGACAGAAACTCATTCTTATATATATATATACAGTACAGAACAAAAGTTTGGACACACCTTCTCATTCAAAGAGTTTTCTTTATTTTCATGACTATGAAGGCATCAAAACTATGAATTAACACATGTGGAATTATATACATAACAAACAAGTGTGAAACAACTGAAAATATGTAATATTCTAGGTTCTTCAAAGTAGCCACCTTTTGCTTTGATTACTGCTTTGCACACTCTTGGCATTCTCTTGATGAGCTTCAAGAGGTAGTCCCCTGAAATGGTCTTCCAACAGTCTTGAAGGAGTTCCCAGAGATGCTTAGCACTTGTTGGCCCTTTTGCCTTCACTCTGCGGTCCAGCTCACCCCAAACCATCTCGATTGGGTTCAGGTCCGGTGACTGTGGAGGCCAGGTCATCTGGCGCAGCACCCCATCACTCTCCTTCATGGTCAAATAGCCCTTACTTTCAAAGTTTTCCCAATTTTTCGGCTGACTGACTGACCTTCATTTCTTAAAGTAATGATGGCCACTCGTTTTTCTTTACTTAGCTGCTTTTTTCTTGCCATAATACAAATTCTAACAGTCTATTCAGTAGGACTATCAGCTGTGTATCCACCTGACTTCTCCTCAACGCAACTGATGGTCCCAACCCCATTTATAAGGCAAGAAATCCCATTTATTAAACCTGACAGGGCACACCTGTGAAGTGAAAACCATTTCAGGGGACTACCTCTTGAAGCTCATCAAGAGAATGCCAAGAGTGTGCAAAGCAGTAATCAAAGCAAAAGGTGGCTACTTTGAAGAACCTAGAATATGACATATTTTCAGTTGTTTCACACTTGTTTGTTATGTATATAATTCCACATGTGGTAATTCATAGTTTTGATGCCTTCATAGTCATGAAAATAAAGAAAACTCTTTGAATGAGAAGGTGTGTCCAAACTTTTGGTCTGTACTGTATATATATATATATATATATATATATATATACTGTATATGACTAGTAGAAGGGACCCGGCTTCGCATGGGTATATTTCATCTATTTCATTTTCTGTTTCCGTGTGTCATAAAAAGATATCAACAGTTTCTCCCATAACAGTGACCTCTGGAGTCCCCGCCCCTTTAACAATGACCTCCATAGTGTCGTAAAGCAGGATCGCGTTCCGGAGGCGGCTGATTCATTCCTCCTTCACGCGCCGATGCGTCATCTCGCGAGACGCGAGATTACGCTCACAGCCGGCCCGCGCATGCGCATCGCGGGCTGGAAAAAGTTAGAGGAGAAGTTCGTCATCAGCCTGCCAGCCAATGATCATCGCTGGCAGGCTGGTGATTTTAAAAAAAACGAATCACAAGCCAGTTATACATATTATATTTATAAATATAATGTGTTAAATGGCTTCTGTGCTCCTCTGCTGGTCCTTTTCGGTTGGTCCCAGCAGAGGAGCAGACATCACAGTGAGTACACACCAACAGTACACTTAGCCCCAGATCACCACCCATCACCCCAATTAACCCCTTGATCGCCCCTGTCAATCACCTAGTGAAAGGGAAAAAAGTGATCAGTGTAAACTGTCACTTTTTTTTCCCACTAGTATTGACGGTTAGGTTTAGGATAGTTTAGGCCCCTTTGTTAGGCAGTTAGCGTCGGTTAGCGCCACCCCCCAATCGCAACGCAGTCACTGATTCGCTGATTAGCGTATCGCTAATCAGCATTGGTACAGCATTGTAAGTGATCAGAACTGATCACAGTCAGATCTATAATAGTATTAGTGTCACCTTAGTTCGCCCTCCACCCAAAACGCAGTGTTTGCCCGATCAGGCCTGATCGGTCGCCCACACGTGCGTTCACCCACGCCCGCCCCGCCGCAGTGCCAAAATTTTTTAATTTTTTTTATCACTGCACAATCACTTCACAAGCGCTGCGGCCATAAAAAAAATCAGTTTTGATATTTTTTATCAATCGCAGCGGCTTCCGGTACTTCGCTAGCCTCCAATTTGTAAGACAGGCTTTCTTTTTTTCTTGGGTAGTCTCAGGGAATACCCCCTAAATTTAGTTGACCAAATGTCAAACAGGGGGTATTCTTCTGAAGAGGCCTACAGGATTCTGACCCAGTCGGATGAGGAATGGGAACCCTCATCTGACAAATCCAGCGGGTCAGAATACGAACCTGTAGAAAGCAGTGGCAGTCTGACCCAAAGTTCGGACGAGGAGGTTGAGGTCCCTGATACCACCAGGCGTACTCGGCCCCGTGTTGCTAGACCACAGGTTGCGCAGGATCCGCTTCAAGGGCAGCAGAGTGGGGCTGGCGCTGTCGGATTACGTGGTGAGGCATACACCAGCAGCGCAGCCCATCCTGGACCTAGTACCAGCACTGCCGTACAACATGGTGAAGTGGCGAGCACCAGAAGGGCAGTTGAAGCTGGTACGGTGGCACGTGCATTAGTTCCCCCGTCGCAGCCACAGCACAGACAGGCCCGTAGAGCCCCTAGAGTCACTGAGGTGCTGGCAAACCCTGATTGGCAGCCCCCAACTTCAGCAGCATCAATAGTTCCTCCTTTCACCGCCCAGTCTCGAGTTCGGGTTGAGACAGCTCAGATCGGTTCGGCACTGGGATTTTTTGAGCTGTTCTTCACTGCGGAGCTCTTGGACTTAGTCGTGGCAGAAACAAATCGGTATGCCACTCAATTTATAGCCGCCAACCCGGGAAGCTTTTATGCCTAGTCTTTCCGGTGGAAACCCGTCCAAGTTTCCGAATTTAAATTTTTTCTGGGCCTTCTCCTCAACATGGGCCTAACAAAAAAGCATGAATTGCGGTCATATTGGTCCACGAACCCAATTCATCACATGCCCATGTTCTCTGCTGCCATGTCCAGGGCACGATTTGAGGCCATCCTGCTTTTCCTGCACTTTAGCGACAACATCACCTCTCGTCCCAGAGGCCACCCAGCTTTTGACCGGCTCCACAAAATTTGGCCCCTCATAGACCACCTAAACACCAAATTTGCAGATTTGTATACCCCTGAGCAAAACATTTGCATAGACGAGTCCTTTATACATTTTACCAGGCGCCTTGGCTTCAAACAATACAGGGAGTGCAGAATTATTAGGCAAGTTGTATTTTTGAGGATTAATTTTATTATTGAACAACAACCATGTTCTTAATGAACCCAAAAAACTCATTAATATCAAAGCTGAATATTTTTGGAAGTAGTTTTTAGTTTGTTTTTAGTTTTAGCTATTTTAGGGGGATATCTGTGTGTGCAGGTGACTATTACTGTGCATAATTATTAGGCAACTTAACAAAAAACTAATATATACCCATTTCAATTATTTATTTTTACCAGTGAAACCAATATAACATCTCAACATTCACAAATATACATTTCTGACATTCAAAAACAAAACAAAAACAAATCAGTGACCAATATAGCCACCTTTCTTTGCAAGGACACTCAAAAGCCTGCCATCCATGGATTCTGTCAGTGTTTTGATCTGTTCACCATCAACATTGCGTGCAGCAGCAACCACAGCCTCCCAGACACTGTTCAGAGAGGTGTACTGTTTTCCCTCCTTGTAAATCTCACATTTGATGATGGACCACAGGTTCTCAATGGGGTTCAGATCAGGTGAACAAGGAGGCCATGTCATTAGATTTTCTTCTTTTATACCCTTTCTTGCCAGCCACGCTGTGGAGTACTTGGACGCGTGTGATGGAGCATTGTCCTGCATGAAAATCATGTTTTTCTTGAAGGATGCAGACTTCTTCCTGTACCACTGCTTGAAGAAGGTGTCTTCCAGAAACTGGCAGTAGGACTGGGAGTTGAGCTTGACTCCATCCTCAACCCGAAAAGGCCCCACAAGCTCATCTTTGATGATACCAGCCCAAACCAGTACTCCACCTCCACCTTGCTGGCGTCTGAGTCGGACTGGAGCTCTCTGCCCTTTACCAATCCAGCCACTGGCCCATCCATCTGGCCCATCAAGACTCACTCTCATTTCATCAGTCCATAAAACCTTAGAAAAATCAGTCTTGAGATATTTCTTGGCCCAGTCTTGACGTTTCAGCTTGTGTGTCTTGTTCAGTGGTGGTCGTCTTTCAGCCTTTCTTACCTTGGCCATGTCTCTGAGTATTGCACACCTTGTGCTTTTGGGCACTCCAGTGATATTGCAGCTCTGAAATATGGCCAAACTGGTGGCAAGTGGCATCTTGGCAGCTGCATGCTTGACTTTTCTCAGTTCATGGGCAGTTATTTTGCGCCTTGGTTTTTCCACACGCTTCTTGCGACCCTGTTGACTATTTTGAATGAAACGCTTGATTGTTCGATGATCACGCTTCAGAAGCTTTGCAATTTTAAGAGTGCTGCATCCCTCTGCAAGATATCTCACTATTTTTGACTTTTCTGAGCCTGTCAAGTCCTTCTTTTGACCCATTTTGCCAAAGGAAAGGAAGTTGCCTAATAATTATGCACACCTGATATAGGGTGTTGATGTCATTAGACCACACCCCTTGTCATTACAGAGATGCACATCACCTAATATGCTTAATTGGTAGTAGGCTTTCGAGCCTATACAGCTTGGAGTAAGACAACATGCATAAAGAGGATGATGTGGTCAAAATACTCATTTGCCTAATAATTCTGCACGTAGTGTACATCCCAAGCAAGCGTGCCCGGTATGGGGTCAAATTGTATAAGCTCTGTGAAAGGGCCACAGGCTATACGCCTGGAGCCGGTCGGTTGCCCTGACTACCTGGGGAGCAGTGGGAAGACAGTCTGGGACTTGGTGTCACCCTTATGTGGCAAGGGGTACCATCTTTATGTGGACAATTTTTACACAAGTGTGCCCCTCTTCAGGCATTTGTTCCTAGAACAGATTGGCTGCTGTGGCACCGTGCAACCTAGTCGCCGGGGCTTCCCCCAACGGCTCGTTACCACCCGTCTTGCAAGGGGGGAGAGGGCTGCCTTGTGTAACGAAGAACTGCTCGCGGTGAAATGGAGAGACAAGCGTGACGTTTACATGCTCTCCTCCATTCACGCTGACACGACAATACAAATAGAACGAGCAACCAGTGTCATTGAAAAGCCCCTCTCGGTCCACGACTATAATTTGCTCATGGGAGGGGTGGACTTCAATGACCAGATGTTGGCTCCTTATTTAGTGTCCCGCCGCACCAGACGCTGGTATAAGAAGGTGTCTGTATATTTAATTCAATTGGCTGTATATAATAGTTTTGTTCTCTACAGTAAGGCTGGGAGAACAAGATCCTTCCTCAAATTTCAGGAAGAGATCATCGAGAACCTCCTGTATCCAGGAGGTTTCGTGGCCCCATCCACCAGTGTAGTGAGCCGTCTACAGGAGCGACATTTCTCCAATGTCGTTGCTGAGTACCTCAACCCAACCGCCACCCCGAAAAAGATGTCGTGTCTGTAGCAGGGCAATATGCCAGGGCAGTATAACTACCCAACAAGTGACCCCATTTTGGAAAGAAGACACCCCAAGGTATTTCGTGATGGGCATAGTGAGTTCATTGAAGTTTTTATTTTTTGTCACAAGTTAGTGGAATATGAAACTTTGTAAGAAAAAAATAAAATAAAAAATCATTTTCCGCTAACTTGTGACAAAAAATAAAAAGTTCTATGAACTCACTATGCCCATCAGCGAATACCTTAGGGTGTCTACTATCCGAAATGGGGTCATTTGTCGGGTGTTTCTACTGTCTGGCCATTGTAGAACCTCAGGAAACATGACAGGTGCTCAGAAAGTCAGAGCTGCTTCAAAATGCGGAAATTCACATTTTTGTACCATAGTTTGTAAACGCTATAACTTTTGCGCAAACCAATAAATATACACTTATTGCATTTTTTTTTATCAAAGACATGTAGAACAATAAATTTTGAGTAAAATTTATATATAAATGTAGTTTTATTTGAAAAATTTTACAACTGAAAGTGAAAAATGTCATTTTTTTGCAAAAAAATTTGTAAATTTCGATTAATAACAAAAAAAAAGTAAAAATGTCAGCAGCAATGAAATACCACCAAATGAAAGCTCTATTAGTGAGAAGAAAAGGAGGTAAAATTCATTTTGGTGGTAAGTTGTATGATCGAGCAATAAACCGTGAAAGTAGTGTAGTGCAGAATTGTAAAAAGTGGTCTGGTCATTAAGGGTCTTTAAGCTAGGGGAGCTGAGGTGGTTAACAGTGATCTCCACAGTGCCTGCCCCTTTAACATTGACCTCCACAGTGCCCGCCCCTTTAACAGTGACCTTCATAGTGGCCGCCCCTTTAACAGTGACCTCTACAGTGCTCGCCTCTTTAAAAGTGACCTCCACAATGTCCGATCCTTTAACAGTGACCTCCACATTGCTCACCCCTTTAACAGTGCCCGCTCCTTTAACAGTTACTTCCACAATGCCCGCCCCTTTAACATTGACCACTCCTTTAAAAGTGGCCTTCATAGTGGTTGCCCCTTTAACAGTGACCTTCACAGGGGGGCGGAGCTAGCGCCTAAAGTGGATGGCTGCCTGAAGGTGCTGCTCCGTACTTAACATCACCCTAACAGCTTCTATAGTCCGCCTGGAGATCCAGACATGGTGAAAATCGGTGGCTCCAAGTCCAGTGACGCCTCAGAACACAAGCCATCGGTGAGCAAAGGCAGCATGGATAAATTTGTTAAAAAAGCCGCCGCAGCCTATGTAGCTCGAGACAACAAGATGGCGCTGGTCTCACCACGCACCTCCAGCCGCACACAGAGAGAGCCGGAATCAACACCGGAGGGTGAGGATGAAGCAGATAGCCTTCCTATCTCCAGATCTTACCTTAAAGATGCCCTGACCTTCTCTGGCCACTGCATTAGAGCCCTTGAGCACCGATCTATCAGCGATCAAGCAGGACGTCCGACAAATTGGAAGAAGAGTCGAGACCCTGGAAGATTCGCAAGCGGTACTGGTGAAACACCAACTGGGAGTTGCAAGCCACCTAGCTTCCATTCAAAGCAATCTAAACTCCCTATATTGCGCTGTTGAAGATCAGGAAAATCGCGAGAGGCATAACAACCTGCGCTTCCGCGGCATACCAGAATCAGTAGCCGCAAGCGACATCCCGCATACCATTACTCAAATCTGCATATCTTTATTGGGCCCGGACTCTGCTCATGAAGTAATCCTAGAAAGGGCACATAGAGCTCTTAGGCCTAAACCAGCGACATCAGCCCCACCAAGGGACATTATCTGCAAGTTCTTAAGCTTCCAGGTCAAAGAAGCTATCCTATCCAAAGCTCGCTCTGCCAGAGAGATCTCATGGGACGGCTTCAACATATCTGTTTTCCAAGATCTGGCACAAACCACATTAAAAACATAAGGAGATCTCTGAAACCTCTGACGGACTGGCTCAGATTCCATAACACGCCATACAGATGGTCCTTTCCCTTTGGACTGTCATTTTTCTACGAAGGCCGGTGAATGAATATATATTTTGCTGATCTAGACCAGGTCTACGATCATTTAAACATCGGCACTTTGGATATTCAAAACTGGTACGCAGTCCAGGACTTACCATCTCTTCCGGATCTACCTGCTCCCAACTTATGGGAAAAACAACGCACCCCAAGAACCTCCAAGGCCAGAAGAGATGCCTCATATTCAACACCTAGAAGACTACCCATGGGAGAGTGAAAGGAACTTTCGCTTCTATCTTCTCATATCGACATCAACTAATACCTTTCCGATCCTCCCAGGGGCAAACAACGCACCCCAAGATTTTTCAAGAATAGAAGAGACACCTCAAACTCCACGCCTAGAAGTCTACCCCTAGGAGAGTGAGATTAACTGTCACTTTTGTGTTTTCACTTTGTGATGCGTTGATCCTCTCTCCAATCCTCCTAATATGTATTATCCTCCTGTCCCTCTCTCCTCTTACCTATAACTCTTCCCCTCCGCCCTACCCTCCCTACCTCTATACATATTTCTGGATCTGATCTGTCCTCACCTGGATCCATATCCTGGCATAGGGTAATAACTACATGTCATTAATATTCCCTTCTTACTCACTTATTCGAAGTTTTGCGCATTTGCTTTACTATATAAGTTTTGTTATTTATTTTTTGTGTTCCAGTTCATATTTTACATATTTGTTCTGTAGATGCCTCTTGTATCGCTCTAACATCTCCCCCCAGTCACAGAAACTTATAATTGCACTTTTATTGTTAACTAACAAATTCACAGTGATACTCTTCATGATGCATGTCTTTTACTGTTGGAAGTCTGAACCGCAGTGGACCAACACACAAGCTGAAGCGGAATGGCAGACTTAACAATAGCCTCATTTAATGTAAAGGGCTTTAATGCCCCCTCTAAAAGGTGCCAAATTTTCTCACTTTTGAAAAAGAGGGACACCTCCATTCTATTTCTGCAAGAAACTCACTTCAAATTCAATCGCTATCCAGATCTATCTCGCTCCAGTTTCCCCATGTGGTTCCACTGCGGTTCAGACTCCTCCTCTTCCAAAGGGGTTAGTATTGGCTTTAGTAAAAATACTTCATTCCAATAATGTTCACATATTCAGGATATGGATGGAAGGTATATAATGATAAACGGGTCCATAGCCAATCAGACCTATACCTTTATCAATATATACGCTCCCAATGTCAACCAGGCCTTTTGGCTCAATGATATTTATTCAATTATAGAGTCCTTCCAAGAGGGCACAGTCATCATGGGAGGTAACTTTAATGTCACCCTGAATCCTACTTTAGATTCTTCAACACAAAAATCTGCTCTCTCTCAGAGATTTCTCAATTCCCTATGTGACAAACTTCACAACCTGAACCTAGTTGACGTTTGGAGAATACTCAATCCCACTGAAAGGGACTACACCTTTTTTCAAACGCCCATGGCTCATATCAGAGATTGGATTACTTACTAGTCTCTAAAAAACATCTCCAACTATGCACTAAAGCCCATATAGATTCTATCCACCTTTCGGATCACTCCCCAATATCTATCACTATATCCAAACCTCAAATGTCACCTAAAGCAACCAGCTGGAGACTTAACGAACAGCTGATCTCCTCAAATAAAAACAAAACCATAATCCAAAAAGCTCTCAACAACTTCTTCTCCTTGAATGCTCTCCCTGATACCTCCCCCCATATCCTTTGGGACACCCATAAGGCGTACATACGGGGTCAGCTCATTAGTCTAGGCTCTCATCTTAAAAAGCTAAGAAAGACCCGAATTGATAATCTCCTACTGGAAATACGTAAACTCGAGTCTATCATAAAAAATCTCTTTCTGACCAATACCTCCCTAAGCTCAACACACTTCGCTCTGAACTAAAAAATCACTTAAACTCAATGTCAGCCAAATTTTTCCTTAATTCCCAATTTAAATACTTTGCCCATGGCGATAAAGCGTCTAAATTTGTAATGAACAGAATAAAACAAAGGAAAACACACAACAGTGACCTTCACAGTGCCCGCCCCTTTAACATTGACCTTCACAGAACCTGCGAGCTTCTATTGGCTAATAAGGGACATGTGACCATTTAAATGGCAGTTCGGATTTAAGTGAAAGGCTTGCTGGCTTCTATTGGCTAATGCAGGTAATTTTTTGGGAATATCTCAGAAATGGTACGTCCTAAAGAGCCGAGACCCGGTATAAATCCTGCCCGGACACCTGATGTACCTGTGTGCCAAACTTGGTGAAGATCCACTGTGCCCGCCCCTTTAAAAACAGTGACCTCCACAGTACCCAACCCTTTAAGCAGTAAAGAAAAATGGCTGGGTTGTTATGGAAACCTGGAGTAAAACTGTGTTTATGGCAGACTTGCAGGCTTGTATTTAGGGGAAGGCTAATTTTTTTGGGAATATCTCAGGAACGGTAAGTCCTAGAGAGCTGAGGTCTAAAACCTCCCTAGACACCTGATGTACCTGTGTGCCAAATTTGGTGAAGATCCGTCCAGTCGTTTGGTCGCGCATAAAGAACGTCCAGACAGACAGATAGACAGACAGACAGAAACTAATTTTTATATATATAAGAGACTAGCAGAAGGACCCGGCTTCGCACGGGTATATTTCATCTATTTCATTTTATGTTTCCATGTGTCGTAAAAAGATATCGGCAGTTTCCCCCATAACAGTGACCTCTACAGTACCCGCCCCTTTAACAATGACCTCCACAGTGCCTTCCCCTTTAACAATGAACTTCACAGTGCCCGCCCCTTTATTAGTGCCTGCCCCTTTAACAGTGACTTTCACGGTGACCACCTTTTTAACCTCTTCCAGACACAGGGCGTACAGGTACACCCTTATGTCCTGGTACTTGTATTTTCGATCACCGCAGCGCGGCGGGCGGTGATCAGAACCCGGTGCCTGCTCAAATCATTGAGCAGGCACCTGGGGCAAATGCTCCGGGGGGTCCTGTGACCGCCCCGTGTAGGCGATCGCAGCAAACCGCAGGTCAATTCAGACCTGCGGTTTGCTGCGTTTCCGAGACAGGATGGTGATCGATGGTGTGTTATTACCCCACCAATCACCATCCTTAGATCCTGAGTGGTGATGGTGACATGACCTCTCAGGATCGTCTCTGATTGGTAGGAGGGCGGGCCGGCGGGAGATTCAAATCATAGCAGCGCTCCTCTCCTTTTGTGTCCGGAGCCCGAGGAAAGAGGAGCGCTGCCTGCACGTGTGGAGCATCACCCCATCATTGCCCCAGCACCCATCCTTGCCCCCAGGACCCGATCTGTGCCCCAGCACCCCCCATCTGATCAGCAGGTAATTAGGGAAAGTATAGGGAAAGGTTGGGCAGGGATAAAGGTGTGAAAAAAAAGTTTTATTGCATCACCCTAAGTAGGGCGTCTGGGGTCCACAGTACAGCTGTGTGACCCTAGACGCCGCAGGGGTGCTGCCGCTTTTTTATTTTCACATTTTTCCCCTTTTTTTTAGTTAGTCTTTTTTTTTTTTTCTGTTAGTTTTAGGGATAAGTATGTGAACACCCATGCCCCCACACACGGGCACACTGAATAAAGATTTACACGCTCGCACACACACACTCCCCTATGGCCCGCCGGATGTTCTCGGCCGAGGAGGCACATGCCCAGCTTGCCTCTGAGTCCGAGAGTCCTAGTGAGGACGAGGATGACGCCACTTTCTTGTTGTCATCCGCATCCTCCTCATCATCTAGCGATGATGATGAGCCCCTAAGGCGACGGAAATGCCGCCAGGCGGAGCAAGGGGACCGCCATGTTAGGGACCCTGTGGCCCACCCTAGTACGAGCAGCTCTGGAACTCGTACTCGTTTTCCGGCCCACCAGTTAAATCCACCGGAGCCCCCTGCCGGTGAACTTGTCTGGTGTACCCCCAGAGCGATTTGAGCCCGTGATTCCTGAGTTTGTAGGCCAATCAGGAATCCAGATTTCCACAGTGGGCTTCACTGAAGATGACTTTATTAGTCTTTTTTTCAGTGACCAACTGGTAAATCTAATGGTGGAGCAGACGAACCTGTACGCCCAACAGTTCGTTGCTCAACACCCGGGCTCCTTTTTGGCTAGGCCTGGTGGCTGGACCCGGGTCAGTGCAGCCGAGATGAGGACATTTTGGGACCTTGTGCTGCACATGGGTCTAGTCAAGAAACCTAGTGTCAGGCATTACTGGAGTGGGGACGTCCTCTACCAGACCCCACTTTACAGTATGGCCATGACACGTACCCGGTTTGAGGCCATCCGGAAATGCCTGCATTATTCCGATAATGCAGCATGTCCCCCCCAAGGTGATCCTGCTTATGACCATCTGTATAAGATACGGCCGGTCATCGATCACTTTGGGGCCAAATTTGTACAGGCCTATGTACCTGGAAGGGAGGTCACGGTTGATGAGTCTCTCATTGCGTTCAAGGGGAGACTCATTTTCCGCCAGTATGTTCCCTCAAAGCGGAGGAGGTATGGCGTGAAGCTGTACAAACTTTGTGAGAGTACCTCAGGGTACACTTCCAAGTTTCGTGTGTACGAGGGGCGAGATTCCCGTATTCAACCCCCAGAATGTCCCCCCACTCTGGGTGTTAGCAGGAAACTTGTGTGAGACCTTATGCACCCACTGCTAGATAAAGGTTATCACCTGTACGTGGATAATTTTTATACTAGTATCCCCTTGTTCCAGTCCCTCATGCCAGATCAACGCGGCCTCCCTGCCCACCCCCTCCAGGTACCTATCCCAGGGGTGAGACCCGTGCCCTTACCAGTGAAACTAGTTGCTGGTCAGATATAAGGACAAGATGTCCTTGTACTGTCCACAATTCATGGTAACGGGATCACCCCTGTCCCTGTGTGAGGTACCGCAGCAACGGTCCTCAAGCCCGATTGTATCATCGACTACAATCGGTATATGGGAGGAGTTGATCTCTCTGATCAAGTCCTCAAGCCATATAACGCCATGAACAAAACCCGGGCATGGTACAAAAAAGTTGCGGTCTACTCTGTGCAGGTTGCCTTGTACAACGCTTTTGTGCTGTCCCGGAGCGCTGGCAACACAGGGACATTCCTTCAGTTCTATGAGGCAGTCCTCAAGGCCCTGATCTTTTCAGACCGGGAAAGAGCAGGCCGGAGTACCTCGGGAACTGGAGACGACCGGATCGTGCCTGGCCAACACTTTCCAGGTGTGACCCCCCCATACTGGAAAGAAGGGACGAACCCAGAAAAAGTGCAGAGTGTGTCGCAGGAGGGGGATACGGAAGGACACCACTACTCAGTGCGACACGTGCCCCGATCATCCGGGCCTCTGCATTGACGGTTGCTTCAGGGAGTACCACACTTCCATGGAGTACTAAATTTATATCCCAATTTAGCCACTGACTATCGGATAAAAAAAAAATGGTTTTCAGACTAGACACCAAAAAAATAAATAAATTGTAAAAACTAAAATCATTTTAAAAAAGTATACAAATTAGGTATCGCCGCGTCTGTAATAATCTCCTGTATAAAAATACCCCATGACCTAACCCCCCAGATTAACATAGGCCAAAAAAAGAAAAAAAAGTGCAAAAAAAGAACTTTTTTTGTCACCTTACATAACAAAAAGTTTAATGGCAAGCGATCAAAAAGTCATATAGCCCGCAAAATAGTGCCAATAAAACCATCCTCTCATCCCGCAAAAAATGATAATCAGCTAAAAAAAAAAAAATAAAAAAAAAAGACTCAGACTTTAGAGATACAAAAAAAAATTTTGTATCAAAAAGGATAATATAGTCTTAAACCTAAATAATTGTAAAAAAGTAGACTTATTAGGTATCGCCGCATCCGTAAGAATCTCCTCTATAAAAATACGCCATGAGCTAACCCCCCAGATTCTTATTTACAATTGGACATTAAGACCAGTGATTGTCTCTAAGTTGACACGTGTTGTGATTTTTGTATTTAATATATAACATTTATTTTACATCCCTAAAATTATTCCTACTTAGAACCTGTTCTAGGTAGGTATAATTTTAGGGATGTAAAATAAATGTTATATATTAAATACAAAAATCACAACACGTGTCAACTTAGAGACAATCACTGGTCTTAATGACCATTTGTAAATAAGAATAATAATTGTGTCTCAACACGTGTGCAGGGGTCAGTGTGTAAAAAAAGAACCCCCCAGATTAACACAGTCAAAAAAAAAAAACAGTGCCAAAACAGCTATTTTTGCCAGCCCCCCTGATGCACCCCTAGAGTAGAAACTCCATAAAAGTGACCCCATCTAAGAAACTACACCCCTCAAGGTATTCAAAACTGATTTTACAAACTTTATTATCCCTTTAGGTGTTCCTCAACAGTTAATGGCAAATGGAGATGAAATTTCAGAATTTCAATTTTTGGTAACCTTACCTCACAAAAATTTAATATTGAGCAACCAAAAATCATATGTACCCTAAAAATAATCCCAACAAAACCGCCACCTTATCCCGTAGTTTCCAAAATGGGGTCAATTTTAGGGAGTTTCTACTCCAGGGGTGCATCAGGGGGGTTGAAACAGGACACTGTAAATAAACCAGTCCATAAAAATCAGCCCTCCAAAAACAACACGGCGCTCCTTTCCCTTTACGCCCTGCCGTGTGGCCGTACAGTAGTGTACGGCCACATATGGGTTGTTTCTGTAAATGGCAGAGTCAGGGCAATAAAGATACAGTCTTGTTGGGCTGTTAACCCTTGATTTGTTAGTGGAAAAAATGGGTTAAAATGGAAAATTTTGCAAAAAAATTTAATTCTCAAATTTCATCCCCATTTGCCAATAACTCTTGTGCAACACCTGAAGGGTTAACAAAGTTTGTAAAATCAGTTTTGAATACCTTGAGGGGTGTCGTTTCTTAGATGGGGGTCACTTTTATGGAGTTTCTACTCATGGGGTGCACCAGGGGGGCTTCAAATGGGACATGGTGTAAATAAACCAGTCCAGCAAAATCTGCCTTCCAAAAACCATATGGCGCACCTTTCCTTCTACGCCCTATTGTGTGCCCATACAGTAGTTTACGGCCACATATGGGGTGTTTCTGTAAACGGCAGAGTCAGGGCAATAAAGATACAATCTTGTTTGGTTGTTAACCCTTGCTTTGTTACTGTAAAAAAATAGATTAAAATGGAAAATTTGCCCAAAAATCAAAATTCTGAAATGTTATCTCCATTTGCCATTAACTCTTGTGGAACACATAAAGGGTTAACGACGTTTGTAAAATCAATTTTGAATAGCTTGGGGGTGTAGTTTATAGAATGGGGTCATTTTTGGGTGGTTTCTTTTATATAAGCCTCACAAAGTGACTTTAGACCTGAACTGGTCCCTAAAAATGGGGTTTTTGAAAATTTCTGAAAAATATCAAGATTTGCTTCCAAACTTCTAAGCCTTGTAACATCCCCATAATATAAAATATCATTCCCAAAATGATCCAAGCATGAAGTAGACATATAGGGAATGTAAAGTAATAACTATTTTTGTAGGTATTACTACTAGGGATGAGCGAACCCGAACTGTATAGTTCGGGTTCGTACCGAATTTTGGGGTGTCCGTGACACGGACACGAACCCAAACATTTTCGTAAAAGTCCGGGTTCGGGTTCGGTGTTCGGCGCTTTCTTGGCGCTTTTTGAAAGGCTGCAAAGCAGCCAATCAGCAAGCGTCATACTACTTGCCCCAAGAGGCCATCACAGCCTTGCCTACTATTGGCATGGCTATGATTGGCCAGTGCAGCATGTGACCCAGCCTCTATATGAGCTTGGGTCACGTAGCGCTGCACGTCACTCTGCTGATTCAAGCATAGGGAGAGGTTGCTGCTGCGACGTTAGGGCGAGATTAGGCAGATTAACTCCTCCAAAAGACTTCATTCTGTGATCGATCTCCAGCTGTGGATCATTGAAGTGCTAATATCGACTTGCTCACTTTTTTTAGGCTGCCCAGAGCGTTTTTAGATCACTTTTTTCTGGGGTGATCGGCGGCCATTTTGTGGCTTGTGGTGCGCCAGCACAAGCTATCACCAAGTGCATTTAACCATCAATAGTGTGGTTATTTTTTGCTATATCCTACATCAGCTGCAGGCTGAGCCTGTGTCACCGAAGTGCATTTAACCATCAACAGTCTGGTTATTTTTTGGCCATATACTACATCAAGTGCAGGCTGAGCCTGTGTCACCCAAGTGCATTTAACCATCAACAGTGTGGTTATTTTTTGGCCATATACTACATCAGGTGCAGGCTGAGCCTGTGTCACCCAAGAGAATTTAACCATCAACAGTGTGGTTAATTTTTGGCCATATACTACATCAGGGGCAGGCTGAGCCTGTGTCACCCAAGTGCATTTAACCATCAATAGTGTGGTTATTTTTTGGCCATATACTACATCAGGGGCAAGTTGAGCCTGTCACCCAGCGCCTAAAAAATAGACCTGACATTTATATTCAACCAAATCTGTACTGTTTTAGCTGGTCAAGTTATTTGTAGTGAACATAAAAGCACAGTTTTTGTTCTGGGTTGAAAAACTATTCCCAAATTTGCCATTCTCAAAATAAGTAGTTTATGCTATATCAGGCCTACTTGAAATCTATGCCAAAAAGGATATCTTAGAATTAAGGTGCTGATAGTGTCATTCAGAAAAACTTAACACACACGCTACCGTGCAGATACAAGTCTAATTCTGTGATTAAACGTATACCTGTCACACAGCCCAAAAAAAAATAGGCCTCACATTTCTATTCAACCAAATCTGTACTGTTTTAGCTGGTCAAGTTATTTGTAGTGACGGTAAAAGCACAGTTTTTGTTCTGGGTTGAAAAACTATTCCCAAATTTGCCATTCTCAAAATAAGTAGTTTATGCTATATCAGGCCTACTTGAAATCTATGCCAAAAAGGATATCTTAGATTCAAGGTGCTGATAGTGTCATTCAGAAAAACTTAACACACACGCTACCGTGCAGATACAAGTCTAATTCTGTGATTAAACGTATACCTGTCACACAGCCCAAAAAAAAATAGGCCTCACATTTCTATTCAACCAAATCTGTACTGTTTTAGCTGGTCAAGTTATTTGTAGTGACGGTAAAAGCACAGTTTTTGTTCTGGGTTGAAAAACTATTCCCAAATTTGCCATTTTCAAAATTGTGGTGAACGGGAACAATGAGGAAAACATCTAATAATGGACGCGGACGTGGACATGGTCGGGGTGGTGTTAGTGGACCCTCTGGTGCTGGGAGAGGACGTGGCCGTTCTGCCACAGCCACACGTCCTAGTGAACCAACTACCTCAGGTCCCAGTAGCCAGCAGAATTTACAGCGATATTTGGTGGGGCCCAATGCCGTTCTAAGGATGGTAAGGCCTGAGCAGGTACAGGCATTAGTCAATTGGGTGGCCGACAGTGCATCCAGCACGTTCACATTATCTCCCACCCAGTCTTCTGCAGAAAGCGCACAGATGGCGCATGAAAACCAAGCCCATCAGTCTGTCACATCACCCCCATGCATATCAGGGAAACTGTCTGAGCCTCAAGTTATGCAGCAGTCTCTTATGTTGTTTGAAGACTCTGCTGCCAGGGTTTCCCAAGGGCATCCACCTAGCCCTTCCCCAGGGGTGGAAGAGATAGAATGCACTAACGCACAACCACTTATTTTTCCTGATGATGAGGACATGGGAATACCACCTCAGCACGTCTCTGATGATGACGAAACACAGGTGCCAACTGCTGCGTCTTTCTGCAGTGTGCAGACTGAACAGGAGGTCAGGGATCAAGACTGGGTAGAAGACGATGCAGGGGACGATGAGGTCCTAGACCCCACATGGAATGAAGGTCGTGCCACTGACTTTCACAGTTCGGAGGAAGAGGCAGTGGTGAGACCGAGCCAACAGCGTAGCAAAAGAGGGAGCAGTGGGCAAAATCAGAACACCCGCCGCCAAGAGACTCCGCCTGCTACTGACCGCCGCCATCTGGGACCGAGCACCCCAAAGGCAGCTTCAAGGAGTTCCCTGGCATGGCACTTCTTTAAACAATGTGCTGACGACAAGACCCGAGTGGTTTGCACGCTGTGTCATCAGAGCCTGAAGCGAGGCATTAACGTTCTGAACCTTAGCACAACCTGCATGACCAGGCACCTGCATGCAAAGCATGAACTGCAGTGGAGTAAACACCTTAAAAACAAAGAAGTCACTCAGGCTCCCCCTGCTTCCTCTCCTGCTGCTGCCGCCTCGGCCTCTTCTGCTGCTGCCGCCGCCTCGGCCTCTTCCTCTGCCTCTGGAGGAACGTTGGCACCTGCCGCCCAGCAAACATGGGATGTACCACCAACACCACCACCTGCGTCACCAAGCATCTCAACCATGTCACACGGCAGCGTTCAGCTCTCCATCTCACAAACATTTGAGAGAAAGCGTAAATACCCACCTAGCCACCCTCGATCCCTGGCCCTGAATGCCAGCATTTCTAAACTACTGGCCTATGAAATGCTGTCATTTAGGCTGGTGGACACAGACAGCTTCAAACAGCTCATGTCGCTTGCTGTCCCACAGTATGTTGTTCCCAGCCGCCACTACTTCTCCAAGAGAGCCGTGCCTTCCCTGCACAACCATGTGTCCGATAAAATCAAGTGTGCACTGCGCAACGCCATCTGTGGCAAGGTCCACCTAACCACAGATACGTGGACCAGTAAGCACGGCCAGGGACGCTATATCTCCCTAACTGCACACTGGGTAAATGTAGTGGCGGCTGGGCCCCAGGCGGAGAGCTGTTTGGCGCACGTCCTTCCGCCGCCAAGGATCGCAGGGCAACATTCTTTGCCTCCTGTCTCCTCCTCCTCCTACTCAGCTTCCTCCTCCTCTTCTTCCACCTGCTCATCCAGTCAGCCACACACCTTCACCACCAACTTCAGCACAGCCCGGGGTAAACGTCAGCAGGCCGTTCTGAAACTCATATGTTTGGGGGACAGGCCCCACACCGCACAAGAGTTGTGGCGGGGTATAGAACAACAGACCGACGAGTGGTTGCTGCCAGTGAGCCTCAAGCCCGGCCTGGTGGTGTGTGATAATGGGCGAAATCTCGTTGCAGCTCTGGGACTAGCCGGTTTGACGCACATCCCTTGCCTGGCGCATGTGCTGAATTTGGTGGTGCAGAAGTTCATTCGCAACTACCCCGACATGTCAGAGCTGCTGCATAAAGTGCGGGCCGTCTGTTCGCGCTTCCGGCGTTCACACCCTGCTGCTGCACGCCTGTCTGCGCTACAGCGTAACTTCGGCCTTCCCGCTCACCGCCTCCTATGCGATGTGCCCACCAGGTGGAACTCCACCTTGCACATGCTGGACAGACTGTGCGAGCAGCAGCAGGCCATAGTGGAGTTTCAGCTGCTGCACGCACGGGTCAGTCGCACTGCGGAACAGCACCACTTCACCACCAATGACTGGGCCTCCATGCGAGACCTGTGTGCCCTGTTGCGCTGTTTCGAGTACTCCACCAACATGGCCAGTGGTGATGAGTCTGATGACGCCGTTATCAGCGTTACAATACCACTTCTATGTCTCCTTGAGAAAACACTTAGGGCGATGATGGAAGAGGAGGTGGCCCAGGAGGAAGAGGAGGAAGAGGGGTCATTTTTAGCACTTTCAGGCCAGTCTCTTCGAAGTGACTCAGAGGGAGGTTTTTTGCAACAGCAGAGGCCAGGTACAAATGTGGCCAGACAGGGCCCACTACTGGAGGACGAGGAGGACGAGGATGAGGAGGATGAGGATGAAGCATGTTCACAGCGGGGTGGCACCCAAAGCAGCTCGGGCCCATCACTGGTGCGTGGCTGGGGGGAAACACAGGACGATGACGATACGCCTCCCACAGAGGACAGCTTGTCCTTACCTCTGGGCAGCCTGGCACACATGAGCGACTACATGCTGCAGTGCCTGCGCAACGACAGCAGAGTTGCCCACATTTTAACGTGTGCGGACTACTGGGTTGCCACCCTGCTGGATCCCCGGTACAAAGACAATGTGCCCACCTTACTTCCTACACTGGAGCGTGATAGGAAGATGCGCGAGTACAAGCGCACGTTGGTAGACGCACTACTGAGAGCATTCCCAAATGTCACAGGGGAACCAGTGGAAGCCCAAGGCGAAGGCAGAGGAGGAGCAAGAGGTCGCCAACGCAGCTGTGTCACGGCCAGCTCCTCTGAGGGCAGGGTTAGCATGGCAGAGATGTGGAAAAGTTTTGTCACCACGCCACAGCTAACTGCACCACCACCTGATACGGAACGTGTTAGCAGGAGGCAACATTTCACTAACATGGTGGAACAGTACCTGTGCACACCCCTCCACGTACTGACTGATGGTTCGGCCCCATTCAACTTCTGGGTCTCCAAATTGTCCACGTGGCCAGAGCTAGCCTTTTATGCCTTGGAGGTGCTGGCCTACCCGGCGGCCAGCGTTTTGTCTGAACGTGTATTCAGCACGGCAGGGGGCGTCATTACAGACAAACGCAGCCGCCTGTCTACAGCCAATGTGGACAAGCTGACGTTCATAAAAATGAACCAAGCATGGATCCCACAGGACCTGTCCATCCCTTGTGCAGATTAGATATTAACTACCTCCCCTTAACAATATATTATTCTACTCCAGGGCACTTCCTCATTCAATCCTATTTTTATTTTAATTTTACCATTATATTGCGGGGCAACCCAAAGTTGAATGAACCTCTCCTCTGTCTGGGTGCCGGGGCCTAAATGTGTGACAGTGGCCTGTTCCAGTGGTGGGTGACGTGAAGCCTGATTCTCTGCTATCACATGAAGACTGATTATGTGCTGACATAAGGCCAGATTCTCTGTTATGGGACCTCTCTCCTCACATATTCTACTTCATGACACTGCTAAATTTGGGTCAAAAAAAGGTAATAATTTTTACATAAATAAATACCAAATTTACCAAAAATTGTGAAAGATTTGCAAATTTCAAAGTTTCAGTTTTTCTACTTCTGTAATACGTAGTAATACCCCCAAAAATTGTGATGACTTTACATTCTCCATATGTCTACTTCATGTTTGTTTCATTTTGGAAATTATATTTTATTTTTTGGGGATGTTACATAGCTTAGAAGTTTAGAAGTAAATTTTGAAATTTTTCAGAAATTTTCCAAATCCCACTTTTTATGGACCAGTTCAGGTCTGAAGTCACTTTGTGAGGCTTACGTAATAGAAACCAGCCAAAAATGACCCCATTTTAGAAACTACACCCCTCAAGGTATTCAAAACTGATTTTACAAACTTTGTTAACCCTTTAGGTCTTCCACAAGACTTCATGGCAAATGGACATAAAATTTAAGAATTTCGATTTTTTTGGGAAAATTTTTCAATATAATCCATTTTTTACAGGAACAAAGCAAGGGTTAACTGCCAAACAAAACTCAATATGGGTTGCCCTGATTCTGTAGTTTGCAGAAACACCCCATATGTAGTCGTAAACTACTGTTTGGCCAAACGGGAGGACATAGAAGGAGGGGAACGCCATATGGTTTTTGCAAGGCAGATTTTACAGGACTGGTTTTGTTTATACCATGTCCAATTTCAAGCCCCCCGTTGCACCCCTAGAATAGAAATGTCTAAAAAGTGACTCCATCTAAGAAAGTACACCCCTCAAGGTATTCAAAACTGGGTTTACAAACTTTGTTAACCCTTTAGGTGTTCCACAAGAGTTAATGGCAGATGGAGAAACAATTTAGGAATTTCAATTTTTTGGAAAATTTTCCATTTTAATCCATTTTTTCCAGTAATAAAGTAAGGGTTAACTGCCAAACAAAACTCAATATGGGTTACCCCGATTCTGTAGTTTGCAAAAACACCCCATATGTGGTCATAAACTACTATTTGGCTAAATGGCAGGATATAGAACGGGAACGCCATATGGTTTTTGGAAGGCAGATTTTGCTGGACTGGTTTATTTACACCATGTACCCTTTCAAGCCCCCTGATGCACCCCTAGAGTATAAACTCCATAAAAGTGACCCCATCTAGGAAACTACGGGATAAGGTGGTTGTTGTTTTGGGACTATTTTAGGGTAAATATGATTTTTGGTTGCTCTATATTACACTTTTTTGAGGCAAGGTAACAAAAAATTTAAATTCTAAAATAGTTTCTACATTTGCTATTTAGTTTTGTGGAACACCTAAAGGGTTAACAAAGTTTGTAAAGTAACTTTTGAATACCTTGAAGGGTGTAGTTTCTTAGATGGGGTCACTTTTTTGAAGTTTCTAGTCTAGGCTACATCAGGGGGGGCTTCTAAAGGAACATGGTGTAAATAAACCAGTCCATCAAAATCTGCCTTCCAGAAACCATATGGCGTTCCCTTCGTTCTATGCCCTGCCGTGTGGCTATATAGCCATTTATGACCACATATGGGGTGTTTCTGCAAACTACAGAATCAGGGCAATAAATATTTAGTTTTCTTTGGCTGTTAACCCTTGCTTTATTACCGGAAAAAAAGGATTCAAATGGAAATTTTGCCAAAAAATTGGTGTTTTGGCAACATTTTTATTCTATATTTTTAACGCTGTTCATCCAAAGGGTTTGGTCAAATGTTATTTTTATAGGTAAGATTCTTATGGACGCGGCGATACCTGATATGTCTACATTTTAAAATTTATTTAGATTTTATACTATATTATCATTTTAGGAACCCCAAAGAATTATTTTAGTATCTCCATAGCCTGGGAGCTACAGTTTTTTTTTTTTTTTTTTTTTGGGCGACTATCAAATGTAGGGGCTAATTTTTTGCGGGATGAGATGGCGGTTTTATTGGCACTAATTGGGGGTGCATATGACATTTTGATCGCTCGCTAGTACACTTTTTGTAATGTTAGGTGACAAAAAATGGCTTTTTTTTACACTTTTTTATTTTTTTTTAACGCTGTTTATCCGGGGGGGTTGGGTTAAATGTTATTTTTATAGAGAAGATTTTTACGGACGCGGCGATGCCCAATATGTATGGCTCTCAGACTTTGGAAACACTAAGCAGTCATCCTCAAACTGCGGCCCTCCAGATGTTGTAAAACTACAATTCCCACCATGCCCTGCTGATGGCTGTAGGTTGTCTGGGCATGCTGGGAGCTATAGTTTTACAACTTCTGGAGGGCCGCAGTTTGAGGATGCCTGCACTAAAACTAATATTTTTGGGGAAAAAAATTGTTTCTGTGTCTCCAAAGTTTGAGCGCCATAGTTTTTTTATGTTCTCTAGGGGACTGTTGGGGATTATAAAAATGTAGTACTCCATGGAAGTGTGATACTCCCTGAAGCAATCGATAACGCAGAGGCCCGGATGATCGGGGCACGTGTCGCACTGAGTGGTGGTGTCCTTCCGTATCCCCCTCTTGTGACACATTCTGCATCTTTTTTGGGTTCGTCCCTTCTTTCCAGTATGGGGGACCACACCTGGAAAATGTTGGCCAGGGACGATCCGGGCGTCTCCAATTCCCGAGGTACTCCGGCCTGCTCTTTCCCGGTCTGAAAAAATCAGGTCCTTGAGGACTGCCTCATAGAATTGGAGGAATGTCCATGTGCTGCCAGCGCTTCGGAATAGTACAAAAGAGTTGTACAAAGCAACCTGTACCAAGTAGACTGCAATTTTTTTGTACCATGCCCGGGTTTTGCGCATGGCATTATATGGCTTGAGGGCTTGATCAGAGAGATCAACTCCTCCCATATACCGATTGTAGTCGACGATACAATCGGGCTTGAGGACCTTTGCCGCAGTACCTTGCACAGGGACAGGGGTGATGCCATTACCGTGGATTGTGGACAGTACAAGGACATCCCTCTTGTCCTTATACCTGACCAGCAACAGGTTTCCACTGGTAAGGGCACGGGTCTCACCCCTGGGGATAGGTACCTGGAGGGGGTGGGCAGGGAGTCCACGCAGATCCACACAGTCCCACAAGCGAACGTGGATCTGGCAGCAAGTGACCTGAACAAGGGAATGCTAGTATAAAAGTTATCCACGTACAAGTGGTAACCCTTATCTAGCAGTGGGTACATAAGGTCCCACACGAGTTTCACGCTAACACCCAGAGTGGGGGGACATTCTGGTTGTTGAATACGGGAATCTCGCCCCTCGTACACATGAAATTTGTAAGTGTACCCTGAGGTACTCTCACAAATTTTGTACAGCTTCACGCCATACCTCGCCCACTTAGTGGGAATGTATTGGCGGAAACTGAGTCTCCCCTTGAACGAAACGAGAGACTCATCAACCGCGACCTCCCTTCCAGGTACGTAGGCCTGCGCAAATTTGGCCCCGAAGTGATCGATGACCGGCCGTATCTTATAAAGACGGTCATAGGCAGGATCACCTTGGGGGGGACATGCTGCATTATCTGAATAATGCAGACATTTCCAGATGGCCTCAAACCGGGTACGTGTCATGGGCATACTGTAGAGTGGGGTCTGGTAGAGGACGTCCCCACTCTACTATTGCCTGACACTGGGTTTTTGCACTAGACCCATGTGCAGCACGAGGCCCCAAAATGTCCTCATCTCGGCTGTACTGACCGGCGTCCAGCCACCGGGTCTAGCCAAAAAGGAGCCCGGGTGCTGAGCAACGAACTGTTGGGCGTACAGGTTTGTCTGCTCCACCATCAGATTCACAAATGGGTCACTGAAAAAAATAAAATAAAAAAATACATTTCAGTGAACCCCACTGTGGGAATCTGGATTCCTGGATTGCCAACAAAATACGGAATCTCGGGCTCAAAATCCACTGGGGGACACCAGCTAAGTTCACCGGCAGGGGGCTCCGGTAGGCTTATTTGGTGGGCTGGGAAACCGGTACGAGCCCCAGGGCGGCTCGTACTAGGGTGGGCCACAGGGTCCCTAGTATGTGGGGCCCCTGGCTCCGCCGGGCGGCGTCTCCGCCGCTTTGGGGGCTCATAGTCAGATGATGATGAGGAGGATGCGGATGACAATAGGAACGTGGGGTCATCCTCATCCTCACTGGGGCTCTCGGAGTCGGAGGCAAGCTGGGCGTATGGCTCCTCCACCGAGAACATCCGGAGGGCCATGGGTAAGTGTGTGTGCGGGGCTGGGGGGGGGGGGCAAGTGGCAGGGGGGGGGTCTAGGGTCTCAAAGCTAGAAAACAATAAATTTAGATAAAGTTTTTTTTTTGTTTTTTTTCCCCTAACTAACTTTTCCCTGCTTGTTTTGTAAGATTGTGGTCAGACCTTTAGGTCTATGGCTAGTGTAATAGTAAATGTCATAAGCAGTCAGGAAAACTGTCATTACAATAATGTTCAGCAGAAGGACCTGCAATAACACAATGAAATGCCTTGTGGTGAACTGCATATACAGCGTCCCACTACGTGTGTGTGGGCACTGCTTGAAAGTACTTTTTGACCCTAGCAATTGAATTGTACAGTATGGTATAACTTTGCATTTATGTATCTGCAAAATCCCTGTTAACAGGCCTATTAGGTGCAATTTATACATCCCGACACTAGATGGGGATAAAGTTCAGGTCCTATATATACCCAGGTCCGGCCTAGTGAGACAGATTAGTGGGAGGAAAGATAGAGTGAAGACTTCGCAACACAGATTAGTGAGTGGAGCCAACTTCGCTAGTAGGTGATACTCAGATGTGAGGCGCAGAAGAGTGTTCTCCTTCTGTGGCCGGACTATAGACTTGCATCCCTGACCAGTAGGAGAAGAGTTTGCCTCCCTGGAAAAGAAACAAGCATTCCTAGGAATTCATCGGTGATAAGAGCCATACTTGAGGGCCACAGACACCTTTGCATGGTGGAGGTTTTATAGCTTCAGGCAGCCACACCAACCTTCTAAGAGACAGTTGAGTTTTCCTGTCTAAAAGATTTAGCTTGTAGGGAAAGACAAGGAATAGGATCCAAAGCATCTAAGGGAACCAGGTACACCTAACCCACTGCTCCAAAAACCAAGAAGCCTGACAAGCCTAAAACAGTGGATTTGCAGAATTAACTCTGTACCATCTAGAGACTGCATATTTGTACTACTGCAACTAAAAGACATCCAAAGTAAAAGTTGTGAGTTGCATCTTACCACTGTCTACCTCATTATTACTACCTATGGTTGTACCACCATTAACGGTACTGGCGTCACAACAAAAACCATCAAGGGACTCAGCCGCAACAAGCACCCTAAGCACCCCTAACATCAAGGGCACCTCAACCACCATCTTGGCTGATGCTTCCTACCACAGAGCGTGCTAATCTGCTAACCGTGAGTAAACTGATGAACTGTGTGTTATATGATTTGGCCCCTCATTAGTCCACCGTGCACCTCACGTGTTGCCCCTGCGACTGGCTGGCTGCACATACCATAATCTACTGTTACTACAAATGAAGTGTAACATTCACACAAATAGATAGTTGTAAGGTTTGTGTTTGTGTCCGCTATGCTTGGTTATGTTGATTATCATGTTTCCTGAAACTAAGGTCAAGAACCTATGACTAGTGTTGATTGAGCACCAAAGTGCTCGGGTGCTCGAGTAGAACACATCGGGATGTTCGGGTATACGATCATGTTTAATAAAATAATATTATAAATATTGACAATAGCAATTTTTTTTTGTCTTATTTGATCACCACATCTATCACAGATATTCAACATTTATAAATATTGACAATAGCGTTATCTATCTAATGGAAGTCAATGGGAGAACCCGAGCATTAAACCAGGCACCCTCTACTCTGAAGAGGGGAGGGTGTCTGGTTCATAGGAAAAAGTCAGAAATTGATGAAAACACCACCGAAATGGTTCGGGAACAGCATGGGGAGGATGTCTGGATGCATCTTGAACTCCCAGGTCGTTGTTTGGAACCATGTTGTCCGAGTAGTACGCCACTTTTACAGACTGACAATAATACGCACAAAACCGAAGATAAAACCGATTTTAGAGGAAACATTGTTAGGAAACATTCTTTCCTGTATATTTACTTGTATATAAAGTGCAAGTGCTGCCAAACATTACAAGCAAGAGGCACTCCGATACAACCTGTATATCACATAAAGGAGGGCCTCATTCACATTGTGGTACAATTGTTCAGGTAGTGGGACTCCTACACTTATAAAGCCTATGCACTAAGTAAAAGGGCTGCCAAAAATTACAAGGAACCGGCACTCCAATACACCCTTTGTTACACATAAATTAAACTGAATGTCACAGATAGTTGTAGGATGCGCAAATGTTATACAGGAGATGTAGCGCAGGTAATATCACTGCTGTCACCGGCGGCTAAGAAAAAACTGCAGGGAATGTCACAGCTATTTGGGATGTGGAAACGTTATACAGGAGATGTAGCGCAGGTAATGTCGCTGTCTGCAGCGGCCAAACAATTGAAGCTATTTAGCGCAGGTTGCGCCAAAAATATATATTGCTGCCAGACACAACAATAGTCCTTAAAAGGACTTTTGGGTCTCTAACACCAACCCTGCCTATCCAAAAAATAAAATTCAATTCCCTACACTATCTTTCCCTTACTATGCTCAGCTCTCACTGACTAAGACTGAGCCAAACACGTGTCATCGGGTGCTTTATAGCTTCCGGCCAGTCAATCACTGTAATGCCAGTAACCAACATGGCTACGACATTACAGTGAGGGCAGCACTTACCTGCATGTTTATTGGCTGCGTAGCAGCCAACAAACGTGCAGGGAGGAGATTTGAGCATTGCGCTCGAGCATACCCGGTATTCAGCCGAACATCGAGATGTGCCGAGCATCGCGATGATCGAGCTGAACTGGTGTTCGGCCAAGCATGCTCGCTCAACACTATCCACGACCTTGTTATTAAACACGGCTATACTAATGTGTAAAACATACTATAACTACTAAACGGATTGCTGGACACCAGGTAGATGTATGTCATGTGTGGAATCAGGAGGGACATCAATGTCTGATGTCTTTGAATTATTTCCACCCAACGATTGTATTAAACTCAGAATTATGACAACAGTAATGCAAAGCACAGAGGGAAGAATCCATTCCCGAGCCTTGATGTTGGCCTATTACCGTGACTGTCAGCGAATCCCCAATTATAACAGTTGTCGTTCATTTAGTAGTTAGGTCTGACCACAATCTTACAAAACAAGCAGGAGCCACAAATGAAAATTATACAGGGAGTGCAGAATTATTAGGCAAGTTGTATTTTTGAGGATTAATTTTATTATTGAACAACAACCATGTTCTCAATGAACCCAAAAAACTCATTAATATCAAAGCTGAATATTTTTGGAAGTAGTTTTTAGTTTGTTTTTAGTTTTAGCTATTTTAGGGGGATATCTGTGTGTGCAGGTGACTATTACTGTGCATAATTATTAGGCAACTTAACAAAAAACAAATATATACCCATTTCAATTATTTATTTTTACCAGTGAAACCAATATAACATCTCAACATTCACAAATATACATTTCTGATATTCAAAAACAAAACAAAAACAAATCAGTGACCAATATAGCCACCTTTCTTTGCAAGGACACTCAAAAGCCTGCCATCCATGGATTCTGTCAGTGTTTTGATCTGTTCACCATCAACATTGCGTGCAGCAGCAACCACAGCCTCCCAGATACTGTTCAGAGAGGTGTACCGTTTTCCCTCCTTGTAAATCTCACATTTGATGATGGACCACAGGTTCTCAATGGGGTTCAGATCAGGTGAACAAGGAGGCCATGTCATTAGATTTTCTTCTTTTATACCCTTTCTTGCCAGCCACGCTGTGGAGTACTTGGACGCGTGTGATGGAGCATTGTCCTGCATGAAAATCATGTTTTTCTTGAAGGATGCAGACGTCTTCCTGTACCACTGCTTGAATAAGGTGTCTTCCAGAAACTGGCAGTAGGACTGGGAGTTGAGCTTGACTCCATCCTCAACCCGAAAAGGCCCCACAAGCTCATCTTTGATGATACCAGCCCAAACCAGTACTCCACCTCCACCTTGCTGGCGTCTGAGTTGGACTGGAGCTCTCTGCCCTTTACCAATCCAGCCACGGGCCCATCCATCTGGCCCATCAAGACTCACTCTCATTTCATCAGTCCATAAAACCTTAGAAAAATCTTGAGATATTTCTTGGCCCAGTCTTGATGTTTCAGCTTGTGTGTCTTGTTCAGTGGTGGTCGCCTTTCAGCCTTTCTTACCTTGGTCATGTCTCTGAGTATTGCACACCTTGTGCTTTTGGGCACTCCAGTGATGTTGCAGCTCTGAAATATGGCCAAACTGGTGGCAAGTGGCATCTTGGCAGCTGCACGCTTGACTTTTCTCAGTTCATGGGCAGTTATTTTGCGCCTTGGTTTTTCCACACGCTTCTTGCGACCCTGTTGACTATTTTGAATGAAACGCTTGATTGTTCGATGATCACGCTTCAGAAGCTTTGCAATTTTAAGAGTGCTGCATCCCTCTGCAAGATATCTCACTATTTTTGACTTTTCTGAGCCTGTCAAGTCCTTCTTTTGACCCATTTTGCCAAAGGAAAGGAAGTTGCCTAATAATTATGCACACCTGATATAGGGTGTTGATGTCATTAGACCACACCCCTTCTCATTACAGAGATGCACATCACCTAATATGCTTAATTGGTAGTAGGCTTTCGAGCCTATACAGCTTGGAGTAAGACAACATGCATAAAGAGGATGATGTGGTCAAAATACTCATTTGCCTAATAATTCTGCACGCAGTGTATTTCCTAAAATATGATCATTCATACTGTGATAAATATACTTCCCCTCTTTTACCCCCCTGGATTTTCTTCTGCGATAGTGAACTAAGCACTAAAATGTATTGACTAAATGAGCAGTATAATGGTAACATGGTTAATACATTTAAAAAAAAAATACGGAAGTCCATCAAGTTCAACCAAGGGACACTTCAGTTGAAATAGTTGATTGAATGATTATCGTTAATGGTCCAGATTATTATGGATTATTATTCAGTCTATGAATGCTGTAGTATTTTATCAAAATTATTTCATGGCATATTAACTCAACTGTAGATACTTGAGGCTAGAACTGGTATAAGCCCGAAAAAGTTTAAGTGATGCTCATAGCAAGTATGGAAATCTGATCATTTCTTTATTAGTTATCACAATAATCAATCATCTGCAAAACGTTCAATAGATCCAGTGATTTTTATTACTAGGATTTGAATGGGTCCACCAGTCCAAACCCCACATAGAAAAGAATGACAAAATGGTAAATTACGTGGCATGAGGGGTGGGGGCATCAGAGGGGAAAAAGCCAATGGTTGGAAACCTTGAGTGACCCTAGGGAACAGGCCCTAACCCCAAAAAAGGATGATACAAACCCTATCCACAGACCCTCAGAGCGGAGAATTTAGAAAGAGACCAAGGAGAATGGTCTGAGGACCAACAGTGTGAGATGAACCAACTTGTACCACGAGATCAGGTTCTCAGTGGGTATGTCCTACCATGGACGTCATGATATACTTTTAAGGTATAAACTGATGAATAAAAAAGTGAATACAGCACCTACATTTTACATTTGAAAGAACTATTTTGCTTTGGGGAGATAATCCCCTGAATTATTATCTGTGAGCATTCCATGGAAACATTAGTTTTTTATTTAGTTTTACAGGCAGGACAGGAAAAATAAATCTCTGGGCGGGTACACTTTAACTTTGGCTATACCAAAGTATTTTTTATTTTTTTTTCACAAAAATGTTTTATTGTCAAAATGGCAATAATAAAATATATCAACTTCTTTGTGGACGCAGCCACACAAGGTGAAATGTGTATACAACAAAGCAATAAATAGTGGACGCAACCACCAATGAATTGCCACATTACAACATTAAACAGACAAATTGTCCTACGGCACCCGCTTGGGTGCTGCCAACGTAGAACAGAGTTATTTAATATGAGGTGACACAGGAGGAAGGGGAAATTCAAAACACATAATGACAAACTAAAGAAGAAAAGGAAGGAAAGACAAAAGAAAAGGAGAAAAATAAAAATAAGGTAAAACGGATGGTCAGCTGGTTAGTTTCATTAGAGAACTAGAATCATGTGAAAGAACCTTTCTATGGTCAGATAAGAGGGCTCAATTAACTAGGCAAAGGGAATTTTGCAAGCCAAGGAGACCAATATAAGTGGAAATAGCGTGTCCTGTCAGATCGCTGGGCCCAAAGATGCTCGAATATAGCATGTGGGGAAATTTTTTCTATGAGATCGGTCATGGAGGGGACTAAGGAAGATTTCCATTTTTTAGCAATTAAGAGTTTAGCCTTTAGTAATATGTGGCAAGTCAATAATCTCAGTTGTCTCGGAATCAGGTCAAGATCCAACGAGAGGCCGAGAGGAGTGCCATAGCCGGGGATAGCGGAATATTATGGCCTATCACTTCTCTCATCAGGCCCCAAACCTCCGTCCCAGAAGGGTTGGAGCGCGACACATTCCCAAAAGATATGCAATATGTTACCTGGAGATTTCTGACAGCGCCAGCACACATTTTCAACATTGGGGTAAAAACTACTCAGTTTAGTGGGAGTAAAATACCACCGAGTGAGTAATTTGTGATAGCATTTCAATAAGTTGGAGCATTTTGTAGCGTAGTGTGTGATTTTGATTGCTGTTAACCATTTAGAATTCGGAAATGAGATCCGTAAATCTCTCTCCCAGTTTAAAAAGTGTGCTCTTTTAGACAATTGTACATCTCCTATCACGGTTTTGTATATTGCATTTGTGGGAACCTGCGACGCCCCTTGCGTACACATCATATAGTTAAGGAGAGCAACTGGAAGCATTACAACTCTGTTGGGCCAGTTCGATAAGAAGTGAGTAATCCTAGAGTAGTTATACTGGTAAGAGTCAGGAATCTTAAAGGAGGCTTGTAAGTCTAAGGCCTCATGCACACGACCGTATCTTTTCACGGTCCGCAAAACAGGGTTCCGTTGGTCCGTTATCCGTGACCGTTTTTTCGTCCGTGGGTCTTCCTTGATTTTTGGAGGATCCACGGACATGAAAAAACAGTTGTTTTGGTGTCCGCCTGGCCGTGCAAAACCAAACGGATCTGTCCTGAATTACAATGCAAGTCAATGGGGACGGATCCGTTTGACGTTGACACAATATGGTGCAATTGCAAATGGATCCGTCCCCCATTGACTTTCAATGTAAAGTCAGGAGTCCCTTTTATACCATCGGATCGGAGTTTTCTCCAATCCGATGGTATATTTTAACTTGAAGCGTCCCCATCACCATGGGAACGCCTCTATGTTAGAATATACTGTCGGTTATGAGTTAGATCGTGAAACTCAAATCCGACAGTATATTCTAACACAGAGGCGTTCCCATGGTGATGGGGACGCTTCAGGTTAGAATATACTAAAAGAACTGTGTACATGACTGCCCCCTGCTGCCTGGCAGCACCTGCCAGGCAGCAGGGGGCAGACCCCCCCCCCCCTGTTTTTAACTCATTGGTGGCCAGTGCGGCCGGCCCCCCCCCCCCCCCTGTAGTTAACTCTTTGTTGTCCAGTGCGGCCGGCCCCCCTCCCTCCCCTGTAGTTAACTCATTGGTGGCCAGTGGGCCCCCCCTCCCTCCCCTGTAGTTAACTCGTTGGTGGCCAGTGGGCCCTCCCTCCCCCTCCTAATTAAAATCTCCCCCCCTATCATTGGTGGCAGCGGAGAGTACCGATCGGAGTCCCAGTTTAATCGCTGGGGCTCCGATCGGTAACCATGGCAACCAGGACGCTATTGCAGTCCCGGTCGCCATGGTTACTTAGCAATTTGTAGAAGCATTATACTTACCTGCGAGACTGCGATGTCTGTGTCCGGCCGGGAGCTCCTCCTACTGGTAAGTGACAGATCATTAAGCAATGCGCCGCACAGACCTGTCACTTACCAGTAGGAGGAGCTCCCGGCCGGACACAGACAACGCAGTCTCGCAGGTAAGTATAATGCTTCTACAAATTGCTAAGTAACCATGGCAACCGGGACTGCAGTAGCATCCTGGTTGCCATGGTTACCGATCGGAGCCCCAGCGATTAAACAGTGACTCCGATCGGTACTCTCCGCTGCCACCAATGATAGGGGGGGAGATTTTAATTAGGAGGGGGAGGAAGGGGGGAGGGCCCACTGGCCACCAACGAGTTAACTACAGGGGAGGGAGGGGGGGCCGGCCGCACTGGACAACAAAGAGTTAACTACAGGGGAGGGAGGGGGGGCCGGCCGCACTGGCCACTAATGTGTTAACTACAGGGGGGCGGGGCCTGCCCCTGCTGCCTGGCAGGACCTGCCAGGCAGCAGGGGGCAGTCATGTACACAGTTATCAGTATATTCTAACTAGAAGCGTCCCCATCACTATGGGAACGCCTCTGTGTTAGAATATACTGTCGGATTTGAGTTTTCACGAAGTGAAAACTCATTTCTGAAAAAGCTTTTATGCAGACGGATCTTCGGATCCGTCTGTATAAAAAGTAACCTACGGCCACGGATCACGGACGCGGATGCCAATCTTGTGTGCATCCGTGTTCTTTCACGGACCCATTGACTTGAATGGGTCCGTGAACCGTTGTCCGCAAAAAAAATAGGACAGGTCCTATTTTTTGGACGGACAGGAAACACGGATCACGGATGCGGCTGCAAAACGGTGCATTTTCCAATTTTTCCACGGACCCATTGAAAGTCAATGGGTCCGCCAAAAAAAACGGAAAACGGCACAACGGCCACGGATGCACACAATGGTTGTGTGTATGAGGCCTAAAAACGACTTCATAGCATCGTTAACGTAAAGATCATTTAATACTTGTATCCCCGCTTTCCGCCAGCCACTCACCGAGAAGTCTGATATATAATATTGCAGGATCTCAATAGGAACCTGTACAATTCTTTTCGGAGATGTCTGTACAATTGTCTGTACAATTCTTTTCGGATCTCAATAGGAACCTGTACAATTCTTTTCGGAGATGCTTTCAGAGTCTGAGCTGTGGGAAGCGGAAAGCTAGGATCTATAGCATGTATACCAAAGTATTTTTTGATGTGCCCAAAAAGATCATAAATGATTTCTGGGTGGCCTGTGGGATACGTCTTAGTTTTATTACCAAAAGGGTACAGACTCGTGAAATCGTAATAATGCACTGTTTCACCGGGTTGAACCTTGTGATAAAGTTTAATGGCGTTAGTTCTTGAATACGCTGTATTTTCGATACACGTAATCCCGTTCACAGGCCTTAGAATGTTACCAGTGTGTACGCCTATAATAAACATGTAATAAAGGTAACAAACGATAATATAACAGCGCTATATAATAAAACAGCAATAACATTATTACACTTAGCGTCCAGTCGAGATGTCGCAGCGCTGTAGCCCGATTTATCTGAAATGGCCTGCTGAGATGTTGGCGTACCACCTGACGTGTCACCTGAAATAATCTGCGGGCTGTGGCCACCGACGAACGATTTATAAAAATCTTCAGCAGCAATCAGCATTTGCGAATCGGGAATGATGTCTTCGGCCCATAAATTATCTTGGTAAGAAGCCATCTAAAACATTTTAAGCAATGTAAATGACATTTGTTGTGCAAATTAGTTTATATAAATAGACGCACAAACATAATATCTGGTTAATATATATTTATAATCATTATAGCATGTATAAGCGATATAATCAACATGTGTCGTTAGTAAAAACATTGTAAAACATTATATTCAATAAATCACTACAATTACATATTGTATGAAATAATAGAACATGCAGAAAATATATGAAACATTAAAATAACACAAAACAAGTTAAAACATAATAAGACACAGGTCTTAGGCTGGTTTCACACTAGCGGCAAGGAACTCCGGCAGAGGCGACATGTCGTAGAATTATTCCGGCCGCCTCTCGGCATGCGCTGCCGCCGGAACTCTGCCCTGCCCCCATTATAGTCAATGGCGCCAGAGCGGTAGTCCGGGGGCACGCGTGCACTAGCGGCAGCACGGATCCGACAGGCTATTCACCCACCGGAACAGTCTGCCGCTAGTGTGAAACTAGCCTTACATCGATATTGAAATGTTTTGTCTTCTGTTGAAATGGGGTGGTCTTCTGTATTTGAACCTGCTATGTGTCGTTGTATACTCCGTGTCCGTTTATATAGGATTTAGTCTGTGCTATGCCCACCTATTATCGACCAATTACCGTATTCATTAGTTAGATGCATTGTGGTTACATCTGCCCATTCAGTAGTCTGTCTATTGTGAAAACATTTTAAATGAAAAAGGTCTGTTTGTGCTTTTGCCACATCCTGACGTGTTCACACGTGGTGGGGGTGGTCTGGCTATACTATGACTAGGCTTTTTCACATCCTGAATGATCTTATGTCTTCAGATTTTTTTATTTCTGGCAACGCATATATGCAAAGAATCAATGCTTTTATTCTACATTTGGTAAGTGTTTTTACAAAGTTTTATAAATACTGTTTTCTGTTACAAATAGTTACACACAATGATGATAGATATGAGATAGATAGATAGATAGATAGATAGATAGATAGATAAGAGATAGATAGATATGAGATAGATAGATAGATATGAGATAGATAGATAGATAAGAGATAGATAGATAGATAAGAGATAGCTAGATAGATAGATAGATAGATAATAGATAGATAGATAGATAGATAGATAGATAGATAGATAGATAGATGGATAATAGATAGATAGATAGAAGAGAGATAGATAGATAGATAGATAGATAGATAAGAGATAGATAGATAGATAAGAGATAGATAGATAGATGGATAATAGATAGATAGATAGATAGATAGATAGATAGATAACGCTATTGTCAATATTTATAAATGTTGAATATCTGTGATAGATGTGGTGATCAAATAGGACAAAAAAAAATTGCTATTGTCAATATTTATTATATTATTTTAATAAACACCATCGTATATAATTAAACATAATTTCCTGACATAATAAGGGGCGTTGAATGTGCAGTTTTTAGGTGTGGTTTGGGACGGGCAATGGGAGGAGTTTGCGTTGGACTGGGAGTGGTTGTGGGCAGAGTGGGCGTGGTTATGGGCGGGAAAAGGGGTGTGTCAGCCTGTCACTTTTACTTTGACGAAAGCTATAGAGGTTATACTACTGACCAACTTTGATCCGAGCTGACTGCTCTTTCCTTGAAATGACGATCTTCCCCGACCATTGTAAAACTATATACATTATTGTCTCCTATCCAAGTCTGCACATCACCAGCTGCGGCCGTTCCAGAGCAGACCACCATGATGTCCATCCTTGGAATTCTCACCATCTTCTCAGCTCTTGTAGCAACAGGTACATTTTGAAAACTGTGGGATCACTCTAGCGCAGTGTTCCTCATCTCCAGTCCTCAGTGCCCACCTAGCAATCATATTTTCAGGATATCCTTAGTAGCAATACAGGACATAGAAAGCATACAGATGTAGCAGAGGTAAATTTGTAAGTAGCTTGTCTTTTTTGCACTGCGATAACGTTCTTCGTGATGATACAGTAGACGGTTTATTTGCAGTCCTAGGTAAAAACATAGATTGTGAGTTAACTCAAATTAATAACCAAATAACAAAATCAAATTCTGACTTTTTGCCAGTGGAAAATTCCTGTGTGTAATAATACTGATGGACGAACATTGGCCGGGACGGTTCGTAAATGCGAATGCGTGTTTGCGATCAAATGTTCGCGGACCACACGTTCGCATCGCGCCCATTGACTTTAATAGCAGTCAAACCTAAAAAACCTTCAGGTCATATTTGCAGCCACCAAATACAAACTATGAGTCTACAAATAATTCCCCAACATGGACAGTGATATACCAGAGGGGGATCATTGGCAAAAATTCCCACAAAAAATATGTATTTTAATCAGGGGCCATTTTTATGCTTCTTTAAGGGAAACTGTCAAAAATGTGCTCTGCCGGAGCCTCGAAAAATGTTATTTCCTATCTGTTTTATGTATGCAAATGTGCAGCACTCCACGTTTTTGTATACTGCAGAGTCCAGTAAAAAAAGTTTTTTCTACCATGGAACTGTATGGTGAACGGAGGCCACTGTACGGCATCAGTCTGAGGCATCTGTTAGCGCATAAATTTTTGGAATGCATTAAATGGATGGCAAAATTAGGATGTGAACCCAGCCCTAGTGTCAGAATAAGCACCAGTACACAGCGGAGCAGCGTGGGCGGAGAGGGGAGACCGCCATGTACTGACAGAGAGCTACCTGGTCCTGGTGGTCAGGGGTGAGGACTGTGTTTCCCAAGGATCTTTTTTCTACTGGGAAATACAGGGCCCAGTATAATACACTAGAATCTATATAATATAAAGATATTAGCCCTACCCCCGAATATTAATACAATTAGGTGGTGAATTATTATATAGAGATACGTCTATGTTAGGCATATTTCTGACACAGATTGTGGCGCAAAGGTCCTTCGCACCGCAATCTGCATATTTTTCCCGCTCATGCCAGGTCTAAAAAGGATGGCGTGGGCAGGGAAAGGGATACAGTTATGGCCATCCAGATATTGGATACCACCGCCATACATTGACCGGATAACACCTCTGTACAGTGACTGGATAACACCGCCATACCGTGACCGGATAACACCTCTGTACAGTGACCAGATAACACCGACATACCGTGACCGGAAAAAAGGGTATAAGAGGTCACAGTACAGGCAATGACTAGGGGCACTGCACAGGGTGTGGTAAGAGGGCACAATGGAGGGTATAAGGGGGCACAGTACAGGGTGAGGAGCACAGTACGAGGTGGTGGGCACAGTCACATGACCCTGTGACAATAGAAGGTCCTTATGGTGAATGCGGTTCATACGCCACCATAATGAGAGGCAGAGGAGTGAGACAGGGGTGTGATTACGTGGCTAGAGATAAAAAATTTAACTGTCGGCCAGTACAGACCCCAAAAATTAGGCAATAGGCATTCACCTGACAGCAAAGAACTTTGGATTCTGTGGCTTGAGGTACATTAGGCGGTCACAGGATAAATATGTAACTGCAGGTCAGTACAAATATAGGTCAAATACATATGTTTAAAAGAACAAAAAATATAAAATTGGATTAAAAACATGGCTAACAAAACCCCCCCTTTGAATAAACCCCAAATGATAATAGGTGAAATTCGATAACACGTGGTCGTCACATGTGTTCATTTCCTCCGAGGCCCCCAATATTTGGTGGAAGCAGGTATAATGCACCCCTAAATCAGTATTTTGTTGAATCCGGTGTAACGCTTGTCCCTATATATACCTGTGGTATCGCGGCAGAACCGCACACAGCTGCCGCACAATACAAATGCACTATAATATACTTTCTATGTTAAAAAAGTATATTATAAGTATATTACACCCCTCAGTATGTCACACCTATCGATAGCACACCTATACCAGTCCTTAACCTCTTAGGGACCGGGCTCATTTTCACCTTAACCACTTCCCGCTACACCAACGCCGAAAGGCGTCATTGCTGCGGCGCTCCCAGGCTACACTAACGCCGATTGGCGTCATCTCGCGTGAGTCGAGATTTCCTGTGAAGGCGCGCACACAGGCGCGCGCGTTCACAGGATCGGAAGGTAAGCGAGTGGATCTTCAGCCTGCCAGCGGCGATCGTTCGCTGGCAGGCTGGAGATGTGATTTTTTTTAACCCCTAACAGGTATATTAGACGCTGTTTTGATAACAGCGTCTAATATACCTGCTACCTGGGCCTCTGGTGGTCCCTTTTGCTTGGATCGACCACCAGAGGACACAGGCAGCTCTGTAATAAGTAGCACCAAACACCACTTCACTACACCCCCACCCCCTGTCACTTATTAACCCCTGATCACCCGTGATCACCCCATATAGACTCCCTGATCACCCCCCTGTCATTGATCACCCCCTTGTAAGGCTCCATTCAGACGTCCGTATGATTTTTACGGATCCAATGATACATGGATCGGATCCGCAAAACACATACGGATGTGTTTTGCGGATCCGATCCATGTATCAGTGGATCCGTAAAAATCATACGGACGTCTGAATGGAGCCTTACAGGGGGGTGATCAATGACAGAGGGGTGATCACCCCATATAGATTCCCTGATCACCCCCCTGTCATTGATCACCCCCCTGTCATTGATCACCCCCTTGTAAGGCTCCATTCAGATGTCCGTATGTGTTTTGCGGATCCGATTCATGTGTCCGTGGATCCGTAAAAATCATACGGACGTCTGAATGGAGCCTTACAGGGGGGTGATCAATGACAGGGGGGTGATCACCCCATATAGACTCCCTGATCACCCCCCTGTCATTGATCACCCCCCTGTCAGGCTCCATTCAGACATTTTTTTGGCCCAAGTTAGCGGAAATTATTATTATTTTTTTTTTCTTACAAAGTCTCATATTCCACTAACTTGTGTCAAAAAATAAAATCTCACATGAACTCACCATACCCCTCACGAATCCAAATGCGTAAATTTTTTTAGACATTTATATTCCAGACGCGTGACACCCCAAGGTATTCGCTGAGGGGCATATTGAGTCCATGAAAGATTGAAATTTTTGTCCCAAGTTAGCGGAAAGGGAGACTTTGTGAGAAAAAACAAAAAAAAATCAATTTCCGCTAACTTGTGGCAAAAAAAATAAAATTTCTATGAACTCGCCATGCCCCTCATTGAATACCTTGGGGTGTCTTCTTTCCAAAATTTGGTCACATGTGGGGTATTTATACTGCCCTGGCATTTTAGGGGCCCTAAAGCGTGAGAAGAAGTCTGGGATCCAAATGTCTAAAAATGCCCTCCTAAAAGGAATGTGGGCCACTTTGCGCATCTAGGCTGCAAAAAAGAGTCACACATCTGGTATCGCCGTACTCAGGAGAAGTTGGGGAATGTGTTTTGGGGTGTCATTTTACATATACTTATGCTGGGTGAGAGAAATATCTCGGTCAAATGCCAACTTTGTATAAAAAAATGGGAAAAGTTGTCTTTTGCCGAGATATTTATCTCACCCAGCATGGGTATATGTAAAATGACACCCCAAAACACATTGCCCAACTTCTCCTGAGTATGGCAATACCACATGTGTGACACTTTTTTGCAGCCTAGGTGGGCAAAGGGGCCCACATTCCAAAGAGCACCTTTCGGATTTCACCGGCCATTTTTTACAGATTTTGATTTCAAACTACTTCTCACGCATTCGGGCCCCTAAAATGCCAGGGCAGTATAACTAGCCCACAAGTGACCCCATTTTGGAAAGAAGACACCCCAAGGTATTTCGTGATGGGCATAGTGAGTTCATGGAAGTTTTTATCTTTTGTCACAAGTTAGTGGAATATGAGACTTTGTAAGAAAAAAAAAAAATAATAATCATTTTCCGCTAACTTGTGACAAAAAATAAAAAGTTCTATGAACTCACTATGCCCATCAGCGAATACCTTAGGGTGTCTACTTTCCGAAATGGGGTCATTTGTGGGGTGTTTGTACTGTCTGGCCATTGTAGAACCTCAGGAAACATGACAGGTGCTCAGAAAGTCAGAGCTGCTTCAAAAAGCGGAAATTCACATTTTTGTACATAGTTTGTAAACGCTATAACTTTTACCCAAACCATTTTTTTTTTACCCAAACATTTTTTTTTTAACAAAGACATGTAGAACAATAAATTTAGAGAAAAATTTATATATGGATGTCGTTTTTTTTTGCAAAATTTTACAACTGAAAGTGAAAAATGTCATTTTTTTGCAAAAAAATCGTTAAATTTCGATTAATAACAAAAAAAGTAAAAATGTCAGCAGCAATGAAATACCACTAAATGAAAGCTCTATTAGTGAGAAGAAAAGGAGGTAAAATTAATTTGGGTGGTAAGTTGCATGACCGAGCAATAAACCTCTAAAGTTGTGGAGTGCCGATTTGTAAAAAAGGGCCTGGTCACTAGGGGGGTATAAACCTCTGGTCCTTAAGTGGTTAAGGACCAGGCCATTTTATGCAAATCTGACCAGTGTCACTTTATGTGGTGATAACTTTAAAACGTTTTGACTTATCCAGGCCATTCTGAGATCGTTTTTTTTCATCACATATTGTACTTCATAAAACTGGTAAAATGGAGTAAAAAAAATTCATTTTGATTTATAAAAAATACCAAATTTACCAAATATTTGGAAACATTTGCAAATTTTCAAGTTTCAATTTCTCTACTTCTATAATACATAGTAATACCTACAAAAATAGTTATTACTTTACATTCCCCATATGTCTACTTCATATTTGGATCATTTTGGGAATGACATTTTATTTTTTGGGGATGTTACAAGACTTAGAAGTTTAGAAGCAAATCTTAAAATTTTTCAGAAATTTTCAAATAACCAATTTTTAAGGACCAGTTCAGGTCTGAAGTCACTTTGTGAGGCTTACATAATATAAACCACCCAAAAATGACCCCATTCTAGAAACTACATCCCTAAAGGTATTCAAAACTGATTTTACAAACTTGTTAACCCTTTAGGTGTTCCACAAGAATTAATGGAAAATAGAGATAGAATTTCAAAATTTCACTTTTTTGGCAGATTTTCCATTTTAATAATTTTTTTCAGTTACAAAGCAAGGGTTAACAGCCAAACAAAACTCAATATTTATGGCCCTGACTCTGTAGTTTACAGAAACACCCCATATGTGGTCATAAACTGCTGTACGGGCACACAGTAGGGCACAGAACGACAGAAATGCCATAAGGTTTTCGGAAGGCAGATTTTGCTGGACTGTTTTTTTGATACCATGTCCCATTTGAAGCCCCCCGATGCATCCCTAGAGTAGAAACTCCAAAAAAGTGACCCCATTTTAGAAACTACGGGAACGGGTGGCAGTTTTGTTGGTACTATTTTAGGGTACATATGATTTTTGGTTGCTCTATATTACACTTTTTGTGAGGCAAGGTAACAAGAAATAGCTGTTTTGGCACCGTTTTTATTTTTTGTTATTTGCAACATTCATCTGACAGGTTAGTCTGAGAGCCATAGTTTTTTTCCGTTTTTGGGCGATTATATTTTGTAGAGTATGATTTTTGTGGGGTGAGATGACTGGCACTATTTTGAGGTGCGTATGACTTTTTGATCGCTAGCTATTACACTTTTTGTGATGTAAGGTGACAAAATACGATTTTTTTACACCGTTTTCATTTTTATTTTTTTACGGTATTCACCTGAGGGGTTAGGTCATGTGATATTTTTATAGAGCAGGTTATTACGGACGCGGCGATACCTAATATGTATATTTATTTTTTATTTATGTAAGTTTTACACAATGATTTCATTTTTGAAACAAAAAAATCATGTTTTAGTGTTTCCATAGTCTGAGTCTAATTTGGTGGGCATACGCCTTTTTGATCGCTTGCTGTTGTACTTTTAGTGATGTTAGGTGACAAAAAAATTGTTTATTTAGCACAGTTTTTATTTTTTACGGTGTTCATCTGAGGGGTTAGGTCATGTGATATGTTTATAGATCCGGTCGATACGGACACGGCAATATCCAATATGTTTATTTTTTACTTTATTTGGGGGAAATGACGTTTTTTGTTTTTTTTTACTTGAAACTTAAAAAAATTTTTGGGGGGGGGGATTTATTTTTTAAACTTTTTTTTAATTTTTGTCCCACTTTGGGACTACAACTTTTGGGGGTCTGATCCCCTTTACAATGCATTTCAATACTTCTGTATTGAATGCATTGGCTGTATGAGTAATACAGTGTGTATTACGCATACAGCTTCCTGCTTGTGAGATACAGGGGGCTGGATCTTCACAGGCTCTGCCATTTGGTCCCCATTACAGTCGCACGGGGACCCGATGGCACCTCCGATCACCGCCGCAACCTCCGTTATGATTGCCCACAGACTTCAATTAGGACGGAGCAAAACGGAATGCCTCTTAAAGGATTCCGTTTTGCATTCCGTCTAGCCATTCCATTATAAACGGAACCTTTAACGGAATGGCGTAACAGTAGTGTGAACCCACCCTTAGGAAATCCCGTTAACACAGTGCCATTTTAGGGCATGTTGCACTTGTTTTAACCCATCCCACATTCAATTTTGGTTTTCAATAAAAAATATATATATATAATTTATATATTTCCAGCTTGCGGGCTCTCATGCACAGAATGTAGAAGTTGGAAATCCACCACTACATGCTCTGGCGATAAAGTTACTTGTGAAAATGGCTTTTTATGTGGATCATCCATCCAGGAAAGTATACAAGGTGAGTCAAGGAATAATAACATACAATCTGCTGTTGCCTTTCAGTTTCTTTTGGTCTCCATCCTGTTCTATTGTTATTGGATTTCTTTCTTTCTTTCTTTTTGTCTATTTATTTTCTTTTGCAGAATAAGGCTACTTTCACTTCAGCGTTTTCCTTTCCGGTATTGAAATTCGTCATAGGATCTCAATGCCGAAGGAAAACACTTCCGTTTTGTCCCCATTCATTGTCAATGGGGTCAAAACTGACCCGAACGGAATGGAATGTGCCACAATGCATTCCGTTCCATTTGGTTGCATTCCCATGCTGGACATAAAAACGCTGCAAGCAGCGCTTCTGAGTGCGTCATGGGACGCCCAGCAAGATGGATCCGGCATGAAACACAATAAAAGGTCAATGGTGTAGGATCCGTTTTCTGGGATCCAAAGGAAAACACATCCGGTGCCCATTGACTTACAATGGTTTTAGTGGCGGATCTGTCATGGCTATGTACGACTACTTTCACACTAGCGTTAGCATGGTCCGGCAAGCTGTTTCGGCAGGGGAACAGCCTGCCATGTCCGTACTAACACTTGCACACAAGTGCCGCCGGGAGTCCGCTCTGGCCCCGTTTACTTTAATGGGGACAGGTCGGAGATGCGGCCGCAGCACGGTAAACATGCCGAGAGGCTGGCTGCAGTTTTTTTCTGGCTGCCTTTCGCCATGTTTGCTGTACTGTGGCCGCATCTCCGACCCGTCCTCATTAGAGTGAATGGGGCCAGAGAGGACTTCTGGCGGCACTTGTGGGCTAGCATTAGCACGGATCCTGCTAACACTAGTGTGGATGTAGCCTTAGAGATTATACCAAATGCAGACGGTTGTATTATCATGATGGAAGCGTTTTTGCTGATCCATGACAGATCCAGCAAAAACGCAGATGTGAAAGTAGCCTAAGACTGACAGTATCTATTACATTAAGTAAAGAATACTCATGTTCTGTTTTCCTTCCCTGTTTATTTATAGTAAATGCGAGGATCAGAAACTTTGAAATATATGGTGTTACAGAAAAAAAAAAGAATTTCTGCACTCACTGAAAAACCATCCACTGAGTTTTTAATCTCACCGATCAATGGACTTTAAGTATATCTAATAATCCTGTTTAACAGTATATTTAGAGTCCAAATCTATCACAGTGGCTATTTTATATAATTTTACACCATTGTCTGGTTAACTTAATGTGCGCCAAAATTCTGTTGAAATTCCAGGACAGTTTGGCGCATCTTAAAGGCTATGTACACTTTCGGAGGCAATTTTTTATTATTATTATTGCATGTAACTCACTTTTGGCTAAAAATATTTTTTTCCAATTGACCTTTATTTAAGGGTTAACTGTTTTTCTAGCTGTGTGACTGGTACTTTCGGGTTCGTACCGAACTTTAGGATTTTTTGGACCCCAGACCCGAACTCGAACATTTCAGTAAAAGTTTGGGTTCGGATTCGGTGTTTGGCGCTTTCTTGGCGCTTTTTGAAAGGCTGGCGAGCAGCCAATCAACAAGCGGTTAACTGTCTGACCTTAGAAGCCATCACAGCCATGCCTACTAATGGCATGGCTGTGATTGGCCAGAGCAGCATGTGACCCAGGCTCTATATAAGCTGGAGTCATGTAGCGCCGCACGTCACTCTGCTGTGCTTAGTGTAGGGAGAGGATGCTGCTGGTGATTTCAGGGAGAGAATAGGAGAGAATCTTTGCTCAAAATCAGAATCTAACTCAGCGATCTATATACATTGTGTTTTGTGGGTGCAGGGCACAATTTTTTCATCCTACCCTGAGCCCAGTGATCGAAAAAAAAAACAACTTAATAAGTCAGTTAGGTGGGCGGCGGCAGCAGCCATTTTATGCAAGCTCAGTGCATTAGCACTGCATCTGAGCTTTTGGGACATTGAAAATCCCAATTTTTTTGGCAATATACAACATCTGGATTAGTCAGTGTGCAATTTAAGCTAGAAATACACCCATCATTTTCTGGGGTTTTAACCACCTCAGCCCCTATAGCTTAAACACCCTTAAAGACCAGGCCACTTTTTACACTTCTGACCTACCCTACTTTCACCGTTTATTGCTCGGTCATGCAACTTACCACCCAAATGAATTTTACCTCCTTTTCTTCTCACTAATAGAGCTTTCATTTGGTGGTATTTCATTGCTGCTAGCATTTTTACTTTTTTTTGTTATTAATCGAAATTTAACGATTTTTTTGCAAAAAAATGACATTTTTCACTTTCAGTTGTAAAATTTTGCAAAAAAAAACGACATCCATATATAAATTTTGCTCTAAATTTATTTTTCTACATGTCTTTGATAAAAAAAAAATGTTTGGGTAAAAAAAAATGGTTTGGGTAAAAGTTATAGCGTTTACAAACTATGGTACAAAAATGTGAATTTCCGCTTTTGGAGCTTGAAGCAGCTCTGACTTTCTGAGCACCTGTCATGTTTCCTGAGGTCCTACAATGCCCAGACAGTACAAACACCCCACAAATGACCCCATTTCGGAAAGTAGACACCCTAAGGTATTCGCTGATGGGCATAGTGAGTTCATAGAACTTTTTATTTTTTGTCACAAGTTAGTGGAAAATTATGATTTTTTGGGGGGGATTTTTTTTTCTTACAAAGTCTCATATTCCACTAACTTGTGACAAAAAATAAAAACTTCTATGAACTCACTATGCCCATCAGCGAATACCTTGGGGTGTCTTCTTTCCAAAATGGGGTCACTTGTGGGGTAGTTATACTGCCCTGGCATTCTAGGGGCCCAAATGTGTGGTAAGTAGTTTGAAATCAAAATCTGTAAAAAATGACCGGTGAAATCCGAAAGGTGCTCTTTGGAATGTGGGCCCCTTTGCCCACCTAGGCTGCAAAAAAGTGCCACACATGTGGTATCGCCGTACTCAGGAGAAGTTGGGGAATGTGTTTTGGGGTGTCATTTTACATATACCCATGCTGGGTGAGATAAATATCTTGGTCAAATGCCAACTTTGTATAGAAAAATGGGAAAAGTTGTCTTTTGCCAAGATATTTCTCTCACCCAGCATGGGTATATGTAAAATGACACCCCAAAACACATTCCCCAACTTCTCCTGAGTACGGAGATACCACATGTGTGACACTTTTTTGCAGCCTAGGTGGGCAAAGGGGCCCATATTCCAAAGAGCACCTTTCGGATTTCACCGGTCATTTTTTACAGATTTTGATTTCAAACCACTTCTCACGCAGTCGGCCCCTAAAATGCCAGGGCAGTATAACTACCCCACAAGTGACCCCATTTTGGAAAGAAGACACCCCAAGGTATTTCGTGATGGGCATAGTGAGTTCATGGAAGTTTTTATTTTTTGTCACAAGTTAGTGGAATATGAGACTTTGTAAGGAAAAAAAAAATATAAAAATATAAAATTCTAGGAACTCGCCATGCCCCTCACGGAATACCTTGGGGTGTCTTCTTTCCAAAATGGGGTCACTTGTGGGGTAGTTATACTGCCCTGGCATTTTCCAGGGGCCCTAATGTGTGGTAAGTAGGTAAATGACCTGTGAAATCCTAAAGATGCTCTTTGGAATGTGGGCCCCTTTGCCCACCTAGGCTGCAAAAAAGTGTCACACATGTGGTATCGCCGTATTCAGGAGAAGTTGGGCAATGTGTTTTGGTGTGTCTTTTTACATATACTCATGCTGGGTGAGAGAAATATCTCGGCAAAAGACAACTTTTCCCATTTTTTTATACAAAGTTGGCATTTGACCAAGATATTTATCTCACCCAGCATTGGTATATGTAAAATGACACCCCAAAACACATTGCCCAACTTCTCCTGAGTACGGCGATACCAGATGTGTGACACTTTTTTGCAGCCTAGATGCGCAAAGGGGCCCACATTCCTTTTAGGAGGGCATTTTTAGACATTTGGAACCCAGACTTCTTCTCACGCTTTAGGGCCCCTAAAATGCCAGGGCAGTATAAATACCCCACATGTGACCCCATTTTGGAAAGAAGACACCCCAAGGTATTCAATGAGGGGCATGGCGAGTTCATAGAATTTATTTTTTTTTGGCACAAGTTAGCGGAATTAGTTTTTTTTTTTTTTCTCACAAAGTCTCCCTTTCCGCTAACTTGGGACAAAAATTTCAATCTTTCATGGACTCAATATGCCCCTCACGGAATACCTGGGGGTGTCTTCTTTCCGAAATGGGGTCACATGTGGGGTATTTATACTGCCCTGGCATTCTAGGGCCCCTAAAGCGTGAGAAGAAGTCTGGAATATAAATGTCTACAATTTTTTACGCATTTGGATTCCGTGAGGGGTATGGTGAGTTCATGTGAGATTTAATTTTTTGACACAAGTTAGTGGAATATGAGACTTTGTAAGAAAAAAATAATAATTTCCGCTAACTTGGGCCAAAAAAATGTCTGAATGGAGCCTTACAGAGGGGTGATCAATGACAGGGGATCCCAGACTTCTTCTCACGCTTTAGGGCCCCTAAAATGCCAGGGCAGTATAAATACCCCACATGTGACCCCATTTTGGAAAGAAGACACCCCAAGGTATTCAATGAGGGGCATGGCGAGTTCATAGAATTTATTTTTTTTTGGCACAAGTTAGCGGAAATTGATTTTATTTATTTTTTTCTCACAAAGTCTCCCTTTCCGCTAACTTGGGACAAAAATTTCAATCTTTCATGGACTCAATATGCCCCTCACGGAATACCTGGGGGTGTCTTCTTTCCAAAATGGGGTCACATGTGGGGTATTTATACTGCCCTGGCATTCTAGGGGCCCTAAAGCGTGAGAAGAAGTCTGGAATATAAATGTCTAAAATTTTTTACGCATTTGGATTCCGTGAGGGGTATGGTGAGTTCATGTGGGATTTTATTTTTTGACACAAGTTAGTGGAACATTAGACTTTGTAAGAAAAAAATAATAATTTCCGCTAACTTGGGCCAAAAAAATGTCTGAATGGAGCCTTACAGAGGGGTGATCAATGACAGGGGGGTGATCAATGACAGGGGGGTGATCAGGGAGTCTATATGGGGTGATCACCCCCCTGTCATTGATCACCCCCCTATAAGGCTCCATTCAGATGTCCGTATGTGTTTTGCGGATCCGATCCATGTATCCGTGGATCCATAAAAATCATACGGACATCTGAATGCAGCCTGACAGGGGGGGTGATCAATGACAGGGGGGGTGATCAATGACAGGGGGGTGATCAATGACAGGGGGGTGATCAGGGAGTCTATATGGGGTGATCACCCCCCTTGGAAGGCTCCAGGGAGACGCCTGTATGTGTTTTGCGGATCCGATCCATCTATCAGTGGATCCGTAAAAATCATGCGGACGTCTGAATGGAGCTTTACAGGGGGGTGATCAATGACAGGGGGGTGATCAGGGAGTCTATATGGGGTGATCACCACAGTCATTGATCACGCCCCTGTAAGGCTCCATTCAGACGTCCGTATGCGTTTTGCGGATCCGATCCATCTATCAGTGGATCCGTAAAAATCATGCGGACGTCTGAATGGAGCTTTACAGGGGGGTAATCAATGACAGGGGGGTGATCAATGACAGGGGGGTGATCAGGGAGTCTATATGTGGTGATCACCACAGTCATTGATCACGCCCCTATAAGGCTCCATTCAGACGTCCGTATGCGTTTTGCGGATCCGATCCATCTATCAGTGGATCCGTAAAAATCATGCGGACGTCTGAATGGAGCTTTACAGGGGGGTAATCAATGACAGGGGGGTGATCAGGGAGTCTATATGGGGTGATCACCACAGTCATTGATCACACCCCTGTAAGGCTCAATTCAGACGTCCGTATGCGTTTTGCGGATCCGATCCATCTATCAGTGGATCCGTAAAAATCATGCGGACGTCTGAATGGAGCTTTACAGGGGGGTGATCAATGACAGGGGGGTAATCAATGACAGGGGGGTGATCAGGGAGTCTATATGGGGTGATCACCATAGTCATTGATCACGCCCCTGTAAGGCTCAATTCAGACGTCCGTATGCGTTTTGCGGATCCGATCCATCTATCAGTGCATCCGTAAAAATCATGCGGACGTCTGAATGGAGCTTTACAGGGGGGTGATCAATGACAGGGGGGTAATCAATGACAGGGGGGTGATCAGGGAGTCTATATGGGGTGATCACCACAGTCATTGATCACGCCCCTGTAAGGCTCCATTCAGACGTCCGTATGCGTTTTGCGGATCCGATCCATCTATCAGTGAATCCGTAAAAATCATGCGGACGTCTGAATGGAGCTTTACAGGGGGGTGATCAATGACAGGGGGGTAATCAATGACATGGGGGTGACCAGGGAGTCTATATGGGGTGATCAGGGGTGATCAGGGGCTAATAAGGGGTTAATAAGTGACAGGGGGGGGTGTAGTGTAGTGTGGTGCTTGGTGCTACATATTGCTGAGCTATCTGTGTCCTCTGGTGGTCGATCCAAACAAAAGGGACCACCAAAGGACCAGGTAGCAGGTATATTAGACGCTGTTATCAAAACAGCGTCTAATATACCTGTTAGGGGTTAAAAAAATCACATCTCCAGCCTGCCAGCGAACGATCGCCGCTGGCAGGCTGGAGATCCACTCGCTTACCTTCCGATCCTGTGCGCGCGTTCACAGGAAATCTCGCGTCTCGCGAGAGGACGCACCGGCGCGTCCACCCAGAAGAGCAGGGCCGCCGCAAAGACGCAATCCTGCGTACGGCGGTCCTGAGGAGGTTAAAAGCACACTTTTTTTGCCAAAAAACACTATTTTACTGATCTGCAAGTGTTAAATTCGAGTTTAATATATACAGCTTTCATATTCTGTTACCAAAAAAACACTTTTTTGGCAATATACAACATCTGGATTAGTTTGTGTGCAATTTAAGCTAGAAATACAGCCATCATTTTCTGGGGTTTTAAAAACACACTTTTTTGCCAAAAAACAATATTTTCAGGCCTTGCAGCATCAGCACGTGTTAAATTACAGGCTTATATACTGCTGTCAAATTCAGTTGTTAAACAAACACTCGTTTGGGCAAAAAAAGTTTAGTTGGCAGCCTTTGATGCAGATGTCATTGTGAGATACACCCTTAATACATTTGGGTTACATTCAGAGATTTTAAATACCGCCATTTGATGCACCAATATTGAATTCAGGCCTACACTGGTTCAGGCCGTGTGAGATACACCCTCTACATACAGGGGTTTGATTCAGGCATTTGAAACACAGCCATTTTGGGAAAAGAAATTTTTAATTGAGGCCTAGTCTGGTTCAGGCCGTGTGAGATACACCCTTTACATACTGTCGTTGTTTTTTACTATGAATTAAACACCCATTTAGGGCAAGATCCTAAATTCGAGAAATATGAGGAGAGCATCAAATAAGGGACGTGGCCCAGGTCGTGGTGCTGCTGGTGGAGCTCCTGTTGCAGGGAGAGGACGTGGTCGATCTGTGCCAGCTACACGCACAAGTGAAACCCCTTCCTCAAGTGCGAGTAGGCGACAGAACCAGCAGCGGTATTTGGTCGGGCCTAATGCGGCTCTATGAATGTTCGCCTGAACAAGTACAGGCGATAGTAGATTGGGTTGCTGACAGTGGATCCAGTTCCTTCACATTGTCTCCCACCGAGTCTCCTGCTGAAAGACCACAGTTGGCACCTGCAGCTGATGTCCATCAGTCTTTCACCTCACCCCCTTGCAAATCAGCCAAGCAGTCTGAGCCCCAAGTCATGCAGCAGTCTCTTCTATTTTTTGATGACTCTGTTAGCTGGGTTTTCCAGGGCCATCCACCTAGCCCTGCCCCAGAAGTGGAAGAGATTGAGTGCACCGATGCCGAACCACTTATCTTTCAAGATGAGTACATGGGAGGACTATCGCAGGACACGTCTCAGATGATGACGAAACACAGGTGCCAACTGCTGGGGCTTTCTAAAGTGTGCAGACCGACAAGGAAGTCATGGGTGAAGACTGGGAGGAAGATGATGTGGAGGACGATGAGGTCCTCGACCCCACATGGAATCAAGGTCATGCGAGTGACCTGTGTAGTTCGAAAGAAGAGGCAGTGGTCGCACAGAGTCACCAGCACAGCAGAAGAGGGAGCAGGGTGCAAAAGCGGAGCGGCCGTCCTCTAGACAGTACGCCTCCTACTGCCGACCGCAGCAAGAGACCGAGCACACCAAAGCCAGCTCCAAGGAGTTCCCTGGCGTGGCAGTTCTTCAGACAATGTGCTGACGACATGACACGAGTGGTTTGCATGCTGTGCAATCAGAGCCTGAAGCGAGGCATAAACGTTCTCAACCTGAACACAACCTGCACGACCAGGCATCTAAGTGCAATGCACGAGCTGCAGTGGAGTAGACACCTCAAAAACCAAGAAAGGTCTCTGGCTCCTCCTGCTTCCTCTTCTGCTGCAGTCGCGGCCTCTTCATCCACCTCTGGAGTGACAGTGCCACCTGCCACCCCGCAAACAGGGGTTCTGCCAGCAAGACCAACACCTGGGTCACCAAGCATCTCCACAATGTCCGACGGTAGTGTTCAGCTCTCCATCTCCCAAACCCTGTTGAGGAAGAGGAAGTACCCCCCTACCCACCCGCGATCCCTAGCACTGAATTCCAGCATTTCTAAATTACTGGCCTTTGAAATGCTGTCATTCCGTCTGGTGGAGACGGAGAGTTTCAAAGGTCTTATGGAGGTGGCTGTCCCACAGTACGTCGTGCCCAGCCGCCACTACTTTTCAAGGTGAGCCATCCCTTCCTTGCACAATCAAGTAGGGGACAAAATCAGGTGTGCACTGCACAACGCCATCTGTGGCAAGGTGCACCTGACTACGGATACGTGGACCAGTAAGCATGGTCAGGGCCATTATATCTCCATAACAGCACACTGGGTAAATGCAGGCTGGGCCTGAGGCGGATAGCAGTTTGGTGCATGTCCTTCCACCACCGAGGATTGCAAGGCGCTTCAGTTTGCCTCCTGTTGCTTCCTCCTCCTACTCTACTTCCTCATCCTCTAACGGCTCCCCATCCGGTCAGCGTAACACCTTCACCACCAACTTCAGCACAGCCAGGGGTAAACGACAGCAGGCAGTTTTAAAACTTATCTGTTTGGGGGACAAACCCCACACCGCGCAGGAGCTGTGGACGGGCCTTGAACAACAGACCAATGAGTGGTTTGTGCCAGTCAGCCTCAAGCCCGGCCTGGTGGTGTGCGATAATGGGCGAAATCTCGTAGCAGCTCTGGGACTAGCCGGTTTGACGCACATCCCTTGCCTGGCGCATGTGCTGAATTCGGTGGTGCAGAGATTCCTTAAAAATTACCCCGATATGTCAGAGCTGCTGCATAAAGTACGGGCCGTCTGTGCGCGCTTTCGGCGTTTTCACCCTGCTGCTGCTCGCCTGTCAGCGCTGCAGCGTAACTTCGGCCTTCCCGCTCACCGCCTCATATGCGACGTGCCCACCAGGTGGAACTCCACCTTGCACATGCTGGCCAGACTGTGCGAGCAGCAGCAGGCTGTTAGCATACAAGGTTTGTATTGTATAAGCAACGACCACTGTATGTCATTGTTATATGCCTAGTATATTGTATGGTCACTAGATGGCAGTGTTGCATTTGTGTAACTTCCTGTTTTTCTATCCTTCAATAAAACAGTTAAGTGCTCGTGCAGTTACCGAGCAAGAGGTCAGTTAAACCTGAAAGACTGTCTGCCTGTTCTTTGTTTAGCCTCAGAAAGTATTTCTAATAGGTTATGGGCTCAGGACTTGCTACAGCAGCCCTGTATATAACACAGATTACCTCTGGATAAAACCAGATACAGTGAGCTAAAGCAATTGAGTGCAGGAGACATCAACAGAAAGGCAAACAGCAGAAATGGCTGCCACCATCCCCTCAGCAAAGTTTTCCATCGCAAATCTGACAAATCAGAACTACCAATCCTGGAAATTTAAGATGAAAATGCTGCTTATAAGAGAAGTTACGTGGAAAGGTATAAATGAACCCAGACCTGCACAGCCCACAGAAGAGTGGTTAGACAGAGATCAGAAAGCCCAGAGCACAATCTCCCTGTGCATAGACGATGATCAAATCATACATATATGTAACTGTCATACTGCTAAAGACATGTGGGAAGGATTACAAAAAGTGCATGAAAGAGTTATTCTCAGCAATAAACTGTATTTAATCAGAAAGCTGTATCAGACTAAGCTACAGAAAGACCAGGACATGCAGGACTACATAAGACAGACCTTAGAAATGGTGGAGAGACTGAGAGGGATTGGAGAAGATATAATAGACTTCCATGTTGCAGCGTTATTGTTAAGTGGACTTCCTGAAAGTTATGAGACACTTGTCACAGCTCTGGATGCACGTCCAGATGATGAACTGACCCTGGAATATGTTAAAGGCAAGCTTGTGGCTGAACACAAGCGCAAAACAGAAAGCATGAGTAATGCAAGTGTGTGTTCAGAGACTGCTTTACAGATGAACTACAAAAATAAAAGCAGTAATGTGCAGCTAGAAAAGCGGGAATGCTTTGTGTGCAAAAAGCCAGGACACCTAAAGGCAGATTGTAGAATCTGGAAAGCTAGAATGCAAAAACAAAGTGGATTGCAACAAGCTAAGAATGTCATAGAAACAAAGGAGTGTGCATTCGGATCCAAAAATGGTGTCACCTCTGTGCAAGCGTGGTGTGTGGACTCAGGTGCTACAAGCCACATGACAAATGACCGACATTTCTTCACTCAGCTTGATGAAAGCAGAACAGAAAGGATAACTACAGCTAATGGACAACTCATGAAATCAGTGGGAATAGGAGATGGTTTTCTATACTGTCCTATCTCTCCAGATATCACTAGAAAGATCCATATGAGGAATGTTCTGTATGTGCCAGATCTTGACAGCAACCTTTTGTCAGTAAAGAAACTCACTAACCGAGGCAATGTAGTCACATTTCAGGGTGACAGTTGTATCATCACAAAAGGGGATTGCTTGCTTGCAAAGGCTAAAATCAGAGATGAACTATATCAGCTGAACTGCAGTGAAATGGTTAAAACAGCCAAAGAGGATAAACATTCAAACTGCATCCACACTTGGCACAGACGATTCGGGCACAGAAATTCTAATACAATAAAGAAAATAGTTGAGAATAACTATGCAAGTGGTATTAAGATTAATCCATGTGATCAAACAATGATCTGCACCAGCTGTATTAAAGGAAAAATGACTAGGACATCTTTTCCCAAGCAGACCAGCAGCAAAACTCAAAAACCTCTGGACTTAATACATTCAGATCTTTGTGGTCCAATGAAAACTATAACTCCAGGAAAGAAAAAGTACTTCCGGACCTTTATTGATGATTACTCCAGATATACCACAGTGTTTCTACTTCACAATAAGGATGAAGTGCCAGAGAAATTAGAAGAGTATCTCGCCCAAGTAAGTAATAAATTTGGCAGGATGCCCAGAGTACTACGAACAGATAATGGTTCAGAATATACAAGTGGTAAAACACAGGTCATCCTCAGGAAACATGAAATAATGTTCCAAACAACTGTTCCATATAACCCAGAGCAAAATGGAGTTGCAGAGAGAATGAACCGCACACTGTGAAAGTGAGAGGAGCATGCTATTTGATGCTGATATGCCAACTACATACTGGGGAGAAGCCATCATGACTGCATGTTATCTTCAAAATCGTTTGCCAGGAAAAACAACAACAAAAACTCCATATGAACTGTGGAACAAAAAGAAACCAGATTAAGACACATCAGAATTTTTGGAAGTAAAGCCTATGTACACATTCCAAAAGAAAAACGTACAAAATGGGATGCATGTGCAAAAGAAGGAGTACTTGTGGGTTACAGTGAATCTCAAAAAGGATACAGGATTTTACATCGAGACACAAACAAGGTAACAGTCAGCAGAAGTGTGATTATTGATGAAAGTTCTGTGTGTTTAAAGTTTGAACAACTGAAACAAACTATTCAAACTGAAAAAGAATCAACATCAGTCACTCAAGAAGATAAGGAAAGTGACACAGAAATAGAAATTACTGAAGAAAAATCAAAAGCTGAAACTTTACCAGAGATACCTTCAGTCAGAAGATCAACCAGAACCAATAAAGGTGTTCCAGCTGAACGTTTATCTTACATAGCTCGCAGAGCCGTTCAAACTGAACCAGAGATACCTTCAGTCAGAAGATCAACTAGAACCAATAAAGGTGTTCCAGCTGAACGTTTATCTTACATAGCTCGCAGAGCCGTTCAAACTGAACCAGAGATACCTTCAGTCAGAAGATCAACCAGAACCAATAAAGGTGTTCCAGCTGAACGTTTATCTTACATAGCTCGCAGAGCCGTTCAAACTGAACCAGAGATACCTTCAGTCAGAAGATCAACTAGAACCAATAAAGGTGTTCCAGCTGAACGTTTATCTTACATAGCTCGCAGAGCCGTTCAAACTGAACCAGAGATACCTTCAGTCAGAAGATCAACCAGAACCAATAAAGGTGTTCCAGCTGAACGTCTATCTTACATAGCTCGCAGAGCCGTTCAAACTGAACCAGAGATACCTTCAGTCAGAAGATCAACCAGAACCAATAAAGGTGTTCCAGCTGAACGTCTATCTTACATAGCTCGCAGAGCCGTTCAAACTGAACCAGAGATACCTTCAGTCAGAAGATCAACCAGAACCAATAAAGGTGTTCCAGCTGAACGTCTATCTTACATAGCTCGCAGAGCCGTTCAAACTGAACCAGAGATACCTTCAGTCAGAAGATCAACCAGAACCAATAAAGGTGTTCCAGCTGAACGTTTATCTTACATAGCTCGCAGAGTCGTTCAAACTGAACCAGGTTCATGCAAAGAGATGCAGAAACTGCCAATGCACGAGAAACAAATGTGGAATAAAGCCGCTGATGAAGAAATGACATCACTCAATGATCTCCAGACATGGACACTTTCAGAGCTCCCTCACGGTAAACATGCCATAGGATGTCAATGGGTTTTTAAAACCAAATGTAACTCTGAAGGGAAAGTCTGTCGGTACAAGGCAAGGCTGGCTGCTAAAGGTTACTCACAGAAGTTCGGTGAGGACTATGATGCTACTTTTGCTCCAGTTGCTAAATAAAGTACTTTAAGAACACTTATGACAGTGGCTGCCATGCGTACAATGATTGTGAAACATCACGATATTAAGACAGCTTTTCTTAATGGTAATATTGAAGAAGAAATTTACATGTCTCAGCCAGAAGGATATGTGAAAAAGGGACAAGAGCACCTTGTCTGCAAGTTGGAAGAATCCCTTTACGGCCTTAAACAATCAGCTCGAGTATGGAACTTGAAGATTAATGAAGTTTTACTAAATGAAGGATTTACAAGAAGCAAAGCTGATCCGTGCCTATACACTAAACAAGAAGACGCTGAATGGATGTACAGTTGCAAGAAAAATCTAAGTCATAACAATAGACAATCACAGTCTGCTTAAACTAATAACACACAAATAGAGTTGAGCGAACACCTGGATGTTCGGGTTCGAGAAGTTCGGCCGAACTTCCCGGAAATGTTCGGGTTCGGGATCCGAACCCGACCCGAACTTCGTCCCGAACCCGAACCCCATTAAAGTCAATGGGGACCCGAACTTTTCGGCACTAAAAAGGCTGTAAAACAGCCCAGGAAAGAGCTAGAGGGCTGCAAAAGGCAGCAACATGTAGGTAAATCCCCTGCAAACAAATGTGGATAGGGAAATGAATTAAAATAAAAATTAAAAAAATAAAAATTAACCAATATCAATTGGACAGAGGTCCCATAGCAGAGAATCTGGCTTCACATCAGCAGAGAATCAGTCTCTTCATGCCATAGCAGAGAATCTGGCTTCATGTCAGCAGAGAATCAGTCTTCATGTCATAGCAGAGAATCAGGCTTCACGTCACCCACCACTGGAACAGGCCACTGTCACATATTTAGGCCCAGGCACCCAGGCAGAGGAGAGAGGTCCCGTAACAGAGAATCTGGCTTTATGTCAGCAGAGAATCAGTCTTCATGTCATAGCAGAGAATCAGGCTTCACGTCACCCACCACTGGAACAGGCCACTGTCAGATATTTTTAGGCCCCGGCACCCAGACAGAGGAGAGAGGTCCCGTAACAGAGAATCAGGCTTCATGTCAGCAGAGAATCAGTCTTCATGTCATAGCAGAGAATCAGGCTTCACGTCACCCACCACTGGAACAGGCCACTGTCACATATTTAGGCCCAGGCACCCAGGCAGAGGAGAGAGGTCCCGTAACAGAGAATTGGGCCCCACCAAATATGGCTGTAAATTCTGGTGGCTACTGGGACCTGAGGTAGTTGGTTCACTAGGACGTGTGGCTGTGGCACCTCTCCCAGCACCAGAGGGTCCACTAACACCACCACGACCATGTCCACGTCCGCGTCCCTTACTAGATGTTTTCCTCATTGTTACCATTCACCACAATAAGAAAAATATTATTCGGGCCAATGTATTGAATTAAAATTCAGGCCTTTTTTTACAGACACCTAACACTATCTGGCTATCTATTTAGGTACCGTATTACACTAATACAGGCACACCAGTAATGACAGATTTAGCTGAATATAAATGTGAGGCCTAATTTTTAGCCGCTGTGTGACAGGTATACGTTTAATCACAGAATTAGACTTGTATCTGCACTGTAGCGTGTGTGTTAAGTTTTTCAGAATGACCCTATCAGCACCTTGAATCTAATATACCCTTTTAGGGATAGATTTAAAGTAGGCCTGATACAGCAGAAACCACTAATTTTGAGAATTGCAAATTTGGGAATTGTTTTTCAACCCAGAACAAAAACTGTGCTTTGACGGTCACTAAAAATAACTGGACCAGCTAAAACAGTACTGATTTGGATGAATATAAATGTCAGGCCTATTTTTTAGGCGCTGGGTGACAGGCTCAACTTGCCCCTGATGTAGTATATGGCCAAAAATAACCCCACTATTGATGGTTAAATGCACTTGGGTGACACAGGCTCAGCCTGCCCCTGATGTAGTATATGGCCAAAAAAAAACACTCTATTGATGGTTAAATGCACTTGGTGACAGGCTCAGCTTGCCCCTGATGTAGTATATGGCCAAAAAATAACCACACTATTGATGGTTAAATGCACTTGATGAAAGCTTGACACTGATGTAGGATATAGCAAAAAATAACCACACTATTGATGGTTAAATGCACTTGGTGGTAGCTTGTGCTGGCGCACCACAAGCCACAAAATGGCCGCCGATCACCCCAGAAAAAAGTGACTGAAAAACGCTCTGGGCAGCCTAAAAACACTGAGCAATTGAATAGAAGCAGTTCAATGATCCACAGCTGTAGATCGATCACTGAATGAAGTCTTTTGGAGGAGTTAATCTGCCTAATCTCGCCCTAACGTCGCAGCTGCAACCTCTCCCTACGCTTGTATCAGCAGAGTGACGTGCAGCGCTACGTGACCCAAGCTTATATAGAGGCTGGGTCACATGCATGCACTGGCCAATCACAGCCATGCCAATAGTAGGCATGGCTGTGATGGCCTCTTGGGGCAAGTAGTATGACGCTTGTTGATTGGCTGCTTTGCAGCCTTTCAAAAAGCGCCAAGAAAGCGCCGAACACCGAACCCGGACTTTTACGAAAATGTTCGGGTTCGGGTCCGTGTCACGGACACCCCAAAATTCGGTACGAACCCGAACTATACAGTTCGGGTTCGCTCATCCCTACACACAAATAATTAAAGGTTACCATGTTTTTATTAAACACACCATGTAAATATTCACAGTGCAGGTGGAAAAAGTATGTGAACCCCTAGACTAATGACATCTCCAAGAGCTAATTGGAGTGAGGTGTCAGCCAACTGGAGTCCAATCAATGAGATGAGATTGGAGGTGTTGGTTACAGCTGCCCTATAAAAAGCACACACCAGTTCTGGGTTTGCTTTTCACAAGAAGCATTGCCTGATGTGAATGATACCTCGCACAAAAGAGCTCTCAGAAGACCTACGATTAAGAATTGCTGACTTGCATAAAGCTGGAAAGGGTTATAAAAGTATCTCTAAAAGCCTTGCTGTTCATCAGTCCATGGTAAGACAAATTGTCTATAAATGCAGAAAGTTCAGCACTGCTGCTACTCTCCCTAGGAGTGGCCGTCCTGTAAAGATAACTGCAAGAGCACAGCTCAGACTTCTCAATGAGATGAAGAAGAATCCTAGAGTGTCAGCTAAAGACTTACTAAAGTCTCTGGCATATGCTAACATCCCTGTTAGCGAATCTACGATACGTAAAACACTAAACAAGAATGGATTTCATGGGAGGATACCACAGAGGAAGCTACTGCTGTCCAAAAAAAACATTGCTGCACGTTTACAGTTTGCATAAGAGCACCTAGATGTTCCACAGCCGTACTGGCAAAATATTCTGTGGACAGATGAAACCAAAGTTGAGTTGTTTGGAAGAAACACACAACACTATGTGTGGAGAAGAAGAGGCACAGCACACCCACATTAAAACCTCATCCCAACTGTGAAGTATGGTGGTGGGGGCATCATGGTTTGGGGCTGCTTTGCTGCGTCAGGGCCAGGACGGATTGCTATCATCGAATGAAAAATGAATTCCCAAGTTTATCAAGACATTTTGCAGGAGAACTTAAGGCCATCTGTCCACCAACTGAAGCTCAACAGAAGATAGGTGTTGCAACAGGACAACGTCCCAAAGCATAGAAGTAAATCAACAACAGAATGGCTTAAACAGAAGAAAATCCGCCTTCTGGAGTGGCCCAGTCAGAGTCCTGACCTAAACCCGATGGAGATGCTGTGGCATGACATCAAGAAAGCGATTCACACCAGACATCCCAAGAATATTGCTGAACTGAAACAGTTCTGTAAAGAGGAATGGTCAAGAATTACTCCTGACTGTTGTGCACGTCTGATCTGCAACTACAGGAAAAATTTGGTTGAAGTTATTGCTGCCAAAGGAGGTTTAACCAGTTATTAAATCAAAGGGTTCACATACTTTTTCCACCTGCACTGTGAATGTTTACATGGTGTGTTCAATAAAAACATGGTAACATTTAATTCTTAGTGTGTTATTAGTTTAAGCAGACTGTGATTGTCTATTGTTGTGACTTAGATGAAGATCAGATCACATTTTATGACCAATTTGTGCAGAAATCCATATCATTCCAAAGGGTTCACATACTTTTTCTTGCACCTACTGTACCTGCTAATTTATATGGATGACCTGATCATTGCTCACAAAAACAGCGATGAAATTGCAAAGTTAACAGGAATACTCAATAAGCATTTTGAAACTAAAGACCTAGGTGAATTGACATCCAGCGTGAGAAAGATGGAAGTTTCCTGTTCAACCAGAGTGCAAAAATTGAATCTATTCTTCAGCAATTTAACATGACAGAGGCCAAAGGAACAAGCACACCTATGGATACAGCCTATCCAAAGTTAGAAGGAGAAGATGATCTTCTCACATCTAATGAACAGTACAGACAAGCAGTGGGGGCACTTCTTTACATTGCAACCACTACACGTCCAGATATTGCAGCTGCCATGTCTCTTCTATGCAGGCGAGTTGATAAACCACGTCAAAGAGATTGGAATGCAATTAAAAGAGTTATGAGATATCTGAAACAGACAAAAGACTTAAGTTTGAAACTGTCAGCAAGTGGTGACTTAAACCTCATGGGATATGTGGACTCCGATTGGGCAGGTGACCACTGCACACGCAAATCCACAAGTGGTTACTTATTAAAATTAGGAAACAGTCCTATATCTTGGTCCAGCAAGAAACAGATGTCAGTGGCATTGTCTTCTACAGAAGCAGAATACATATCTGCAGCTTAGGCCAGTCAAGAAATTGTGTGGTTACAGCAATTACTCAAGGATCTTGGGGAAGCAACATCAGAACCTACCGTCTTATTTGAGGACAATCAGGCTTGCATTAAGCTTACAACAAGTGAAAAGATTAGTGCAAGAACTAAGCACATCGACGTCAGACATCATTACATTCATGACTTAGTTGATCAGAAAGTGATTGTACTTGTGTATTGTGAGTCTGAAAAAATGATTGCTGATGCTCTGACAAAGCCACTCGCTAGAAACAGATTTGAGGATCTTAGATCAGAAATGGGACTGACATAGATAGTAGTTGTTGAGTGGGGGTGTTAGCATACAAGGTTTGTATTGTATAAGCAACAACCACTGTATGACATTGTTATATGCCTAGTATATTGTATGGTCACTTGATGGCAGTGTTGCATTTGTGTAACTTCCTGTTTTTCTATCCTTTAATAAAACAGTTAAGTGCTCGTGCAGTTACCGAGCAGAGGTCAGTTAAACCTGAAAGACTGTCTGCCTGTTCTTTGTTTAGCCTCAGAAAGTATTTCTAACACAGGCGATAGTGGACTTTCAGCTGCAGCACGCACGGGTGAGTCGCTCTGCGGAACAGCACCACTTCACCACCAATGACTGGGCCTCCATGCGAGACCTATGTTCCTTGTTGCGCTGTTTCGAGTACTCCACCAACATGGCCAGTGCCGATAACGCCATTCTCAGCGTTACTATCCCACTTCTATGCCTCCTTGAAAAAACGCTCCTGGCAATGATGGAAGAGGATGTGGCACAGGAGGAGGAGGAAGAGGGATCATTTCGTAGGGTTTCCGACCAGTCATTCCCAAGTGGCTCCGAGGGTGGGTTCCTGCACCCAAAAACCCAAGGTACACAATTGTCCAGCCAGGGAACAGTTCTGGAGGATGAGGAGGTGGAGGATGAGGAGGAGGAGATGGAGGAGGAGGAACCATGTTCACAGCAGGGTGGCACCCAGACCAGCTCATGGTTATCACTGGTGTGTGGATGGGGGGATACAGAGGACACAGACGATACACCTCCCACAGAGGACAACTTTTCGTTGCCTCTGGGCAGCCTGGCACACATGAGCGATTACATGCTGCAGTGTCTCCGCAACGACCGCCGAGTTGCCCGCATTCTAACTTGTGCTGATTACTCTGTGGCCACGCTGCTATATCCCTGTTACAAGGAAAACGTACCATCCTTAATTCCGTCACTGGAGCGTGATCGTAAGATGCGCGAGTACAAGCGCACGCTGGTAGACGAGCTGCTGGTGGCATTCCCACCTGACAGCGGGGGCACAGTGGAAGCACAAGGCGAAGGCAGAGGACGAGGAAAAGGTCACCAACGCAGCTGGGGCACCAACAGCACCTCAGAAGGCAGGGTTAGCATGGCCGAAATGTGGAAAAGCTTTGTCAGCACGCCACAACAACCAGCACCACCAGCTGATATGGAACTTCTTAGCAGGAGGCAGCATTTCACCAACATGGTGGAGCAGTATGTGTGCACACGCCTACACGTACTGAATAACGTGTCTGCCCCCTTCAACTTCTGGGTCTCCAAATTGGGCACATGGCCTGAGCTTGCCCTTTACGCCTTGGAGGTGCTGGCCTGCCCTGCAGCTAGTGTATTGTCTGAATGTGTGTTTAGCACGGCAGGGGGCGTTATCACAGAGAAGCGCAGCCGCCTGTCCACAGCCAATGTGGACAAGCTCACGTTCATTAAAATGAACCAGACATGGAACCCTCAGGACTTGTCCGTACCTTGTGCAGAATAGACATGTATACCGGCACTAACCAGCCATTGTTATACTGCAGCACAATTGCTCATTTTTGTATTTTGGATATTTCACACTCTTTTAGGCCTGTGTTGGCTACCTCGTCCTCCTCCACCGCCGCTTCCACCTACACTGCTACGTCCACCGCCTCCTCAAACTCCTACTCCATATGGAACTCCACCTCATAAATCAAGTTTTTATTTTTATTTGTACGTATTTTATTTTATATCATTTCACTACTTTGTCAGTTAAATTTTCTGGTGAAATTCAACAATTTTTGGGTGTATAGTACCCCTGCTATACCTAGTAGGTCGTTTAAAAAAAAAAAAAATGTCATTTACATTTTCGGGTGAAATTAACCAATTTTTGGGTGTATAATACCACTGCTATACTTAGTAGTAGTGGTAAAAAAAAAAAAAATTGTCAGTTATAAATTCTGGTGAAATTCACCAATTTTTGGGTGTGATGTACCACTGCTATACCAAGTAGACAGGTTAAAAAAGTAAATAAATAGTGTTACATTTTCCGGTGAAATTCACCAATTTTTGGGTGTGATGTACCACTGCTATACCTAGTAGACAGGTTTAAAAAAATATATATTGTCAGTTACATTTCTTGGTGAAATTCACCAATTTTTGGGTGTAATATACCCCTCCTCTACCTAGTTGACAGCTTAATAAATTTCAATAATTTTTCTGTTACATTCTTGGGTTGACATTATACAATTTTAGACGTGAAAAAACACCTGCTATGCATAGGTGACAGGGAATAAAATGTAATAAATTATTCAGTAATTAATGCGCACCACATCCTTTTATTCAATGCTTAAACTTTGAAAAGTTGTCACACTTTTATGCTTTAATAATGTCTCCCATATTTCAACTCTATCATTTTAAATTTGAAAAAATGAATCCCTTGGATGTGGTCTCTCTTTCTCATGCTCGGTAAAGGAGGAGAGCATATTTAAAAGAAGAAAAACTACCACAAGAGGACACAGTTTTAAATTAGAGGGGCAAAGGTTTAAAAGTAATATAAGGAAGTATTACTTTACTGAGAGAGTAGTGGATGCATGGAATAGCCTTCCTGCAGAAGTGGTAGCTGCAAATACAGTGAAGGGGTTTAAGCATGCATGGGATAGGCATAAGGCCATCCTTCATATAAGATAAGGGCCGGGGGCTATCCATAGTATTCAGTATATTGGGCAGACTAGATGGGCCAAATGGTTCTTATCTGCCGACACATTCTATGTTTCTATGTTTCCCTCTCTGGCCTGGAACCCTGATTCCCCGCCACCCGTGATCACCATGGTAGGCGCATAAAAGAACATCGAAAGTTGATAGAGCAGATATTAAATTGGATCGTGAACATCACGGGGACGTGCGACATGGTGGGGCAGTAAGTGTGCACACGCATACACAAACAGCCCCTGCAACTTCTGGGTCTCTAAATTGGGCACATGGCCTGAGCTTGCCCTTTACCCCTTGGAGGTGCTGGCCTGCCCTGCAGCCAGTGTATTGTCTGAATGTGTGTTTAGCATGACTGGAGGGGGTTATCACAGGTTATATTTTGGGGTGACCCTAATTTTAAAAATAAAATTTAAAACCAAAAAGCAGTGTAGGCTACCTCCTCCTCCACCGCCGCTTCTACCTACACCGCCACATCCACTGCCTCTTCAACCTCCTACTCCATATGGACCTCGTGCTCCTAGATCAAGATTATTACTTTTTATTTTTACCTATTTTATGTTATTTAAAGTCATCTCCCTATCCACATTTGTTTGCAGAGCACTTGCCATGCTCTTAACCAAATTTTGATGCTATTTGCAGCCCTCTAGCCCTTTCCATGACATTTTTACAGCCATTTTAGTGCTCAAAAGTTCAGGTACCCATTGATTTCAATGGGGTTCGGGTTCGGGGTCAAGTTCGGGTCAAGTTCGGGTCCCAAACTCGAACTTTTATCTCAAGTTCGGCCGAACCCGTCGAACCTGAACATCCAGGTGTCCGCTCAACTCTAGTTAATAACTGTCCAACGCATTATTAAAAACAGCCAAAAACTTAAAACCCTTGAAAAAAAAAGAATTTTTTCTTTTAGTCTCCATATTCTGACCCCTATTACTTTTTTTGTATTTACCGTATTTTTTTGCTTTATAAGACACACTTTCCCCCCCCCCCCCCAGAAGCGATGGTTGACTTTTTTTACAGGGCTGACACTGATATATCGCCGGCCGCTATGCTGCACAACGTGGCCGGCGATACATCAGTTACAGTGCGGGGAGAAAGGAGGGGCTGGAGGCAACTCACAGAGCAAGGCCTGGTGCAGTCACTGTATTACACTGGGCCCCGCACACAGAAGTCTCTTTGTATGTAAAGTATTTCTTTAATGTTGATTAGAGTTGAACCGAACTTTAGGGTTTTCGGCACCCGGACCCGAACCCGAACATTTACGTAAAAGTTCGGGTTCGGTGTTCGGCGATTTTTATGGCGCTTTTTGAAAGGCTGCAATGCAGCCAATCAACAAGCGTCATACTACTTGCCCCAAAAGGCCATCACAGCCATGCCAACTATTGGCATGGCTGTGATTGGCCAACTGCAGCATGTGAACCAGCCTCTATTTAAGCTGGAGTCACGTAGCGCCGCCCGTCACTCTGCTCAGATTAGTGTAGGGAGAGGCTGCAGAACTGCTTTTTTTACTCAGCGATCTACAGCAAATGTGTTTTGTGGGTGCAGTGCACAATTTTTTTAAGCCTGCCCTGAGCCAACTACTGCTGAAAACAAACTCTTTTTACTTCAGTTTGTCAATATCAATACATTATCGGCAGCCATTTTATGCAATGATAGTGCACCAGCACAGGCTATCTGCAAGTCCAGAAATACAGCTTTTTGGTTACTGGGGTGAAAAAAAACTCTGATATATTGCACATCTGGGATTACACATGCATAAGTGATTGTCACATTTAGGCCAGAAAAATACGGCTTTGGCATACTGGGGTTAAAAAAGCCTCTGATATACTGCACATCTGGGATTACACGTGCATAAGTGAGTCTCATATTTAGGCCAGAAATACGGCTTTGGAATACAGGGGTTGAAAAAGCCTCTGATATACTGCACATCTGGGATTAGACAAGCATAAGTGATTGTCACATTAAGGCCAGAAATACGGCTTTGGCATACTGGGGTAAAAAAAAAACTCTGATATACTGCACATCTGGGATTACACGTGCATAAGTGATTGTCACATTTAGGCCAGAAATATGGCTTTGGCATACTGGGGTTAAAAAAGGCTCTGATATACTGCACATCTGGGATTACACGTGCATAAGTGATTGTCACATTAAGGCCAGAAATACGGCTTTGGCATACTGGGGTTAAAAAAGCCTCTGATATACTGCACATCTGGGATTACACATGCATAAGTGAGTGTCACATTTAGGCCAGAAATACGGCTTTTTGGTTACTGGGGGGAAAAAGCCTCTGATATACTGCACATCTGGGATTACACGTGCATAAATTATTGTCACATTTAGGCCAGAAATACGGCTTTGGCATACTGGGGTTAAAAAACCCTCTGATATACTGCACATCTGGGATTACACGTGCATAAGTGATTGTCACATTAAGGCCAGAAATACAGCTTTGGCATACTGGGTTGAAAAAAGCCTCTGATATGCTGCACATCTGGGATTACACGTGCATAAGTGATTGTCACATTTAGGCTAGAAATACGGCTTTGTGCTTACTGGGGTTAAAAAAAACCTCTGATATAGTGCACATCTGGGATTAGACGTGCATAAGTGACTGTGAAATTTAGGCCACAAATACCGCTGTCATATAGAGTTAAAAAAATAATAATTGTGCAATACCCTACATCAGGGTTTTTATTGGCGGTTAATTATTTTTAACAGACTTAACCACTTTTTACTTTGCTTGGTGAACGATAACTATGAGGCAAACATCTAATAACGGACGCGGTCATGGTCGTGGTGTTGGTGGAGCCTCTGGTGCAGGGAGAGGACGTGGCCGTTCTGCCACAGCTACACGTCCTACTGAACCTACTACCTCAGGTCCCAGTAGCCGCCAGAAACTACAGCAATATTTGGTCGGGCCGAATGCCATTCTAAGGATGGTAAGGCCTGAGCAAGTACAGGCGCTAGTCAATTGGGTGGCCGACAGTGGATCCAGCACGTTCACATTATCTCCCACCCAGTCTTCTGCAGAAAGCACACAGGTGGCCCCTGAAACCCATGCCCATCAGTCTGTCACATTACCCCCGTGCATATCGGGGAACCTGTCTGAGCCTCAAGTCATGCAGCAGTCTCTTATGCTGTTTGAAGACTCTGCTGGCAGGGTTTCCCAAGGGCATCCACCCCGCCCTTCCCCAGGGTTGGAAGACATAGAATGCACTGACGCACAACCACTTATGTTTCCTGATGAGGACATGGGAATACCACCTCAGCACGTCTCTGATGATGACGAAACACAGGTGCCAACTGCTGTGTCTTTCTGCAGTGTGCAGACCGAAAAGGAGGTCAGGGAGGAAGATTGGGTAAAAGACAATGCAGGGGACGATGAGGTCCTAGACCCCACATGGAATAAAGGTAGTGCCACTGACTTTCAGAGTTCGGAGGAAGAGGCAGTGGTGAGACCGAGCCAACAGCGTAGCAAAAGCGGGAGCAGGGTGCAAAAGCAGAGCAGCCATCGCCAAAACAGTTCGCCTGCTACTGGCCACCGTCACCAGGGACCGAGCACACCAAAGGCAGCTTCAAGGAGTTCCCTGGCATGGCACTTCTTCACACAATGTGCTGACGACAAGACCCGAGTGGTTTGCACGCTGTGCCATCAGAGCCTGAAGCGAGGCATTAACGTTCTGAACCTTAGCACAACATGCATGACCAGGCATCTACATGCGAGACACGGGCTGCAGTGGAGTAAGCACCTTCAAAACCAAGAAAGGGCCCGTCCTGCTCCCTCTTCTGCTGCTGCCTCTGCCTCTTCCTCCGCCTCTGGAGGAACATTGGCACCTGCCGCCCAGCAAACAGAGGATGTGCCACCAACAACACCACCTTCGTCACCAAGCATCTCCACCATGTTACACGGCAGCGTTCAGCTCTCCATCTCACAAACCTTTGATAGAAAGCATAAATTCCCACCTAGCCACCCTCGATCCCTGGCCCTGAATGCCAGCATTTCTAAACTACTGGCCTTTGAAATGCTGTCATTCAGGCTGGTGGATACGGACAGCTTCAAACAGCTCATGTCGCTTGCTGTCCCACAGTACGTCATTCCCAGCCGCCACTTCTTCTCCAAGAGAGCCGTGCCCTCCCTGTACAACCAAGTATCGGATAAAATCAAGTGTGCACTGCGCAACGCCATCTGTGGCAAGGTCCACCTAACCACAGATACGTGGACCAGTAAGCACGGCCAGGGACGCTATATCTCCCTAACTGCACACTGGGTAAATGTAGTGGCGGCTGGGCCCCAGGCTGAGAGCTGTTTGGCGCACGTCCTTCCGCCGCCAAGGATCGCAGGGCAACATTCTTTGCCTCCTGTTGCCTCCTCTTCCTACTCGGCTTCCTCCTCCTCTTCTACTACCTCCTCATCCAGTCAGCGACAGACCTTCACCACCAACTTCAGCACAGTCAGGGGTAAACGTCAGCAGACCGTTCTGAAACTGATGTGTTTGGGGGACAGGCCCCACACCGCGCAGGAGTTGTGGCGGGGTATAGAACAACAGACCGATGAGTGGTTGCTGCCAGTGAGCCTCAAGCCCGGCCTGGTGGTGTGCGATATTGGGCGAAATCTTGTTGCAGCTCTGGGACTAGCCGGTTTGACGCACATCCCTTGCCTGGCGCATGTGCTGAATTTGGTGGGGCAGAAATTCATTCACAACTACCCCGAGATGTCTGAGCTGCTGCATAAAGTGCGGGCCGTCTGTGCGCGCTTCCGGCGTTCTCATCCTGCCGCCGCTCGGCTGTCTGCTCTACAGCGTAACTTCGGCCTTCCCGCTCACCGCCTCATATGCGACGTGCCCACCAGGTGGAACTCCACCTTGCACATGCTGGAGAGACTGTGCGAGCCACAGCAGGCCATAGTGGAGTTTCAGCTGCAGCACGCACGGGTGAGTTGCACTGCGGAACAGCACCACTTCACCACCAATGACTGGGCCTCAATGCGAGACCTGTGTGCCCTGTTGCGCTGTTTCGAGTACTCCACCAACATGGCTAGTGGCGATGACGCCGTTATCAGCGTTACAATACCACTTCTATGTCTCCTTGAGAAAACACTTAGGGCGATGATGGAAGAGGATGTGGCTGAGGACGAGGAGGAGGAAGAGGGGTCATCTCTAACACTTTCAGGCCAGTCTTTTAGAAGTGGCTCAGAAAGAGGATTTTTGCAACAGCAGAGGCCAGGTACAAATTTGTCCAGCCAGGGCCCACTACTGAAGGATGAGGAGGAGGAGGATGAAGAGGAGGAGGATGGGGATGAAGAATGTTCACAGCAGGGTGGCATCCAATGCAGCTCGGGCCCATCACTGGTGCGTGGCTGGGGGGGATACAGAGGACGCAGACGATACGCCTCCCACAGAGGACAGCTTGTCCTTACCTCTGGGCAGCCTGGCACACATGAGCGACTACATGCAGCAGTGCCTGCGCAACGACTGCAGAGTTGCCCACATTTTAACGTGTGCTGACTACTGGGTGGCCACCCTGCTGGATCCCCGTTACAAAGACAATGTGCCCACCTTACTTCCTGCACTGCGTGATCAGAAGATGCGCGACTACAGGCGCACGCTGGTAGACGCTCTCCTGAGAGCATGGAAGCACATGGCGAAGGCAGGGGAAGAGGAAGAGGTCGCTAACACAGCTGTGTCAGCGCCAGCACCTCAGAAGGCAGGGTTAGCATGGCCGACATGTGGAAAAGCTTTGTTACCTCGCCGCAACAACCGGCCCCAACTGCTGATATGGAGCGTGTTAGCAGGAGGCACCATTTGAACAACATGGTGGAACAGTACCTGTGCACACGCCTACACGTACTGACTGATGGTTCTGCACCATTCAACTTCTGGGTCTCCAAATTGTCCACATGGCCAGAGCTTGCCCTGTATGCCTTGGAGGTTCTGGCCTGCCCTGCAGCCAGTGTACTCTCTAAACGTGTATTTAGCATGGCAGGAGGCGTCATTACAGACAGACTCAGCCGCCTGTCCACAGCCAACGTAGACAAGCTCACGTTCATTAAAATGAACCAGGCCTGGATCCCACAAGACTTGTCTGTACTTTGTGCAGAATAGACAGTTCTAACAGCCTCAACCATCCATCCTTGTACTCAAGTGCACTTATTCCTTTTGCTTTTTTTATATGTCCCAATATTTTGGGGGATACCTGTGGCGAAACCAACCTCACCACTGGGTTTTGGAGGGGCCTGGCTGCCAGCCTCTTGCCTCGGGATTATGGCCCATACTAACTTTAGAGGAGAAGACAGACCGGCCGTACAGCTTGGGTCTGTGGAGCTGTTTTGGGCAGGAAAGCCATGCTTGCGGTCGGCCAAATGTGACTTCCATGGAATTCGGGAACCCCTGCTCGGATCTGGGTGATTTTTGGATGTGTTGTTCACCCAGATCAGAGCTGTCCATGGATGTGTACATTATGGGGATATGTGGGGTTTTGAGTTGTGTGACAGACATATCTGTCTTTGGAGTTGTATTGCATGTTGTGTGGGGGTGCCCAGATGGCTAATTTTCTTGTGTTCGTGTAGGCTGAGTGCCATTCACCTAATGGTATGCACTCAGACTTGAGCTGTCTGGGGATGTGTTGAATGTCTGTGTTTACTGTGGGGGTTGTGACATTGTGTGTGTGAATGGTGGTTTCTGTCCTGTTGTCCCCACATGTGTATTGGCGATTTCCCTTTGTCCTGAGAGATGGTTGGGTTGCTCCTCGGGTGTCTCCAGGGCAGAGAGGAGGAGACCATGATGCGTTGTGGGGATGTATTGTGTCTGTGTGTCCTGAGTTGCTGCATGTCTGTCCTGTGTTGCGGTCTTCCATCTGGTCCCCTAGGGGAGTGTCCACCGGATGGGGACCTGCATGGATGCGGGCGGGTAGCCCTCAATGAAGAGTTCTTGTTTTTACCCTTTACCAAGTTGAGGCTGGTGTTTGGGTAACTGATCGACACTGGGGGGATTGCTATACGCTGAAGATTTGCTATACTCCCCTGGCATAACTACTAGCTCTTGTAAGAGCTGTTCCTGGCTCCTGTGGTGGTTTTGGTGCAGAGGGGAGTGCTTAGAGAACTCGGGAGGCACTGGGAGCATCCATCAACGGAGGTACCCAGTCAGGGTGCCAGGCGTTCCGTTACAATACCCCTATGTAAAAATACAAAATAACACACATCTGTGTTGGCTACCTATTCCTCCTTCGCCGCTGCTTCCACCTAGACCGCCATGTGAGCCTACACGGCCACATCCACCCATTCACCGCCTCCTCAACCTCTTCCTCCTACATCATTCCTAATTTGAATTTTTTTAAGGTCTTTTATGGGTTTTTTATTCATTTCCCTATCCACATTTGTTTGCAGAGCATTTGCCATGCTCTTAACCACCTCCCGTCTGCCCATTGACTATAAACGTCCAGGAGGTGGATCTCTATTTCTGATAGCACGTTTTAAAACGTCCTGCAGCTTTCCCTCCTGTGCTCTGCCCCTGTACATAGAAACTCCATGACTAAGCTCCCTCCTGAGAGCCAAGAACATGGATCTTTACCCTGAGACCTTTTTTGCTGGTCTCCAGGCTTTTGATCGCTCTGACAAGCAGTCAGAGCGATCAGAAATGCATCTACCATCTCCCTCTTATTACTGCCAGTCAGAGAGGGAGATCGGTATTTAAAGTAGGCATCGCGATTGTAATGTTAAACTGTAAGCCCTGGAGACCGATCAGCATGGTCTCCAGGGCATGTGAGCGCTGTAATTTCCAGTTACAGCGCTCAGAAATGCTTGTACCGTCTCCCTCTCTGTAGCGCTGGCAGGAGAGGGAGATCGGTACATTCACACTCCAGCAGCTGTTTACACTGGAGACAAATCAGCAGCATTGTCTCCAGAGCATGTTTTGTGAGCCTGTAATCTGCAGTTACAGCGCTCAGAGAGGCTTGTACTGTCTCCCTCTCATTAGTGCTAGCAGGAGAGAGAGATCGGAACATTTACACTCACCCAGCAGCTGTTTTCACTGGAGTCTAATCAGCACGATCTCCAGGACATGTGACTGTCTGAGCCGGGAGAGTGCAGGAGCTGTGAGGTCTTTCAGAGACCTCGATCAGCCCTGCACTGAGGCTGTACAGCTCTGTATTCTGCTGTACAGCCTCTCTGGGGGTGCATTTCTCCTGTAACTGGGGCTACTATGTCAGCCCCAGTTATAGGAGAAATCAACAGTGAAAAGAAAAAAAAAAAGTGAAGTTAAATGTCCCCCAGAGGTCTTGTATGACCTTATGGGGGACGCAAAGTGTAAAAAAAATAAATTAAAAAAAAAATGTTAAAAAAAAAAAATAAAATTAAGTTTTCACATGTAAAAAAAAATATTCCCCAAGTAAGGAATAAAAAAAATAATAAAAAAATAGAAAAAATAAAATAAAATAGACATATTTGGTATTGCCGCGTCCGTGACGGTCGGCTCTATAAATATATCACATAATAGACCCAGTCCAATAATCACCATAAAAAATAAAAATAAATAACTGTCAAAAAAAGCCATTTTTGTCACCTTACATCACAAAAAGTGCAACACCAAGTGATCAAAAAGGCGTATGTACCACAAAATGGTACCAATAAAACCGTCACCTCATCCCGCAAAAAATGAGCCCCTACATAAGAAAATCTCTCAAAAAATAAAAAACTATAGCTCTTAGAACATGGAGACACTAAAACATCATTTTTTTGGTTTAAAAAATGCTATAATTGTGTTAAAGTGAAATAAATAAAAAAAAGTATACATAGTAGGTATTGCCGCGTCCGTAAAAACCAGCTCTATAAAAATATCACATGAACTAAACCCTCGGGTGAACACCGTAAAAATAAAAAAATAAAAACTGTGTCAAAACATGCAATTTTTGTCACCTTACATCACAAAAAGTGCAACACCAAGTGATCAAAAAGGCGTATGTCCCACAAAATGGTAACAATAAAACCGTCACCTCATCCCGCAAAAAATGAGCCCCTACATAAGAAAATCTCTCAAAAAATAAAAAAAACTATAGCTCTCAGAACATGGACACATTAAAACATAATTTTTTTGTTTCAAAAAGGCTATTATTGGGTAAAACTTTAATAAATAAGAAAAAGTATACATATTAGGTATCGTCACGTCCGTAACAATCTGCTCTATAAAAATGTCACTTGACTGAACCCCTCAAGTGAACGTTTTAAAAATAAATAAATAAAAACTGTGCTAAAACAACAAATTTTTGGGTCACCTTGCCCCATAAAGTGTTATAATTAATGATCAAAAAATCATATGTACCCAAAAAAAGTACCAATAGAACTGGCACCTTATTACCTAGTTTCCAAAATGGGGTCACTTTTTGGGAGTTTCTACTGTAAGGGTGCATCAGGGGGGCTTCAAATGGGACATGGCATCTAAAAGCCATGTGGAGTTCCTTTTCTTCTGCGCCCTGCCGTGTGCCCATACAGCAGTTTATGACCACATGTGGGGTGTTTCTGTAAACTGCAGAATCTGGGTAATAAATATTGAGTTTTGTTTGGCTGTTAACCATCGATGTGTTAAAGAATAAATTGGATTAAAATGGAAAATCTTCCAAAAAAGTGAAATTTTAAAATTTGATCTCCATTTTCCTTTAATTCTTGTGGAACGCCTAAAGGGTTAACAAAGTTTGTAAAATCGGTTTTAAGTAACTTGAGGGGTGTAGTTTCTACAATGGGGTCATTTATGGGGGTATCCACTATGTAAGCCCCACAAAGTGACTTCAGACCTGAACTGGTTCTTAAAAAGTGGGTTTTGGCAATTTTCTTAAAAATGTGAAGAATTGCTTCTAAACTTCTAAGCCTTCTAACGTCCTAAAAAAATAAAATGACATTTCCAAAATGATGCCAACATAAAGTAGACATATGGGGAATGTTAAGTAATAAATATTTTATGAGGTATCACTTTCTGTTTAAAAAGCAGAGGAATTGAAATTTAGAAAATTGCAAATTTTTCAAAATTTTTGGTAAATTTGGGATTTTTTCATAAATAAAGGTGAAATATATTGACTCAAATTTATGACTATCATGAAGTACAATGTGTCACGAGAAAACAATCTCTGAATGACTTGGATAAGTAAAGGCGTTCCAAAGTTATTACCACATAAAGTGAGATAGGTCAGTTTTGCAAAATTAGGCCTGGTCAGGAAGGGGGCAAATGGCCCAGATGGCAAGTGGTTAAGCACATTTTGCTGCCTTTTACAGCCCTGTAGCTCTTTCCATTACATTTTTACAGCTATTTTAGTGCTCAAAAGTTTGGGTCCCCATTGACTTCAATCGGGTTCGGGTTCGGGGTCAAGTTTGGGTCAAGTTCGGGTCCTAAACCGAACATCCAGGTGTTCGCTCAACTCTAATGCTGATTCAATCGCTCTCCTATTGATAAACTAGCCTAATCGCCTGCATCAGTACTCACTATGAATACAGCGTGCGGTCCAGCTGGCGCATGACTTCATCCTGCTTCATTAATGAAGTGGGAGGAGTGTGACTGACTGAGTGACGTCGGTCATGCACCGGCCGGACCGCACGCTGCATTCATAGTGAGTACTGATGCAGGCGATTAGTTTAGTTTATCAATATGAGAGCGATTGATTTAGGGTTAAAGAAAGACTTTACATACAAAGAATAAAGTACTGTAATGCTGTGAAACATAGGGCCATGAGGGGGACCAGCATAAGATGCTATATGTGTGTCATCATAGCCCCTCATGGCCCTATGTGTCACAGCACACATCCCCCATAATAGTGAATCATCCACAGATTCCCCCCATAACAGTGTTATCCACAGATTCCCCATAACAATGTCATCCCTAGATCACCATTAGTACAAAATCCACCAAAAGCACACCTTTTGGTTTAAAATATTTTTTTTCTTATTTTCCTCCTCAAAAACCTAGGTGCGTCTTATAATCAGGTGCGTCTTATAAAGCGAAAAATCCGGTATGTGTGTGGTGCTGTGTTACAACTCTTACAACATTTTGGAATGTGTACAACTGGACCTATAAATGTCATCTATGAGCCAGAATGGAACTCTTGGAGCCTCTCCTACACTGGCAGACCCAGCGTGTAACGCTATATTTTCCCTATAGAGAAATGTATGGCCGGATTTCACATAGTGATAATAGCTTACACATTCTCCTTATCTTCATACTAAGGCAGACATGGCCAACCTGCGGCTCTCCAGCTGTTGTAAAACTACAACTCCCACCTGTACTAAGGGCTCATGCAAATAAATACAGATGACGTCCGTGTGACATATTGCATCCCTATATTTTTGGGCGAATCCATTGCAACAATGCCTATCCTTGTCCGCAAAAGGACAATAATAGAACATGTTCTATCTTTTTTATGAAATGGTCATGCAGACATACGGAAACTGAATGCACACGTAGTCATTTTCGTTTTTTTTTTTTTTTGCGGACATATTAGAGTGAATGAAGTTCCGCATACCTGCCGCAAAAAAGACGGAAGCGACACGGAAAAATATGTTCGTGTGCATGAGCCCTGTGACTGTATTACACTGGCCAATATTTTGGCTGATAATTAATCGCTAACTAGTGCTCTCATGAACGCTCGTTAGCGATCATCTGGCAGTGTAATATGCCGCTGATTGTCCGATGCTTAAGTCACAATGTGCCAGCAGCGGATCGTGCTGTTTAATAGCGATCTGCCGCCAGCACACCATTGTACAGCATGGGGATGAGTGATGACATAGCGATCGCTCCTCCCCATGCTGCAGAGGAGATCATTGTATGAAATAGCAGCCGTCTCTCCGTCCGACAATCCTCTGCTGATCTGCTGGTGTAATTCAGGCTTTAGTTTTTCCAGGAAATAATCTATTTTATGCACATTTGCAGATAAAGTAACGACTTCAGAACTCTTCAGGGGATGCGCACATAAAAGTGAATGTGACCTCAAAGGAAATATTGCTTTGTCTGATATAAAAATCAGGATGGCCATTACCTGCTGTTCCACTGACGACTGCACACCTCCTGTTCCTACATGTAAGTAGTCCCTTTTGTTTGGTGCAGTCACACTGACTATACATTGAGTCCCTAGTAGAGAAATGTCATCAAATCCACAGCATCTACCGTCGTTAGGTCTGGGAATGGAAATACTCAGAGGGAGGTGGGATTTGTCCAAGCTTCTATGCTGATCTCTAGAAAAGTCACAGAGTGGGCGGGGCATGAGTATGGAAGTAGGCGTGGCCTTGAGTCCCAAAAGATATACCGTTATTTACATTGGAAGACTGGCGTCATTTACTGAAATCTACATCGGCTCCTATTGCTCTGGATAGTCCCTTAAACTAAAATTTTAAAGTGTCTTTTAAGCCTTGCCTTGAATAAGACTTAAGATGCAGCAAAAGAATACAAATTGTCACACCAATAGTCCATGTCGGACTGGCCGGATAGAAGTGCAAAAACCTGATACAAGTGAGTGCCAAAATCACAGCCCTGACCTGTAGTCCGTCAGATAGTCCGTCAGGTGTAAGAGTGGAATTAAAGGTATCCGGCACTAATACATTCCTATGGAAAAAAATGCCGGATCCGGCATTCAGGCAAGTGTTACGTTTTTTGGGCCGGAGATAAAACCGTAGCATGCTGCGGTATTATCTCCGTCCTGAACAGTCAAAAAGACTGAACTAAAAACATCCTGATGCATCCTGAACGGATTGCTCTACATTCAGAATGCATGGGGATAAAACTGATCAGTTCTTTTCTGGTATAGAGCCCCTAGGACGGAACTCAGTGCCGGAAAAGAAAAACGTGTGAAAGTACCCTGTTACATGGCAAATTTAATGTTGTTGAAGAATGTATGGTACAGTTTCTGGATTGTATATCGAGGAATGTTTGACTGCCAATCCACTGATAAAGAAACCCATTTATCAACTCTATATTTACACCCGATGGGTTTATTAACCACTTAAGGACCACAGGTTTATACCCCTAGTGACCAGGCCCTTTTTTACAAATCGGCACTCCACAACTTTAACGGTTTATTGCTCGGTCATGCAACTTACCACCCAAATTAATTTTACCTCCTTTTCTTCTCACTAATAGAGCTTTCATTTGGTGGTATTTCATTGCTGCTGACATTTTTACTTTTTTTGTTATTAATCGAAATAGAATTTTTCACTTTTGGTTGTAAAATTTTTCAAATAAAACTACTAATTTTTTCTCTAAATTTATTCTTCTACATGTCTTTGATAAAAAAAATGCAATAAGTGTATATTTATTGGTTTGCGCAAAAGTTATAGCGTTTACAAACTATGGTACAAAAATGTGAATTTCCGCATTTTGAAGCAGCTCTGACTTTCTGAGCACCTGTCATGTTTCCTGAGGTTCTACAATGGCCAGACAGTAGAAACATCCCACAAATGACCCCATTTTGGAAAGAAGACACCCCAAGGTATTTCGTGAGGGGCATGGCGAGTTCCTAGAATTTTTTTTTTTTTGGCACAAGTTAGCGGAAAATGATGTATTTTTTTTTTTTTCGTACAAAGTCTCATATTCCACTAACTTGTGACAAAAAATAAAAACTTCCATGAGCTCACTATGGCCATAACGAAATACCTTGGGGTGTCTTCTTTCCAAAATGGGGTCACTTGTGGGGTATTTATACAGCCCTGGCATTTTAGGGGCCCTAAAACTTGAGAAGTAGTTTGAAATCCAAATGTGTAAAAAATGCCCTGCGAAATCCTAAAGGTGCTCTTTGGAATGTGGGCCCCTTTGCGCACCTAGGCTGCAAAAAAAGGGTCACACATGTGGTATCTCCGTACTCAGGATAAGTTGGGCAATGTGTTTTGGGGTGTCATTTTACATATACCCATGCTGGGTGAGAGAAATATCTCTCTAAAAGACAACTTTTCCCATTTTTTTATACAAAGTTGTCATTTGACAGAGATATTTATCTCACCCAGCATGGGTATATGTAAAAAGACACCCCAAAACACATTGCCCTACTTCTCCTGAGTACGGCGATACCACATGTGTGACACTTTTTTGCAGCCTAGGTGGGCAAAGGGGCCCAAATTCCTTTTAGGAGGGCATTTTTAGACATTTGGATTCCAGACTTCTTCTCACGCTTTAGGGCCCCTACAATGCCAGGGCAGTATAAATACCCCACATGTGACCCCATTTTGGAAAGAAGACGCCCCATGGTATTCCATGAGGGGCATGGCGAGTTCATAGAAGATATTTTTTTTTGGCACAAGTTAGCGGAAATTGATTTTTTTTTGTTTTTTCTCACAAAGTCTCCCTTTCCGCTAACTTGGGACAAAAATTTCAATCTTTCATGGACTCAATATGCCCCTCATCGAATACCTTGGGGTGTCTTCTTTCCAAAATGGGGTCATTTGTGGGGTGTTTGTACTGCCCTGGCATTTGAGGGTCTCCGCAATCATTACATGTATGGCCAGCATTAGGAGTTTCTGCTATTCTCCTTATATTGAGCATACGGGTAATGAGATTTTTTTTTTCCGTTCAGCCTCTGGGCTGAAAGAAAAAATGAATGGCACAGATTTCTTCATTCGCATCGATCAATGTGGATGAAAAAATCTCTGCCAAAAAAAAGGAGGGGAAAGGCATCTGCCAGGACATAGGAGCTCCGCCCAACATCCATACCCACTTAGCCCGTATGCCCTGGCAAACCCGATTTCTCCATTCACATCAATCGATGTGGATGAATAAATCATTGCCGGGATTTTTATTTTTTTTAATAAAAAATGTTTGCCAAATCATATGAACACCGCGCCCCTCAGCTCATAAGCCTCGGCAAACGTATCTTTTTTTACTGCAGAGGAGAAATCTCGTCTTGCAGCGCCGCATACACCGACTTTGTGTAATCTGACAGCAGCGCAATGCTTCTGTCAGAATGCACATCAGCTAGTCGATCGCTTGGTCCACCTAGAAGGTAAAAAAAAAAAAAAAACAGGCCGCAACGCAATAAATTTATTAACATTAACTTTTTATAACATTTGAACAGAACATTAACTTTTATAAACTTTTGAAACAGAACATTAACTTATTTTCTTACCTTTTTTTTTTTTTTTTTTACCTTTAGAGGACAATCCTCTCCTTCCCCATGGGACAATGTGCAAAGCGCAAATCGCCCAGAGATGTGGCGAAGTACATTATGCACTTTGTCCCAGGTGAAAGGAGAGGTTTGTGGCAGCTCTGCGTGAAAGGACCCTAAGACCCCTGTGTGCCTGTCCTGTGTCACGCGATCCCTACACTAATAGTGTACCTGTGTGTGGAACTTTCAGAAACACTCCCCTATGCATAGGGCAGGGTGGTCAGGACAGTCAGGACAAAAAACGGTGGTGTCACGCCTTATTCCACCCCTGCTACAGACACGACATCTTTTTCTTGGGGAACGTTGAGTTGGGGTACCAGGATAGACAGACGGGAAGTGTCTGCCATGTAGCCGGCTCACTACATCAGGGACTTGGGGCACGGACCCTCCTGGATACAGGAGGTTTGCGATGATCTCCTCCTGGAATTTTAGGAAGGATCCTGTTCTCCCAGCCTTACTGTAGAAAACAAAACAATTATATACAGCCAATTGAATCAAATATACAGACACCTTCTTATACCAGAGTCTGGTGCGTCGGGAAACTAAATAAGGAGCCAACATCTGGTCATTGAAGTCCACCCCTCCTATGTGAAGGTTATAGTCGTGGACAGAGAGGGGTTTCACAATGACTCCAGTTGCCTTTTCAATTTGGACAGTCGTGTCTGCGTGAATGGTGGACAGAAGGTAAACGTCCCTCTTGTCCCTCCACTTCACCGCGAGCAGTTCTTGGTCACACAAGTCAGCCCTCTCCCCCCGTGCAAGTCGGGTACTAACGAGGCGTTGGGGGAAGCCCCGGCGACTAGGTCGCGCGGTGCCACAGCATTGAATTCCGACTAGATGTAAGTGCCGAAAGAGGGCCACGCTTGAGTAAAAATTGTCCACGTATAAGTGGTACCCCTTGTGGAGTAAGGGTGACACCAAGTCCCAGACATTCTTGCCACTGCTCCCCAGGTAGTCAGGACATCCGACCGGCTCCAGTTTTGAGTCTTTTCCCTCATAGACCCTAAAACGATATGTATAGCCTGTGGCCCTTTCACAGAGCTTATACAGTTTGACCCCATACCGGGCGCGCTTGCTGGGGATGTACTGTTTTATGCCAAGGCGCCCGGTAAAATGTACTAGGGACTCGTCTATGCAGATGTTTTGATTAGGGGTATACGCATCTGCAAATCTGGATGACAAATGGTCTATGAGGGGCCGAATTTTGTGGAGCCGGTCATAAGCAGGGTGGCCTCTTGGATGACAGGTGTTATTGTCAGCGAAATGCATAAAGCACATGATGACCTCAAAACGTGCCCTGGACATTGCAGCAGAGAACATGGGCATGTAATGTATTGGGCCTTTAGACCAATATGACCGCAATACATTTTTTTTTTGTTAGACCCCAAAAAAAAATTAACTAGGAAACTGTGACTGGTTTCCACCGGTAAGGCTGGGCATAGAAGCTTTCCGGATTGGCGGTAATAAACTGTGTGGCGTAGCGGTTGGTTTCTGCCACAACTAGGTCATAGAGATCCGCGGTGAAGAACAGCTAAAAAAACTGAAGGGCCGATCCTAAATGAGCCGTCTCCACGCGAACTCCAGACTGGGTGGTGAAAGGGGGCAATACGGGTGCGGCGGAAGCAGGGGAGTGCCAATTAGGATTTGCCAGCACCTCTGGGAGACTAAGGGCTCTACGGGCCTGTGAACGTGGTGGCTGCGACGGGGGAGTTACTGCATGTGCCACCGTACAAGCTTGAACTGCCCTTCTGGTGCTCGCCACTTTACCAGGGAATACGGCAGTGCTGGTAGAAGGTCCAGGATGTGCTGCGCTGCTGGTGTATGCCGCACCATAAAAAAGATTAGCGCTAGCACCACTCTGCTGCAAATGAGGCTCATCATGCAGGGTATGCAGAACCCTGACATGGGATCGGGTACGCCTGACCGTAGCAGGGACCTCTACCCCGTCATCTTCGCTAGCTGGTTAGAGTGCCACTGCTGTCTACAGGTTCATATTCTGAACAACTGGATTCAGCGGGTGAGGCGTCCCCATCGCTTTCATCCATCACGGCCAGAATCCTGTAGGCCTCTTCAGCGGAATACCCCTTGTTTGACATTTTGGGTTCACTAAATTTAGGGGGCATTCCTCTGAGACTACCCAGGAAAAAGAGCAAACCTACCTAGTAAAAAGGAGTGCTTGCGAAGTAAAGCTGCGATCGCTAATAAAGATCCAAAAAGCTCAAAAGTGATCTTTATAGCGCTGCAGCGATTTTACCGTGTTTTTGCAGTGATCAGAAAAAAAAAAATTCTGTCACAGCGGTGGGGCGGACTAAACGCAAGTGTGCGCACAAGTTCAGGCCTGATCGGGCGAACACTGCGTTTTTTGTAGAGCCTAAGGTGACCCATAGATCTGAATGCGATCAGTCTTGATCACTTACAGATACTATATAGTACTAGTGCTGATTAGCGACAGCGATGACGCTAATCAGCGACTAATCAGTGACTGCGGTGCGGTGGGCTGGGCACTAACTACCTAGCAAGTAGCTAACTACCTGGCGGTGATGAAGGACCCTTACAGGGGGGTGGACAAGAGGGTGGACAAGGGGGTGATCAGGGAGTCTAATATGGGTGATCAGGTGCTAAATAAGGGGTTAATAAATGACAGGGTAATGTGTAATGTGTAGTGTGGTGATTTGGTGCTACTTACAGAGCTGCCTGTATCTTCTGGTGGTCGATCCAAGCAAAAGGGACCACCAGAGGAGCAGGTAGCAGGTATATCAAAATAGCGTCTGACATACCTCTTTGATTGGTCATTTCAAAAATACACAGCCTGCCAGCCAATGATCGCGGCCGGCAGGCTGCAGATGAACTTGTGAACTGCGCGATCCTGTGAACGCGTGCTCCTGTGAGCGCGCGTTCACAGGAAATCTCGGCTCACGCGAGATGACGCCGATCGGCGTTAGTGTGACCTTGCAGCGCCGCCGCAATCACGCCATTCGGCGTTAGCGAGACGGGAGGTGGTTAATGCTCGGTCCACTTGTATTTTGAAGGGACTATACAGAATTCTGAGTTGCCTATAATACAAATGCTTTACCTTTTGGTTTAGTTTCTTCATCAATACTTACCTGTCATTATGCGTTTGGAATTATTGGGGACCTGGTGACTTGGCCTATCTATAGGTATAGACCAGCACAGAGGAGTCCATGGTTAGAAGTGATATCTTACATGTATATTATATTTCGCCAGGATAGGACATTTTGCTCTGTTTTTTAATCCGGTGTGCTATTCACTGTTAACCTTGTCTAAACATATAAATATGTGCTATTGACAATATGCGCTGAAGCTATTTCAAGTCCTGGCACATCTCTCACACACGCAAGACATACAGTACAGACCAAAAGTTTGGACACACCTTCTCATTCAAAGAGTTTTCTTTATTTTCATGACTATGAAGGCATCAAAACTATGAATTAACACATGTGGAATTATATACATAACAAACAAGTGTGAAACAACTGAAAATATGTCATATTCTAGGTTCTTCAAAGTAGCCACCTTTTGCTTTGATTACTGCTTTGCACACTCTTGGCATTCTCTTGATGAGCTTCAAGAGGTAGTCCCCTGAAATGGTCTTCCAACAGTCTTGAAGGAGTTCCCAGAGATGCTTAGCACTTGTTGGCCCTTTTGCCTTCACTCTGCGGTCCAGCTCACCCCAAACCATCTCGATTGGGTTCAGGTCCGGTGACTGTGGAGGCCAGGTCATCTGGCGCAGCACCCCATCACTCTCCTTCATGGTCAAATAGCCCTTACTTTCAAAGTTTTCCCAATTTTTCGGCTGACTGACCGACCTTCATTTCTTAAAGTAATGATGGCCACTCGTTTTTCTTTACTTAGCTGCTTTTTTCTTGCCATAATACAAATTCTAACAGTCTATTCAGTAGGACTATCAGCTGTGTATCCACCTGACTTCTCAACGCCACTGATGGTCCCAACCCCATTTATAAGGCAAGAAATCCCACTTATTAAACCTGACAGGGCACACCTGTGAAGTGAAGACCATTTCAGGTGACTACCTCTTGAAGCTCATCAAGAGAATGCCAAGAGTGTGCAAAGCAGTAATCAAAGCAAAAGGTGGCTACTTTGAAGAACCTAGAATATGACATATTTTCAGTTGTTTCACACTTGTTTGTTATGTAGATAATTCCACATGTGTTAATTCATAGTTTTGATGCCTTCAGTGTGAATCTACAATTTTCATAGTCATGAAAATAAAGAAAACTCTTTAAATGAGAAGGTGTGTCCAAACTTTTGCTCTGTACTGTATGTACTAAGTGAAGTTTGTTCATTCTAAGTACGAGTCCTGGCGCAGGCTCAGTAGTAGTACGTCATGTCGCAGGGAAACACTGAGTCCCGGCGCATCCCTCTGGTGCGCAGGACATGCGCACTGAGGGGGATGAAGTGTATGTAGGCTAAGTCCCGGCGCATCCTTTGATGCGCGGGACAAGCGTGTGGAATGTGATCGCACTGGGAAATTTCTAAGTTCTGGCGCAGCCTCCGTGCGGACTTAAGTCTATCCAGTGAGGTAAGTTAGTGCGCATCGATTTTCGGCGCAGCACATGACCCTGTACACTCCCCTAAAGAGAGGGATTGGTAGAGTTAAGAGTTGTAATTGGAGAAACCTCCAGGTAACCTACACCCACTTTAATGACACTTTCAATTCTCGTTGGGGCATTGGTCTGTCGATCATATCACAAAGGTCACTTATACCCCATCTGTGGCGTTCCGCTCTCAATGCTGCTCAAACCCCTGATGAAGCCAGATCAACTGGTGAAACATATTGGGGGTCAGACTTAGGTTTTAGTTGCTGATCTCTTACTTCTACATATACACGCATGTTTATATCTAGTGGATAGTGTGTGCACCATAATCAGAGTGGTGGTGTGGGGTAGTGCACTCCCAGCCATCCTCTAGAAGCAACGTAGTACAATCACGCAGATACGTGGCACCAATAATGAGTATCAGCTAGTTTTAACCCACAATATTTTTGCTCCCTTATAATAGTTTAATAGATTTGTTTATACTATTTTAATCCAAATATTAAAAGTTATATTTTAATATCTGGGACAAGAGAGGATATCAGCTTGTAGCTATTTGATTGTTCAGACTGGTACAGAGGACCCTGCCCGCAAGAGCTTACAATCTATACATACATACTGTAGGAAGGCGCAAGGGTCCGTTATTGACGGAAGGTATGTGTCACTGAGATTCCTGGCCTCAGTGAGGTAAGAGCCTGTAATTTCATGTGTCAGCAGGAGCTAGTGCTGGCTGACATGGTTTTGGAATTTAGTATGGCTGTAGAGCCGATCCGGGTTGGCTCTTACTGGGAGCAGCCAAAGTGCAGGGTGGGTGGCTTCTCCCCACGTTCCAGGCGGGGTCTTGGTTTGGGCTCTAAAACACAGGCAGCACTGTCAGGTGGTGGGAATTTACTCCTCTCTGACAGTGAAGCTCTGTCAGTCTCTGTGTTGGGACCTGGGAGTTTGGGCCTGGGTAAAGGCCTGCTACTGTACCTTGTTGGCGTGAGAGCAGGTGGATTCTGCTATGTCCAAGGACTTCTGCATTGCTGCATGGTGTGAACAAACAGCAGACTCAAGGTGACTGTTTTCCTTGAAACTGACTTTTTTTTTGCTTATCCTTATGTGCAAATAAACACTGAACTGTTTAAGTTAAAGACGTTGTTGTTGCCTCTATACTTGCAGCGTACTCAAGTTGTGTGTAATAGGTGTTTCTGGCTGATGTAGTGCAATAGACACTACCCTGGTACGGCTGACTCTCTGCAAGGGCAGGTGATGATAGAAAGTTCGTGACGCCAGTGCTAATTAAACGGTGGCACGCCGTTTGCTGATAGCAGGAATAAATGAGGAACCACGTGATGTTAAAACAGAACTCCAACTTTAGTAGTTTTCATATAGAGACATTTACGGAAGCGCAGTTCCTTTGCATACAGTTGATTTCTCAATACGGTCGATGCAGGCAATACAGATTTGAGCAAGGTGAATTCAGAGTGTGAAACACAGGACTTGCAGTACAGGAGCTTGCACTCTATTTCTGACTGATCCTGGGACATAGAAAATCTTCTCCAAGGCCCATTACCTTAATTCTGGCGTATATCCTTGGTTTTCTCTTTATAAAGTACCTCCTCTGTTATTTTGAGTACCTCTTGCTTTTCTGCGCTTTGCCTCTGGCTCTCTCAACTTCCTCAGACTCTAGAAACTTCTGAACTGTGGTCTAGACTGCCTTTTGCTTCCCTGTCTGGGCCTTATATAAACTAGGGCTCTCTAGCTCCCTCTAGTGACTAGAAGCTGGAATGACACCCCTAGCAGGCCTGTACATGCAAGTTTCACAGTAACAGGGAAATACATGCATTACATTACATGACATTTTATAAAACTGACATATACCAACTTCCCCATAAATAAGGAGGGACGACAGCACACCAAGTGACACTTTTGTAGTGACGGGCATTACAGTCCCCGTACACTACATACCCCACTGCTTTAAGCTGAGTACGACCTCGTACTCCATCAGGGCTCGCCCAACTGGAATCTCTACCTGAAACATAAAAATAGAGACATGCAGGCATACATACATGTGATTCATCTGCATTTACATTCATATCAGGTCCAATTGGCAAAGGTGAAGGATAGTGACAAGGGGCGTCGTTCTCTTCTCTCAGGATAGTGAATGGAACGGGGGCGCTGACCTGGCACAGCGTAACATTATAACCAGGATAGTCCATGACAATGAAGAAGTCCATAATAGAACAGTAAAATGGATAAAACAGTAGAACAACGGAACAACCCAGGAGTTTCCTGTGGGTGTATCACAGGCAAGGGCTCACGTGGAGGAGTCCATTCTTGCGCACAAATGTCAAGTAAGGTATTGCCCGTGGCAACTGTTTGGGAGGAGACACCACCAGAATAATCAAAGTCTCCTAAACGGACTGGCGGGCGTCCCCTGGTCATCCGGGTAGACCTTCTCAACACAGGGGTCTCCTCTTCCCTTAGCAACGAGGTAGAAGAGAGAGGAGCAACAGGAGGGTCTCCATCAGTGAGACCTTGGTCAGGAACAACAGGAACAACAGGAACAACAGGAACAACAGGAACAACATCCACTAGAGGGGGAACTGGATCCGGGGCATCTTGAACCGGCTCTTCTGGAGGTGAAGCTACAGTAGGTGCCGGAGCAGGCACCAGCAAGTTCAACCAAGGTGTCAGAAGCCAATGCATCGGATCAGCGTCATACCTCAGATTACTAACAGCCTGCATAGGATCCTCGGGCTGTATTGCTGACTCTGACACAGGATATTCAGATCCAGAACTCTCGGCACTAGGTTCTGGTGTCAGGCAGAGCTTCAACCGGTTTCGGTGTACAATTTGGGATCCCTTGTCTTCCCGGGTGATCTCATAAGTGTGAGTTCCAACATTTGGGATTGCAGTGACAACATAAGGACTTCGCTCCCATTTACTGTCCAATTTACTGGTACGGCGGTTATTCTTTAACCATACCACGGCCCCTATGGTCAAGGGTTCGGCATGGGCTGCCTGATCATAGTCTCTCTGCTGTCGGTCTCTAGCAAAGTCCATACGTTCCTGAACAATGGCTTTGGCTGCATCCAATCGCCTTTGGTGCTCAGCAACCCAGTCGGTGTTAGGTAATGGGTTAATGCAATCAGGTACGTGTATGTCCAATGAATGATCAGCAGGCAATGTCCCTTGGCGCCCAAACATCAAGTAAAAAGGGGTATACCCGGTGGAACAATGTATGGTATGATTGTATGTGAACATGAGCTGTGGCAACAGACTGGGCCAATCTCCTCTGTTTTCAGGAGGCACGGCCCTCAGCATCTCTATCAAGGTCTGATTCATTTTTTCACATAATCCGTTACCTTGAGGATGGTAGGCCGTTGTCCGGATCTTCTTACAGTTGTGTAAGCGGCACAGTTCATGGAACAGATGGGACTCAAAAGCAGGTCCTTGGTCGGTGAGGATCTTTTCTGGACATCCATAGGGCAGGAGGAAGTGCTTCCAGAACATTTCGGCTGTTGTCTTGGCTGTCTGGTCTCTCACAGGCACTGCTACAACAAACTTAGTGAAATGGTCAATAATAGTCATGGCATAAGCATACCCTGAGCGACTAGGCTCCAGTTTCACATGGTCGATGGCGACAAGTTCAAGAGGACGGGTACTTACAATGGGTCTCAGTGGTGCCCTCTGATCATGGTGCTCACTCCGTTTCAAGGCACAGGCTACACACTCTCAACGCCACTTCTCCATGTCTTCTCTCATGCCCACCCAGTAAAACCGCTGGCGGATAGTAGCCTCAGTCTTTTGGACCCCAAAGTGACCGGATTGATTGTGGTACATCTCCAATACCATACCTGCATCTCGTCGGGGTATGAGAATCTGGTGCACTCTCTCGTTGGACACTGGGTCTAGGCTTCTCCGTAGCAATAGGCCCTTTTGTATGAAGAGTTGATGGCGCTGTCTCCACAGTTTGATGAGCTCAGGATCTGCACTCTTACGCCGAATCCTCTCAGGGGCTCTGCCACTAGTAATGAAGTCCAACAACTCACCCAGCACTCTACTTTCAGACTGTAGTTTCACCCACCTTTCTTCTTTAGGTTCAGGCCTACTGGAGGGTGAAGGAACTGCAGCTCTGTTATTGGTAGCTCGAGCCTGATCCTGTTGAGCAAATTTGTTATAGAAAGCCGGCATCTCTACATCTTCCCAAGCATCTCGCACATCATCAGGAGCTGTCTCTGTGGGAAGCCTGGATAAAGCATCAGCATTATCATTAGTACGTCCAGCACGATACTTTACAGAGAAATTATAGTTGGCAAGGCGAGAGGCCCATCTCTGCTCCAAGGCCCCCAATCTAGCTGTATTTAGATGTGCCAGAGGGTTATTGTCAGTGAATGCAATGAACGGGGTGGCGGCTAGATAATCCTTGAATTTTTCTGTCACCGCCCACACTAATGCCAGGAACTCTAGTTTGAAGGAACTATAATTCTGGTCATTTTTCTCAGCTCCTTTCAGGGAGCGGCTTGCATATGCTATCACTCTCTCTTTTCCCTCTTGGATTTGGGCTAACACAGCTCCCAGGCCTCGCTTGCTAGCATCGGTATAAAGATGGAAAGGCTTGCTATAATCTGGGTAACCTAACACAGGAGGCTCGGTCAGTTTCTTTTTTAGCAATTGGAACGCTATCTCTCTTTCCTCATTCCACTCAATGGGCACAGGAGTTCTAGGACTCTTTTTGGGTTGCCCCCTCAAGAGTTCCTGGATAGGATCAGCTATTTGAGCAAAATGGGGGATAAAACGTCTATAGTAGCCGGCAAAACCAAGGAAACTCCTCACCTCTTTGACGGTAGTAGGAACCGGCCAATTACGGACAGCTGCTAATTTATCAGGGTCAGGTTGCACTCCCTCTCCGCTTACCACATGCCTCAGGTATCTTACTGCAGGTTTGAGCAGGTGACACTTGGATGGCTTTACCTTCAAGCCATATTTGATAAGGATTTCAAATACTTCTGCCAAATGTTTCAGATGGTCTTCATATGTTTTTGAGTACACAATGACATCATCTAGATACAGCAGCACTGTTTCGAAGTTTTTGTGACCCAAACACCGCTCCATTAGTCTCTGGAAAGTTCCTGGGGCATTACATAGCCCGAACGGCATACAATTGAATTCGAACAGGCCCATGGGAGTAGTGAAAGCAGTCTTTTCCCTATCTGCAGGAGCCATGGGTACTTGCCAGTAGCCACTGGTCAAGTCCAATGTGGAGAAATAGGCAGAGGAGCCCAGAGCAGTTAGTGACTCCTCAATGCGGGGCAGTGGGTATGCATCTTTGTGGGTTATTTGATTAATTTTCCTATAATCCACACAGAAACGGATACCACCGTCCTTCTTCTTTACAAGGACCAGGGGTGCAGCCCACGGACTACGGCTGTCCCGGATTACATTAGAGTCTTTCATCTCTTGGATCATTTCCTTTACAGTCTGATATGAAGTAGGCGGTAAAGGTCTGTATCTCTCCTTGATAGGAGGATGAGAGCCAGTAGGTATGGTGTGTTGTATGGCACTCACCTCTCCATAATCAGTGGCATGCTTACTGAAGGCCTGGTGGTGCTCCTTGACAAGCTGAAGAATCCCTTCTTGTTGATGTTGGGGGGTAGTCTCGTCCCCTACATGGAGCTCTTCCCACCAGGGCACTTGTGGCTGGGTCACCGGCGAACGTCCGCTGACTGCAGCTGGCAGCTTTTCTGTCACTGGAAGACGAATGATGTCTTGGAAGGACACCTGGGACTGCTGAGCAACAGGGTAATGCTTAGTAAGCGCAACAGGATGATCACTCAGGTTAATCAGACGGGCAGGTACTTTACCTTGGGAGACGTTCACCAGGCACTTGGCAGCTCTCACATAAGGGTAGTTCTCCATCTGGATTGGTTCCACCAGTGCTGGATAATCTCAGCCTTGGACTCCCAGGACAGCACGACACCATAAGAGAGTTTGAGAATTAGGAGGCAAAGTCACAGGCTTAATATCACGAATCTTGGCAGTACAAATTTCTCCTTTCCCATTAGCAAACCTCTGCTGGGCACTTAACACAGTAATAGTCTTCTGAATCACCCTCTTGGTTGCAGAGGAAGCAGTGGGTAAAGTCTGGTGTAATACGGCCAGTATTTCCGAATAACAGTTTTTGAAGACATTGGTGCCTAGAATGACAGGATGTCCTCCTCTGTCGCCGGCCTGCACTACTATCACCCCCTGTTGTGGTAAGGTTACTTCTCCCACCTGCAGGGTGGGTTCCCAGTATCCGTGAATCTTTACTGGTTTGCCATTGCTGGCGATAATCTCCACCCAGGATTCAGGCGGCTGGGTCAACCGGTTGGTGTCCCAGAACTTTTCAAATGCAGGCAGCTGAATAGTAGTGACTTGAGACCCAGTATCTAATAGGGCTTCAAAGGGGACCCCGTTGATCTCTATATTGATTTTAGGATGGGATCCTACATACCGTGGCATCCAATTTGGATCCTCTGGACCTAGTGTTCTACCTCCCGAGGGGTGGTCCTCAGCCTCAGGGGTTGCCCGTTTAACTGCCAGCACGTGGATTCTGTGTGTCCCAGCTTTTTGCAGTATGTACACACGGGCCGCTTACGGCCTTTATTGCGCCTCCCAGGATCCCTGGGGTGAGTCTCTTGGTAAGGAGGTGGGAACGGCCTAGGAGGTGACAGGAACTCTTCCTCTGACATTATGGGTTTTTCCCATTCCTCTATCTTCCTGCACACTCTCTCTAGACTTTTGGTGAGGTGATTTACTTGCTCTGTCAGCATTGCGATAGTATCGGTAGCTGAAGCTTGAACAGCTTGACCGGCCTGAGCTTGGTTAGTGATAAGCGGTTTTGGCCTGCAGGCTGATGACTCAGTTGGGGTGTTTAACTCTGTAGATACTGCTGACCCCAGAATTTTTATAGCCAGTTTTTTAAAGTCCAGAAAGGCACTGTTAGGGTGCTGGGCGGACAGCATCTTTAATTGGGTCCTTGTTTGCTCACTAGACACCCCGGTTATAAATTGTTCCCTTATGGTCTGGTCCCGGTTATCAGCCTCTTTGGGATCTATCTGAATTACAGCCCCTAAAGCCTCCTGAAGTGATAGGGCATAGTCACGGAGGGACTCACCGGACTTCTGTTTCTTGCCAAAGAAGTGCATCTTTATCTCTGAGGCAGTCCTAGTTTCAAAAGTGGCTCTGAGGCGGGTGAATATCTGTTCTAGAGTACTCCGCTCAGTAGCAGGCCAGGATAACACTTCTCTGCGGGCAGCTCCCTCCAGTTGTGCCAGCAGGATTTCCATTTGCTGGTCGGCATTTATAGGGTACAATCGAAATAGTGCCAGCAACTTTTCTTTAAAGTCCCTTAAAGTATGGGTCTCCCCCCTGTAGCGAGGGAACCATGGGGCCCCGAAATAATAAGGCATGGTAAAGGGCATCATGCTGGGGGCTGTAGGATGATTAGGAGCCGCAAACTCTCCCGGGGCCGGCTGCTCAGGCACTCCTGGCTCTGACATGGTAATTTATTGAGAGGTGTCCGCTGGCGACTAAAGGGGCCGGAACACTCCCCTTCCCTCCGGTTACAAGTGCTTACCGGTATCGTCGGGCTTGCGCAGGCCAAGTCTCGCGAGATCCCGGACGTCCTGAGCACCCGATGACGTAGAAGAAGCAGGGCCGCGGCGGTGCGATGATGAAGAGGGGCGGGACTCTCTGTGTCTTTGCAAGGATCCGCCCACGAAGGTCCTCAGTGGCGCGGGAAACTTCACTCCAGGCAGCCGGTGGCCATCTTTAGCAAAACGCTGTCCATTCACTGACAGCAAGCAGGATTGTAAAAAGTCCACAAAACCACACTCCAATGTGGCGATTTTCTTCCTCTGGGTAGCGCAACACTGCACAGCGCTTTTTGGAGATTTTAGGTACACTTTGGGTATGATTTTCAGTCCACAAAGTCCACTTTAAATAAACAGGAAATTTTTCACTTTGGTCACAGGGCAACTGTATAAGGCACAAAGTTCACGCTTCTTGCACTATAAAGCGTGCGGATCCTGTTCGTGACGCCAAAAGAGAGGTGCAGCGTACTCAAGTTGTGTGTAATAGGTGTTTCTGGGTGATGTAGTGCAATAGACACTAACCTGGTACGGCTGACTCTCTGCAAGGGCAGGTGATGATAGAAAGTTCGTGACGCCAGTGCCAATTAAACGGTGGCACGCCGTTTGCTGATAGCAGGAATAAATGAGGAACCACGTGATGTTAAAACAGAACTCCAACTTTAGTAGTTTTCATATAGAGACATTTACGGAAGCGCAGTTCCTTTGCATACAGTTGATTTCTCAATACGGTCGATGCAGGCAATACAGATTTGAGCAAGGTGAATTCAGAGTGTGAAACACAGGACTTGCAGTACAGGAGCTTGCACTCTATTTCTGACTGATCCTGGGACATAGAAAATCTTCTCCAAGGCCCATTACCTTAATTCTGGCGTATATCCTTGGTTTTCTCTTTATAAAGTACCTCCTCTGTTATTTTGAGTACCTCTTGCTTTTCTGCGCTTTGCCTCTGGCTCTCTCAACTTCCTCAGACTCTAGAAACTTCTGAACTGTGGTCTAGACTGCCTTTTGCTTCCCTGTCTGGGCCTTATATAAACTAGGGCTCTCTAGCTCCCTCTAGTGACTAGAAGCTGGAATGACACCCCTAGCAGGCCTGTACATGCAAGTTTCACAGTAACAGGGAAATACATGCATTACATTACATGACATTTTATAAAACTGACATATACCAACTTCCCCATAAATAAGGAGGGACGACAGCACACCAAGTGACACTTTTGTAGTGACGGGCATTACAGTCCCCGTACACTACATACTGCGTCCGCAAGCCTGTCTACCAGAGCAAATCCCCACAATACACACATATAGGGTGAATACAGTATTCATAATAGCTTACGTACCCCACAACACCCACCATAGATATCCAACCCCCCTTTATTTGTTCAAGTTCTGAGAGGATCAGTCCCTGCCGTTTATTTCATTAGTAATATCCTATTTCTAAAAGGACACGGATGTGTGCTGTCCGTATTTTCTGCAGACGGCGCACGTACCCCTTGATTTTAATGTGTCTCTTCACACATTAGTGGTTTTTCACTCACCCATCCATTGAAGTCTATGGTTCTGTGAAAATCACGGACACAACATGGATGGCATCTGTGCTTGGTCCATTTTTCACTGATTGGAGAAGCTCTGGAAATTCATTTTCAGCTGAGCATTGTCTTTGCAGGGCCAGTTTTAGACCAAGTGTGGCCCTGGGCAAAATTCAAAGTGGGGCCCCAAATCCTGAATAATTGGACTAGCAGTCTGACAGAACCTTGTAGGCACGGACTGCGGTTGCAACAACAGCAGCTGAGTGTAGAATGCCACATTATATCTCTTTAGCCTTTGCACTGTAAGGCGTTGTTCATACCTCAGTTATTTGGTCAGTTTTAGTGATGAGTGAGCATGCTCGGCCGAATACCAGTTCGGCTCGAGCATCGCTATGCTCGGCACATGGCGGTACTCGGCCGAGTACCACATGTTCTCGAGCGCCATGCTCGAGTCTCCTCCCCGCACGTTTCGCGGCCATTATATCACATAAAAGAGGGCCTCATTCACATTGAGTTGTGGCCTGCAGGTGAGCTGACCCTGTAAAAGATTTTAGGTTTAGGCCTGCAGGTGAGCTGACCCTGAAAAAGATTTGAATTGCGGGCCTGCAGGTGAGCGGACCCTGTAAAAAATTAGATGTGAGGGCCTGCTGGTGAGCGGACCCTCAAAAAAATTAGATGTTAGGGCCTGCTGGTGAGCGGACCCTCTAAAAAATTTGATGTGAGGGCCTGCTGGTGAGCGGACCCTCTAAAAAATTAGATGTGAGGTCCTGCTGGTGAGTGGACCCTCTAAAAAAATAGATGTGAGGGGCCTGCTGGTGAGCGGACCCTCTAAAAAATTATATTCGAAGGCCATATATGCAAAGGCATTATATGTAACGAATGCATGTTGATATGACGGAAGAGGAGAAGGAGGATGAGAAAATTAAGATTCAACCATATACCCTTGTTTGTGGTGGAAGGGATGCATGGGAATACAGTCCATTAACTACATTTATGGTCAGGGCTAGGACAACGTCGGCGTACGCAGAGAAACCTGCCCTGAACATAGTGGCTGAATTGTGCCGGAAGCCACGGGCGCGGGTACACCAGTGAGGAAAAGGGGGCATACCTGATGGAAACCTGAGAAAAAGGGCGGGAGGGAGGGGCGTGAGGCTCGGGCGCCTGGCTGAACAGAGGGAAGGTGACTAAATAGCCAGATGCCCCTCCCACAAATGCAGGCTGGTAACAGCCTTACAATTTATGGTCAGGGCTAGGACAACGTCGGCGTACGCAGAGAAACCTGCCCTGAACATAGTGGCTGAATTGTGCCGGAAGCCACGGGCGCGGGTACACCAGTGAGGAAAAGGGGGCAAAAAACAACAGGTAGGTACAACACTTTTATTTACAAATTACAAAGCCAGAGAACGAAAGGCATGAGATATCTCGGTTTGAGGATTGGGTATATACCTGGTAAAGCAGGAGGATCGCCACCGCCCCATGGACCGGATGACGTGAGCCGGCACCTGATGACGGGAAGCAGCGGAGGCTGCCCCTATACGAAATGAGTGCCCTGAAATTACCTTGGGGTCATAGCCTAAACCCTGGGCGAGGGCACGGATATAAGCGATGAATTGCGAGGTGCTGAGAGGCTTGCCTGCATGCGGCAAGAGTGGACTGTCGGGCAATGAATCTCGGATGAGTGCTGTCAGTTGATGCAGCACTTGAACTGGGCACCAATTGTTCAAGGTCGGGTAGAACTTGATTTCAGAGGGAGGACCCGTCTGATTGGTTTTGGTGGAGGGTAGAAGCAGAGTGTAATGGCCCTGGCCCCATGACAGATGTTGCTTCAGAGGATGGTTTTTACGATTTGGACCGGCCAGAACCTCTCCGGGCCGGAGGAACCCATAAAAAGCGAGATACATAGCCGCTTTCAGAATCAGGCTAGTGGAGGGCCCAAAAGGATTACCATCCAATGACGAGGAGAGATCCCTGAACAATTGGCTGGATACTGGCTGCCTATGGCTCACGGATCCCTTCCCTTCCTTTTGCATGCCCCGAAGAGTGGCTTTAATAGCTTGGATGGAAAAGTAGGACCTGTGATGAGGATTGGCCAGCATAGCGTGATATTGAAGTCCGGCCAAATAAAGTCTGATGGTATCATACGACAGAAAGAGATGCGAGTGACAATAGGCCAGGAAGGCCATGATGTAGGAGATCTCGGAGTGTTGACCCCTCGGATGATTCCTGGAGAATTTATCAAACGCCCTTAGGCCAGCCTGATAATTCCTCGCCGTATTACGTGACAACGATTTGGCGACCAGGCCCTTGGCCTCCTCTAAGAGCGAATCTAAACCAGAATGAGGGTGCGGAATTGGGGCATCGGGGTGCCTGACCGATCCGCGTCGCGCATTTCCTGAAAGAAAATTGCAAAATTAGCACGGGAAAGCGCGTCCGCAGCCCTATTCTGTTCGCCTGAGATGTGTACGCAGCGCATGTGAAAATTGTGGTGGAGGGATAACCACACTAACTTGCGTAATAACGCCATGATCCTGAGGGACTGGGCCCTGCCCTTGTTGACGATGTCCACCAAGGTCTGGCTATCCGTAACGAACGTCACGGAAGAGTTAGACCAGAGGTGACCCCAGGCCTGAGCAGCCGCCACTATGGGATACAGTTCCAAAAGGGGGGAAGATTTTAGAGCTGCAGAGTCCGAGGCTAATTCTGGCGGCCATCCGGCAGCCAGCCAATGAGATCTGAAAATGGCAGCGAACCCGGAGGAACCGGCGGCGTCGGAGAAAACCATGGGGGAAGAGGAATCCCACTGCGGAACGAACAAGGAAATGCCATTCCAGTTAGCGAGAAAACTGCTCCACATGTCGAGATCTGCAATGGCCTGGCTGTCCAAATGGACGACAGAATCATGTTCCGGGGCCGAGGGCAGGAGACATAGCAACCTGGAAAGGAAGGCCCTGCCTTGAGGCATGATTCTGGTGGCGAAATTAAGCATCCCCAGCAAGGATTGGAGCTCCGCCCTGGTCAGCGAGTGAGACTGGACTGCCCGGGAGATGGCTGAGCGAATCCTGAGCAACTTCTCGCTGGGGAGGCTAGCTTCCATTCTAACGGTATCTAGAATAATGCCCAGGAAGGTGACTGTAGTGGCCGGACCCTCAGTCTTGGCCGTGGCCACGGGGACCTGGAGTCGGGAAAAAATATCCAGAAGTGAATGGGGAATGGAAGGGACCTGACTGGGCCTTTCAATGAGGAGAAAATCGTCCAAGTAGTGAACGACCATGGATAAGCCACCGTGATGGTTGAGAATCCAGTGCAGGGCTTTAGCAAGCTGTTCAAAAAGCCAAGGGCTGCTCTTGGAACCAAAAGTAAGCCGGTTGGCAAAATAAAATTTACCTGCCCACTGGATGCCGTAGTACTTCCAAAGCTGCGGGTGTATTGGAAGCAGCTTAAAAGCATCGGCAATATCTACCTTGGCCAACCAAGCCCCGACACCTGCTTGAAGAATGTACTGGATGGCCTCGTCAACTGAGGAATATTGCATGGAATATTCCTCAGACGGAATGAGTGAATTAAGACTGGGGATGGAGGACATATGAGGCGCGGAGAGATCATAAATGAGACGTTTTTTTATTTGAAGATGACTTCGTGACCAGGCCGATAGGGTTGATGCGCCACGACTGGAATGGGATCTGAAGGAAAGGACCAATGATGAACCCTTTGTCGACCTCTGCCTGAATGAGAGTGGTCACCGCCTCAGGGTCACTGGAGGCGGATAGCAGATTGGGGCCCAACCAGCAGCCCTGAGGGGGCGTGATAATGCCGGTGTGAAACCCCTCTCTGCACCCATCCAATAAGAAGGCGACAAAGGAACGATCTGGGTGGTCCTGCAGGAGTGCAGCCAGTAACTCCAAGTTGAGGTCGGCTAGTCAGGAGTCCCTGGCTGACTTCCTGGGACAGGAAGGACGATGGTGGGCCCGAAAACAAAGGGAGCAGATATGCAGTGCCCGGCACGCATTGAAAGCACAGCCCTTGGCATTAAAATTATTGCACACCTGGCTACTGCCAAGGTACACAATGGGCCTACCCAGTTTATCTAATGATGAGGAAGACCTGGTGGACCCGGACGGACCTGGAATGGGCGCTGACTGAGGATCTTGCACTGGATTAGGGCACCATTCCGTGGAATGAAAGATGGACTGGCAGATGGCACACAGGGGAGCCTTCAGACCTGCGAAGTGCCGGCAGAATAACTCCATGTCCAAGTCTGCCCAGTTGGACATGAACTGAAATTGATTCAGGGCTGCGGCGGCTTTGGCAGAAAACGAACGATGATAATCGTAAAATGCCGAGCCGCCGTACTTGTGCCCCAAATCCATAATCCGGTACAAGTAAGTATCTAATTCTTCCCTGCGATTGGGATGGGCGGAGCATATTACATCCCTGTAGAGGCTGAAGGCCAGGACGAACTCGGAAACCGACAACTTCCTATTTAACCGAGCATCCTTGGCCTTCAACACCACGGAAACCTCTCCGCAATTAATCACCCGGTTTTCGGAGATATCCTGGGAGGCAATCAAAATGGATGCTAAATTAACGTCCCTGCCTGCCAAGATATCCTTCTTAATATGCTCCGGAACGAAATGGGAAGGAGCAATTTGGGGGGTGGCAGAAGGCCTACCTGCAACGTCCGAAGGAATGGCAGGAATGACTGCCGAACCTGGATATTGCGGTGAGGCTTCTGGTCTGGATTCTAAAACCGCGACCCTATTCTGAATGTCCGTGACTGAGCTAACGAGTCCGGTGATGGATGACTGGATCTGAGCTAGAGCCAGCCGGATGGAGTCGCTATTGGACTGCTCAGCTGTCGGACCTGGAGTGGTCATCAGGAGCCGGTATAATTCGGCCTTGAGGGCAGTCGCGGGATGCCGGATCCCCCTGCGATTGAGTTCGGCGATTAACTTTGGCACAGTCCAGCTCCTTAGAGATGTGTTGCTATAATGCCCCGAGACGGATGATCCTGGCATGGAGAGGTTGTCCTCCATATCGGACATGTGAGACATGATGAACTGGGAAAAGAAGGGGAACTTAAGTCTACCGGAAAACGAAAAAGAAGCACAGATGGAAGTGGTAGTAGCGGCTGAAAGAAAGTGAGAGACTGAAGCGTGTAAATGTGACCAACAAAAGAACCTACCTGACGGAATGTGAACGGATTTGGAAAGACGACTTCCAAAACCCCGATCGATTAAGTGGAAACTAATAAAAAGAACGGACTTGAGTATCAAACTGACAGTTAACCCTACCCCAGTGACCGTCTCTGAGCTGACTTACCTGGAATTGCCTCGAAATTCCTAGATGAAAACGAAGGAGAGAAGGAAAAATAACAACTGCCCAATCTAAAGGAAGGAACAACCGTCATCAGAATAGATGTAAAACCCTAAGAAAATGCAGACAAAACCTGGCCGATCCAGGAACATTGACATCCTGGGCGATCCAGGAACATTGACATCCTGGCCGATCCAAGAACATTGACATCCTGGGCGATCCAGGAACATTGACAACCTGGCCGATCCAGGAACATTGACAACCTGGCCGATCCAGAAACATTGACATCCTGGCCGATCCAGGAACATTGACAACCTGGGCGATCCAGGAACATTGACATCCTGGCCGATCCAGAAACATTGACAACCTGGGCGATCCAGGAACATTGACAACCTGGGCGATCCAGGAACATTGACAACCTGGGCGATCCAGGAACATTGACAACCTGGGCGATCCAGGAACATTGACAACCTGGGCGATCCAGGAACATTGACAACCTGGGCGATCCAGGAACATTGACAACCTGGGCGATCCAGGAACATTGAGAACCTGGGCGATCCAGGAACATTGACAACCTGGGCGATCCAGGAACATTGACAACCTGGGCGATCCAGGAACATTGACAACCTGGGCGATGCAGGAACATTGACAACCTGGGCGATCCAGGAACATTGACAACCTGGGCGATCCAGGAACGCTGACAACTTGGGCGATCCAGGAACACTGACAACCTGGGCGATCCAGGAACACTGACAACTTGGGCGATCCAGGAACACTGACAACCTGGGCGATCCAGGAACATTGAAAATATGGGTGAACCAAGGACCCTGGAAAACGAAAAGACCATGGGACAGAAGTAGATTGAGACGACAAAACCTGCTGTCACAAAACAGTAAATTGAAAACATCCCTTGCACCTAAACCGCAAATTCTGGTATTATGATGCTGCCCTTTTTTTTTTTTGTTTTTGTACAGCCTAAGTATAGCTGCTCTGAGTTTAAATGGGCATGTATATTAAGGGCTGATTTTTATTTTTTATACCGCAGATGAACTGTTGTGGGTTGTGGAGCACTAATGAAGCTGCGCTCCCCCTGAGACACAGGAATACTGCCTGCATCATAAAACCACAATTGAGAACGCCTCCTGAGCTGGAAGCCCTATTAGCATAACTGGATTCCAGGTAAGATTTAGGAATCAGACCATGCTGAACGAGCGTGTTTATAAAACTCATCCTGAGCCGGCATGTGACCGGCAGATCGCAGAAGCTAAGATGCCGCTCCCCCCAACCCAGCCGCCCGCAGTTCTGAGAGCGGAACATACTGGGGGAGAGCGGCATCACAACCTCGCACCCAGGGCTGGAGACCAGGACGGGCGTGAGGCACAGCTGGAACGGAGCCGGCTGAGCCCCGATTACCTGGCAGGCTGGCGTGTAGCGATGCGGACGTCGGCGGCACGTGACCCAGAATACCGGAAGTAAAGACCCTGGTCGGAGGAAGGAGCGCGATACGCTGATGATGCGTGAGGCTCGGGCGCCTGGCTGAACAGAGGGAAGGTGACTAAATAGCCAGACGCCCCTCCCACAAATCCAGGCTGGTAATAGCCTTACAGTTAAAAACAACACATGTAAAGTGCCTTTATGTTCATCACCTTTCCTCTTGTGGAGTCGAGAAGTCATGGTCAATCCTCTCAGCATTTTCAGTTGACAGGTGGATACGCTTATATGTTATAATGCCACCAGCAGCACTAATTACATGCTCAGACAAGACGCTGGCGGCAGGGTAGGCCAGCACCTCCAAAGCATAGAGCGCCAGTTCGTGCCATGTGTCCAGCTTGGACACCCAGTAGTTGTAAGTCACTGAGGGATCATTGAGGATGCTGACATGGTCTGCTATGTACTCCTTCACCATCTTTCAAACTTTTTCTCTCCTTGTGGCAGTAGGCCACAAATCAGGGTGAGAGTGCTGGCGGGGTGTCATGAAACTGTCCCAGGCTTTGGAGAGTGTTGCCCTGCCTCTGTTGGAACTGCTGTGTGTTCCCCTTGTCTCCCCTTCTCAGTTGGCCAAGGAAGTACAGACTCTGCTGCCAGCGTTGTCAGATGGAAAATTTTGGAGCAATTTTCCATCAAGGATCTTCTGGTATTGCACCATTTTGCTCGTCCTCTCCACCGGAGGAATGAGAGATGAGAAGTTCTCTTTGTAGGGAGGGTCAAGAAGGGTGAACACCCAGTAATCCGTCTTATCTAAAATGCGCATAACGCGAGGGTCGCCATGTGTGCCAGAGTACCAACAGGCAAGACGTCAATGTAGACATCAGGATAACTCTCCATCTCCTCATCCTCCTCTTCTGCCCATCCACAATGAACAGATGGAATTAAAGTTCCATGGGTACTACCCTCTGTAGCAGAGGCAGCTGTCTCCAGCTCCTCCTCTTCCTCTTCATGGTCCAATTCGCACTGAGAAGATGACCTGAGGGTGGGCTGGCTATCACCCTGTGTATTATCCTCACCCATTTCCTCATCTGCCACATTTAGAGCGTTGTCCTTAATTGTGAGCAGAGATCGCTTGAGTAGACACAGCAGTGGGATGGTTACGCTGATAATAGCGTTGTCACCACTAACCATCTGTGTGGATTCATCAAAGTTTTTTAAAACCTCACAGAGGTCTGACATCAATGCTCACTCCTTGCTTGTGAATGGTGGCAGTTGACTCAAAAGGCGACGACCATGTTGCAGCTGGCATTCTACAACTGTCCTCTGCTGCTCACAAAGCCTGGCCAACATGTGGAACATAGAGTTCCAGCGCGTGCTCACGTCGCACAACAGTCGTGAGCTGGAAGCCGGCTGAAACTGTGGACGACTTGCGGAAATGGGCACACACGCGGCACGCCTTCACTAGTAGCTCTGGCAAATTGGGGTAGGTTTTGATAAACCGCTGAAAACGACTAAGTTTAAGACGTGGGCTAGGCATGGGATGTGTGTCAGGTTGCCGAGCTCCAAAGCCGCCACCAGGTTACGGCCATTGTCAGACAGAACCATGCCTGGTTGTAGGTTGAGTAGTGAGAGCCTCAGCTCGGTCTGGTCCCTTATACCCTGCCACAGCTCTGTGGCGGTGTGCTGTTTCTCCCCTAAACAGATCAGTTTCAGCACGGCCTGTTGACGCTTACCCACAGCAGTGCTACACTGCTTCCAGCTAGCGAATGATGGCTGACTGCTGCTGGAGGTGGAAGTGGAGGAGGAGGCGGCGGAGGAGGAGGAGAAGTAGGGGTTGGAGCCAGTAACATAGCTGCTGGTGGAGACCCTGATAGACGTAGGGCCCGCAATCCTGGGCATGGGTAGCACCTGTGCCATCCCAGGGTATGACTCACTCCCGGGCCTCCACAACATTCACTCAGTGTGCGGTCAGGGAAATGTAACGTCCCTGGTCACCAGCACTTGTCCATGTGTCCGTGGTTAAGTGGACCTTCCCAGCAACTGCATTGGTCAGGGCACGGGTGATGTTCTGGGACACATGTTGGTGTAAGGCAGGCATGGCACACCATGAAAAAAAGTGGCGGCTGGGGACTGCGTACCGAGAGACAGTCACCGACATCAGGCTGCGGTAGGCCTCAGTGTCCACAAGCCTAAATGGCAACATTTCAAGGGCCAGTAATTTTGAAAGTTGCACATTTAGTGCTATGGTGGGTGGGTATTTGCGCTTGCGTTCAAATGACTGTGTTATGGACATTTGGAAGCTGCGCTGGGACAGGAAAGTGGCCGTTGTTGCTGATGGTTCATGCGAAGGTCCAGGTGCAGAGCGAGGGGCATCCGGGCCTGCACCTTCGACAGGGGATTGGCCAGCAGTGCGTAGCACAGGGGAAGAGGAGGCAGTGGTGTGACCCGCAGACCCAGAATGTGGACCCAGGCGTTTGGCCCACTTGTTATGGTGCTTGGAAGCCATGTGGCAGATCATGCTGGTGGTGGTGAGGTTGCTAGTGTTCACTCCCCGGTTTATTTTTGTACGGCACAGGTTGCATACTACCACTCTTTTGTCGTCTGCACTTTCCTCAAAAAACCGCCATACTGCGCAACACCTACCCCTTGGCAAGGGAGATTTACGCATGGGGCTGTTTGGTGTAACGGTTGCGGGCCTGTTTATTGTGGGACGACTTCTCCATTTTGCAACCCCACTACCTCTTCCAGCCTGTTGCGGTGCTGCGGATCCCTCCCCCTCTGTACTGCTGTCCTTGTTTGGCTTTTCACCTTCCCATGTTGTGTCAGTGACCTCATCATCAACCACCTCCTCTTCCACTTCTTCACTCTGCTCATCCTCCTGACTTGACCTAACCACAACCTCAGTGATTGACAACTGTGTCTCATCATTATCCACCTCGTGAACTAATGATTGCCGTTCACCACCGTCATCTTCTTGAGACTGTGAAGGCTCAAGAGGTTGGGAATCAGGGCACAATATCTCAGGTCCCTCTTCAAGCTTGCTGGGCGCGAGGGCGAAATGTAATAGTGGGGCTGGAAAGAGCTCCTCGGAATATCCGAGTGTGGGATCACTCGTTTGGCAAGCCTCTCCATGGTGGGAGGAAGGATGCTCAGAGTGAGGACTCGGTTGACCAGACTCTTGGCTACAGAGACTGGACTTGGTGGAAGAGAGGGTGGTGCTTAACTGACTGGAAGCATTTTCTTCAGCAATCCAACCGACCAACTGTTCGTGCGGTATGCCAGTCCTTGCAGGGGTATTATGCGTGAGGTCACGGTGTGAGCAATAGGTGGGCCGAGGTAAATACAGTTCTGGTTACTCACAGTTATGTCGTCCCTGGGCAGGCTCGCATAAGTGAAAAGGAAAATGGCACAAGGATTCTCTGGGGCACACTCTGGTGTAAGGGACACTGGCCAGATGTTGGTTTGAGGTGCCCTTGGTGGTCTGTATTAATGTGCCAGTGGCAATGTCCCTTGTAATCGTGACGCCAGTACCTTTTGTATGGAGGTACAACCATCTACTGTTGTATTAATAGAGGAACTGAGTCTGAGGCAAGCAGGGTGAAACTCCAAATGGCACTTTACTGATGATGACTCTTGACTACAATACATCCACAGGCATTAAACAGTCTCTTGATACAATCCGGCATTAAGCACAATCTCCCATGCATATGGGGAAAGGGAAATGCAAATCCTCAATGAAGTACAGGCTCTTGTAATACAATAAGAAAACTACTGCTCAGACTAGGCTGGTAATAATGAAAGTCTGACACTGGTAACAACTCCGGCCTGATTCTAATCCTTGATTAAAAAGGTGCTTTTCTGAATTCTGACACTTCTATTCCAATGCTGTTCTGACAGTTGGCCTCAGGATTTAAACTGGAGATGTAGATGCTTCAAGCTATCTCCTACACCTAGTACAAAGGTGCTTAATAAGTCCTCAGGTAATGACTATCCTGCTATTCCTTTGTCTTGCATAAACGTGATACTTCCTTATATACTCGGCTGCATGCAATCTAGACATTGGTCACCCTGGAAGAGCGATCTATAGGAGTGGATTGCTCACCTCTAGGAAGAATACTTGCAGGCCTTAACCCTGGGTTATGGAACCGACAGGGACAGAGCAGAGAGGCTAGGAATATGCCTCTCTCCAGGTATTTAGCTACATCGCTGTTGCTTTCTTGAAGGCTCATGAGAGAACTGCATTCAACTGAACTCTCACTTGGATTTACATGAGCTCATCTGCACTGGTTTGGATTTACCTCAACCAGGAACTGAACTGAACTGCACAGCACACAACTGAACAGGACTGCACAGCCTAACTTAGGTCTGAGCTAAGCTATACACTCACCTAAAGAATTATTAGGAACACCATACTAATACGGTGTTGGACCCCCTTTTGCCTTCAGAACTGCCTTAATTCTACGTGGCATTGATTCAACAAGGTGCTGATAGCATTCTTTAGAAATGTTGGCCCATATTGATAGGATAGCATCTTGCAGTTGATGGAGATTTGAGGGATGCACATCCAGGGCACGAAGCTCTCGTTCCACCACATCCCAAAGATGCTCTATTGGGTTGAGATCTGGTGACTGTGGGGGCCATTTTAGTACAGTGAACTCATTGTCATGTTCAAGAAACCAATTTGAAATGATTTGAGCTTTGTGACATGGTGCATTATCCTGCTGGAAGTAGCCATCAGAGGATGGATACATGTTCTCATTCTGTTTACGCCAAATTCGGACTCTACCATTTGAATGTCTTAACAGAAATCGAGACTCATCAGACCAGGCAACATTTTTCCAGTCTTCAATAGTCCAATTTTGGTGAGCTCATGCAAATTGTAGCCTCTTTTTCCTATTTGTAGTGGAGATGATTGGTACCCGGTGGGGTCTTCTGCTGTTGTAGCCCATCCGCCTCATGGTTGTGCGTGTTGTGGCTTCACAAATGCTTTGCTGCATACCTCGGTTGTAACGAGTGGTTATTTCAGTCAACGTTGCTCTTCTATCAGCTTGAATCAGTCGGCCCATTCTCCTCTGACCTCTAGCATCCACAAGGCATTTTTGCCCACAGGACTGCCGCATACTGGATGTTTTTCCCTTTTTACACCATTCTTTGTAAACCCTAGAAATGGTTGTGCGTGAAAATCCCAGTAACTGAGCAGATTGTGAAATACTCAGACCGGCCCGTCTGGCACCAACAACCATGCCACGCTCAAAATTGCTTAAATCACCTTTCTTTCCCATTCCGACATTCAGTTTGGAGTTCAGGAGATTGTCTTGACCAGGACCACCCCACTAAATGCATTGAATCAACTGCCATGTAATTGGTTGACTAGATAATTGCATTAATGAGAAATAGAACAGGTGTTCCTAATAATTCTTTAGGTGAGTGTATATATATACACACTGACACTGCTCCATCTTGTGGAGAATCGAGTGTAGTGCACCCTGACTAGGCCTGTGTAAAGGATATTTGCATATGAAATCACATTGTGACATGGAGAATATGACAGGAGATAAAATACAAAATACAGGCATATCACATGACATTAATACATAATAAAAGCACGTTTGCGGGGGCCCACGGTTACTTGAGTGGGACACTTCATTCGCACTGGTCCGACTTGGACAGTGTTGTCCTGCGCAGCCAAGCTAAGTTGGACATGAAGATCGGTTCAGTGGATTATTATTATTTTTTCTGGTGCACCGGCAGCAGGCACAGTTTCATTGCGCCCAGGGCCACGGCCTCTGTGTGCACCATAAGCATCACGCCCACTTCTCCGTCCCTTACTGCTCGCCTTCTTCATAGTAATGGTTTTGTCACTAGATGTGGCGCAGATTGTTTAGAAAGATGCAGATGGAAACCATCTGTGGAGCTGTATCATGGTCACCTGCAAATTAATGCAGACCAGGCCGTAGCTATAGTGGAATCTGCAACTTTGGGGCCCTGACCCAGAAGGGGCCCATCCAGGAGTAGGAGGACTAAAGGATTTGGCCAGTGCCCCCTCAAGAGTATTACACAATGAAATTATATACAGTGACAGTATAGACAGTGTATAAATCTGATGGAACAGCTGTCAGCCCTGGTCTAGGAGAGCGATCTTTACTAGCCACAGGAATGGGGGTGGCATGAATGCAAGGGGGCGCTAAAAAATTACTATGGGATGGAGCCCCATTCGAAAATGTGTTGTGGGGCCTAGTAATTTCTAGCTACGCCACTGATGCAGCCCACAAAAGCAATTTGGGTTTAGCGATTACAAAACCATAATTAAATTGTGGGCCTGGTGATCACTTTAAGGCCTTTTAAGATGCATCAGCAGCAGCATGGTGATAAAAATGAGTGGCAAGGTGACATGGTGTGGAGATGGCAGCATGAGAAGGCCACATAGTGGCACAATGACTGAGTCTGGAAAAAAGACTAAGGCCACAGATTGTTTAGAAAGATGCAGATGGAAAAAATTTGTGGAGCTCTATCATGGTCACCTGCAGATTAATGCAGACATGAAAATCAAGTTGGGTTTGTCGGTTCCACCTCAGCTCACCAGCAGGCCCGCACCTAAAATCTTTTACTGGGTCAGCTCACCTGCAGGCCCGCAATTCTCAAATCTTTTACTGGGTCAGCTCACATGCAGGCCCTCGCATAGAACTTTTTAGAGGGTCAGCTCACCCGCAGGCACTAGCATATAATGTTTTACGGGGTCAGCTCACCAGCAAGCCCGAACCTAAAATCTTTTACAGGGTCAGCTCACCTTCAGGCCTGCAACTCTAATCTTTTATGGGGTCAGCTCACCTGCAGGCGCGCAACTCATGCTGCCTTTCTTTGAAGTGGTAGCCGTAGCCGTTTATCAGGCTCCCTCTCCAAAATCGAACAATGATTCCCCGTTACCGGTGGTAACCATGTTAGGCGCATAAAAGAACATCGAAAGTTGATATCTAAAATGGATCGTGGACGTCACGAGGACGTGCGATCAGGCAGAAGTTATCTAGAGTCAACAAAGCGGCAGCAGGGCCTCTCCTGTATAACGTTTCCTCATCCTAAATACTGCAGTGACATTCCCTGTAATTTTTTATTACTCATTCCAATAACAGGGCATCTTCAGAGTCCTGTATTGTTATTTATCGTCACTACCTCCCCGAGTCAGGAGTGGGTAATTGCTGCACGCCTGCTGCCTTCCTTGGATTCTTGAACTTTAATAACTTGACCCACCCTCTCTGGGTGGTTCACAAATATGAAAAAAAAAGGCAACAACAGCCAATCAGATTTCAGCCATTGACCTCCCTTGGATGTGGTATCCCTTTCTCAAGCTCCCTCTCCGGCATCGAACCCTGATTCCCCCTTACCCATGATCACCATAGTAGGCGCAGAAAAGAACATCGAAAGCTGATAGGGCAGACATCCAAATGGATCGTCGCCGTCACGGGGTGACTCTAGATAATCGAGGTTATGTAGAGTCACCAATGCAGCAGCAGGCCCTCACCCCTAAGGTTTTAGATGGTCAGATCAGCAGGCCCTTGCTCTAAATGTTTTTGAGGGTCACCAGCAGGCCATCAATCTTTTTTTTTCAAGAGTGTGTATGAGGCCCTCCTTTATGTGTAACACAGGGTGTTTTGGAGTGCCGGTTCCTTGTAATTTTTAGCAGCCCTTTCACTTAGTGCAGGGGTCTCAAACTCAATTTACCTGGGGGCCGCAGGAGGCAGAGTCTGGGTGAGGCTGGGCCGCATAAGGGATTTTACAAAAAAAAGTCCTCAAATGTCATTATTAACAGTTTTAATTATTTCTTCTGAACATGAAGTGTCCTGAATAGTGTTGAGCGAACAGTTCGAGCATAGTTCGGGTCCGTACCGAATTTTGGGGTGTTCGTGACACGGACCCGAACCCGAACTTTTTCGTAAAAGTTCGGGTTCGGGTTCGTCGTTCGGCATGTATTTTGGCGCATTTTGAAAGGCTGCAAAGCAGCCAATCAACATGCATCATACTACTTGCCCTAAGATGCCATCGCAGCCATGCCTACTATTGGCAAGGCTGTGATTGGCCAAGTGCAGCATGTGACTCAGCCTCTTATAAGCTTGTGCGCACGTCGGGACGTGCTCACTCCCGATGTGAATAGAACAGGGATAGACGCAGCTGATGCTAGGGCGAGAATAGGCAGGGATAATTGAATAACTGGAAGCAAATTTCTCTCCTCCACCTGTGATTCATCTGAACAACTGCAGCTGAGCTGCTTTTTTGATAGGGATTGGCTATTTTTAGAGTGGCCAGAGTGATTTTTCCATCCACATGTACCCGGGCTGACCGCCGGCCGCCATTTTGCGACTTGTAGTGCTGCAGCAGAAGCTGCCACAGTGTGCATTCCAAAGCTCCAAACAAGTCAGACATCTACACCTGGGATTCAGACCAATAGCGATTTAGCAGCACAGTCCAAGGCTATTTTTTTTAAAGGTTGTGCAGACCATTTTGTGGCACATGTTACTGGGCTGATAGGCGGCGGCCATCTTGGGACTAGTGCTGCAGCACAATCTCTCCCAACGTCCATTAATCACTTGTAATAGTGGTCTGTGCCATAGAAATCCTACATCAGGGACTTGGGTGTGCTTGTGTCACCCCTACTAATACCAGTCCACCTGTAATCCATACAGTGAAAAGCCATAAAGTATTCCAGTGAGGGAATTTTTTTTTTATTTAAAAAAGGCCAAGTTAGTTTATCTGGCGTTCAATATACTAGATACAGTTAGGCCTGCGTTTCATACATCTGGAATTAGCAAACTAATGTGCTGGGGTTGGGAAAACATATATGTACCCATACTAGAATCTGTCAAAGAAAGCGGTACTCACATATAACAGTCATTCCATCTGTAATCCATACAGTCAAAAGACTGAAAGTATTCCAGTGAGGGGATTTTTTTTATTTAAAAAAGGCCAAGTTAGTTTATCTGGCGTTCAATATACTAGATACAGTTAGGCCTGCGTTTCATACATCTGGAATTAGCAAACTAATGTGCTGGGGTTGGGAAAACATATATGTACCCATACTAGAATCTGTCAAAGAAAGCGGTACTCACATATAACAGTCATTCCATCTGTAATCCATACAGTCAAAAGACTGAAAGTATTCCAGTGAGGGAATTTTTTTTATTTAAAAAAGGCCAAGTTAGTTTATCTGGCGTTCAATATACTAGATACAGTTAGACCTGCGTTTCATACATCTGGAATTAGCAAACTAATTTGCTGGGGTTGGGAAAACATATATGTACCCATACTAGAATCTGTCAAAGAAAGCGGTACTCACATATAACAGTCATTCCATCTGTAATCCATACAGTCAAAAGACTGAAAGTATTCCAGTGAGGGAATTTTTTTTTTATTTAAAAAAGGCCAAGTTAGTTTATCTGGCGTTCAATATACTAGATACAGTTAGGCCTGCGTTTCATACATCTGGAATTAGCAAACTAATGTGCTGGGGTTGGGAAAACATATATGTACCCATACTAGAATCTGTCAAAGAAAGCGGTACTCACATATAACAGTCATTCCATCTGTAATCCATACAGTCAAAAGACTGAAAGTATTCCAGTGAGGGGATTTTTTTTATTTAAAAAAGGCCAAGTTAGTTTATCTGGCGTTCAATATACTAGATACAGTTAGGCCTGCGTTTCATACATCTGGAATTAGCAAACTAATTTGCTGGGGTTGGGAAAACATATATGTACCCATACTAGAATCTGTCAAAGAAAGCGGTACTCACATATAACAGTCATTCCATCTGTAATCCATACAGTCAAAAGACTGAAAGTATTTTATGAAACCCACAGTTGAATGAAACTCTTCTCTGTCTGGGCGCCGGGGCCTAACCAGATGAAAGTGGCCGGTTAAACTAACGGGTGACATGAAGCCATAACCTCTGCCATGCTACCTCTGTCTTCTGTCTGGGTGCTGAGGCCTAAGTCAAATAAAGCGGTCTTCTGCTGTGCTGGGGGATATGAAGCTAATCTCTGACCTCTCTCCTCTGTCTGGGTCCAAAGGCCTAAATCACTGAAAGAGGCCTTCTCCTGTGGTGTGTGATATGATGCCAGAATATGTGCTGTGGGGCCTCTCTCCTCTTCCTGGGTGCAGGGGTCAAATAAACTAAATTGTGGCCTACTCCTGTGGTGGTTGATATGATGCCTGATTCTCTGATGTGGAACCTCTCTCCTCTGTTTGGGTGAAGGGGTCAAAGTAACTAAATGGTGGCTTCTCCTGTGGTGGCTGATATGATGCCAGAATATGTGCTGTGGGGCCTCTCTCCTCTTCCTGGGTGCAGGGGTCAAAGTAACTCAATGGTGGCTTCTCCTGTGGTGGCTGATATGATGCCAGAATATGTGCTGTGGTGCCTCTCTCCTCTTCCTGGGTGCAGGGGTCAAAGTAACTAAATGGTGGCTTCTCCTGTGGTGGCTGATATGATGCCAGAATATGTGCTGTGGGGCCTCTCTCCTCTTCCTGGGTGCAGGGGTCAAAGTAACTAAATGGTGGCTTCTCCTGTGGTGGCTGATATGATGCCAGAATATGTGCTGTGGGGCCTCTCTCCTCTTCCTGGGTGCAGGGGTCAAAGTAACTCAATGGTGGCTTCTCCTGTGGTGGTTAGTATGATGCCAGAATATGTGCTGTGGGGCCTCTCTCCTCTTCCTGGGTGCAGGGGTCAAAGTAACTAAATGGTGGCTTCTCCTGTGGTGGCTGATATGATGCCAGAATATGTGCTGTGGGGCCTCTCTCCTCTTCCTGGGTTCAGGGGTCAAAGTAACTCAATGGTGGCTTCTCCTGTGGTGGTTAGTATGATGCCAGAATATGTGCTGTGGGGCCTCTCTCCTCTTCCTGGGTGCAGGGGTCAAAGTAACTCAATGGTGGCTTCTCCTGGGCTGATTGATATAAAGCTGATGGTTGTGCCATCTGACATGGTTGCCAGGGTCTGATTCAATGGGGGCCTACTCCTGTGGTGGGTGATCTAAATGCCTGATTCTCTGCTGTGAAACCTCTCTCCTCCGTCTGGGTGTAGGGGTCAAACTCTTTCAAAGTCGCCTTCTCCTGTGCTGATTGATATGAAGCTGATGGTTGTGCCATCTGACATGGTTGCCGGGGTCCCATTAAATTGTGGCCTACTCCTGTGGTGGTTGATATGATGCCTGATTCTCTGATGTGGAACCTCTCTCCTCTGTTTGGGTGAAGGGGTCAAAGTAACTAAATGGTGGCTTCTCCTGTGGTGGCTGATATGATGCCAGAATATGTGCTGTGGGGCCTCTCTCCTCTTCCTGGGTGCAGGGGTCAAAGTAACTCAATGGTGGCTTCTCCTGTGGTGGCTGATATGATGCCAGAATATGTGCTGTGGTGCCTCTCTCCTCTTCCTGGGTGCGGGGGTCAAAGTAACTCAATGGTGGCTTCTCCTGTGGTGGCTGATATGATGCCAGAATATGTGCTGTGGTGCCTCTCTCCTCTTCCTGGGTGCGGGGGTCAAAGTAACTCAATGGTGGCTTCTCCTGTGGTGGCTGATATGATGCCAGAATATGTGCTGTGGTGCCTCTCTCCTCTTCCTGGGTGCAGGGGTCAAAGTAACTAAATGGTGGCTTCTCCTGTGGTGGTTAGTATGATGCCAGAATATGTGCTGTGGGGCCTCTCTCCTCTTCCTGGGTGCAGGGGTCAAAGTAACTCAATGGTGGCTTCTCCTGTGCTGATTGATATAAAGCTGATGGTTGTGCCATCTGACATGGTTGCCAGGGTCTGATTCAATGGGGGCCTACTCCTGTGGTGGGTGATCTAAATGCCTGATTCTCTGCTGTGAAACCTCTCTCCTCCGTCTGGGTGTAGGGGTCAAAGTCTTTCAAAGTCGCCTTCTCCTGTGCTGATTGATATGAAGCTGATGGTTGTGCCATCTGACATGGTTGCCGGGGTCCCATTAAATTGTGGCCTACTCCTGTGGTGGTTGATATGATGCCTGATTCTCTGATGTGGAACCTCTCTCCTCTGTTTGGGTGAAGGGGTCAAAGTAACTAAATGGTGGCTTCTCCTGTGGTGGCTGATATGATGCCAGAATATGTGCTGTGGGGCCTCTCTCCTCTTCCTGGGTGCAGGGGTCAAAGTAACTCAATGGTGGCTTCTCCTGTGGTGGCTGATATGATGCCAGAATATGTGCTGTGGTGCCTCTCTCCTCTTCCTGGGTGCGGGGGTCAAAGTAACTCAATGGTGGCTTCTCCTGTGGTGGCTGATATGATGCCAGAATATGTGCTGTGGTGCCTCTCTCCTCTTCCTGGGTGCGGGGGTCAAAGTAACTCAATGGTGGCTTCTCCTGTGGTGGCTGATATGATGCCAGAATATGTGCTGTGGTGCCTCTCTCCTCTTCCTGGGTGCAGGGGTCAAAGTAACTAAATGGTGGCTTCTCCTGTGGTGGTTAGTATGATGCCAGAATATGTGCTGTGGGGCCTCTCTCCTCTTCCTGGGTGCAGGGGTCAAAGTAACTAAATGGTGGCTTCTCCTGTGGTGGCTGATATGATGCCAGAATATGTGCTGTGGTGCCTCTCTCCTCTTCCTGGGTGCAGGGGTCAAAGTAACTAAATGGTGGCTTCTCCTGTGGTGGCTGATATGATGCCAGAATATGTGCTGTGGTGCCTCTCTCCTCTTCCTGGGTGCAGGGGTCAAAGTAACTAAATGGTGGCTTCTCCTGTGGTGGCTGATATGATGCCTGATTCTCTGCTGTGAAACCTCTCTCCTCCATCTGGGTGTAGGGGTCAAAGTCTTTCAAAGTCGCCTTCTCCTGTGCTGATTGATATAAAGCTGATGGTTGTGCCATCTGACATGGTTGCCAGGGTCTGATTCAATGGGGGCCTACTCCTGTGGTGGGTGATCTAAATGCCTGATTCTCTGCTGTGAAACCTCTCTCCTCCGTCTGGGTGTAGGGGTCAAAGTCTTTCAAAGTCGCCTTCTCCTGTGCTGATTGATATAAAGCTGATGGTTGTGCCATCTGACATGGTTGCCAGGGTCTGATTCAATGGGGGCCTACTCCTGTGGTGGGTGATCTAAATGCCTGATTCTCTGCTGTGAAACCTCTCTCCTCCGTCTGGGTGTAGGGGTCAAAGTCTTTCAAAGTCGCCTTCTCCTGTGCTGATTGATATAAAGCTGATGGTTGTGCCATCTGACATGGTTGCCAGGGTCTGATTCAATGGTGGCCTACTCCTGTGGTGGGTGATCTAAATGCCTGATTCTCTGCTGTGTAACCTCTCTCCTCCGTCTGGGTGTAGGGGTCAAAGTAACTAAATGGTGGCCTACTCCTGTGGTGGGTGATATGATGCCTGGTTCTCTGCTGTGGGACCTCTCTCCTTTGTCTGGGTGCTGTGGTCAAAATAATAGTAAGTGACCTTCTCCATTGGTGGGTGACTTGAAGCCTGATTCTGTGCTATGGGACCTCACTCCAATTAATATTGTTTAATTTTTATTTATTTTATGTTAACTCATCATTTCCCTATCTACATTTGTTTGCAGGGGATTTAACTACATTTTGCTGCCTTTTGCAGCCCTCTAGCCCTTTCCGGGTGTGTTTTACAGCCTTTTTAGTGCCCAAAAGTTCGGGTCCCCATTGACTTCTATGGGGTTCGGGTTCGGGATGAAGTTCGGGTCGAGTTCGGATCCCGAACCCGAACATTTTTCGAAAGTTCGGCCGAACTCGTCGAACCCGAACATCCAGGTGTTCGCTCAACTCTAGTCCTGAACATGAATAGAACATTGAGTGAAGATCATGAACAGTTCTTCTGAACATGGCATCTTTTGCCTACTCCTTGCTGCCAGAGACTTGACAGCGTTTCTTCTCACAAATCTGAACCACATTTGGCTTTAGAGAAGAAGCAGTTGAGACCCTCAGTATGGCTTGAAGATGATCATCATTAAGTCTAGACCTGTACTTTGACTTATTGAAGTTCAAGGTGGAGAATAACTTTTCACACAAATATGTGCTCCCAAAAAGGCACATGGTCCGCTTGAACATTCGGGAAAGCTCAGGGAAGCTGGAGGGCAATTCTCTCAAAAATTGCCCATGCATGTCTGCTTTTCCACTCATCTCCCTGAACTTGGCTTTGAGATCAGAGTTGCTCCAATGAGCTCCATTTGAAGCACAGGAGGGGCATCTTGCACATCAAAGGGAAAGGGGTCCACAAAAATTTGGAAAGAGGCTCTGTGCGTTTTGAAGTCTGCAAATCTGTGATCAAATTCCTTCTCTAGCTTAAAAATAGCATCAACATATTTCTCACCACTGAATGGTATGCCTGCATCCACAAGTGCCTTGCATGCTGGGAAATGGCAAAGGTTTGTCTGAGAGAGCTGGAATCTCCATAACACAAGTTTTGTGGAGAATGCTCTCACGTTGTCATAGGCTCCCTCCGTGTTGTCACATTTCTCCCCCTCTGGCTCCCTCCATGTTGTCACATTTCTCCCCCTCTGGCTCCCTCTATCCTCCATCTTGTCACATTTCTCCCCCTCATCCATGTTATCATATTTCTCCCCCTCCATGCCATCCATGTTGTGTTGTCACTCACATCACACTCGCTACCCTAACATAACACAACCTGACCTGTCCTGACTCTCCTGCCGGCTGCCTGCGACTCTTCAATTCAATCTTTTTCTGACCGCTGTGGCTGTGTCAGACTGCTCGCCTCTGACAGTCTCTCTGCTCTGGCTGCTTCCCGCCACCGCGGCGCTGCTCACTCACCCTGTCACACCCCCGTGGTCTGCCCTGAGCCCATGTGACCGTGTGTTGCCATGACGGCACTCGCAGGCTGGGCGGGCGGCGCGGCGCTGCAGCAGTACTACAGTAAGTCAGATGATTTATTTTTTTTCATTCATTCATTTTTGCGCAGGCCGGCCGTTGGTGCGGGCCACAAAATATTGTACTGAGGGCCGCAAATGGCCCGCGGGCCGCGAGTTTGAGACCCCTGACTTAGTGCATAGGCTTTATGAGTGTAGGAGTCCCACTACCTGAACAATTGTAACACAATGTGAATGATGCCCTCCTTTATGTGATAGACATCACAAAAGAACACAAAAGAAACAGTCGGCACTCACTCAGTTTGCACGTTGCACGGAATAGGAAGCAGTCTCCACGAATGTACAAAGAATATCCCAGCAAACGTGTCTTCAACCAAGTGTTGTTTATTTCATCAAATCAATCCTGTAGCATGCCTTCATCAACAGGGACCTTTTTTTTTTTTTTGCGAATATAGCAATGTGTTCGGGCCGAACACCCGAATACTTGGGTGCTCGATCATCACTAATGGGGACATTATACCTTCTTTTACAAGCCTAATTATACTATTTTTAGGAACACATTGGGATCTTTTAAATCAAAAATAAACATTATACAATGTGACTATAACCAGTCAGTGCTGGGGGCGTGGCCTGCACGCTGATGGCGCATAGCGCGTCTTCTCCGGACTTAACATTCAACAAGCGGCTCACAGCTACTACTCCTGCACCATATCGCAATTAATAGAAGCCTTATTAAGTGCTCCAGCCATGGGGAAGGTCAGAAGGCGTCCTGCCCCGGCTAAACTGACTGAATTCTTTGGTAAAGCGACACCAGTAGAGACTGGTCAGAGAGGGACACCACCTCCAGCTTGCACGCTGGCCTCTCCGGAGGGAACGCCATTGCTATCTGCGTTTAACTCTGCTGACAAGCGCGGGCCTGAGCGGGAAGTCCTCGAACCTACTCAGCTAACAGCGGACATCATGCGCTCCATGCTGGAGAATTTACGTTCTTCTATGAAGGAGGACATGTTGGGGGTTCTAAAAGATCTTAGAAAAGATATACAGAGCATTGGCGATCGCACGTCTCATCTGGAGGCTAAAATGGCCGAGTTTGCCACTTCCCACAATACTTTGATAGATGCCCATGAGGCTATGGAGGACGATATTCCTAAATTAACAGCTAAACTTCAAGACTTGGAGGACAGACACAGACGGAATAATGTCAGAATCCGTGGGATCCCAGAGTCTGTAGAAGCAAATGAGCTGGAGCACCTCCTGCAACAACTTATTAAAGCAGCATTTCCTGAGACTACAGAAAGGGACTTCATAATAGATCGCATTCATAGAGTTCCTAAGCCTAAAGGCCTCGATTCATCTCTTCCACGTGATGTTATTGCCAGGATCCACTTCTATACCATCAAAGAAGCGTTCCTGAGAGCCCTAAGGCAGAACCCGACCCCAACGGAGGATTTCAAAGGTATAGCGGTCTACACAGACCTCTGTGCAGCTACCCTTGCAAAAACAAGGGAATTTGCCCCGATTACCGCTGCACTAAGGCAACATCAAATAAAGTATCGCTGGGGTTTCCCAGTAAAACTGCTGGTCACATACAATGGCGGCTTGCAGATCTTCAACTCACCACAAGGAGTGACTCAGCGCTTGATCGACTGGGGCCTCATAAGTGAAGATCCTCACAGGGCAAAGGAGTCCGCCCCGCGTCCGGACAAGATTCCTCCAGATTGGGACGTTGCCTGATACGTGAGTTTTCCCCGACAGGGGGTAGTCGATTGACTGTCTGCAATCATTAATGTTAGTCCGTAGTAAGGAGCTAAAGTTCTTTGCCCCGATGGGACTTGTTTTTTTGGTCCCTTGACCATTACTTAACTGGTCGGGCTCGTTACGCCTTGATGACCATACTACATTTAACTTTATTTTTCCTTTTTCACGTGTTCAGTTTTACTTTTTTGTTGGTACCGATGCATATCATATATGTAATATGTGCTTGAGGGCTTCCCTATTGAAATGTGGAGATATGTGTTACAGGGAGCTTTTTCGCAGAAGAAATGGGGTTGAAAGTATTATCTCTTAATGTGCGTGGCCTGAACTTACAGGCGTACACAACTTTGGTCAGAAGCCGCTAAAGCTAAATGTGATGTGCTCTTAATACAAGAAACACACCTGCTGGAAAAAGACGCATTCAGATGCAAACACAAGAATTTCCTTGTGTTATTCCATTCACACACAAGGAAAAAGAGGAAAGCAGGGGTACTTGTTGGTGTAAAGTCTACAATTACCTTTTCCCTTAAGAAATGCATAACTGACTCAGCGGGGAGATACATCATTTTATTGTGTACTCTAGATAGTAAGCCATTTACTTTGGTATCTGCGTACGCCCCCAATGTCGGTCAGGTGGCCTTCTGCAGGAGGCTGTTCAGCAAGGTGGAGAAATAAGCGGTGGGCGAGGTAGTAATGGGTGGAGACTTTAACATCCCGATTAATTCAGCACTGGATTATAAGTCCGCTCAAGGGTGTCGCCGCGCAGAGCTGCGAACGACACTATATGAGTCCGCCTTTCATGACGTTTGGCGATATCAGCATAGTAATGAGCGTGACTATACGTTCATATCTACTGCACACTTATCACAGTCTCGTATTGATTATATTCTAGTTTCCAAAAGCCTCCTGCATAGGGTCGCAAGGTCAGACCTTGGGGGAGCGTCATGGTCGGATCATGCCCCAGTGAGTATTGTTATTGATGATGGCATTCCTAACCTACCTAGACGGCAATGGAGAATAAACACCTACCTGCTCAAATGCCCAGACAGAGTTAAAGGGATCACAGACACTATGCAGGAGTTTATGAAATTTTATGATCTCCCTGACACCAGTGCAAATACCCTTTGGCTTACGCACAAGGCATTCATGAGAGGGGTTCTGTTACAGTTAGCGGCGAGAATGAATAAAAATAGAAATAAGGCTATACAAGACGCCCTAACCCGTCTGCAAACTACAGAACAGAGCCACAAAATAAATAACAACCATACAACGTTAGCCACCCTCCAAGAATGCAGAACTGCACTCAGAACTCTTCTCTTATATCGCCAAGAACTAGGTATGAAGCGGTTGCAGACAAACTTTTACCACGCAGGAGATAGAGCAGTTGCACTTTTGGCGCGCAGACTAAAAAGTAGAAAGGCCGCAGCTAGAATAACCAGCTTAAAGCACAATTGCAAAGTGTTCACTCATACTCAGGAAATAACTGATGCCTTCGCATCATATTATTCCTCCCTATGCAACCTGCGGTTAGATAGTAATACCACCCAGCCATCCGTGGAGGCAATTTCGGCATATCTAGTCTCCCATAAGCTTCCTAAAGTATCTACAGATGACTTAAGCGTTCTAAATAGGCCAATCACCTCCGAAGAAATTTTAAAAACCATTAAAGCTACTCCGTCTAACAAGGCCCCTGGACCTGACGGATTCCCAGTGGAATATTATAAAACATTTCACTCTATGTTACTCCCTTATTTAGCTAAGCTATATAACGCTTTCATGACCTCAGAGGTCATGAGGAGGAGGAATTCCCCCAGAAATGCTTAAAGCCACGGTAATTACCCTGCCTTAAACCAGGGAAATCTCCTGATGCCCCTGAGAACTTCAGGCCAATTTCCCTGCTAAATGCAGATCTCAAGCTGTTTGCTAAGATACTAGCCTCTCGCCTTAACACGGTATTACCAGCCCTAATAAACCCTGACCAAGTTGGCTTCGTGCCAGGAAGACAGTGTAGAGATGGTACTAGAAAAATGATAAATTTAATCCAAATTGCAGGATGGTCCAGGACCCCCACGATCTTTGTCTCCTTAGACGCTGAAAAAGCATTCGATAGAGTGCACTGGGGGTTTCTGGACCAGACTCTCAGGAAATTTGGGTTTGATGGACATTTCCTACAAGCTATCCTAGGGTTGTACACGACACCAAGCGCGAACGTTCTAGCATCAGGATTCTTATCTGCCCCTTTCTCGATTACTAATGGGACTAGGCAGGGGTGCCCACTGTCACCCCTGATATTTGCGCTGGTGATGGAACCACTGGCAGAAAAAATACGCAACTGTACGCAGATATCAGGGATCACAGCTGGGAAATACTCACATTGCATTGGCTTGTACGCTGATGATATTATCCTGACACTCTCTAACCCCTTAACTTCACTACGAGCGGTACTGGAAATACTGGATCAGTATTCCTCCTTATCATATTATAAGTTAAATGTTAGCAAAACCAATGTACTTCCTATTAATGTGCCAGCAAGTTTGCAACAAGATCTAAGTAATAGGTATCCTTTCAATTGGGCATCTGAATCAATAAGATATTTGGGAGTAGAACTGACCAGCTCACTGTCTGACATGCTTTCGCTCAATCTTAGAAAATTAAGGTCTGAACTGCAAAAAGACTACTCTAAGTATAACAAAGTGTTACTCTCATGGATAGCTAAAATCAACACAGTGAAGATGTTGGTGCTCCCAAAGATCCTATATATATTCAGATGCATCCCTCTGAAAATTCCCAGGACTTGCATAAAGCAGTTGCAAAATGACATGCTTAGTTTCATTTGGGGAGGTACCCATCCTAGGATTAGTAAATATGTGTTATTCCCCTCTCTCCGTAAAGGTGGTTTAGGGGTTCCAGACCTATACAGTTATTACTTAGCCAATTTATTAGATCAGGCTATGGAATGGTGGTCTCCATCTTCGCCCCATAAATGGCTAAGTATTGAAGAGGTTTATGTCAAAAGGAGATCCTTGAAATCGCTGCTAGCAGCCTATTTGTTAATAGTGATGAGCGGCAGGGGTCATATTCGAATTTGCGATATTTCACGAATATTTTGTTGAATATTCATTGAATATTCGCAAATTCGAATATTCGTTGTATTCTACGATTTTTTTACTCGAAAAATCGGCAAGGTAATGATCGTGTAATATGCGAATTTTCGTAATGCGAATTTTTATTGCAAATTTTTTAACTTACAACTATTAGACAAAGAAGATTATAGCACTATATTAGCTAAATTTCTCTATATTCGTTTTTTTTATATTCGCTATATAGCTATAACTTCGTTTTTTCGAATATTCGTAATATTCTAAAACAAGAATATATAGCAATATAGCGAATATTCTAAAAAAAAACGAATATAGAGCAATTCAGCTAATATAGTGCTCTAATCTTCTTTATCTAATAGTTTTTTTTTCTCATCTGAAGTTCAGATCGGAAAAAAAATTCAACTATTAAAAAAAAAGATTATAGCACTATATTAGCTAAATTTCTCTATATTAGTTTTTTTTCTCGAATATTCGCTATATTGCTATAACTTTGTTTTTTCGAATATTCGTAATATTTTAAAACAAGAATATATAGCAATATAGCGAATATTCGAAAAAAATGAATATAGAGCAATTTAGCTAATATAGTGCTATAATCTTTTTTTATAGTTGAAATTTTTTTCCAATCTGAACTTCAAATGAGAAAAAAATTACAACTATTAGACAAAGAATATAGCACTATATTAGCTAAATTGCTCTATATTCATTTTTTTTTCGAATATTCGCTATATTGCTATATATTCTTGTTTTAGAATATTACGAATATTCGAAAAAACAAAGTTATAGCAATATAGCGAATATTCGAAAAAAAATGAATATAGAGCAATTTAGCTAATATAGTGCTATAATCTTCTTTGTCTAATAGTTGTAATTTGAAAAATTCGCAATACGAAAATTCGCAAACAACACTACTCCTAAAGTCAAATATACTGCAGCCTTCTCATTGGCCCACAAGCTAGAAGCAGAGAGGGATCATGTGTACTGATTAAAAAAAAAAAAATCGAATATTCAAAATTACGAATATATATCACTATATTCGAAATATTCGCGAATTTTCGAAGTACCTATATTCGCGACAAAAATTTGAATATTCGTGATCAACACTATTTGTTAAAACCTTTTGTTTTCTCCATGCCTCTAGACACGATGCAAGCTTCCATATTTGCATGGGCCCATGCATTCAAAAATAAAACACCTTTCCCTATGGAGAAAAAACATTTTCCCATTTCGGTGATTGAATATCACATTCCTACGCTTTAACTCACAGGCTGGCTGAATTGTGGGATAGATACATTGGGGAGCCTATTTGAGCAATCCACCCTACGACCCTTTGAGACTCTGCACTCCATCTATAACCTACCTAACTCTCTCTTTTACCAGTACCTGCAGATTCGTCACTTTCTCTCATCTTTCACATTAGATACATCAATGAATGAGAGTGACCCAATCAGCAAACTTCTTAATGCGAATGCCTGCTCTCATTCCAGCCTCTTCTTTTGGTATCCACTCATGATGTCATCAGGCGTGGAAGATAAAAAGCCCTTTATGTCCAGGTGGGAGGCTGAAATGGGGAAAGAATTTACTCTAGATAAATGGACAGATGCTTTATACTGGTCCATGAAATGCTCAAAATGCATAAACCATGCAGAGCAGAATAGGAAAGTTCAACTGAGGTGGTATCTCACTCCAAACAGGTTAGCTCATACCATCCCGGATTACTCACCATTATGTTGGAGGGGATGTGGTCAAATAGGCTCTCCGTGTCATATGTGGTGGGGCTGCCCTACTTTAACCCATTTCTGGGCTTCAGTGTTAAAAATCCTAGAAGAAGTAACTGGGATAAGGGGAATACTGAGGCCGGAGTTGGCGATCCTGAGCATTGGCCTGGTGGACATTCCTAACGACAGTAGAAGCATAGTGGCACATATCCTCTCAGCAGCGAAAAAAGTGATTGCCCACCAGTGGAAAAGTCTACAGTCCCCATTATTTAGCGAAGTCATAAGTATAGTAAACTATCATATGCAATGCGAATTCACCTTCGCCTCCTCTATGAAAAACAGAATATCAACACGTAACACATGGTTACTATGGTTGTCTAGTCCACATGCGGTCCCACTCCCATATTATCTGCTATAGACCTATTGTATAAGTACACTGAATATTTGTGTTTGTGACACATTGGCTTACTGTAAAATGTAAGATGCATTCTGTTTAGTATACAATACTCATTGCTCATGTTACATATTCAATTGACAATTCTGCTGTACGCATATATGGTACCCTTTATTATTTATTTATTATTATTTGTCTTTTTGCTTTATGTCCATTTTGTCTAATTTGTAAACTGCCTCATTTACAAACTATTATTCAATAAAAATTTAAACAATTTAAAAAAAAAACAGTCAGTGCTGCCGTAGTCAGACTGGAAGCTGATTCAGGCTTCACCCCATGTGATGCTGCTGTCCTGCCATCATGACGCATCAGGACATACAGCAGATGTTCTCCTGCTGTAAGTTTTTAACTGGATTTGCTTCATAAGACACAAATACAGTTAAAAGTGACTCCGCTTTTATGGGGCCCGCTGCCAGGGGGGAGCCGGTACATGTGCTCCATCTTCCCTATGGTTTTAGCGGCCCTGGTGTTATTGAAGGTTAAGTATTTGATGGCCTTACAGGTTTTAGGGCTCTGTGGGTAATATAGGGCTTGTATTTGTAAGTGACTCTATCACACTGTATTCCCATCATTGTATATTACTATTTACTGCTCTCCTCCATGACAGTAATACCCAGCAATGGTAACCCCAATGGTCTGATGTGTCCAACCTGTGACGCTAGTGGCTCCATAACGTGTGATGCTGTAGTATCTCTGAAATGCACTGGAAGTGAGGACAGATGTCTTCTCAGGATCTCAGAGCACAACTCAGGTAAGTCCTCTAGAATCAAAGTATTTCTGGTATTTTATCTTTTGACAGGACAGGTGGTAATTCCATTATTTTGTTGTTAGCTGAATAATCTCATCATATACCTATCTAGAGATGTCTATTACAGAGCTCCTAAAAGACATAGGGGGAATTTATTAAGAGAGGAGGGTCATATGCTATATGTCAGATTTCTATTGTGATTAATGCCAGTTTCTAATGTAAATTCTGGTAAATTGTGTCACTATTACCGGTATTTACTTACAGGTTCTCCATTCTGCTCCTTCTCCTCTAATTTCTCTTGGAGGCTAAAGGACATTTGGAATGCAGTAATGGTAGACTAAACGACCCAGAGGCGGCTCTTCCATTAGGCCACTTAGGCCATCACCTAAGGCCTCGCGTTGGTGGGGGCCTCGCTCTGGCTCCCACCCGACACCGCCGCAAGTACAAATTGTACTTGCGGCAAAGTCGGGTGGGAGCGTCCTTAGGTCAAAACATTCGGGGCTTGAGCCAGTGCCCCGAATGCTATTCCCCACCCCAACCCCCCCTATTCCCCACCCCAACCCCGCTGATCTGCTAGGCTGCTGCGCCGCGCGGTTATGAATTCAGTCACTTCGGAGCGCGATCCCGCGAGACCCGCCATGGGAGGTCACGGGTCTCGCGGGATTACGCGCCGCAGGACAAATTACTTAATAGGGGCAGTGTGGTGGACAAATTACTTAATGGGGGGCAGTATGGCGGACAAATTACTTAATGGGGCAATGTGGGGGCAAATTACACAATGGGGGCACTGTAGGGGGCACTGTAGGGGGCAGAAAATAAATCCCCTATCCAAAGAATAGGAGATAAGTGTCTGATCGGGGGGTCTGGCCGATGGGATTCCCCACGATCTCCTGTATGGTACTCCAGATCTCCTTGTGCCCGGAGCAGTGGTCAACACTCCCCCTCCATGTATCTATGGGAGCACTTGTGTATCTCCGAGTCTTCCATAGAGATACATGGAGGGGGAGTGTTGACCACACCACCGCTCCGTGCGGTGGTTGACACAGCTTATTTCTTGAGGACTGAGCCGGGGCGCCGTATGGGAGATCACGAGCATCCCAACGATCTTCGTGGGGGCCTCATGTTCGAGTTTTGCCTAAGGCCTCAAAAAGTCTAGAGCCGCCTCTGAAAGGACTTTCAATCATGTGACATGATGACATCATCAAAGGTCCTTTAGCCTACCATTACTGTATTCCAAAGGTCCTTCATACTGCTATGTACACCTTTTCTAGTACAATTCAGGCCACGCCGGGCCTTCTTCAGATACAGTCACATTGGGGGCCCGACCTGGCCCGAATTGTACTAGAAATGACACTGCCCCCAGGCCCCTTCTCAACTGGGGCCCCTAAGCAGCCTCTTCCCCTGCTTCCCTGAACGCCACTGGTGTGAAGGCACAGATATAGAGAAGGGGACAAAACATTTCTGCTGAACTGAACGTTTCCAAGAGCACAGTTGGCTCTGAATACGTTTGTCCATGTGATACTTTTTCAATAAATTAGCAAAGATTTGGAACATTCTGTTTTCACTTTACATTGTGGGGAATTAAGTGCAGAATATATAGTTTTATTATTTTAGCACAAGGCTGCAGCATAATAAAATGTAAAAACTGTGAAAGGTTCTGAAGGCTTTCTGAATGCACGGCATACTTTTTGGTTGACTTGTAGTTGGAGAACATACACCTTTTTAAATACTTTTTATTCTTCTATTTTGTTGGCTGAATAACTAAAAACTGTGATTCTGGCAGCGTTTTTTAGTGTCTGTCCCTGGGGGATAAAAACTTTCATTTTATAGTTCAAGTTATTACTTTTCAATTTGTCAATAATACTACATTTTATATGATAATTTTTATGAATTTTTACTGTAAAACATCAGACCGTGGCATCAGACTTGTTAATTAGGACAAGAGATGTTATTAGATGATTATATGCTCAGTCCTTTCGGCAAACGAAAGTCACTACTGTACATATGTGACAAATAAAGAGCAAATATCTATGTTCTCTGATTGATAAGGGGGTGATAACATGAAAGGTTCATGTCCCCCCGACCCCTGGGTCTAAATCCATACAGGAGGCTCTGTGGTATACCTGCTCTCCCTTTATGCTGCCTGTTGGTCTAACACTGACCCCCTTATCCACCTTCACAGAGGAGGAAATGACAGCCGCAAGTACAATATGTGCAGCTTCCAATTCAGTCTCCTTTAGCTCAGGCTGGATTCAGATTCTGACCCAGAAGTCATGCAGATGTAGAAACATTAACCTGTTCATTGTTCAGATCATGTAATGCTGAGACAATCGTTACAGTAATTGTATATGCTAACATCAACATGAAATCTCTGCAGGACAATCTGTAGATGTATCAGCCCTTCAGGGGTGCGCAACCCAGAGCTACTGTGACCGTGGGATTGAGTCTTATACTAAAGGAGGAACAACATTCAAGGATATTTATTTCTGCTCCAGTGGAGGAATAAGTGTCCAGAAAGTCGTCCTGACTCCGGCCGTCGTGTGTCTTCCACTGATGAGATGGCTTTTCTAGAAGATTTCCAGGTCCGTGCGGCCGATGAGAATGTTCCCGTCATTGTCAGATCTTTCCCCATTGTTTTTAATGATAAAACCTCAGAAATTCTTCTTCATGTCGATTGATGTTGTCTTAGATTTTTCCTATTGAATACATAATAAATGGCATTGTACAGAAAGATCTGTGGCCACGAGTTATCTCTTTGTACTGTAGACTAGTGTTGGGCGCAAATATTCGAATTGCGAATATTAATCGCGAATATCGGCACTTCGAGAATTCGCAAATATTTAGAATATAGTGATATATATTCGTAATTTCGAATATTCTAGATTTTCTTTTCATCAGTAACCTCCCTTCTTGCTTGTGGGCCAATGAGAAGGCTGCAATGTCTTTGTCACAGCTTAGCAACATCCCTAGCAACCAATAGGAAAGTTGTCGACCCCTTACTATATAAGAACCTCCCCAGCAGCCATTTTCTATCGTTTTTTAAAGTCCTGAGAGAGAGAGAGCAGTGTTATTGCTGTGCTCTGTGCTTTCCACACTACATTAGATAGATAGTTAGATAGCTTATATATGTAATACAGATAGTTAGTGCAGGTAGTCAGCGTAGGTTATATCCTGATATAGTGTAGGTTATATCCTGATATAGTGTAGGTTATATCCTGATATAGTGTAGGTTATATCCTGATATAGTGTAGGTTATATCCTGATATAGTGGGGCTGTTGCAGTGCAGGGTGTTAGGTAGTGTGATAGGTTCTGCTGTCCATACATACATCCAGACCTGCTAAAATGTGAAGTTTCACATATTGCGGCAAAATATTCGCATCATTAGTGCCGATTAGCGCAATCGCAAATATATTAGAGCACTCTAACTGTATATTAAGCCATTTTTAATGTTCTGCCGTGCCAACCATTTTCTCCAGTCTCAGGTAACTTTTAGCAGCTTGGAAAATGTAGCAAAAGTGACCCACGCCTCTATTTCGCACGCATTACGCGTATATTACATTGCTGATTTTTCGCAATCAAGAAAATAATCTCGAATTCGTGAATCTATGACGAATATATTCCCAAATATTCGTAAAATATTGCAAATTCGAATATAGCCCCTGCAGCTCATCACTACTGTAGACACTGCAGCCCCTATGGCCACAGCAAAGCATTGGATGTCCACCGGTTATGTCATTCGCAGGTAACTTTGCTCTTTGCTGAAAGACTGGTTTTCTCTATGTGAGCCACTGATCAGGTAAACCACACAAATCACCGAGTTATCATAGAGCAAAGGAACATCTAAAGAAAACAGCGATGTGTATTAATAAGTGGTGCAGTGATATTCTATTCTGTATAGAAAGGCCGGACGAGGACGAAAGGTAAGGGGAGGCCGACATGAGAGGTTTTGATAGTGTAGTGTCCCACTAGGTAAATGTGGGCACTACACAACGGTCAATTTGGCCACGTTGTTCTCCAACTCCCGTGGAACAGTGGCATTGTATTTTACATTACATTTTAATGTATATTGCTATGTTTTTATGTGTATTTTTCCTGTTATCTGTGTATCAGGCCTGTTAGGGTGTAGTTCCTCCTCCTAGACAGTAGAGGGAGCTAGGGAACCCCTAATATATATAGTCGGGTCCTGTTCAGGGAAAGGTGTGTAGAGTCAGAAGCAAGAGGACACTTTAGCCAGAGAGGAGCTGAAGTGTAGGCTCTGACATGCAGCTGGACAGCCCAGGCTTCTAGTTGCTACCAGGAGAAGAAGCTGCCTCCTGAGAGAAGACAAGTTCCTACAACAGAGCAGAGCCAAGTTGTTTCCAGCTAACAGAGAGCTGAAGGGCAGAAGGATATATTAAAAGCAAGGAGTTATATACCTGAGGAAGTTTCCCTAACCAAGGATAAAGCCAGCAATAGGGCATACGGCCTTGGGATAAAGACAGACAGGATTCTGAGGAAAAGTGCAGCCAGATCTGTAAGTGTTTAACCCTCTGAGTATCTTGCAAGAACATTGTGCCTGCCATTTGTATAAGCCTGCTTTTGACTTCTGCTGACATATGTTACTTTGCCAAAAGACTGTAAATGGTTGATTGTTCCAGTAAAAGGAAGTTTTGGTTCACGGCAACGTGTGTTCCTCCATTATTACTATCATCAATCGGTGTGCCACCGTTACCGGCACTGGGGTCACAAACTTAAAGGGATCTCGCCACGGGCACATTAAACCTGCAACACCCAGGGCACCTCACCTACCACTGGCCTGGTCCCTATACACAGAGAGTGCCCCAGAGGATTCAAGTGCCAGCCTTTCCATCACTGCTGTACGCCTGCCCAGGGTCTTCTATGAACTGTGAGTACCCAAAAGCAACCCTCGTTCTGCCTATTAACCGTGACCTGCCACTCACTCACCCTGTGTCACAACCAGACAGTTGAGAAGCTCTGACAGGAGCCGTTCAGATCCTCCCCCTTGAGTTTCTTTGTTTTGGTTTCTGTTCCTCACCTCGTTAGGCTATCTCAGCTGTCATGCAGTCAGACTCATTACCTCCCTTTAAATTCTTCCCCATAAGGTAGTAGGGTGCGGCTGATACAACTTCCTGGAATGTGTGTGCATGCTGTCCTCAGCGCCCAGCTACCAGTTCCCACTCCACAGTCGTCTGCAGATAAGTTCTGTTTAAGTATTTATGATTTTCTGTTGTCTGGATTCAGGTGACCCTGACTCCCTCCGTGTCTGTGTAGGGAGCCGGTGGTCGTGTCCCCTCACTATTGTAGGGCCTTCAGGTTAAGATAGCCGAGGTACGTGGATATGCGCCCATTCACCTTTGGAGTGGTCGCATAGGCTGAGCAATAAGGGAGAGCGGCAGGTCGATTGCAGGGGTCTCCCTTTTGTTCCTTAGTTGTGGATCCAGTGTGTCATCGTTTGTATTTGTATCATCTTGTTTCCTGTACACCATCCGTGACATTATCAGCCGCCTAAACCGTCTCAAGCATGGATCCGGTTACACTTTTGGCTGAACGCTTTCAGGGTCTTTCTTTGGAGGTAGCTGATCTCCGTAAGACTTTTTCTCAGTTTCAAGTGACCGGTTCAGCTTGCGTTCATGGAGTTTGTGCTGAGCCTAAGATTTCGCTCCCGGATACGTTTTCCGGGGGTAGTGAGAATTTTGTACGTTTTAGAGAGGCTTGCAAACTCCATTTTCGCCTTCTTCCCCATTCTTCCGGTGATGAAGAACGAAGGGTGGGCATCATTATATCGCTGCTCAGAGGTAATGCTCAGTCCTGGGCCTTTTCGCTGCCGGAGGGGGCACGGCCCCTCCGTTCAGTGGATGAATTCTTTTTAGCCCTGGGTCAGATATATGATGATCCGGATCGTATTGCTCTGGCTGAGTCTAGACTACGTCTGTTATGCCAGGGTAAACAATCCGCAGAGATATACTGCTCAGAATTTCGGAGATGGGCAGCAGATACGGGTTGGAATGATGCTGCACTCCGAAGTCAATTTTGCTATGGTCTTTCTGAGGGATTGAGAGATGCATTTGCCTTTCATGAAAGACCTACCTCCTTGAATTCTGCTATGTCTCAGGCTGTTCGTATTGACAGGCGTCTTAGAGAAAGAGGAGAGATCTCTCCTTCTTGTCATACTCAGTCCCGGGACAGTGCAGCGGTGTCATTCTGTGCACAGGGGTCTCAGTCGCTGTCAGCCCCTTCTGAGCAGGAGCCCATGCAGCTGGGGTTGATTGCCTCTGACAATAGAAGATTCAGCCCGCAGGGGAGGGTTTGCTTTTGTTGTGGAGGTATAAATCATCTGGCAAATGTTTGTCCCTCTAGGAGATTCAGGCAGTTTTCTGGGAGTAATAAAGAGACAAAAAGGAAGAAATCTTTTAAGAATATTCCGTCTGTTACTATTGGCAGGGTTGAGGCGGAAATTGAAGATTTTTCTTTTGCTTGTAGTTCCCGTTTTGTCCTGCCTGCTAGGGTGGCGCTAGAGAGCAAGAGCATTTTTTGTGAGATTTTTGTGGATAGTGGAGCAGCTGTCAACCTCATTGATAACCAATTTGCAATAACTCATGGTTTCCAGGTATGCACTTTGGGAAAAGATATTCCTGTTTTTTCTATTGATTCAGCTCCACTTTCTCAGAAATCATTAAAGGGCATAGTTCACAATATCCGTTTAATTGTGAATGATGCTCATGTTGAGGATGTGTCATGTTTCGTCCTTAGCGGTTTGCCTACTCCTCTAGTGTTGGGGCTACCCTGGCTCACTAAACATAACCCCACCATTGATTGGCAAGCGAGGCAAATAAATGGTTGGAGTAACTTTTGCAGAGAGAATTGCCTCATAACATCTATTTCTGAGGTTTCTACTAAGACTGTACCACCTTTCCTCTCTGAATTTTTGGATGTCTTCTCTGAGAGTGGAGTTCAGGGTTTACCTCCGCACAGGGAGTATGATTGCCCTATTGATCTCATCCCAGGCGCCAAGCTGCCTAAATCTCGTTTATACAATCTTTCCCAACCTGAGAGGGTCGCGATGCGTGCTTATATCTCTGAGAGTCTGAGAAAAGGACACATACGACCCTCAAAGTCACCTGTTGCCGCTGGTTTTTTCTTTGTTAAGAAAAAAGATGGTTCTTTAAGACCTTGTCTGGATTTCAGGGAGCTGAACAGTATCACTATTCGTGATCCTTATCCGCTTCCTCTAATCCCGGATTTGTTTAACCAGGTTGTTGGGGCTAAAGTCTTTTCCAAATTAGACCTAAGAGGGGCATACAACCTGGTCAGGGTCAGAGAAGGAGACGAATGGAAGACGGCTTTCAATACCCCTGAGGGCCATTTTGAGAATTTAGTTATGCCTTTTGGTTTGATGAATGCTCCAGCCGTTTTTCAGCATTTCGTCAACAGCATTTTTTATCATTTAATGGGAAAATTTGTATTAGTGTATTTGGATGACATTTTGATTTTTTCTCCTGATTTCAAGACTCATAAGGAACACTTATGTCAGGTCTTACTCATCCTGCGGGAGAATAAATTATACGCGAAACTGGAAAAATGTGTGTTTGCGGTTCCAGAGATCCAATTTCTGGGGTTTCTTGTCTCCGCTTCTGGTTTTCGCATGGACCCCGAGAAGGTTCGCGCTGTGCTTGAGTGGGAGCTTCCTGAGAATCAGAAGGCGCTGATGCGTTTTTTGGGCTTTGCTAATTATTACAGGAAATTTATTTTGAATTATTCCTCTGTTGTTAAACCACTCACGGATATGACCAGAAAGGGGGTTGATTTTTCTTCCTGGTCGGTAGAGGCGCGTAAGGCCTTTTCTAATATCAAGGAGAGTTTTGCTTCCGCTCCCATCCTAGTACAACCTGATGTTTCGTTACCCTTCATAGTTGAGGTTGATGCTTCTGAGGTAGGGGTGGGTGCGGTCTTGTCTCAGGGTTCCTCTCCTGCCAAATGGCAACCGTGTGCCTTTTTCTCAAAGAAGCTCTCCTCCGCAGAGAGAAATTATGATGTGGGAGATAGGGAATTGTTGGCCATCAAGTTGGCTTTTGAGGAATGGCGCCATTGGCTAGAGGGAGCCAGACACCCTATTACCGTGTTTACTGACCATAAAAATCTGGCCTACTTGGAGTCAGCCAAGCGTCTGAACCCGAGACAGGCCAGATGGTCTTTGTTCTTTTCAAGGTTTAATTTTGTTGTTACGTTCCGCCCTGGGGTTAAGAATGTGAAGGCAGATGCCCTGTCACGTTGTTTCCCGGGAGGTGGGAATTTTGAAGACCCGGGTCCCATTTTAGCTGAAGGTGTGGTGGTCTCTGCTCTTTTTCCTGAATTGGAGGCAGAGGTGCAGGCAGCCCAGTCAGAAGCTCCTGATCTTTGTCCTCCTGGGAGGTTGTTTGTGCCTCTCGCTTTGAGACACAAGATTTTTAAAGAACACCACGATACGGTCCTTGCTGGGCACCCGGGGACAAGAGCCACACTGGATCTCATTGCTCGGAGATTCTGGTGGCCTGCGCTTCGTAAGTCGGTTGAGGGTTTTGTGGCAGCTTGCGAGACTTGCGCTCGTGCCAAGGTCCCTCATTCACGGCCATCAGGTCCTCTCCTTCCTTTGCCCATTCCTTCCCGTCCTTGGACACATCTGTCCATGGACTTCATAACGGACTTGCCTCGTTCCTCGGGGAAGTCTGTGATTCTGGTGGTGGTGGACCGTTTTAGCAAAATGGTGCATTTTATCCCTTTTCCTGGTTTGCCCAATGCTAAGACGCTGGCGCAGGCATTTGTTGACCACATTGTCAAATTGCATGGGATTCCTTCAGACATAGTCTCTGATAGGGGCACGCAGTTTGTTTCCAGATTCTGGAAGGCTTTCTGTTCTCGCTTGGGGGTTCGCTTGTCATTCTCTTCTGCTTTCCATCCGCAGTCGAATGGCCAGACAGAGCGTGTCAATCAGAATCTGGAGACATATCTGCGCTGTTTTGTGGCGGAGAATCAGGAGGATTGGTGTTCTTTTTTGTCCCTTGCTGAGTTTGCTTTAAATAACCGTCGTCAGGAGTCCTCTGATAAGTCACCATTTTTTGGTGCATATGGGTTTCATCCGCAGTTTGGGACTTTCTCTGGAGAGGGCTCTTCTGGTTTGCCTGATGAGGACAGATTCTCCTCGTCTTTGTCATCTATTTGGCAAAAGATTCAGGATAATCTAAAGAACATGAGTGAGAGATATAAGCGTGTGGCGGATAAGAGACGTGTGCCTGGTCCGGACCTGAATGTTGATGATTTGGTGTGGCTGTCTACCAAGAATATCAAATTGAAGGTTCCCTCCTGGAAGTTGGGTCCTAGGTTTATTGGGCCTTACAAGATCCTCTCTGTCATCAATCCTGTTGCCTACCGTCTTGATCTTCCTCAGACTTGGAAGATCCATAATGTTTTTCATAAGTCCTTATTGAAACCTTATGTTCAACCTATTGTACCCTCGCCTTTGCCTCCTCCTCCGATTATTGTTGATGGAAATCTTGAATTTCAGGTCTCTAGGATTGTGGATTCTCGTCTTGTCCGCGGTTCCCTCCAGTACCTCGTTCATTGGGAGGGTTATGGTCCTGAGGAGAGGATGTGGGTCCCAGTGACGGACATTAAGGCCTCTCGCCTAATCAGGGCTTTCCATAGGTCCCATCCTGAGAAGGTGGGCCCTGAGTGTCCGGAGTCCACTCCTAGAGGGAGGGGTACTGTCACAACCAGACAGTTGAGAAGCTCTGACAGGAGCCGTTCAGATCCTCCCCCTTGAGTTTCTTTGTTTTGGTTTCTGTTCCTCACCTCGTTAGGCTATCTCAGCTGTCATGCAGTCAGACTCATTACCTCCCTTTAAATTCTTCCCCATAAGGTAGTAGGGTGCGGCTGATACAACTTCCTGGAATGTGTGTGCATGCTGTCCTCAGCGCCCAGCTACCAGTTCCCACTCCACAGTCGTCTGCAGATAAGTTCTGTTTAAGTATTTATGATTTTCTGTTGTCTGGATTCAGGTGACCCTGACTCCCTCCGTGTCTGTGTAGGGAGCCGGTGGTCGTGTGCCCTCACTATTGTAGGGCCTTCAGGTTAAGATAGCCGAGGTACGTGGATATGCGCCCATTCACCTTTGGAGTGGTCGCATAGGCTGAGCAATAAGGGAGAGCGGCAGGTCGATTGCAGGGGTCTCCCTTTTGTTCCTTAGTTGTGGATCCAGTGTGTCATCGTTTGTATTTGTATCATCTTGTTTCCTGTACACCATCCGTGACACCCTGCAGGGCTGCGTACTGCAGTAGAAAGGGCCATGGCAGGAGTGAGTTAATAGTGGTGGAGAGAAGGTGTTTAGGGAGACAAAGGGGGTGGGATTTAAGTTTTAAAAGAAGGTGGCCGGGGGTGAGAGGGCGTCATTTTGGAGGAAAAACTCCCACCCTCCCACATTAAGGTATAAAAAAAAAAAAGGAGAGGTCTGGGGGTGATGTAATAAGGGTGACACGGTAGTCAGTTGGGGGGATGGGGTGGATTATGGGCAGGTGTGGCTGTCGCGGCTGTCGTGACGGTGGGAGATCATAGAAGCTAGTGGTATATGATGGTATTGGAAATGGGAGGGCCTTAATGGTGGGGCTGGACTCTCATTTTTTAAGGCACTTGGTTGGTTCGGAGAGGCGTCCATCAGTTGGTGTCTCCGAGCTGGTGTTTTACGGCTGGAGTCAAGATGAAATTGCCATGTTGGCTTCTTATGGATGGTAACATTTTGGGGCTTCAACGATCTCCCTCGTCAGGGGTTAATGTTATTGTTTTTATGGATGTATTTATTTTATTAATAAAAATGGCTGCTGTGGCCGATTTAATTCAAGCAAAGTGTGTTGCGTGCTTATTGGGAAGGACTTCGGGGAGGAGAAAATGTGAGGTTTATGGGGGAGGCCCTGAGTAATTAACCAATAACCTATTCATGTACTTGTGGTCAGTTTTATACAACACTAGCAGAATAACTCGGCTTCGTACAGGTATGCCTTCCTCTGGATCAACTTGTAGGATGACAGGCCGAACTGGATGGACAAATGTCTTTTTTCGGCCTTATGTACTATGTTAGTTACTATGTTACTATGTTATATTTTGACTATTTTATTTAATGTTTATGTGATATCCACAGTTCCCTCATAACAGTGACCTCCTCAGTACCCAACACCCTTAACAGTGACATTTTCAGTACTAGTGATGATCGAACACCAAAGTATTCGGGTGTTCGGCCTGAACACATTGCTATATTCGTGTGCTCGGCTGAGCACCCGAGTATAATGGAAGACAATGGGAGACAACCAGGCACCCCCTGCTCTGAAGAGGGGAGGGTGCCTGGTCCATTGGAAAAGGTCAGAAAGTGACAGAAACACCACCGAAATGGATCAGGAACAGCATGGGGACGATGTCTGGATGCATCTTGGACTCCCAGGTCGCTGCTGGGAACCATGTTGTCCGAGTAGTACGCCACTTTTACAGACTGACAAAAATACGCACAAAACCCCCACAAAAAAAATCTATTTTACATGAAAAATTGTTAGGAAACATTCTTTCCTGTATATTCAATTGTATATAAAGTGCAAGTGCTGCACAAAATTACAAGCAAGAGGCACTCTGAAACAACCTGTATATCACATAAAGGAGGGCCTCATTCACATTATGGTACAACAGTTCAGGTAGTGGGACTCCTACACTCATAAAGCCTATGCACTAAGTGAAAGGGCTGCCAAAAATTACAAGGAACCGGCACTCCAATACACCCTTTGTTACACATAAAGGAGGACATCATACATACCCGTGAAAAATTATGATTGATGGCCTGCTGGTGACCCTCAAATTATTATTATTATTATTATTATTAAAGTTCAAGAATCCAAGGAAGGCAGCAGGCGCGTGGCCATTACCCACTCCCGACTCGGGGAGGTAGTGACGATAAATAACAATACAGGACTCTTAAGATGCCCTGTTATTGGAATGAGTAATAAAAAATTACAGGGAATGTCACTGCGGTATTTTGGATGAGGAAACGTTATACAGGATAGGCTCTGCTGTCGCTTTGTTGACTCTAGATAACTTCTGCCTGATCGCACGTCCTCGTGACGTCCACGATCCATTTGGATATCTTCCCTATCAACTTTTGATATTCTTTTATGCGCCTAACATGGTGACCACCGGTAACGGGGAATCATTGTTGGATTTTGGAGAGGGAGCCTGAATACGGCAATGACTACCACTTTAAAGAAAGGCAGCATAAGTTGAGGGTCTGCAGGTGAGCTGACCCTATAAAAGATTTGAGTTGAGGGCCTGAAGGTGAGCTGACCCTGTAAAAGATTTTAGGTTCGGGCCTGCGGGTGAGCTGACCCTGTAAAACATTATATGCGAGGGCCTGCAGCTGAGCTGGCCCTATAAAACATTATATGTGAGGGCCTGCAGTTGAGCTGACCCTCTAAAACATTAGGGACAAGGGCCTGCTGGTGAGCTGACACTCTAAAACATTATATGTGACTACCTACTGGTGAGCTGATGCTCTAAAACATTATAAGCGAGTGCCTGCTGGTGATCTGTCACTCTAAAACATTATATGCGAGTGCTCCAACATGTGGAACGTAGAGTTCCAGCGCGTGCTCACGTAGCACAACAGTCGGTGAGCTGGAAGCAGTTGCTGCAGTGTTGACAGACCGGCTGAAGCTGTGGACGACTTGCGGAAATGGGCACACATGCGGCGCACCTTTACTAGTAGCTCTGGCAAATTGGTGTAGGTTTTGGTAAACCGCTGAACCACTAAGTTTAAAACATGGACTAGCATGGGATGTGTGTCAGTTTGCCGAGATCCAAAGCCGCCACCAAGTTACGTCCATTTTCAGACACAACCATGTCTGGTTGTAGGTTGAGTGGTGAGAGCCACAGCTCGGTCTGTTCCCTTTTATCCTTGCCACAGCTCTGCGGCGGTGTGCTGTTTCTCCCCTAAACAGATCAGTTTCAGCACGGCCTGTTGACGCTTACCCACAGCAGTGCTACACTCCTTCCAGCTAGCAACTAATAGCTGACTGCTGCTGGAGGTGGAAATGGAGAAGGAGGCGGCGGAGGAGGAGAAGTGGGGTTGGAGCCAGTAATATAGCGACTGGTCGAGACCCTGATGGACGTAGGGCCCGCAATCCTGGACGTGGGTAGCACTTGTGCCATTCCAGGGTATGACTCACTCCCGGCTTCCACAACGTTCACCCAGTGTGCGATCAAGGAAATGTAATGTCCCTGGCCACCAGCACTTGTCCATGTGTCCGTGGTTAAGTGGACCTTCCCAGTAACTGCGTTGGTCAGGGCATGTTGTTCTGGGACACATGCTGGTGTAAGGCGGGCATGGCACACCATGAAAAATAGTGGCGGCTGGGGACTGCCTACCGATGGACGGCCACCGACATCAGGCTGCGGAAGGCCTCAGTGTCCACAAGCCTAAATGGCAACATTTCAAGGGCCAGTAAATTCAAAAGTTGCGCATTTAGTGCTCTGGTTTGTGGGTGGGTGGGTATTTGCGCTTGCGTTCAAATGACTGAGTTACGGATATTTGGACTCCAGGGAAGTGGATGTTGTTGCTGATGGTTCATGCGAAGGTTCAGGTGCAGGGCGAGGGGCATCCAGGCCTACGCCTTCGACAGGGGATTGGCCAGCAGTGCGTAACACAGGGGAAGAGGAGGCAGTGGTGTGACCCCCAGACCCAGATTGTGGACCCAGGCGTTCGGCCCACTTGTTGCTTGAATGTCATGTGGCGGATCATGCTGGTGGTGGTGAGGTTGCTAGTGTTCACGCCCCGGCTCATTTTGGTACGGCACAGGTTGCAAACTACCACTCTTTTGTCGTTTGCACTTTCCTTAAAAAAGCTCCATACTGCGGAACACCTACTCCTTGACAATGTAGATTTAAGCATATGGGTGCTCGGTGTAACGGTTGCCGGCCTGTTTGGTGTGGGCCGACTTCTCCCTTTTGCAACCCCACTGCCTCTTCCAGCCTGTTGCGGTGCTGCGGATCCCTCTCCCTCTGTACTGCTGTCCTCACTTGGCTTTTCACCTTCCCATGTTGGGTCAGTGACCTCATCATCAACCACCTCCTCTTCCACTTCCTTACTCTGCTCATCCTCCTAACTTGACCTAACCACAACCTCGTGAATAGGCATGAGTGAACCCGAACTGTATAGTTCGGGTTCGTACCAAATTTTGGGGTGTTCGTGACAAGGACCCGAACATTTACGTAAAAATTCAGGTTCGTTGTTCAGCGATTTCTATGCAGCAAAGCAGCCAATCAACAAGCGTCATACTACTTGCCCCAAGAGGCCATCACAGCCATGCCTACTATTGGCATGGCTGTTATTGGCCAAGTGCAGCATGTGACCCAGCCTCTATTTAAGCTGGAGTCACGTAGCGCCCCCCGTCACTCTGCTCTGATTAGTGTAGGGAGAGGATGCAGCTTCTGTTAGGGCGAGATTAGGCAGGGATTAACTCAGCAAAAACACTTAATGAAGTGATCGATCTACAGCTGTGAATAATTCAACTTCTGCTAGTTAATTGCTCACTGTTTTTAGGCTGCCCAGAGCGTTTTTCTGTAACTTTTTTCTGGGGTGATCGGCGGCCATTTTTTGTCTTGTGGTGCGCCAGCACAAGCTGCCACCGAGTCCATTAATCCATCAATAGTATTTTTTTTTTTTTTGCTATATCCTACATCAGGGGCTTGGCTGTGCTTATTGTAACCCCTAGAAACTCAGGATAGAATTTTCTATATTTTATTGAGGGGTGAAATTCACTTGCAAAAATAGCAATCCCCTAAATCTGGTGTCTTTTCCCAGGGTCTCCACTGCTTCAGAAAAAAGGACCTGTTCCCTTTTGGTGAGCTTCCCCTTTAATGGATATTTAAATAGCACATGGGGATGGCGTGCAGGATGAGCCAGGGCCCAAACCGGAAGTTTAAGTCCCTCCCAGCTAAAAGCCAACTAGTGGCCAAGGTCAGCAAGGGAAAAACATGATAAGCTAGCCCCAGATGTATATGTATATTTATCGCCATGTATACTGGCGTGAAACTTATAAAAATATGCCATAGACCAGTCGGATCGCCAGCCAAACCAACCAAGAACATGACACCCCCGATACGAAAAAACTGGACCACCACCCTATCTGTGAGCCCGTACTTGACACCAACGAGTCAACCTCAAACCCAGATCCACCTCACAAAAATCACCAAATTTTCCCCCCCACTGAACCGATCCCGCAAAAGACAAATTTCCGGCATAGAGGGAGAAGAGGTGGAAAACGCAGACAGTCCTGCAAAGAAAAAACTAAAACCCAAGAAAATCCTGAAATAACATCACCTACTGCATTAGAGAGATCCAAGGGGATATTTAATCTCTCCAAGTACAATCTAGACTCCAATGAGATATTACTTCTGAGCAAGGGACTTTCATTTTGCCCCACGGATCAATCTGATCTCTTTGAGGTGTTTGTTGACCTAAACCAATTTATTAGGAAGCTTACACTACAGAGACATTTTGCGGGCAAATCCCTAGAACCCAAGGGTATATCCAAACAGACCCCAGCTTTGACCGATACATCCGTCCAGGTACCTATTCCCTGTGACCTCAGAGGGAAATCCACTTTTTACCCATTAGATAGTAAAGGCCCCTACATTGAATACTTCTATGATACAACAATGAGGGACCTCAAAGAGGCTCTTACCAAACCAAAAACAGACAATACCGACAAGGGACTAGGGTACAAGATCAAGGAAAATCTGAAACATAAGGAAAAACTTGCCATCAAAACCCTAATGAGGAATAAGGAAATTGTTATAAAAAGTGCAGACAAGGGAGGGGGGATTGTTATTCTAGATACAGAATACTACATTGCGGAATCCATGAGGATCCTTTCAGATAAGAATTTTTATAAGCCCGTCAGAAGACCCTACCCGAGATTTCAAAAAATCACTCTTTGATTTAATTCTAATAGGTTACGAAGGGGGACTAATTGATAAGAAACTGAAAAATTTCCTCCAAACAGCACACCCCTCGACCCCACGGTTCTATTTCCTGCCAAAGATACATAAATCTCTAACCAACCCCCCAGGTAGGCCAATTATATCAGGGGTTGGGGGCCTTACAGCAAACCTATCGGCATACGTGGACAATTATCTACAGAAATATGTTACCAAGCTCCCTTCTTATATTAGGGACACAGCCCACCTGATTACCTCACTTGAAGGCTTGTGTTGGGAAAATGATTTTATTTGGGTTACATTGGACGTGTCGGCCCTTTATACCAACATTAGACATGAACTGGGCATCGCTGCTATTATCCATACGTTGTCCCAGGACACTCAGATGCCAGATAGTCAGAGGGATTTTATTGGTAGGGCCATGGAATTTATTTTAAAATATAACTACTTCACTTTTAATAACAACTTTTATTTGCAAACCCAAGGTACGGCAATGGGCACCAAATTTGCCCCGTCCTACGCCAATCTATTTATGGGCAGGTTTGAAGAGAAATTTGGTCTTTTATCCCATCCGAACATAAAATTTTACCGTAGATTCATAGATGATATTATTTTTATTTGGCAGGGTGATAGTATAGAATTATGTAATTTTATTGAGAAACTAAATTTAAATGACTGGAATCTGTCTTTTACTCTGGAGTATAACACTACATCAATTATCTTTTTGGATCTTAAAATCACCATAGAGGATAAGAAAATTGTCACACAAACCCATTTTAAGACAGTCGACGCTAATAGTTACTTGGAGTACTCAAGCTGTCACCATACAAAGTGGATTAGAAATATCCCATTCAGTCAATTAAAAAGGATAAGGAGAAATTGCTCGGATGATCACACGGTGAAGAGCCAAATAGGATTCCTCAAGAAGAGATTCAGGGACAAAGGTTACCCAAAAAAACTATTAGAAAATTCCATTAAAAGAATCGCTAAAACCACTCAACAAGAGAGTCTACAACCAAAGTCAGACAAGTCTGCATCTGGAGAACAAGACCCTGGTTCCATCCGCCGTCTAAACTTGATCACCAGATATAGCTCCCAACACAACCTGATTAGAGAAATTTTAAGAAAAAATTGGTCAATATTACTAAAAGATCCTCTTTTGAATAAAGGCATTGCCCCTATACCCATCCTCACGTTCCGTAGAGCCAAAACTCTGAAAAATCTATTAGCCCCTCCTGCCCGAAATTAGACCACCCCTCAAAAACATCTAAGGGCACACTAGGTGTTTTTAAATGTAAAGGTAGCAGGTGTAAATGTTGCCTCATGATTACACATGATATCCAGAATATAAGAAATCCCTAGAATGGCGAAATCTTCACATTTAAACAACACATGGACTGTAGCACAATGAATGTAATTTACCTTCTCCAATGCTCTTGTTCACTCTTTTACGTAGGCCGTACTACACAAACCCTACGTGAAAGAATGAATGAACACCGCTCCAACATCACAAGAAAAGTGCTCACTCATAGTGTGTCCAGACACTTTGCCAAAATACACGATAGTAACCCTATAAGTCTACGGGTGACTCCAATCGAACAGGTCACTCATTGTTTTCAGACACTATGTAAAAAAGAAATGTACTGGATATTTCACCTAAACACTTTAACACCATACGGTCTTAATGAGTGCCTTGAATATGTAAATTTTTAATTTTTAATACAAAAATGCAACAACGTAATGTATTACTAAGGAATTAACCAATATCCCTTTAAATAAGGAACCAACACCTTATAAATTTATCCAGTTATATTATTTTAACATATTTATAATTCCGAACATAACTATTAATCCACCGGTTCATTCAGTGTAATATAATTTTAATTTAAATATATTAATAATCCACTGGTCCATTTAGTTTTATTTTATTTTATTTTAATTTATTCTATTTCATTATCAATTATATTCCATCCCCATCCTTTTCATTTTAGTTAGGATTTTATATTTATATATATTTTTTATCCATATATATATGTATATTTAGATCTATTAATTTTTATCATACCAATCCCTATCTATTATAATTATTGTATAGACCATCAGATAATTGAATCTTCTTGTCTCATATCCTTATCTTACATTTTACTATGCAGTAGGTGACTTATCCCACGTCCTCTCAAACATAAAATATGATACAACTGTCGACATCTGAGGTATAGTTCCATACCGGAACACATATGAGAGCCGCGATCCCTACCGGAAGTCGCTGTGCGTTCCATCGTGGAACGCACAGGAAGTTGATGTTCGGGCCGCTTACCGGAAGTCGCGGTGCGTTCCACGCTGGAACGCATGGCGATCCGACTGGTCTATGGCATATTTTTATAAGTTTCACGCCAGTATACATGGCGATAAATATACATATACATCTGGGGCTAGCTTATCATGTTTTTCCCTTGCTGACCTTGGCCACTAGTTGGCTTTTAGCTGGGAGGGACTTAAACTTCCGGTTTGGGCCCTGGCTCATCCTGCACGCCATCCCCATGTGCTATTTAAATATCCATTAAAGGGGAAGCTCACCAAAAGGGAACAGGTCCTTTTTTCTGAAGCAGTGGAGACCCTGGGAAAAGACCCCTGAAGGTAAATAATGTTTTAATAGGCAAATAATGATTTAGCATATTACAAAATGGAACTCAACCTGTTTATAGTAGGGATTGGATGGATATTTATGTTTCATTGAATGAATATGGTGTAGCATTACTTATAAGTGGAATATACAACAGTCTGACCCTCTTTTTTATATTACAAGTTTATATTACAAGTGTTGTTTTGTTGATATAGACATGTGAATGTGTATTTATTATATCTATTTATTCTATTCATGACGATGCATATTTTTATGTATTTTTTATATTTTTGTATATTTATATATTTCATATATTTTCAGATATTTTCATACATTTTTCATATACTCCATTGTTTGCACTTCTGTGTATCCAGCTGATTTTACTATATTGTATGTCTAAAAAAACTTTTTTGTTCTCTTAATACCCCTGAAGAAGGAGGACTATAACACCTCCGAAACGCGTTGGGATATTTTATTGTAATAAACCACATTGATCAGAAGCCTTGATGTTGGCTGCCATCAATTGATATCATTCTACATGAGATCCCGGCTAGGGGGGCAGTTGGCCACGGGTGTCTTGAGCTTTATCCTGTGACTAACCCCCCCTGTGAAGTGAGTACTCCAGCTGTCATCATCAGGAATCTCCCCTTAGGAGAGTATTCCATGTATTCACTATATATCACCATTTATTATCCTCCGGCATTAGGGGGTACTAACCACTACATTTAATTCTTCCACATCCTTGGGAGTGGCGCCTTTTACAGTGTTTTCTCTTTTCTGAAACCCGTCCGGTTGGATCCATCTTGTCCTTTGGAGCCTCCAGACTAGATTCACTTGTATTGGTATTTGTCTATTGGGAATGAAAAAAAATTTTCATCTCCCTAAAACACTTGTGCAGCCTTCCCCAACAAGTCATTGAACAGGCACATAGTTTGTGGTGCTCTTTCATCTCATTCTATAGGATATTTTATACCTTTCTAATTTACATCTACATCTTCTCCATCCCTCTGGCGCCTTTTCCCCCCAGGACCTCCAGTCCTGGTGGGACCACTCAACCTCTTTTTTCTTTTCTCTTTGCTATTTCATTTCACACACTGATCCCTTTGTTGAAGGAAATAGGTGACAAGGCTAGTCGGGACATGTATACACACTAGCACCTGCACCCAAATTATTGAACGGGGTACAGGTGTAGTAGGGCCGAATTTGTCACTTGGCACATTGCACAGACGAGCCTTCAGGGCTTTTACATAGGGCTGCCCTAGCCTGAATGGGCAGGCAATGATCCCAGAGCAGTATGCAAATTCAGCTCTGCTACATATATTCTATATATATCCCCGACGGCCTTAGAAATCAAGTCCCCCATAGACGCTCATAGACCTACTGTAGGCAGTGGTGTCCCCTGTGCTGAAGGATTCTGGGTAAGAGCAATGCCTCTGTTCAAACGTGGTGGAGGAAGGTTCGGGGTCACAACTGTTAACCATTTCAAGTCTGTCCTGGAAGTGGTTTTCGCAGGGAGCTGAGTATTGATGAGCGGGAGGTGCCATATTCGATTTCGCGATATTTCGCAAATATTCGATTGAATATTCGTCTTATATTCGTCAAAATCAAATATTCGTCATTATTCTATTTAGCGCGAATAATATCCGATTTAATTATTCGCGTATTGCGATTTTTCTTTTGACAGTATAAGGAAACGTTCCTATGACTATGGCTAGGCTAATATGTGTATTTTACGAATATTCGTAATATTGCTCTAACTTCGTCTTTTAGAATATTCGTAATATTCTAAAAGACGAATTTAGAGCAAAATTACGAATATTCGTAAAATACACTTATAGATTGTAATTTAGCTAATATAGTGCTATAATCTTTTTTTTTTTGTAAATTTTTTTTTGCCTCTTCTGAACTTCAGTTTTGGAAAATATGTACACTATTAAAAAAATTACTATAGCACTATATTAGCTAAATTGCAGTCTATATGTGTATTTTACGAATATTCGTAATATTTCTCTAACTTCGTCTTTTAGAATATTACGAATATTCTAAAAGACGAAGTTACAGCAATATTACGAATAAATTTGTTATTTCGAATATTCGTATTTTTTTCCAATGTGTACTGTTATTCCACTTTGGCATACTGCTCCCCGACAAGCGTCCCCGTAACCATGGGAACGCCTGTGCGTTAGAATATACCATCGGATCTGAGTTTTCACGATCTCAGGGAAAACTCAGATCCGATGGTATTTTCTATCCCACAGGCGTTCCCATGGTGACGGGGACGCTTGTCGGGGAGGAGTATGCGAACATCTGTACAGATAGGAAAAAAATAATGCTAAAATTAAAAATAACGAATATATTAACTATATTGCTATGTATTCGTTTTTTAGAATATTGGTCATTTTATTTTCCATATGAAAACATGATTCCCCCTGCTTAAGTTGCTTGTGGGCCAATGGCTTATTGACCCACAAGAAAGAAGCAGGAATCATGTTTTCAGATGTTAAAAAATGACGAATATTCGATATAACGAATATATAGCACTATATAAAAAATATTAGCAAATTTACGAAGTTACGATATTCGCGATTAATATTCGCGATTCGAATATTCGAGCTCAACACTAGAGCTGAGGGGCATCTCTGGCACACGGGCGAAGGCGGGGGGAATTGGACGGCTCGCTGGCAGGTTCTGTTTACAGATTGTAGAAGAGGAGGCTTCACAGGCACTGACGTCATTGGGGAAAGTACGGCCGGCTTCTGCCTGGATAGTTCCCACAGGTTCAGAGGTACTCCCGTCGTGAAGTGGAAACTCACTGGCAGACAAACACACACATATACTCACTGACAAACATACACATACTCACTGACATAAATACACAGGCAGACACTCACTCAGTCAAACACTTAAACACTCACCTCCCTGGGGTCCAGTGTGGTGCAGCTCCTCAGTGCTCCAGTGAGCCGTTTAGTATGCCGGGGCCGGATTCGGAATGACGTCATATTTCGGCATCACAGAGGGCGCACGAGGGAGGAGTGGGGAGCTGCTAGAACAGCCTCCCTTGCCGCCCGCCTCCTCTCCTCCGGTAATTTACTGGCAGAGCAGGCACCTGCCATCAGGGTAAGCAGATGCCTGCTCTGCCATATTTAAGAAGGACCTCCACCTCCTGGCCCCCCTGTAACGGCGCTGGGGGCGGCTCAAGAGCCGCTCACCCTTTCGCCTAGTTCACCTATATGGTTGCGCCGGCCCTCGAAGAGAGGGTGGTGCTTAACCAACTGGAAGCATTATCTTCATCAATCCAACCGACCAACTGTTCGCACTGGTCCGACTTGGACAGTGTTGTCCTGTGCCGCCCAGCTAAGTTGGACATGAAGCTGGGTACGGTGGATGTTTTTTTTTTTCTGGTGCACTGGCAGCAGGAACTGTTTAATTGCGCCCATGGCCACGGCCTCTGCGTGCACCATCACCATTGTTTTACAGTCTGCTAAAGACACCGTTTTCTGATGCTGGACAGTATATGTCACAGAAACACAGAATATGGACACTATATTAGGCCCAGATTATTGGAATTTGCCCTAAAGAAACAGTTTTCGGATGGTGTACTGTATATGTCACAGAAAGCCACACACTATGGACACTAGATTAGGCCCAGATTATTGGAATTTGCAATACAAACTCAGTTTTCGGATGCAGGACAGTATATGTCACAGAAACACACAGAATATGGACACTAGATTAGGCCCAGATTATTGGAATCTGCGGTACAGACACTGTTTTCTGATGTAGTTTATATTTATGTTTTTCACTATATCTGGCCCTGACAACCACACAAGGTGTTGAAGCGCAGATCACACAATTCACGGATTACACCGTTGACAGCAAAAATGTGGATAGATTATGGGAAAAAATAGTGTTTTCTTTATTATAATTTTTTCCCTATATCTGGGCCTGACAACCACACAATCTATTGACGCGCAGATCACACAATTCACGGATTGCACCGTTGACAGCAAAAACGTGGATTATGGGAAAAAATTATTGTTTTCACTAATATTCTTCCTATCTCTGCCCCTGACACACAGAAGGTATTGCTGCACAGATGTCACAAGTCACTGCAGACACTTTCTATATATCAAAAGAATCGCTATTTCGCAAAGTATAAAAAAAAAGTTTGAGTAACACTTTGCCTAATAAATTGCTGCCACCACTGACCCTCCTCCCTGCCCCCTGCAGCTGAACTGAAGTTCTTTCACTTTATCTTTGTCGGCAGAGGGCGTGGCCTAGAGGAGTCAGGGGCGTAGTCAGGGTGTCTGGCTTTTAAGGGTGGACAGAGTGGCCACCCTAACAGCATTCCGTCTCCTTAATTGTAACCTCCACTGCAGCCTGCCCTCTTAACAGTGACCTCCACAGCCTCCGCCCCTTTAACTGCAACCTCCACAGCACTCTGACTTTTTAACAGTGACCTCAACAGGACCCCGTCCTCTTAACAGTGACCTCAACAATAATCATCCTCCTTAACAGTGACCTCCAAAGTGCCTCATCCCCTTAACAGTAACCTCCACAGTGCCCCGATCCCTTAACAATGACCTCTACAGTACCCTGCCCCCCTATCCTTAACCTCTAGAGCGGCCTGCCTTCTCTACAGTGACCTCCACATCACCATACCCCCCAACAGTGACCTATAACAGTGAAGAAAAATGGCTGAGTTGTTATGGAAACCTTGTGTAACTGAGTATGTCAAGACTGAAGGACCTGTGAGTTTTTATTGGATAATAAGGGTCATGTGGCTGTGTGGATGGCAGTTAGAATGTGAGTGAAGCTGCAAGCTTCTATTGGCTAATATGTTTCTTGGAATATCCCAGGAACGGTACGTCCTAGAGAGCTGAGACCTGGTCTAAAACCTTCTAGGACACCAAATATACCGATTTGCTAAATTTGGTGCAGATCGGTCCAGTCGTTTGACTATGCATAAATAACAGACAGACAACAGACTGACAGACAGACATAAATACATTTTTATATATATACTAGCAGAAGGACCAGGCTTCGCAAGGGTATATTTAATCTATTTCATTTCATTCTTCCGTGTGTCATAAAAAGATATCAACAGTATCCCCAATAACAGTGACCTCTACAGTACCAATCCTTTAACAATGACCTCCACAGTGCCCGCCCTTTTAAGATTGACCTCCACAGTGCCCGTCCCTTTACCAGTGACCTCCGCAGTGGCTGCCCCTTTAACAGTGACTTCTACAGTGGCCGACCCTTTAACATTGACCTCCACAGTGGCCACCCTTTAACCACCTCAGCCCCCAGTGCTTAAACACCCTGAAAGACCAGGCCACTTTTTACACTTCTGACCTACACTACTTTCACCGTTTATTGCTCGGTCATGCAACTTACCACCCAAATGAATTTTACCTCCTTTTCTTCTCACTAATAGAGCTTTTATTTTCTGGTATTTCATTGCTGCTGACATTTTTACTTTTTTTGTTATTAATCGAAATTTAACGATTTTTTTGCAAAAAAATGACATTTTTCACTTTCAGTTGTAAAATTTTGCAAAAAAAACAACATCCATATATAAATTTTGCTCTAAATGTATTGTTCTACATGTCTTTGATAAAAAAAAATGTTTGGGTAAAAAAAAAAATGTTTTGGGTAAAAGTTATAGCGTTTACAAACTATGGTACAAAAATGTGAATTTCCGCTTTTTGCAGCAGCTCTGACTTTCTGAGCACCTGTCATGTTTCCTTCCTGAGGTTCTACAATGCCCAGACAGTACAAACACCCCACAAATGACCCCATTTCGGAAAGTAGACACCCTAAGGTATTCGCTGATGGGCATAGTGAGTTCATAGAACTTTTTATTTTTTGTCACAAGTTAGCGGAAAATTATGATTTATTTATTTTTTTCTTACAAAGTCTCATATTCCACTAACTTGTGACAAAAAATAAAAACTTCCATGAACTCACTATGCCCATCAGCGAATACCTTGGGGTGTCTTCTTTCCAAAATGGGGTCACTTGTGGGGTAGTTATACTGCCCTGGCATTCTAGGGGCCCAAATGTGTGGTAAGGAGTTTGAAATCAAATTCTGTAAAAAATGACCTGTGAAATCCGAAAGGTGCTCTTTGGAATATGGGCCCCTTTGCCCACCTAGGCTGCAAAAAAGTGTCACACATCTGGTATCTCCGTATTCAGGAGAAGTTGGGGAATGTGTTTTGGGGTGTCATTTTACATATACCCATGCTGGGTGAGAGAAATATCTTGGCCAAATGCCAACTTTGTATAAAAAAATGGGAAAAGTTGTCTTTTGCCAAGATATTTCTCTCACCCAGCATGGGTATATGTAAAATGACTCCCCAAAACACATTCCCCAACTTCTCCTGAATACGGAGATACCAGATGTGTGACACTTTTTTGCAGCCTAGGTGGGCAAAGGGGCCCATATTCCAAAGAGCACCTTTCGGATTTCACTGGTCATTTTTTACAGAATTTGATTTCAAACTCCTTACCACACATTTGGGCCCCTAGAATGCCAGGGCAGTATAACTACCCCACAAGTGACCCCATTTTGGAAAGAAGACACCCCAAGGTATTCGCTGATGGGCATAGTGAGTTCATGGAAGTTTTTATTTTTTGTCACAAGTTAGTGGAATATGAGACTTTGTAAGAAAAAAAAAAAAAAAAAAAATCATCATTTTCCACTAACTTGTGACAAAAAATAAAAAATTCTAGGAACTCGCCATGCCCCTCACGGAATACCTTGGGGTGTCTTCTTTCCAAAATGGGGTCACTTGTGGGGTAGTTATACTGCCCTGGCATTTTCCAGGGGCCCTAATGTGTGGTAAGTAGGTAAATGACCTGTGAAATCCGAAAGGTGCTCTTTGGAATGTGGGCCCCTTTGCCCACCTAGGCTGCAAAAAAGTGTCACACATGTGGTATCGCCGTATTCAGGAGAAGTTGGGGAATGTGTTTTGGGGTGTCATTTTACATATACCCATGCTGGGTGAGAGAAATATCTTGGTCAAATGCCAACTTTGTATAAAAAAATGGGAAAAGTTGTCTTTTGCCAAGATATTTCTCTCACCCAGCATGGGTATATGTAAAATGACACCCCAAAACACATTCCCCAACTTCTCCTGAGTACGGCGATACCACATGTGTGACACTTTTTTGCAGCCTAAATGCGCAAAGGGGCCCATATTCCTTTTATGAGGGCATTTTTAGACATTTGGATCCCAGACTTCTTCTCACGCTTTAGGGCCCCTAGAATGCCAGGGTAGTATAAATACCCCACATGTGACCCCATTTTGGAAAGAAGACACCCCAAGGTATTCAATGAGGGGCATGGCGAGTTCATAGAAATTTTTTTTTTTTGGCACAAGTTAGCGGAAATTGATTTTATTTATTTTTTTCTCACAAAGTCTCCCTTTCCGCTAACTTGTGACAAAAATTTCAATCTTTCATGGACTCAATATGCCCCTCACGGAATACCTGGGGGTGTCTTCTTTCCGAAATGGGGTCACATGTGGGGTATTTATACTGCCCTGGCATTCTAGGGGCCCTAAAGCGTGAGAAGAAGTCTGGAATATAAATGTCTAAAAATGTTTACGCATTTGGATTCCGTGAGGGGTATGGTGAGTTCATGTGAGATTTTATTTTTTGACACAAGTTAGTGGAATATGAGACTTTGTAAGAAAAAAATAATAATTTCCGCTAACTTGGGCCAAAAAAATGTCTGAATGGAGCCTTACAAGGGGGTGATCAATGACAGGGGGGTGATCAATGACAGGGGGGTGATCAGGGAGTCTATATGGGGTGATCACCACAGTCATTGATCACGCCCCTGTAAGGCTCCATTCAGACGTCCGTGTGCGTTTTGCGGATCCGATCCATCTATCAGTGGATCCGTAAAAATCATGCGGATGTCTGAATGGAGCTTTACAGGGGTGTGATCAATGACAGGGGGGTAATCAATGACAGGGGGGTGATCAGGGAGTCTATATGGGGTGATCACCACAGTCATTGATCATGCCCCTGTAAGGCTCCATTCAGACGTCCGTGTGCGTTTTGCGGATCCGATCCATCTATCAGTGGATCCGTAAAAATCATGCGGATGTCTGAATGGAGCTTTACAGGGGTGTGATCAATGACAGGGGGGTAATCAATGACAGGGGGGTGATGAGGGAGTCTATATGGGGTGATCACCACAGTCATTGATCACGCCCCTGTAAGGCTCCATTCAGACGTCAGTATGCGTTTTGCGGATCCGATCCATCTATCAGTGGATCCATAAAAATCATGCGGACGTCTGAATGGAGCTTTACAGGGGTGTGATCAATGACAGGGGGGTAATCAATGACAGGGGGGTGATCAGGGAGTCTATATGGGGTGATCACCACCGTCATTGATCACGCCCCTGTAAGGCTCCATTCAGACGTCCGTGTGCGTTTTGCGGATCCGATCCATCTATCAGTGGATCCGTAAAAATCATGCGGACGTCTGAATGGAGTTTTACAGGGGTGTGATCAATGACAGGGGGGTAATCAATGACGGGGGGTGATCAGGGAGTCTATATGGGGTGATCACCACAGTCATTGATCATGCCCCTGTAAGGCTCCATTCAGACGTCCGTGTGCGTTTTGCGGATCCGATCCATCTATCAGTGGATCCATAAAAATCATGCGGACGTCTGAATGGAGCTTTACAGGGGTGTGATCAATGACAGGGGGGTAATCAATGACAGGGGGGTGATCAGGAAGTCTATTTGGGGTGATCACCACAGTCATTGATCACGCCCCTGTAAGGCTCCATTCAGACGTCCGTGTGCGTTTTGCGGATCCGATCCATCTATCAGTGGATCCGTAAAAATCATGCGGACGTCTGAATGGAGCTTTACAGGGGTGTGATCAATGACAGAGGTGTAATCAATGACAGGTGGGTGATCAGGGAGTCTATATGGGGTGATCAGGGGTGATCAAGGGAGAATAAGGGGTTAATAAGTGACGGGGCGGGGGTGTAGTGTAGTGTGGTGCTTGGTGCAACATATTACTGAGCTACCTGTGTCCTCTGGTGGTCGATCCACCAGAGGACCAGGTAGCAGGTATATTAGACGCTGTTATCAAAACAGCGTCTAATATACCAGTTAGGGGTTAAAAAAATCACATCTCCAGCCTGCCAGTGCACGATCGCCGCTGGCAGGCTGGAGATCCACTTTCTTACCTTCCGTTCCTGTGAGCGCGCGCGCCTGTGTGCGCGCGTTCACAGGAAATCTCGCGTCTCGCGAGAGGACGCGCCGGCGCGTCCACTCGGAATCAATCAACCACCTCCAGGACGCGTCTGTGCGTACAGCGGTCCGGAGGTGGTTAAACACACAAACACGTGTGTGCAACTGACTGCTATTTATTCAGTCCAAAAATATTTTTTTCTTTAAATGGAATCGAATGTGACACCAGATATGAATGGCGCTGAAGTGACACTATGCACTGCACTGGGCCTTAAACACACAAAGACGTGTGTAACTGACTGCTATTTATTCAGTCAAAATTGATTTTTTTCTTTAAATGGAATCGAATGTGACACCAGATATGAGTTGCGCTGGTGACACTATGCACTTGCAGGCATGGGTGTAGGAATCCCCAAAAATCTGGGGGGGACAGCATTTTTGCTATATCGTTACATTTTAAGTGTGTGTGTGTGTGAAAAATCTTACAACAAAAAAATATGCAAAATGAACAGTTCTTTGTTTATCAGGTCACAGAAATTAACCAAACGTTTGGCATATATTTCAGTTATTCCGGGAAGTTTTTCTGGCACCCCCCCCCTTCCCCCCACTGAAACAATAATCTCCCCTTATATATAATTTACTTACAGTTCTGAAGACTCAGGGGTGCTGGCTGGCTTGGCCTCAGGGGTGCTGGCTGGTTTGGCCGAGCAGAAGGAGTGTGGGAGACTGTGAGGCCTTTTTCTCCAAGCTGCTCCGGATCAGTGCTCTGGGCAGCTGGGCTCCGGGCTGGAAGTGGGCACAATAAGAAAAAAATATTTTTCATTACACCTCAGGTCAGACCATCAATCAGACCCCCAATGTTAATCAGACCTCAGCTAACAGACCCAATAAGATCCCCAATGTTAATAAGACCTCAGATCACACCTCAGCTCAGACCCCAATATGAATGACCCCCAATCAGACCTCAGATAAGATCCCCATGCCTCATAGCAGCCCCCAGTGCCTCTCATCAGCCCCCCCGGCGCCTCTCATCAGCCAGTAATAACAGCCCCCCCAATCATGTGCCAGTAATAACAGACCCCCCAAATCATGTGCCAGTAATACCAGGCCCCCCCAAATCATGTGCCAGTAATACCAGGGCCCCCCAAATCATGTGCCAGTAATAACAGACCCCCCAATCATGTGCCAGTAATAACAGACCCCCCCCAATCATGTGCCAGTAATAACAGACCCCCCCCCAATCATGTGCCAACTTTAGCAGAAGCGCCGTTGGGTGAGTTCTCACTGCGTTCTTTTTTTTTTTTTTTTTGAACAATAATTTTTATTAGAATTTCCATAAAAAATAGGTTACAATTAAATGTAAACATTCACATGTACAAGATTGTATCACAGCAGATAATAAGGCACTTGTGAAATCTTCTAATAGGGGAAGGTAGTTACATTGCACACGACAGATAAACTGGTACCATTAACAGAAAAGGTCAATAAGGTACATAGATACTGGGATGCATACTAGTATTCAAGTAATAGACTAGAGCAAGAAGATCATAATCTAATAGCTGCATTAGGAGGAATGTTGCATTTCTTATCACTTAGCCACACTTCCCAATTCTTTAGGAAGACAGACTTCGAGTTCCTAGCTGATGCCCAAAGACCCTCAAATAAGCAGTTGTTATCAAGCGTTCTAAAAATTCTCTTGATATTAGGGAGTGTACCAGCTTTCCAGCAGGCAGCAACTTTCAAACGTGTAACAAATATTAAGTGGCTGGCAATTACTCTAAAGTGGCATGGAAGGTCTATAAGACCTACAGAAAGTAAAGCCATCTTAGGAGAGGGGTCAATAGGATAACCTGCTAGAGAAGATAAGAACTCAAAAATTGAGATCCACAGACTTTTTACTGTTCGGCACTCCCACCACATGTGAAGATATGTTCCGGAATCGTGACCACATCTCCAGCAAGCTGGGGAGACCTCAGGAAAGATTCTATTTATATAAACAGGGGTTCTATACCATCTATACAATAATTTTCTTGCTCCTTCTAAATGATCAGAGCATTTGGAGAGTTTAGAAACAGAGGTAAAAACTTCGTTCCACTCTGAATCTGTGAGAGCTGAACCCAGTTCATCATTCCACTTGTCTATAATATGCTGTAAGGGGTTTGTATTTGATTCCTTTAGTAAATGATAACCTTTAGTAATACCTTTATCTAATCTGTGTGTCATTTGAATCCAGTCCAATAGAGAGTGATTGAGAGAAGTACTGTATAGTGAAAGTTTCTAGGAGATTGAAGTAGATGTCTTATTCTCAGATACTTATAGAAATCTGTATTGGGTATATTAAACTCTTTATGTAGATAAGCGAAATCAACAAAAACATCATTTTTCTTTAGTTGCCCTATATTAGTGATACCCAAAGTAATCCAATTATCAATCCTTAGGTCTGGTATGGCTAGTTCACAAATTTCTAAAGGCAGGGAAAAAACTGAAGTGGTAACTAATTTTTCTATTCTAGCAATGGTATACCAGATGTTGTGTATTGCTTTCAGGGTTGAGAGTGAAGAGATATTTTTAATGCCAAAGACCGCTGTAGCAGAGAGGTGTAAATTTATATCATGGGAGCCCATTATATTTTTTTCCAGTAAAACCCATTTTTTTGAAGTATCATTCTTGATCAGGTATCTCATTTGGTCAAGTATAGCAGAGGCATAATAATGTTTAATAGAAGGGACATTAAGGCCACCTGTTTTAAGTGATTTGTTAAGTATAGGTCCTTTCACTCTGGGTTTGTATTTCCCCCATATGTGTCTGTTGATTAAAGCTTGTAGCTTTGTTATGTATCCGTTGGGAATAGCAATTGGAATGTTACGGAACATGTAAATGATTTTGGGTAGAATCACCATTTTGATTGCAGCTATTCTTCCTAACCATGAGAGCGAGTCCATTCTTAGGTTGTTTAAGGAGTCGTTGATTTTATTATATAGTGGCCAAAAATTGACTTTAAATAGTTTGTTAGTAGGGAAGGCGAGTTGTATGCCTAGATATGTCAATGATTCATCAGCCCATGGGTATTTATACAAGTTAGAAATTGACCGCCTGGTGGATCTGGGCAAACCCAGGTCAAGAATTTGGGACTTATTAATATTCACTTTATAAAAGGAAGCCTTACCAAAATTAGAAATAATATTATTAATAGCATTTAATGCAGTGGTTGGGTTTGACGTTAAAATTAAAACATCATCAGCAAAGAGTCCTATGCGATGGTCTGTATTTCCTACTGTTATCCCTTTAATAAGGGGGGAAGATCTGATATGTTCCGCAAAGGGTTCCATTGCCAGGGCAAATATTAGGGGTGACATGGGACAGCCTTGTCTAGTTCCATTTTTGATATTGAATGGAGCAGATAAAAAACTAGAAGAGTATATAGAGGTGCTAGGATTAGAATATAAGGACATTACTGCGGATAGGAAGAAATCTCCAAATCCGTATTTTTTCAAAGTAGCCTGAATATATTTCCAATGTATCCTATCGAACGCCTTCTCCGCATCCAAGGAAAGGAGCAAAGAAGGCGTTCTGGTGGCATATGCCACATCTAGGAGATCTATGAATCTCTTAGTACCATCTGATGATTGTCTGTTGGGAACAAAACCAATTTGATCATTGGCTATTAAGGAAGGAAGAATGGTAGATAATCTCTGCTAAAATTTTTGCAAATATCTTTATATCAGAATTTAATAGCGATATAGGTCTGAAATTGGCCGGTTTATCTGCAGATTTACCAGGTTTTGGGAGTGTAATTATCAGTGCATTTAACATATCCTTGGGGATTGAGTTTTGCTCTGCTATCAAATTGAAAGATCTAGTCAAAAAGGGATTTAAAATGTTGGAGAAGTTTTTATAATATTCGTTTGTAAGTCCATCTGGGCCAGGAGACTTATTATTTTTAAGGGAATGAATTGCTTCGGATATTTCCAGGTGTGTGATTTTAGAGTTGAGAGATTGATTTTGGGATGGGGTTATAGATGGTAGGGAAATGCCATTGAGAAAGTCATTAATATATTCAGAAGTTGGTTGAACAATGTCAGTTGTTTTCTCCAAATTATATAAATTTTCATAGAATTTAGCGAATTCCTCTGCTATGTGTTTGGGATTATATAGTTTTTGGTTCTGGTTGTCATATAAGAAGGGGATTCTTGATTTGGCTTCTCTTTTCTTAACTCTATTAGCTAAAATTTTTGATGCTTTGTTACCTTGAGAATAATGATCTGATTTGACTTTACGAAGGTAAAATTCATGTTTTTCATGAAGATGTAGATATAGATGATGTCTGGCTGTTTTTAATTTGTTAAGGGTTTTTGGATCTAGAGAGATCTTAGAGGAGTCCTCCAAGGTTTTGATATTAGCTAATAATTTATCTAGGATTTCCCTTCTTTTTTTCTTTTGAATAGCTGCATGTTTTAGTAGTACACCTCTTATAAATGCTTTGTGCGCACTCCATAGTGTAATATCTGATACCAGATTATTATCATTTGTTTTAAAGTATTCTTTTAGAGAGTTTTCTACATCTGTGCGTATAGAGGCATTTTGGAGTAAAGAATTGTTCAGCCTCCACGGGGAATATATTCTATTGCTATACATGTCGTCTAGTGTAAGAGAGATAAACGCATGGTCAGACCATGTTATATTAGAAATTGTTACCTCTAGTACTTTTTGAAGAAGCCATTTATCTGATACAAAGAGGTCAATTCTAGAGTAAGTGTTGTGTGGATGAGAAAAAAAAGTAAAATCTTTTTCATTAGCGTGATGGACCCTCCAGATATCTAGAAGTCCTTCCTGAAATAGGAAGTCTCTGAGTTGCGAGTTTTTTGGAGAGGGGAGAGGAGAAGGGAGTCTATCAATTGAGGAGTCGGGGCACATGTTGAAGTCGCCACATATCAATATAGATCCTTGTTTAGAATCCTGAGCTAGTTTACTGGTGCGTTTGATAAAATTTATCTGATCAGCATTTGGGGCATAAAGATTAACTATTGTGTATCTAGAATTGTTTATGTCACATATAATGATAACATATCTACCCTCTTCATCTATTATTGTTTTATGGCATTGGAAAGCAATAGAATTCTTAAAGCCTATGATCACACCTTTTCTTTTTTTTGAAGCTGGTGAAAAAAAGGTATGCGGAAAGGAGGGATGAGAAAATCTGTAGGAGTCCTCCTCATTAAGGTGGGACTCTTGAATACAGATGATGTCAGCTCTCTGTTTCCTCACCTTATTCCAACAAGCTGAACGTTTAAAGGGGCTATTAAGGCCTCTAACATTTGCAGAGAATACTTTTATACCTTTACTGGCCATCTTGATCTACAAGGCAGCATGCTAGAGTTACTGATCTGATTTGGTTAACTAGTAGTGTGTGAATAACATAATAAAGTACCCAAATGTTACCGTATGTCAGTTGTGGGGGTCGTAGAGTTGTACCTTTGGTTTCAGTGGTTTGAGGAGGTAGCTGTAAACCTTTTTTGTGTAACCTTATAAAACAACAGATTAAAACATAGAAAATAAAATAAATAGTAAATAACAATAACATAACAATGGTCTAACAGTGACCACAAGATGTGATGTATCTCACTTAGTATGGGAGGCGTTAGGGAAACAGTGGATTAGGGAATGTGAACACTGGGATGGTATATGTGTTCTGAGAGGTAGAGCAACAGGGTGTGGAACCCCTTAAAATTAGTATAACATGGAAGTATACTTAAGGTAATATAGATATTGTCCAGAGTAGATATCACGGAGGATTTCTTCCCACTTTGGTCCATTCTGGGGTTAGGTTAAGGTGACTTCTGTCAGAGGAATTCCTGTTAGGAGGAGAGTTCATAGCTTTATCTTTGTCTTTGTCTTTAGCGCCCTCCGGTGGCAAGGTGATGTTCCAGTTGGCAAAAGCTTTTGACGCTTCCTGAGGAGAAACTAGGACAGTTGATGAGTTTTGGTATCTCACAATCAGCTTAACAGGGAAACCCCATTTGTAAGGGATATTGTTATCCCTTAATGCTTTGGTGTAATTTTGAAATTCGCGTCTTCTGCTCAGCGTTGCTGGTGAAAGGTCGGTGAATAGGAGTACATTAGAGAATCTTTCAGGAATATCCGACCTCTTTTTCTGAGCTTCCCTCATCAGGGAATCTTTTAGATGAAAAAAGTGGATTCTGGCTAATACATCCCTAGGGATAGAGGCTGGTAGAGCTTTGGGTTTAGGAACCCGGTGAACCCGGTCTATAATTAACTCAGACCCTGGGGTATCTGGTAAATATGACACTATAAGGTCCGCAATAAAATCATGCAGTTGAGAGTCCAGAACGCTTTCAGGAATGCTTCTGAATCTAACGTTATTTCTTCTGGAGTGGTCCTCCAGATCAGCAATTTTAAGTTTGATGGTTGCTATGTCATCTTCAACCGCATTATGATTATCTACTAATGAGTTATGCGCTGTGACAAACTCCTTCATTTTTTCTTCTAAATGTGCGGTTCTTTCTCCTATGGCGACTATGTCTGTATGGATAACAGAGATTGTCTCTTTGAAATCGCCATGGATAGATCTTTTTAGATCTGCCAGCATGTCCTGCATTGTGGCAACTGTTAAACCAGGGCCTATATCTGGGCCTATATCTGGTGAAGCAGGGTAAGTATCAAGGGGAGGACTGTATGGCTGCTGTTCACTCACCCTTTTTTGTTTTTTAGGTTCCTGTGGAGGTGGGGAACCGGATCCTGCTGAAGAGGGAGATCCAGGAGGACGCTGGACTGGTGCCGCTGCAGAGGACAGACAGGACTCTCCCTTTGTGTGGCGGGAACCGGCACCATCTTGTGAAGCCCCAGGAGCTGGGTGAAAGAACGCCGTCATCTTCTGCGGCTGCGGATCCTTTTTCCTTCCTCTGGTCATCATCGGCAAGTCTGCCGGCTCAAGAGCTGTCCTGGGACAGGTAAGTATATTAAAATTGTGCTGTAGTTGAGTCGCTATGTGCCGCTGACAGAGTTCCACAGCCGGAGCTCTGGCACTATGCGACCTCTCCTCCCGGCATCCGGCCACGCCCCCCCCTCACTGCGTTCTATCTGCACTAGGGATGGCCGCAGGTGATACCCCCCTCAGGGAGGCTCTCCTGGCAAAATTTGCGGAGGAGGGCAAGGTCTGGCTGTGCTCCTTTCAGACCAGCAGCGGCCCTCCCTTGTCTTCTTCCTCCCTTGTTCCTGCATGTCCTCCTGAGGGGCTGCCACAATTAGAGACTGGCTTTGGTTCCCGTCCCCCCACGAGGCTCAGACATGGTCCCCCCCAATCACATACCTTGAGTGCTGCGAGCGGCGCTAGCCTGTTTCCTGCCGGCCAGCACGTCTCTAGCTCGATATCTCGGGCTGTAGCTCTGCCCCCTCCACCCTCCTTTCTTCCTCCAGTGCTTTCGGCCTCCATTGGCGCAGGTACTGTGTGGCGTACGCTTTTGAACCGCAGGATGGGAGTCAATGCCAGCAGCTCCTCATCACAGGGACTTCCCCTACGTCTCCTCCATCCCAGTCCTTGGTGCTCCCTGCCGTGTATGACCCGCAGGCTGGTGAAGCTACAGTGGCCCTTGCTCCTACCATGAGTGGCGCTACTAACCCTGACAGTGTCAGTGGTGCGCCAGTGGAGCCCCCAATAATAAACACCCACCCCAACCCCTATGCCTCGTTATGCTCCCCAGAGGTCACAGGATAGCAGGAGGCACGGTCACTGTGGTTCCCGTAGGCGTCAGTCCCGTCGCAGGTCCAGATACTGGGGGAGGAGTAGGCACTTCAGATCCTCTAGGTGGCGCTCACCGGAGTCTGGTCAGCTGTCACGATCCAAACGCAAGAGGCGGATGCCTAGCCAGTCCTCCAGGACCCATAGCCTGGTTCCTGCTACGACTCTTCAGCACGAGGTTCCTGTGCCTGGTCCTTTGTTGCAGTACCAATATATGGGGTGTGGGGAGCGGGCAGTGGTAGTGCAGACACTGCAGCGGTGTTGAGGGCGCTTTTAGAAAGGTTGCAGCAGCCTGCCCTAACCCCTGGGTGATCTTCCCCTCCTAAGCCAGTGCCTGTGTTGGCGGGGGTCCATAAGGACTCTTGCTTTTGTGGAGTTAGTCCCCTTGGAGCCCACATGGATGAGACCGTCCTGCAAAAAATTTGGGCTAACATACAGTAGACAGGGAGAGGCGTTTTTTGGATGAAAAACCATGAACAACTGGTTGCAGGCCTTCTCGGTTTTGGGTTGCATTATGGGCAAGCGTTACCCTGACTGCTGTTTGGAATTGTTCGTCTATCAGGACACCATTTACAATGCTTACAAGTCACACGGCGGGAGCACCTGGTGGCATTATGATGAGTGCCAGTGCCGTTTAGCGTTGCAACCGGAAATTGGTTGGGGGGTTAAGGCCATGGATGTTTGGCTGCGATTGATGGTGTCAAAGACCACCCCCCTTTCCAGAGGCCACTGGTTCAGGGGGACCTTCCACTCATGGGCGTGTTGGCTGTTTAATGAGGGGTACTGCAAGTTCGCCGGTTTGTGCAAATATAAGCATAAATGCTCGGCCTGCAGCGGTTCTCATCCGGCTAATTTGTAATAGGTGCGCCCCCCCCCCCGTTAAGAGCACAAGGACTCTGGTGAGCATAGCCACGATGGGACCCTGGCTAGACAGGTACCCCAATAAGCAGGCGGCGGCGCAGCTGTGTTTCGGTTTCTCCTTTGGGTTTTTTATTCCATTAGTTCTCAATCGGTTACCAGTTTTTTTGGATAACCTCAAAATCGGCGCGGGAGCTCCCGGAGGTTCTTAGGGAGAAGATTGGTACAGAGGTTGCTCTGGGTAGAATCAAGGGCTCGTTCGCCGAGATTCCATTTCCTAATCTCAGGGTTTCTCCGCTGGGTGTGGTCCCTAAGAAGGAGCCTGGGAAGTTTAGGTTGATACATTATCTTTCACATCCGAGGGGTTCGTCCGTGAACTATGCCATCTGACCCAAAGATTCTTCTGTGTCGTATGTCTCTTTTGACCGTGCGGTTTCACTGGTTAGGAAGGCGGGTAGGGGTGCCCTCCTAACTAAGTTGGACATTGAATCGGCTTTTCGTCTGCTTCCTGTTCACTTATTAGGTTGCCGTTTTCATAGACAGTTTTACTATGATACCTATGGGTGTTCCATTTCATGTCATTATTTCGAAATGTTTTTTTTTTTTCCTGGAATGGGTCGTCCGGTATAAATCAGGCTCCACATCAGTCGTACATTATTTGGACGATTTTATTTTTGTCTCCTCTGGTTTGGGGGACGGTTGCTTGACCCTAATGAACGTTTTCCTGGAGCGAATGGCCCAGTTCGGGATTTCCATTTCGGCTGACAAAACTGAGGGCCCAGTCATGCGGCTGTTGTTTCTGGGTATTGAAATCGACACGGTGGATATGGTTTTTGGGTATGTATTTGCCAAGAATCTCTAATTTGCAAAATAAGCGTAGCATTAGCACCAGGATGGTCTCTATAATTATGGCATTATTGTACTTTGCAGAGTTCTGCTGCATTGTTCCTTTTTTTTCTGTATGTTTCTAGCCATGGCAGCGTGCACCTGTACATTGGGATGTGCTGACTGCCCCCCTTTTTTTTGTAGTTGTTCTGGAGGTGTGGCTGACTCCAGTTGGTCTTGCACTCCTGACTAGCCTGTCTGCCCCATAGGCTGATTTTAATTAGAGTAAGTACAAATCTGTAGCCTGCTCCTATTGTATTCATTGGAAGCCTTTGGCACCAGGAGAGATATAGAGTGGGCTTGATATTGGGTTGCAGGCGAGAGGTCCGGTAATTCTGGTCATTCATGCTGGGGGCAATGATATAGGTTCCCTGTGGTTGGCTGAGTTTTTGACCCTTATCTGGTCTTACTTGGAGCGGTTTCTATCATTTTTCAAGGCGGTAGTTTTGGTCTGGTCCGAGATCATTCCCCGGGTAGTATGGCAAGTTGCTAGGGAGGGGGAAGCGGTGGAGAAATGCAGGCACACCGTGAATGCACGTATATCCTGCTTTGTTAGGTCCTGGGGGGGCATAGTGGTTCGCCATCGGCAGCTGTAAGGTGATAACCGTTCTTTAAATTGGCCTGATGGCGTTCACCTTTCCGATATCGGATTGGACATATTTCTTTCCGGTCTTCAGGATGGGGTGGAGCAGGGCCTGTTTTTGTTGGGTGGTGGTCGGAGTCCTGTTTGAGAGGATGGGTCTCCTTCATGGTGGCAAGTGAATATAGCGGAGAGGTGTTGGAGACAAATTGGCGTATCTGCCCGCTGGGGGTTCAGCGGCTGGCAGACCGCCCTGTTTAGTTATGGTGTTCTTATGATTTTGCCGCTTTAATAAATAGCTGTGGCCGATCACCACCCAACAATAAAAGAGTTAAAGATAAAGAATGGTTGTCGGTGTCCTTTATTTTGGGCTGGTAGGGGAGGGGCCAGGTGTAATAATAGAGGTACCCCCCCTCCTTTTCCCCCCTTGGTTATTACCAACAGTCCCCTATAGTTATGCTAGCGGTCATAACTATGGAAATAAGCAGTGTAGAATGTGATAGAAAAATTTGTTCAGCCACCAAAGGAAGGAATATGGATAATACCAATACATTATTAAGTGCCTTGTATTAACTTTCTCTACATGATAAAAGCCACTTGCCGAAGTGGGACAATTACTTTAACGCAAATACTGTACATGTATGTAATTGATTATGCATTAAGAGGTTAATATGGCACCAGTGACATTTGCGGTCAAAGCTCTTTAAGACTCTGCAGACTTTAGACCTCAGGACACTCAAAAGTACTAACAATCGATTAGCTGCTTGTTTGAAATCAGACTTGTTCTGACCAACTTTGATCTGGTTTCGTCTTCCTGAGCTGACTGCTCTTTCCTTGAAATGACGATCTTCCCCGACCATTGTAAAACTATATACATTGTTGTCCCCTATCCAAGTCTGCACATCACCAGCTACGACCGTTCCAGAGAAGACCACCATGACGTCCATCCTTGGAATTCTCACCGTCTTCTCAGCTCTTGTAGCAACAGGTACATTTTGAAAACTGTGGGATCACTCCAGAGCGGTGTTCCTCATCTCCAGTCCTCAGTGCCCACCTAGCAATCATATTTTCAGTATTTCCTTAGTAGCAATACAGGACATAGAAAGCATACAGATGTAGCAGAGGTAAATTTGTCAAGTAGCTTGTCTTTTTTGCACTGCGATAACGTTCTTCGTGATGATACAGTAGACGGTTTATTTGCAGTCCTAGGTAAAACCATAGATTGTGAGTTAACTCAAATTCATAACCAAATAACAAAATCAAATTCTGACTTTTTGCAAGTGGAAAATTCATGTGTGTAAGAACCCTTAGTGACGTATGTTACCTTTATATGGCAGTATAGTATGGTGTCTGATGGGACATACGGTACTAGGATTTGCTTCTGTAGAATTCTTGGAGATTACCCATTTCTGTATAGATTCAGAGCTGTAGAGATTTATCAGCTGCTGAATATTATATTTCTGTACAAGTTAGGGTCGGTTCACACTACCGTTACGCCATTCCGTTATAGGTTCCATTTATATCAAAATGCAAAACGGAAGCCTTTAAGAGGCATTCCGTTTTGCTCCGTCCTAATAGAAGTCTATGGGCAATTATAACGGATCCGTCTGGTTTCCGTTATGCAGAATGGAAAAAAAAAGTCCTGTCAACATCATGCATAACGGAAACCAGGCGGATCCGTTATGATTGCCCACAGACTTCTATTAGGATGGAGAAAAACGGAATGGCTCTTAAAGACTTCTGTTTTGCATTCCGTGTGGCCATTCCGTTATATACAAAACCTATAACGGAATGGCGTAACGGTAGTGTGAACCGACCCTTAGGCAATCCCATTAGCACGGTGCCATTTTAGGGCATTTTGCACTTGTTTTGACCCATCCCACATTCAATTTTGGTTTTCAATAAAAAAACTAATTTATATATTTCCAGCTTGCGCGCTCTCGTGTACACAATGTAGTGCTATGAAGCCATCTGTCACCTCATGCTCTGGCAATAAAATTACTTGTGAAAATGGCTTTTTATGTGGATCCACCATCCATCAAAGTATACAAGGTGAGTCAAGGAATAATAACATACAATCTGCTGTTGCCTTTCAGTTTCTTTTGGTCTCCATCCTGTTCTATTGTTATTGGATTTCTTTCTTTCTTTATTTTTGTCTATTTATTTTCTTTTGCAGAATAAGGCTACTTTCACTTCAGCGTTTTCCTTTCCGGTATTGAAATCCGTCATAGGATCTCAATGCCGGAGAAAAACGCTTCCGTTTTGTCCCCATTTATTGTCAATGGGGACAAAACTGACCCGAACAGAATGTGCCACAATGCATTCCGTTCCATTTGGTTGCATTCCCATGCTGGACATTAAAACGCTGCAAGCAGCGCTTCTGAGTGCGTCATGGAACGCCCAGCAAGATGGATCCGGCATGAAACACAATAAAAGGTCAATGGTGTAGGATTCGTTTTCTGGGATCCAAAGGAAAACACATCCGGTGCCCATTGACTTACAATGGTTTTAGTGGCGGATCTGTCATGGCTATATAAGACTACTTTCACTCTAGCGTTAGCATGGTCCGGCAAGCTGTTTCGGCAGCGGAACAGCCTGCCATGTCCGTACTAACACTTGCACACAAGTGCCGCCGGGAGTCCGCTCTGGCCCCATTCACTTTAATGGGGACAGGTCGGAGATGCGGCCGCAGCACGGTAAACATGCCGAGAGGCTGGCTGCAGTTTTTTTCTGGCTGCCTTTCGCCATGTTTGCTGTACTGTGGCCGCATCTCCGACCCGTCCCCATTAGAGTGAATGGGGCCAGAGAGGACTTCTGGCGGCACTTGTGGGCTAGCATTAGCACGGATCCTGCTAACACTAGTGTGGATGTAGCCTTAGAGATCATACAACTGGACCCGTTTAATAACATGCAGAAGGTTGTATTATCATGTTGGAAGCATTTTTGCTGAACCATGACAGATCTAGCAAAAACGCAGATGTGAAAGTAGCCTAAGGGTACTTTCACATTAGCGTTATTCTTTTCCGGCACTGAGTTCCGTCCTAGGGGCTCTATACCGGAAAAGAACTGATCAGTTTTATCCCCATGCATTCTGAATGGAGAGCAATATGTTCAGGATGCATCAGGACATCTTCAGTTCAGTCTTTTTGACTTTTCAGGACAGAGATAATACCGCAGCATGCTACGGTTTTATCTCCGGCCAAAAAAAACGGAACACTTGCCTGAATGCCCGAATTTCTGCACTCACTGAAAAACCATCCACTGAGTTTTTAATCTCACCGATCAATGGTCTTTGGGTATATCTAATAATCCTGTTTAACAGTATATTTAGACGGTGTAAACTTACACTAGAGTCCAATTCTATCACAGTGGCTATTTTATATAATTTTACACCGCTATCTGGTTAACTTAATGTGCGCCAACATTTTGTTGCAATTCCAGGACATTTTGGCGCATCTTAAAGGCTATGTACAACTTCGGAGGCATTTTTTTTTTTATGATGACATGTTAGGCTACTTTCACACTAGTGTTTTACTGGATGCGGCAGGGCTCAGCAGGAACGCTTCCGTTACTGATAATACAACCGCCTGCCTCCGTTATGAACGGATCCGTTTGTATTATCTTTAACATAGCCAAAACGTCATGAACTCCATTGAAAGTTAATGGGGGACGGATCCTTTTTCTATTGTGGCAGAGAAAACAGATCCGTCCCCACTGACTTGCATTGTGGGTCAAGTCGGATCCGTCTTGCTCCGCATCCCAGGATGGAAAGCAAACCGCAGCATGCTCTCCGGTATGAGAACGGAACGTAATGCATTTTGGAGCTCTCCGTTCTGTTCAGTTACGTTTTGTCCCCATTGACAATAAATGGGGACAAAACGGAAGCGTTTTTATTTTTTATTGTTCAGTTTTTTTTTTCATATGGGGAAAAGGGGGTGATTAGAATTTTTGGTATTTTTTAAATGTATAAAAACATTTTTTTAACACTTTTTTTTTATAGTTCCCATAGTGAACAATAACAAGAAGTCATTGGATTGCTTTTCTCATAGACTTTAATGCATGAGCACTGGAGTCTATGAATAGTGTTGAGCGAACTTCTGTTTTAAGTTCGGCGTCTAAAGTTCGGCTTCCGGTTAGCGGAGAATCCCGATATGGATTCCGAATTCCGTTGTGGTCCGTGGTAGCGGAATCAATAATCGGCCGATTATTGATTCCGCTACCACGGACCACAACGGAATTCGGAATCCATATCGGGATTCTCCGCTAACCGGAAGTCGAACTTTAGACGCCGAACTTAAAACAGAAGTTCGCTCAACACTATCTATGAACATTTAATTGTATTTCTATAGAGCTCTGCCACAGGCAGGTACTTCAGAGACATTACTAAACAGCAGCCTCCTGCACAGGAGGACAGAGACTGCTGCTAACACACTCCAGCGGACCCAATCCTCGCCGGAGGAAGCCAGAGAACACACAGAAGCTTGCGCTTCTGGGCTTTCAACATTCAGATGCCGTGGTCCAGATCGACCATGGCATCTGAAGCGTTAAATGTCTGAGATCAGCATTACCGCCGGTTGCGGACATTGGCCACGGGTATCTGCTATGTGAAATAGCAGGCACCTGGTGGCTATGGAGCCCGTTCCGTTCAGGAGCGGGCACCATGTTTAACCTCTTCACGTATTTGGACGTAACTGCACATCCAAATTGCAAGTGACTTAGCTCATTTGTACGTACATTCACGTCCAAACTGCTTCCCGGGGCTGTGACACTACAGAAAAAAATGAAATTTAAAAATTTCCCCTCCATTTTTCTTTTAATTCTTGTGGAACACCTTAAGGGTTAATAAAGTTTGTAAGTTTGAATAACTTCTCCAACAATTTCCAAAATGATGCCAACATAAAGCAGACGTATGGCGAATGTAAAGTAATAACTTATTTATGAGATTTTACTATCCGTCTTAGGCCTCATGCACACGGCCGTTGTTCTGGTCCGCATCCGACCGGATCCGCAATATATACGGGCACCCTTCCGTGGCCATTCCGCATCACGGAGGTGGATCCATTCGTTTCAATGGGTCCGCAAATCCGGAGATGCGGAACGGAATCACGGAACGGAAGCACTACGGAGTGCTTCCTGGGGTAACGTTCCGTGCCTCCGCACCGCAAAAAAAAAAAGAGCTTTCTCTATCTTTTTGCGGAACTAAAGGATCATAGACCCATTCAAGTGAATGGGGCCGCGATCCCCATGAGGCTGGCACACAGTGGTTGCCCCTGCATTGCAGACCGCAATATGCGGTCCACAGCACGGGCTTCATACGGTCGTGTGAATGAGCCCTTACCCTGCCTCAGGTGACCCTATGTAACAGAGCCGGTCAGCACTCGCTCGTTGCACACTGCACGGGAAAAGGGGGTAGCCTCCAAAATCAACATGTGATAATAAATCCCAGCAGCTGTGTCTTTGCAAAGGATTTATCATCACACGTCTGCTTCAGTTATGACCCTCCGTTTGCGCCCTTTGCTCACGTTGCTCCTCTAGCGCCTTTGCTTGGGCTTTGTTAAAGGTTATGACCTGCAAAGAAGGTTGGACTTATGACCGAAAGATTGTGCACAGTGCGTCACATTCTCCAGTATTGACACGTATGGTTTACATGGCGGCAGTGATGCTATTCTATATTTACAGGCATCACTGCTGTCATGTAAAGAGATACTGGTGGTGGAGGATTTAAAGGGCTTGTCCAGGTTTTCAAGTTATACTCTCCACACCATAGGGGATGACTATATAAATAGTGGGGTCCGATTCTGCCACACCCTCTGATTCCAGGAACGGGTCCTGTTCCCCCTTTTTGATGGTGTGACAGGCCACACATACTCCCTGCTGCTCCATTCATTCTCTTTGGGACCACTGGAAATAGCCAGCGCTGTACATCTCCGGTGACCCCATAGAGAATGGATGGAGAGGCCGGGCATGTGCTCCACCCGCCACTCAGTCAAGAAGGGGGATCAGTGGGGGCTCCAGCGTTCAGACCCCTACGGATCACTTAGTTATCCCCGATCCTGTGGATAGAGGATAACTAGAAAAGTGGACACTGGCCCTTTAACAGGCGAGCATTTCTATTCTAGTTTGACACATATTTTGGGCCAGATTTTTAATTTTAATTATTTATTTTTTACACCCAAAGAAACCCTTTAAAGGGAACCTGTCACCGGGATTTTGTGTATAGAGCTGAGGACATGGGCTGCTAGATCGCCGCTAGCACATCCGCAATACCCAGTCCCCATAGCTCTGTGTGCTTTTATTGTGTAAAAAAATAACGATTTGATACATATGCAAATTACCTGAGATGAGTCCTGTACGTGAGATGAGTCAGGGACAGGACTCATCTCAGGTAATTTGCATATGTATCAAATCGTTTTTTTTCCACAATAAAAGCACACAGAGCTATGGGGACTGGGTATTGCGGATGTGCTAGCGGCCATCTAGCAACCCATGTCCTCAGCTTTATACCCAAAATCCCGGTGGCAGGTTCCCTTTAAGGATAGGGAATGTGAAAAGGTCCAACAGCTATGACACAACAGGTGATACGTGTCTGATTGGTGGGGGTCTGACTACTGGGACCCCCATGATCAAGGGAATGTGGTCTTGAGACCCTTGTGTACATAGATTGGTGGTAATGTAATTGAATGTCTCAGGACCGCTTTTTTCCTGATCAGTGGTTGTTCCAGCAGTCAGACCCCAGCAATCTGATATTTATCACCGATCCTGTAGATGGGCGACAGGTCATTATGGTCGGAGAACCCTTTTATTATACTGTAGATTATGTTCAATCTGAGGAGGTTACAATTTGGTAAATTTCATGCCAGACATTTATGCTGAAAGGGGTTAAAGGGTTTGTCTCATTCAGTAAATGGCATTTATCATGCAGTTAATACAAGGCACTTACTAATGTATTGTGATTCTCCATATTGCCTCCTTTCCATCACATTATACACAGCACGTATCCGTGGTTATTACCATCATGTAATCCATCAGCGGTGGCCGTACTTACACACTATAGGGAAAGGCTGTAAATGCGCATAGGCCAACACCTTTACCTATAGTGTGCAAGCACGACCACCGCTGCTGGATTACACGGTGGTCGTAACCACAGATACGTGCTGTGTATAATGTGATGGAAAGGAGGCAATATGGAGAATCACAATACATTAGTAAGTGCCTTGTATTAACTTTCTCTACATGATAAATGCCAATTACTGAAGTGAGAGACAACCCCTTTAACCCCATTAAGTGTGCTGCCCTTAATAGGGTTAGAGATAAATGTTTTGGCGTGTGCATTGCGTGTTTCCTATGTGTGATTGGTATGTACTATATATGTGCCATGTATCAGTGGTGTATGTGCAGCATGTGACATATGCATCAGTGGCAAGTGAGCCACGTATAAGTGTCTTGTGTCCCACATCTGTCCAATGAGTGATTGGTGTGCGCTGCATGTGTCTTGGTTCTGACTGACTTAACTGCAGATCAATGTAAAGAAATCTTCAGCACTCGCCAGTATGAAAAAATCCAATAGCGGTTTTATTCCAAAAACATCAGGTAAATGCAACGTTTCGACCTTCCTTGGTCTTTTTCAAGCGGTCGAAACGTTGCATTTACCTGATGTTTTTGGAATAAAACCACTATTGGATTTTTTCATACTGGCGAGTGCTGCAGATTTCTTTACTTTGATTTGACGCCGGGACCATTTGCCAAGATCCCCATCTGCCTGCACCACCATTACCTATAAGGTATTTATTCATGGTCGTCACTATTTTTGGGTTCAGTAGTGCTGCCAAACCTCTGCATATATTGACTTAACTGCAGGATATCCATATATGTCTACATTCTGCCACATGTATGTTTGTGCATTTTGCTGTGACGGTCCGCCATCATACTTCATCTTTAATATTTCTGTTATCACTGTAAAGGCTCATGAACACGACCGCTGGATGTTTTCCAGTCCGCAAATTGCGGATCTGCAAAACATGGATACCCAGTGTGTGCATTCCCCATTATGCAGACCAGAACAGCCGGCCTCTAACAGAACTGTCCTATCCTTGTCTGCAATGCCGAAAATAGGACATGTTCTATCATTTTGCAGAACGGCCATGCGGACAGACACAGAATGCACACAGAGTCATTTTTTTTTTTTTGCGGCCCCATTGAAGTGAAGGAAACGGAACGGACATGGAAAAAAAATATGTTTGTGTGCAGGAGCCCTAAGGTGGGCCCCTAAAATCAGTTACACTGGTGGGCCCCAAGTACCCCAGTCCGACATTGGTGGTAGGAATACCTCATACATTAATCTCTTTCCATAATCCCTATTTAGACCTATAAATGTCATCTAGGAGCCAGAATGGAACTCTTAGAGCCTCTCCTACACTGGCAGACCCAGCGTGTAACGCTACAGTCAGGTCCATAAATATTGGGACATCGACACAATTGTAACCACAATGGATTTGAAATGAAACAAACAAGATGTGCTTTAACTGCAGACTGTCAGCTTTAATTTGAGGGTATTTACATCCAAATCAGGTGAACGGTGTAGGAATTACAACAGTTTGCATATGTGCCTCCCACTTGTAAAGGAACCAAAAGTAATGGGACAATTGGCTTCTCAGCTGTTCCATGGCCAGGTGTGTGTTATTCCCTCATTATCCCAATTACAATGAGCAGATAAAAGGTCCAGAGTTCATTTCCAGTCTGCCATTTGCATTTGGAATCTGTTGCTGTCAACTCTCAAGATGAGATCCAAAGAGCTGTCACTATCAGTGAAGCAAGCCATCATTAGGCTGAAAAATCCAAACAAACCCATCAGAGAGATAGCAAAAACATTAGGCCTGGCCAAAACAACAGTTTGGAACATTCTTAAAAAGAAGGAACGCACCAGTGAGCTCAGCAACACCAAAAGACCTGGAAGACCATGGAAAACAACTGTGGTGGATGACCGAAGAATTATTTCCCTGGTGAAGAAAACACCCTTCACAACAGTTAGCCAGATCAAGAACACTCTCCAGGAGGTAGGTGTATGTGTGTCAAAGTCAACAATCAAGAGAAAACTTCACCAGAGTGAATACAGAGGTTTCACCACAAGATGGAAACCATTGGTGAGCCTCAAAAACAGGAAGGCCAGATTAGAGTTTGCCAAACGACATAAAAAAAAAGCCTTCACAGTTCTGGAACAACATCCTATGGACAGATGAGACCAAGATCAACTTGTACCAGAGTGATGGGAAGAGAAGAGTATGGAGAAGGAAAGGAACTGCTCATGATCCTAAGCATACCACCTCATCAGTGAAGCATGGTGGTGGTAGTGTCATGGCGTGGGCATGTATGGCTGCCAATGGAACTGGTTCTCTTGTATGTATTGATGATGTGACTGCTGACAAAAGCAGCAGGATGAATTCTGAAGTGTTTCGTGCAATATTATCTGCTCATATTCAGCCAAATGCTTCAGAACACATTGGACTTCACTTGCAGATGGACAATGACCCAAAGCATACTGCAAAAGCAACCAAAGAGTTTTTTAAGGGAAAGAAGTGGAATGTTATGCAATGGCCGAGTCAATCACCGGACCTGAATCTGATTGAGCATGCGTTTCACTTGCTGAAGACAAAACTGAAGGGAAAATGCCCCAAGAACAAGCAGGAACTGAAGACAGTTGCAGTAGAGGCCTGGCAGAGCATCACCAGGGATGAAACCCAGCGTCTGGTGATGTCTATGCGTTCCAGACTTCAGGCTGTAATTGACTGCAAAGGATTTGCAACCAAGTATTAAAAAGTAAAAGTTTGATTTATGATTATTATTCTGTCCCATTACTTTTGGTCCCTTAACAAGTGGGAGGCACATATGGAAACTGTTGTAATTCCTACACCGTTCACCTGATTTGGATGTAAATACCCTCAAATTAAAGCTGACAGTCTGCAGTTAAAGCACATCTTGTTCTTATCATTTCAAATCCATTGTGGTGGTGTATAGAGCCAAAAATGTTAGAATTGTGTTGATGTCCCAATATTTATGGACCTGACTGTATATTTTCCCTATAGAGAAATGTATGGCCGGATTTCACATGGTGATAAGAGCAGATTGCTGTGGATGAAGGAAGCCGGATCTGGTGTGATTAGCTGATCGCTACATTGGCTTCTTTTTAAACGTGGGCTGGGTTGGTAAGAGCTCCCTTGTAATGCAGCTTACACATTCTCCTTATCTTCATACTAAGGGCTCATGCAAAATAAATACAGATGACGTCCGTGTGACATATTGCATCCTTATATTTTTGGGCGAATCCTTTGCAACAATGCCTATCCTTATCTGCAAAAGGACAATAATATAACATGTTCTATCTTTTTTGTGAAATGGTCATGCGGACATACGGAAATGGAATGGACACGGAGTCATTTCCATTATTTTTATTTTTTGCGGACCCATTGGCGTGAATGAAGTTCCACATACAGTCAGGTCCATAAATATTGGGACATCAACACAATTCTAACATTTTTGGCTCTATACACCACCACAATGGATCTGAAATGAAACTAACAAGATGTGCTTTACCTGCAGACTGTCAGATTTAATTTGAGGGTATTTACATCCAAATCAGGTGAACGGTGTAGGAATTACAACAGTTTGCATATGTGCCTCCCACTTGTTAAGGGACTAAAAGTAATGGGACAATTGGCTTCTCAGCTGTTCCATGGCCAGGTGTGTGTTATTCCCTCATTATCCCAATTACAATGAGCAGATAAAAGGTCCAGAGTTCATTTCCAGTCTGCCATTTCCATTTGGAATCTGTTGCTGTCAACTCTCAAGATGAGATCCAAAGAGCTGTCGCTATCAGTGAAGCAAGCCATCATTAGGCTGAAAAACACAACAAACCCATCAGAGAGATAGCAAAAACATTAGGCGTGGCCAAAACAACTGTTTGGAACATTCTTAAAAAGAAGGAACGCACCCAGTGAGCTCAGCAACGCCAAAAGACCCGGAAGACCACAGAAAACAACTGTGGTGAATGACCGAAGAATTATTTCCCAGGTGAAGAAAATACCCGTCACAACAGTTGGCCAGACCAAGAACACTCTCCAGGAGGTAGGTGTATGTGTGTCAAAGTCAACATTCAAGAGAAGACTTCACCAGAGTGAATACAGAGGGTTCACCACAAGATGTAAACCATTGGTGAGCCTCAAAAACAGGAAGGCCAGATTAGAGCTTGCCAAATGACATCTAAAAAAGCTTTCACAGTTCTGGAACAACATCCTACGGACAGATGAGAACAAGATCAACTTGTACCAGAGTAATGGGAAGAGAAGAGTATGGAGAAGGAAAGGAACTGCTCTTGATCCTAAGCATACCACCTCATCAGTGAAGCATGGTGGTGGTAGTGTCATGGCGTGGGCATGTATGGCTGCCAATGGAACTGTTTTTTTTGTATTTATTGATGATGTGACTGCTGACAAAAGCAGCAGGATGAATTCTGAAGTGTTTCGTGCAATATTATCTGCTCATAGTCAGCAAAATGATTCAGAACTCATTGGACGGCGCTTCACAGTGCAGATGGACAATGACCCAAAGCATACTGCAAAAGCAACCAAAGCGTTTTCTAAGGGAAAGAAGTGGAATGTTCTGCAATGGCCGAGTCAATCCCCGGACCTGAATCCGATTGAGCATTTCACTTGCTGAAGACAAAACTGAAGGGAAAATGCCCCAAGAACAAGCAGGAACTGAAGACATTTGCAGTAGAGGCCTGGCAGAGCATCACCAGGGATGAAACCCAGCGTCTGGTGATGTCTATGCGTTCCAGACTTCAGGCTGTAATTGACTGCAAAGGATTTGCAACCAAGTATTAAAAAGTGAAAGTTTGATTTATGATTATTATTCTGTCCCATTACTTTTGGTTCCTTAACAAGTGGGAGGCACATATGCAAACTGTTGTAATTCCTGCACCGTTCACCTGATTTGGATGTTAATCCCCTCAAATTAAAGCTGATAGTCTGCAGGTAAAGCACATCTTGTTAGTTTAATTTCAAATCCATTGTGGTGGTGTATAGAGCCAAAAATGTTAGAATTGTGTTGATGTCCCAATATTTATGGACCTGACTGTACCTGCCGCAAAAAAAGTTTGAGTTCTTGAGCCTTAAGGATTTTTTTTTTTTGCAGATCCGTTGTAAAAATGCCTAAAACGGAAAAGAATAGGACATTTTTTTTTTTTTTGCGGGGGTACAGAATGGACATACTGATGCAGACAGCACACAGTGTGCATTTTTTGCGAAACCCGCTTAAATGAATGGATCCACATCCTATCCGCAAAAAAACTGGAACAGACACGGAAACAAACAACGTTCGTGTGCATGTAGCCTAAGACTGTATTACACTGGCCAATATTTTGGCCGATAATCGCTAACTAGTGCTCTCATGAACGCTCGTTAGCGATCATCTGGCAGTGTAATATGCCGCTGATTGTCCGATGCTTAAGTCACAATGTGCCAGCAGCGGATCGTGCTGTTTAATAGTAGTGATGAGCGGCAGCGGCAATATTAGAATTCGCGATATTTCGCGAATATTTGGGCGAATATTCGCCATATATTCGAGAATTCGCAAATTCATGATCTCCAGGCATTATTTTCTTGATTGCGAAAATGCGCATAAAATCGCATAAAATATTCACATAAAAATTTGCATGAACTGGTATTAAAAAAAAACAACGAATATTCGCGATTACGAATATATTTAGCGATATTCTAAATATTTGCGAATTCTCGAAATGACGATATTCGCGATTAAAATTCGCAATTCGAATATTCGTGATCAACACTAATTGTTGTATGAAATAGCAGCCGTTTCTCCGTCCGACAATCCTCTGCTGATCTGCTGGTGTAATTCAGGCTTTAGTTTTTCCAGGAAATAATCTATTTTATGCACATTTGCAGATAAAGTAACGACTTCAGGACTCTTCAGGGGATGCGCACATAAAAGTGAATGTGACCTCAAAGGAAATATTGCTTTGTCTGATATAAAAATCAGGATGGCCATTACCTGCTGTTCCACTGACGACTGCACACCTCCTGTTCCTACATGTAAGTAGTCCCTATTTTTTGGTGCAGTCACACTGACTATACATTGAGTCTCTAGTAGAGAAATGTCATCATATCCACAGCATCTACCGTCGTTAGGTCTGGGAATGGAAATACTCAGAGGGAGGTGGGATTTGTCCAAGCTTCTATGCTGATCTCTAGCAAAAATTCACAGAGTGGGCGGGGCATGAGTATGGAAGTAGGCGTGGACTTGCGTTCCAAAAGATATACCGTTATTTACTATGGAAGACTGGCGTCATTTACTGAAATCTACACCGGCTCCTATCGCTCTGGATAGTCCCTAAACTAAAACTATAAAGTGTCTTTTAAGCCTTGCCTTGAATAAGACTTAAGATGCAGAACCAGCAAAAGAATACAAATTGTCCCACCAATAGTCCATGTTGGACTGGCCGGATAGAAGTGCAAAAACCTGATACTAGTGAGTGCCAAAATCACAGCCCTGACCTGTAGTCCGTCAGCTGTAAGAGTGGAATTAAAGGTATTAAAGTCAGTTTATAACTAACTGGGATAAAACGTTATCGATTTATTTGGGATAAGCGCCCATAGAGGCAGACCACGCACTTGCTATGGGGCCCGGTGAGGCTAAAAGCCTTTGTCCCTTCCTCCTCGCCTCTGCTGCTGCCCACCAACTGTCTACGCTATAATTTTATTAGTTCCTCCATGGCGCGTGTCACAGTAGGATCCGCCGCTGGCCAATCAATAAGCAGGACGATGGTTTGCTCCCCACACTGCTTATTGGCCAGCTGATCTCCACTCTTGGCTCTGCTGCTTCACCTGCCTGCCATATCTGTCACCATTAGGGACTAGTGTTGATCGAGCACCCGAGTATAATGGGAGTCAATGGGATAACACGAGCATTAAACCAGGCACCCCCTGCTCTGAAGAGGGGAGGGTGCCTGGTTCATAAGAAAATGTCAGAAATTGATGGAAACACTGTAACAGCCTAGGGAGGATGTATGGATGCATCTTGGACTCACTTGTCACTGCTGGGACGGATGTTGTCCGAATAGTGCGCCACTTTTATAGACTGACAATAATACGCACAAGACCAAAGGGAAAAAAAATTGATTTTAGAGGAAAAATTGTTAGGAAACATTCTTTCCTGTATATTTACTTGTATATAAAGTGAAAGTTCTGCCAAAAATTACAAGGAAGAGGCACTCCGATACAACCTGTATATCACATGAAGGAGGACTTCATTCACACTGTGGTACAATTTTTCACGTAGTGAGACTCCTACACTCATAAAGTCTATACACTAAGGGAAAGGGCTGCCAAAAATTACAAGGAACCGCCACTCCAATACACCCTTAGTTACACGTAAAGGAGGGCATCATACACACCCTTGAAAAATTATGATTGATGGCCTGCTGCTGACCCTCAAAAACTTTTGGAGCAAGGGCCTTCTGATCTGACCATCTAAAACATTATGGGCGGTGGCCTGCTGCTGCTTTGGTGACTCTAGTTAACCTGGGGCCGATGGCACGTCCCTGTGACGGCGACGATCCATTTGGATGTCTGCCCTATCAACTTTCTATGTTATTTTCAGCCCAAACCATGTAGAATATGAGTAACTGGGAATCAGTGTTGGATTCCGGAGAGGGAACCTGAGAAACGGCTACCACATCCAAGGAAGGCAAGCGGGGGGCGCGCAAATTACCCACTCCCGACTCGGGGAGGTAGTGACGATAAATAACAATACAGGACTCTTAAGATGCTGTTATTGGAATAAGTAATAAAAAATTACAGAGAATGTCACTGGGGTATTTAGGATGAGGAAACGTTATACAGGAGAGGCCCTGCTGCCGCTTTGTTGACTCTAGATAACTTCTGCCTGATTGCACGTCCCAGCGACGTCCACGATCCATTGTTAGCCCAGCGGTCCATACCGGCGCCACTGCCCCTAACCACTCTTTTCCCTCCTGCCACCCTGCTGACAAACGCATGCAGCAACTAGCTTAACTCTGCTACATCTGATCCATGCCAGTGTTTCCTTGCTGCTGGAGACTTGTACTGTGTTGTAGCTTGCATGGGTGCGTCTCTCTTCACCTAAGAGGCAGCACATACACGCCCTCTGTCTCAGCAGCCTATGGCTGGACTGCAGCAGGTATTTTAAGGCACTTCCTACCACAGGAAGTTGCCTGAGCAACCACAGTGTCTAGCTTGTCTAGTTCCTGTGCAAAGGTGTTTATCTTGTCTGCCTTCCTGTGTACCGTATCCTGCTATTAAACTCCTGGACTTTGTTTACTGCCGCCTGCTTTTGACCTCGGACTTCGTTTATGGACTTTGCCTGTTTGCCCTGACCTCGGATCTCGTTTGCTGACTTCGCTTGTTTGCCGCCTGTCCAGACCCGTACCTCCAGGCCTCGCAAGTCCCCTCGGTGCTTGCACCGAGTATTTTGACCCCCTGGTCAGCTGCCACTGACTTGGGGACTACTCTGGAGTGGCACCTGGCAGCTACCCTACAGCCCAAGCCTATCCCCACCATCAGGGGCTCTAGTAAATACCAGGTAGCTGCTTAGTTACATCCCTTCGGAGTATACCCAGTCAGTGGCGTAGTGGGTCCACACCCGCTTGCATAACAGTTTGCTCAGGCAATGGACCCCGCTGATCTGAACCCTCCAAGTACCACTGAGTTACACCAGGAGTTGGCTCAGCAGCGTGAGCGTCAGGATCAAATATTATCCTACCTATGCAATGTGAATATGCGTCTAAATGACCTGACATCTGCTCCCCCAGAGTCACCAAGCTTCTCTGCCCAGGTTAACTCGGCTTCTGCTCCGTCCTCTCCCTATGTACCAGGATCTGGACCTCGTCTCTCAGCTCCTCCACATTTCAATGGTGACCCTAAGCAGTGACGGACCGAGCTAAAGTGGCTTTTCTTGTGTTACACCTCACTGGGGAGGCACTAGCCTGGATCAATCCCCTCTGGGAGAGAAACAACCTAGTCATACTGGATCTCCGGGTCTTCCTAGAGACCTTCCGCAAGGTGTTCGATGTGCCCGGACGCACCACTTCTGTCACATCCTCCCTACTACGGCTGTGTCAAGGGAACCAATCCATGGGCCGGTATGCAGTTCAGTTCCATACATTAGCCTCAGAACTCGGCTGGAATAATGAGCCTCTTGCGGCTATATTTTTGGAGGGCCTCTGTGGGAGAATTAAAGATGAGCTGGCAGGACGGGATGTTCCTTCCACTCTGGATGACCTCATCTCCCTGGCTACTCGAATTGACCTACGGTTCCAGGTACGTGCCAGAGAAGTGACACGAGAGGGAAGACCTTGTCATTTGGCATCTTCTCTTCAGCAAGCTCCTAACTCTCTGCCTTCCATATTGTCTGCAGTTTCTGAGCCCATGCAGGTCGACCGAGTAAGGCTCTCTGAACAGGAACGTGATTACCGCCGTGCCAAAAGACTTTGTTTCTATTGTGGTGTTTCTGATCATGTGCTCCGTGCTTGTCCCCTGAAACCGGGAAAACTCCCGAGCCTAGGGTCTGTTGGAGAGGCGGCCCTAGGTGAAGATAATTTCTCTCTCCCCCTGACTCTGCCAGCAACTGTGTCGTTTGGAGATAATAGGTTCACGAAGACGACTGTTATGGATTCCGGATTAGCAGGAAACTTCCTGCAGCAAGCCATAGTGGATCAATATCATATTCCAGTCCGACGCCTGTATTTCCCATTCTCTCCTTTTGGGGCTACCATGGCTCTGTAACCACGAACCAGTTCTTGATTGGAAGTCAGGTGCTTCTTTGGGGACAGTACTGCCGTGGAAAGTGTCTTTCTCCTGTTCAGCATGCCTGGTTACCTCGGGTACCACCAAATCTTGAAGGTTTGCCTGCAACGTATCATGCCTATTCCGATAACTTCGACAAGAAGGAAGCTGAGACATTACCTCTTCACAGGCCCTATGATTGTCAAATTGACCTGGTTCCTGGTTCTTCACCTCCCAGTGGTCGCATTTATCCTCTGTCACCTGCAGAGACACAAGCCATGTCTGATTATATTAAGGAAAATATTGACAGAGGATTTATCCAGAAATCATCTTCTCTGGCTGGCGCTGGCTTCTTCTTTGTAAAGAAAAAAAGACGTCTCTCTCTCTCCGGCCATGCATCAATTACAGGGGCCTCAATAAAATCAGTCAAGAATAAATACCCTCTTCCCTTTATTCCAGAGTTGTTTAATTGCCTCAGAGGAGCTAAGATCTTCTCCAAAATCAATCTGCGTAGGGCCTACAACTTGATTCAAATTCGTCAAGGGGACGAGTGGAAGACTGCCTTCAACACTCGTGACGGTCACTACGAATATCTGGTGATGCCCTTTGGACTAAGCAATGCCCCTGCAGTGTTTCAATAATTTGTGAATGACATCTTTAGAGACTTGCTATATTCTTGTGTTGTAGTGTATCTAGATTATATCCTTGTTTTTTCTCCAGATTTGGCTACTCACCAGAAGCATGTTTGTCTGGTTCTTCAAAGACTAAGACAAAATCGACTGTACGCCAAGTTTGAGAAATGTACCTTTGAGAAGTTCTCCCTTCCATTCCTAGGATACATAATATTCGATACTGGCCTGAAGATGGATCCCGAGAAGCTGTCGGCGATTTTGAACTGGCCTAGTCCTTCTGGTTTAAAAGCAATCCAGCGGTTCCTGGGATTTGCCAACTACTATCGCCAGTTCGTGACGCACTTCTTGTCCTTGACTGCTCCCATCTCTGCCTTGACCCGTAAGAGAGAAAATCCTAAGAATTGGACAGCTGAGGCTGAATCGGCCTTCCAAGCCTTGAAGCAAGCCTTTTCTGCCGCTCCGGTTCTCCATTGCCCTAATGCTAACAAGCAATTCTACCTGTAGGTGGATGCATAGTCTCTTGGAGCTGGGACGTGCTTTCACAAAATGCTCCTTCCGGTAAGATGGTAACCTGTATTTTTTTTCTCCAGGGCCTTCTCTGCTCCTGAGCGCAACTATTTCATTGGGGACAGGGAGTTATTGGCCATCAAAATGGCACTGGAGGAATAGCGTTACCTTCTAGAGGGAGCATCTCATCCTGTGGTGATCTACACTGACCACAAAAACTAACCTATTTGCAGTCTGCACAAAGACTGAATCCTCGCCAAGCCAGATGGTCCTTATTCTTTGCTCGTTTTGATTTAATTTTTCATTTCCATGCCGCAGAGAAGAATATCAAAGCAGATGCTCTCTCTGGGTCCTTTGATGCTACTGATCTAGAGGAGGATCCTCAACACATCATTGATCCCGCAAAAATTGCTGCTTGTCCTGTCAAATTGTCTGAGATTCTGCCCGGAAAGACTTTTGTGGCACAGAACCTCTGACCCCAGACTAGAACTTGCTTCTTTCTTCTAAAATTGCAGGTCATGTCGGACAACAAAAGACTTTCAAATTCATTGCTCAATTGTACTGGTGCCATCCATGCAGCAAGACATCCAAGAGTTTGTCGCTGCCTGTCCATCCTGTGCACAGTCTAAAACCTCCAAGCAACGTCCTGCGGTCCCCTTGCTTCCTCTACCTGTCCCTGAGGCTCCTTGGCAACAGATAGCCATGGACTTTATCACTGATATACCCTTGTCCTCCGGGTGTTCTGTGATCTGGGTGGTGGCGGATTGTTTTTTCAAAATGGCGCACTTCGTCCCTCTGCCTGGTCTTCCTTCTGCTCCTCAGCTGGCGAAAAAATTTATTGAACACATTTTTCGCCTCCATGGTTTCCCCCTCCGTATAGTGTCCGATAGAGGCGTACAGTTCACATCAAAATTCTGGAGAGCTCTCTGCAAGCTATTAAATGTATCTCTGGACTTCTCGTAAGCGTATCACCCTCAGTCCAACGGTCAAGTGGAACGTGTTAACCAAATTCTGACTAACTTTTTGCACCACTTCACTAACAGTCATCACAACTGGACAGAACTATTGCCTTGGGCTGAATTTTCATACAACAATCATGTCAGTGAATCCTCCAAGAAATCGCCATTTTTTTGTTCTTTTTGGCCAACAGCCGAATATTCCACTCCGCTGTCTTCTTCTTCCGGTATCCCTGCTGCAGATGCTACCTCAAGAGAATTCTCTAAAATCTGGGAGGAGACGAGGGGAGCCTTAAAAGAGGCTTCTGTGCCCATGAAGGAGTTTGCGGATAAAAAACGTAGGGATTCTCCTAAGTTTCGTCATGGTGATGAAGTGTGGCTTGCCTCCAAATACATCCGGCTTAAAATACCCTCTTACAAATTGGGTCCCCGCTTCATCGGTCCATTTGAAATTCTTGAACAAATCAATGATGTTTCCTACAAACTGAAACTGCCGGCCTCTCTCAGGGTACCGAATTCCTTACATGTCTCCCTGCTGAAGCCTGTCATCCTGAATCGATTTTTCAAGAAACCTATCTCTGCTCCTGTCGCAGTCAGTGATGAGACCGTCTATGAGGTTAAGGCCATTCTGGGGATGAAGAAAAGTAGGGGAAAAACACTGTTTCTGGTGGATTGGAAGGGGGTTGGCCCTGAGGAGAGATCTTGGGCACCCAGAGAGAACATCAATGCCCCTCTTCTGAGAAAATTCTTGTCCAGGACCAGGCCTGAGGAGAGGTGGCTTAAATGGGGGGGGGGGTTCTGTTAGCCCAGCGGTCCGTACCGGTGCCGCTGCCCCTAACCGCAGACATGGGCTCCCTCTTTTCCCTCCTGCCACCCTGCTGACAAACGCGGGCAGCAACTAGCTTAACTCTGCTACATCCTGTGCATCCTCTGTCTAGTTCCTGTGCAAAGGTGTTTATCTTGTCTGCCTTCCTGTGTACCGTATCCTGCTATTAAACTCCTGGACTTTGTTTACTGCCGCCTGCCTCTGACCTCAGACTTTGTTTATGGACTTTGCCTGTTTTCCGCCTGCCCTGACTTTGGATCTCGTTTGCTGACTTCGCTTGTTTGCCGCATGTCCAGACCCGTACCTCCAGGCCTCGCAAGTCCCCTTGGTGCTTTCACATAGTACTCTGACCCCCTGATCAGCTGCCACTGACTTGGGGACTACTCTGGAGTGGCACCTGGCAGCTACCCTACGGCCCAAGCCTATCCCAACCATCAGGGGCTCTAGTGAATACCAGGTAGCTGTTTAGTTAAGCCCCTCCAGAGTATACCCAGTCAGTGGCGTAGTGGGTCCACACCCGCTTGTATAACATCCATTTTGATATCTTCCCTATCAACTTTCGATATTCTTTTATACACCTAAAATGGTAACTACGGGTGATGGAGAATCATTGTTCGATTTCGGAGAGGGAGCCTAAGAAACGGCTTCCACTTCAAAGCAAGGCAGCATGAGTTGCGGGCCTGCAGGTGAGCTGAACCTGTAAAAGATTTGATTTGCGGGTCTGTAGGTGAGCGGACCCTCTAAAAAAATATATATATGTGAGGGCCTGCTGGTGAGCGGACCCTGTAAACCATTATATTCGAAGGCCACATATGCAAGGTCATTATATGTGACGAATAAGCATGTTGATATGATGGAAGAGGAGGAGGAGTAGAAAAGAAGATTTAACCATATACCCTTGTTTGTGGTAGAAGGGGTGCAAGGGAATACAGTCTATTCAGTACATTAAAAATAACACATTTTAAAGTGCCTTTGTGTTCATCACTCATCAGCTTTCCTCTAGTGGAGTCGACAAGTCATGGTCAATCCAGGCCTTGTTCATTTTTATATGAGTCCACCTGTCAGCATTTTTAGTTGGCAGGCGGATACGCTTATCTGTTATAATGTCACCAGCAGCACTAAATACACGCTCAGATAAAATGCTGGCGGCAGGGCAGACCAGCAACTCCAAAGCCCAGAGCGCCAGTTCATGCCACGTGTCCATCTTGGACACCCAGTAGTTGTAAGGCACTGAGGGATCATTGAGGATGCTGCCACTGTCTGCTATGTATGCCTTCACCATATTCCCAAATTTTTATCTCCTTGTGGCAGTAGGCCGCACATCAGGATGAGGGTGCTGGCGGGGTGTCATGAAACTGTCCCAGGCTTTGGAGAGTGTTGCCCTGCCTCTATTGGAACTGCTGTGTGTTGCCATTGTCTCCCCTCCTCGGTTGGCCAAGGAACTATAGACTCTGCTGCCAGCGTTGTCAGATTGAAAATTTTGGAGCAATTTTTCAACAAGGATCTTCTGGTATGGCACCATTTTGCTCATCCTCTCCATCAGAGGAATGAGAGATGAGAAGTTCTCTTTGTAGCGGGGGTCAATAAGAATGAACAACCAGTAATCCGTGTTGTTTAAAATGCATATAAGGCACAGGTCGGGGGAAAGGCAGCCTAACATCAAGTCAGATATACACAGAGGTTTTGGCAGCACTACTGATCCCATAATGGGAAAAAAACATTAAAGGTACCTTTTAAAGGTGGTGGTGCACGCAGAGGTGGATCCTGGCTAATGGTCCCAACGTCTAGGAAAATGCAAAAAATCCGCAGCACTCGCCAGTGTGGAAAATCAGGTGGGGATTTATTCACAAATCAGCATGGTAAAAGCGACGTTTCGACCTTTATCGGTCTTTCTCTTGCTTGAGAAAGACCAATGAAGGTTGAAACGTCGCTTTTACCATGCTAACATGAAGTCAGCCATGTGTGCCAGAGTACCAACAGGCGAGACTTCGCTGTCGTCATCAGGAGGATTACTCCCAATCTCCTCATCCTCTTCCTCCTCTTCTGCCCACCCTCGCAGAACAGATAGAATTAAACTTCTATGGGTCCTACCCTCTGAAGCTGAGGCAACCATCTCCTGCTCCTCCTCTTTAGTGTCCAATTTGCGCTGAGAAGATGAACTGAGGGTGGTCTCCCTATCATCCCCCTGTGTAATGGCTTCCCCCAATTCCACCTCTTCCACATGCAAAGCGTTGTCCTTAATTGTGAGCAACGAGAGTTTGAGTAGACACAGAAGTGGGATGGTGACGCTGATAATAGCGTTATCGCCGCTCACCATCTGTGTTGATTCCTCAAAGTTGCGTAAAACCTCACAGAGGTCAGACATCCATGCCCACTCCAAACTTGTGAATAGCCGAAGCTGACTGGAAAGTCGACGACCATGTTGCAGCTGGTATTCCACTATTGCCCTCTGCTGCTCACAAAGCCTGGCCAACATCTGGAACAAGGAGTAACAACCGGTGAGCTGGCAATTTCAAGCGCTGCTGCAGCGTTGACAGACCGGCTGAAGCTGTTGGTGACTTGCAGAAATGTGCACACACATGGCGCACCTTCACCAGTAGCTCAGGCAAATTGGGGTAGGTTTTTAGAAACCACTGAACCACAAAGTTAAATACGTAGGCAAGGCATGGGATGTGTCTAAGGTTGCCGAGCTCCAAAGCCGCCACCAAGTTACGGCCATTATCAGACACAACCATGCTTGGTTCTAGGTTGAGTGGCGAGAGCCACACCTCAGTCTGGTCTCTTATCCCCTGCCACAGTTCTGCGGTGGTGTGCTATTTGTTACCTAAGCAGATCAGCTTCAGCACGGCGTGTTGACACTTCCCCACTGCAGTGCTGCACTGCTTCCAGCTACTGTCTGAAGGCTGACTGGTGCTGCACGCGTATAATTCGGAGGTAGAAGAGGAGGAGGAGGAGGAGAAGTGGGGGTTGGAGCCACTAACATAGTTGGCGGCAGAAACCCTGATGGAATTGGGGCCCGCAATCCTTGTCGTCGGTAGCACCTGTGCCATCCCAGGGTACGAGTCGCTCCCGGCCTCCACAACATTCACCCAGTGTGCCATCAGAGTAATGTAGGGTCCCTGGCCAAATGCACTTGTCCATGTGTCCGTGGTTAAGTGGACCTTCCCAGTAACTGCGTTGGTCAGGTCACGTGTGATGTTAGGGATACATGTTGGTGTAAGGCTGGTACGGCACACCTTGAAAAATAGTGGCGGCTGGGGACTGCGTAACGAGGGACGGCCGCCGACATCAGGCTCGGAGGGCCTCAGTGTCCACAAGCCTAAATGGCAACATTTCCAGGGCCAGTAATTTAGAAAGCTGTTCATTTAGTGCTATGGCCTGTGGGTGGGTTACTGGGTATTTGCGCTTGTGTTTAAATGCCTGTGGTAATGACATTTGGACGCTGCGCTGGGATCGGGAGATGGATGTGGTCGCTGATGGTGCTTACAAAGGTCCAGTTGCAGGGCGGGAGGCACCCGGCCTGCGTCTTGGATAGGGGGTTGGCCAGCAAGTAGCACGGGGGAAGAGGAGGCAGTGGTGTGACCCACAGACACAAATTGTGGACTCAGGCGTTCGACCCACCTATTAGGATGATTGGATGCCATGTGGCGGATCATGCTGGTGGTGGTAAGGTTGCTAGTGTTCACGCCCTGTCACTACCAGAGCTTTGAGACGTTCTCACAGCTCTGTTTCTCCGCCCCTGGGATGAGGTCATTACTTTCTGTTTCCTTCCTTCCAGCTGTTCCTCCTATGTTTGATTTCTCTACCTTTAAATCACCCCTCCTCCTTTTGTAGAGTGTGGATTATATTTCTCATTTGAGTTGTAGCTCTTGCTTGAGTATCTTCACTTGTATGCTATCTTTTCACTGGACCTTTGTTCTGCTGCAGCAAGTACTCCGGATATTGCCACCTGTCTTTGGATCCGTCTTCTCTGCTGCCGCAGCACCTTCAGCTAAGTGTGCAGACATTGTAGTGTATCTGTTTGTTTTCTGACCGGATCCGAGGCGACCACGGTTCCCTCCATATACTGAGCAGGGCACCGGTGGCCGTGCCCCTTCCACTATTGTAGGGGTTACAGTGGTCATCAGTCTTAGGTAAGCGGGCATGCCTCGTTCCACCATTAGGATCCGGGTATGTGCTTAGCAGCATAGGGAAAGCTTTGAGGGTCTGACAGGGTTCACCCTTTATCCTCCCTAGTTTGGGTCCGGTCAGTGGCTCTATTTTCTGTGTAGGCTCTAGTTGCTCACTTACAGCCGTGACATTATAATCCACCCAAAACCGTCTCTTTTGACATGGATCCGCTTTCTGGCCTGGTTGACCGCATGCAGGGTCTTTCTTTGGAGGTAGCGGATCTCCGTCAATCTATGACTCAGCTTCAAGCATTGGGCTCTGCTCCGGCCCATGGAGTCTGTTGCGAGCCAAAGGTCTCACTTCCGGAAACGTTCTCCGGGGGCAGTGAGAATTTTGTTCGCTTCAGAGAGGCATGCAAACTCCATTTTTGCTTGTGTCCCCATTCCTCTGGTAATGAAGAGCAGAGGGTGAGGATTGCCATCTCCCTGCTCAGGGGTAATGCTCAGACTTTGGCATTTTCGCTGCCATCAGGGGATCCCTCCCTTCGATCCGTGGAAAGATTTTTTGTGGCCCTGGGGCAGATATATGATGACCCGGATCGTGTTGCGCTGGCCGAATCTAACTTACGTTTTTTATGCCAGAACAAACTGTCTGCGGAGTTTTATTGTTCTGAATTTCGGAGATAGGCAGCTGATTCAGGTTGGAATGATGCTGCACTCCGGAGTCAGTTCTGTCATGGTCTCTCAGAGAGATTGAAAGATGCGTTTGCTTTCCATGAGAGACCAACGTCCTTAGAGTCTGCCATGTCATTGGCGGTACGCCTTGACAGGCGTCTAAGAGAAAGAAACGAGACCTCTCTGTCCAGCCATTGTCAGTCTAGGGGCAGTGGTGCGGACTCATTCAGTGTGCAAGGGCCTCATCCTGTCTCGGTCCCCTCTGAGGAGGAGCCCATGCAGCTAGGTCGACTTGCCCTTGATTAAAGAGGATTTAGTCCTCAGAGTATGGTGTGTTTTTGTTGTGGGGGCATAGGTCATTTGGCAAATGTTTGTCCGTCTAGGAGATTCTTGAACTGTACTAAGAGCGATAATAAGAGAAAAACCTCAAAAGGTAAATCATCAAACTCTGCTTTATCTGCTACTTTGGGCAAAGTTGATGTAGGAATTGATGCTTTTCCTCTGACCTGCAGTTCCAGTTTTCTCCTGTCTGCCAGGGTGGCGCTAGAGATCAAAGTAATTTCTTGTGAGATTTTTGTCGATAGTGGAGCGGCCGTCAATCTTATTGACACTCAATTTGTAGCCATGCATGGCTTTCAGGTTTGTACATTAGAAAAGGATATACCTGTTTTTGCTATTGACTCTGCTCCACTCTCACAGAGATCTCTGAAGGGCATTGTTCACAATATCCGGTTGGCTGTGGGTGACACTCATGTGGAGGATATATCTTGTTTTGTCCTTAACGGATTGCCTTCTCCTCTAGTTTTGGGGTTACCCTGGCTCACTAGACATAACCCCACTATTGATTGGCAAGGAAGGCAAATAAATGAGTGGAGTGACTTTTGTAGAGAGAATTGTCTCACAGCGACTTTTGCAGAGGTGTCTACTAAAACTGTGCCATCATTTCTCTCTGATTTCTCGGACGTGTTTTCCGAGAGCGGTGTTCAGGAGCTACCTCCTCACCGGGAGTTTGACTGTCCCATTAACCTCATTCCCGGCGCCAAGCTGCCAAAAGCACGCCTCTACAATCTCTCACAACCGGAAAGAATCGCAATGCGAACCTACTGTATATCTCCGAGAGTCTCGATAAGGGGCATATTCGTCCCTCAAAATCACCTGTTGCCGCTGTTTTTTTTTTGTTAAAAAAAAAGATGGCTCTCTGAGACCTTGCCTAGATTTTAGGGAGCTGAACCGTATCACGATTCGCGATCCCTATCCCCTTCCTCTGATCCCGGACCTCTTCAACCAAATTGTTGGGGCCAAGGTTTTTTCCAAATTGGGTTTGAGAGGCGCGTACAACCTGGTCAGGGTCAGAGAGGGGGATGAATGGAAAACGGCCTTTAACACCCCTAACGGGCATTTCGAGAATCTCGTTATGCCTTTCGGCCTGATGAATGCTCCGGCCGTCTTTCAGCATTTTGTTAACAGTATTTTCTACCATTTAATGGGGAAATTTGTATTGGTGTATCTTGATGATATTTTGATTTTTTCCCCTGATGTTCAGACCCATCAGGATCATCTTTTTCAGGTTCTGCAGATTCTGCGGGAAAATAAATTGTACGCCAAGCTGGAGAAATGTGTTTTTATGGTATCAGAGATTCAATTTCTGGGTTTTCTCCTCTCTGCTTCTGGTTTTCGCATGGATCCGGAGAAGGTCCGTGCTGTACTTGAGTGGGAGCTTCCCGAGAATCAGAAGGCATTAATGCGCTTTCTGGGTTTTGCGAACTATTACAGAAAGTTCATTTTGAATTATTCCTCTGTTGTCGAACCCCTCACTGACATGACAAAAAAGGGGGCGGATTTTTCCTCTTGGTCGGAGGAGGCGCTTGCAGCTTTTTCTAAGATTAAAGAGAGTTTTGCGTCTGCTCCCGTCTTGGTGCATCCCGATGTTTCCTTACCTTTTATTGTTGAGGTGGATGCTTCCGAGGTGGGTGTGGGTGCGGTTTTGTCCCAGGGCCCTTCTCCTGCCAAATGGCGACCCTGTGCCTTTTTCTCTAAAAAACTCTCCCCGGCAGAGAAAAACTATGATGTGGGAGATAGGGAGTTGTTGGCCATCAAGTTGGTTTTCGAGGAATGGCGCCATTGGTTGGAGGGGGCCAGGCACCCTATCACCGTTTTTACCGACCATAAGAATCTGGCATACTTGGAGTCGGCCAGGCGTATGAATCCGAGACAGGCCAGATGGTCTCTGTTCTTCTCCAGATTCAATTTTGTCGTTACATTCCGCCCTGGGATCAAAAATGTGAAGGCTGATGCTCTCTCTCGCTGTTTTCCGGGAGGAGGAAACTCAGAGGACCCGGGTCCCATTTTGGCGGAGGGGGTAGTTGTTTCTGCTCTATATTCTGATTTGGAGGCCGAGGTCCAGGCTGCCCAGACTGAGGCACCTGCCCGTTGTCCTTCTGGGAAGTTGTTTGTGCCTCCTGAGCTACGTCACAAACTCTTCAAGGAGCATCATGATACTGTTCTTGCTGGTCACCCCGGGAGTAGAGCCACGGTAGATCTCATTGCTCGGAGATTTTGGTGGCCGGCTCTTCGTAAGTCGGTGGAGGGTTTTGTGGCTGCTTGTGAGACGTGCGCTCGCGCTAAGGTCCTTCGTTCACGGCCTTCAGGTTCCCTTCCCCCGTTACCCATACCTTCCCGTCCTTGGACACACCTGTCCATGGACTTTATCACGGATCTTCCTCGTTCCTCAGGGAAGTCGGTGATCCTGGTGGTGGTGGACCGTTTTAGCAAGATGGCTCATTTCTTACCTTTCCCTGGTTTACCCAATGCTAAAACGTTGGCGCAAGCTTTTGTCGACCATATTGTTAAGTTGTATGGCATTCCCTCTGATATTGTTTCCGATAGAGGCACGCAGTTTGTGTCCAGATTCTGGAATGCTTTCTGTTCTCGCCTGGGGGTTCGGCTGTCCTTCTCTTCTGCTTTTCAGCCGCAGTCGAATGGTCAGACTGAGCGCCTCAATCAGAATCTGGAGACATATTTGCGCTGTTTTGTGGCAGAGAATCAGGAGGATTGGTGTTCATTTCTCCCTCTTGCTGAGTTTGCTCTGAACAACCGTCGTCAGGAATCTTCTGATAAGTCACCATTCTTTGGTGCATATGGGTTCCATCCGCAGTTTGGTACATTCTCGGGAGGGGCTCTTTCTGGTTTACCTGAGGAGGACAGATTTCCCTCGTCTTTGTCTACCATTTGGCTCATCCTGAGAAGGTGGGTCCTGGGTGTCCGGAGTCCACCCGTAGAGGGGGGGGGTACTGTCACTACCAGAGCTTTGAGACGTTCTCACAGCTCTGTTTCTCCACCCCTGTGATGATGTCACTACCAGAGCTTGGAGGAGTTCTTACAGCTCTGTTTCTCCGCCCCTGGGATGAGGTCATTACTTTCTGTTTCCTTCCTTCCAGCTGTTCCTCCTATGTTTGATTTCTCTACCTTTAAATCACCCCTCCTCCTTTTGTAGAGTGTGGATTATATTTCTCATTTGAGTTGTAGCTCTTGTTTGAGTATCTTCACTTGGATGCTATCTTTTCACTGGACCTTTGTTCTGCTGCAGCAAGTACTCCGGATATTGCCACCTGTCTTTGGATCCATCTTCTCTGCTGCCGCAGCACCTTCAGCTAAGTGTGCAGACATTGTAGTGTATCTGTTTGTTTTCCGACCGGATCCGAGGCGACCACGGTTCCCTCCATATACTGAGCAGGGCACCGGTGGCCGTGCCCCTTCCACTATTGTAGGGGTTACAGTGGTCATCAGTCTTAGGTACGCGGGCATGCCTCGTTCCACCATTAGGATCCGGGTATGTGCTTAGCAGCATAGGGAAAGCTTTAAGGGTCTGACAGGGTTCACCCTTTATCCTCCCTAGTTTGGGTCCGGTCAGTGGCTGTATTTTCTGTGTAGGCTCTAGTTGCTCACTTACAGCGGTGACACGCCCCTGCTCATTTTGGTGTGGCACAGGTTGAAAACTATTATTCTTTTGTCGTCCGCACTTTCCTCAAAAAAAGTGCCATACTGCGGAACACCTACCCCTTGGCTAGGGAGATTTATGCAAGGGGGTGCTCCATGTAACAGTTGCGAGCCTGTTCGGTGGTGCCCGCCTTCTACCCTTTGCCACCCCACTGCCTCTTCCAGCCTGTTGCAGTGCTGAAGATCCCACCCCCTTTGTACTGCTCTCCTCACTCGGCTTGCCACCTTCCCAGGTTGGGTCAGTGACCTCATCATCCAGCACCTCCTCTTCTACTTCCTCACTCTGATCATCCTCCTGATTTGTTGACCTAACCACAACCTCAGTGATTACCAACTGTGTGTCATCCTCTTCATCAACCTCTTGAGACAGTAATTAAGGTTGAGTCATCGGCAACTGTCTCATCATCATCATCCACCTCATTAAGCACTAAATGCCATTCCCCACCGTCATGTTCTTGTGACTCTGGATGCTCAAGAGGTTGGGAATCGGGGCACAAGATCTCAGGTCCCTCTTCAAGCGTGCTTAACGAGAGTGCCAAATCAATTAATGGCGCTGAAAAGAGGTCTTCGGAATATCCGAGTGTGGGATCACTTGTTTGGCCAGACTGTAAATGGTGGGAGGAAGGAGGATTAGGGTAAGAATTGTGTGGACCATACTCCTGGCTACTGAGACTGGACTTAGTGGAAGACAGGGTGGTGCTTAACCGACTGGAAGCATTATCTGCTGCAATCCAACCGACCACCTGGGCTGACTTCAAAAGTGGTGTCCTGTGCCGCCCTGCAAACTGGGACAAGCTAGGTACCTATCTTAGATATTTTGTTTTTCTTGTGCTCTGGCAGCAGGCAGTTTCAACACGCCCAGGGCCACGGCCTCTGCGTGCACCATCACGACCACTTCCCCGTCCCTGTTTGCTCGCCTTCTTCATATTAAATGTTATATGCACACTTGACACACAAGATGTTGCACGGATGTCACAGTTCACAGCAAGTACAGTATATGAAAAAAGTACGTAAAAGTATGTAAAAAGGAAAATAGATTTCACTTATATTTTTACTATCTCTTGTCCTGACACACAGAAGGTATTGCAGCACAGATGTGACAATTCACTGCAGACACCCTTTATAGGAAAAGTATGGATAAATTATTGAAAAAATTTACCGTATTTTACGCTTTATAAGACACACCTGATTATAAGACGCACCTAGGTTTTTGAGGAGGAAAATAGGAAAAAATATATTTTGAACCAACAGGTGTGTTTTTGGTTGATTTTGAACTAATGGTGTTCTGGGGATGACATTGTTATGGGGGATCTGTGGAGGACACACTGTTATGGGGGCATTTGTGGATGACGCAGTGTTATGGGGGCATCTGTGGATGACGCACTGTTATGGGGGCATTTGTGGATGACGCAGTGTTATGGGGGCATCTGTGGATGACGCACTGACATGGGGGCATCTGTGGATGACGCACTGTCATGGGGGCATCTGTGGATGACGCACTGTCATGGGGGCATCTGTGGATGACGCACTGTCATGGGGGCATCTGTGGATGACGCACTGTTCAGTGGTATCTGGCTGTGATAGAGCCACAATGTGTGACATAACTTTAAAGATTCCTTTATTAGATGTCCTGGTCTGCTCCCCCCAAGTACTAAAAAGAAAAAAAAGAAAAAAAAACACTGCTAATTTAGACTCAGGTTCTTAATCTATACTCTGTCGCCCACAATTAACAATGCAGACCACCTAAACAATGTTGTCTTTATTAGTTTAACTAGAGCCCTCTAGGGCCCAGATAGCCATGTGGTAATTGAACACAGCACGGCCACATCACAAGCACCACACGAGCATGCCGTTTGGTTGTGCCCTGGAGTCACACGGAGCCCACAGGACACAAGCAGCTCACACAGGGGGCTTGCATATGAGACACAGAGAGCACATACGGGGGCACAGGGAGCTCACACAGGGGCACAGGGAGCACACAGATGGGGCAGATGGAGTTTGCACAGCAGGCACAGGGATCACACACAGGGTGCATACACAGGGGGCAGAGGGAGCAGACAGCAGGCACAAGGAGCAACAATGAAGGGGGCACAGGGAAACACAGAGCTGACAGTGGGAACTAGCAGGTAAGTGACCATCAGTACTTGGCGGCAGTGCAGGGCTGCTACAATGAGAGTGTGACCCCAGCAGCCCTGCACCCCCTCCTCCACAGACACTGCTGCATGCTTCTTACTAGATGGACTTACCAGGTGCTTTGATAAGAGGGTCCTGGGAGCCGCCTGCAGTCCAGGAGCTGAGGTCAGAGTCTGGGGGTCGGATGCAGAAGAAGGCCCAGTCATCCCAGTATGAAGTTTAGGCCTCCAGCCTGGAGCAAGTAAAAGCAAAGGATGGGGCGGAGCTATGTTAGCTCCACCCACACAGAACATCCTGATGCCGGTCTGTGGCATCACTCAGGATTGTGGATAATGCAGCCTGCTGGGCTGTCACTGAGGTCTGGTGGGAGAGGGAGACTGTGCGGAGAGAGGAAAAAATAAAAGGCGACGGCAGCATCTCCAGTGTATTCCTTTATTGGACAAGCCTTACAGAATGCGTGCAGTAAAAGCCAGACAGCAACGTTTCGGCTAAATCTTAGCCTTTATCAAGCCTGGTACAGAGTGATATCCATATTCCTCTATAGTGCATAAAACTCCTCCCATGCTAATGGTGAACCAATCTCCTCACTATTGTCTCCTCCTCGTAACCTAGACCACCAATCAGCGTGAGACCTTACATAAGTGATTCATTACTCATAATCATCTTTAATTAAAGTGCATGTGCTTACCATCACTAGTAGGCGGTAGTAGTCAGCGGTACCCATCTCGATCCATCTGTGTCCCAAAGTACGTAGTGCGCATGTCTATGACCTCATTACAACAGCGCGTCATCAGTCACATGACCGTCAGGTTAAGGATACTTTCACACTAGCGTTCGGAGCGGATCCGTCTGATGTTTCATCAGACGGATCCGTTCCGATAATGCAGACGTTCGCATCCGTTCAGAACGGATGCGTCTGCATTAAAACTTAGAAAATTTTCTAAGTGTGAAAGTTGTCTGAACGGATCCGTTCAGACTTTACATTGTAAGTCAATGGGGAACGGATCCGCTTGAAGATTGAGCCATATGGTGTCATCTTCAAGCGGATCCGTCCCCATTGACTTACATTGTAAGTCTGGACGGATCCGCTCGCCTCCGCACGGCCAGGCGGACACCCGAACGCTGCAAGCAGCGTTCAGGTGTCCGCTCACTGAGCGGAGCGGAGGCTGAACGCTGGCAGGCGGATGCATTCTCAGTGGATCCGCCTCCACTGAGAATGCATTGGGGCCAGGCGGATGCGTTCGGGGCCGCTCGTGAGCCCCTTCAAACGGTGCGCTCGAGCAGACACCCGAACGCTAGTGTGAAAGTAGCCTAACCCTGCCTCCCTGCACCGATATACTTATCAGAGGTAATGCCATTGCTCTATTCATACAACCGGCATGAATAAGGGGACTAATAATTTATATCCTTATGCAAAAAGACAACGCTAGTACCAGCCCAAGGTTACTATATATTGGTGGGAGTAGACAACCAAACTAAGGGTCCCATTTCAACCACCACAATTATACCCAGGAGGACTGGCAATAGCATATAAAAGCATAGAGTGTACATCATGTAGCAGATATATACAGTACGCCTCCCTGCAGGGTATTGCGATGGTGAGGTCACGGTTACTTGGGCAAACAAGGGTTGCTCTGGGTTACTCACAGTTTCTTGAAAGACCCTGGGCAGGCGTACAGCAGTGATGGAGAGGCCTGATGGTAGATGAGGTGCCCTGGATGTTGCAGGTGTTTAATGTGCCGGTGGCAAGATCCCTTTAAGATTCGTGATGCCAGTGCCGGTAACGGTGGCACACCGATTTATGATAGAAATAATTGAGGAACACGATGTTGTGGTGAACCAAAACTTCCTTTTACTGGAAACAGTCAACTTTGTACAAACTAGTTTCAGTTCCACATGGCAGTAGCAATTATAAGCAGACTTTTACAAATGGCAGGCACAATGTTCTTGCAAGATACTCAGAGGGTTAAAACACTTACAGATCAGGCTGCACTTTTCCTCAGAAATCCTGTGCCCTATTCCTCAGAACTCCTGTCTGTCTTTATCCCAAGGCCCGCATGCCTATTGCTGGCTTTATCCTTGGTCACCAAAACTTCCTCAGGTATATATATACAGTATATCCTTGCATTAAGTAAGATCCTTCTGCCCTTCAGCCCACAGGTTGGCTGGTTACACTCCTGCTCTGCTCTGCACTTTGGTTGTGGGAACTGCAGGTTTCTCTCAGGAGGTAACTTCTCCTGGTGGCAACTAGAAGCCTGGGCTGTCTAGCTGGATGTCAGGAGGTGGCCCTCAGCTCCTCTCTGCTGAAGTGCACAATCTCTTCTGCTCTACACAGACTCCTGACTACAAAACAACCCTCTTTCCCTGAACAGGACCTGACTATTTATATTAAGGGTTCCCTAGCTCCCTCTACTGTCTAGGAGGAGGAACTACACCCTAACAGACCTGATACACACATAACAGGGAAAAATGCACATAAAAGCATAGCAATATACATTGAAATGGACTGCGAAATACAATGCCACTGTTCCACAGGAGGTTGAGAACAACGTGACCCAATTGACCCTTGTGTAGTGCCCACAATTACCTAGTGGGACACTATATATATTACATAGCCCAACATCATATATTATCTTATCCTACCGCACATCGGATTTGCTGGTGGAACCCAGGTATCTCGGATCCGCCACTGTACTCCCCATAAAATCTATATCTAAATAATGATAAATAAAGTGATTAAAATCAACTAAAATAATGCATACACTTATACTGAGTCAGATCTACACATACAGTCAGGTCCATAAATATTGGGACATCAACACAATTCTAACATTTTTGGCTCTATACACCACCACAATGGATTTGAAATGAAACGAACAAGATGTGCTTTACCTGCAGACTGTCAGCTTTAATTTGAGGGTATTTACATCCAAATCAGGTGAACGGTGTAGGAATTACAACAGTTTGCATATGTGCCTCCCACTTGTTAAGGGACTAAAAGTAATGGGACATATTAATAATTATAACTCAGACGCTTGGTTTTATCCCTGGTGATGCTCCGCCAGGTCTCTACTGAAACTGTCTTCAGTTCCTGCTTGTTCTTGGGCCATTTTGTCTTCAGCAAGTGAAATGCATGCTCAATAGGATTCAGGTCAGGTGATTGACTTGGCCATTGCATAACATTCCACTTCTTTTCCTTAAAAAACTCTTTGGTTGCTTTTGCAGTATGCTTTGGGTCATTGTCCATCTGCACTGTGAAGCGCCGTCCAATGAGATCTGAAGCATTTGGCTGAATATGAGCAGATAATATTGCAAGAAACTCTTCAGAATTCATCCTGCTGCTTTTGTCAGCAGTCACGTCATCAATAAATACAAGAGAAGCAGTTCCATTGGCAGCCATACATGCCCACGCCATGACACTACCACCACCATGCTTCACTGATGAGGTGGTATTATGCTTAGGATCATGAGCAGTTCCTTTCCTTCTCCATACTCTTCTCTTCCCATCACTCTGGTACAAGTTGATCTTGGTCTCATCTGTCCATAGGATGTTGTTCCAGAACTGTGAAGGCTTTTTTAGATGTTGTTTGGCAAACTCTAATCTGGCCTTCCTGTTTTTGAGGCTCACCAATGGTTTACATCTTGTGGTGAACCCTCTGTACTCACTCTGGTGAAGTCTTCTTTTGATTGTTGATTTTGACACACATACACCTACCTCCTGGAGAGTGTTCTTGATCTGGCCAACTGTTGTGAAGGGTGTTTTCTTTACCAGGGAAATAATTATTCGGTCATCCACCACAGTTGTTTTCCGTGGTCTTCCAGGTCTTTTGGTGTTGCTGAGCTCACCGGTGCGTTCCTTCTTTTTAAGAATGTTCCAAACAGTTTTTTGGCCACACCTAATGTTTTTGCTATCTCTCTGATGGGTTTGTTTTTTTAGCCTAATGATGGCTTGCTTCACTGATAGTGACAGCTCTTTGGATCTCTTTTTGAGAGTTCATAGCAACAGATTCCAAATGCAAATAGCAGACTGGAAATGACCTCTGGACCTTTTTATCTGCTCATTGTAATTGGGATAATGAGGAAATAACACACACCTGGCCATGGAACAGCTGAGAAGCCAATTGTCCTATTACTTTTGGTCCCTCAACCAGTGGGAGGCACATATGCAAACTGTTGTAATTCCTACACTGTTCACCTGATTTGGATGTTAATACCCTCAAATTAAAGCTAACAGTCTGCAGTAAAAGCACATCTTGTTCATTTCATTTCAAATCCATTGTGGTGGTGTTTAGAGCCAAAAATGTTAGAATTGTGTCGCTGTCCCAATATTTATGGACCTGTCTGTATTCCTCATTTAAATGTCTACTCAACACCACTCACATTAAATTCAATATTGATGCCATGTGGTTGTAGTGCTTTCAACAATAAAAATCCATTTCAGTTCCTTTTTTCTAAGGATTCATTCTTTATCTCCACCCCTTCTTAATAGACCCACTGAATCTATAACCCGGAATCTTAGCTGGTTGACAGAGTAACCACACTCCCCAAAGTGTTTAGCCACCGGCTTATCCACTTGTTGTTTCCTAATTGTACTTTTATGTTTGTTTATCCTTTCCCTCACTTCCTGTCACTACCAGTGTTTTGAGACGTTCTCACAGCTCTGTTTCTCCACCCCTGTGATGATGTCACTACTAGAGCTTGGAGGAGTCCTCCCAGCTGTTCCTCCTGCGTTTGATTTCCCTGCCTTTAAATTACCCCTCCTCCTTTCTAGGCTGTGGATTATAGTTCTCATTTGAGTTGTAGCTCTTGCTTGAGTATCTTCACTTGTTAGCTATCATTTCACTGGACCTGTGTTCTGCTGCAGCAAGCACTCCGGATATTGCCAGCTGTCTTTGGATCCGTCTTCTCTGCGGCTGCAGCTCCTTCAGCTAAGTGTGCAGACATTGTTGTGTACCTGTTTATTTTCTGACTGGATCTGAGGCGGCCACGGTTCCCTCCATATACTGAGCAGGGCACCGGTGGCCGTGCCCCTTCCACTATTGTAGGGGTTACAGTGGTCATCAGTCTTAGGTACGTGGGCATGCCCCGTTCCACCATTTGGATCCGGGCATGTGCTTTAGCAGCATAGGGAGAGCTTTGAGGGTCTGACAGGGGTCACCCTTTATCCTCCCTAGTTTGGGTCCGGTCAGTAGCTCTATTAACTGTGTATGCTCTTGTTGCTCACATACAGCCGTGACATTATAATCCACCAAAACCGTCCTTTTTGACCGCTTTCTGGCCTGGTAGTACCCGATTTCTCCTGACTAGAGATGGCCTTGCGGTTCGCCTGGCGGTCGTTTCGCGACGAACTTTGTTCATTCGCGATTTGCTTAACATGCAAACATATGCCGATATTCGCGAGCGCCATATTTTTTTGCATAGTGCCTAACTTTGACCCATGACACATCCATCAGGTGGGACAGGACAGCTAATTGAGACGTTTTAGCACATGGACACACCCCCCAACCCTATAACAGAACCCGATCTGGCAGCTATTTTACATTATGTGTTTTGCCAGTGTAGGGAGACATTGCATTTTGAAGCAGGGACAGTTAGGGACACCAAACGCTAGCTAACAGGGCCACAAAAGTCCTTGTAAGGACTGGTATAGGTGTGCTATTGATAGGTGTTATATAGAGGGGTGTGATATACTTATAATATAATTTCTAACATATAAATTATATTATAGTGTATTTGTATTGTGCAGCAGTTGTGTGCGGTTCTGCTGCGATACCGCAGCTAGATAGAGGGACAAGCGCTATTGGAGTAACTAATTGCAACAGGTGTGATATACCCGTTGCCCCCCAAAAAAACTGCCTGAGGGCTGTGATATACCTTCTTCCACAAAATCCTGATTGAGGGGTGCTATATACTTGTTTCTGCCAAATGCTGATTGAGGGGTGCTATATACCAGTTTCCGCCAAATACTGTTTAAGGGGTGCTATATACCTGTTTCTGCCAAATACTGATTGAGGGGTGCCATATACCTTCTTCCACAAAATACTGATTGAGGGGTGCTATTGCTATATACCTTCTTCCAGCAAATACTGATTGAGGGCTGCAATACACCTGCTTCCAGAAAATACTAATTGAGGGGTGTGGGTGCGGTTTTGTCCCAGGGCCCTTCTCCTGCCAAATGGCGACCCTGTGCCTTTTTCTCTAAAAAACTCTCCCCGGCAGAGAGAAACTATGATGTGGGAGATAGGGAGTTGTTGGCCATCAAGTTGGCTTTCGAGGAATGGCGCCATTGGTTGGAGGGGGCCAGGCACCCTATCACCATTTTTACAGACCATAAGAATCTGGCATACTTGGAGTCGGCCAGGCGTATGAATCCGAGACAGGCCAGATGGTCTCTGTTCTTCTCCAGATTCAATTTTGTTGTTACATTCCGCCCTGGGATCAAAAATGTGAAGGCTGATGCTCTCTCTCGCTGTTTTCCGGGAGGAGGAAACTCAGAGGACCCGGGTCTCATTTTGGCGGAGGGGGTAGTTGTTTCTGCTCTATATTCCGATTTGGAGGCCGAGGTCCAGGCTGCCCAGACTGAGGCACCTGCCTGTTGTCCTTCTGGGAAGTTGTTTGTGCCTCCTGAGCTACGTCACAAACTCTTCAAGAAGCATCATGATACTGTTCTTGCTGGTCACCCCGGGAGTAGAGCCACGGTAGATCTCATTGCTCGGAGATTTTGGTGGCCGGCTCTTCGTAAGTCGGTGGAGGGTTTTGTGGCTGCTTGTGAGACGTGCGCTCGCGCTAAGGTCCCTCGTTCACGGCCTTCAGGTTCCCTTCTCCCGTTACCCATACCTTCCCGTCCTTGGACACACCTGTACATGGACTTTATCACGGATCTTCCTCGTTCCTCAGGGAAGTCGATGATCCTGGTGGTGGTGGACCGTTTTAGCAAGATGGCTCATTTCGTACCTTTCCCTGGTTTACCCAATGCTAAAATGTTGGCGCAAGCTTTTGTCGACCATATTGTTAAATTGCACGGCATTCCCTCTGATATTGTTTCCGATAGAGGCACGCAGTTTGTGTCCAGGTTCTGGAAGGCTTTCTATTCTCGCCTGGGGGTTCGGCTGTCCTTCTCTTCTGCTTTTCACCCGCAGTCGAATGGTCAGACTGAGCGCCTCAATCAGAATCTGGAGACATATTTGCGCTGTTTTGTGGCAGAGAACCAGGAGGATTGGTGTTCATTTCTCCCTCTTGCTGAGTTTGCTCTGAAAAACCGTCGTCAGGAATCTTCTGATAAGTCACCATTCTTTGGTGCATATGGGTTCCATCCGCAGTTTGGGACATTCTCAGGAGGGGCTCTTTCTGGTTTACCTGAAAAAGACAGATTTCCCTCGTCTTTGTCTACCATTTGGCAAAAGATTCAGAGTAATCTTAGAAAGATGAGTGAGAAGTATAAGCGTGTGGCTGATAAGAGACGTGTGCCTGGTCCGGACCTGAATGTGGGTGATCTAGTGTGGTTGTCTACAAGAAATATTAAACTGAAGGTTCCCTCCTGGAAATTGGGTCCCAAGTTTATTGGGCCTTATAAAATCTTGTCAGTCATCAATCCTGTTGCCTTTCGTCTTGATCTTTCACGGGTTTGGAAGATACATAATGTATTTCACAGATCTCTCTTAAAACCATATGTCCAGCCCACGGTACCCTCCTCTTTGCCTCCTCCTCCGATTTTGGTTGATGGCAATCTGGAGTTTGAGGTTTCCAGAATTGTAGACTCTCGCATTGTCCGCGGTTCTCTTCAGTACCTCGTTCATTGGAAGGGTTATGGTCCTGAGGAGAGGACGTGGGTTCCGGTGTCGGACATTAAAGCCACTCGCCTCATCAGGGCATTTCATAGGGCTCATCCTGAGAAGGTGGGTCCTGGGTGTCCGGAGTCCACCCGTAGAGGGGGGGGGGGGTACTGTCACTACCAGAGTTTTGAGACGTTCTCACAGCTCTCTTTCTCCACCCCTGTGATGATGTCACTACTAGAGCTTGGAGGAGTCCTCCCAGCTGTTCCTCCTGCGTTTGATTTCCCTGCCTTTAAATCTCCCCTCCTCCTTTCTAGGCTGTGGATTATAGTTCTCATTTGAGTTGTAGCTCTTGCTTGAGTATCTTCACTTGTTAGCTATCATTTCACTGGACCTGTGTTCTGCTGCAGCAAGCACTCCGGATATTGGCAGCTGTCTTTGGATCCGTCTTCTCTGCGGCTGCAGCTCCTTCAGCTAAGTGTGCAGACATTGTTGTGTACCTGTTTATTTTCTGACTGGATCTGAGGCGGCCACGGTTCCCTCCATATACTGAGCAGGGCACCGATGGCCGTGCCCCTTCCACTATTGTAGGGGTTACAGTGGTCATCAGTCTTAGGTACGTGGGCATGCCCCGTTCCACCATTTGGATCCGGGCATGTGCTTTAGCAGCATAGGGAGAGCTTTGAGGCTCTGACAGGGGTCACCCTTTATCCTCCCTAGTTTGGGTCCGGTCAGTAGCTCTATTAACTGTGTATGCTCTTGTTGCTCACATACAGCCGTGACACTTCCATGGTGGTCTCACCAATATAAATCAGAACACAGGGGCACTGGATCATATAAATCACATCCCTAGACCTGCATGTGTAAAAATTTTGACTCTTATATTTCTTTCTACTGTAGGAATGGACAAAGGTATCACCCTTAATCATATTTCTACAATTACAGCAACTCAAACAAGGGAAGCTGCCCATTTTTCTTGGTGCCAAATATCTCTGTCCATCCCCCGTGTGTCCCCTTTATCGGTCTTCACCAATTCATCACACAGGTTGGCATTCCTCTTATATGCCATCAATGGTGGATTATTAAACTCAAGTATCGATGGCAGACCCCTCTGTAAAATATGCCACTCTTTTCATAATATATGTGATACCTCACCACTATGGGAGCCAAAAGTAGATACAAAAGGAATCCGATCCATTGTTTTCGTCCCTGGTGTACTGTGGAGCGTGGTCTCCCTGTCAACCAGCGAGATTCTATCTCTGTTTTTCTGCAGCAATTTGGGACACGCAGTTGGAACACAGGTGGATCGAGATGAGGACCGCTGACTACTTCCGCCTACTAGTGAGGGTAAGCACATTATTATTATTTATTATTGAAGCGCCATTCATTCCATAGTGCTGTACATATGATAAGGAGTGCACATACATAATACAGGCAATTGCACTAATCATAAACAAAACGAGTTACAGACTGGTACAGAAGGAGAGAGGGCCCTGCCCGTGAGGGATTACAATCTACATGGTATAGGAGAAGGACACAGTAGGTGCAGGTAAGGTTGGTCATGGCGGTATAGAGGCAGCAGGGTCACTGGTTGTAGGCTTGTCTGAAGAGGTGGGTTTTTAGGTTTCTTTTGAAGGATTCCACTGTAGGTGATATGTTGGGGTAGCGAGTTCCAGAGTATGGGGGATGTGCGGGAGAAATCTTGGAGGCTATTATGGGAAGAGGTGATAAGAGGAGAGGAGAGAAGGAAGTATTGTGAGGATCGGAGAGTGCGTGTGGGGATGTATCGGGAAAGTAGCTCAGAGATGTAGGGAGGGGACAGGTTATGGACGACCTTGTATGTATTTGTTAGTACTTTGAAGTGAATTAGCTGGGCAATGGGGAGCCAGTGAAGGGATAGGAAGAGGGGAGAGGCAGAGGAGTAATAGGTTGAGAGGTGAATTAGTCGGGCAGCAGAGTTGAGGATAGATTGGAGGGGTGCAAGAGTGCTAGATTGAAGGCCACAGAGGAGAGTGTTGCAGTAGTCTAGGCGGGAGATGATGAGGGCATGTACAAGCATTTTCGCAGATTCAAAGTTAAAGGGCTTCTGTCACCCCCCAAAACTCATTTTTCATTTTTGGGCATATTAAAATCCTTATTGGATGACTATTCCCTATATAGGGCTCTTACCTTGTTCTGTGGCTTGGTTTCACAAAAAATCGAACTTTTAAAATATGCAAATGACTTCACTACCAGCAAGTAGGGCGTCTACTTGCTGGTAGCCACCGCATCCTCCTTTCAAAAAAACGCCCCCCTCCTCCTGTTTATTGACAGGGCCAGCGAGCGCTCTCCTCCTCCGGCTGGCCCTGTCTGCAATTCAAATCCTGTGCCTGCGCCTTACGTGTCTTCATTCGGCGCAGGCGCTCTGAGAGAAGGACGCTCGCTTCCTCAGCACTCCCTCAGTGCACCTGCGACGAGGACTTCACCTCTAAACCCGAAAGAGAAGACGTCATCGGCACAGGCGCACTGAAGAAGTGCTGAGGAAGCAAGCGTCCTCCTCTCAGAGCGCCTGCGCCGAATGAAGACACGTAAGGCGTAGGCGCGGGATTTGAATTGCAGACAGGGCCAGCTGGAGGAGGAGAGCGTTTGCTGGCCCTGTCAATCAACAGGAGGAGGGGGCGTTTTTTTGAAAGGAGGATGCGGCGGCTACCAGCAAGTAGACACCCTACTTGCTGGTAGTGAAGTCATTTGCATATTTTAAAAGCTAGATTTTTTGTGAAACCAAGCCACAGAACAAGGTAAGAGCCATATATAGGGAATAGTCGTCCAATAAGGATTTTAATATGCCCAAAAAAAAAAAAAAATTAGTTTTGGGGGGTGAGTGGTGACAGAAGCCCTTTAAGGAAAGCGCGGATGCGGGAGATGTTTTTGAGTTGGAGGCGGCAAGTGGTGGAAAGGGCTTGGATGTGCGGTCGGAAGGAAAGGGCAGAATACAAGGTCACTCCAAGGCAGCGGACTTGGTTGATTGGGGATAGTGTGCAGCCATTGATCGTGATAGATAGGTCTGTTAGGGGAGGTTGAGCAAGATGGGGGAAAGATGATGAATTCTGTTTTATCCATGTTAAGTTTTAAAAAGCGAAAGGCGTAGAAGGATGATATAGAAGATAGATATTGTGGGATTCTAGAAAGTAAAGTAGTGATGTCTGGACCAGAGAGGTAGATTTGTGTGTCGTCAGCATAGGAGTAATACTGAAAGCCATGGGACCCTATGAGCTGTCCCAGGCCAAAAGTGTAAATAGAGAAGAGCAGGGGTCCTAGGACAGAGCCTTCTGGGACACCAACAGAGAGGGAATGAGACGAGGAGGTGGTGCAGGAGTGGGAGACACAAAATGTCCGTTCTGTGAGTTATGATGTGATCCAGGAGAGGGCCAGGTCAGTGATGCCAAGAGATGAGAGAGTTTGCAACAGAAGGGAGTAGTCAACAGTGTGGAAGGCAGAGGACAGGTCAAGGAGAAGGAGGACAGAGTATTGTTTCTTGGTTTTGGCTGTCAGTAGGTCATTGGTGACTTTGATAAAAGCAGTCTCAGTCGAGTGGTGGGGTCGGAAGCCAGATTGTAGGAAATTGTCAAAGAGGGAGCAGGAGGAAAGGTGAGAGGACAGTTCTGAATGGACATGTTGTTCAAGCACATGCACTTTAATTAAAGTGATTATGAGTAATTAAACACTTATGTAAGGTCTCATGCTGATTGGTGGTCTAGGTTACGAGGAGGAGACAATAGTAAAGAGATTGGTTCACCATTAGCATGGGAGGAGTTTTATGCACTATAGAGGAATATGGATATCACTCTGTACCAGGCTTGATAAAGGCTAAGATTTAGCCGAAACGTTGCTGTCTGGCTTTTACTGCACGCATTCTGTAAGGCTTGTCCAATAAAGGAATACACTGGAGATGCTGCCGTTGCCTTTTGTTTTTTGTTGTTAGGTGGACAGCTGAGGATCTGTGGTCGTGGTTCGCTGATGCATTCTAGTGAGGTTGCAGAGGTCTGAGTGTGCTGCTCTACATTACTATTTACACAGTGTGCGGGAGAGAGGGAGACTGTGCGGGAGGGGAACAGCAGCGGTGACTGTTCTTACAGAGACCACTGCAGCATGGTAAAGAGACACTGGGGAGCAGAGGTCGCACTACATTTTTTCCAGAAGAGTAAAAATACTCCTCTTAACAATTTTGAGGGATATTTTTAGCTGAGGTGGAGTACGAATTGTGCGGTAATCTATATATATATATACAGTATATATATGTGTGTATATATATATATATATATATATAATGTGTATGTGTATGTATGTATGTACGCCCCTACACAGCAGCTGCATGGAGTTTAAATGCTCCAACTGTTTTTGCTAAACACATATTGTTCTGTAACTCAAAAACTCATCGATCAATTTCTACTAAACTTGGTGACATATCACTTACTATCTGTGAAAGAATACTGTGGAGGTAACATGCCAGTACACAATGAGTTTCTGTCTGTCTGTCTGTTCTTTATGCGTGACCAATTGACTAGTGTTGATCACGAATATTCGAATTGTGAATTTTTATTGCAAATATCGGCACTTCTAGAATTCGAGAATATTTAGAATATAGTGATATATATTAGTAATTTTGAATATTCAAGATTTTTTTTAAATCAGTACACATGATCCCTCCCTGCTTCTAGCTTGTGGGCCAATGAGAAGGCTGCAATATCTTTGACTTTAGGAGTAGTGTTGATTGCAAATTTTCGTAATTCGAATTTTTGTAATGCAAATTTTCGTAATGCTAATTTTTGTAATGAGAATCAAAGAGATCGTGAAAACTCAGATCCAATGGTATATTCTAACCCCCAGGCGTTCCCATGGTGACGGGGACGCTTGTCGGGGAGGAGTATGCCAAAGTGGAACAACTGTACAGATAAAAAAAAAAAGACAAACTTTATAAAAAACAAATACATTTGTTTTTTAGAATATTCGTAATATTCTAAAGCAAAAATATATAGCAATAAAGCGAATATTCGAAGAAAAAAAAAATAATTATGTAGAACAATTTAGCTAATATAGTGCAATAATCTTTTTTTTAATAGTTGTAATTTTTTTCCAATCTGAGATTCAGATGAGAAAAATATTACAACTATCAGACAAAGAAGATTATAGCACTATATTAGCTAAATTGCTCTATATTAGCTTTTTTTTCGAATATTCTCTATATTACTATATATTAGTTTTTTAGAATATTCGTAATATTCTAAAGGAAGAATATATAGCAAAATAGCGAATTATAATATTACGAAAATTCGCATTATGAAAATTTGCAATCAACACTACTCTTAAAGTCAAAGATATTGCAGCCTTCTCATTGGCCCACAAGCTAGAAGCAGGCAGGGATCATGTGTACTGATAAAAAAAAAATCTTGAATATTCCCTATATTGCTATATATTCTTGTTTTAGAATATTACGAATATTCTAAAAAACAAATATATTAGTTTTTTAAAATATTCGTCTTTTAAAAAAAAAATCTGTACAGTTGTTCCACTTTGGCATACTCCTCCCCGACACGCGTCCACGTCACCATGGGAATGCCTAGGGGTTAGAATATACCATCGGATCTGAGTTTTCACAATCTCATTGATTCTCATTATGAAAATTCTTATTACGAAAATTCTCATTACAAAAATTTGCATTACGAAAATTCGCAATCAACACTACTCCTAATGAATATTCGAATTTGCGAATATTCTACAAAATATTGCAAATTCGAATATAACCCACTAAAAACGACTGGACTGATCTTCACCAAATTTGGCACACGGGTACATCAGGTGTCTGGTAAGGTTTTAGACCGGGTCTCAGCTCTTTAGGAAGTACCGTTCCTGAGATATTCACAAAAAATTATCTGCATTAGCCAATATAAGCCTGCAAGTCTTTCACTCATATCCCAACTGCCATACACACAGTCACATGTCCCTTATCAGCCAATAGAAGCTCGCAGGCTCTTAGTCTCCACATACACACAGTTTTACTCCAAGTTTCCATAACAACCCAGCCATTTTTCTTCACTGCTGTAGGTCAGCTTTAGGCTAGGGCTGCACGACACAGAGCACAACTGCATTGCTACATGTGTCGCACGACATTGATATCGCACCAATGTCTCGTGACAATTTTTATAATGAAAGTCCTCATCTGTCCCTGTACTGTATGGGCTGCTGTGGAGGTCCCATTTTAAAGTGGTGGGGCACTGTGGGGGGGGTCAGTGTTAAGGGGTGGGGGACTGGGGAGTTCACTGTTAAAGGGGCCGGGTGCTGTAGAGGTCACTGTTATGGGGGATACTGTTAGCATCTGTCGACATCTTTTAACGACACACACAAACATTAAATGAAATAGATTAAATATACCCGAGCAAAGTTTTACATTTATCCAACATCATACACTAAGGGTCTATTCATGATACAGCGCTCCTGACTAGAAAAAGACCATGCATAAAAATACGCATGAGTCTTTTTCCAGGGAGTAAAATGGCCCACTTAAGTATCTAACAGCAGAGGTCCCCCTTTGGAAAGGGGGCCCTGGGCAATTGCCCTGTTTGCCACTCCCCCCTAATGCCGGCCCTGTCTGTGAAATACGGATGACACGTGGAGGTCAATAAATGAAAACACGTGGACTAAACACGGATCCTTCACAGACATTTTCACAGATGAAACATGGATGGATGCTTTAACGTCAAACGGACAGGAAAATGGGAATGGGGCCTTACTGTGGGAAGGGAGGGGGCCCAATTCTGAGTTTTGCTCTGGGGCCCACTGATTTCTTTGTATGCCCATTAACGGACCTGCATCACACTGAATATCTAGTTTAACCATTTGTATTGTATTAAGTGAGAGGAATTTGAATAAACAACTTTTACTATATGACCCTTTAGGTGATAACAGATATTGGCAAACCTGACTGTGGTGGTGGTTCTCTTATTATGTGTCGGGGAGGTTCCTCACACAGGGTCACCCAGATCGGGGCGCCAATTTCGTATTTAGGCAGGGCCTACAGTACAGGGACAGATGGGGACATTATTCCTTCTTTTACAAGCCTAATTATACTAGTTTTAAGAACACATTGGGATCTTTTAAATAAAAAACATTATACAGTGTGACTATAACCAGTCAGTGCTGCCGTAGTCAGACTGGAAGCTGATTCAGGCTTCACCCCATGTGATGCTGCTGTCCTGCCATCATGACGCATCAGGACATACAGCAGATGTTCTCCTGCTGTACGTTTTCAACTTTATTTGCTTCATAAGACACAAATACAGTTAAAAGTGACTCCGCTTTTATGGGGCCCGCTGCCAGGGGGGAGCCGGTACATGTGCTCCATCTACCCTATGGTTTTAGCGGCCCTGGTGTTATTGAAGGTTAAGTATTTGATGGCCTTACAGGTTTTAGGGCTCTATGGGTAATATAGGACTTGTATTTGTAAGTTACTCTATCACACTGTATTCCCATCATTGTATATTACTATTTACTGCTCTCCTCCATGACAGTAATACCCAGCAATGATAACCCCAATGGTCAGACGTGTCCATCCTGTATCGATAATTACTCCATAACGTGTGATGCTAAAATATCTCTGAAATGCACAGGAAGTGAGGACCGATGTCTTCACTGGATCTCAGAGCAGAAAACAGGTAAGTCCTCTAGAATCAAAGTATTTCTGGTATTTTATCTTTTGACAGGACAGGTGGTAATTCCATTATATTGTTGTTAGCAGATTAATCTCATCATACACCTATCTAGAGATGTCACAAAGCTCCTATTAAGAGAGGAGGGTCATATGCTAGAGTCAGATTTCTGTTGTGATTTATGCCAGTTTCTGATTTAAAGTGTGGAAAATTGTGTCACTATTACCGGTATTTACTTACATGTTCTCCATTCTGCTCCTTCTCCTTTAATTTCTCTTAGAGGCTAAAGAACCTTTGGAATACAGTAATGGACTAAAGGACCTTCAATCATGTGACATGATGAAGTCATCAAAGGTCCTTTAGCCTACCATTACTGTATTCCAAAGGTCCTTCAAACTGGTATGTACACCTTTTCTAGTACAATTCAGGCCACCCCAGGCCCCCTTCAGATACAGTCACATTGGGGGCCCGGCCTGGCCTGAATTGTACTAGAAATGACACTGCCCCCAGGCCCCTTCTCAACTGGGGCCCCTAAGCAGCCACTTCCCCTGCTTCCCTGTACGCCACTGGTGTGAAGGCACAGATATAGAGAAGGGGACAAAAACATTTCTGCTGAACTGAACGTTTCCAAGAGCACAGTTGCCTCTGAATACGTTTGTCCATTAGATACTTTTTCAATAAATTAGCAAAGATTTTGAACATTCTGATTTCACTTTGACATTGTGGGATATTAAGTGCAGAAAATATATATATTTTTTATTTTAGCACAAGGCTGCAGCATAATAAAATGTATAAAAAAGTGAAAGGTTCTGAGGGCTTTCTGAATGCACGACATACTTTTTGTGAGGTCTTGTTTTTTTTTTTTGTTGACTTGTAGTTGGAGAACATACACCTTTTTGAATACTTTTTATTCTTCAATTTTGTTGGTTAAATAACTAAAAAATGTAATTCTGGCAGTGTTTTTTAGTGTCTATCCCTGGGGGATAAAAATTTTAATTTTATAGTTCAAGTTATTACAGATATTCTTTTTAATTTGTCAATAATACTACATTTTATATGATCATTTTTATGTATTTTTACTGTAAAACATCAGACCGCGCCATCAGACTTGTGAATTAGGACAAGAGATGTTATTAGATGATTATATGCTCAGTCCTTTCGGCAAACGAAAGTCACTACTGTACATATGTGACAAATAAAGAGCAAATATCTATGTTCTCTGATTGATAAGGGGGTGATAACATGAAAGGTTCATGTCCCCCCTACCCCTGGGTCTAAACCCATACAGGAGGCTCTGTGGTATACCTGCTCTCCCTTTATGCTGCCTGTTGGTCCAACACTGACGCCCTTATCCACCTTCACAGAGGAGGAAATGACAGCCGCAAGTACAATATATGCAGCTTCCAATTCAGTCTCCTTTAGCTCAGGCTGGATTCAGATTCGGATCCAGAAGTCATGCAGATGCAGAAACATTAACCTGTTCATTGTTCAGATCATGTAATGCTGAGACAATCGTTACAGTAATTGTATATTCTAACATGACCATGAAATCTCTGCAGGACAATCTGTATATGTATCATCCCTTCAGGGGTGCGCAACCCAGAGCTACTGTGATCGTGGGATTGTGTCTTATACTGAAGGAAGAAAAACATACAAGAATGTTTATTTCTGCTCCAGTGGAGGCACGAGTGTCCAGAAAGTCGTCCTGACTCCGGCCGTCGTGTGTCTTCTACTGATGAAATGGCTTTTCTAGAAGATTTCCAGGTCCGTGCGGCCGATGCTGAAATTCTTCTTCATGTCGATTGATGATGTCTTCGATTTTTCCTATTGAATACACAATAAATGGCATTGTACAGAAAGATCTGTGGCCACGAGTTATCTCCTGTACTGTAGACACTGCAGCCCCTATGGCCACAGCAAAGCATTGGGGGTCCACCGGTTATGTCATTCGCAGGTAACTTTGCTCTTTGCTGAAAGACTGGTTTTCTCTATGTGAGCCACTGATCAGGTAAACCACACAAATCACCGAGTTATCATAGAGCAAAGGAACATCTAAATAAAACAGCGATGTGTATTAATAAGTGGTGCAGTGATATCTATTCTGTATTGTATAAAACTGACCACAAGTACAACACTAGTAGAATAACTCAGCTTCGCACAGGTATATTTTGACTATTTCATTTAATGTTGATGTGATATCCACAGTTCCCCCATAACAGTGACCTCCACAGCACCCCAAACCCTTAACAGTGACCTCCACAGCACCTAACACCCTTAACAATGACCTTCACCGGCGCCTAGCCCCTTAAAAGTGTCATCCACAGCAGTACGCTTTCTTAACAGAGACCTCCTCAGTACCCCACCCCTATAACAGAGACCTCCTCAGTACCCCACCCCTATAACAGTGACCTCCACAGCTCCCCACCCCTATAACAGTGACCTCCACAGTACCCTTTCCCCTTATCACTGACCTGCACAATACCCCACACCCTTAAAGGGGTTGTCTCATCTTGCTAATCCCCTTTCAGTCTATTCTTTCCCCTCCAATAATCATTTCTTCCATATATTTATTTTATCTAAACAGGATGTAAATCCTGTTATTGACCCTTTTATACCCCATTATACTGCATGCTTGTTTCTAGGGGTTACGGCCATCGCTACTATGTTAGTAGGGGTGGCCGTGCAAGCGCTGTTACCTCCGACTCTTCTCATCCTCTCCGGCTACCGAGGTAGCCGGGTTTCACGGGAGTGAGCGCGCACAGACAATGGCGCATGCGCAGTCACTCCTGGCCCCGGCCACCTCACATGGATGATTATCCCAGTTACAGGGCGTTCGTGTCACGGCTGTATGTGAGCAACAAGAGTATACACAGAAAAAAGAGCTACTGACCGGACCCAAACTAGGGAGGATAAAGGGTGACCCCTGTCAGACCCTCAAAGCTCTCCCTATGCTGCTAAAGCACATGCCCGGATCCAAATGGCGGAACGAGGCATGCCCACGTACCTAAGACTGATGACCACTGTGACCCCTACAATAGTGGAAGGGGCACGGCCACCGGTGCCCTGCTCAGTATATGGAGGGAACCGTGGCCACCTCAGATCCAGTCAGAAAATAACCAGGTACACAACAATGTCTGCACACTTAGCTGAAGGTGCTGCAGCCGCAGAGAATACGGATCCAAGGACAGCTGGCAATATCCGGAGTGCTTGCTGCAGCAGAACACAGGTCCAGTGAACTGATAGCTACAAGTGAAGATACTTAAGCAAGAGCTACAACTAAAATGAGAAATATAATCCATGCCCTACAATAGGAGGAGGGGTGATTTAAAGGCAGGGAAATCAACCGCAGGAGGAACAGCTGGGAGGAAGAAAACAGAAAGTAAAGACTTCATCACAGGGGCGGAGAAACAGAGCAATGAGAACTCCTCCATACTCGAGTAGTGAAATCATCACAGGGGTGGAGAAACAGAGCTGTGAGAACGTCTCAAAGCTCTGGTAGTGAAAGTACCCCCCCCTCTACGGGTGGACTCCGGACACCCAGGACCCACCTTCTCAGGATGAGCCCTATGAAATGCCCTGATGAGGCGAGTGGCTTTAATGTCCGACACCGGAACCCACATCCTCTCCTCAGGACTAGAGTTGAGCGAACACCTGGATGTTCGGGTTCGAGAAGTTCGGCCGAACTTCCCGGAAATGTTCGGGTTCGGGATCCGAACCCGATCCGAACTTCGTCCCGAACCCGAACCCCATTGAAGTCAATGGGGACCCGAACTTTTGGGCACTAAAAAGGCTGTAAAACAGCCCAGGAAAGAGCTAGAGGGCTGCAAAAGGCAGCAACATGTAGGTAAATCCCCTGCAAACAAATGTGGATAGGGAAATGAATTAAAATTAAAATTAAAAAAATTAAAATAAACCAATATCAATTGGACAGAGGTCCCATAGCAGAGAATCTGGCTTCACGTCAGCAGAGAATCAGTCTCTTCATGCCATAGCAAAGAATCTGGCTTCATGTCAGCAGAGAATCAGTCTCTTCATGCCATAGCAGAGAATCTGGCTTCATGTCAGCGCAGAATCAGTCTTCATGTCATAGCAGAGAATCAGGCTTCACGTCACCCACCACTGGAACAGGCCACTGTCACACATTTAGGCCCCGGCACCCAGGCAGAGGAGAGAGGTCCCGTAACAGAGAATCTGGCCTGATGTCAGCACAGAATCTGTCTTCATGTCATAGCAGAGAATCAGGCTTCACGTCAGCCACCACTGGAACAGGCCACTGTCACACATTTAGGCCCCGGCACCCAGACAGAGGAGAGAGGTCCCGTAACAGAGAATCTGGCCTTATGTCAGCGCAGAATCTGTCTTCATGTCATAGCAGAGAATCAGGCTTCACGTCACCCACCACTGGAACAGGCCACTGTCACACATTTAGGCCCAGGCACCCAGGCAGAGGAGAGAGGTCCCGTAACAGAGAATCTGGCCTTATGTCAGCGCAGAATCTGTATTCATGTCATAGCAGAGAATCAGGCTTCACGTCACCCACCACTGGAACAGGCCACTGTCACACATTTAGGCCCAGGCACCCAGGCAGAGGAGAGAGGTCCCGTAACAGAGAATCTGGCCTTATGTCAGCGCAGAATCTGTATTCATGTCATAGCAGAGAATCAGGCTTCACGTCACCCACCACTGGAACAGGCCACTGTCACACATTTAGGCCCCTGCACCCAGACAGAGGAGAGCGGTCCCGTAACAGAGAATCTGGCCTTATGTCAGTGCAGAATCTGTCTTCATGTCATAGCAGAGAATCAGGCTTCACGTCACCCACCACTGGAACAGGCCACTGTCACACATTTAGGCCCAGGCACCCAGGCAGAGGAGAGAGGTCCCATAACAGAGAATCTGGCCTTATGTCAGCGCAGAATCTGTATTCATGTCATAGCAGAGAATCAGGCTTCACGTCACCCACCACTGGAACAGGCCACTGTCACACATTTAGGCCCCGGCACCCAGACAGAGGAGAGCGGTCCCGTAACAGAGAATCTGGCCTTATGTCAGCGCAGAATCTGTATTCATGTCATAGCAGAGAATCAGGCTTCACGTCACCCACCACTGGAACAGGCCACTGTCAAACATTTAGGCCCAGGCACCCAGGCAGAGGAGAGAGGTCCCGTAACAGAGAATCTGGCCTTATGTCAGCGCAAAATCTGTATTCATGTCATAGCAGAGAATCAGGCTTCACGTCACCCACCACTGGAACAGGCCACTGTCACACATTTAGACCCAGGCACCCAGGCAGAGGAGAGAGGTCCCGTAACAGAGAATCTGGCATTATGTCAGCGCAGAATCTGTATTCATGTCATAGCAGAGAATCAGGCATCACGTCACCCACCACTGGAACAGGCCACTGTCACACATTTAGGCCCCGGCACCCAGACAGAGGAGAGGTTCATTCAACTTTGGGTTGCCCCGCAATATAATGGTAAAATGAAATTAAAAATAGTATTGAATGAGGAAGTGCCCTGGAGTAGAATAATATATTGTTAAGGGGAGGTAGTTAATATCTAATCTGCACAAGGGATGGACAGGTCCTGTGGGATCCATGCCTGGTTCATTTTTATAAACGTCAGCTTGTCCACATTGGCTGTAGACAGGCGGCTGCGTTTGTCTGTAATGACGCCCCCTGCCGTGCTGAATACACGTTCAGACAAAACGCTGGCCGCCGGGCAGGCCAGCACCTCCAAGGCATAAAAGGCTAGCTCTGGCCACGTGGACAATTTGGAGACCCAGAAGTTGAATGGGGCCGAACCATCAGTCAGTACGTGGAGGGGTGTGCACATGTACTGTTCCACCATGTTAGTGAAATGTTGCCTCCTGCTAACACGTTCCGTATCAGGTGGTGGTGCAGTTAGCTGTGGCGTGGTGACAAAACTTTTCCACATCTCTGCCAAGCTAACCCTGCCCTCAGAGGAGCTGGCCGTGACACAGCTGCGTTGGCGACCTCTTGCTCCTCCTCTGCCTTCGCCTTGGGCTTCCACTGGTTCCCCTGTGACATTTGGGAATGCTCTCAGTAGCGCGTCTACCAACGTGCGCTTGTACTCGCGCATCTTCCTATCACGCTCCAGTGTAGGAAGTAAGGTGGGCACATTGTCTTTGTACCGGGGATCCAGCAGGGTGGCAACCCAGTATTCCGCACACGTTAAAATGTGGGCAACTCTGCTGTCGTTGCGCAGGCACTGCAGCATGTAGTCGCTCATGTGTGCCAGGCTGCCCAGAGGTAAGGACAAGCTGTCCTCTGTGGGAGGCGTATCGTCATCGTCCTGTGTTTCCCCCCAGCCACGCACCAGTGATGGGCCCGAGCTGCTTTGGGTGCCACCCCGCTGTGAACATGCTTCATCCTCATCCTCCTCCACCTCCTCCTCATCCTCGTCCTCCTCGTCCTCCAGTAGTGGGCCCTGTCTGGCCACATTTGTACCTGTCCTCTGGTGTTGCAAAAAACCTCCCTCTGAGTCACTTTGAAGAGACTGGCCTGAAAATGCTAAAAATGACCCCTCTTCCTCCTGGGCCACCTCCTCTTCCATCATCGCCCTAAGTGTTTTCTCAAGGAGACATAGAAGTGGTATTGTAACGCTGATAACGGCGTCATCGCCACTGGCCATGTTGGTGGAGTATTTGAAACAACGCAACAGGGCACACAGGTCTCGCATGGAGGCCCAGTCATTGGTGGTGAAGTGTGTCTGATCCGCAGTGCGACTGACCCGTGCGTGCTGCAGCTGAAACTCCACTATTGTCTGCTGCTGCTCGCACAGTCTGTCCTGCATATGCAAGGTGGAGTTCCACCTGGTGGGTACGTCGCATATGAGGCGGTGAGCGGGAAGGCCGAAGTTACGCTGTAGCGCAGACAGGCGAGCAGCGGCAGGGTGTGAACGCCGGAAGCGCGAACAGACGGCCCGCACTTTATGCAGCAGCTCTGACATGTCGTGGTAGTTGCGAATGAACTTCTGCACCACCAAATTCAGCACATGCGCCAGGCAAGGGATGTGCGTCAAACCGGCTAGTCGCAGAGCTGCAACGAGATTTCGCCCATTATCGCACACCACCAGGCCGGGCTTGAGGCTCACCGGCAGCAACCACTCGTCGGTCTGTTGTTCTATACCCCGCCACAACTCCTGTGCGGTGTGGGGCCTGTCCCCCAAACATATGAGTTTCAGAATGGCCTGCTGACGTTTACCACGTGCTGTGCTGAAGTTGGTGGTGAAGGTGTGTGGCTGACTGGATGAGCAGGTGGAAGAAGAGGAGGAGGAAGCTGAGTAGGAGGAGACAGGAGGCAAAGAATGTTGCCCTGCGATCCTTGGCGGCGGAAGGACGTGCGCCAAACAGCTCTCCGCCTGGGGCCCAGCCGCCACTACATTTACCCAGTGTGCAGTTAGGGAGATATAGCGTCCCTGGCCGTGCTTACTGGTCCACGTATCTGTGGTTAGGTGGACCTTGCCACAGATGGCGTTGCGCAGTGCACACTTGATTTTATCGGACACTTGGTTGTGCAGGGAAGGCACGGCTCTCTTGGAGAAGTAGTGGCGGCTGGGAACAAATAAATGTGGGACAGCAAGTGACATGAGCTGTTTGAAGCTGTGTGTGTCCACCAGCCTAAATGACAGCATTTCATAGGGCAGTAGTTTAGAAATGCTGGCATTCAGGGCCAGGGATCGAGGGTGGCTAGGTGGGAATTTACGCTTTCTCTCAAATGTTTGTGAGATGGAGAGCTGAACGCTGCCGTGTGACATGGTTGAGATGCTTGGTGACGCAGGTGGTGGTGTTGGTGGTACATCCCATGTTTGCTGGGCGGCAGGTGCCAACGTTCCTCCAGAGGCGGAGGAAGAGGCCGAGGCGGCGGCAGCAGCAGAGGAGGCCGAGGCTGCAGCAGCAGAAGAGGTAGCAGGGGGAGCCTGAGTGAATTCCTTGTTTTTAAGGTGTTTACTCCACTGCAGTTCATGCTTTGCATGCAGGTGTCTGGTCATGCAGGTTGTGCTAAGGTTCAGAACGTTAATGCCTCGCTTCAGGCTCTGATGGCACAGCGTGCAAACCACTCGGGTCTTGTCGTCAGCACATTGTTTGAAGAAGTGCCATGCCAGGGAACTCCTTGAAGCTGCCTTTGGGGTGCTCGGTCCCAGATGGCGGCGGTCAGTAGCAGGCGGAGTATCTTGGCGGCGGGTGTTCTGATTTTGCCCACTGCTCCCTCTTTTGCTATGCTGTTGGCTCGGTCTCACCACTGCCTCTTCCTCCGAACTGTGAAAGTCAGTGGCACGACCTTCATTCCATGTTGGGTCTAGGACCTCATCGTCCCCTGCATCGTCTTCCACCCAGTCTTGATCCCTGACCTCCTGTTCAGTCTGCACACTGCAGAAAGACGCAGCAGTTGGCACCTGTGTTTCGTCATCATCAGAGACGTGCTGAGGTGGTATTCCCATGTCCTCATCATCAGGAAAAATATGTGGTTGTGCGTTAGTGCATTCTATCTCTTCCACCCCTGGGGAAGGGCTAGGTGGATGCCCTTGGGAAACCCCGGCATCAGAGTCTTCAAACAGCATAAGAGACTGCTGCATAACTTGAGGCTCAGACAGTTTCCCTGATATGCATGGGGGTGATGTGACAGACCGATGGGCTTGGTTTTCATGCGCCATCTGTGCGCTTTCTGCAGAAGACTGGGTGGGAGATAATGTGAACGTGCTGGATCCACTGTCGGCCACCCAATTGACTAATGCCTGTACCTGCTCAGGCCTTACCATCCTTAGAACGGCATTGGGCCCCACCAAATATCGCTGTAAATTCTGCTGGCTATTGGGACCTGAGGTAGTTGGTTCACTAGGACGTGTGGCTGTGGCAGAACGGCCACGTCCTCTCCCTGCACCAGAGGGTCCACTAACACCACCACGACCATGTCCACGTCCGCGTCCCTTATTAGATGTTTTCCTCATTGTTCCCGTTCACCACAATTTTGAGAATGGCAAATTTGGGAATGGTTTTTCAACCCAGGAAAAAAAGTGTGCTTTTACGGTCACTACAAATAACTTGACCAGCTAAAACAGTACAGATTTGGTTAAATAGAGATGTGAGGCCTGTTTTTTTTTGCGCTGTGTGACAGGTATAGGTTTAATCACAGAATCAGACTTCTATCAGCACGCTAGCGTGTGTCTTAGGTTTTTCTGAATGACACTATCATTAGCTTCAATGTAAGATATTCTTTTTGGAATAGATTTCAAGTAGGCCTCAAATACCAGAAACTAGTTATTTTGAGAATGTCAAATTTGGGAATGGTTTTTCAACCCAGAAAAAAAAGTGTGCTTTTACGGTCACTACAAATAACTTGACCAGCTAAAACAGTACAGATTTGGTTAAATAGAGATGTGAGGCCTGTTTTTTTTTGCGCTGTGTGACAGGTTTAGGTTTAATCACAGAATCAGACTTCTATCTGCACGCTAGCGTGTGTCTTAGGTTTTTCTGAATGACACTATCACTAGCTTCAATGTAAGATATTCTTTTTGGGATAGATTTCAAGTAGGCCTCAAATACCAGAAACTAGTTATTTTGAGAATGGCAAATTTGGGAATGGTTTTTCAACCCAGAAAAAAAAGTGTGCTTTTACGGTCACTACAAATAACTTGACCAGCTAAAACAGTACAGATTTGGTTGAATAGAAATGTCAGGTCTATTTTTTAGGCGCTGGGTGACAGGCTCAACTTGCCCCTGATGTAATATATGGCCAAAAAATAACCACACTGTTGATGGTTAAATGCACTTGGGTGACACAGGCTCAGCCTGCACCAGATGTAGTATATGGCCAAAAAATAATCAGACTGTCGATGGTTAAATGCACTTCGGTGACACAGGCTCAGCCTGCAGCTGATGTAGTATATGGCCAAAAAATAACCAGACTGTTGATGGTTAAATGCACTTCGGTGACACAGGCTCAGCCTGCAGCGGATGTAGGATATAGCACAAAATAACCACACTATCGATGGTTAAATACACTTGGTGATAGCTTGTGCTGGCGCACCACAAGTCACAAAATGGCCGCCGATCACCCCAGAAAAAAAGTGATCTAAAAACGCTCTGGGCAGCCTCAAAAAAGTGAGCAAGTCAATAATAGCACTTCAATGATCCACAGCTGCAGATCGATAACAGAATGAAGTCTTTTGGAGGAGTTAATCTGCCTAATCTTGCCCTAACGTCGCAGCTGCAACCTCTCCCTATACTGATCATAGCAGAGTGACGTGCGGCGCTACGTGACTCCAGCTTAAATAGAGGCTGGGTCACATGCTGCACTGGCCAATCACAGCCATGCCAATAGTAGGCATGGCTGTGATGGCCTCTTGGGGCAAGTAGTATGACGCTTGTTGATTGGCTGCTTTGCAACCTTTCAAAAAGCGCCAAGAAAGCGCCGAACACCGAACCCGAACCCGGACTTTTACGAAAATGTTCGGGTTCGGGTCCGTGTCACGGACACCCCAAAATTCGGTACGAACCCGAACTATACAGTTGGGGTTCGCTCATCCCTACTCAGGACCATAACCCTTCCAATGATCGAGGTACTGAAGAGAACCGCGGACAATGCGAGAGTCCACAATTCTGGAAACCTCAAACTCCAGATTGCCATCAACCAAAATCGGAGGAGGAGGCAAAGAGGAGGGTACCGTGGGCTGGACATATGGTTTTAAGAGAGATCTGTGAAATACATTATGTATCTTCCAAACCCGTGGAAGATCAAGACGGAAGGCAACAGGATGATGACTGACAAGATTTTATAAGGCCCAATAAACTTGGGACCCAATTTCCAGGAGGGAACATTCAGTTTAATATTTCTTGTAGACAACCACACCAGATCACCCACATTCAGGTCCGGACCAGGCACACGTCTCTTATCAGCCACACGCTTATACTTCTCACTCATCTTTCTAAGATTACTCTGAATCTTTTGCCAAATGGTAGACAAAGACGAGGAAAATCTCTCCTCCTCAGGTAAACCAGAAAGAGCCCCTCCCGAGAATGTCCCAAACTGCGGATGGAACCCATATGCACCAAAGAATGGTGACTTATCAGAAGATTCCTGACGACGGTTTTTCAGAGCAAACTCAGCAAGAGGGAGAAATGAACACCAATCCTCCTGGTTCTCTGCCACCAAAACCGTCCTTTTTTGACATGGATCCGCTTTCTGGCCTGGTTGACCGCATGCAGTATCTTTCTTTGGAAGTAGCGGATCTCCGTCAATCTATGACTCAGCTTCAAGCATTGGGCTCTGCTCCGGCTCATGGAGTCTGTTGCGAGCCAAATGTCTCACTTCCGGAAACGTTCTCCGGGGACAGTGAGAATTTTGTTCGCTTCAGAGAGGCATGCAAACTCCATTTTTGCTTGTGTCCCCACTCCTCTGGTAAGGAGGAGCAGAGGGTGAGGATTGTCATCTCCCTGCTCAGGGGTAATGCTCAGACTTGGGCTTTTTCGCTGCCATCAGGGGATCCCTCCCTTCGATCCGTGGAAAGATTTTTCGTGGCCCTGGGGCAGATATATGATGACCCGGATCGTGTTGCTCTGGCCGAATCTAACTTACGTGTTTTATGCCAGAACAAACTGTCTGCGGAGCTTTATTGTTCTGAATTTCGGAGATGGGCAGCTGATTCAGGTTGGAATGATGCTGCACTCCGGAGTCAGTTCTGTCATGGTCTCTCAGAGAGATTGAAAGATGCGTTTGCTTTCCATGAGAGACCAACGTCCTTAGAGTCTGCCATGTCATTGGCGGTACGTCTTGACAGGCGTCTAAGAGAAAGAAACAAGACCTCTCTGTCCAGCCATTGTCAGTCTAGGGGCAATGGTGCGGACTCATTCAGTGTGCAGGGGCCTCATCCTGTCTCGCTCCCCTCTGAGGAGGAGCCCATGCAGCTAGGTCGACTTGCCCCTGATAAAAGAGGATTTAGTCCTCAGAGTATGGTGTGTTTTTGTTGTGGGGGCATAGGTCATTTGGCAAACGCTTGTCCGTCTAGGAGATTCTTGAACTGTACTAAGAGCGATAATAAGAGAAAAACCTCAAAAGGTAAATCATCAAATTCTGCTTCATCTGCTACTTTGGGCAAAGTTGATGTAGGAATTGATGCTTTTCCTCTGACCTGCAGTTCCCGTTTTCTCCTGTCTGCCAGGGTGGCGCTAGAGAGCAAGGTCATTTCTTGTGAGATTTTTGTCGATAGTGGAGCGGCCGTCAATCTTATTGACACTCAATTTGTAGCCATGCATGGTTTTCAGGTTTACACATTAGAAAAGGATATACCTGTTTTTGCTATTGACTCTGCTCCACTCTCACAGAGATCTCTGAAGGGCATTGTTCACAATGTCACGGCTGTATGTGAGCAACAAGAGTATACACAGAAAAAAGAGCTACTGACCGGACCCAAACTAGGGAGGATAAAGGGTGACCCCTGTCAGACCCTCAAAGCTCTCCCTATGCTGCTAAAGCACATGCCCGGATCCAAATGGCGGAACGAGGCATGCCCACGTACCTAAGACTGATGACCACTGTGACCCCTACAATAGTGGAAGGGGCATGGCCACCGGTGCCCTGCTCAGTATATGGAGGGAACCGTGGCCACCTCAGATCCAGTCAGAAAATAACCAGGTACACAACAATGTCTGCACACTTAGCTGAAGGTGCTGCAGCCGCAGAGAAGACGGATCCAAGGACAGCTGGCAATATCCGGAGTGCTTGCTGCAGCAGAACACAGGTCCAGTGAACTGATGGCTACAAGTGAAGATACTCAAGCAAGAGCTACAACTGAAATGAGAAATATAATCCACGCCCTAAAATAGGAGGAGGGGTGATTTAAAGGCAGGGAAATCAACCGCAGGAGGAACAGCTGGGAGGAAGGAAACAGAAAGTAAAGACTTCATCACAGGGGCGGAGAAACAGAGCAGTGAGAACTCCTCCAAACTCTAGTAGTGAAATCATCACAGGGGTGGAGAAACAGAGCTGTGAGAACGTCTCAAAGCTCTGGTAGTGACAGTTCGCTACAGCCCTGTAATCTGATATAGAAACCTGATTCTAGGCACTTACTACAGGCCAAAGGCAGCTGTCTCCAAGCAAGCTTATCTGGAGACAGTTGACTTTCCCAACACCCACCTGTTATCTCCTTATACAAATATATAAGGAGACAACAGTTGATATTCACATGATCACTGGGTCAGGAGAGAATTATGCAGACATGAACAGTGGTGGAGGGGGAGAGCCTAATACTAATAGGAATAATAGAGGAGGCTGGGAGAGAATTATGCAGACATGGTCAGTGGGGGAGGGGGGGCATAATACCATTAGGAATAATGGAGGAGGATAGGAGAGCCTAATAATGACATGAATAATGGAGGGTCATGTGGCTGTGTGGATGGCAGTTAGAATGTGAGTGAAGCTGCAAGCTCCTATTGGCTAATATGTTTCTTGGAATATCTCAGGAACGATACGTCCTAGAGAGCTGAGACCTGGTCTGAAACCTCCTCGGACACCTGATGTACCAATTTGCAAAATTTGGTGCAGATCGGTTGAGTCGTTTGACTGTGCATAAATAACAGACAGACAGAAATACATTTTTATATATACAGATACAACATCACTAGCGCTCCCACTGGAATCGCGTGAGCATAGCGATATTGAATTTAAATCGTAAACCCGAAGCGTCTAAATAGACCATTGAGAAAATTCAGGGTGCGATGTTGGTTTGTGAACACCAGATGGCGCATGGAACTGCAGTCAGCATTAGTATACAGCCCTTATGAGACGTGATTCATGCACATATGTAATTGCCTATTTGTCGCATAACATAAACTATCCAACATAAAGAGGAAATTATAAATCAATAATGAGAATCGTTACTGATTTATAATTTTACTCTTTATGTAAAATTATAACACCATCTGGTGTTCACAAACCAACATTGCACCCTGAATTTTCTCAATGGTCTATTTAGACGCTTGGGGTTTACGATTTATATTCAATATCACTATGCGCTCACGCGATTCCAGTGGGAGCGCTAGCGATGTTAAACGTTTTTTACACTATTCATGAATATTCTAAGTTAGAACAAATTTATAGTACTATAGCGAATATATAGCTTCGTATTGTATAATATTCGTCTTTTTCGCACCATCGGATCTGAGTAAAATACTGAAAACTCATATCCGATGGTATATTCTAACCACCCGGCATTCCCATGGTGACGGCCAGGACGCTTGTCGGGGCGTAGTGTGTCGACGGCAAATAACTAAGACGAATATTCTAAAATACGGATATATTCGAGATCGTACTATGTATTCGTTTTTTAGAATATTCGTCATCGTCTTTCTTAGTCCAAGTCCAATGTTAAGATTGAATTCGCGTTTTTACATTTGAAAATCGGTAGGCATATAATTGCGTTCAGTACCTGATCACATGATTGTGTATGTAAGAACGCGAGAGTATAAGGGTTTTCGTTTGAAGTTGGCCATTGAAGAATCTCATCAGGGATATAAAAAAATGGTGCATAATTCCTTCAAACCCGAAGAAGAAGAAATCCTGATAACAGTAAGTAACATTGCATTTAAGCCCTATATTTTTTCAACATATTGCATGCTTGAAAGAACAATTTTGTACTTTTTGTAGCGTTTAAAAAAGTTTGTGTGTGCGATTATTAGCTATATCTATACGAATTTTAATTTTTTCCCAATATGAACAGCGCTGTTTGTGTGACAGTTAAAAGTAGATTTACTATTTGAATATTTGCACTCAACAATACATTATCCCTTATATCATCTACCGGCACAGGGTGTACTGATCCTGCATAGATCACACTACAATAAGGGCTCGTTCACACGACCGTATGTCTTTTTCTCTGTTTTGCGGGCTGTTTTTTTGTTTCAGTAGTGTTTCCGTTTTTCCGTTCCGTTTTTCCGTATGGCATATACAGTATACAGTAATTACATAGAAAAAATGGGCATAAGATTTTCAATAGATGGTTTCGCAAAAACGGAACAGATACGGAAGACATACGGATGCGTTTACGTATGTGTTCCGTTTTTTTTTTGTTTTCACTGGTCACAGCAAGCAGAGTTTGAACAATACAGAAACTGACTAACTGCTATTTGGATTAAATATAGGCCTCACACATGGCCTAGATATCAGTGCTGATTTACTTCTCACTAGTCACAGCAAACAGAGTTTGAACAATACAGAAACTGACTCTTTGGCATATACAGTACAGACCAAAAGTTTGGACACACCTTCTCATTTAAAGAGTTTTCTTTATTTTCATGACTATGAAAATTGTAGATTCACATCAAAACTATGAATTAACACATGTGGAATTATATACATAACAAACAAGTGTGAAACAACTGAAAATATGTCATATTCTAGGTGCTTCAAAGTAGCCACCTTTTGCTTTGATTACTGCTTTGCACACTCTTGGCATTCTCTTGATGAGCTTCAAGAGGTAGTCACCTGAAATGGTCTTCACTTCACAGGTGTGCCCTGTCAGGTTTAATAAGTGGGATTTCTTGCCTTATAAATGGGGTTGGGACCATCAGTTGCGTTGAGGAGAAGTCAGGTGGATACACAGCTGATAGTCCTACTGAATAGACTGTTAGAATTTGTATTATGGCAAGAAAAAAGCAGCTAAGTAAAGAAAAACGAGTGGCCATCATTACTTTAAGAAATGAAGGTCAGTCAGTCAGCCGAAAAATTGGGAAAACTTTGAAAGTAAGGGCTATTTGACCATGAAGGAGAGTGATAGGGTGCTGCGCCAGATGACCTTGCCTCCACAGTCACCGGACCTGAACCATATCGAGATGGTTTGGGGTGAGCTGGACCACAGAGTGAAGGCAAAAGGGCCAACAAGTGCTAAGCATCTCTGGGAACTGCTTCAAGACTGTTGGAAGACCATTTCAGGGGACTACCTCTTGAAGCTCATCAAGAGAATGCCAAGAGTGTGCAAAGCTGTAATTAACCGCCTCCGGACCGCCTAATGCAGGATCGCGTTCCGGAGGCGGCTCACTCTGGCAGAGTCACGCATCTACGCGTCATCTCGCAAGACGCGAGATTTCCTGTGAACGCGTGCACACAGGCGCGAGTGTTCACAGGAACTGCAGGTAAGCGAGTGGATCTACAGCCTGCCAGCGGCGATCGTTCGCTGGCAGGCTGTAGATGCGATTTTTTTTAACCCCTAACAGGTATATTAGACGCTGTTCTGATAACAGCGTCGAATATACCTGCTACCGGGTCCTCTGGTGGTCCCCTTTGCTTGGATCGACCACCAGAGGACACAGGCAGCTCTGTAATAAGTAGCACCAAGCACCACACTACACCCCCCCCTGTCACTTATTAACCCCTTATTAACCCCTGATCCCCCCATATAGACTCCCTGATCACCCCCCTGTCATTGATCACCCCCCTGTAAGGCTCCATTCAGACATTTTTTTGGCACAAGTTAGCGGAAATTGATTTTTCTTTATTTTTTGGGGGTTTTTTCTCAAGTCTCATATTCCACTAACTTGTGACAAAAAATTTAATCTCACATGAACTCACCATACCCCTCACGGAATCCAAATGCGTAAAATTTTTTAGACATTTATATTCCAGACTTCTTCTCACGCTTTAGGGCCCCTAAAATGCCAGGGCAGTATAAATATCCCACATGTGACCCCATTTCGGACAGAAGAAACCCCAAGGTATTCGCTGAGGGGCATATTGAGTCCATGAAAGATTGAACTTTTTGTCCCAAGTTAGCGGAAAGGGAGACTTTGTGAGAAAAAAAAATACATTTCCGATAACTTGTGCCAAAAAAAAAAATCTATGAACTCTCCATGCCCCTCACGGAATACCTTGGGGTGTCTTCTTTCCAAAATGGGGTCACATATGTGGTATTTATACTGCCCTGGCATTTTAGGGGCCCTAAAGCGTGAGAAGAAGTCTGGGATCCAAATGTCTAAAAATGCCCTCCTAAAGGAATTTGGCCCCTTTGCGCACCTAGGCTGCAAAAAAGTGGCACACATGTGGTATCGCCGTACTCAGGAGAAGTTGGGCAATGTGTTTTGGGGTGTCATTTTACACATGCCCATGCTGGGTGAGATAAATATTTCGGTCAAATGCCAACTTTGTATAAAAAAATGGCAAAAGTTGTCTTTTAGAGAGATATTTCTCTCACGCAGCATGGGTATATGTAGAAAGACACCCCAAAACACATTGCCCAACTTCTCCTGAGTACGGCAATACCACATGTGTGACACTTTTTTGCAGCCTAGGTGGGCAAAGGGGCCCAAATTCCAATGAGTAACTTTAGGATTTCACAGGGCATTTTTTACACATTTTGATTTCAAACTACTTCTCACGCATTAGGGCCCCTAAAATTCCAGGGCAGTAGAAATACCCCACAAGTGACCCCATTTTGGAAAGAAGACACCCCAAGGCATTCCGTGAGGAGCATGGCGAGTTCCTAGAATTTTTTATTTTTTGTCACAAGTTAGCGGAAAATGATGATTTAATTTTTATTTATTTTTTTCTTACAAAGTCTCATATTCCACTAACTTGTGACAAAAAATAAAAACTTCCATGAACTCACTATGCCCATCACCAAATACCTTGGGGTGTCTTCTTTCCAAAATGGGGTCACTTGTGGGGTAGTTATACTGCCCTGGCATTTTAGGGGCCCCAATGCGTGAGATCTAGTTTGAAATCAAAATGTGTAAAAAATGCCCTGTGAAATCCTAAAGGTGCTCTTTGGAATGTGGGCCCCTTTGCCCACCTAGGCTGCAAAAAAGGGTCACACATCTGGTATCCCCGTACTCAGGAGAAGTTGGGCAATGTGTTTTGGGGTGTCTTTTTACATATACCCATGCTATCAAGTTACCCATTTATCAAGTTAGTGGAATATGAGACTTTGTTAGGAAAAAAAAAATATATAAAAAAATCATCATTTTCCGCTAACTTGTGACAAAAAATAAAAAGTTCTATGAACTCACTATGCCCATCAGCGAATACCGTAGGGTGTCTACTTTCTGAAATGGGGTCATTTGTGGGGTTTTTCTACTGTCTGGCCATTGTAGAACCTCAGGAAACATGACAGGTGCTCAGAAAGTCAGAGCTGCTTTAAAAAGCGGAAATTCACATTTTTGTACCATAGTTTGTAAACGCTATAAATTTTACCCAAACCATTTTTTTTCTTTACCCAAACATTTTTTTTTTATCAAAGACATGTAGAACAATAAATTTAGAGAAAAATTTATATAGAAATGTAGTTTTTTTTTTTAAAGATTTTACAACTGAAAGTGAAATTTTTTTGCAAAAATTTCGGTAAATTTCGATTAATAACAAAAAAACTAAAAATGTCAGCAGCAATAAAATACCACCAAATGAAAGCTTTATTAGTGAGTAGAAAAGGAGGTAAAATTCATTTGGGTGGTAAGTTGCATGACCGAGCAATAAACCGTGAAAGTAGTGTAGTGCAGAATTGTAAAAAGTGGTCTGGTCATTAAGGGGGTTTAAGCTAGGGGGGCTGAGGTGGTTAAAGCAAAAGGTGGCTACTTTGAAGAACCTAGAATATGACATATTTTCAGTTGTTTCACACTTGTTTGGTATGTATATAATTCCACATGTGTTAATTCATAGTTTTGATGCCTTCATAGTCATAAAAATAAAGAAAACTCTTTGAATGAGAAGGTGTGTCCAAACTTTTGGTCTGTACTGTATGTAAAATGGCAATAGTTATTAAATTCATGAAGATGGACATTTTTGCTGTTTAGTTGAGGACCGTGTTGTAACAATTGATTAGTCAATCATTGTGATTATATGCTTTTATCTTTATTCTACAGCGCATGTTGGTTCGTGGATATGACCGCACCAGGAAGAGGATGGAAAAAAATGCCATAGTGAGGGCACTCCGTTATGAGCTGTGGCAAACATTTCAACTGAGTCACAGCAAGAGGGCACTTCAAAAGAAGTGGTGCGACCTTAAAAGACACCATCCCACAAGAATCGCAAATTTGAGCAAAACATTATGCCCAGGTACAATGCTTACATGACTTTTGTATCTATCTCTAACACTCTGTAATGTATATATTCAGTTCTGCTGCTAAGGTAATCAGTACAGATGTAGCAGAGTTAACACAACCTCTTAACTGAAATGTCTTAACTCATTGCGCTATCTTGCAAAAAAAAAAAGGAGGAGGTGGTGGAGGAGCCAGAGGACTCCATGGAGGAAGAGGAGGAGTTAGTGGAGGAGCAGGCGGATCCAGAGCGGCCTGGACCTTCACATGATGTTGCTGTAACAGTGGCGGTTGAGGTGGAGGAAGCCGGACCCTCCCAAACCCAGGATTCAGACCCCCCAGCTGCAGAAGAGGAGGAGAGCTAGGTGGTCTACACCCGCCACCAGGAGGGTAAATATTTGCATACATTCCTATAATTCGGTATACATAACATATTCCCAAGCATCCCACGATCCCCCCACCACCCTGCTTCTCCGTCGCTGCAATGCACATGTGTAGGTAATCCGACAAATTAGCAGCCCTTAGTTAACATGGCTGCCTGTTTAGCTGAGCAGTATTTGCACCCCAGATCACAAAAGTTTATGCCTGGGGGCAGGGTATCTGTTGGTCCGTAATACACTGTCCCTCTGCGTGAAGTCACGTCCCGCTGAGGCCTACTCTTAATAGCCGGCCGTGAAATGGTTAAAAGAGGCAACAATGCGTGGACAACAAAAACTAGTGTAATAGAAAAATTAAAACTAGGGAAAACCTAGACTGCAAAATAGCGAAAAACTATTAACTAAGCAAATAAATAACATTATCCTCTATCCAAACTATCACTAAGCAAACCAATTTTTAATTAACGTAAAGATCTAGAGTTACTGAATTTAGATGTTAATCTGTAGGGTTTAAACACGTACAGCACACACTGCGATAATTGTCTTGGAATTAATCTGAACTGCATTTTTTTTATTTTATTTTTTTCAGTATTAAAAAAGTGCATCAAACATTTTGAAGAACTGAAGGCCGAACACAGACTTGATATGATTGATTTAAAAAAGCTACAGTATCAAGTTAATTTGAAAATCCATGAAATGGAAAAAAAAACAAGATATCCGTGAGAAAAAAATGGAAGAACAATTTTCTCAACTAAGAAAGTTGCCCTAGAGGCCATTTTTAAGTTTTTGTAGGCAATAAATACCTGTTTTATTTGTGATAATTATTATTTTTTTAACCGCCTCACGTCCGCCCATAGACTATAAAAGTCCTATAGGTGGACGTCTATTTCTGACAGCACGTTTTAGAACGTCCTGTCAGAAATACAGTCATGTGAAAAAATTAGGACACCCTTTGAAAGCATGTGGTTTTTTGTAACATTTTTAATAAATGGTTATTTCATCTCCGTTTCAACAATACAGAGATTAAAGTAATCCAACTAAACAAAGAAAACTGAAGAAAAGTCTTTTCAAGATCTTCTGTAAATGTCATTCTACAAAAATGCCTATTCTAACTGAGGAACAAGATAGGACACCCTCACATGTATTCCCTCTTAAATTGGCTCAGATCTCACACCAGGTGCACATAATTAGTAGATCGTTACTCTGCATGTTGAATGAGGCTTGCCCTATTTAAACCTCAGACATTTAGTTTGGTGTGCTCCTGACTGTTGAAGTGAGAGTGAGCACCATGGTGAGAGCAAAAGAGCTGTCAGAGGACTTCAGAAAAAAGATTGTAGCAGCCTATGAGTCTGGGAAGGGATTTAAAAAGATCTCAAAAGATTTTGAAATCAGCCATTCCACTGTCCGGAAGATAGTCTACAAGTGGAGGGCTTTCAAAACAACTGCCAACATGCCCAGGACTGGTCGCCCCAGCAAGTTCACCCCAAGAGCAGACCGCAAGATGCTAAAAGAGGTCTCCAAAAACCCTAAAGTGTCATCTCGAGAACTACAGCAGGCTCTGGCTACTGTTGATGTAGAAGTACATGCCTCTACAATCAGAAAGAGACTGTACAAGTTTAACTTGCATGGGAGGTGTGCAAGGAGGAAACCTTTGCTTTCCAAGAGAAACATCGAGGCCAGACTGACATTTGCCAGAGATAAAGTTGACAAAGACCAGGACTTCTGGAATAATGTTCTTTGGACAGATGAGTCCAAAATTGAATTATTTGGACACAACAGCAGAGGACATGTTTGGCGTAAACCAAACACAGCATTCCAAGAAAAGAACCTCATACCAACTGTGAAGCATGGAGGTGGAAGTGTCATGGTTTGGGGCTGCTTTGCTGCAGCAGGACCTGGTCAGCTCACCATCATAGAATCCACGATGAATTCTACTGTGTATCAGAAGGTGCTTGAAGAACATGTGAGACCATCAGTTAGAAAATTAAAGCTGAAGCGGAACTGGACCATGCAACATGACAATGACCCAAAACATACTAGTAAATCAACCAAAGATTGGCTGAAAAAGAAGAAATAGAGAGTCATGGAATGGCCAAGTCAAAGTCCAGATTTGAATCCCATTGAGATGCTGTGGGGTGACTTGAAAAGGGCTGTACGTGCAAGAAACCCCTCAAACATCTCACAGCTGAAAAAGTTCTGCATTGAGGAGTGGGGTAAAATTTCCTCAGACCGATGTCGAAGACTGGTAGATGGCTACAAGAACCGTCTCACTGCAGTTATTTCAGCCAAAGGAGGTAACACTCGCTATTAGGGGCAAGGGTGTCCTATCTTTTTCCTCAGTTAGAATAGGCATTTTTGTAGAATGACATTTATAGAAGATCTTGAAAAGACTTTTCTTCAGTTTTCTTTGTTTAGTCGGATTACTTTAATCTCTCTGTATTGTTGAAACGGAGATGAAATAACCATTTATTAAAAATGTTACAAAAAACCACATGCTTTCAAAGGGTGTCCGAATTTTTTCACATGACTGTAGCAGCTGCACGCTAATCGTGCAGCTGCTGATCGGGTTGCCCGCTGTCAGTGACAGCAGGGCAACCCTAAGACAAGGCAGGGACAGTGCCCAGGTGTCCCTGCCTTCACGATCGCTGCAGACACAGCGCTCACCGAGCGCTGTGTCTGCAGAGCAGGAAGCGCTGTGCGCTTCCTGTTCCGGCCCGGCGGTCATGTGACCGCCGTGACCGGAGAGTGCAGGGGCTGTGTGAGGTCTCTCAGAGACCTCGATCAGCCCTGCTGTGAGGCTGTACAGCGCAGGATTGCTGCTGTACAGCCTCTATAGGGGTGCATTTCTTCTGTAACTGGGGCTACTATGTCAGCCCCAGTTACAGGAGAAATCAACAGTGAAAAAAAAAAGAAAAAGTGAAGTAAATGTCCCCCAGAGGTCTTGTATGACCTTATGGGGGACGAAAAGTGTAAAAAAAAATAAAAAAAAATAAAGGGTTGAAAAAATAAAATAAAATAAAGTTTCACATGTAAAAAAAAAAAAGATCCCAAGTAAGGAATAAAAAAAAATAATTAAAAATAGAAAAAATAAAATAAAATAGACATATTAGGTATCGCCGCGTCCGTAAAAACCAGCTCTATAAAAGTATCACATGACCTAACCCCTCGGGTGAACACCGTAAAAAAAAAAAAAAAAAAACTGTCAAAACAAGCAATTTTTGTCACCTTGCATCACAAAAGGTGCAATACCAAGTGATCAAAAATGCGTATGTCCCACAAAATAGTACCAATAAAACCGTCACCTCATCCCGCAAAAAATGAGCCCCTACATAAGAAAATCTCTTAAAAAATAAAAAAACTATAGCTCTTAGAACATGGAGACACTAAAACATCATTTTTTTGGTTTCAAAAATGCTATTATTGTGTTAAAGTGAAACAAATAAAAAAAAGTATACATATTAGGTATTGCCGCGTCCGTAAAAACCAGCTCTATAAAAATATCACATGACCTAACCCCTCGGGTGAACACCGTAAAAAAAAAAAAAAAAAACTGTGTCAAAACAAGCAATTTTTGTCACCTTGCATCACAAAAGGTGCAACACCAAGTGATCAAAAATGCGTATGTCCCACAAAATAGTACCAATAAAACCGTCACCTCATCCCGCAAAAAATGAGCCCCTACATAAGAAAATCTCTCAAAAAATAAAAAAACTATAGCTCTCAGAACATGGACACATTAAAATATAATTTTTGTTTCAAAAATGCTATTATTGTGTAAAACTTTAATAAATGAGAAAAAGTATACATATTAGGTATCGCCACGTCCGTAACAATCTGCTCTATAAAAATGTCACTTGACTGAACCCCTCAGGTGAACACCGTAAAAATAAATAAATAGAAACTGTGCTAAAACAACCAATTTTTTGGTCACCTTGCCCCATAAAGTGTTATAATGAATGATCAAAAAATCATATGTACCCAAAAATAGTACTAATAAAACTGGCACCTTATCCCCTAGTTTCCAAAATGGGGTCACTTCTTGGGAGTTTCTACTGTAAGGGTGCATCAGGGGGCTTCAAATGGGACATGGCATCTAAAAACCATGTGGAGTTCCTTTTCTTCTGCGCCCTGCCGTGTGCCCATACAGCAGTTTAAGACCACATGTGGGGTGTTTCTGTAAACCGCAGAATCTGGGTAATAAATATTGAGTTTTGTTTGGCTGTTAACCATCGATGTGTTAAAGAAAAAAATTGATTAAAATGGAAAATCTGCCAAAAAAGTGAAATTTAAAAATTTGATCTCCATTTTCCTTTAATTCTTGTGGAACGCCTAAAGGGTTAACAAAGTTAGTAAAATCGGTTTTGAATACCTTGAGGGGTGTAGTTTCTACAATGGGGTCATTTATGGGGGTATCCACTATGTAAGCCCCACAAAGTGACTTCAGACCTGAACTGGTCCTTATAAAGTGGATTTTGGCAATTTTCTTAAAAATTTGAAGAATTCCTTCTAAACTTCTAAGCCTTCTAACGTCCTAAAAAAATAAAATGACATTTCCAAAATGATGCCAACATAAAGTCGACATATGGGGAATGTTAAATAATAAATATTTTATGAGGTATCACTTTCTGTTTTAAAAGCAGAGAAATTGAAATTTAGAAAATTGTGAATTTTTCAAATTTTTGGGTAAATTTGGGATTTTTTCATAAATAAAGGTGAAATATTTTGACTCAAATTTATGACTATCATGAAGTACAATGTGTCACGAGAAAACAATCTCTGAATGACTTGGATAAATAAAGGCGTTCCAAAGTTATTACCACATAAAGTGAGATATGTCAGTTTTGCAAAATTTGGCCTGGTCAGGAAGGGGGCAAAGGGCCCAGATGGGAAGTGGTTAAATGTTATATTATGGTGTAATTTTATAATTGTGTTGCAAGGCCACTTTAGTCCAGGGTCAAACTCATCTGGATCAGGACAGACAGCCGTAGGTACATGGTAACACTGTAGTATGCGGCCCACACATAACTCAGCCATGTCAGGACCTACAACTAGAGTTGAGCGAACACCTGGATGTTCGGGTTCGAGAAGTTCGGCCGAACTTCCCGGAAATGTTCGGGTTCGGGATCCGAACCCGATCCGAACTTCGTCCCGAACCCGAACCCCATTGAAGTCAATGGGGACCCGAACTTTTGGGCACTAAAATAGCTGTAAAACAGCACAGGAAAGAGCTAGAGGGCTGCAAAAGGCAGCAACATGTAGGTAAATCCCCTGCAAACAAATGTGGATAGGGAAATGAATTAAAATAAAAATAAAAAAAATAAAAATGAACCAATATCAATTGGACAGAGGTCCTATAGCAGAGAATCTGGCTTCACGTCAGCAGAGAATCAGTCTCTTCATGCCATAGCAAAGAATCTGGCTTAATGTCAGCAGAGAATCAGTCTCTTCATGCCATAGTAGAGAATCTGGCTTCATGTCAGCGCAGAATCAGTCTTCATGTCATAGCAGAGAATCAGGCTTCACATCACCCACCACTGGAACAGGCCACTGTCACATATTTAGGCCCCTGCACCCAGACAGAGGAGAGAGGTCCCGTAACAGAGAATCTGGCCTTATGTCAGCACAGAATCTGTCTTCATGTCATAGCAGAGAATCAGGCTTCACGTCACCCACCACTGGAACAGGCCACTGTCACACATTTAGGCCCTGGCACCCAGACAGAGGAGAGAGGTCCAGTAACAGAGAATCTGGCCTTATGTCAGCGCAGAATCAGTCTTCATGTCATAGCAGAGAATCAGGCTTCACGTCACCCACCACTGGAACAGGCCACTGTCACATATTTAGGCCCAGGCACCCAGGCAGAGGAGAGAGGTCCCGTAACAGAGAATCTGGCCTTATGTCAGCGCAGAATCAGTCTTCATGTCATAGCAGAGAATCAGGCTTCACGTCACCCACCACTGGAACAGGCCACTGTCACATATTTAGGCCCAGGCACCCAGGCAGAGGAGAGAGGTCCCGTAACAGAGAATCTGGCCTTATGTCAGCACAGAATCTGTCTTCATGTCATAGCAGAGAATCAGGCTTTACGTCACCCACCACTGGAACAGGCCACTGTCACATATTTAGGCCCCGGCACCCAGACAGAGGAGAGAGGTCCCGTAACAGAGAATCTGGCCTTATGTCAGCACAGAATCTGTCTTCATGTCATAGCAGAGAATCAGGCTTTACGTCACCCACCACTGGAACAGGCCACTGTCACATATTTAGGCCCCGGCACCCAGACAGAGGAGAGAGGTCCCGTAACAGAGAATCTGGCCTTGTGTCAGCGCAGAATCAGTCTTCATGTCATAGCAGAGAATCAGGCTTCACGTCACCCACCACTGGAACAGGCCACTGTCACATATTTTGGCCCAGGCACCCAGGCAGAGGAGAGAGGTCCCGTAACAGAGAATCTGGCCTTATGTCAGCGCAGAATCAGTCTTCATGTCATAGCAGAGAATCAGGCTTCACGTCACCCACCACTGGAACAGGCCACTGTCACATATTTAGGCCCAAGCACCCAGGCAGAGGAGAGAGGTCCCGTAACAGAGAATCTGGCCTTATGTCAGCACAGAATCTGTCTTCACGTCATAGCAGAGAATCAGGCTTCACGTCACCCACCACTGGAACAGGCTACTGTCACATATTTAGGCCCAGGCACCCAGGCAGAGGAGAAAGGTCCCGTAACAGAGAATCTGGCCTTATGTCAGCGCAGAATCAGTCTTCATGTCATAGCAGAGAATCAGGCTTCACGTCACCCACCACTGGAACAGGCCACTGTCACATATTTAGGCCCAGGCACCCAGGCAGAGGAGAGAGGTCCCATAACAGAGAATCTGGCCTTATGTCAGCACAGAATATGTCTTCATGTCATAGCAGAGAATCAGGCTTCACGTCACCCACCACTGGAACAGGCCACTGTCACATATTTAGGCCCAGGCACCCAGGCAGAGGAGAGAGGTCCCGTAACAGAGAATCTGGCCTTATGTCAGCACAGAATCTGTCTTCATGTCATAGCAGAGAATCAGGCTTCACGTCACCCACCACTGGAACAGGCCACTGTCACACATTTAGGCCCCGGCACCCAGGCAGAGGAGAGAGGTCCCGTAACAGAGAATCTGGCCTTATGTCAGCACAAAATCTGTCTTCATGTCATAGCAGAGAATCAGGCTTCATGTCACCCACCACTGGAACAGGCCACTGTCACACATTTAGGCCCAGGCACCCAGGCAGAGGAGAGAGGTCCCGTAACAGAGAATCTGGCCTTATGTCAGCACAGAATCAGTCTTCATGTCATATCAGAGAATCAGGCTTCACGTCACCCACCACTGGAACAGGCCACTGTCACACATTTAGGCCCCGGCACCCAGACAGAGGAGAGGTTCATTCAACTTTGGGTTGCCCCGCAATATAATGGTAAAATGAAAATAAAAATAGTATTGAATGAGGAAGTGCCCTGGAGTAGAATAATATATTGTTAAGGGGAGGTAGTTAATATCTAATCTGCACAAGGGATGGACAGGCCCTGTGGGATCCATGCCTGGTTCATTTTTATGAACATCAGCTTGTCCACATTGGCTGTAGACAGGGGGCTGCGTTTGTCTGTAATGACGCCCCCTGCCGTGCTGAATACACGTTCAGACAAAACGCTGGCCGCCGGGCAGGCCAGCACCTCCAAGGCATAAAAGGCTAGCTCTGGCCACGTGGACAATTTGGAGACCCAGAAGTTGAATGGGGCCGAACAATCAGTCAGTACGTGGAGGGGTGTGCACAGGTACTGTTCCACCATGTTAGTGAAATGTTGCCTCCTGCTAACACGTTCCGTATCAGGTGGTGGTGCAGTTAGCTGTGGCGTGTTGACAAAACTTTTCCACATCTCTGCCATGCTAACCCTGCCCTCAGAGGAGCTGGCCGTGACACAGCTGCGTTGGCGACCTCTTGCTCCTCCTCTGCCTTCGCCTTGGGCTTCCACTGGTTCCCCTGTGACATTTGGGAATGCTCTCAGTAGCGCGTCTACCAACGTGCGCTTGTACTCGCGCATCTTCCTATCACGCTCCAGTGTAGGAAGTAAGGTGGGCACATTGTCTTTGTACCGGGGATCCAGCAGGGTGGCAACCCAGTATTCCGCACACGTTAAAATGTGGGCAACTCTGCTGTCGTTGCGCAGGCACTGCAGCATGTAGTCGCTCATGTGTGCCAGGCTGCCCAGAGGTAAGGACAAGCTGTCCTCTGTGGGAGGCGTATCATCATCGTCCTGTGTTTCCCCCCAGACACGCACCAGTGATGGGCCCGAGCTGCTTTGGGTGCCACCCCGCTGTGAACATGCTTCATCCTCATCCTCCTCCACCTCCTCCTCATCCTCGTCCTCCTCGTTCTCCAGTAGTGGGCCCTGTCTGGCCACATTTGTACCTGGCCTCTGGTGTTGCAAAAAACCTCCCTCTGAGTCACTTCGAAGAGACTGGCCTGAAAGTGCTAAAAATGACCCCTCTTCCTCCTCTTCCTCCTGGGCCACCTCCTCTTCCATCATCGCCCTATGTGTTTTCTCAAGGAGACATAGAAGTGGTATTGTAACGCTGATAACGGCGTCATCGCCACTGGCCATGTTGGTGGAGTACTCGAAACAACGCAACAGTGCACACAGGTCTTGCATGGAGGCCCAGTCATTGGTGGTGAAGTGGGTCTGATCCGCAGTGCGACTGACCCGTGCGTGCTGCAGCTGAAACTCCACTATGGCCTGCTGCTGCTCGCACAGTCTGTCCAGCATATGCAAGGTGGAGTTCCACCTGGTGGGTACGTCGCATATGAGGCGGTGAGCGGGAAGGCCGAAGTTACGCTGTAGCGCAGACAGGCGAGCAGCGGCAGGGTGTGAACGCCGGAAGCGCGAACAGACGGCCCGCACTTTATGCAGCAGCTCTGACATGTCGGGGTAGTTGCGAATTAACTTCTGCACCACCAAATTCAGCACATGCGCCAGGCAAGGGATGTGCGTCAAACCGGCTAGTCCCAGAGCTGCAACGAGATTTCGCCCATTATCGCACACCACCAGGCCGGGCTTGAGGCTCACCGGCAGCAACCACTCGTCGGTCTGTTGTTCTATACCCCTCCACAACTCCTGTGCGGTGTGGGGCCTGTCCCCCAAACATATGAGTTTCAGAACGGCCTGCTGACGTTTACCCCGGGCTGTGCTGAAGTTGGTGGTGAAGGTGTGTGGCTGACTGGATGAGCAGGTGGAAGAAGAGCAGGGGGCGGCAGAAGGACATGCGCCAAACAGCTCTCCGCCTGGGGCCCAGCTGCCACTACATTTACCCAGTGTGCAGTTAGGGAGATATAGTGTCCCTGGCCGTGCTTACTGGTCCACGTATCTGTGGTTAGGTGGACCTTGCCACAGATGGCGTTGCGCAGTGCACACTTGATTTTATCGGACACTTGGTTGTGCAGGGAAGGCACGGCTCTCTTGGAGAAGTAGTGCCGGCTGGGAACAACATACTGTGGGACAGCAAGCGACATGAGCTGTTTGAAGCTGTGTGTGTCCACCAGCCTAAATGACAGCATTTCATAGGCCAGTAGTTTAGAAATGCTGGCATTCAGGGCCAGGGATCGAGGGTGGCTAGGTGGGAATTTACGCTTTCTCTCAAATGTTTGTGAGATGGAGAGCTGAACGCTGCCGTGTGACATGGTTGAGATGCTTGGTGACGCAGGTGGTGGTGTTGGTGGTACATCCCATGTTTGCTGGGAGGCAGGTGCCAACGTTGCTCCAGAGGCGGAGGAAGAGGCCGAGGCGGCGGCAGCAGCAGCTGAAGAGGCCGAGGCGGCGGCAGCAGCAGAAGAGGCCGAGGCGGCAGCAGCAGAAGAGGTAGCAGGGGGAGCCTGAGTGACTTCCTTGTTTTTAAGGTGTTTACTCCACTGCAGTTCATGCTTTGCATGCAGGTGCCTGGTTATGCAGGTTGTGCTAAGGTTCAGAACGTTAATGCCTCGCTTCAGGCTCTGATGGCACAGCGTGCAAACCACTCGGGTCTTGTCGTCAGCACATTGTTTGAAGAAGTGCCATGCCAGGGAACTCCTTGAAGCTGCCTTTGGGGTGCTCGGTCCCAGATGGCTGCGGTCAGTAGCAGGCGGAGTCTCTTGGCGGCGGGTGTTCTGATTTTGCCCACTGCTCCCTCTTTTGCTACGCTGTTGGCTCGGTCTCACCACTGCCTCTTCCTCCGAACTGTGAAAGTCAGTGGCACGACCTTCATTCCATGTGGGGTCTAGGACCTCATCGTCCCCTGCATCGTCTTCCACCCAGTCTTGATCCTTGACCTCCTGTTCAGTCTGCACACTGCAGAAAGATGCAGCAGTTGGCACCTGTGTTTCGTCATCATCAGAGACGTGCTGAGGTGGTATTCCCATGTCCTCATCATCAGGAAAAATAAGTGGTTGTGCGTTAGTGCATTCTATCTCTTCCACCCCTGGGGAAGGGCTAGGTGGATGCCCTTGGGAAACCCTGGCAGCAGAGTCTTCAAACAGCATAAGAGACTGCTGCATAACTTGAGGCTCAGACAGTTTCCCTGATATGCATGGGGGTGATGTGACAGACCGATGGGCTTGGTTTTCATGCGCCATCTGTGCGCTTTCTGCAGAAGACTGGGTGGGAGATAATGTGAACGTGCTGGATGCACTGTCGGCCATCCAATTGACAAATGCCTGTACCTGCTCAGGCCTTACCATCCTTAGAACGGCATTGGGCCCCACCAAATATCGCTGTAAATTCTGCTGGCTACTGGGACCTGAGGTAGTTGGTTCACTAGGACGTGTGGCTGTGGCAAAACGGCCACGTCCTCTCCCAGCACCAGAGGGTCCACTAACACCACCACGACCATGTCCACGTCCGCGTCCCTTATTAGATGTTTTTCTCATTGTTCCCGTTCACCACAATTTTGAGAATGGCAAATTTGGGAATAGTTTTTCAACCCAGAACAAAAAGTGTGCTTTTACGGTCACTACAAATAACTTGACCAGCTAAAACAGTACAGATTTGGTTGAATTGAAATGTGAGGCCTGTTTTTTTTTGCGCTGTGTGACAGGTATAGGTTTAATCACAGAATCAGACTTCTATCTGCACGGTAGCGTGTGTCTTAGGATTTTCTGAATGAAACTATCAGCACCTTCAATGTAAGATATCCTTTTTGGGATAGATTTCAAGTAGGCCTCAAATACCAGAAACTAGTTATTTTGAGAATGGCAAATTTGGGAATAGTTTTTCAACCCAGAACAAAAACTGTGCTTTTACGGTCACTACAAATAACTTGACCAGCTAAAACTGTGCAGATTTGGTTGAATAGAAATGTCAGGTCTATTTTTTAGGCGCTGGGTGACAGGCTCAACTTGCCCCTGATGTAGTATATGGCCAAAAAATAACCACACTATTGATGGTTAAATGCACTTGGGTGACACAGGCTCAGCCTGCACCAGATGTAGTATATGGCCAAAAAATAACCAGACTGTTGATGGTTAAATGCACTTCGGTGACACAGGCTCAGCCTGCAGCTGATGTAGGATATAGCACAAAATAACCACACTATTGATGGTTAAATACACTTGGTGATAGCTCGTGCTGGCGCACCACAAGCCACAAAATGGCCGCCGATCACCCCAGAAAAAAGTGATCTAAAAACGCTCTGGGCAGCCTCAAAAAAGTGAGCAAGTCGATATTAGCACTTCAATGATCCACAGCTGCAGATCGATCACAGAATGAAGTCTTTTGGAGGAGTTAATCTGTCTAATCTCGCCATAACGTCGCAGCTGCAACCTCTCCCTATACTGATCATAGCAGAGTGACGTGCGGCGCTACGTGACCCAAGCTTATATAGAGGCTGGGTCACATGCTGCACTGGCCAATCACAGCCATGCCAATAGTAGGCATGGCTGTGATGGCCTCTTGGGGCAAGTAGTATGACGCTTGTTGATTGGCTGCTTTGCAGCCTTTCAAAAAGCGCCAAGAAAGCGCCGAACACCGAACCCAGACTTTTTTTACGAAAATGTTCGGGTTCGGGTCCGTGTCACGGACACCCCAAAATTCGGTACGAACCCGAACTATACAGTTCGGGTTCGCTCATCCCTACCTACAACAACATGTATCGGTAACCGTGCGCACGTGGTATGCCGCTCCGGGACATATGGCATACTCATGGACCCTATGTCTGGGAGGGAATACGATCGTGTGCAAGGGGCCTTAGGCTACATGCACACGACCGTTGTGTGTTTTGCATGGCACGTTAATGGTGTATCTGAAAAACACGTAATGCTTCCCTGTGCGTTATGCAATTAGCGTAACTGCCCAGACAGCCATTTCAATAACTGCCTATTCTTGTCTGCAAAACGGACAACAATAGGACAAGTGATATTTTTTCTATTTTTGGCATCAGTGGTATTAGGCCAAAAATAAATTGAGCTGTGTTACCGGCTTTAGAGCAAAATGTTACTTCTACATTTGTCTGGATTATGGTTATCAGGGTAATATTTAATAAACACTAAAAATAAACAGCAACATGTTGCAGTACTTGCAGTTTATTTACATCTCTGCTTGCTGTCAGTGAATTGGACACACTGCTTGTTCACAACCTACTAAAACTGGTGCAGGGCTCGTTGCAGTGGGTAAGAGTTCTCTTGTAATGAGGTTGATTTCAGTCTTGGGCTGTAAAGTAGATTGTGCTCATTCACTGACAGCAAGCATCTTTCTTTTCCCTATAAAAACATATGCAGGGTGGTTGAAGGGGGCAATAATTGACAGTACAGTAGCTGACAACTGACTTGTGGAACCAATGAAAATGTGCATTCTCCTTAGATTCGAAGACGACTTCTACATGCAAAGTTACATCAGTACAATCAGGACTTTATAATTATAGATAAAAATACTTTTTAATATATATTTTAATTGGGTAAATACATTTTAGACTCCTCTGTGTCAACCTAAAATGACTTTCTTTTGCTAGGGTTGGGCAGTGAGCCTCTTGCCTTTTAAAAACAACTATTGGTACAGTACATGTAAAGATAAATCACCAAATTACACAGATTTTAATTCAAATCAATCATAAATTATATTTATTTTATTAATAATACACATAATAATATTATTTAAAAAATTTTTAGATCGCCGGACCTAATCCCCATAGAATTAGTCTGGGCACTAATGAAAAAATTTATCAGAAAGGTGGAAAACCGAGCCATTAAAACACTAAGATATAATATATATTATAGAGGCCGGACCGAATGTTAATTAGTCTTTGCAAAGAGCCTTTGTTCTTCCGGTTTCCCAGTACACACCAGGTTTGATGCCCCCCCCAGGTTAAGGAAGTTTGCCGTACGCCCTTTGTTATATTTTTTACACTTATTTCTAGGCCGTGTGTGAGGCCTATATTTAATCCAAATAGCAGTCAGTCCGTTTCTGTATTGACTGCTGCTCAGTCCTCATTGACTATAATGGAGGCAAGGCTACTGCGCAGCGCGGCGGTGCACGGGGAGAGATCGCCGGACTAAAAAGTCAGACATGCAGTACTTTTAGTCCGGCAATCTCTCGCCTTGCACTGCCATGCTGAGCCGTAGCTCCGGCCCCCACCCCCATTATAGTCATTGGGGACGGAGCAGCAGTCCGGTGACATAGAGGAAGGACGGATCCGACAGGGTGAACAGCCTGTTGGATCCGTTCCTGCCGCAAGTGTAAAAGTACAACACAACACAGTCAGCAGCTTTTATAGCGTTTAGGGCTCGTTCACACGAACGTTTTTTTGCATTCCATATACGGGCCGGTTTTTGTGTTCCGTATACGGAACCGTTCATTTCAATGTTTCCGCAAAAAAAAGGGAATGTGTTCTGTATGCATTCCGTTTCCGTATTTCCGTTCCGTTGAAAGATAGAACATGTCCTATTATTGCCCGCAAATCACGTTCTGTGGCTCCATTCAAGTCAATGTGTCCGCAAACAAAAACGGAACACATACGGAAACGCATCCCTATGTCTTCCATATCTGTTCCGTTTTCGCAGAACCATCTATTGAAAATCTTATGCCCAGCCCAATTTTTTCTATGTAATTACTGTATACTGTATATGCCATATGGAAAAACGGAACGTAAAAACGGAAACGAAACGGAAACACTACTGAAACAAAAAAAACGGATCCGCGAAAAACGGCCCGCAAAACACTGAAAAAGACATACGGCCGTGTGAACGGGCCCTTATTGTAGTGTGATCTATGCAGGATCAGTACACCCTGTGCCGGTAGATGATATAAGGGATAATGTATTGTTGAGTGCAAATATTCAAATAGTAAATCTACTTTTAAATCAATAGAAATATTGGCTGGCTCACAGTATTTTTGCATTAAAAAGTTTTATTAATACACTAAATCAAATGACTTGTATCATCAAACAACATACATACATGAATTCATGTGTAAATATAGGTATATAAGTGCGGAGCTCACGCACAATCCTATATATCTGGAGTACTCCTAATAGGACCAAATGGCTAGAGTGAGGCTGCAAGAGATATTCATATAAACCGCTTGTATGTCCAGGACATGGATGGCAATTTGCCAGGTGATTGAAACAAAAGTTCAGACAAAGATTTCAAAATGTCCTTGCTGTAATTCTCACAAAGAGAGGTTCTGTATTCAAATAACCTGTAACAGATCGTAGCCGCAACTATTAGCCAATGCTCCACTTACTTTTTCGCTTGCGGAGCAAGATTTCAGACCGGCTCACTCAGCGTCTCACGTGTCCAGCCAGGTAATCGATCGCTGGTTTAGTGACGCAGGCGCCTGAAGCCGTCAGACCAACGGAAGCTGGTTGAGCTGAGCTGAGCTGGTGATTGCCTAAGCCTGTCAGGCCGGCAGCGGAAGATGTAACAAGGTTTTACCTTGATTTGCGGCAATAGTAACACAGGTGTAGTCCACTTTTTGAGTAGTTAGTGAATGCGAACCTTTAAATCTACTTTTAACTGTCACACAAACAGTGCTGTTCATATTGGGAAAAAATAAAAATTCGTATAGATATAGCAAATAATCGCACACACGACTTCAAACAAAAACCGTTATTGTTCTGCTTTGCGTTATTGAACTGTTGTATAACACTAGTCAGACAGCTTAACAATAATTCAGAAGTCAAGAAACGTGAGACATCAGATCTGTATGTATTCTCTTTTCTGAATAACTTTGTAAAACTACAATATAAACATAAACAAAACATATGTGTCAATACATTAAACATTATACAGCAGCCTCACACCATCAGTGAGAGTACTCACAGACAATTCCATCATTAGTCCAGGAATAGATCAAGAGCTCTTCTGCATGCGGCCTGCTAGATCCAGGAGCAGTGATGAAATGGAGGAAATACAGTTCCAGGTTAAAGGTTACTGCCTCTGACTCTGAGAACAATACACTTCCTGTAAAGTTCTGGCAAAGTAGAAACTAACTTTGACCACTAGATGGCAGCAACGTCAAACATAACATTTCAGCATAATCTTTACAGCACATTACATACATTTATTATGCACAAAATGGGCAGAACACTCCCTGTCTGGCATAATTTATTATGTCACTACCTAAATAACTACTGCAATGCAAAAAAAACATATAAACAGAAAATGGAATCCTAGCTAATCTGGAACCAAAACTATAATGTCAGTTATAGGTCTAAGATAGATTTTAGAAGTCCCATTCTTTGCAATCTTGACCTCCATTTTCCTAACCTTGCCATCCCTGCTTGGTAGAGCATTGACAATAAGTCCTACAGGCCACTCATTCCTGCCCTCTTGGCTGTCCTTCAACAGAACAACATCACCCACTTTTACATTTGGGCGATCCTTAGTCCATTTCCTACGGCGTTGCAGATTTGACATCTTTTTTTGACATCTTTTCAAAAAGGTGTCTGCCAAGCATTGTACTTGCTTCCATTGTTTAGCATGAACTTGTTCATGGAAACTTCCCCACCTTCTGACCTGATTGCTGCTGGTTTCCCTCTGGAAGGTTTTAGCGACATGGATGAGTCTGGCTAGGGTCTTAACTAATATCTTCCAGCAAGAAAATCTATCAAAGCAACGTGAGTGAAGTGTGGCTTCAGAAGCTCTGGTGCTGAAGCTTGTAATTTCTGATCTGATTTCAGGGTCAGCTTCAGGCTCTATGAGTGGAAAAACATTAGCAGTGTCTATATCCTCACAGTGTGGTTGGTACAGAACGGATGGGCCTGAGAACCATATAGAGTTCTGAAGGCATGCTGCTTGAGTAGGCCTAGTGGCATCATCTGTAGATACATAGAACCACTGATCTGGGTGTGTAGACTGCCTGATTCTATTCACTCTGTTGGAGACATACAGATGAAACCTCCTAGTGGTGTTGCAAATGTACCCTAGGACAGTCTTTCTATCAGTGAAGAATTTCACAGCATCAGAATCAGTGTCTAGTTCATCTGTGATTAGTATATAAAAAGGGTAAAGGACGGCTCTGCCCCTGACTCAAGATGGCAAGGTGCACCAGACTGATGTCGCACCCCGGTCACCAATAGTGATGAGCGGGAGGTACCATATTCGATTTCGCGATATTTCGCGAATATTCGAATGACTATTCGCATTATTTTCGTCGAAATCGAATATTCGTAATTATTTTATTTTTCGCGAATAATATGCGAATAAATTTTTCGTACGATTTTTTTTCCTGTATAAGGCAACGTTCCTATGACTATGGCTAGGCTAATATGTGTATTTTACGAAATTTCTTAATACTGCTCTAACTTCGTCTTTTAGAATATTCGTAATATTCTAAAAGACGGAGTTAGAGCAATATTACGAATATTCTAAAAGACGAAGTTAGGGCAATATTAAGAAATTTCGTATAATACACATAGATTGTAATTTAGCTAATATAGTGCTATAATCCTTTTTTTTTTCTTATCTAATTTTTTTGGCCTCTTCTGAACTTCAGTTTTTGGAAAATATGTACACTATTAAAAAAATTACTTTAGCAGTATATTAGCTAAATTACAATCTATATGTGTATTTTACGAAATTTCTTAATACTGCTCTAACTTCGTCTTTTAGAATATTACGAATATGCCGTATTTTTCGTATTTTTCGAATATAGTGCTATATTCTTGATTTTCGTATATAGCACTTTTTTCGAAAAATTTCGAGTCATTTCATCAGTCAAGTATTACTATGCTTATTGCTAATGCTTAAAGCTTGTGTGCGGATCGCATGTTGTAAAGACGTTTTTTTTTTCGCAAAGGCAAAGGCTAGGTTATGTTCCATGACAAGCAACTGTGCCGAGAATTCACTTGACATGTAAAAAGTGTTCAGTTACTCATATAATTTTGACTCTTTCTTATATTGTATGCGAAAATTCGCTACCATTAAATTCGTAAAAAAATTCTGTTCGTGTAATGGTTAGCTGGCTCTTCCCAATACTCATATAATTTTGACTCTTTCTTATATTGTACGCGAAAATTCGCTACCATTAAATTCGTAAAAAAATTCTGTTCGTGTAATGGTTAGCTGGCTCATCCAAACTACGTACTGTTAGCTGCTTTTGCTTACAGCTTGTGTGTGATTTATAATATGTGAGTTGTTCTAAATGCATTGGGCCTAATAAATTATATTTCTATTATTTTATTAGCTTAAAAGGAAACAAAATTTCGTTTTAACGAATATAGAGGCAAATATTCTTATTCTTCGCGAATTCTCGAAGTTGCGATATTCGCGATAAAAATTTGCAATTCGAATATTTGCGCTCAACACTAGTCACCAAGAGAAAATTGTAATAAAGAAAAGAATGGGCACTCTTATAGCTGGACCACAAAGTTAGTAAAGTGACACTAATGTATTAAATAGAAGATATTAATAACAGTATATGGAATGGTACAGAATATCGACTGTTGTCACTATGCACAAAATAAAATTAAATTATATAGTATACTAGAGTTGAGCGAACACCTGGATGTTCGGGTTCGAGAAGTTCGGCCGAACTTCCCGGAAATGTTCGGGTTCGGGATCCGAACCCGACCCGAACTTCGTCCCGAATTTCGTCCCGAACTTCGTCCCGAACCCCATTGAAGTCAATGGGGACCCGAACTTTTCGGCACTAAAAAGGCTGTAAAACAGCCCAGGAAAGAGCTAGAGGGCTGCAAAAGGCAGCAACATGTAGGTAAATCCCCTGCAAACAAATGTGGATAGGGAAATGAATTAAAATAAAAATAAAAAAAATAAAAATGAACCAATATCAATTGGACAGAGGTCCCATAGCAGAGAATCGGGCTTCACGTCAGCAGAGAATCAGTCTCTTCATGCCATAACAGAGAATCTGGCTTCATGTCAGCAGAGAATCAGTCTTCATGTCATAGCAGAGAATCTGGCTTCACGTCATCCACCACTGAAACAGGCCACTGTCACATATTTAGGCCCCGGCACCCAGACAGAGGAGAGAGGTCCCATAACAGAGATTCAGGCTTCATGTCAGCAGAGAATCAGTCTTCATGTCATAGCAGAGAATCAGGCTTCACGTCACCCACCACTGGAACAGGCCACTGTCACGTATTTAGGCCCAGGCACCCAGACAGAGGAGAGAGGTCCCATAACAGAGATTCAGGCTTCATGTCAGCAGAGAATCAGTCTTCATGTCATAGCAGAGAATCAGGCTTCACGTCACCCACCACTGGAACAGGCCACTGTCAGATATTTAGGCCCCGGCACCCAGACAGAGGAGAGAGGTCCCATAACAGAGATTCAGGCTTCATGTCAGCAGAGAATCAGTCTTCATGTCATAGCAGAGAATCAGGCTTCACGTCACCCACCACTGGAACAGGCCACTGTCACATATTTAGGCCCCGGCACCCAGACAGAGGAGAGAGGTCCCATAACAGAGATTCAGGCTTCATGTCAGCAGAGAATCAGTCTTCATGTCATAGCAGAGAATCAGGCTTCACGTCACCCACCACTGGAACAGGCCACTGTCACATATTTAGGCCCAGGCACCCAGGCAGAGGAGAGAGGTCCCATAACAGAGATTCAGGCTTCATGTCAGCAGAGAATCAGTCTTCATGTCATAGCAGAGAATCAGGCTTCACGTCACCCACCACTGGAACAGGCCACTGTCACATATTTAGGCCCTGGCACCCAGGCAGAGGAGAGAGGTCCAATAACAGAGATTCAGGCTTCATGTCAGCAGAGAATCAGTCTTCATGTCATAGCAGAGAATCAGGCTTCACGTCACCCACCACTGGAACAGGCCACTGTCACATATTTAGGCCCAGGCACCCAGGCAGAGGAGAGAGGTCCCATAACAGAGATTCAGGGTTCATGTCAGCAGAGAATCAGTCTTCATGTCATAGCAGAGAATCAGGCTTCACGTCACCCACCACTGGAACAGGCCACTGTCACATATTTAGGCCCCAGCACCCAGACAGAGGAGAGAGGTCCCATAACAGAGATTCAGGCTTCATGTCAGCAGAGAATCAGTCTTCATGTCATAGCAGAGAATCAGGCTTCACGTCACCCACCACTGGAACAGGCCACTGTCACATATTTAGGCCCAGGCACCCAGGCAGAGGAGAGAGGTCCCATAACAGAGATTCAGGCTTCATGTCAGCAGAAAATCAGGCTTCATGTCATAGCAGAGAATCAGGCTTCACGTCACCCACCACTGGAACAGGCCACTGTCACATATTTAGGCCCAGGCACCCAGGCAGAGGAGAGAGGTCCCATAACAGAGATCCAGGCTTCATGTCAGCAGAGAATCAGTCTTCATGTCATAGCAGAGAATCAGGCTTCACGTCACCCACCACTGGAACAGGCCACTGTCACATATTTAGGCCCAGGCACCCAGGCAGAGGAGAGAGGTCCCATAACAGAGATTCAGGCTTCATGTCAGCAGAGAATCAGTCTTCATGTCATAGCAGAGAATCAGGCTTCACGTCACCCACCACTGGAACAGGCCACTGTCACATATTTAGGCCCAGGCACCCAGGCAGAGGAGAGAGGTCCCATAACAGAGATTCAGGCTTCATGTCAGCAGAGAATCAGTCTTCATGTCATAGCAGAGAATCAGGCTTCACGTCACCCACCACTGGAACAGGCCACTGTCACATATTTAGGCCCAGGCACCCAGGCAGAGGAGAGAGGTCCCATAACAGAGATTCAGGCTTCATGTCAGCAGAGAATCAGTCTTCATGTCATAGCAGAGAATCAGGCTTCACGTCACCCACCACTGGAACAGGCCACTGTCACATATTTAGGCCCCGGCACCCAGACAGAGGAGAGAGGTCCCATAACAGAGATTCAGGCTTCATGTCAGCAGAGAATCAGTCTTCATGTCATAGCAGAGAATCAGGCTTCACGTCACCCACCACTGGAACAGGCCACTGTCACATATTTAGGCCCCGGCACCCAGACAGAGGAGAGAGGTCCCGTAACAGAGAATCTGGCTTCATGTCAGCACAGAATCAGTCTTCATGTCATAGCAGAGAATCAGGCTTCACGTCACCCACCACTGGAACAGGCCACTGTCACACATTTAGGCCCCGGCACCCAGACAGAGGAGAGGTTCATTCAACTTTGGGTTGCCCCGCAATATAATGGTAAAATGAAAATAAAAATAGGATTGAATGAGGAAGTGCCCTGGAGTACAATAATATATTGTTAAGGGGAGGTAGTTAATGTCTAATCTGCACAAGGGATGGACAGGTCCTGTGGGATCCATGCCTGGTTCATTTTTATGAATGTCAGCTTGTCCACATTGGCTGTATCCAGACGGCTGCGTTTGTCTGTAATGACGCCGCCTGCCATGCTGAATACACGTTCAGACAAAACGCTGGCCGCCAGGCAGGCCAGCACCTCCAAGGCATAAAAGGCTAGCTCTGGCCACGTGGACAATTTGGAGACCCAGAAGTTGAATGGGGCCGAACCATCAGTCAGTACGTGGAGGGGTGTGCACAGGTACTGTTCCACCATGTTAGTGAAATGTTGCCTCCTGCTAACACGTTCCGTATCAGGTGGTGGTGCAGTTAGCTATGGCGTGTTGACAAAACTTTTCCACATCTCTGCCATGCTAATCCTGCCCTCAGAGGAGCTGGCCGTGACACAGCTGCGTTGGCGACCTCTTGCTCCTCCTCTGCCTTCGCCTTGGGCTTCCACTGGTTCCCCTGTGACATTTGGGAATGCTCTCAGTAGCGCGTCTACCAAACGTGCGCTTGTACTGGCGCATCTTCCTATCAAGCTCCAGTGTAGGAAGTAAGGTGGGCACATTGTCTTTGTACCGGGGATCCAGCAGGGTGGCAACCCAGTAGTCCGCACACGTTAAAATGTGGGCAACTCTGCTGTCGTTGCGCAGGCACTGCAGCATGTAGTCGCTCATGTGTGCCAGGCTGCCCAGAGTTAAGGACAAGCTGTCCTCTGTGGGAGGCGTATCGTCATCGTCCTGTGTTTCCCCCCAGCCACGCACCAGTGATGGGCCCGAGCTGCTTTGGGTGCCACCCCGCTGTGAACAATCTTCTTCCTCATCCTCCTCCACCTCCTCCTCATCCTCGTCCTCCTCGACCTCCAGTAGTGGGCCCTGTCTGGCCACATTTGTACCTGGCCTCTGCTGTTGCAAAAAACCTCCCTCTGAGTCACTTCGAAGAGACTGGCCTGAAAGTGCTAAAAATGACCCCTCTTCCTCCTCTTCCTCCTGGGCCACCTCCTCTTCCATCATCGCCCTAAGTGTTTTCTCAAGGAGACATAGAAGTGGTATTGTAACGCTGATAACGGCGTCATCGCCACTGGCCATGTTGGTGGAGTACTCGAAACAGCGCAACAGGGCACACAGGTCTCGCATGGAGGCCCAGTCATTGGTGGTGAAGTGTGTCTGATCCACAGTGCGACTGACCCGTGCGTGCTGCAGCTGAAACTCCACTATGGCCTGCTGCTGCTCGCACAGTCTGTCCAGCATGTGCAAGGTGGAGTTCCACCTGGTGGGCACATCGCATATGAGGCGGTGAGCGGTAAGGCCGAAGTTATGCTGTAGCGCAGACAGGCGAGCAGCGGCAGGGTGTGAACGCCGGAAGCGCGAACAGACGGCCCGCACTTTATGCAGCAGCTCTGACATGTCGGGGTAGTTGCGAATGAACTTCTGCACCACTAAATTCAGCACATGCGCCAGGCAAGGTATGTGCGTCAAACCGGCTAGTCCCAGAGCTGCAACGAGATTTCGCCCATTATCGCACACCACCAGGCCGGGCTTGAGGCTCACCGGCAGCAACCACTCGTCGGTCTGTTGTTCTATACCCCGCCACAACTCCTGTGCGGTGTGGGGCCTGTCCCCCAAAAATAGGAGTTTCAGAACGGCCTGTTGACGTTTACCCCGGGCTGTGCTGAAGTTGGTGGTGAAGGTGTGTGGCTGACTGGATGAGCAGGTGGAAGAAGAGGAGGAGGAAGCTGAGTAGGAGGAGGAGGAGACAGGAGGCAAAGAATGTTGCCCTGCGATCCTTGGCGGCGGAAGGACGTGCGCCAAACAGCTCTCCGCCTGGGGTCCAGCCGCCACTACATTTACCCAGTGTGCAGTTAGGGAGATATAGCGTCCCTGGCCGTGCTTACTGGTCCACGTATCTGTGGTTAGGTGGACCTTGCCACAGATGGCATTGCGCAGTGCACACTTGATTTTATCGGACACTTGGTTGTGCAAGGAAGGCACGGCTCTCTTGGAGAAGTAGTGCCGGCTGGGAACAACATACTGTGGGACAGCAAGCGACATGAGCTGTTTGAAGCTGTCTGTGTCTACCAGCCTAAATGACAGCATTTCATAGGCCAGTAGTTTAGAAATGCTGGCATTCAGGGCCAGGGATCGAGGGTGGCTAGGTGGGAATTTACGCTTTCTCTCAAATGTTTGTGAGATGGAGAGCTGAACGCTGCCGTGTGACATGGTTGAGATGCTTGGTGACGCAGGTGGTGGTGTTGGTGGTACATCCCATGTTTGCTGGGCGGCAGGTGCCAACGTTCCTCCAGAGGCGGAGGAAGAGGCCGAGGCGGCGGCAGCAGCAGAAGAGGCCGAGGCGGCAGCAGCAGAAGAGGTAGCAGGGGGAGCCTGAGTGACTTCTTTGCTTTTAAGGTGTTTAGTCCACTGCAGTTCATGCTTTACATGCAGGTGCCTGGTCATGCAGGTTGTGCTAAGGTTCAGAACGTTAATGCCTCGCTTCAGGCTCTGATGGCACAGCGTGCAAACCACTCGGGTCTTGTCGTCAGCACATTGTTTAAAGAAGTGCCATGCCAGGGAACTCCTTGAAGCTGCCTTTGGGGTGCTCGGTCCCAGATGGCGGCGGTCAGTAGCAGGCAGAGTCTCTTGGCGGCGGCTGTTCGGATTTTGCCCACTGCTCCCTCTTTGTCTTTTGCTACGCTGTTGGCTCGGTCTCACCACTGCCTCTTCCTCCAAATTCTGAAAGTCAGTGGCACGACCTTCATTCCATGTGGGGTCTCGGACCTCATCGTCCCCTGCATCGTCTTCCACCCAGCCTTCCTCCCTGACCTCCTGTTCAGTCTGCACACTGCAGAAAGACGCAGCAGTTGGCACCTGTGTTTCGTCATCATCAGAGACGTGCTGAGGTGGTATTCCCATGTCCTCATCATCAGGAAAAATAAGTGGTTGTGCGTTAGTGCATTCTATCTCTTCCACCCCTGGGGAAGGGCTAGGTGGATGCCCTTGGGAAACCCTGGCAGCAGAGTCTTCAAACAGCATAAGAGACTGCTGCATAACTTGAGGCTCAGACAGATTCCCTGATATGCATGGGGGTGATGTGACAGACTGATGGGCTTGGTTTTCATGCGCCATCTGTGCGCTTTCTGCAGAAGACTGGGTGGGAGATAATGTGAACGTGCGGGATGCACTGTCGGCCACCCAATTGACTAATGCCTGTACCTGCTCACCTTACCATCCTTAGAACGGCATTGGGCCCCACCTAATATCCCTGTAAATTCTGGCGGCTACTGGGACCTGAGTTAGTTGGTACACTAGGATGTGTGGCTGTGGCAGAACGGCCACGTCCTCTCCCAGCACCAGAGGGTCCACTAACACCACCACGACCATGTCCACATCCGCGTCTCTTACTAGTTGTTTTCCTCATTGTTACCGTTCACCACAATAAGAAAAATATTATTCTGGCCAATGTATTGAATTAAAATTCAGGCCTTTTTTTACAGACACCTAACACTGTCTGGCTATCTATTTAGGTACCGTATTACACTAATACAGGCACACAAGTAATGACAGATTTGGTTGAATAGAAATGTGAGGCCTATTTTTTTTGCGCTGTGTGACAGATATACCTTAATCACAGAATTAGACTTATATCTGCACGGTAGAGTGTGTGTTAAGTTTTTCAGAATGACACTATCAGCACCTTGAATCTAAGATATCCTTTTTGGGATAGATTTAAAGTAGGCCTGATATAGCAGAAACTACTAATTTTGAGAATGGCAAATTTGGGAATAGTTTTTCAACCCAGAACAAAAACTGTGCTTTTACGGTCACTACAAATAATTTGACTAGCTAAAACAGTACAGATTTGATTGAATATAAATGTGAGGCCTATTTTTTACGCGCTGTGTGACAGATATTCCTTTAATCACAGAATTAGACTTGTATCTGCACGGTAGCGTGTGTGTTAAGTTTTTCAGAATGACACTATCAGCACCTTGAATCTAAGATATCCTTTTTGGGATAGATTTAAAGTAGGCCTGATATAGCAGAAACTACTAATTTTGAGAATGGCAAATTTGGGAATAGTTTTTCAACCCAGAACAAAAACTGTGCTTTTACGGTCACTAAATATAACTTGACCAGCTAAAACAGTACTGATTTGGAGGAATATAAATATCAGGTCTATTTTTTAGGCGCTGGGTGACAGGCTCAACTTGCCCCTGATGTAGTATATGACCAAAAAATAACCACACTATTGATGGTTAAATGCACTTGGGTGACACAGGCTCAGCCTGCACCTGATGTAGTATATGGCCAAAAAATAACCACACTGTTGATGTTTAAATGCACTTGGGTGACACAGGCTCAGCCTGCACCTGATGTAGTATATGGCCAAAAAATAACCACACTGTTGATGGTTAAATGCACTTGGGTGACACAGGCTCAGCCTGCACCTGATGTAGTATATGGCCAAAAAATAACCACACTGTTGATGGTTAAATGCACTTGGGTGACACAGGCTCAGCCTGCAGCTGATGTAGGATATAGCAAAAAATAACCACACTATTGATGGTTAAATGCACTTGGTGGTAGCTTGTGCTGGCGCACCACAAGCCACAAAATGGCCGCCGATCACCCTAGAAAAAAGTGATATAAAAACTCTCTGGGCAGCCTAAAAAAAATGAGCAATTCAATATTAGCACTTCAATGATCCACAGCTGGAGATCGATCACTGAATTAAGTCTTTTGGAGGAGTTAATCTGCCTAATCTCGCCCTAACGTCGCAGCTGCAACCTCTCCCTATGCTTGAATCAGCAGAGTGACGTGCAGCACTACGTGACCCAAGCTTATATAGAGGCTGGGTCACATGCTGCACTGGCCAATCACAGCCATGCCAATAGTAGGCAAGGCTGTGATGGCCTCTTGGGGCAAGTAGACCAAAACGAACAAGTGGAAATGATGTATCAAAATACATGTGTTATAATTCACAGAAGTATTGGTGATTGATTGGTGTCATTTACCCTGTGCTTTTCCGTATCTTAGTATACCATCCTGTAGTCTCTCCATATTTTATAATAAACTTATATTTTGATACATCATTTCCACTTGTTCGTTTTGGTCTATCTTGGATGTTTTACAAGTGGTAAATTGTAGCTGTCTAGTTGACAGGTGGCCTTTTTGTAGGTTAATAAGTATTGCATATATATATTCATAGGCAATTCCTCATACATGGATTTCCGATCGCGTGACAAAAATTGGGTGTCACAATTGGGATCAGTTTTTGGTGATACTTTAGTACAGGATACGGAGAAATGTGACAGCAAGGAGTTAAAGCATAAAATTAGAGAGGCCCATAAAAAACGGACCAAGTTGTGGTGGAACAAGGCCGCCTTAGAGAATTACCTCAATAGGAATATTGTACCACAGGGGCTTCGGGTCCAGATTTTCCCCACTTTAGAGGGCGAGGACCCCGCATTTACTACTAAATGGGAAGAAACCCTCACGAAATGTTCACAGACTCTTATTGAACTGCTAATTGGGGCAGATCGTAGATCATTGGAGGCTGTGGAGAAGGACATTTACAGCCACAAGGACAGCATCCAGCAACTCCTGACCAAGAAGGAACTGGAGAGCTTTGACAAAGATCTAGAGGAAGATTTGGTTAAGTGGGAACGAGAGATTCAGTCCATCAAAACCAAGAAATTCCAGAGAGATCTGGGAGATTATCAGCAAAACAAAGTGTTTAGGTGGCAACGTACGAATCCCAGACCTGAACCTCGTTCACGATCCCAATCCCTAGCATCCTCTTTATCGGAAGAAGAATGTGGCGGGTCTTTTTTAGAAGGACGCCCGGCCACTGTTCGTGGTCCGGATCCCGAAAGGGCAGGTTACAATCTACGCACCCCAGTACACAAGCGGAAACATTGGAATGGGAATGGCCGAGGGAAGAGAGCAAAGAACTAAAGGTAATAAATCTTTCTACCATCAGTCTCACCCCGGCACAACAACAGGTTTTGCAGAAAGGTTTATCTTTCTCTCCGGTTGGCAGATTTGACTACTTTGAAGTAGTCAAAGATTTAGAACTATTCGCCCGGAAATTACTGTTTAAAAAATACTATAATCGTGGCCATGAGGCTACCGCCTCTATGTCACCAGTTGAGAGGCAGGCGATTAGAGACCTGGAATCCCTTTTGGAAGATCAGGTGGAAATTGAGGATTTTACTAAGTTATGACGTAAAGTCATGATTTTATGAAAGACACGGAGGCTCATATTTGCTTAACTCTTTCTTTACTGAACATATAGCAGCAAAGATAACTGAAGAAAATACATCAGTGTAACCATGGCAATAACCCCACCCCCACAGCCCCTATATAAGGCGCATCACCACATGAGCACTTCCTCTTTCTTTGTGGACTTCAACTGACGAGAACCTTGAACTTGGAACGGTCAACAAACAGCCCGAACTTCGACTGCGAACAACAACAGTGGGTTGCAGCAAGGAGAACATCTGGAAGCAGCTGACAGGAGGCGATCAACCTGAAGAAAATAAGACATCATGGTAATAAGGACACTAACTATCCGAGTGTGGCAAAACCATACCCGGAAACATTCCCTGCGAAAACAATAATGCATTCAATAAATAAATAAATAACATTTCAAAAAGATCATGAGACCCCACAGACCAGATGGGTGGGCATAAAACAAAGGGTGGGAAATACTCGCCTCCGTGTCTTTCATAAAATCATGACTTTACGTCATAACTTAGTAAAATCCTCAATTTTATATCAAGACACGGAGGCTCATATTTGCAAGTTTAAAGCTGAGCAATGACTGAGGTAAAAACATGCGGATCAGGTCTGAAATAGAATTCCCGAAAGGTAGAGACTCGGGACCAATCTGCCAGCTTCATGACATCTTCCAAACGGGCTCCGGCCACCGACATTGAGGTAGCCGCTGCCCCCCGTACCGAATGTGCGGTAAATATAGAAGTGTCAATCCCAGAGAGAGAAAGAATCCACTTGACCCACCGGGAAAGCGTAACGCTGGTTACCGGAGCAAAAGGGCGCCGAAAAGAAATAAACAATTGAGGGGAATCTCCAGAGCGAAAGATAGGGTGCGAGACTCGTATTCCTTTAAGCATGCAACGGGGCACAGTTGTAGAGAAGAAGGAAAAGACGGAAAAGTAACCGACTTAATACCCGTTTTCGTGCGACGAGATATGTTGAACATAACGCCATGAGGAGTAAAATAACGCGCGTCAATGTCCAAAGCTCGGACATCCGAGACGCGCTTACAAGCCACCAAACAAAGAAGGGTCACTAACTTGGCTGACAGTTGTCGTAGAGACAGCAAAGAGTTGAGAGGCCAATCCTCCAAGAAACGGAGGACTGTAGCGACATCCCAAGTGGTAGAGAAACGAGGTCTAGGTGGACGCGACAGGCGAGACCCCCGTAACAATCTACAAACCAAAGGGTGTTGGCCGGCGGGGCAACCGTCAAACCCAGAGTGTCTGGAGGAAATAGCGGAGCGGTACACGTTTAACGTACGGTAGGCTTTACCCGCCTCAAAGAGAGAAGTGAGGAACTGAAGGATAGCGGCTACAGGGGCTTGTAGGGAATCCAAGTCCCGTGAAACGCACCAACGAACCCAGACGTCCCACGCAGACTGATAGGCTCGTCTAGTGCCTGGAGCCCAAGCTGACTCCAACAGCTGTCTGGTTGCAGCCGAAAATTGTGAGGAATCCCAGGAACTCCTGAAACTCGGCAAGCTAGAAGTTGTAAGGCTCCGTCCAACAAGAGCGGATGGAGGCCACCGAAAGGGTCGAGAAGCAGTTGAGGAAAAATTGGCAGAAGTCGAGGTACCTCCGTGAGAAGACTCAGTAATTGTGGAAACCACGACTGTGTCTGCCAAAAGGGAACTAACAGTACTAACTGCGCTTGTTGGCGACGAACCTGAGCGAGTACGCGAGGAATGAGAGTAAACGGGGGAAAAGCACAGTGGAGAGAGTCTCCCCAGTTCTGAAGGAAGGCATCTACGGCTTCCGCATGCGGATCCGGACGCCAACTGAAGTACCTGGGAAGCTGCGCGTTCAGGCGTGACGCAAACAAATCGATGCAAAACGGGCCCCAGAGAGATACAATATCTCGGAAGACCCTCGGATCCAACCTCCAGTCGCTGGAGTCCGAAATGTAACGAGAACTCCAGTCGGCTAAGGTGTTGTGGAGGCCTGGAATGTATTCCGCCACCACTGAAATTCTGTTGGAAAGACAAAATTCCCAAAAGTCTTTGGCCAGACAAGACAAAACTCTGGACCGAGTCCCTCCTAGGCAGTTCACGTATCGGACAGCAGAGACATTGTCCATACGTAGGCGAATACACGCCCGAACTGAACCCTGAGCGAAACTGCGGATCGCAAAGGAACCCGCTAAGAGCTCGAGAGCATTGATGTGAAGATGAGACTCCTCGGGAGACCATGCTCCACCCGTGGAGACTCCCTGACAGTGTGCTCCCCACCCCCTCAGACTGGCGTCGGACTCGATAACCATATCTGGATGTGGGCCGAAAATAGCCCGGCCGTTCCATACTGACAGATTGTGAATCCACCAAATTAACTCGTCTCTGGTCTCCGAATCCAAGACCAGAGTATCTGAGTATGAGGCTCCCGCTCTCAGGAGAGCAATTTTCAGTCTCTGAAGAGCACGATAATGGAGGGGAGCCGGAAATATCGCCTGAATGGAAGAAGTGAGAAGACCGATCAGGCGAGCCAGGTGCCGGAGGGATAACTGAGGGAGCAATAACGCGTGACGAATCTCTTTGAGGATAGATTTGACTTTGGCTAAAGGAAGACTGAGGGATAGATCCAAAGAGTTTATGGCAAAACCCAGGAACTCCACCGTGGTGGCTGGTATGAGGCATGACTTCTCCATATTGAGAATGAAACCTAGCCCTTGAAGAAGGGATTTGGCCATCTCCAAATGATCTAACAGAAGGGAAGGATTCTGGGCCATGATCAGGATGTCGTCCAAATAGATGATTAGACGCACCCCTCTGGCCCTGAGCCAAGCTACTACCGGTTTCAAGAGTTTCGTAAAACACCACGGAGCGGAGGATAGGCCAAACGGGAGGCAAGTAAACCTCCATGTCTGACCGCTCCATAAAAACTGAAGGAGATTTCGGGATGGAGGAGCTATAGGAACCGTAAGGTACGCATCCTTCAAATCCAACTTGACGAACCAGTCTCTTGGAAGAAGCATATCTCTTAGAAGATGGATGCCCTCCATCTTGAAATGTCTGTAGCGAACGAAGACATTCAAATGTTTGAGATTTATGACCGGTCGGAACTGGCCACCTTTCTTCTGCACCAAAAAGATGCTGCTCAGCACCCCCAAGTGAGGATCGGGGGACAACTCTATAGCCCCTTTGAATAGAAGGGACGAAAGTTCTGCATGTAGAAGCGTTTGGTCTGAGACTGGACCCCATAGAATAGCGGGAAGGTTCGTTGGGGGGGATACTAGTTCGATGGTAAAACCCCGGACCGTAGAGAGAACCCACTGGTCTGAGGTGATCTTTGACCACGCATGGAAAAAGAGACGGATTCTTCCCCCAACCTGTTGGGGAATCAGAGACGACACACAAGGACGACTTACCATAAGGGCGCCTAGACCCGGAAGCGCCTCGGAACCCTCTGAAGCGAGAAGAACCTCCGCGGGATGGGAAGAAGGTAGGTTGGTACTTGGAGTCCTGCAGCGATTGGCGGTAATTGAAGGAGCCACGGCCCGTACCTCTGGGCTGGAAGTTGGATCGGCCGGACAGTCGGCTCCTAGGATTGCCGGCCCTGGAGGAAAAACGCGTCTGGAAAACGCGGCGCATGGAACTTTGCGCTTTATCAAGGGCCGTGAAAGCTCCAACATATTTTCCTAATTCTTTTATGAAGGGGTCCCCAAAAAGGAGACCCTGGGCCTCCTTCCCAGATTCTGATAGGGATAAATTGGCCAATTTCGGCTCAATTTTCATTAATATGGCCTTTCTTCTTTCAATGGCAATTGAAGTATTTATATTGCCAGTCAGACAAATAGCCCTCTGGGCCCAACCACTGAGGGCCTCAGGGTCAACCTGTGTGCCCGCTGCTTTAGCACATTCAGCAAGATCAAAGATTTTTGCTAAAGGCCCGGTCAAATCAAGCAGCTTGTCTTGGCAAGCTTTCAATGCTGAGTCCAACCCTTTGCGTGGGTTGAACCCTGTTTTAGCAAGGAACTGAACCACTTTAGGGTCCACGCTGGGGGTCTCGCATATTTTATGCGGAATCAGAGGTCGCGGACATTCTGCCCGTAATTTACTGCGAGCCTCTTTAGACAGGGGAGTACGGATCCTTGCTTCCAGATACTGAGCCACATGAGTGGCGGGAAGCCATTCAGAGGACCTTGGATGGTGCAATTGGTCGGGGTCGAATAGAGGGTCCCCCATGGGATCCAGGATAGCATCTTTGTCAGACACTATAGGGTCAGTACCTGTCCCCGCTATATAAGACGGGTCATCCTCAATAGCAGGATCAACTGCCACATCAATTAAATCATCTTCCCCAGACTGGTGGGGGGTAATCATCATAAGCCTCCTCAACAGACTCTGCGTCTGAATCAGAAACCGGCTCCGGTTGAGACCGTGCGGTTTTCCAAGATCGCACCCTTTCTGCCGGGCGCGGGTTAGCTCTTTTGCGCGACTTGGACGCGCATTCATTAGATGGGACAGAGCCCACATTCACATTTGTTCTGGAGGCAGGAGGGGGCATATCAGTGATAGGTTGAGCCCTCAGGGCCTGGGAGATTGATTGGGATAAGGACACTGTCACTGAGCCCATAGCGGCTACTATAGCATCAGAGATAGACTGCTGGAGGCTAGCAGCCTGTGACTCCTGAGCAGAGGGTTCATTAACCCTATGGGGAGGGACTGGTGACACATGACCAGAATGTCTCACCTGAATAGAGCTGGCCGGGGACACAGGGACGTTAGACATGTTGGAAGGTACTATCTATAGGAGTAAGTCACCCCAATAGATAGAATAACGGCGCTGAAGGAAGAACAGGACAAGGATAACTGTACTGTAGAATCCGGAGCTGAGAACTGAGAGGGAGGGAGTCGCAGCGATGCAGAGCAGCGACGAGACTCCTCCCCTTCACCCGAAGTCAATGAGGCGAACGGAGACAAATGACTGCGGCCGAGAATCTCGCTGAGTATCGCGAGATCTCGGCGCCTGAAGAGAGCTGCGTCGCAAAAGCCCGGGAAGACGGAGCGGGAACAAGGAAAGGTAATGAGGAAGGAGGGGGGGGGGGGGGAAGAAGGGGAAGTAAAATGGCCGAGGCACCCCTAAGGGAACAACAGCTCAAAACGGGACGCCGGAAATGGGGAATACACCTAACAATGCGCCGACAGCGCAAATAGGCAGAGAAAACAGATAATAACAAAACGATTAACCCCCTGAAGGAAGCGGAAGAATATATATATAAATATATAGGATATGAGGAAAACGGAGGAAGACAAGTCTTCCAGAAAGGGACTAGGATAGAAATAGGGTGTAACTAAGGTACTAATAAAATATAAGTACAAGTGTAGACATATATATGGAAACAGTAAATGACACAGCAAATAAAATCATCCACTTATCTGAGCTGAAGCAGCAAAGAAAGAGGAAGTGCTCATGTGGTGATGCGCCTTATATAGGGGCTGTGGGGGTGGGGTTATTGCCATGGTTACACTGATGTATTTTCTTCAGTTATCTTTGCTGCTATATGTTCAGTAAAGAAAGAGTTAAGCAAATATGAGCCTCCGTGTCTTGATATAAAATTAAACCCAGTAGATCTCCCATACATCTGCACAGGCGCTCACAGACGTTCCCCCCCAAAACATTATGCCCCGCAGTGGATGTCTTTGTGAAGCTTGTCAAACGAGATCTAAATATCGATCACCCATATATTAGGGGGGATAATTTGACATGCTCACAGAGACAGGCACTGCGGGAGCTTCAAGATCTTAAAGAGGTAGTGATCAAACCTGCCGATAAGGGGGGTAATGTCGTGATATGGCCTGTGCAGATGTATGAAAAGGAGGTTTTTCGGCAATTGAACAACAAACAATGCTACAGAAGGATTGAGAGAGACCCCACCCTCATCTATAAGAAGGAACTTGACGATATCCTGAGGGATGCCTATGATCAGGGCATCATTACCCTTAAAATGATGGAGGGTTTGCGGGTTGATTTTCCCGTTAAACCTACTCTTTACCTGCTCCCCAAGGTGCACAAGAGCCGCACCCATCCTCCTGGACGCCCGATCGTTTCGGGGATTGGGAGTTTGTGTACTAATGTGGGGAGGTTCATCGACTTTTTTCTCCAAAAAAGTGTGGAGATCCTCCCGTCTTTCGTAAAAGATACGACTGACATGTTGAGACGACTGAACGGAATCCACGTCGATCATGACGTGGTTCTCGTTACATGCGATATTGAATCGCTATACACGTCTATATACCACGACCAAGGAGTGCGGGCATCCAGATCCTTTTTAGTCATGACCGATTTTGAGAATGACATGATTGAATTTATTTTGGCGTTATTGGAATTTACAGTGACGCACAATTATTTTCTTTTCAAGGACCGCCTCTTCCTACAGCTCCAGGGGACAGCAATGGGGGCATCTTGTGCCCCCTCATATGCCAACCTGTTCCTGGGGCTGTGGGAGAGGGAGGTCGTCCACGAAACACCTGGATATGATGCCGCACTCCTATGGTCGAGGTATATAGACGACGTGTTCTTCTTATGGCAGGATACTATTCCTGCCTTAGAGGACTTTTTGGCTCGTCTAAATACGAATACACGCAATATCAAACTTACCTGGAAATATAGTCTTACGAATGTCGAATTTTTGGACATAATGATTATAAAGGGTCCTGATGGATATTTGTCCACTGATCTCTTTAGGAAGTCCACAGCTGTCAATGCCCTTCTCCACACCTCCTCTGCTCACCATCCGAATACGATACAGGCAATACCTACAGGGCAATTCCTAAGAACTCGCAGGATTTGCTCTAATGATGAGCATTTCGAACAGCAGGCATCAGCTTTGACGCAGCGATTCCTTGAAAGAGGATATCAGTTTAACACGATCCAGCGGGGCTATGAAAGGGCCAAAAAAACATCAAGAGACTCTTTGCTGGTGAGTAGAATTAACAACAAAACCAAAAAAGATAATAATGTGAGATTCATCACCCCCTTTAACAACAAGTGGAGGTTTATTCAGTATATTCTACGTAAACACTGGCCGGTCCTGCAAACGGATGGTGATCTGGCAGTGAGCCTTCCGGTATATCCTCAGATCACTTGGAGAAGGTCGCGCAATTTGCGCGACATCCTCACTAAGAGCCACTACATACCCAAACCCGTAGGAGGTATCTTTGGGAGTAAGGGCCCAAGTTGGGGTTCTTTCTCCTGTGGATCCTGTGCTGCCTGTAGATACATGGCCCGCTCCACTGCCTTCTGTGATTCGTCTGGCACAAAGAACTTTAAGATCGTACACCACATTAATTGTAACACGGAGGCAGTGATATATCAGATCACATGCCCATGTAATTTGTTTTACATTGGCATGACCAAAAGAGCCCTTAAGGTACGGGTATTGGAACACATCTGTAAGATTCGGTCAGCTGTAGAGACACCAGAGAGAGATTGGGAATCACTACAGGCAGTCCCACGACACTTTTGTAAGTTCCACAGATCTGATCCAGGGGGACTAACGGTGAAAGGCATTGACAGAATCCATCTAGGATCCAGAGGCGGGAATATTAAAATAGCTCTACTCCGCAGGGAAACTAAATGGATAGTCACCCTGGATACCGTTATACCCCATGGCCTCAATGAATTCAACAGCTTTTCCTCCTTCCTATGAACATCTCGTGAATTTTAATTGCAGGGTATATTTTTGTTTTGTGTTTTTTATTCATATATTTTTCTATATTATAATATTTTTCTATATTATAATATCGTATGTCTTTTTTTCTTTTCATGAGATCCATACATTCAGTTTCTTTGGGATTCGGTGGTGGTGGATTCTGTAACCAACCATGAGAGAATACGACCGACATGTGGGACAACACCAGATATGAACTACTAGCAACATATATATATGCAGGAATTTACTTATTACTAAATATATTGTATGGTCTTATCATGTCTGGAATACTATTGTTGGTTTCGCTATTGCTTATGATCATTCCGGCTCTTTCGAGTCAGGGCCTATTGTTTGTTTTTTATTAGGATGCCCCATATGTTGGGGGAGTGTCTATGTTTGATCTTGCTCCACACAGTTAGAGTCCCTTAGGCCCTGGTGGGATGGGAGTTCCTTGGTCGACCCCATTGGCGGCCGTTGCCGCCAGTGGTGCCGCCCCTGGTACTTCCACCCCATATCTTGGGCCATTTCTTGCTCCACATATTCTGTATCCCCTAGACCTGGTGGGCTGGGAGTTCCTTGGTCGACCCCATCGGCGGCCGTTGCCGCCCGTGGTGCCGCCCCTGATACTTCCTTCCCATATTTTGGTCATATAGCTACCTTAGATGGGGCTATTAGGTGGCTTCCATGAGCACCAGTGTACTGGCTTTTTTATTCACTAGGAAGCTATTTCCTGCAATTTACTAATGTCACTTTTTGTTTATGTATAGATAAGATTTTTTATGTCCACATGATAGCATCTCTTCTTTAATTATGAATATAGGATGCGTCTCGAACTATCACGTTTTGATGAACAATCACATAAGTTATTTTCGTATTTTACATGGATTAGTTTTTTATGGTATCTATTACTATTTATTGGGTATTATATACCCATTTGGTCATGTAAGTCACGGCTATGTAATCATGTACCCGATATTCATCTTCTTGTATTCACGATATATATATATCAATATATGGTGCATGTACCTACTTATATATAATAACTTATGTCCTTGTCATTATATCTTATCTCACTATGCATTTATGGCACTTTGGCTCCATGTACTATGGTCCCTTTATATATGTCTTTTGTATCTACTTGTTGTTTCATTGTGTGGGTGGGCCAGAGCAATCATTTGCATATGAATGGGCTCTGTCCCATATACTCACACACTTATATTATGCACTATATATTTATTTATATATATTAAATGCTTTTCATTTCACTTATAAGCCATTTTACTGGTTTCAGGTTTTTGTTATTTTAGGGGGGACTCAATATGGATATGTGGAGTGCAGATCCGGAACAGCGTCACTGCCACTTACGTGATTATGGCGCTCGTCGGCCCTTTATTCACTTCCTGGGAGTTGCGGGTCACCTGCGTTCCACTGGGTCGCGGACTGCGCATGCGCTGTACGGCGCCATCTCGACGCGCTCCGTGACGTCTGTAAGCGCCGCGCATGCGCGGTGAGCAGATGGGGACGCGCTGAGAGATGGCTCCGTACATCATGGAGCTTTCCGCGCCCGAGCATGTGGATCACAGGTGTTTTTCATGAAGGTAATTCCCCCTACCCACCTACCTTCATCTCAGCCTATATATACCCTGCTTGCATATTACTCTGTACCTCATGACGAAGCCGTTGAGGTGAAACGCGCGTCGAGGTCTCGCGCTCAGGGTTTGACTTTCCATCCATCACCATGTCTTCAGGTACGTCCTGTTACTAGTATCGCTTCACATCGTTCATGGGATCTCTGCTTGTATCCATAGTGAGTCCCCCATATATATATCTTTTGTGCATATTGGTACCATCTTCTTTCTGACTGAGATATTTATTTGTACCTTGAGTACCTATCACTATATTGGCCGGTCTAGACATTTATGCACTGTGTTAGGTGTGAATCAGCACATGGATCACCAGGTATGGTCATTTGCACTTTTAGTGCATAGCCTTACTGTGGCACTAGCCATCCTGGTTCTCCTTGAGCTCTAATTTTGATTCATGGATTGTACCTTACTGTGTGTTATAATTCACAGAAGTATTGGTGATTGATTGGTGTCATTTACCCTGTGCTTTTCCGTATCTTAGTATACCATCCTGTAGTCTCTCCCTATTTTATATTTTATAATAAACTTATATTTTGATACATCATTTCCACTTGTTCGTTTTGGTCTATCTTGGATGTTTTGCAAGTGGTAAATTGTAGCTGTCTAGTTGACAGGTGGCCTTTTTGTAGGTTAATAACTCTTGGGGCAAGTAGTATGACGCTTGTTGATTGGCTGCTTTGCAGCCTTTCAAAAAGCGCCAAGAAAGCGCCGAACACCGAACCCGGACTTTTACGAAAATGTTCGGGTTCGGGTCCGTGTCACGGACACCCCAAAATTCGGTACGAACCCGAACTATACAGTTCGGGTTCGCTCATCCCTATAGTATACCCTAAAAATAGGCAGGCCTATAACAATACATAAAATAGTTGATAAAAGCAGTTCAATCTAATATCAGTCCACTGATATAGCTGATAGGTGAAGAAGCTAGAAGACCTGGTATCCCGGCCAAGTGGTGAATGGTATATAGACTCTGGGACAAGGTCTATCCAGGCTGCAGATAAACTAGCAGACTGACTGTACTCAATTAGTTACCGCAGTGGCTAGTACCGAGTAAATCTCCGTAGAATCAACACAATCCAAAGTGCGCAGGTGTAAATAACAGGTGATAACAAAAAATCTATAAATCAATAATAGCAGTAAATTAGTGATGAAGAAAACAGTATCATGAAGCAATCCTGTTGATTCTGATACTGAAATAAAGGGCTAATACCTGTGAAATATTAATATATAAATATAACGGTGCTCAAATCATTAAAGTGTTCGGTAACAGTGTGAAATTGTTGAGGAAGGGTTGAGACATATGCATATATATACATGCATTAATGGTCACTTTATAGGATGATGTGCGCACATCTGCCCTTAGTGGCCCACATGGGCTCATGGTGGCCCCTGTGGGAAATATGTGGTCCCTGGAAGCTGTGCCCCCTTATAATCCCCCTTATAATATATATGTGCCCCTGATAGATATGTATATATATATTTATATACACTGCTCAAAAAAATAAAGGGAACACTTAAACAACACAATGTAACTCCAAGTCAATCACACTTCTGTGAAATCAAACTTTCCACTTAGGAAGCAACACTGAGTGACAATTAATTTCACATGCTGTTGTGCAAATGGGATAGACAACAGGTGGAAATTATAGGCAATTAGCAAGACACCCCCAATAAAAGGAGTGGTTCTGCAGGTGGTGATCACAGACCACTTCTCAGTTCCTATGCTTCCTGGCTGATGTTTTGGTCACTTTTGAATGCTGGCGGTGCTTTCACTCTAGTGGTAGCATGAGACGGAGTCTACAACCCACACAAGTGGCTCAGGTAGTGCAGCTTATCCAGGATGGCACATCAATGCGAGCTGTGGCAAGAAGGTTTGCTGTGTCTGTCAGCGTAGAGTCCAGAGCATGGAGGCCCTACCAGGAGACAGGCCAGTACATCAGGAGACGTGGAGGAGGCCGTAGGAGGGCAACAACCCAGCAGCAGGACCGCTACCTCCGCCTTTGTGCAAGGAGGAACAGGAGGAGCACTGCCAGAGCCCTGCAAAATGACCTCCAGCAGGCCACAAATGTGCATGTGTCTGCTCAAACGGTCATAAACAGACTCCATGATGGTGATATGAGGGCCCGACGTCCACAGGTGGGGGTTGTGCTTACAGCCCAACACCATGCAGGACGTTTGGCATTTGCCAGAGAACACCAAGATTGGCAAATTCGCCACTGGCGCCCTGTGCTCTTCACAGATGAAAGCAGGTTCACACTGAGCACATGTGACAGATGTGACAGAGTCTGGAGACGCCGTGGAGAACGTTCTGCTGCCTGCAACATCCTCCAGCATGACCGGTTTGGCATTGGGTCATTAATGGTGTGGGGTGGCATTTCTTTGGAGGGCTGCACAGCCCTCCATGTGCTCGCCAGAGGTAGCCTGACTGCCATTAGGTACCGAGATGAGATCCTCAGACCCCTTGTGAGACCATATGCTGGTGCGGTTGGCCCTGGGTTCCTCCTAATGCAAGACAATGCTAGACCTCATGTGGCTGGAGTGTGTCAGCAGTTCCTGCAAGACGAAGGCATTGATGCTATGGACTGGCCCGCCCGTTCCCCAGACCTGAATCCAATTGAGCACATCTGGGACATCATGTCTCGCTCTATCCACCAACGTCACGTTGCACCACAGACTGTCCAGGAGTTGGCAGATGCTTTAGTCCAGGTCTGGGAGGAGATCCCTCAGGAGACCGTCCGCCACCTCATCAGGAGCATGCACAGGCGTTGTAGGGAGGTCATACAGGCACGTGGAGGCCACACACACTACTGAGCCTCATTTTGACTTGTTTTATGGACATTACATCAAAGTTGGATCAGCCTGTAGTGTGTTTTTCCACTTTAATTTTGAGTGTGACTCCAAATCCAGACCTCCATGGGTTGAAAAATTTGATTTCCATTTTTAAATTTTTGTGTGATTTTGTTGTCAGCACATTCAACTATGTAAAGAACAAAGTATTTCAGAAGAATATTTAATTAATTCAGATCTAGGATGTGTTATTTTTGTGTTCCCTTTATTTTTTTGAGCAGTGTATATATATATATATGTATAGGTGGGCTTATTGCTGCCCATTCAGACCCCCTGTTTTATATATACAGTACAGACCAAAAGTTTGGACACACCTTCTCATTCAAAGAGTTTTCTTTATTTTCATGACTATGAAGGCATCAAAAACTATGAATTAACACATGTGGAATTATATACATAACAAACAAGTGTGAAACAACTGAAAATATGTCATATTCTAGGTTCTTCAAAGTAGCCACCTTTTGCTTTGATTACTGCTTTGCACACTCTTGGCATTCTCTTGATGAGCTATAACATTATTTCTCAAACTATCAATTGTTTATGGTCTAGTTTCTCTTATAAAGAATATATATTAGATTGAAAAATAAAAAAATAGAAAAATAAAAAATATTAGGATTTATTGATAATTTTTTTTTTTTTATTAGAATATGTTTAAAATAATGAGAAGTATATATAAAAATATATCAAAATATATAAAAATAAAAAAATGCTAAAATGTTCTAAAATATTTGTGCAGCCATGGTTGCAGGGTATAAAGCTAAATGCATTCGGCCAACATAAGATTGAAAATGGCGCAGAGATAGTCCCAAACTGAAGGCTGTCATTTTTATTCACAATGTCCACTCCTGACTAGGGATCGACCGATATTGATTTTTTAGGGCCGATATCGATAATTTGTGAATCTTCAGGCCGATAGCCGATAATTTATACCGATATTCTGGGAATTTTCATTTTTGAGAAAAAAAAAATGTCCTACACAAATCTGCTGAAAATTAATATGTTTATTGTTAACGTGTATTTTAATTTTTTTTTGTAAATCTTTTTCATTTATACTTAATATTTTTGTGGTTTTTTTTTGTTTTGTTTTACTAACTTTTAGCCCCCTTAGGGACTAGAGCCCTTGTCCTATTCACCCTGATAGATCTCTATCAGGGTGAATAGGAGCTCACACTGTCCCTACTGCTCTGTGCTTTGTGCACACAGCAGCATGGAGCTGAACATGGCAGCCAGGACTTCAATAGCGTCCTGGCTGCCATGGTAACCGATCGGAGCCCCAGGATTACACAGCTGGGGCTCTGATCGGAGGAGCAGGGGAGAGGGGATCCTGTGGCCACTTGGGTGGGGGGCGCACTGCGCCACCAATGTTTTTACTATTGGGATGGGGGTGGGGGGCGCACTGCGCCACCAATAATTAATACTGGGGGGCTTGGGGGGGGCGCACTAAGCCACCAATGAAGATAAGTCTCTCATTCATATACAGGAGGCGGGAGCTGGCTGCAGAATCACATAGCCGGCTCCCGACCTCTATGAGCGGTAGCTGCGATCCGCGGCACCTAAGGGGTTAACTACCGTGTACCGCAGCTTACCGTTCATAGAGGTCGGGAGCCGGCTATGTGATGCTGCAGCCAGCTCCCGCCTCCTGTATATGAATTAATGAAGGACTCATCTTCATTGGTGGCGCAGCGGCCACAGCCCCGCCCCTCCTCTTGTCTTCTCTCCTGTCATTGGCGGCAGCGGCAGCAGCAGCACAGGGGGAGGGAGACACGGCTTCCTTCTCCCCTGTGCTGCTGAGGGAACACTGAGAGCGCTGAGAGCAGCGTGTTCTGTGTTCCCAATACGTTATTGGTATATCGGCAAAATAGATGCCGATACCGATAACGTTCAAAATCCTGAATATCGGCCGATAATATCGGTAAAACCGATAATTGGTCGATCCCTACTCCTGACTCTCTCAAGATACTAAATTTAATGTAGGATATATATAATGTTCAACAGGTTCATGGTTCTAGTGGGGGTCATTCACTAAAATGTCTTAGGTGTGGGTTAATTCATAGATGGAATACATGGGGTAGATGGAATGGGGGCGGAGACATGAATTAACCCACACCTAAGACATTTTAGTGAATGACCCCCACTGGAACCATGAACCTGTTGAACATTATATATATCCTACATTAAATTTTGTATCTTGAGAGATTCAGGAGTGGACATTGTGAATAAAAATGACAGCCTTCAGTTTGGGACTATCTCTGCGCCATTTTCAATCTTATGTTGGCCGAATGCATTTAGCTTTATACCCTGCAACCATGGTTGCACAAATATTTTAGAACATTTTAGCATTTTTTTATTTTTATATATTTTTATATATTTTTATATATATTTCTCATGACGAGGGTATTGGTTATCCACGTTCGCCACTTCCATTTACCTTCATACCCTCCTTTTTATCCCCTTTTCCACCATTACACCTCCCCGCCCCAGAGCCCCAATCCCAATAAAAACTCGGACCACCAACTGGAAATGTAATGGCCACAGCAGCCGTTTATTAAATAACAATTACAAAAATAACATAACATAATACTGTAAACCCCAATGGGGGAAGGTCCTTGAAGCCCCAAAAACATCGAGCTGCCGAACCAGGTTGAGGCATTCTTGCCTCCAGCCGTAACGCCCAGCTCAAAGGCACCACCGAATGACCCCCCCTCGATTCACCACAACCGCTCGGTCCACCTGGGAGTCCAGCCCCAACCGTGGGGCCCCCCAATTGTCCTCAGATTCCACCGTGACCAACTCCAAGGAGTGACAAGCACTCCAACACTAACCGCTGCAGCAGCCGCACCACCAATGGCGATGACGCCGACAGACCATTGATCGACTGAACCACCCCCATATTGTCGCAGTGAAAACGAACCTTCCTGTCCCGGAAACGCTCCCTCCACAACAAAACCGCCAGCACAATAGGGAACAACTCCAACAAAGCCAAATTCCTCACCCAGCCCCGTTCAACCCACACAGCTGGCCAAACCCCAGCACACAATTGACCTCCACAAAACGCCCCAAAACCCGAACCCCCCGCCGCATCAGTGAATAACTCAAAATCAAAAGCCTCAACAACTCCCCCCATAAACAGCGAGCGACCGTTGTACTGGTCCAGAAAAGAACTCCAAACCTGCAAGTCCGCCCGCAGCTCCCTCCCTAACCGGATATAATGATGCGGAACCACCACCCCCCCGGTCGCCTGCGCCAACTGCCTGCAGAACACTCGACCCATGGGCATAATCCGGCAAGCGAAATTAAGCTTCCCCAACAGCGACTGAAGCTCCCTCAACTGCAACTTTCTCACCCGAATCGCCCTAGCCACCAGACCTTTCAGATCCTCCAGCTTATCCCCCGGCAACCGACACTCCATCCTCACTGAATCAATCACTATGCCAAGGAAACTCAATTCCGTTACAGGCCACACCGTCTTGCCCTCCGCCAACGGGACCCCAAACTTCCCAAAAATCGAGCCCAACGTCTCCAACAACAATGCGCAAACCGGGGGCCAATACACAAAAAATCATCCAGGTAATGAATCAGTGATTCACAACCTGACGAGTCCACAACCGCCCACTCCAAAAACGAGCTGAACGTTTCGAAGTAAGCGCACGACAGCGAACACCCCATAGGTAAACAACGATCCACAAAGAACCCCCCATCCCAAAAACACCCCAACAAGTGCTGACACTCCGGATGAACTGGCAACAACCTAAACGCCGCTTCAATGTCCGTCTTTGCCATCAATGCCCCAGCCCCAAAACGCCTCACCCATCCCACCGCCACATCGAACGATGTATATACTACAGAACAAACTGCCGGGTCAATACCATCGTTGACCGAGGAGCGACAGATGATGGATAAGGCGAAACTTATTCGCCTCCTTCTTAGGGACAACCCCCAACGGCGACACCTGCAAATTGCAAACGGTGGCTCCAAAAACGGGCCCGCCATCCGCCCAAGCATCACCTTCTTCCCCAACTTCTCCCCCACCACCTCCGGATGCTCCCTAGCGGACCGCAAATTCTTCCTGAGCAACACCGCCTCCCCCGGCACGAACGGAATTCTAAAACCCTCCGCAAAACCCAAAACCAACAATCCCGCTGCCTCCCTATTGGGGTACCTATCTAAGTACGGTTGCATCTTTACCAGCCGAACCGGCGTCACCCCCTTTTCCAGAACTATCCCCCCCTCTTTGCTTCCCCCCCTTAAAACACCTCGCTGCCCCATGATTCCCTCCACAACCTGAGCATTCGTGCTTAAACTTACATTTAACCCCGAACCTACAGTTGCCTTCATTATAGGCAAAACACAGTCCCCTCGCTGAGGCAACTGCTGTATTGCCCATCCCCCACTGCTACCTTCCCCCCGAAAGGGCTGCCCCGAACGCACTGGGGCCGTAACCTTTAACCACAAGGCGATATCCTTATGGTCCCACCGCATCTCAGGGCGCACCGCCTTCCGCTACTGGAATTGCTCATCATAACGCAACCACGCTACCCCCCCATACACCCGATATGCCTCACCGATTGCGTCCAGATAACAAAATAACTCCGAACAAGCGTCCGCGGTATTAACCTATAACGGCGCTTCTCCTCCTCCTCCCTCTTACCATCCTCCCTTCGCACCCTATCTAAATTGAAGCGCTCCAAAGGAAGCAGTGAAAATATCTCCACAAATTCCCCCTTCCAAATCCTTTCCCTCACCTCCGACTTCAAATGCGCCCCCAACGGGCCCTCAAAGCAAACATAAACCTCCCCTTTCGCCTTATCATCCACCCGAACAGTATCCTCCTCCACCTCCACTCCCGCCTGCGTCTGCACTGACACCACCACGCCCGGCAACCCCCGCTGCTGCTTTCCCGACGACCCCGCACTCGCAGCCAAACCGTGCACGCCCCAGGCCTGTAACGGTGTCCCCCCACTCAACCCCCAACTAGCAACCAACCCTGCCAAACCCCCCAACAATTGCCCCAGGCCCTTACACAACTCTGACTGGGAGACACCCCCCACCCCAGGCCCCACACCCTGCACTACCTGCGCAAGTGGTCCCCAGGAAATCTCACCTGGCTGCCTGGGTGCTGTGTTCCCATCAGCCGCAAGTCCTGACTCCTGAAGATCTCTCCTCTGTGTCGCGCCGTCCGAGTGCGTAAGGCCGTCCTGCTGTCCCCTGGGCCCGCTGGGACCAGGGACGTCCTCACCAGGATAGACCACAAAGCCGGACCTCTCCTCTTCACCTTGCCTCCTGGCCAGTGCAGCAGGACCGCTCAGCAGCCCGGACATCCTGACTGCTCCTGGGACTGGCCGTCTCCTGTCCCCTGGCCCCACACAGACCAGGGACGCCGGGGTTAACAGTTGATTCTGAACTGCTCCTGGGGGTGGAGCCTCTTGCACTGCCTGCATCCTGGGGCCTGCTACCACCGACGGACCTAACTGCAGCAGCCCTGCGCTGTACGCTTGACCTCCCATGCCGAGGGGCCGCCTGTGTGCCTGGAGTTAGAGGCGCCCACAGTACCCGGTCCCGCTCCCACGCAGTCGCCGCTCGCAGGTGTAGATGGCCAGGCCCGGCCACCCACAAGGCTCCGCCTACAGGAAGGATTCCTCCCACGTCGGGGCCTGGAGGAAGCTGGTGTCGGCGGCACCCGACGTGGAGGGTCCCGCGAGGGGCTCCTAATACGGTGCTGAGCCCGAGGGGGGGAAGCCGATGGTGACAGGCGTGCCGGCGGCCTGGCCCGCCGCGACCGTAAAGCAGGTGGGTGAGGCAAAGCGGACACCTCACCCGGCCTCCTCAGCAGCAACTGGATCTGTTCCTGAGCCCACGCTGGGCCCCTCACCTCCGCCGCCGCCCGCAACTCCCCGATCATGGCCTCCAGCTGCTCCATCACTCCGGTAAGCTTAGCTTTTCCTCTCTACCTAAAATGGCACCCTGCCTTCCTCCTCCCTGCCTAGTTAACCCCTTAACGCCACCCCCTCACTCAAGCTAACCTATCCTAACCTTTCTCCCTACCATAGCCCCCCCCTCCCTCTACCCTAGTCCGACAACCCACCCAGCTCACTAAAACCAAACCCCCGTCATGGGGGCCTCCCCTAAAGGGGGCTCTGCCCCCCCTCAGTCCGGCCATTGCTTTATTTTAAACATATTCTAATAAAATAAAATAAAAATTAATCAATAAATCCTAATATTATTTTTGATTTTTCTAGTTTTTTTATTTTTCAATCTAATATAAATTATTTATAAGAGAAACTAGACCATAAACAATTGATAGTTTGAGAAATAATGTTATATATACAAAACTAAAATCCACACTATATTCCCTATATTTCTATAACCTAAAATTACTACCCACAACCAGTGGAATAAGGTGTTATATGGCTATAGTAAAGAGATGACACTGTATACCCAGACATATTTTCCTGGGATCGTATATCACTGAGTGAGGTATTACATTATTGGACACAACTATTTATATAAGATGAAAACGCAATCAGTTACAACAAAAATAATATATAGGTAATGTTCCTGCTGAATCCAAGACTCTGCAGTACAAAAAACGCATGAATGCATAAAAAACCGCATATGAACCGCATGAGTACCGCAATATATGGAAGAGTGGACCTGTGAATACCAGATCCTCTGGATCCATCCCGGGTTTACTATGGAATCCCTTTAGAAGCTAAACGAATAAAAGCCGGCAAGTCAGACAGATCCAATAAAGCCACTGAGGAAGAAGGTGGATAACCTTCGAAACGCGTCTGGCGTGGAGCAATTGGACCTGACAAAAACCGGCTAATCTTCAACTATAACAGCTTGATACTATTTGCTGTTTTAAGAAAGCGTTTTCAAGGAAAAAGGAACCGCGGCCCCTCTGGATATAGTGCAGCTACCTACGGGTGAAACTGAACCATCTGTGCCGTTAAAGACCGGTGGAACACCTATTCCAATTAAAGAAGCCCAGTGTGAATCTGCGGTGTGATAGAGCAAGCGCTCTCACTCACAGCCGGACCTGTAAAATTGCAAGACCGGACCGCACAGTATCTTCCTTCAGCAATAAGTCAGCCTTGTAATCCGCTGCCAAAAGGTAAGCTTACCCTGAACTTACACCACGTGGGACGCCACGGTGTAAACAGCAGGACTGAACGTGAGTAACAAACTAATACTGCTGTAATTGTATCTACTGTTGCTAAACTATTTTACCGCATCTATACCGCACTGCTGCTGTTGAATCTAAAGTTTGCCTGACCAAAACCTTGTGGACTGCAACTTTGTGATACTTAGTTCACTTCCAGGAATTGTGTGGATTGTAACATTGAAATACAAGGCCGACTCCCAGGAGATTTGCTACATTATAATAGAAAGACTGAGTTTTAGTAATACAACGACTAACGAGACGGACTGTCTACTACTACTGCCGAGCCCCCTGTGATCCAGGGACACTCTATGATTTCACACTGTTACCGAACACTTTAATGATTTGAGCACAGTTATATTTATATATTAATATTTCACAGGTATTAGCACTTTATTTCAGTATCAGAATCAACAGGATTGCTTCATGATACTGGTTTTTTCATCACTAATTTACTGCTATTATTGATTTATAGGTTTTTTGTTATCACCTGTTATTTACACCTGCTCACTTTGGATTGTGTTGATTCTACGGAGATTTACTCGGTACTAGCCACTGCGGTAACTAATTGAGTACAGTCAGTCTGCTAGTTTATCTGCAGCCTGGATAGACCTTGTCCCAGACTCTATATACCATTCACCACTTGGCCGGGATACCAGGTCTTCTAGCTTCTTCACCTATCAGCTATATCAGTGGACTGATATTAGATTGAACTGCTTTTATCAACTATTTTATGTATTGTTATAGGCCTGCCTATTTTTAGGGTATACTATATAATTTTATTTTATTTTGTGCATAGTGACAACAGTCAATATTCTGTACCATTCCATATACTGTTATTAATATCTTCTATTTAATAAATTAGTGTCACTTTACTAACTTTGTGGTCCAGTCATATGGAGCATTGAGATCTATTAAAAGTAATCTCAGTAATAGCGGATTAGTGGATAGTTGGAGGGCGCATCACCCGGGACAAAAAGACTATACTTACTACTCACCAGCACACAAGTCTTATCAAAGATTAGACTACGTATTTGTGTCCACCTCACTACTGCCTTATTGTACTAAGACTTCAATTGGTTCCATACTGTTGTCGGATCATGCACCGGTATTCATGAGTTTCCAAATGCCCAATATTCCAAAAAGAGAAATGCTTTGGCGACTCAATGAGACTCTGTTGAGCAACCAGCAACATGTGGAAAGCATGGAGAAGAAAATTGAGGAATGTTTTACCCTCAACGACTCCCCGGACATATCTCCCGAAACGATTTGGGAGGCACATAAGGCAGTGGTGAGGGGGCACTTCATATCTTTAGTCTCATACCTTAAGAAACGTAGGGATGCGGAAGTAGTGGATCTACAAAGTCAGATCTCTAAAGCGGAATCCTTGCATAAAAAAAGGCTAACAGCTGAGGTTCTGCAACAGCTGGATCTCCTTAGATCGCGTTTGAAAAACTTACTGAACACCAAATCGGCTAAACTATTTCTTTCCGCCAAGTTCAAATATTATGCGCATGGTGATAAGGCCTCTAAGTTTATGTTGTCCCAACTTAAAAAACGTAAAGCCCAATCATATATACAGAAAATAATTTCCCCATCTACGCAAACAGTATATCAAACGGACCAGATTGCGTCTTGCTTTACAGATTATTATACCCAACTATATAATCTGAACCGAGAGACATCCCCACTAGATCAGGTAACTAAACTCTTAGAGACGAAAGATTGGCTGACAACACTTGACCTCCCTAAGCTGACTAGTGAACAGTCACAGGAGTTGTCTCGCCCCTTTAATTCGGCAGAACTGAAAAAAGCCCTTAAAAATTCCCCCCTTCACAAGAGCCCAGGTCCAGACGGGCTGCCAATGAAATACTATGATTCCTTCCAAAACACTCTACTGCCTAGATTTCTATTGGTCTGCAATTCATTATGGGAAGGCAAACCTTTACATCCACATATGCTAGCTGCTCAAATTACGATAAATCCCAAGGAAGGGAAAGACCCTTCGTTATGTGCCAGCTATAGGCCGATATCCCTGCTCAATACAGACCTAAAACTACTAGCCAAAATGCTGGCCTCTCGCCTCCAGTCGCTCCTGCCTCATCTGATCCATATGGAGCAAGTGGGCTTCGTAGGAGGGCGGGAAGGAAGAATGAACATATCCCGCCTGATCAATATCATTCACCATGCACATGTCACTACCACTCCATTAGTCCTTCTCGGCACAGATGCTGAGAAGGCTTTTGATAGAGTGGATTGGACCTTTATGAGTGAGGCGTTAAAAGCTTTTGGTATCCCTTCAGACTTTATAGATGTAATAATGGCTATGTATAATAATCCCAGCGTCAGAGTTCTGTCAATAACATACTCTCCCCATCCTTTACAATTAGCAATGGCACCAGGCAGGGATGCCCCCTCTCACCGCTCCTCTTTGTTCTGTCAGTAGAGCCGCTCCTACAGGCTCTCCGGCGAAATGAAAGGATCCCGGGAATGACTATCAGAGGGAGAACCCATTTGATTGCAGCATTCGCAGACGATCTCCTCCTCATTATTACAAATCCTGTTGAGGCCTTCCCGGCGATTCATGTGTTGCTGGAATATTTCGGGTCCCTATCGAATTTTAAAGTGAATCTTACCAAGTCACAAGTTTTAAATGTCACTCTTGGTGCGCAATTACAAGCTGACTTAGAACTCAGTACCCCATTTAAGTGGTCAAACAGTAGTATACCCTTCCTAGGGGTGAAAATCACTTCCCAGTACTCACAGATGTATTCGGAAAACGTTAAAAATATCCCCCGGCAGATTAAAGAACTGATGTCATCTTGGGACCTACCATTTACGTCTTGGTTTGGCCGTAGAACTCTAATTAAAACTATGATTCTTCCAAAGGTCTTATACTATTTGCAGGCGTTACCAATTTTTATTCCAAGAGAGTTTTTCGCTCAACTAAGAGGGATACTGTTGCGTTTCCTCTGGAGCAGTGCCAGACCTAGATTGCCGTACAGGCAAGTGATCAAACCGTAGAAAATGGGAGGCTTGGGGATCCCTGATTTCCTCCTATATTATAAAGCTGTCCACGGGTTGAGGGTCTTGGAATGGATACGTAGCCCACCAGAAAGGCTAGACGTGGGGTTGGAGCAAGATTTAGTAGGCACTCCATTACGTTCATTAGCGTTAATGACAGACCACAGGCAAGCTTTCTTGAAGCAAGTAACTAATCCTCTAGTACGTAACACGCTTAAAGTATGGTTTGCTGGTATATTAGAGAGACTGGTCCCAGGTCCGATCTCCCCGCTTTTGCAGGTCAGAGATGTCTTATGGGACTCTTCCCCGGAATTTAGATCCACTCTGAATGACGGACACAAAATAAACTCAACCCCAATACTTGACCTTTTGGATATACCTCCTGAGGGAGAGGATGATTATTTGCTTCAACCCCAAGTCGGGAATGTAACCCAATTTCACTATGCCCATATACTTAAGGCCATAAAAGGGAGACTAACACAGTCCCGGAGGGTCCAGACCCAATTTGAGCGAATGTCCTTGGAAAAGAGAGAACCATGTAAAAAAATATCCAAAATCTATGCCTCCCTACTTGAATCTCCTCAGACAGTTGCCCCCCCCCATTCATTAAGAGTTGGGAGAAGGACCTGGGAATCACGTTTACCTCTGTTGAAAAAAAAACACTCTTATCACAAACTAATAAAATATCCAGGTGTGTGCGGCTGCAGGAGAACTACTTCAAAATGATCACTAGGTGGTACTATAACCCCACAAGATTGCATAAGATTTTTCCGGACTCCTCGCCAATGTGTTGGAGATGCCTTGACTCTGAAGGCTTTTTTTTACATATATAGTGGGATTGCCACTTAATAAAACCCTTCTGGAAGGAAGTATGTGAGGTTATTTCCAAACTGCAGGATAAGCCTTTCCCTTGGTCACCACAACATTGCTTAATTGGCCTTAAGCTGTCTTACAGTAATACGCATACAAATTGCCTTCATCAACATCTCCTGGCAGTAGCCAGAATTCTTATTGCTTCGAATTGGAAGTCAAGAAATGTACCCGCTGTCCATCACTGGTTGGCTCGCTGTGATCAAGTTTATAGGCTTGAGCAGATAGCACATTGGGAATGTAATAGCACCCCTAAATTTGAGAGAGTCTGGGGGGCGTGGAAGAAACTAAGAGAGTTTACTTAATTGTATTCTATCTTGTTATGTATATGCTTAGATGTTCCCCGAACTGAGTGATACTTAGATGATGTTAATAACTCTAACCTAGGAACAGTACTAAGAGGGAAGATGATATAGCTATTATGACATGATTCTCTGTCGGATGTTACAGTTGATGTTCTCATTTGGCAATATAAAATAGATGATTTTATCTATATGTAAATGTAAATATTAATGTGCGTTATGCAGAGACATAATGTGATGCCATTGTTGTCCTTAAAGTATGACATTCTTCTTGTTTTGAACAATAAAATATTTTACAAACTAAACTAACTTTGTGGTCCAGCTATAAGAGTGTCCATTCTTTTCTTTATTACAATCATCTGTGATTAGCTCAGACATTTCGACTGCAAGTACGGCAGCACACAACTCTAAACGAGGAATAGTGTGGGCTGGTTTAGGGCTTAATTTGGACTTTCCCGTGACAAATCCAACATGACACACATTTTCTGCATCAATTACTTTCAAGTAAGCTACTGCACCTATAGCTATGGTGGATGCGTCTGAGAAGATGCATAGTTCTTTCCTGCAAGCTGATGATAGAGATGTGGGCACATAGCATCTGTCTATCTTTAGGTGCTCTAACGCTTGCAATGATTCTGTCCATTGAACCCACTCACTTAGTCTCTCTTGTGGAAGCAATGCATCCCATTCACTTTTCCCAGATGACAGTTCATGAACTAAGGCCTTACCTCCTATAGTCACAGGTGATACAAACTCTAGGGGATGATAGAGGCTATTTACGGTGGATAGAATACCTCTACGTGTAAAAGGCTTCTCCTCTGAGGAAATTTGGAAAACGAAGCTATCTATTTCTAGATCCCAACTTAGGCCTAGGCATTTCTGCAAGGGAAGGGTGTCTGTACCTAGGCAAAGATCTTAAAGGTCCTTAGCTCTGTCTGCTACAGGGAAGGCTTCCATTACTTTTTGGCTGTTTGAAGCGATTTTATGAAGACACAGATTGGATTCTGCCAGCATTTGCTTTGCTTTACTGAGGATGGAGATTGCATCTTCAGGTGTGCTAGCAGAAGTGAGCCCATCATCTACCTAGAAATGTCTCAATACAAAGTGTTTGGCTTCTTGTCCATAGCACTCTGCATTTTTCTGGGCCGCCTTTTGCATGCAGTATATAGTGACGGCAGGAGAGGGGCTATTGCCAAATACGTGCACTTTCATTCTGTACTCTACAATTTCTTTGTCTATGTCATTGTCTTTGTACCAGAGAAAACGTAGAAAGTCTTCCCTGTGGTCTTCCCTGACAAGAAAGCAATAAAACATTTGTTGCACATCTGCTGTTAAAGCAACGGGCTCTTTTCTGAAGCGCATGAGGACACCTAGCAAAGTATTGTTTAGGTCAGGGCCACTCAACAGTACGTCATTTAACGACACTCCTTTATACTCTGCGCTGGAATCAAAAACTATTCTGATTTGGTTAGGTTTGTGTGGATGGTAAACACCAAACATTGGTAGATACCAGTGTTCCCTGTCTGTCTCAAGTGGTCCTGCAACTTCAGCGTGATCATTGTCTAGCATCCCCTTAATGAATTCAGTGAAATCTCTTTTCACTTCTGGCTTTCTCTGCAGTGTTTTGCTGAGTGAATGCAAACGCTTCATGGCTTGCTCCCTGTTACTAGGCAAAACACGTCTGGGTGTGCGAAAGGGGAGAGGGGCCACCCAACTGTGATTGTCATCTTGGTAAGCCTCTCTATCCATAATCTGCAAGAAGGTCTGATCCTCCATAGAGAGGGCATGTTTATCATCATCTTTAGTTTTCTGGAATACTGTTATCCCTAGATTGTCCGTCTCAATGTTGGAATTCACTTCTTCTTTACCATATAGTGTAGAAGAGTCACAGTGTTGTGTTGACCTGTCAAAGCTTTCCTTGACAATGAAGCTGTTGTGACAGGGACTGAGAAGGGATGTGCGTCCATTTGTTAACACAGACGTCTTCAAAGTGCTAATGTTGTCAGGCTGGTGCACTGTCCCCAGGCAAATTTCTCCTACAATGACACACCCCAGGTCCAGTCTCTGTGCATAGGGGGCATTATAAGGTCCATTGATTTGCTGGCGTACCTTGTGTACCTGAAGGATATCTCTTCCAAGAAGTAGACGGATAGAGACATCTGGCTCAACAGCTGGGATAAGGTGAGCTATTGAGCGGAGGTGAGGGTGGTGATGGGCTACTTCTGGAGATGGAATCTCAGTTTTGTCATCAGGTATCATGCCACACTCTATTAGGTTAGGAAGTGGGAACTGCACTTTCTTATTGAAGGATTCAATGGTAAAGTCAGTAGCTCTTCTTCCTGTGGTTTCAATTGTCCCCACACATGTCCTTAGAGTGTATGGAACTGCACTTGCCTTAAGGTTAAAGATATCAAAGAAATCTGACTTTGAAAGGGATCTGTTGCTCTGTTCATCTAGCACTGCATACATTTTCGCTGCCCTTTCTCTCTTGCCAGTGGGATACACAGTCACTAGACAGATTTTAGAGCATGATCGTGCACTCTTGCCTTGTCCACATACTTCTGTGCAATTAGACATTACAGAGGAGAGTGGGGTCTCATGTGGCTCCCTGCCCTGATCTTTCCTGGGTTCTACAGTCTCTAGTGGGGCAGGAGCAGGGCCAGGGTGCAAAGCTGCAATATGTCTCTCACTGCCACATTCTGTACATTCTACTGGTATTTTGCAGTCTTTGGCAATGTGATAAGTAGATCCGCAGCACTTGAAACAGATGCCGTTTTGTTTAAGGTAGGACATCCGCTCCGCAATGGGTTTGCTTCTAAAGCCTTTGCATTTCTTTAGTGGATGTGGTTTTTTGTGTATTGGGCAATGTCTATCAGGGTTTTCTATGGTGTGTACCTTGTGGGTGCTTTGGCAGTCTGTGACTTCTGAAGGTACAGCTGTTTTGTGTGTGGATACATAGGTCCTACCGTGAGGTCTGTGAGGTCTCTCAGGTCTGTGTGATTGATTGCCGCTGGTGGTGAAGGCGAAACTGGGATCACTTCGGATTTTCGCTTGCTGTCGGACAAACCTAGAAAATACAGAGAAAGGGGCAAAAGCGACTCCATAATCTTCTTTGAATTTACCTCCTACAGACATCCACTTGTCTTGCAGATTTGAGGGTAGTTTCTCTACTATGGGATTAGTGCCTCTAGCTGTATCTAGATACGAAAGTCCTTGCAAGTAGCCATCCTCTTTGGCATATTCTATCTCTAGTAGAAGATCACTTAGTTCTTGTAGCCGCACGTTGTCTCTGTAGCCCACCTTGGGAAAGACTTCAAGTTTTTTTTAACAGTGCTCCTTCTATTACCTCTGGGGATCCATACGTTTCTTCTAGTCTTCTCCAGGTCATGTTGAGTCCTGCTGCAGGGTTGAACAGGTTTGCTCTTCTCATCCTCTTAGCATGCTCTGCTGACTCAGTACCAAGCCATTTTATCATTAAGTAGCATTCAGAAAGGAAGATTTCCATGCCCAATAGTTTTCAGGACAGTCATCAAATTGGAGAAACCCTGAGCTAACCATTTCTTTGCGGATGAGATATTTGGTGACATCCACTGCACATTGTTTTTCGCGCATGTAATCTATAGGTTGAGGTGATGGGAACACTTGTTTTTTGTTCTTAGGGGTTTCTGGTGCTTCCTTCTTGGTTTGCTGGCAGCCGCTGACCTCATGAGGTTGATTGGGCCTGCTCAGGGGGTATGTTGATCTCGGCCTGAATTCCTTTGCTTCAGGTTTAAGAGACTGTTCCTTTGTATGCGCATCAGTAAGGTTCTGGACGTACTCACTTGTACGATCTTCAGAGAATAGAGGTTTTTCTGGAGTCTTTATATGATTTTTCACTTCCTGACCGACTTGTTGCCCCGTAGGCAGCGGCCTCTGCTTCAGCAACTGCAGTCTGTCGCTGCAGGATGAGCAATTTTGATTCTAAAACCTCTTCTTCTCTTGTGCTATGGCAGCTTCCCTAGCTGCTTTCTCTTGTGCTATGGCAGCGTTCTTTGCTGCTAACTCCTGCATCATCATGGCTTCTTTTTCTGCGTACTGTAGTTGGACGCGGGCAGCTTCTGCCTTGGCACGAGCTCTAACTGCTGAGGAACTTGCTGAGGACATCTTGCTAGCCCGTGAAGTTCTAGACACATGCGACTGTGCATAGTCTTGCTGGGCACTAGGAATGTTCTCCCTGCCTTGCTGTGTCGGCGGTAGCGTGGCATCAGCCTGGTACTTTGTTCCTGATCTTAGACTCATGCTGCAGTAATGGTGTCTCAGTTTATTCCTGACCGCCATGTGGGTTGTCTTTTTACTGTTCTGCTTTGCGTTATTGAACTGTTGTATAACACTAGTCAGACAGCTTAGGCTACTTTCACACTACCGTTCAGAACGGATCCGTCTGCATTATAACTTAGAAAAAATTCTAAGTGTGAAAGTAGCCTGAACGGATCCGTCCAGACTTTGGGGGCGGATCCATTTGAAGATTGAGCCATATTGTGTCATCTTCAAACGGATCCGTCCCCATTGACTTACATTGTAAGTCTGGACGGATCCGCTTGCCTCCGCACGGCCAGACGGACACCCGAACGCTGCAAGCTGAGCGGAGCGGAGGCTGAACGCTGCCAGACTGATGCATTCTGAGCGGATCCGCGTCCACTCAGAATGTATTAGGGCTGGACGGATGCGTTCGGGGCCGCTTGTGAGAGCCTTCAAACGGAGCTCACGAGCGGACACCCGAACGCAGGTGTGAAAGTAGCCTTAAAGAGGACCTTTCACCGATTTATTGCTATGAACTAACTATACAGACATGTAGAGCGGCGCCCGGGGATCTCACTGCACTTACTATTATCCCTGGGCGCCGCTCCGTTCTCCTGCTATGCCCTCCGGTATCTCCGTTCCCTAAGTTATGGTAGGCGGAGTCTGCCCTTGTTCTGCTGTAGCGCTGGCCAATCGCATTGCAGAGCTCACAGCCTGGGAGAAAATAACCTCCCAGGCTGTGAGCTCTGCGCTGCGATTGGCCAGCGCTAGAGCAGAACAAGGGCAGACTCCGCCTACCATAACTTAGTGACTGGAATCTCCGCCTACTATAACTTAGTGAGCGGAGATACCGGAGGGCATAGCGGGAGAACGGAGCGGCGCCCAGGGATAATAGTAAGTGCAGTGAGATCCCCGGGCGCCGCTCTCCATGTATGTATAGTTAGTTCATAGTGTAATAATCGGTGAAAGGTCCTCTTTAACAATAATCCAGAAGTCATGAAACGTGAGACATCAGATGTGTATGTATTCTTTTTTCTGAATAACTTTGTAAAACTACAATATAAACATAAACAAAACATATGTGTCAGTACATTACACATAATACAGCAGCCTCACTCCATCAGTGAGAGTACTCACAGACAATTCCATCATTAGTCCAGGAATAGATCAAGAGCTCCTCTGCATGCAGCCTGCTAGATCCAGGAGCAGTCATGAAATGGAGGAAATACAGTTCCAGGTTAAAGGTTACTGCCTTTGACTCTGAGAAAAATACACTTCCTGTAAAGTTGTGGCGAAGTAGAAACTAACTTTGACCACTAGATGGCAGCAACGTCAAACATAACATTTCAGTATAATCTTTACAGCACATTACACACATTTATTATGCACAAAATGGGCAGAACTGTTGTACTCTCGCGAACTTACATAATCATGTGACCCGGTACTCCCGATTTTCTAATGAAAAAACGCGAATTCAATCTTAACATTGGATTTGGACTAGTATGAAAGACGATGACGAATATTCTAAAAAACGAATACATAGTACGATATCGAATATATTCGTATTTTAGAATATTCGTCTTAGTTATTTGCCGTCGACACACTACGCCTCGACAAGCGTCCTGGCCGTCACCATGGGAATGCCGGGTGGTTAGAATATACCATCGGATATGAGTTTTCAGTATTTTACTCAGATCCTATGGTGCGAAAAAGATGAATATTATACAATACAAATATATATTCGCTATAGTACTATAAATTCTTTTTTTCAAATATTCGTGAATATTCTAACTTAGAACACTAATATTCTATCTCAACACTACTGCAGATCTGCCCCACTTAGGCCCCTTTCACACGGGCGAGTATTCCGCGCGGATGCGATGCGTGAGGTGAACGCATTGCACCCGCACTGAATCCTGACCCATTCATTTCTATAGAGCTGTTCACATGAGCGGTGATTTTCACGCATCACTTGTGCGTTGTGTGAAAATCGCAGCATGATCCTCTTCGTGCGTTTTTCACGTAATGCAGGCCCCATGGAAATGAATGGGGTTGCGTGAAAATCGCAAGCATCCGCAAGCAAGTGCGGATGCGTTGCGATTTTCACGCACGGTTGCTAGGAGACGATCGGGATGGGGACCCGATCATTATTATTTCCCCTTATAACATGGTTATAAGGGAAAATAATAGCATTCTGAATACAGAATGCATAGTAAAATAGCGCTGGAGGGGTTAAAAATAATAAAAAATAATTAAACTCACCTTAATCCACTTGCTCGCGCAGCCCGGCTTCTCTTCTGTCTTCTTTTCTGCTGTGTGCAGGAAAAGGACCTGTGGTGACGTCACTCTGGTCATCACATGGTCCGTCACATGATCTTTTACCATGGTGATGGATCGTGTGTTGGACCATGTGATGACCGGAGTGACGTCACCACAGGTCCTTTTACTGCACACAGTAAAAAAGAAGACAGAAGAGATGCCTGCTGCGCGAGCAAGTGGATTAAGGTGAGTTAAAATATTTATTTATTTATTTTAACCCCTCCAGCGCTATTGTACTATGCATTCTGTATTAAGAATGCTATTATTTTCCCTTATAACATGGTTATAAGGGAAAATAATAGCATCTACCCAGCACCTTACCCAAACCCAAACTTCTGTGAAGAAGTTCGGGTTTGGGTACCAAACATGCCGATTTTTCTCACGCGAGTGCAAAACGCATTACAATGTTTTGCACTCGCGCGGAAAAATCGCGCATGTTCCCGCAACGCCCGTGTGAAAGAGGCCTTAGATTTACACTGGTGCTCTCTTTGGATTCGAGATTCAAATACTTCTGATTAATTTCGTACTTTAGCTCAACACTGCCATCTACTGGCCTTGTTGAGTATTGCTATAGTGAAGGACTAGAAATCGCGTTTCGTTAGTAACGATATGCGATTTTTGGGAGCACAAGCGATGTTACATCTGTAGCTTCCAAATCCACCGACACTCAAGTTGTGCCAACCTCCTGGATATATCCCCACCTCGCATAATCTTCAGGATACAGTCAATGGCCTGCACCTTCAGACCAGACGGATCACATTTGTGATGAATTTTGAACTGTCTGGCCACTGGTTTTAATTTTGATTCATCTTTCTCATTCTGGGCAGAAATGATGTCATGAACATACTCTCTTATGCGTATCCTTAACTCCCGCATGGTAAGGCCCACATAGATTTTTGAACATGGGCAGTTGGCATAGTAGATAACCGCAGAACTGGAACACGTTAAACGATGAGTGATCTGAAATATTTTTCCACTGGTAGCATGCTGGAAATCCACAGCCCTCACCATATTGGTGCAAGCCGTACATCTACCACATGGCACAAATCCCCATTGTGGTCTACTGATTCCAGGAAATAATGGCGGGACCTGTTTCGCATAAAAGCTCTTAACTAGATGGTCCCTTTAATTCTTAGACCTCCTTGCGACCACAGATGGACCATTGGTGGCGTATTTTGCCACCACTGGATCCGCAAGCAGAATCGGACAAAATTTTTCAAGACAAGCCCTCATCTCCTGCCACCTGGAATGATACGTTGCAATAAATCGTACCCTTTTGTCCTCTGATTTTTCTTTTTCTCTTTCCTTACGGGAGTAGAACAATCCAAAGCGGGGGCACGATCTTGCCCTCTTGTGTGCCATCTTAATAGACCGTAGACTATACCCTCCGTTAGTGAAGCGATGATTTCATTCCTCTGCTCGTTCCTCAAATAGTTCATCTGTAGAGCAAATCCTACGTGCCCGCAAGATTTGGCCAGTTGGAATTGATCTGATCATCTGAGGGGGGTGGGATGAAGAGGCATGTAAGTAAGCATTCACATGTGCTTAGGACAGCCAGAACAGGCCTTCGACATGCTCCGACATACCCTGACGCGCTTTGCAAAATGGGCGCAGTATTTGAGAAAATGACCGCTGTGACCAAAAAAATAGGATCAAAATGGACGCAGAAATTTAAAAAACTTAATTGACGTGTTTCTGACTACAACATATACTACCTGTTTCGGCCTGTTTTGATAGCTGTTTCGCTTATAAATAACCGCTGAACTTCTGTGATAGAAGCTGCTATGAAATAGGCCTAAATGGAAAGATAGAATCGGCTCCCGGGAAAGTTGTGTGCTGCGGCTGTCGCTCTTAAATAGCATCTTAGGACACGGTCTTGTCTCTATGGCCAAACGCTACCTAGACAGATAAATAGATAGAAGGATAGATAGCTATGTAGATAGAAATGTAGATAGAAAGAAAGAAAAATAGATAGATAGATAGATAGATATGAGATAGATAGATAGATAGATAGATAGAATTTAGATAGATAGATAGATAGATATATGTATATACGTTATATTAGGAAATGTCTGTAGATAGACAGTATACGTAGATAGATAAATAAATAGATATGTAGATAGATAGATAGATAGATAACAGATAGATAGATACAGTTGCAACAAAAAGTATGTGAACCCTTTGGAATGATATGGATTTCTGCACAAATTGGTCATAAAATGTGATCTGATCTTCATTGAAGTCACAACAATAGACAATCACAGTCTGCTTAAACTAATAACACACAAATAATTAAATGTTACCATATTTTTATTGAACACACCATGTAAACATTCACAGCGCAGGTGGAAAAAGTATGTGAACCCCTAGACTAATGACATCTCCAAGAGCTAATTGGAGTGAGGTGTCCAATCAATGAGATGAGATTGGAGGTGTTGGTTACAGCTGCCCTATAAAAAACACACACCAGTTCTGGGTTTGCTTTTCACAAGAAGCATCGCCTGATGTGAATGATGTCTCGCACAAAAGAGCTCTCAGAAGACCTACGATTAAGAATTATTGACTTGCATACATCTGGAAAGGGTTATAAAAGTATCTCAAAAGCCTTGCTGTTCATCAGTCCACGGTAAGACAAATTGTCTATTAATGGAGAAAGTTCAGCACTGCTGATACTCTCCCTAGGATGTGGCCGTCCTGTAAAGATGACTGCAAGAGCACAGCACAGACTGCTCAATGAGGTGAAGAAGAATCCTAGAGTGTCAGCTAAAGACTTACAAAAGTCTCGGGCATATGCTAACATCCCTGTTAGCGAATCTACGATACGTAAAACACTAAACAAGAATGGATTTCATGGGAGGATAACCACAGAGGAAGCCACTACTGTCCCAAAAACACATTGCTGCACATTTACAGTTTGCACAAGAGCACCTGGATGTTCCACAGCAGTACTGGCAAAATATTCTGTGGACAGATGAAACCAAAGTTGAGTTGTTTGGAAGAAACACACAACTCTATGTGTGGAGAAAAAGAGGCACAGCACACCAACATCAAAACCTCATCCCAACTGTGAAGTATGGTGGTGGGGGCATCATGGTTTGGGGCTGCTTTGCTGCATCAGGGCCTGGATGGATTTCTATCATCGAAGGAAAAATGAATTCCCAAGTTTATGAAGACATTTTGAAGGAGAACTTAAGGCCATCTGTCCACCAGCTGAAGCTCAACAGAAGATGGGTGTTGCAACAGGACAACAACCCAAAGCATAGAAGTAAATCAACAACAGAATGACTTAAACAGAAGAAAATACGCCATCTGGAGTGGCCCAGTAAGAGTCCTGACCTCAACCCGATTGAGATGCTGTGGCATGACCTCAAGAAAGCGATTCACACCAGACATCCCAAGAATATTGCTGAACTGAAACAGTTCTGTAAAGAAGAATGGTCAAGAATTACCCCTGACTGTTGTGCACGTCTGATCTGCAACTACAGGAAACGTTTGGTTGAAGTTATTGCTGCCAAAGGAGGTTCAACCAGTTATTAAATCCAAGGGTTCACATAATTTTTCCACCTCCACTGTGAATGTTTACATGGTGTGTTCAATAAAAACACGGTAACATTTAATTCTTTGTGTGTTATTAGTTTAAGCAGACTGTGATTGTCTATTGTTGTGACTTAGATGAAGATCAGATCACATTTTATGACCAATTTGTGCAGAAATCCATATCATTCCAAAGGGTTCACATACTTTTTCTTGCAACTGTAGATACATAGATAGATGGATAAATAAGATAGATAGATAGATATGTATAGACTTTATATTAGGACATGTCTGTAGATAGATAGATAGATAAATAAATAGATACAGTATGTAGATAGAAATATAGATAGATAGATAGATAGATAGATGTCTAGATACATAGATAGATGGATAAATTAGATAGATAGATAGATAGACAGACAGACAGATAGATAGATAGATAGATAGATAGATAGATAGATAGACAGACAGACAGACAGACAGATAGATAGATAGATAGATAGGAGATAGATAGATAGATAGATAGATAAATAGATATTAGATAGATAGATACATAGATAGATAGATAGATACATAGATAAATGGATGGATAGATAGATAGATGGATAAATTAGATAGATAGATAGACAGATAGATACACAAATAAAAAAAACGAAAAGCAGCCCACTGAAAACAGGTGCAATCCCTTCCAAGAACCAGAGACTCAGGTCCACTTAATACAACCTTAGTAAATGAAGGCAGCCCTCCAAATCAAAGTGAACAACAGGGTTTATTGGCCCATGTGACAGCAACGTGTCAGCTCACTCCTTGGAGCCTTTGTCAAGCTAAAGTGACATGTGCTTGGTGCCGCAACTTATACAAGTCGCAATCAAAGTTACATAATTACATCATTGATCAAATAATTATCAAAATTCATAAAAAGTCAATAAAAAAACACGATGATAATGTTTGATTTGTTAGTGTCCATACTGTGACACGATGATCCATACGTCCATCCAGTAAAAAACATCCATATAATCCATGATTATTGTATAATTAATAGTGCATAACATAATTGTGTATCAGAATACATGACTGAACAGTCTCACTCTTAGCCGAGGACATGCCGGGCCAAATCAGCGTCCGGAAGTGCGCACTGCGCATGCGTCATCAGTTACTTATCTCGCCTACGACGAGACCATCATAAATCACATAGGGAACCACTTCAAAGATGGCCACGGCTTCAATTTTACCACAGCGCTTGCTCACAGGTCTGTTGCTCCTGATCTCGCGGTAAGCGGGAACAGGAGATACTCCCTCATCCTCTTAGCGAGGAGCTAACTTGTAGCTAGATAATACCTTGGCAACCTGTGTAAACAACTCCATAACCGCCACAAAATTGAAGCTGCGGCCATCTTTGTAGTGGTTCTCTATGTGATTTAAGATCAAGTGACAGATACACACAGCCAGCAGTAGGTGGGTTCCTCTGACTCCATGCTTAGTTCTTGTAAGGTTAAAATATATAAAGCGAAATACCAGCTCACTATGTCTGCGGTTGGAATGTATCCGCGTGCTCGGTGTCCTGGTTTTTTAACCTCCTTGTTCAGGTACATAGAGAATGGGTAAATTTAGACACCAGCACTCACTTTTTTTCGAACAATATATGGGGTTCGGACCGCGCTTCTAGTCCAGGTCAGTATGCAAGTTCTTAGTCCTTCTTACTTCTTCGTTCACAAAGAGAGCCTGAGGGCTGCAAATATCCCTTAAGTAGATATCCTGCAACCAATGGAATTATAATAGTGTGAGTCCGTATGTGACAGTAACCTGCATTGCACTGATTATACTCACAAGATGTGTATCACACAAAGCGTAAATGTAATCCCTCCGTGGTAAGTTGTACTTGTTCTACCGGAACAGCCACGTTTCCATACAATCTGGTTAGATCCCCACACGGACCCAAATGGTATATACCTCAGACCAATCTATATTTCTTTTCTTCAGATTCCTGAAGGTTATCTGTGGACAAGAATGACTTCTGCAATAGTGAAGCTCCGTATTCCTTATTAAAAACTTTTTATTTGTCCATACTCACAAGACAACTTTCTTAAAACAGCTTTTAAAACACATAAAATTCCCAGCGTCTGCTGCTTCTGCCCGACCCGGGTTTCACTCCTAGAGCTTCGTCAGGGGCACACTTGTTCTCACCCTCCCCCTCCTTCTTATTCATCCATTGCAACTGATCAGGAGTCAGGTGTGTTCCTCCACAGTATTTTCCTATCCTGCTATTAACCCTATACTGGACTCTCCTCATCCCCAGGGGAAAGAAGGCAGATATTATTAAGTCCCTATTCACATGAGCATGCTTTTTTGTATATCATTTGTTCGCTAATTCAATACAGCCTGTAGGTCGAAATCCACATTTAGACCTCCCGGCTGTAGTGTACCTAATTCGTATATCCACTTGGTTTCTTGCCTATTAATTTTTTCCAAAAGACTGCCTCCCCTCCAATGGTTTTGTACGGATTCTACTCCCATAAACTTTAGACCTTCTGGATTTTTTTGGTGGTATTTTTTATAATGGGCCGATACTCCATGACTTTCAAGACCTTTTTTTATATTTCTTATGTGTTCCTGTATGCGGACTTTTAGGGGTCTAATAGTCCGTCCAACATACTGAAGGCCACAAGGGCACTCCAGTACATATACAACCCCTTTACTATGGCAAGTCATCTCACCTACTACTTCTAATTGTTTATCTTTATTGGTACTTTTAACTAGCGTATTTTTTTGTAATTTTTCTGTTCTTTTTCTGTTCTTGCATGGAATGCAAAAACCGCACCAATTAAAGCTATTTTTCGTTTTTTTATTCTTGTATTTGTTTTCAAAACGATTCGCGCTGTGTACCAATTTATTTTTTAAGTTGGGAGCCTTTTTATAGATGACTGTCGGTTGTTCAGGAATTACACGTCCCAATACTGGGTCATTTTTTAAAATCGACCAGTTCTTTCTGATTGCGTTTTTCAGTTCACCAGAACACTGTGTGAACTGGGTTATGAATGAAAAACGGAAATCCATGGTCTTCTCTATTTTTTTAGGTTTATTGGGGGTTCCCTCTTGCTGCTCAGTTACATCTTTTATGCACCTCTCCAGGTCTTCATTTTTATAGCCTTTTTCCACAAAGCGCTCCCTTATTACATTGCTTTGTTTTTTAAAAATCGCCGAATCAGTGCAGTTGCGGTGGATTCTCTGGACCTGTCCCTTCGGTACATTAAGTAGCCAAGGGGCATAATGACAGCTCGTTAAATCTATATAGCCGTTTACATCAGTTGGTTTAAAAAAGGTCTTAGTTTTGAGCCGTCCTTCTTCGGCATATATAGTAAGGTCCAGGAAATCCACAGCAACCGCACTGATCGTACTGGTAAAACTGAGGTTCCATTCTTTATTTTCCAAACCAGCAATGAAGGTCTCAAGTAGGTTTTTATCCCCTTCCCATATCAACAGACAATCATCTATATATCTTTTCCAGGTTTTTAGGGTTCCCCCTTTCTTGGATTTTTTTAAAACGGGGTCAATGAACTGCTTTTCCCACCTGGTTATGAAGATGTTAGCGAAACTGGGGGCGAATTTCGCCCCCATCGCCGTCCCGACCTTCTGCAGGTAAAACTGATCTTTGAACCAGAAGTAGTTGTGTTCTAAACAGAATTCGACACATCGTACTATGAAGTCCGCTTGTATTCTAGTCATATCAGGGTCACTGTACAGGGTTTCTCTATTTGCTTGCAGTCCTAGTTTTTTCGGGATGATAGTGTATAGGGACGATACGTCGATGGTAGCCATCCACGTATTGTCCCCAATTCCCTGCAATTCCTTTATTATTTCAACCACACTCCCGCTATTTTTCAAATAGGAAGGTGCCATTGGTACATACTTTTGTAGGAAATTGTCTATATACTCCGTCATTCTACTAGTAAGAGAATTAATCCCCGATACTATCGGTCTCCCGGGAGGATTTATAATACTCTTATGTATTTTCGGCAGTATATAGATAATTGGGGTCATTGGTTCTTTTATATTTAAATAATCCATCTCTTTTTGCTCAGGATGCCTTTGTCACCACCATATTTCACCAGAGTTTGTAGTTTATTTTTATATTCTAGGAGGGGGTCTTTTTTCAGCACGGCATAGGTCTTGTTGTCTCCCAACTGTCTTAATACCTCTGCTTCATAGTCCTCAATATTCATAATTACTACCCCCCCCCCTTTATCCGCAGGTTTTATTATTATATCTGAATTTTCCTGTAACGTTTTTAGTGCATCTTTTTCTTTTTTGGTTAGATTGCCCCTTTTCTTTTTTGCATCTATTTTTTCCAATTCATTTAAGATGCTTCTCTTAAAGGCATCTATGCACTCATTATTTCTGTTTTTCGGATAAAATTTTGATTTATCTTTTAATTTCATATGTATATATTCTTGTTTCTGTTCTACATCATTCTGGTTACTAGCTGACTCCTTTCCTGCAAAAAATTTGGCTATATTTAACTTCCTGATGTACTTGTGGACATCTACAAAGGCATCGAATTTATTTAAACTTTTCGATGGCGCGAATTTTAACCCTTTTCTAAGTACCGCTTTTTCGGGTTCTGACAAGGTGTGTCTGCTGAGATTAAATATCCCATCATTCACACCTTGCTTTTTTTGTTCGCGGATTTTGTTTTTTCCCCCCTCTTTTTCCTCTATGAACCTTCTTTTTTGCGGTGTATTGGTGTTCGGTATGATTGTGTTTATTTTTTCTTGCACTTTCTCGTGTTTTTCTTGTTCCTCCCTCTGTACACCCTTGATCGCTTGGTGTGGAAAATTCTGTTGATCTAACTTTTTCTCTTCTTGTACTTTAACTCTAGGCTCTTCCCCCCTCTCCATAGGTCTTGCCCTATTTCCCTGCCTATCCGTAAGGTCCTCTTTTACAAATTTATACGGATTACTATTATATCGCCCATATGGTTGGTATGGTTTCCTTACATTGGGCTGTTGATAATGGTTGGCATTCCTCCCATACCCATAGTGGTTTCCGTTATACTGCTGCATGTCCCATGTATCAATGGGTCGATCCCCATGATATTCCTTTCTTCTATTAGCATCCCATTCCCCCCACTGCTGTCCGGGATAACCATTAGTTCTCATATTGACACTATATTTCCTTTCCTCTGTTCCTCTCTGCTCACCCATTTCTAAATTGCTTATCTTCCCATTTGCTTCTGACCTGAATCTCCATTTATATATTTTTTTATTTTCATATTCTTCGCATGTTTTGCGATATTTTTTCTGTTTCTTTTCTTTTATTTCTTTATCTGCTACTGTAATATTAACTTGACATTTTTCACTTTGCTTAATATATTCTTTGTTTACTTTGAAGGGTTTTAATTTTTCTTGTAATTTTTCTATATTCTGTCCTATGTTTTTTAGTTTTTGTCTACGTATTTTTATAATGAATTCCATGGCTTTAAAGCCACAGAAATCCATTAGTTTTTCCCAATCATCCATGTCTTTAGGATCTTCTGTATTCAGGGGGAGCTGCCATCGTAGACCCTCTGGGATCTTACCCTCCGCAAGATATTTTTCTAAGGATAAGACTTCCCAGGTGGTTCTAATCTCTTTACACAAATCTTTTTCTAGCTCTGCGAACAACCCCCCCATCATTTTTTCTTCCTTCATTCCTTCATTTACAGTAAATATACTTTCAACATCGCATACCATATTTGCTCTGAAATCAAAAATATCCATAATTGCTGGACTCGGCGTATGTCCCACCAAGATACAATAAAAAATATAAATATATCACCAGTCCGCAAAAATTGCTATGCAGCAGGTCCGAAAAGTGATGTGGGTTCAATCACGTTATAAACAGGTACAATATATGGGGTTCGGACCGCGCTTCTAGTCCAGGTCAGTATGCAAGTTCTTAGTCCTTCTTACTTCTTCGTTCACAAAGAGAGCCTGAGGGCTGCAAATATCCCTTAAGTAGATATCCTGCAACCAATGGAATTATAATAGTGTGAGTCCGTATGTGACAGTAACCTGCACTGCACTGATTATACTCACAAGATGTGTATCACACAAAGCGTAAATGTAATCCCTCCGTGGTAAGTTGCACTTGTTCTATCGGAACAGCCACCTTTCCATACAATCTGGTTAGATCCCCACACGGACCCAGATGGTGTATACCTCAGACCAATCTATATTTCTTTTCTTCAGATTCCTGAAGGTTATCTGTGGACAAGAATGGCTTCTGCAATAGTGAAGCTCCGTATTCCTCATTAAAAACTTTTTATTTGTCCATACTCACAAGACAACTTTCTTAAAACAGCTTTTAAAACACATAAAATTCCCAGCGTCTGCTGCTTCTGCCCGACCCGGGTTTCACTCCTAGAGCTTCGTCAGGGGCACACTTGTTCTCACCCTCCCCCTCCTTCTTATTCATTCCTTGCAACTGATCAGGAGTCAGGTGTGTTCCTCCACAGTATTTTCCTATCCTGCTATTAACCCTATACTGGACTCTAACCAAAAAAGAAAAAGATGCACTAAAAACGTTACAGGAAAATTCAGATATAATAATAAAACCTGCGGATAAAGGGGGGGGGTAGTAATTATGAATATTGAGGACTATGAAGCAGAGGTATTAAGACAGTTGGGAGACAACAAGACCTATGCCGTGCTGAAAAAAGACCCCCTCCTAGAATATAAAAATAAACTACAAACTCTGGTGAAATATGGTGGTGACAAAGGCATCCTGAGCAAAAAAGAGATGGATTATTTAAATATAAAAGAACCAATGACCCCAATTATCTATATACTGCCGAAAATACATAAGAGTATTATAAATCCTCCCGGGAGACCGATAGTATCGGGGATTAATTCTCTTACTAGTAGAATGACGGAGTATATAGACAATTTCCTACAAAAGTATGTACCAATGGCACCTTCCTATTTGAAAAATAGCGGGAGTGTGGTTGAAATAATAAAGGAATTGCAGGGAATTGGGGACAATACGTGGATGGCTACCATCGACGTATCGTCCCTATACACTATCATCCCGAAAAAACTAGGACTGCAAGCAAATAGAGAAACCCTGTACAGTGACCCTGATATGACTAGAATACAAGCGGACTTCATAGTACGATGTGTCGAATTCTGTTTAGAACACAACTACTTCTGGTTCAAAGATCAGTTTTACCTGCAGAAGGTCGGGACGGCGATGGGGGCGAAATTCGCCCCCAGTTTCGCTAACATCTTCATAACCAGGTGGGAAAAGCAGTTCATTGACCCCGTTTTAAAAAAATCCAAGAAAGGGGGAACCCTAAAAACCTGGAAAAGATATATAGATGATTGCCTGTTGATATGGGAAGGGGATAAAAACCTACTTGAGACCTTCATTGCCGGTTTGGAAAATAAAGAATGGAACCTTAGCTTTACCAGTACGATCAGTGCGGTTGCTGTGGATTTCCTGGACCTTACTATATATGCCGAAGAAGGACGGCTCAAAACTAAGACCTTTTTTAAACCAACTGATGTAAACGGCTATATAGATTTAACGAGCTGTCATTATGCCCCTTGGCTACTTAATGTACCGAAGGGACAGGTCCAGAGAATCCACCGCAACTGCACTGATTCGGCGATTTTTAAAAAACAAAGCAATGTAATAAAGGAGCGCTTTGTGGAAAAAGGCTATAAAAATGAAGACCTGGAGAGGTGCATAAAAGATGTAACTGAGCAGCAAGAGGGAACCCCCAATAAACCTAAAAAAATAGAGAAGACCATGGATTTCCGTTTTTCATTCATAACCCAGTTCACACAGTGTTCTGGTGAACTGAAAAACGCAATCAGAAAGAACTGGTCGATTTTAAAAAATGACCCAGTATTGGGACGTGTAATTCCTGAACAACCGACAGTCATCTATAAAAAGGCTCCCAACTTAAAAAATAAATTGGTACACAGCGCAAATCGTTTTGAAAACAAATACAAGAATAAAAAAACGAAAAATAGCTTTAATTGGTGCGGTTTTTGCATTCCATGCAAGAACAGAAAAAGAACAGAAAAATTACAAAAAAATACGCTAGTTAAAAGTACCAATAAAAATAAACAATTAGAAGTAGTAGGTGAGATGACCTGTCATAGTAAAGGGGTTGTATATGTACTGGAGTGCCCTTGTGGCCTTCAGTATGTTGGACGGACTATTAGACCCCTAAAAGTCCGCATACAGGAACACATAAGAAATATAAAAAAAGGTCTTGAAAGTCATGGAGTATCGGCCCATTATAAAAAATACCACCAAAAAAATCCAGAAGGTCTAAAGTTTATGGGAGTAGAATCCGTACAAAACCATTGGAGGGGAGGCAGTCTTTTGGAAAAAATTAATAGGCAAGAAACCAAGTGGATATACGAATTAGGTACACTACAGCCGGGAGGTCTAAATGTGGATTTCGACCTACAGGCTGTATTGAATTAGCGAACAAATGATATACAAAAAAGCATGCTCATGTGAATAGGGACTTAATAATATCTGCCTTCTTTCCCCTGGGGATGAGGAGAGTCCAGTATAGGGTTAATAGCAGGATAGGAAAATACTGTGGAGGAACACACCTGACTCCTGATCAGTTGCAAGGAATGAATAAGAAGGAGGGGGAGGGTGAGAACAAGTGTGCCCCTGACGAAGCTCTAGGAGTGAAACCCGGGTCGGGCAGAAGCAGCAGACGCTGGGAATTTTATGTGTTTTAAAAGCTGTTTTAAGAAAGTTGTCTTGTGAGTATGGACAAATAAAAAGTTTTTAATAAGGAATACGGAGCTTCACTATTGCAGAAGCCATTCTTGTCCACAGATAACCTTCAGGAATCTGAAGAAAAGAAATATAGATTGGTCTGAGGTATACACCATCTGGGTCCGTGTGGGGATCTAACCAGATTGTATGGAAAGGTGGCTGTTCCGATAGAACAAGTGCAACTTACCACGGAGGGATTACATTTACGCTTTGTGTGATACACATCTTGTGAGTATAATCAGTGCAATGCAGGTTACTGTCACATACGGACTCACACTATTATAATTCCATTGGTTGCAGGATATCTACTTAAGGGATATTTGCAGCCCTCAGGCTCTCTTTGTGAACGAAGAAGTAAGAAGGACTAAGAACTTGCATACTGACCTGGACTAGAAGCGCGGTCCGAACCCCATATATTGTACCTGTTTATAACGTGATTGAACCCACATCACTTTTCGGACCTGCTGCATAGCAATTTTTGCGGACTGGTGATATATTTATATTTTTTATTGTCACTTTTTTTCGAAGTATCAAGTTCTCCATTTTATTCAATAGTTGCACACGGACAGTACAGGGCTCAAGATCTCTCTTGGTACAGGCTGTTTGACGCGTTTCGAAAAGTCATATTCGTAAACAGTGGAGTGCATTTGGCGCTCTCAGGTTTAAATAGGAACTCAAGTGTGTTTGATTGACACTGTGGTTACTCCCACCTGTGACTATGCACTGGGTGGAGAAAAGAATTTGCATGGGGCAGTCATAGTTACTCCCCTTTGCACAACACTTGTTTCAAATTGTTGTCACCTGGAGCATCAAAATCATTCCAATCAAATGTCTGACATACATAGAGTTGCATAACATTTCATTAAAAACAAAGTTGTTTCAGTATGTACAGATATCTCTTCCTGCATATTAAAATTGCATAGCATAGACACTACAGCTTATTCAAAATAAAACAGAAAAAAGAGACAGATAGAGAAAGAAAAGAAAAAACTCTGCTAGGAAATTCAATGCATTAAGTAGGGATCCAATCACATTAATGTGCGTATTTCTTGATTACTATTTCTAGCAAAATTATTGAGAAGCATGCTCATGGTTGTATACATTGGCATGATTCATGCACAATATAAGCGCAAGCGGAAAAAAAGAGAAGAAAAACAAGAAAAAGAAGAAAAGCAAAAGAAGGGCATAAATGTGTTGATCCAATTGTCACCATAAATAGTTAATAAAAGTGCATGATCTCCCTTCTTAAGTTAAGGCCTTTTGGATATCTTGTCTCCAATTTAAATATCCAATAGGCCTCTCTCAGATTGACTTGATGTTTTGTGTCTCCTCCTCTAGTAGATGTTTTTACTTGTTCTATAGCATATGTTTTAAAGTATTTGGGGCTGCGGTTATGTCTGTCAATGAAGTGTCTGGCAGCGTTTGATATGTTGGTATAAGAGGGATTATCTATATAATTGAGGTGTTCTAAAATGCGGTTTTTAAATTTCCTAATGGTGCATCCTATGTACATTTTGTTACAGTATTCACAGAGGATCACATAAACTACTGCTTTTGTATTGCAATTAATGTAGGACTTTATATTATAAGTCTGTGTCTGATCTGCATTACAGAAGGTTTTTGTATTTTGTACATAGTTGCAAGTTCGGCAGCGCTGACTGCCGCAACGTGTAAAGCCCTTGTATGTCAGCCATGTGTCTATTTGTGGACAAGATTCACGTATAAACATGGACGGGGACAAGGAGTTTCCTATTGTTTGTGGTCTTTTGGATACAATCCTGCAACCCTCTTTGAGTACCGTATTGAGTATATTGTCCTTATGTAGGACTGGGAGATATTTTTTAACAATGTTGCGGATTAAATTATATTGACGACTATATGTCAGTACTAGAGTCGGTTGTATTCTTTTATTTTCATTTTTGTTATTTTCATTTTGCTCCTCTTTTGTACCTATTAATTCCTCAACATTGTTATTTGTTCTTGCAGTATAATAACACAATTTAACGGACAAAGGGGTACCTCTTTTCTCTCTATACATCATTTGGTAAGGCTTATTAGTGCGAACTCTGCTATGGCCTTCTGCGCATCACCGGAAAGGAGATCTAAAGCAAACCAAGTTTTCTCAGATACTGATTAATATGTATCGCAAGATGTGTCCAACGCTACGGATATAAATCAATTTGAAAGAGTTCTTAACCAGGAAACCAGGCTCTGGTGGGACCATACTACACTGGTCAAGTATTTGGAAAAAAACATGATCCCGAGAGGATTACGTATAAAGAAAATTCCAACCACTGTTTTTTCACAGCAATTTGTACTTGAATGGAATCAAATATTGACGTACTGCTCCACAAAACTCATGACACTCATTGTCAGGTATGAGGGGGAAAAATTGCAGGATTTACAAATGGATATAAATGCATTAAAATCAAAATTAAACAGACCAGAAAATACAATGGAGTATGAAATGCTACAAAAAAATATAAGTGCTAACATAAAAGAAATGGAAGAACATATTATTGAAAGCAAGCACAAGAAATTTCAAAGGGACTTATATGACTACAAGCATGACCAGATATATGAATGGGGTAGAAGGGAAAACCCCTACTCCACCACTCCTAAATCGATTCTAAAAAAGAACAAAACCAACAAAAGAAATAAAGGACAGGGATATTCACCAAAAGTGAACTTTTCATCAGAATTGGATACTATGGAACTCAGTGATTTATCTCTTGATTCCACACAAGAGTTTATTCAAGAAAGAACAAACGAAAAATGAGACCCAAAACTTCTTACTATAAAAAAAATAAACCAAACAGAAATTACCAATCAGCTCCGGCAAAAAACGAATCCGAAGAGCGGGGCGCAAACACAGAAAAAGGACATTCAATGGCAACCCGACAAAAGAGGAGGTAATTAATGTACCAAAAGCTGATGAAATATACACCTGTAACAATGATGTAATCAACCTGTCCAAAGAGACTCTAACGCAAGAACAAATCAATGTATTAAGATTGGGTTTAAATTTCGTACCTAATGTAAATTTTGATCTATTTATGACACTGTTGGATATTAATAGATTTATTAGACAACTAACAGTAACATAGTAACATAGTACATAAGGCCGAAAAAAGACATTTGTCCATCCAGTTCGGCCTGTTATCCTGCAAGTCGATCCAGAGGAAGGCAAAAAACCATGTGTGGTAGAAGCCAATTTTCTCCACTTTAGGGGAATAAAAAATTCCTTCCCGACTCCAATCATGCAATCAGAATAACTCCCTGGATCAACGACCCCTCTCTAGTAGCTATAGCCTGTAATATTATTAAGCTCCAGAAATACGTCCAGGCCCCTCTTGAATTCCTTTATTGTACTCACCATCACCACCTCCTCAGGCAGAGAGTTCCATAGTCTCACTGCTCTTACCGTAAAGAATCCTCTTCTATGTTTGTGTACAAACCTTCTTTCCTCCAGACGCAGAGGATGTCCCCTCATCACAGTCACAGTCCTGGGGATAGATAGATGATGGGAGAGATCTCTGTACTGACCCCTGATATATTTATACATAGTAATTAGATCTCCCCTCAGTCGTCTTTTTTCTAAAGTGAATAACCGCTAATTTTGATAATCTTTCATTGTACTGTAGTTGCCCCATTCCAGTTATTACTTTAGTTGCCCTCCTCTGAACCCTCTCTAGCTCTGCTATGTCTGCCTTGTTTACAGGAGCCCAGAACTGTACACAGTACTCCATGTGTGGTCTGACTAGCGATTTGTAAAGTGGTAGGACTATGTTCTCATCACGGGAATCTATGACCCTTTTGATGCAACCCATTATCTTGTTGGCCTTGGCAGCAGCTGCCTGACACTGGTTTTTGCTGCTTAGTTTGCTGTTTATTAAAATTCCTAGATCCTTTTCCATGTCAGTGTTACCAAGTGTTTTACCATTTAGTATGTACGGGTGACTTGCATTATTCCTTCCCATGTGCATAACCTTACATTTGTCAGTGTTAAACCTCATCTGCCACTTATCTGCCCAAGCCTCCAATCTATCCAGATCCCTCTGTAGTAGTATACTGTCCTCATCAGTGTAAATTACTTTACACAGTTTAGTGTCATCTGCGAAAATTGATACTTTACTATGCAAGCCTTCTACAAGATCATTAATAAATATATTGAAGAGAATAGGGCCCAATACTGACCCCTGAGGTACTCCGCTAGTGACAGTGACCCAATCTGAGTATGTACCGTTAATAACCACCCTCTGTTTTCTATCACTCAGCCAGTTACTTACCCACATACAGATGTTTTCTCCCAGTCCGAGCATTCTCATTTTATATACTAACCTTTTATGCGGTACAGTGTCAAATGCTTTGGAGAAGTCCAGATATACGATATCCATTGATTCGCCGCTGTCAAGTCTAGAACTTACCTCCTCATAGAAACTGATTAAATTAGTTTGACATGACCGATCCCTCACGAAGCCATGCTGATATGGCGTTATTTGCTTATTTCCGTTGAGATGCTCTAATATAGCATCTCTCAGAAAACCTTCAAACAGTTTACCCACAACATATGTTAAACTTACCGGCCTATAGTTTCCAGGCTCTGTTTTTGGCCCCTTTTTGAATATTGGCACCACATATGCCACGCGCCAATCCTGTGGGACAATTCCTGTCAGTATAGAGTCTGCAAATATCAGAAATAAGGGTCTGGCTATGACATTACTTAATTCCTTTAGGATACGGGGGTGTATGCCATCCGGTCCTGGCGATTTGTCTATTTTAATCTTTTTAAGTCGCTGATGTACTTCTTCCTGGGTCAGACAGGACACTTTTAATGGGGAATTTATTTTTGCATTCTGCATGTCATCTGACAATTTATTTTCCTCAGTGAATACATTGGAGAAAAAAATATTTAACAGCTTTGCTTTCTCCTCGTCGCTCTCTGCGACTCCCCCCTCATTACTCTTTAAAGGGCCAACACCTTCAGCTTTATACTTTTTAACATTTATATAATTGAAGAACATTTTAGGGTTAGTTTTACTCTCTTTGGCAATTAATCTCTCGGTCTCTAGTTTGGCCGCTTTTATTTGTTTTTTACATGTTCTATTTTTTTCCGTATAGTTTTTCAGTGCTTCCGTGCAACCCTCCTCTTTTAGTGTTTTATATGCTTTCTTTTTGTCATTTATTGCTTTCTTTACAGTTCTGTTTATCCACATTGGTTTATTTTTGTTCCTTAACCTTTTATTACCATACGGTATGTACCTCTCACAATGAGTTTTTAGGATGTTTTTAAAGATATCCCATTTTGTGTCTGTATTTGTGAGGACTTTGTCCCAGTTAGTTTGGCCTATGGCCTCTCTTAGTTGGCTAAAATTAGCTTTTTTGAAGTTTGGTATTTTTGTTCCTCCCTGTAGAAACGCTCTTTTGAATGATAATTGGAAGGTTATTACTTTATGGTCACTATTTCCCAGGTGTCCCCCGACCTGCACGTCTGTTGTTCTGTCAGGTCTATTGGTTAATACTAAGTCCAGTATGGCCGTCCCTCTAGTCGGGTCCTGAACCAGTTGGGAGAGGTAATTGTCTTTGGTTATTACCACGAACCTGTTTCCCTTATGAGATATACAAGTTTCAGTTTCCCAGTCTATATCTGGGTAGTTGAAGTCCCCCATAATAACCACCTCATTATGATTTGCCGCCTCGTCTATCTCGTTTAGAAGTAGATTTTCTGTGGACTCTGGTATATTTGGTGGTTTATAGTAAACTCCTATTAGTAATTTATTGTTGTTTTTAGCTCCATGTATCTCTACCCATAGTGACTCCACATGTTCATGTCCCTCACTTATATCTTCTCGGACTGTGGGCTTTAGACAGGACTTTATATAAAGGCAGACCCCTCCCCCTCTCCGGTTTTGACGATCCTTTCTAAACAGACTGTAACCTTGTACATTAACTGCCCAGTCATAGCTATCATCCAGCCATGTCTCAGTTATTCCCACTATGTCATAGTCCTCCTCACACATCACTAATTCCAGTTCACCAGTTTTATTAGTCAGGCTTCTGGCATTAGTATACATACATTTGAGAGGTTTATGTATATTTTTTACCCTACACCTTTCCTTATGAATTGTTCTAGTCCCTCCTTCCATTCCTCCCCCATTCTTATTACCTTGCCCCCGGTCTCTATCTGCACTATCTTCCCCTCCTATAACGTAATTACCCTCCCCCCAGTCCCTAGTTTAAACACTCCTCCAACCTTCTAGCCATCTTTCTCCCCAGCACAGCTGCCCCTTCCCCATTGAGGTGCAGCCCGTCCCTACGATAGAGCCTGTTGCCGATAGAAAAATCGGCCCAGTTCTCCAGGAACCCAAACCCCTCCTTCCTACACCAGTTCTTGAGCCACTTGTTAATCTCCCTAATCTCCCATTGCCTTTCTTGTGTGGCTCGTGGTACAGGCAGTATTTCGGAAAATACTACCTTTGAGGTCCTTGCCCTCAGCTTTTGACCTAAATCCCTGAAATCATTTTTAAGGACTCTCCACCTACCTCTAACTTTGTCATTGGTTCCGATATGGACCATGACCGCTGGATCGTCTCCAGCCCCTCCCAGTAATCTGTCAACCCGATCCGCGATGTGTCGAACTCTAGCGCCAGGAAGACAGCACACTGTTCGGCGATCACGGTCTTTGTGACAGATTTCCCTATCTGTTCCCCTAATAATGGAGTCTCCCACTACCAGCACCTGTCTGGCCTGCCCTGCTCTCCTGGTTCCCTGCTTACTGGAGCTGACATTCCCCTGACTGGCAGAGGAAGTGTCTGGCTGCAGCAGTGCCGTCCCTGGACTGACATCCCCCTCATCTGCCAAACGTGCAAACTTGTTGGGGTGTGTCAGATCAGGGCTAGCCTCCCTGGCACTCTTCCCTCTACCCCGCTTTCTAACTGTTACCCGGCTAGCTACCTCACTTTCCTCAGCCTCCTCTCTGTCACCCCCCCCCCCCTCATCTACCCCAAAGAGTGCTTGCTCGGTGAGAAGCAAACTCTTTTGCAAATTATCAATGCCTCTCAGTGTTGCAACTTGCCCATTTAGAGACTCGATCTGCGATTCCAAACGGGTAATTTGCTCACATCTAGAACAAAGATATACACCCTTGAACTCCTGTTCCAGGACTGCATACATCATGCAAGATGTGCACTGGACTGCGTTGTAAATTGTGCAACACATACTAAATGGGGATTACAACGGTAAAAAAGTAAAACAGTATAAATGATTTAGATTTAGACCCTGTCTGCTGTAGTTGAAGGACCACGTAAAATTAAGCCAACAACACACAAGGAAATTATATCCAACCTTAGTTTCCAAACTCCTTTTCTTAAACTCCTTATTTTTTAACTCCACTTAATAAGAAGCCACTTAGTAGAGCAAGCCTCAGAAAGAGCAGGCTCTGAAGAGTATAAGTGGCTCAATTTATAGCACCTGGTTGCCCCGGGCACTCGCCTTAATTAAGCAGAGAAAAAAAAAAAAAAGCGATTTTAAATGCAAGTACTAGAATACAAACACTTAACTTTCAATGATCTCTGCTGCAATCCACACTCAGCCACCTGCAATCACTCCCACAAAACCACACACAGCTCTAGAACTCCTTATTTTTTAACTCCACTTAATAAGAAGCCACTTAGTAGAGCAAGCCTCAGAAAGAGCAGGCTCTGAAGAGTATAAGTGGCTCAATCTATAGCACCTGGTTGCCCCGGGCACTCGCCTTAATTAAGAAGAGAAAAAAAAAAAAAAAGCGATTTTAAATGCAAGTACTAGTAGCTAGACATTTCTTTGATGTTCCTCCCCCTGGATATCCTCCAAACATGTCGGATACTCCAACTATGCACAATCAATATGTTGGAATGGAATTCCAGGAGCAGTTAACTCTGACGTGTCTGGAGGATCTCCAGGGGGAATATGAACAGGGAACTAATCCTCCCAATATGCATAGTTTCAAAATCTCAAATCCTTCTTTTTATCCACTTACGTCTCGTACTCCTAATATGGATTTATTCCAGGAATTGGTTGAGAAGGATTTGAAACAGGTCCATGATACTCTCAAAGACGCCAACGTATCCCACAATGTCTCCAAAGAACAGAAACAAGCTCTTAAAGAGCTATCGGATAACACAAAAATAATTATAAAAATGGCAGACAAAGGGGGATCCGTTGTCGTCTTAGATAAGGATGTATATTATGAACAAATGATAAAAATTTTGAGAGAGGATGACACATATGCTAAACTTGCATCTAATCCCGCAGCAAAATACCAAATAGAATATACAAATATCCTGAAAATAGGTTTGAATCATTCTTATATCACACAAAAACAGCATGATTATATGAATGTAAAATATCCTATCACCCCAATCATGCATGCAGTCCCTAAAATGCACAAAAAAACAAATCCACCACCGCTTCGCCCTATTGTTAGTGGTATAGGGTCTCTAACTGAAAGATTAGGCAACTGGTTGGACTGTATAATCCAACCTATGGTCAAGAGGACACCGGGTTACATCAAGGACACATCAGAGGTCCTGCGATCATTTTACAACAAAAAATGGAATTCTGAATATAGATGGCTGACGGTAGATGTGGTCGCATTATACCCCTCTATCCCACATTCCATTGCACTTGAAGCATTGGAGTATCATCTCCACAAGTGCAGTGGTTATGGAAATGAATTTATAGATTATGTCCTGGATGTAACCCGTTTCCCCATGTGCCACAATTATTTTTTATTTGACAATGTGTTTTACCTCCAAACAAAAGGTGTTTCAATGGGGGCCAAATATTCCCCAGCCCTCGCTAATTTAACCATGATTTATTGGGAGCTAAAATACATATACAATGTCAACAATCCCTTTGCCCACTGCTTGAACTGGTATGGCGGGTACATCGACGATCTGCTCATAATATGGAGTGGCGATGTACCTGCCATACATAAGTTAGTACAGTATATACAAAATAACAACTATAATCTTAAATTTACATACAGTGAGGATTCTAGTATGATGAACTTCTTGGATCTGAAACTCATGGGTATTCCCAATAAAGTCATCCAGACAGAAACTTACCGCAAAGAAATTGCGGGGAATACAATTCTAAGGGCGGACAGTCATCACTGCCACCATACTATTAAATCTATCCCAGTGGGAGAATTTATACGGGCTAGGAGAAACTGTAATACACTGGAGGCTTTCAAACGTGAATGCCAAATAATATGGAGGCGCCTCTTGGAAAGAAAATATCCCGAGTGGATGATTTCAAGAGGATTACAAATAGCTAAAAATAACTGTAGGGACTCATTGCTTTTCAAAAACAAGAATAAGAAAAACAAAAATATTAATACAACTAATGGAAAACCCGGTAAAAATAAATGCAAAAATGAAAGGATACAAAAACAAGTAGATTATACTGCAAGAACAAATAACAATGTTGAGGAATTAATAGGTACAAAAGAGGAGCAAAATGAAAATAACAAAAATGAAAATAAAAGAATACAACCGACTCTAGTACTGACATATAGTCGTCAATATAATTTAATCCGCAACATTGTTAAAAAATATCTCCCAGTCCTACATAAGGACAATATACTCAATACGGTACTCAAAGAGGGTTGCAGGATTGTATCCAAAAGACCACAAACAATAGGAAACTCCTTGTCCCCGTCCATGTTTATACGTGAATCTTGTCCACAAATAGACACATGGCTGACATACAAGGGCTTTACACGTTGCGGCAGTCAGCGCTGCCGAACTTGCAACTATGTACAAAATACAAAAACCTTCTGTAATGCAGATCAGACACAGACTTATAATATAAAGTCCTACATTAATTGCAATACAAAAGCAGTAGTTTATGTGATCCTCTGTGAATACTGTAACAAAATGTACATAGGATGCATCATTAGGAAATTTAAAAACCGCATTTTAGAACACCTCAATTATATAGATAATCCCTCTTATACCAACATATCAAACGCTGCCAGACACTTCATTGACAGACATAACCGCAGCCCCAAATACTTTAAAACATATGCTATAGAACAAGTAAAAACATCTACCAGAGGAGGAGACACAAAACATCAAGTCAATCTGAAAGAGGCCTATTGGATATTTAAATTGGAGACAAGATATCCAAAAGGCCTTAACTTAAGAAGGGAGATCATGCACTTTTATTAACTATTTATGGTGACAATTGGATCAACACATTTATGCCCTTCTTTTGCTTTTCTTCTTTTTCTTGTTTTTCTTCTCTTTTTTTCCGCTTGCGCTTATATTGTGCATGAATCATGCCAATGTATACAACCATGAGCATGCTTCTCAATATTTTTGCTAGAAATAGTAATCAAGAAATACGCACATTAATGTGAATGGATCCCTACTTAATGCATTGAATTTCCTAGCAGAGTTTTTTCTTTTCTTTCTCTATCTGTCTCTTTTTTCTGTTTTATTTTGAATAAGCTGTAGTGTCTATGCTATGCAATTTTAATATGCAGGAAGAGATATCTGTACATACTGAAACAACTTTGTTTTTAATGAAATGTTATGCAACTCTATGTATGTCAGACATTTGATTGGAATGATTTTGATGCTCCAGGTGACAACAATTTGAAACAAGTGTTGTGCAAAGGGGAGTAACTATGACTGCCCCATGCAAATTCTTTTCTCCACCCAGTGCATAGTCATAGGTGGGAGTAACCACAGTGTCAATCAAACACACTTGAGTTCCTATTTAAACCTGAGAGCGCCAAATGCACTCCACTGTTTACGAATAAGACTTTTCGAAACGCGTCAAACAGCCTGTACCAAGAGAGATCTTGAGCCCTGTACTGTCCGTGTGCAACTATTGAATAAAATGGAGAACTTGATACTTCGAAAAAAACTGAGTGCTGGTGTCTAAATTTACCCATTCTCCATGCTTAGTTGGCATGGCCCAGGAATTGCCTCTGTGCCCTCACCTGTCCTGAACCTGCCTCTTGCTTTTGCTGATCCTTCTGCTAGCCAAGTAATGATAGCCACCGGCTGTGCTCTGCTTTTCACTTTTCACAATGAGCTTTGTTAGGACAGTCAGTAATTATAGGCCATACTTGGAGGAGAGTTCCACTGTGGACTCTATTAGGCGTGCAACTACAAATGATGATAGTCGGGTGGGAGAACGTGTTGTGTAACATCCTGAAGTATGTCACTAAACTTCTGTTCCCCTGCTTCATAATGTCAAGTGTATGTATATTGTCATCTGGTATAAGTTTGCATCATTTTCCCCATAATGTGCATTTTCCAGGCCTGTTGCATTGTATTTATGCTGTAATATCCATGTACACCAGCAGGTGGCAGCAGTATGTAGCAGAACCAAGCCAGTTAGTATATCTAGACTGGAATATACCATTCCAGGCTAACTTCCCCCTATCTGAGGAGGAGTGGAATGTTCCCACATCCTACTTCAGAGGGAGGACAGAAAGTTCTAGCAGTGTACCAACCATCCCCTGTTGGGGTAGGCTGTGTGAATAGGAGCTCCTAGAAACAGGGACCCCAACCAGGGATCCAAGCCTCTGCTGAGGCCCAAGATCAACCTTCCCAGCCTGAGTCCCTTACCTCAGCTGGTGGACAAGAAAGCAGCCATCTTCAGCACTATCAGATCTCCAGGACGAAACCACCATTCCCTGCGAGCAGTCCTTTAAGTACAGATCCCAATACAAGGAGAAGATAAGTACCTCCATAGCTAGTCAGGCCCATATCAAGCAGACTACAGACAGAGCAGAAGACAGACACCTGCCAGATCTATAGGCGTATGTACTAGATGCAGAATATATATATATAATTCCTGCCACATATTGCCAACACCTGCTGGGATCCTAGACTAAAGCTGTAACATTGTATGTATCAAGAGCTGCATATATAACAACATCAAGTAAAGACCAGTTGGACCCTATTATCTGTGTGGAATTCCATCATTCCTCCATTACTACTATTGACAGCACTCAATTTGTTGCATGTGAGCCAGGATACAGGAGTCCGGCCGTACTAAGGTAGGAGACACCGTTGACACAATACAGAGACAATATCCCCCTCTGGCATTCCTCACCTAGTACGTGTGCTCATAACATCTTAAAGGGCCCTGCTACAGTACCTGCGCAAGCTGCAACTGGCGTCACAAACTTATACACATCTAAACCTGACCCACTGCATAGCAACCCCACTGACCCAGTGTCCTGCTCATTGCAGTTGCAAGAGGTCAGGGACTTACACAAGAGACGGGTGAGGGTGACACAAGTGACGAGCAAACATTAATAAATATTGGGACATCGACACAAGTCTAACATTTTTGGCTCTATACACCACCACAATGGATTTGAAATGAAACGAACAAGATGTGCTTTAACTGCAGACTGTCAGTTTTAATTTGAGGGTATTTACATCCAAATGAGGTGAACAGTGTAGGAATTACAACAGTTTGCATATCTGCTTATTTTTCTTAAATCTTCATTTTCTCTTTTCTTGGATGACATTTTGGGGCTTTGGAACCAATTACTCAAGGTACAATGGTTTCAACATGCAATGATCTTCCTGGAACCAATTAATATTGTAACTTGAGGGACATTTAAAAATGTTTTCAGCAACACTGCCCATAATGCATAAGCACTTGCCACATCTTTCCCTATGCTCAGATCACAGTGAAATGGCGGAGACCACGCAAATTGATGGTTTTATAAGGCTGTGACATCACAGGGGATGTCTACCTGTGGATAGTTTTCTTGGGTTTTGTTTTTACGGCATTCACTGCATGTCAATATTAATATGATGGCCATATTCTGCAAGTCAGTACGATCATGGACATACCAAATATATATAGGGGTCGTTTATTATACTGAAATACTGAAAATTCAGGCGCAGATGGAGGTGCAACTGTTAGTTGCGCTACTATCTGTGACTTCACCCCATCTAAAATTGTGGGCATGGCGTTACCATTTTCTATGCCTGTTTTAGGCATAGAAAAGGTCTAAATGTAAGACAGCTCAGAAGTCTTACATTTAGAACTGGTGCTGGATGCGTCAAAGTGAAGGAGAGGCCTCTGCCAGCTATGGGGCATCATTAAGACCGGCGTCTAAAACGCCAGTCTTAATAAATGTGCCCTATAGTTTCTATTATGTCTTACTACGTTTTATATTATCGACTAAAGAGCTGTGTGAGGGCTCTTCTTTTTTACAAGGTGAGGTTTAACTTTTATTGGTAACATTTTGGGGGATGCACAGTATTTGATTACTTTCTATTGGACAATATGACCCAAAAATAGAAAATTTTTGATGTCTGCTACAGCCTTCACTGTGCACAATAAATATTTTATTGTGGTGATACCAGTTACCCACAATCCATGATTTCTTCCTCTCACACTCTCTAAACTTGCTAGCCTTTACAGAAACCTGGCTTCAACCCTAACCCTCTGACACTGCTTCCCTTGCTGCCCTATCCTATGGTGGACTTCACTTCTCCCATACCCCCAGACCTGGTGACAGGCACGGTGGAGGAGGCATACTACTTTCTCCATAGTACCCGTTTCAGATCATTCCCCTTGTTCCCTCTCTCACATTTCCCTCTTTTGAGGGTCACACCATTAGACACTTCCATCCATTCCCCCTGAGAGTTGCAGTTGTCTATCATCCCCCAGGTTCCCCCCACCAATTCCTGGATCACTTTGCAGCTTGGCTTCCTCACTTCCTATCTTCTGAATCACCAACTCTTATTATGGGTGATTTTAAAATGATCCTACCTCCCCATCAGCCGCTCACTTTCTTTCTTTAACCTCCTTTCTTGGCCTATCACAACTTACTTCCTCTGCCACACATGAACAGGGCAATTCATTTGATCTAGTCTTCTTCCATTACTGCTTAGTCTCAAACTTTAATAACTAGGGATGAGCGAACCCGAACTGAAAAGTTCGGGTTCGTACCGAATTTTTGACGTGTCCGTGACACGGACCCGAACCCGAACATTTTCGTAAAAGTCCGGGTTCGGGTTCGGTGTTCGGCGCTTTCTTGGCGCTTTTTGAAAGGCTGCAAAGCAGCCAATCAACAAGCGTCGTACTACTTGGCCCAAGAGGCCATCACAGCAATGCCTACTATTGGCATGGCTGTGATTGGCCAGTGCACCATGTGACCCAGCCTCTATTTAAGCTGGAGTCACGTAGCGCCGCACGTCACTCTGCTATGATAAGTATAGGGAGAGGTTGCAGCTGCGACGTTAGGGCGAGATTAGGCAGATTAACTCCTCCAAAAGACTTCATTCTGTGATCGATCTGCAGCTGTGGATCATTGAAGTGCTAATATTGACTTGCTCACTTTTTTGATGCTGCCCAGAGCGTTTTTAGATCACTTTTTTTCTGGGGTGATCGGCGGCCATTTTGTGACTTGTGGTGCGCCAGCACGAGCTATCACCAAGTGTATTTAACCATCGATAGTGTGGTTATTTTGTGCTATATCCTACATCAGCTGCAGGCTGAGCCTGTGTCACCGAAGTGCATTTAACCATCAACAGTCTGGTTATTTTTTGCACAGTTTTAGCTGGTCAAGTTATTTGTAGTGACCGTAAAAGCAGACTTTTTGTTCTGGGTTGAAAAAGCATTCCAAAATTTGCCATTCTGAAAATAACTAGTTTGTGGTATTTGAGGCCTACTTGAAATCTATCCCAAAAAGAAAATCTTACATTGAAGTTATTGATAGTGTCATTCAGAAAAACCTAAGACACACGCTAGCGTGCTGATAGAAGTCTGATTCTGTGATTAAACCTATAACTGTCACACAGCGCAAAAAAAAAACAGGTCTCACATCTCTATTCAACCAAATCTGCACAGTTTTAGCTGGTCAAGTTATTTGTAGTGACCGTAAAAGCAGACTTTTTGTTCTGGGTTGAAAAAGCATTCCCAAATTTGCCATTCTGAAAATAACTAGTTTCTGGTATTTGAGGCCTACTTGAAATCTATCCAAAAAAGAAAATCTTACATTGAAGTTATTGATAGTGTCATTCAGAAAAACCTAAGACACACGCTAGCGTGCTGATAGAAGTGTCATTCTGTGATTAAACCTATAACTGTCACACAGCGCAAAAAAAAACAGGTCTCACATCTCTATTTAACCAAATCTGCACAGTTTTAGCTGGTCAAGTTATTTGTAGTGACCGTAAAAGCAGACTTTTTGTTCTGGGTTGAAAAAGCATTCCCAAATTTGCCATTCTGAAAATAACTAGTTTGTGGTATTTGAGGCCTACTTGAAATCTATCCCAAAAAGAAAATCTTACATTGAAGTTATTGATAGTGTCATTCAGAAAAACCTAAGACACACGCTAGCGTGCTGATAGAAGTGTCATTCTGTGATTAAACCTATAACTGTCACACAGCGCAAAAAAAAACAGGTCTCACATCTCTATTCAACCAAATCTGCACAGTTTTAGCTGGTCAAGTTATTTGTAGTGACCGTAAAAGCAGACTTTTTGTTCTGGGTTGAAAAAGCATTCCCAAATTTGCCATTCTGAAAATAACTAGTTTGTGGTATTTGAGGCCTACTTGAAATCTATCCCAAAAAGAAAATCTTAAATTGAAGTTATTGATAGTGTCATTCAGAAAAACCTAAGACACACGCTAGCGTGCTGATAGAAGTGTCATTCTGTGATTAAACCTATAACTGTCACACAGCGCAAAAAAAAAACAGGTCTCACAACTCTATTCAACCAAATCTGCACAGTTTTAGCTGGTCAAGTTATTTGTAGTGACCGTAAAAGCAGACTTTTTGTTCTGGGTTGAAAAAGCATTCCCAAATTTGCCATTCTGAAAATAACTAGTTTGTGGTATTTGAGGCCTACTTGAAATCTATCCCAAAAAGAAAATCTTACATTGAAGGTATTGATAGTGTCATTCAGAAAAACCTAAGACACACGACAGTGGCCTGTTCCAGTGGTGGGTGACGTGAAGCCTGATTCTCTGCTATGACATGAAGACAGATTCTGCGCTGACATAAGGCCAGATTCTCTGTTACGGGACCTCTCTCCTCTGCCTGGGTGCCTGGGCCTAAATGTGTGACAGTGGCCTGTTCCAGTGGTGGGTGACGTGAAGCCTGATTCTCTGCTATGACATGAAGACAGATTCTGCGCTGACATAAGGCCAAATTCTCTGTTACGGGACCGCTCTCCTCTGCCTGGGTGCCTGGGCCTAAATGTGTGACAGTGGCCTGTTCCAGTGGTGGCTGACGTGAAGCCTGATTCTCTGCTATGACATGAAGACAGATTCTGCGCTGACATAAGGCCAGATTCTCTGTTACGGGACCTCTCTCCTCTGCCTGGGTGCCTGGGCCTAAATGTGTGACAGTAGCCTGTTCCAGTGGTGGGTGACGTGATGCCTGATTCTCAGCTATGACATGAAGACAGATTCTGCGTTGACATAAGGCCAGATTCTCTGTTACGGGACTGCTCTCCTCTGCCTGGGTGCCTGGGCCTAAATGTGTGACAGTGGCCTGTTCCAGTGGTGGCTGACGTGAAGCCTGATTCTCTGCTATGACATGAAGACAGATTCTGCGCTGACATAAGGCCAGATTCTCTGTTACGGGACCTCTCTCCTCTGCCTGGGTGCCTGGGCCTAAATGTGTGACAGTGGCCTGTTCCAGTGGTGGGTGACGTGAAGCCTGATTCTCTGCTATGACATGAAGACAGATTCTGCGCTGACATAAGGCCAAATTCTCTGTTACGGGACCGCTCTCCTCTGCCTGGGTGCCTGGGCCTAAATGTGTGACAGTGGCCTGTTCCAGTGGTGGCTGACGTGAAGCCTGATTCTCTGCTATGACATGAAGACAGATTCTGCGCTGACATAAGGCCAGATTCTCTGTTACGGGACCTCTCTCCTCTGCCTGGGTGCCTGGGCCTAAATGTGTGACAGTGGCCTGTTCCAGTGGTGGGTGACGTGATGCCTGATTCTCTGCTATGACATGAAGACAGATTCTGCGCTGACATAAGGCCAGATTCTCTGTTACGGGACTGCTCTCCTCTGTCTGGGTGCCGGGGCCTAAATGTGTGACAGTGGCCTGTTCCAGTGGTGGGTGACGTGAAGCCTGATTCTCTGCTATGACATGAAGACTGATTCTGCGCTGACATGAAGCCAGATTCTCTGCTATGGCATGAAGAGACTGATTCTCTGCTGACATGAAGCCAGATTCTTTGCTATGGCATGAAGAGACTGATTCTCTGCTGACGTGAAGCCAGATTCTCTGCTATGGGACCTCTTTCCAATTGATATTGGTTAATTTTTTTTAAATTTTTTTTTATTTTAATTCATTTCCCTATCCACATTTGTTTGCAGGGGATTTACCTACATGTTGCTGCCTTTTGCAGCCCTCTAGCTCTTTCCTGGGCTGTTTTACAGCCTTTTTAGTGCCCAAAAGTTCGGGTCCACATTGACTTCAATGGGGTTCGGGTTCGGGACGAAGTTCGGTTCGGGTTCGGATCCCGAACCCGAACATTTACGGGAAGTTCGGCCGAACTTCTAGAACCCGAACATCCAGGTGTTCGCTCAACTCTATTAATAACTTATCCTTCCCACTTTCTGACCACAATCTTCTTTCATTTACCATTAAGACCTCTCTAATTTTTCTCATGACAATCCTACTTTTCACACTTACAGAAACCTACACACCATTAACTGCCAGCAACTTATTAACACCCTACAACTAGCTCTTACCCCAATCACTTCCCTCCCCTGTCCAGACTTGGCTGCCAATCATTACAACTGGACCCACAAACCACCCTAGATGAAGTTGCTCCAATATCAATCCGTCCCTCCCGACCCAGAACACGGCAACCCTGGCACACATCTGAAACACGTTTTCTCCAGCGCTGCTCCAGATGTGCAGAAGGCTTATGGAGAAAATCGTGAATAGCAGCAGATTTCCTCTATTATAAATTTATGCTCAAAATATAGAATTCGTCTCTCAAAATCACCTCTCTCATCTTCTCACTCTCAGATAAACCAAAATTACTCTTTGACACTTTTCATTCCCTTCTAAGCCCTAAAGTTCCAGAACCTGTCACTGACCTCTGTGCTGATGGCATAGCCACTTACTTCAGAGACAAGATTGGCAGTATCCGGTAGGAAATAATCTCCCAGTCCCCAAATAATTTCAATCCTCCTCCCTCCGATTCCTCCACATGCTCTCTCTCTCCTCTTTTGGCCCTATAACACAGGGATGCTCAACCTGCCTAACCTCCCCTTCATCTTTAAACTCCTTGAACGTCTTGTCTACTCTCACTTAATAAGCTATCTCTCTGCAAACTCTCTTCTTGACCCCTTACAATCTTCCTTTCGCCCTCCTCACTCTACAGAAACTGCCCTTACTAAAGTAACTGCAAAAAGGCATGCTCAACCTGCGGCCCTCCAGCTGTTGTAAAACTACAACTCCCACAATGACCTGCTGTAGGCTGATAGCTGTAGGCTGTTCGGGCATGCTGGGAGTTGTAGCTTTGCAACAGCTGGAGGGCCGCAGGTTGAGCATGCCTGCCTTAGACCATAAACTCCTCCTCACCATGCTCCACTCAATTGGCCTTAAGGACACTGCTCTCTCTTGGTTCTCTTCCTGGCTCTTCTTCTCCTCCTCTTCCTCTTAATGTTGGCGTTCCTCAGGGCTCAGTACTAGGTCCTCTACTCTTCTCCCTCTATACAGCCCTCATCGGGCAGACTATCAGTAGACTTTGCTTTCGATACCATCTCTATGCTGACGACACCCAACTATACACTTCATCCCCTGACATCACCCCTGCTTTACTCCAAAACACCAGTAATTGTCTGGCAGCTGTCTCTAACATCATGTCCTCTCTGTATCTAAAACTGAACCTCTCAAAAACTGAACTTCTTGTCTTTCCCCCATCTATTAACCCACCTAAACTTTATATTTCAATTTCTGTCTGCAGCACTATCATAACTCCTGTGCAACATGCCCGCTGTCTTGGGGCCACATTTGACTCTGATCTTTCCTTTATTCCCCATATTCAATCACTTACACGCTCTTGTCGTCTGCACCTCAAGAATATCGCCAAAATCTGCCCTTTTCTTACGGTGGAAACGGCAAAAACTCTTGTTGTTGCCTTGATTCATTCTCGTCTTGACTACTGCAATGCATTACTAATCGGTCTCCCTCTCACTAAACTCTCCCCCCTTCAGTCTGTTCTAAATGCTGAAGCCAGGCTCATCTATCCATCCAACTGTTACACTGATTATACTAGTCTGTGCCAGTCACTTCACTGGTCGCCCATCCACCATAGAATACAGTTCAAACTTCTCACCCATAAAGCTCTCCACAGTGCTGCACCTCCATATATCTTCTCCCTCATCAACATCTACCACCCTACTCTCCGTTCTGTTAGCGACCTAAGATTAATAACCTCCATAATTCGTACCTCTCACTCCCGTCTTCAAGACTTTTCTCCAGCTGCACCAATTCTCTGGAATACTCTGCCCTGGAATATTAGGTCAATTCACAACTTCTCCACCTTCAAACGTGCCTTAAAAACACAACTTTTTTTAAGGCAGGCTTATCAAGCTACCTAAAATGACTTTTCCCCGACTAAACCTCTCCCCCACCAACTCCTCTGGCCTAAACTTGATCCTCTAGCAGTCCCAAACCAAAATCACATAGGTCGGCACCACTCCTGTCAGTTCAATAATGGCTCGAATCCTACTTATCACAATTAACTACCTTACAGATTGTAAGTAGGGTTGAGTGAACCGCAACTGTAAAGTATGGGTTCGTACCGAACTTTAGGATTTTCGGACCCGAACTTTTCAGTAAAAGTTTGGGTTCAGCGATTTAATGGCGCTTTTTGAAAGGCTGCAGAGCAGCCAATCAACAAGCGTTTAACTCGTGTGCCCTTAGAAGCCATCACAGCCATGCCTACTAATGACATGGCTGTGATTGGCCAGTGCATCATGTGACCCAGCCTCTATTTAAGCTGGGGTCACCTAGCGCTGCACGTCATTCTACTCTTACTAGTGTAGGGATAGGATGCTGATGCTGTAAAGGAGAGAATAGGAAAGAATCTATCTGTTATCAGAAGTGCTTGTTGTTAACTCTACGATCTACAGAGATTTTGTTTTGTGGGTGCAATGCAACATTTTTTTACCCTGCCCTGAGCCCAATGACACAGAAAAATAAGTTTTATCTGTCTGTTAGATAGGTGGGTGTCCGCGGCCATTTTGTGCAAGTTCCCTGCACCAGCACTGCATATGTGCCGGGACAATAATTTAACACTGTTCTTTTAGTTCAGTGGGCAATATATACCCACTGCATATGTGCCAGGGGAAGGGAAAATAATATAGGGAATCAGTCTTTGAGTTCAGGGACCCAGGGGGTGACATATTCAATTTTTTTTCTGTAAAGCACAATCCAAGTAAATCCATCTGTTAGATTCTGTGGGGACAAATTATTATTTTGTTGCTAAAAAGTACATTTGCGCCCTGCACTGCATTTGTGACAGTCCAATACAAGCTTTAAATACTGCTGTTATATTCTGGTTTTAAAAAAACACCCATTTTGTGCAAGAACCTACATTTTGGGCCTTTGCTGCATTTGTGACAGTCCAATACAAGCGTTAATTATTGCAGTTATATTCTGGGTTTAACCACTACAGGACGCGCCGGTAATCGAGTGGATCTTCAGCCTGCCAGCGGTGATCATTCGCTGGCAGGCTGTAGATCCGATTTTTTTTAACCCCTTAAAGGTATATTAGATGCTGTTTTGATAACAGCGTCTAATATACCTGCTACCTGGTCCTCTGGTGATCCCTTTTGCTTGGATCGACCACCAGAGGACACAGGCAGCTCTGTAAAGTAGCACCAAACACCACTACACTACACCCCCCTGTCACTTATTAACCCCTTATTAACCCCTGATCACCCCATATAGACTCCCTGATCACCCCCCTGTCACTGATCACCCCCCTGTCACTGATCACCCCCCTGTCATTGATCACCCCCCTGTCATTGATCACCCCCCTGTAAGGCTCCATTCAGACGTCCGTATGTGTTTTGCGGATCCGCGGATCCACAAAACACATACGGACGTCTGAATGGAGCCTGACAGGGGGGTGATCAATGACAGGGGGGTGATCACCCCATATTAGACTCCCTGATCACCCCCCTGTCATTGATCACCCCCCTGTAAGGCTCCATTCAGACGTCCGTAAGTGTTTTGCGGATCCACGGATCCGCAAAACACGGACACTGCGGATCTGCAAAACACGGACACCGTGGGGTGTTATACTGCCCTGGCATTTTAGGGGCCCTAATGCGTGAGAAGTAGTTTGAAATCAAAATGTGTAAAAAATGCCCTGTGAAATCCTAAAGGTGCACTTTGGAATGTGGGCCCCTTTGCCCACCTAGGCTGCAAAAAAGTGTCACACATGTGGTATCGCCATACTCAAGAGAAGTTGGGCAATGTGTTTTGAGGTGTCTTTTTACACATGCCCATGCTGGGTGAGAGAAATATGTCTCTAAAAGACAACTTTTCCCATTTTTTTAAAACAAAGTTGGAATTTGACCGAGATATTTATCTCACCCAGCATGGGTATATGTAAAAAGACACCCGAAAACACATTGCCCAACTTCTCCTGAGTACGGCGATACCACATGTGTGACACTTTTTTGCAGCCTAGACGCGCAAAGGGGCCCAAATTCCTTTTAGGAGGGCATTTTTAGACATTTGGATCCCAGACTTCTTCTCATGCTTTAGGGCCCCTAAAATGCCAGGGCAGTATAAATACCCCACATGTGACCCCATTTTGGAAAGAAGACACCCCAAGGTATTCAATGAGGGGCATGGCGAGTTCATAGAAGATTTTTTTTTGTTGGCACAAGTTAGCGGAAATTGTTTTTTTTTTTTTTTTTTTTCTCACAAAGTCTCCCTTTCCGCTAACTTGGGACAAAAAGTCCAATCTTTCATGGACTCAATATTCCCCTCAGCGAATACCTTGGGGTGTCTTCTTTCCGAAATGGGGTCACATGTGGGGTATTTATACTGCCCTGGCATTTTAGGGGCCCTAAAGCGTGAAAAGAAGTCTAGAATATAAATGTCTAAAAAATTTTACGCATTTGGATTCCGTGAGGAGTATGGTGAGTTCATGTGAGATTTTATTTTTTGTCACAAGTTAGTGGAATATGAGACTTTGTAAGAAAAAACAAAAAAACAAAAAAACAAAATATAAATTTCCGCTAACTTGTGGCAAAAAAAAATTCTGAATGGAGCCTTACAGGGGGGTGATCAATGACAGGGGGGTGATCAGGGAGTCTATATGGGGTGATCACCACCCTGTCATTGATCACCCCCCTGTAAGGCTCCATTCAGATGTCCGTATGTGTTTTGCGGATCCGCAGTGTCCGTGTTTTGCGGATCCGCGGAGCCGCAAAACACATACGGACGTCTGAATGGAGCCTTACAGGGGGGTGATCAATGACAGGGGGGTGATCACCCCATATAGACTCCATGGTCACCCCACTGTCATTTATCACCCCCCTGTAAGGCTCCATTCAGAGGTCCGTATGTGTTCTGCGGATCCACGGATCCATGGATCGGATCCGCAAAACACATACGGACGTCTGAATAGAGCCTTACAGGGGGGTGATCAATCATAGGGGGGTGATCAGGGAGTCTATATGGGGTGATCACCCCCCCTGTAAGGCTCCATTCAGACATCTGTATGTGTTTTGCGTATCCGATCCATGGATCCGTGGATCCGTAAAACACATACGGACGTCTGAATGGAGCCTTACAGGGGGGTGATCAATGACAGGGGGGTGATCAGGGAGTCTATATGGGGTGATCAGGGGTTAATAAGTGACAGGGTGGGTGTAGTGTAGTGTGTTTCTTGGTGCTACTTATTACAGTGCTGCCTGTGTCCTCTGGTGGTCGATCCAAGCAAAAGGGACCACCAGAGGACCAGGTAGCAGGTATATTAGACGCTGTTATCAAAACAGTGTCTAATATACCTGTTAGGGGTTAAAAAAAATCGCATCTACAGCCTGCCAGCGAACGATCGCCGCTGGCAGGCTGTAGATCGACTCGCTTACCTGCAGTTCCTGTGAACGCGCGCGCCTGTGTGTGCGCGTTCACAGGAAATCTCGCGTCTCGCGAGATGACGTGTATATGCGTCTAGGAGGAATGAATCGACCGCCGCCGGAACGCAATCCTGCGTTAGGCGGTCGGGAAGCAGTTAAAAAAACACCCATTATTTGCAAGATAATACATTTTGGGCCTTTGCTGCATTTGTGACAGTCCAATACAACCAGTCATGACGGGGTATTGGTTATTACCTGCTCGCCCCTCATGATCAGTCACTTACTAACCCTTGACTCACTTACCACAAGCCCTAACCTTCTAAACTGGCCCTGTCAGAACCCCAATAAGACACGGACACCAAGTTGGATTATATCGGCCACAGCAGCCGTTTATTGAAAACATATACATGAATAATTAACCTTTTATTTCCCACAAAAACATCCCCATAAGATATAACCAACTTAATTCACCTGAGTAACACGGGGGAGGTCCTGGAAGCCCCAAACCTCAGAATTTTCCCAGTATCCTTTTTTGAGCCGACTTGCCCCCAGCCGTTAAGCACCAGCTCGGAGGCACCACTGACGGCTCGCCCAAATTCCGCCACAACCGACCACCAGCCATAGGAGTCCAGCCCCAACCGTGGAGCACTCCCATCCTCGTCACCTGAATCTCTCCAACTTCAAGGACCTCCCACCGCCATGAACGCACATGGTTGACACCTTAAGCCTGTGCGTCCCTCCACATCCGCAAAGCTGTCTCAATGCCTTCCTGTATTGCCAGACACCACATGTCAATCCCCACTGCGTTCAAGTGAACGCCGTCAGACCGCCAAAAAGCTCCAACCCCTTTTTCCAGTTCGGTATGCCGTACTACCACTGCACCATTCCTTGCCATAAACCGCCCTATGGCCCGGTTAGCTTTTATCCTAGCCTTATTTATCCCCTCCACCGAACGCGCCCCCCTCCACACTTTGCGGGGAACAATGTCCGACCAAACGGAAATAAGACCCGGGAACAGCGCCCATAACCGGAGTAGGTCGAATTTAACGTCCTTCACCAATTCCCGCAACGGCCGCACCCCCAAATCGTTGCCCCCCACGTGCAACACCAACACATCCGGCACCCTATCCAACCTAACAAACTTGTGGACCTCAGGTAACACGCCCCCCCACACCATTCCCCTACGCCCCAACCATCTTACCACCGCTACCGACCGGTCAATCCCCAACTGTTGTCCATCCGGCCGAACCGCTGCCCGGATGGCTCCCCAGAAAACATAGGAGTGACCCATTATCCAGATTAGCGCTGGGTCCGAACCTGCAACGAAATAACAATAACAAAAGCATACCGTGCGGGATGAGACAGAATACAATGCAATATCACAACCGATCTAGACGAATATATGATCTAAAGCGAATCGATTCCCACCTTCCTATCCGCATGATCACGTCCTGCCCCAACCCGCGTCTGGCCGCCTCCGTCGCTGCCCCGATTCTGAAAGAATGGCTAGAGTAACCCCCAAGCGATAAGCCCAACTGCCCTAGACACCGCTTAAAGACCGCCGTGAACTGGAAACGGGAAAGGAAAGACCCGTCCGCATGCACTAAGAGAGGGGAATTCGTCCCCACCACCGCAAACCCGTACTCCCTTAACCACCTCCCGACCGACTAACGCACGGGGATGCGTCCAGAAGATGGATTATTCATTCCTCCTGGACGCATCCGTGCGTCATCTCGCGAGACGCGAGATTTCCTGTGAACGCGCGCACACAGGCGCGCGCGCTCACAGGAACGGAAGGTAAGAGAGTGGATCTCCAGCCTGCCAGCGGCGATCATTCGCTGGCAGGCTGGAGATGTGATTTTTTTAACCCCTAACAGGTATATTAGACGCTGTTATGATAACAGCGTCTAATATACCTGCTACCTGGTCCTCTGGTGGTCCCCTTTGTTTGGATCGACCACCAGAGGACACAGGTAGCTCAGTAAAGTAGCACCAACCACCACTACACTACACTACACCCCCCCCGTCACTTATTAACCCCTTATTCACCCCTGATCACCCCAGATCACCCCAGATCACCCCATATAGACTCCCTGATCACCCCCCTGTCATTGATCACCCCCCTGTCATTGATAACCCCCTGTAAGGCTCCATTCAGAGGTCCGTATGAATTTTACGGATCCACTGATAGATGCATCGGATCCGCAAAACACATACGGACGTCTGAATGGAGCCTTACAGAGGAGTGATCAATGACGGAGGTGATCACCCTATATAAACTCCCTGATCACCCCCCTGTCATTGATCACCCCCCTGTAAGGCTGCATTCAGATGTCCGTATGATTTTTACAGATCCACTGATACATGGATCGGATCCGCAAAACACATACGAACATCTGAATGGAGCCTTACAGGGGGGTGATCACCCCATATAGACTCCCTGATCACCTCCCTGTATTGATCACCCCCCTGTAAGGCTGCATTCAGATGTCCGTATGATTTTTACGGATCCACTGATACATGGATCGGATCCGCAAAACACATACGGACGTCTGAATGGAGCCTTACAGGGGAGTGATCAATGACGGAGGTGATCACCCCATATAGACTCCCTGATCACCCCCCTGTCATTGATCACCCCCCTGTAAGGCTGCATTCAGACGTCCGTATGAATTTTACGGATCCACTGATACATGGATCGGATCCGCAAAACACATACGGACATCTGAATGGAGCCTTATAGGGGGGTGATCAATGACAGGGGGGTGATCACCCCATATAGACTCCCTGATCACCCCCTGTCATTGATCACCCCCCTGTCATTGATCACCCCCCTGTCAGGCTGCATTTAGATGTCCGTATGATTTTTACGGATCCACTGATACATGGATCGGATCCGCAAAACACATACGGACATCTGAATGGAGCCTTATAGGGGGGTGATCAATGACAGGGGGGTGATCAATGACAGGGGGGTGATCACCCCATATAGATTCCCTGATCACCCCCCTGTCATTGATCACCCCCCTGTCATTGATCACCCACCTGTCATTGAAAAAAAGGCTCCATTCAGACATTTTTTTGGCCCAAGTTAGCGGAAATTATTTTTTTTTTTCTTACAAAGTCTCATATTCCACTAACTTGTGTCAAAAAATAAAATCTCACATGAACTCACCATACTCCTCACGGAATCCAAATGCGTAAAATTTTTTAGACATTTATATTCCAGACTTCTTCTCACGCTTTAGGGCCCCTAGAATGCCAGGGCAGTATACATACCCCACATGTGACCCCATTTCGGAAAGAAGACACCCCAAGGTATTCCGTGAGGGGCATATTGAGTCCATGAAAGATTGAAATTTTTGTCCCAAGTTAGCAGAAAGGGAGACTTTGTGAGGAAAAAAAAAAAATATCAATTTCCGCTAACTTGTGCCAAAAATTTTTTTTTATATGAACTCGCCATGCCCCTCATTGAATACCTTGGGGTGTCTTCTTTCCAAAATGGGGTCACATGTGGGGTATTTATACTGCCCTGGCATTTTAGGGGCCCCAAAGCGTGAGAAGAAGTCTGGTATCCAAATGTCTAAAAATGCCCCCCTAAAAGGAATTTGGGCACCTTTGCGCATCTAGGCTGCAAAAAAGTGTCACACATCTGGTATCGCCGTACTCAGGAGAAGTTGAAGAATGTGTTTTGGGGTGTCATTTTACATATACCCATGCTGGGTGAGAGAAATATCTTGGTCAAATGCCAACTTTGTATAAAAAAATGGGAAAAGTTGTCTTTTGCCAAGATATTTCTCTCACCCAGCATGGGTATATGTAAAATGACACCCCAAAACACATTCCCCAACTTCTCCTGAATACGGAGATACCACATGTGTGACACTTTTTTGCAGCCTAGGTGGGCAAAGGGGCCCACATTCCAAAGAGCACCTTTAGGATTTCACAGGTCATTTACCTACTTACCACACATTAGGGCCCCTGGAAAATGCCAGGGCAGTATAACTACCCCACAAGTGACCCCATTTTGGAAAGAAGACACCCCAAGGTATTCCGTGAGGGGCATGGCGAGTTCATAGAATTTTTTATTTTTTGTCACAAGTTAGTGGAAAATGATGATTTTTTTTTTTTCTTACAAAGTCTCATATTCCACTAACTTGTGACAAAAAATAAAAACTTCCATGAACTCACTATGCCCATCAGCGAATACATTGGGGTGTCTTCTTTACAAAATGGGGTCACTTGTGGGGTAGTTATACTGCCCTGGCATTCTAGGGGCCCAAATGTGTGGTAAGGAGTTTGAAATCAAATTCTGTAAAAAATGGCCGGTGAAATCCGAAAGGTGCTCTTTGGAATGTGGGCCCCTTTGCCCACCTAGGCTGCAAAAAAGTGCCACACATGTGGTATCTCCGTATTCAGGAGAAGTTGGGCAATGTGTTTTGGGGTGTCATTTTACATATACCCATGCTGGGTGAGAGAAATATCTTGGCAAAAGACAACTTTTCCCATTTTTTTATACAAAGTTGACTTTTGCCAAGATATTTCTCTCACCCAGCATGGGTATATGTAAAATGACACCCCAAAACACATTGCCCAACTTCTCCTGAATACGGAGATACCACATGTGTGGCACTTTTTTGCAGCCTAGGTGGGCAAAGGGGCCCACATTCCAAAGAGCACCTTTCGGATTTCACCGGCCATTTTTTACAGAATTTGATTTCAAGCTCCTTACCACACATTTGGGCCCCTAGAATGCCAGGGCAGTATAACTACCCCACAAGTGACCCCATTTTGGAAAGAAGACTATCAAGGTATTCCGTGAGGGGCATGGCGAGTTCCTAGAATTTTTTATTTTTTGTCACAAGTTAGTGGAAAATGATGATTTTTTTTTTTTTTTTTCTTACAAAGTCTCATATTCCACTAACTTGTGACAAAAAATAAAAACTTCCATGAACTCACTATGCCCATCAGCGAATACCTTGGGGTGTCTTCTTTCCAAAATGGGGTCACTTGTGGGGTAGTTATACTGCCCTGGCATTCTAGGGGCCCAAATGTGTGGTAAGTAGTTTGAAATCAAATTCTGTAAAAAATGACCAGTGAAATCCGAAAGGTGCTCTTTGGAATATGTGCCCCTTTGCCCACCTAGGCTGCAAAAAAGTTTCACACATCTGGTATCTCCGTATTCAGGAGAAGTTGGGCAATGTGTTTTGGGGTGTCATTTTACATATACCCATGCTGGGTGAGAGAAATATCTTGGCAAAAGACAACTTTTCCCATTTTTTTATACAAAGTTGTCTTTTGCCAAGATATTTCTCTCACCCAGCATGGGTATATGTAAAATGACACCCCAAAACGCATTCTTCAACTTCTCCTGAATACGGAGATACCAGATGTGTGACACTTTTTTACAGCCTAGGTGGGCAAAGGGGCCCACATTCCAAAGAGCACCTTTCGGATTTCACCAACCATATTTTACAGAATTTGATTTCAAACTCCTTACCACACATTTGGGCCCCTAGAATGCCAGGGCAGTATAACTACCCCACAAGTGACCCCATTTTGGAAAGAAGACACCCCAAGGTATTTGCTGATGGGCATAGTGAGTTCATGGAAGTTTTTATTTTTTGTCACAAGTTAGTGGAATATGAGACTTTGTAAGAAAAAAAAATAATAAATCATCATTTTCCGCTAACTTGTGACAAAAAATAAAAAGTTCTATGAACTCACTATGCCCATCAGCGAATACCTTAGGGTGTCTACTTTCCGAAATGGGGTCATTTGTGGGGTGTTTGTACTGTCTGGGCATTGTAGAACCGCAGGAAACATGACAGGTGCTCAGAAAGCCAGAGCTGCTTCAAAAAGCGGAAATTCACATTTTTGTACCATAGTTTGTAAACGCTATAACTTTTACCCAAACCTTTTTTTTTACCCAAACATTTTTTTTTTATCAAAGACATGTAGAACAATAAATTTAGAGCAAAATTTATATATGGATCTCGTTTGTTTTGCAAAATTTTACAACTGAAAGTGAAAAATGTCATTTTTTTGCAAAAAAATCGTTAAATTTCGATTAATAACAAAAAAAGTAAAAATGTCAGCAGCAATGAAATACCACCAAATGAAAGCTCTATTAGTGAGAAGAAAAAGAGGTAAAATTCATTTGGGTGGTAAGTTGCATGACCGAGCAATAAACGGTGAAATTAGTGTAGGTCAGAAGTGTAAAAAGTGGCCTGGTTTTTCAGGGTGTTTAAGCTATGGGGGCTGAGGTGGTTAAGCAACATACCGGACACATTGCGCAACCCGGGACCGCAAACAAAACAACCTTCCGACCTCTCCCTTCCACATCAGTTTTTGACCGCCTAATACGAAACTCCACCCTGTCCTGAAAAAGGTCTACATCGTCCCTAAACAAACCACTCGGTCTCTTATCCGATGGAGAAACCAACTCGCCCAAACGCAAGGCCCCAAAACATGCCAGCAAAAAAGCCAACCGAAACAAACGTAACTCCCACGGCGAGGCACAAACGTCGACTAGTTGATCCCCCAACCTCAACAGCAAAGCAAAAGACACCGGCCTACGGTCATCCTGCCCTGACTGAGAACGCCGCCAACCCTTTAAAGCCCTCACCACCAGAAAAGACTTGGTGACGTCCGGCAGATTCCTAAGACGAAAACCGAAAGCCAATCCTGAAACACAACTATTAATCCTAGAGACAGACCACCCCTCCTCTCTACAATGCCCAATGAACAATAGCAAGGGAATCTCAAAGTCATCCGACACAACAGCCAACCTGGTCTTCCAATCCTCCCAGCATTGCCATGCCCTATCGTATGTCTCCCACGTACCGGGTGCAAGTGAAGCCCGTATGAGACCCGCTACGGTGTCTCCAGAAGTTCCCACAGGCAACTCGGGCAGTCCAGTCGGCGCTCCTCTGCCCCCAGGGCCAGCTGGCGGAAACGCTCCCACTGTGAACGAGAGAGAGCATCAGCAATACAGTTATCAACCCCTGGTACATGCACTGCTACCACCCAAGCATTGAGTGACAAGCACTCCAGCACCAGCCTCTGCAATAGACGCACCACCAACGGTGAAGAAGCCGACAGCCCGTTAATCGCTTGCACCACCCGCAAGTTGTCACAATGGAAACGAATCTTCTTGTTCCTAAACTCCTCCCCCCATAACATTACTGCCACCACAATGGGGAACAATTCCAGCAACGCTAAATTCTTGACCCAGCCTCTCTCCACCCAGGTATCAGGCCAACCCCCCGCACACCACTGCCCCTTACAATAGACCCCGAAACCGCCTCCCCCCGCCGCGTCAGAGAAAAGGTCAAAATCAAAGGAGTCTACCGCCTCACCCATAAACAGACCTCTGCCATTCTAACACTCCAGAAACGATGCCCAAACTTGCAAATCCGCCCTAAGCTCTTTCCCCAATCTAATAAAATGGTGCGGCGCCGCCACCCCTGCCGTTGCCGCCGCCAAACGCCTACTAAATACCCTACCCATGGGGATAATCTTTCAGGCGAAATTCAGCTTCCCCAGGAGTGACTGTAGGCTCCGCAATTGGATTTTCTGCAGTCGCCTCGCCCTGTCGACCTCCATTTTCAAATCCTCAACCTTGTCCAAGGGCAGCCTACATTCCATCTTCACTGAGTCAATCACTATGCCTAGGAAGCTCAATTCCGTGGTCGGCCCCACCGTTTTCCCTGCCGCCAAGGGAACCCCGAAGGAATCAAACAACGCCTCCATCGTGCGCAACAGTAAAGAGCACACCCTGGATCCCGGGGGGCCAATACATAAGAAATCGTCCAGATAGTGAATAAGTGATTCACATCCGGAGGAATCCACTACCGCCCATTCTGGAAAAGAGCTGAACTTCTCAAAATACGCGCAGGACAACGAACACCCCATTGGCAAACAACGATCAACAAAAAACGTACCCTCCCAAAAACATCCCAACAAATGCAGGCTCTCTGGGTGCACCGGCAACAACATAAATGCTGACTCAATATCTGTTTTCGCCATCAATGCACCCATCCCAAACTTCCTAACCCACTTCACTGCCGCATCAAAAGAGTTATAGACTACCGAGCACAGCGTCGGGTCAATACCATCGTTGACCGACGATCCCTTAGGAAAGGATAGATGTTGAATCAAGCGAAACGTATTCGCCTCCTTCTTTGGGACCACCCCCAGAGGCGACACACGCAAGTTCTGCAAAGGTGGTTCCAAAAACGGGCCAGCCATCCTTCCCAGTCTAACTTCCTTCTCTAACTTTTTGGTCACCACATCAGGGTGCTCCCTTGCCGACTGCAAATTCTTCTTAAGCAACACGGGCCCCGATGGAACAAACAGAAATTTAAACCCCACCGAAAAACCTTCCCGCAACAATTGCGCAGCCCCCCTATCCGGATATCTAGCGAGAAACCGGTCCATCTCTTCCAGACGCACTGGCGTCTCCCCCTTTCCCAGAACTCTCGCCCCCCTTCTGTTTTGCCCCTCTAAAGCAGCGCGTGGCTCCGTGAGACCCGCCACAGGTGGAACATTCGTGCTTAAATTTGCACTTGGCTCCAAATTTACACCCCTCTTCATTGAATAAAAAACACAACCCCTTCGCAGATGCTGCCGCGAATCCGGATTGTCCCCCCGCCCCTGATTCGCTCCGAAAGGGCTGACCTGACTGAACCGGCGCCGTCACTTTGAGCCACAAAGCGATATCCTTGTGGTCCCATTTGATGCTAGGGCGTACCGCCTTCCGCTGCCTAAACTGTTCGTCGTAACGCAGCCAGGCCATACCCCCATACACCCGGTAAGCTTCCCCAATAGCATCCAGGTAACAAAAAAGCGCAGAGCAGCACTCCGGCACCTTCTCCCCTATCACACTGGCCAATATCGCGAACGCCTGCAACCAGTTAGGGAACGTCCGCGGTATCAGTCGGTGCCTACGCTTCTCCTCGTCCTCCCTCTTACCCTCATCCTTTCGCGCCCTATCCAAATTGAACCTGTCCAAAAGGAGTAAGGAAAATATATCCACATACTCCCCTTTCCAAATGCGCACCCTAACCTCCTGCTTCAATTGTGCCCCCAACGGGCCCTCGAAACAAACATAAACTTCCCCCTTAGCCCTATCGTCTAACCGCATTACATCCTCCTGATCAGACCCACCTACCTGCGTCTGAACGGACGCCAAAGTCCCACATGAAACCACCGTGGGTGTACTCGAAGCTGGCGGCCCCCCAGCGGCCGCCCCCACGCCGGCAATGGCCCTGACGCTACCGACCCGCCGACGCCACCCCCCAACGGTAACACGGGATTCCCTGCCGCCCCCAAATTTGCTAACAACCCCACTAAACCCCCCAAGAGCTGTCCCAGTCCCTTACTCAAATCCGACTGAGACCCTCCAGCCCCCCCAGACACTGACATAAAGGTCCCCAAGGTGCCTCACCTGGCTGCCTGGGTGCTGTGACCCCATCAGCCGAAGGTCCTGACTCCCGCCGCTCGGTCCTCTGAGACGGTCCTGGCACAGCGAGCTCCCACGGATGTTCCCTGGCCGGGCTGGGGCCAGGGACGTGATCTTCCGGATCCTCCCTGGAAACGACTTGCCCGGCGACACCTTCCTCCTCGACTTGCCTGGCCGACGAGGGCCTGCTGCCAAGGTCCGCAGCAGCCCGTGCCCTCTGGAACACTGCTCTGGCTGAGGGGCCTCATCCACATCAGGATCCTGGAGAGAGCCCGCCGTTCCCGGTCCCGACCACAAGGTGGCGCTGCTGCGCTGCTGATGAGGCCTGCCGAGGCCTGACCGAGGGCTCCGCCTACTGGCTGGATTCCTTCCACGTCTGGGCGCCCGGGAAGGAGCTGCACCCGGCGCCTGCAGGCGTGAAGGGTCCTGAAAAGCAGGGCTCCGTCTGCGGCGCTGAGCCCGAGGGGAGGCCATATCTGGGCTGAGGCGCGCCGGCGGCCGGGCCCGCCGCGGCCGGGATGCCCGTGGCTGAGGCGAAGCGGGAGCCTCAGCCGCCCCTCTGAGCAGCCGACCTGAGATCCGACAGAAGTGACTCTACGTCCATGATGAATGTAAGTGACCGCAAGGGAGTGTAGGTGTATACAGCTCCGTTTTCTCCACAAAATGGCCTCCTTCATCCCGGGCCCTCACCTATTTAACCCCTCGCTCCACCGCCCCCATAACTTAAACTAACCAATCCCTCCCCAGGGGCTCCCTCAAACCAGCCCCCCGTCATGGTCGCCTCCCCCCAAGGCTGCGCCCCCAGTCCGGCTCTGTCTATACTGCAGTTGCATTGTTGGTTGACAAATTCAAATTTTTTGTGACTGTGAAGTAATTGTATTAAATTCGCCTGTCACACTGTTGTGTGACCTCAAGACATTTTTCCTCTTTATGACACCGGCACTGCCTTACTGTCAGTGAACTTAATTGTTGACTTTTGGCGGTTACATTGTCGCCCGACATAAACCATCCTTTAGTTTGGTTGGTGAATGCAAAGAATGAGGAGAGCGTCAAATAAGGGACGTGGCCCTGGTCGTGGTGCTGCTGGTGGAGCTCCTGTTGCTGGGAGAGGACGTGGTCGATCTGTGCCAGCTACACGCACAAGTGAAACTCCTTCCTCAGGTGCGAGTAGGCGACAGAACTTTTAGCGTTATTTGGTCGGGCCTAATGCGGCTCTACGAATGGTGAGGGCAGAACAAGTACAGGCGATAGTAGATTGGGTGGCTGACAGTGTCTTCAGTTCCTTCACATTGTCTCCCACCCAGTCCCCTGCTGATCAGAGTTGGCACCTACAGCCCATGGCCATCTGTCTTTCAACTCACCCCCTTGCAAATCAGGCAAGCAGTCTGAGCCCCAAGTCATGCAGCAGTCTCTTCTGCTTTTTGATGACTCTACTGGCAGGGTTTCTGTGGGCCATCCACATAGCCCTGCCCCCAAAGTGGAAGAGATTGAGTGCACCGATGCGGAACTACTAATGTTTCAGGATGAGGACATGGGAGGACCACCGCAGCACGTGATGATGACGAAACACAGGTGCCAACTGGGGCTGCTTTCTGCAGTGTGCAGACCGACAAGGAGGGCAGGGGTAAAGAGTGGGTGGAAGATGATGTGGAGGATGATGAGGTACTAGACCCCACATGGAATCAAGGTAATGCGAGTGACCTGTGTAGTTTGGAGGAAGAGGTGGTGGTCGCACAGAGGCACCAGCACAGCAAAAGAGGGAGCAGGGCGCAAAAGCGTCTGTTACATTCTTGGGTGACATTTTACCATTTTTGCCGTATACAAACCCCTGCTCTGCATAGGTGACAGGGACCTAAATTTCAAAAAATCGTCTGTTACATTCTCAGGTGACATTTTACCATTTTTGCCGTATACAAACCCCTGCTCTGCATAGGTGACAGGGAACTCATTTTTGTAAAATCGACTGTTCAATTGGTGGGTGTGACATGAACCCAGTTTTGCCGTGAATAAATCCCTGCTCTGCATAGTTGACAGGGACTTAAATTTCTAAAATTCGTCTTTAATTGAGGCGCGCCACCTCCTTTCATTCGATCCTTCCGCTTTAACAACTTGTCCCACATTTCTGCTCAATTACATTTCAGCCATTGACATCCCTTGGATGTGGTATCCCTTTCTCAGGCTCCCTCTCCGGCCTGGAACTCTGATTCCCTGTTACCCATGATCACCATGGTAGGCGCATAAAAGAACATCGAAATTTGATAGAGAAAATATCCAATTGGATGGTGGACGTCACAGGGACGTGCTATCAGGCAGAAGTTATCTAGAGTCAACAAAGCGGCAGCAGGGCCTCTCCTGTATAACGTTTCCTAATCCAAAATACCCCAGTGACATTCCATGTAATTTTTAATTAATCATTCCAATAACAGGCATCTTAAGAGTCCTGTATTGATATTTGTCATCACTACCTCCCGAGTCGGGAGTGGGTAATTGCCGTGTGCCCCCTCCTTTCATTCGATCCTTCCGCTTTGATAACTTACCCCACATTTCCACTCGATCACATTTCATTTCATCCATTGACCTCCCTTGGATGTGGTCTCTCTTTCTCACGCTCCCTCTCCGGCATGGAACCCTGATTCCCCGTTACCAGTGATCACCATGGTAGGCGCATAAAAGAACATCGAAAGTTGATTGAGAAGATATCCAATTGGATCATGGACGTCACGGGAACGTGCAACATGGTTGAGCAGTATGTGTGCACACGCCTACACGTACTGACTGATGGGTCTGCCCCCTTCAACTTCTGGGTCTCCAAATTGGGCACATGGCCTGAGCTTGCCCTTTACCCCTTGGAGGTGCTGGCCTGCCCTTCAGCCAGTGTATTGTCTGAACGTTTGTTTAGCATGACTGGAGGGGATTATCACAGGTTATATTTCCCAATGTTTTGGGGTCGACCCAAATGTAAACAAAAAATAAATAAAAATAAAATAAAATAAAAATCAAAGCAAAAAAACAGTGTTGGCTACCTCCTCCACCGCCACATCCACCGCCTCCTCAACCTCCTACTCCATATGGACCTCCTCCTCCTAGATCAAGATATATATATATTTTTTTTACCAATTTTATGTTATTTGAATTCATTTCCCTATCCACATTTGTTTGCAGAGCACTTGCCATGCTCTTAACCACATTTTGCTGCCTTTTGCAGCCCTCTAGCCCTTTCCATTACTTTTTTTAGAGCCATTTTAGTGCTCAAAAGTTCGGGCCCCCATTGACTTCAATGGGGTTTGGGTTCGTGGTCAAGTTTGGGTACCGAACTCGAACTTTTTTGTGAAGTTTGGCCGAACCCGTCGAACCTGAACATCCAGGTGTCCGCTCAACTCTAATTGTAAGCTCTTGCGAGCAGGGACCTGACTCCTAGTGTTTCAGTTGTATATTAGCCAGTTACTTTTGTTTTGTACATAAACCCTATGAATTTGTAAAGCGCTGCGGTATATGGTGGCGCTATATAAATAAATATTATTATATTGTTTATATTTATATGTAAAATTGGGAAAAGGGATGGCTTGAATATTTATTTATTTCTTTATTTAGCTGACATTTTTACTCCCATTAGGGCGGGTTCACATCAGTGTTAGTAATTCCATTATACTGTTCCGTTATAACAGGGTTAGGCCTCATGCACGCGGCCATTGCTCGGCCGTTCCGTGCATTGGGGATCGCAATTTCCCTAATGCACGGGCACTATCCGTGCGGCTGCAGCGACGGATCCAGATCCATTCAACTTGAATGGGTACGTTATACGTCCGCACTGCAAAAAAAGTGAGTGGGTCCGGTGAGCACACCGCAGGAGCCTGCATATTGCAGACCTGGTGTGAGTGGGCCGCAATACGGGCCATGGCCAGCAACGGCCATGTGCATGAGGCCTTATAATGGAATATAACAGAATTTTCTGTTGACCGGATTTTTTTCGTCATACATAACAGAACAAAACGCCATATAAGACCCCAGTTTTAGATCTCAGATCAGACCCCCATTAGACCTCCATGTAAGTCCCCGACCTAATATCAGATCTCAGATAAGACCCCTATATCAGACCTCCAAACCCCCATATCAGACCTCAGAGCCCCATTACACCTCAGACCAGACCTCCAGACCCCCCATTAGACCTCTAGACCCCCCAGTCATACTTCCAGGCTCCCCAGTCAGACCTCCAGACCCCACAATAGACCAAACCAGACCCTCAGTCAGACCCCCAGACCCCACCATTAGACCAAACCAGACCCTCAGTCAGACTTCAGACCCCCAGTCATACCTCCAGACCCCCCAGTCAGACCTCCAGACCTCCGCATTAGACCACTCCAGACCCCCAGTGAGACCTCTCCAGACCTCACTAGCATTTCCTATATAAGATGCACTGCATCTTATAAAGGGAAAAGTACAGTACTACTAGCAAGGGGGCCCCTCTTGGCCTCCCTGGCTTAGGGGTCTGGTCACAACTGCGACCGCTGCGACCTCTATAGTTACGCTAGTGGTTGTAACCATGGAAACAAGCAGTGTATAACGTGATAGAGTCCAGCCACCAAAGGAAGCAATATGGATAATAGCAATATATTAGTAAGTGTCTTGAATTAACTTTCTCTACATGATAAAAGCCACTTGCCGAAGTGGGACAATTCCTTTAATGCAAAGATTGTACATGTACGTAATTATTAGGGGTGTAGCTAAAAGCTCATGGGCCCTGGTGCAAGAGTTCATCTTGGTCCCCCCTTCCCTCAGTGCTTTGCGGCCAGTGGCAGGGGAGCACGTAGCCTTCGTGCTGCCTGAGGCAAAAATTAAAACTTCACCCCCCTCATGCCAAATTCTTGACCTAACTTATTCCCTCCAGCCAGAGATGTAACTTGACCAGCATGCATTTTCTATAATACTGGTGTCTTCTTATGTGGCACAAGGGTCTTTGGGCCCCTCAGGCTCCTGGGCCATTAGTGACTGCTACCTCTACACCCCCTATATCTACGACCTTGATGATTATTCATTAACTTTGATCTGATTTACTTTTCCTGAGCTGACTGCTCTTTCCTTGAAATGACGATCTTCCCCGCCCATTGTAAAACTTTATACATTATTGTATCCTATCCAAGTCTGCACATCACCAGCTGCGACCGTTCCAGAGAAGACCACCATGACGTCCATCCTTGGAATTCTCACCGTCTTCTCAGCTCTTGTAGCAACAGGTACATTTTGAAAACTGTGGGATCACTCCAGAGCAGTGTTCCTCATCTCCAGTCCTCAGTGCCCAACTAGCCATCATGTTTTCAGGATTTCCTTAGTAGCAATACAGGACATAGAAAGCATACAGATGTAGCAGAGGTAAATTTGTCAAGTAGCTTGTCTTTTTTGCACTGCGATAACGTTCTTTGTGATGATACAGTAGACGGTTTATTTGCAGTCCTAGGTAAAACCATAGATTGTGAGTTAACTCAAATTCATAACCAAATAAAATCTAATTCTGACTTTTTGCCAGTGGAAAATTCATGTGTGTAAGAACCCTTAGGCCCCTTTCACACGAGCGTCCCGGATTTTTTCCGGATGCGTCGCGTGTGCATTGCGGTAAACCAGCAGGAGTGCGCACGCAATTTCAGTCAGTTTTGACTGTGATTGCGTTGCGTTGTTCAGTTTTTTCCACGCGAGTGCAATGCATTGCGAGTGATTGTGGTATCCACTACCCAAACCCTGACTTTTTCACTGAAGTTCAGGTTTGGGATCGGTGTTGTGTAGATTTTATTATTTTCCTTATAACATGGTTTTAAGGGAAAATAATAGCATTCTTAATACAGAATGCTTACTAAAATGTGCCTTGAGGGGTTAAAAAAAATAATAATAATAATATCTTGTTCGCACAGCCGGCATCGTCTTCTTTCTTCTTCTTTCAGGACCGGCAAAAGCACCTTTGATGATGTAATCGCGCTCACCTGACATCAGTGCAGGTCCTGCTGAATGAAGATACTGTAGAAGGATCTTCTATCTTCATTCAGTAAGACCTGCGCTGACGTCAGGTGAGCGCAATGACGTCATCAAAGGTCCTTTTGCAGGTCCTGAAAGTCGAAGAAAGAAGAAGAAAGAAGACAATGGCAGCTGCGTGATCAATTGAATGAGGTGTGTTATTTTTATTTATTTTTTTAACCCCTCAAGGCACATTTTACTAAGCATTCTGTATTAAGAATGCTATTATTTTCCCTTATAACCATGTTATAAGGGAAAATAATACAGTGATTAGACTTTAATGGGGTCCGAGGTTGCTCATCCCTATCATCGCTTGCGGATGCTTGCGATTTTCAAGCAGACCCATTCATTTCTATGACCCATTCATTTCTATGGGGCCTGGGTGTAGAGATTTATCAGTTGCTGAATATTATATTTCTGTACAAGTCAGGGTGGGTTCACACTACCGTTACGCCATTCCGTTATAGGTTCCGTATATAACTAAATGGCCAGACGGAATGCAAAATAGAAGTCTTTAAGAGGCATTCCGTTTTGCTCCGTCCTAATAGAAGTCTATTGGCAATCATAACGGATCCACCTGGTTTCCGTTATGCAGGACGGAAAAAAAAGTCCTGTCAACATCATGCATAACGGAAACCAGACGGATCCGTTATGATTGCCCACAGACTTCTATTAGGATGGAGAAAAACGGAATGCCTCTTAAAGGCTTCTGTTTTGCATTCTGTCTGGCCATTTCGTTATAAACGGAACCTATAACGGAATGGCGTAACGGTAGTGTGAACCCACCCTTAGGCAATCCCATTAGCACGGTGCCATTTTAGGGCATTTTGCACTTGTTTTGACCCATCCCACTTACAATTTTGGTTTCCAATAAAAAATAATGTATATATTTTCAGCTTGCGCGCTCTCATGCACAGAATGTGTTACTAATGAGCCATCCACCACTACATGCTCTGGCAATAAAGTTTCTTGTGCAAATGGCTTTTTATGTGGATCCACCTTCATAGAAACTGTACAAGGTGAGTCAAGGAATAATAACCTACAATCTGCTGTTGCCTTTCAGTTTCTTTTGGTCTCCATCCTGTTCTATTGTTATTGGATTTCTTTATTTCTTTATTTTTGTCTATTTATTTTCTTTTGCAGAATAAGGCTACTTTCACTTCAGCGTTTTCCTTTCCGGTATTGAAATCCGTCATAGGATCTCAATGCCGGAGAAAAACGCTTCCGTTTTGTCTCTATTCATTGTCAATGGGGACAAAACTGACCCGAACGGAACGGAATGTGCCACAATGCATTAAATTCCATTTGGTTGCATTCCCATGCTGGACATAAAAGATGGATCTGTTCAGAAAATACAACCGCCTGCATCCGTTCAGAATGGATCCGTTTGTATTATCTTTAACATAGACGGATCCGTCTTGAACACCATTGAAAGTCAATGGAGGACGGATCCGTTTTCTATTGTGTCATAGAAAACGGATCCGTCCCCCTTGACTTACATTGTGTTTCAGGACAGATCAGTTTTGCTCAGTTTCGTCAGACGGACACCAAAGCGGAATGGAGATGGAACGGAGGCAAACTGCTGCATTCTGAGCGGATCCTTTTCCATTCAGATTGCATTAGGACAAAACTGATCCGTTTTAGACCGATTGTGAGAGCGCTGAACGGATCTCACAAACAGAAAGCCAAAACAGCAATGTGAAAGTAGCCTAAGACTGACAGTATCTATTACAATAAGTAAAGAAAACTCATGTTCTGTTTTCCTTCCCTGTATATTTATAGTAAATGCGAGGATCATAAAGTTTGAAATATATGGTGTTACAGAAAATGTTAAGAATTTCTGCACTCACTGAAAAACCATCCACTGAGTTTTTAATCTCCCTGATCAATGGTCTTTGGGTATATCTAATAATCCTGTTTAATAGTATTTTTGGAAAAGTGTAAACTTACACTAGAGTCCAAATTTATCACAGTGGCTATTTTATATAATTTTACACCATTGTCTGGTTAACTTAATGTGCGCCAAAATTTGGTTACAATTCCAGGACAATTTGGCGCATCTTAAAGGATATGTATACCTTCGGAGGCAATTTTTTTTAATTATTGCATGTTACTCAATTTTGGCTAAAAATCTTTTTTTTTAATTGGCCTTTATTTAAGGGTTAACTGTTTTTCTAGCTGTGTGACTGGTACTTCCTGTTTCAATAGTTTTTATTGGTTTAGTATCAATAAAAGATAATAGAGGACAATAAAATGCAGTTCCACCTGCTAAGCATTGCAGGTGGGAGAAACTATATGTTTGTCTTTACAGCATGAGACAAACAGCCAACTGGATATTATTATTATAGTAAAGACGCATTATCAAGATTGTTAACAGTTTCCTTCCTCAAATAGGGTTTGTTATGTATGAGGAATGATACAATTCCCAAAAAAAAAATATATATATATATATATCATAAAAAAAGAAAAGAACAGGGTTATAGTTCCACCTATATCGATAGAAGTTGGAGTTTTAGTTTGGTTGATCTTATGGATCTAGTAGAGTGGCATAGACTGTAGACCGCCATGGCGCCCAAGTTTTATAGTATTTGGCCGATATGTTATTACTGTTTGCTATCATTTCTTAGAATCTGCAGTTAATATTTACTTTCCTGATTATCCGTGAAATGGGAGGGGTGAGTGTGGATATCCAGTGTTGTGCGATACTCTGGAGGGAAGCTGTAAGTATAAGACAAAGTACAGTTTTTTGAGAGGGAGATAGATTGTCTAGATAAATTTAATCTTAAAAGAAATATTTCTGGTCTGAAAGGGAGTTTCACTCCTATCACAGTTAGGATTAGGTTGTTGATTTCTTGCCAGAAGTAATATATGAGTAGGCATTCCCAGAATATGTGGGTGAGAGTGCCTGTCTGGTTGCATCCTCTCCGGCACATACTGGATGTATTCTCATAAATCTTGGATATTCTATATGGTCTGTAGTACCATCTACAGTCAGGTCCATAAATATTGGGACACGACACAACTCTAACATTTTTGGCTCTATACACCATCACAATGGATTTGAAATGTAACAAACAAGATGTGCTTTAACTGCAGACTGTCAGCTATAATTTGAGGGTATTTACATCCAAATCAGGTGAACGGTGCAGGAATTACAACAGTTTGCATATGTGCCTCCCACTTGTTAAGGGACCAAAAGTTATGGGGCAGAATAATAATCATAAATCAAACTTTCACTTTTCAATATTTGGTTGCAAATCCTTTGCGTCAATTACAGCCTGAAGTCTGGAACGCATAGACATCACCAGACGCTGGGTTTCATCCCTGGTGATGCTCTGCCAGGCCTCTACTGCAACTGTCTTCAGTTCCTGCTTGTTCTTGGCGCATTTTCCCTTTAGTTTTGTCTTCAGAAAGTGAAATGCATGCTCAATCGGATTTAAGTCAGGTGATTGACTTGGACATTGCATAACATTCCACTTCTTTCCCTTAAAAAAGTCTTTGGTTGCTTTTGAAGTATGCTTTGGGTCATTGTCCATCTGCACTGTGAAGCGCCATCCAATGAGTTCTGAAGCATTTGGCTGAATATGAGCAGATAATATTGCCCGAAACTTTAGAATTCATCCTGCTGCTTTTGTCAGCAGCCACATCATCAATAAATACAAGAGAACCAGTTCCATTGGCAGCCATACATGCCCACAATATGACACTACCACCACCATGCTTCACTGATGAGGTGGAATGCTTAGGATGATGAGCAGTTCCTTTCCTTCTCCATACTCTTCTCTTACCATCACTCTGGTACAAGTTGATCTTGATCTCATCTGTCCACAGGATGTTGTTCAAGAACTGTAAAGGCTTTTTTAGGTGTCGTTTGGCAAACTCTAATCTGGCCTTCCTGTTTTTGAGGCTCACCAATGGTTTACATCTTGTGGTGAACCCTCTGTACTTACTCTGGTGAAGTCTTCTCTTGATTGTTGACTTTGACACACATACACCTACCTCCGGGAGAGTGTTCTTGATCTGGCCAACTGTTGTGAAGGGTGTTTTCTTCACCAGGGAAAGAATTCTTTAGTCATCCACCACAGTTGTTTTCTGTGGTCTTCCGGGTCTTTTGGTGTTGCTGAGCTCACTGGTGCGTTCCGTCTTTTTAAGAATGTTCCAAACAGTTGTTTTGGCCACACCTAATGTTTTTGCTATCTCTCTGATGGGTTTGTTTTGTTTTTTCAGCCTAATGATGACTTGCTTCACTGATAGTGAGAGCTCTTTGGATCTCTCTTGAGAGTTGACAGCAACAGATTCCTAATGCAAATAGTGCACTTGAAATGAACTCTCGACCTTTTATCTGCTCATTGTAATTGGGATAATAAGGGAATAACACACACCTGGCCATGGAAGTGCTGAGAAGCCAATTGTCCCATTACTTTTGGTCCCTTAACAAGTGGGAGGCACATATGCGAACAGTTGTAATTCCTACACCGTTGACCTGATTTGGATGTAAATACCCTCAAATTAAAGCTGACAGTCTGCAGTTAAAGTACATCTTGTTAGTTTCATTTCAAATCCATTGTGGTGGTGTATAGAGCCAAAAATGTTAGAATTGTGTTGATGTCCCAATATTTATGGACCTGACTGTATATATTAGTTTAGAGTATGCTTCGTGGTGTTCTGTAAAGGATGAGCTGAGAATTGATGTTGTGAAGGCTTTTTTCCATTGGGACAGAGAAATTTTTATATTTGTCACGGATGGTGTTGCAGAAAACTGGAAGTTATAAATAAACATCCGACTGACTTGATCCCAAACTAAGGAACATATGGGTGAGCCCTATAAAACCCCTAGAGCTTGCCCTGACTGCTATGCCCATGCAAAGATCTTTATGATAGAGAATTCCATGCCCTAGTACCTAGACTGTGTGACACCTGAAAACCCTAAAATAGTGAGGGGACACGACCACCAGCTCCCTGCACTTAGTACGGAGGGAGTCAGGGTCACCTAGAATTAAGCTAGCACGTAAACACAAATAAAGGAAAAGACTTATCTGAGGAACCAGCAGTTGTAGCCTCTAGCAGTGAACACAATCCGAGAAGTAGTATAAACCGCAAAGTGAGGCAGTATGGGAGGGAATATAAAGGGAGGCAATCAGTGTAAATAGATGACAGCTGGGAGAAGGAAAAGAGATGACAAAGTGAAACCAAAATAAAGAACCTCATGCAAGAGGTAGAGAAGAACGTCTAACAGACCTTTTCACAGAACTGGCGGTGACAGTCTCTCTCCCACTTTTTCATATGTGAGGTGTGATATTCTAAGTAAGGTTCTGATAGTTGGGAGTAAAATATTTAATCCATTTTCCCAATTTGCCTAATCTGTTAGTTGTATATACATTTGTCTGAGGTGGGATCGCTAGATGTGTGTAGGTGGTATTATTTTAAAAAGTACCAATTTGCAGGTATACGTGTATGTATAGATCTGATTTATTTAGGTTGTATTTGTTTTGAAAATACTGAATGTTATGTATTATATTGTCTTTATCAGTGTTCATCACAAATATTTGAATTGCGAATTTTCATCTCGAATATTGGCACTTCGAGAATTTGCGAATATTTAGAATATAGTGATATATACTCGTAATTTTGAATATTCAAGATTTTTTTTTCATCAGTACACATGATCCCTCCCAGCTTCTAGCTTGTGGGCCAATGAGAAGGCTGCAATATCTTTGACTTTAGGAGTAGTATTGATTGCGAATTTTCGTAATTGCGAATTTTCGTAATGAGAATCAATGAGATCGTGAAAACTCAGATCCGATGGTATATTCTAACCCCCAGGCATTCCCATGGTGACGGGGACTCTTGTCGGGGAGGAGTATGCCAAAGTGGAACAACTGTACAGATTTAAAAAAAAAAGACGAATATTCTAAAAAACAAAAATATTCTATATAGTGCTATATATTCGTTTTTCAAATATTTGTAATATTCTAAAACAAGAATATATAGCAATATAGTGAATATTCGAAAAAAAAATTATGTAGAACTATTTAGCTAATATAGTGCTATAATCTTTTTTTTTAATAGTTGTAATTTTTTTCCAATCTGGACTTCAGATGAGAAAAAAATTATAACTATTAAACAAAGAAGATTATAGCACTATATTAGCTAAATTGCTCTACATTCATATTTTTTTCGAATATTTGCTATATTTCTATATATTCTTGTTTTTGAATATTACGAATATTCTAAAAAACAAATATATATGTTTTCTAGAATATTCGTCTTTTTTTTTTTTTATCTGTACAGTTGTTCCACTTTAGCATACTCCTCCCCGACAAGCGTCCTCGTCACCATGGGAACGCCTGGGGGTTAGAGTATACCATCGGATCTGAGTTTTCACGTTTTCATTGATTCTTATTACAAAAATTTGCATCATGAAAATTCTCATTACGAAAATTCTCATTACGAAAATTTGCAATCAACACTACTCCTAACGAATATTCGAATTCACGAATATTCTACGAAATATTTGTGAAATATCGCAAATTCGAATATGACCCCTGCAGCTCATCACTAGTCTTTATATAGATTATGAATATACCTTATGCCTGCTTTGATCAAAGTTGAAAGCGTTAGATCAGGGATAAGTATTTCCAGTGATTGTAGAGGGATATCTAGTATTTTTAAAGTTTGGAAAAAAGAGCATGTTGAGATATAAATCTTCCATGCTTGTATGGTCGCCTTAATAGTAGGAAAGGAGAGAGAAGAATATCTCACTTTGCCTATTGTGGAGGCTAGAAGTAAGGAGTGTAGTTCGTGTGGTCCGTTTATATTGTTTTCTATGTCTATCCATAATTTTTCCCTCATTGGGGGCCAACAATCTATGGATTGATCTAGTATGGTCGCTATATGATATGATTTTATGTCAGGAAGACCTAGGCCTCCATGTCATTTGTGCCTGGTGTGGGTATTTGCTCTGGTAGACAGGCTTGCGGACGCAGTATAGAGGCAACGACAACATCTTTAACTTAAACAGTTCAGTGTTTTATTCGCACATAAGTAAAGTGACAACAAAAAGTTAGTTTCAAGGAAAAACAGTCACCTTGAGTCTGGTGTTTGTTCACACCAGGCAGCAACACATAAGTCCTTCGGTGGAAAAGAAGTCCACGTGCTTTCATCCAAACATGATAGCAGGCCTTAATCCCGGCCCAAACTCTCAGGCTCCAACACAGAGATTGGAAAAGCTCCACTGTCAGATGGAGGATAATCCACACCAGCTGAGACTGCTGGCAGGGTTTTATATCCCTAACCAAAACCCGACCTGGAACGTGGGGAACAGCCACCCACCCTGCACTTTGGCTGCTCCCAGTAAGAGCCGGGCCTGGATCGGCTTTACAGCCACACTATATAACCAATAGTGTCAGTCAGCACTAGCTGCCGCTGACACTTAAAATTACCAACTCTTACCTCGGTGACACATATCTTCCGTCAATGACGCCCCTTGCGCTTTCCTACACTGGTTAAAATTCCAGTCACTATTCTTGGGGGTTTATTGGACCAGATAAATTTACTTAGTTGGGTCTGGAATTTTTGCTTTAGCTGATTTGGGATAGGAAGGGGGATGGTGCGAAAATTATACAAAATCTTAGGTAGCGCTATCATTTTATATAGTACGAGTCTGCCCCTCCTGGATAATTCATAGGAGTTCAGGTGAGTAAGTTCCATTTGTGGTTTAACCCCTTAAGGACTTAGGACTTACCGGTACGTCCTAAGTTTAAATCGCAATTGCGGCGCGGCGGGGGTTAATCGCAACAGGATGTCCGCTGAAATCATTCAGCGGGCATCCTGTCACAACGCCGGGGGGGATCGCCGCAAACCGCAGGTCAATTCAGACCTGCGGTTTGCGCCTTTTACCTGGAGCGGCGGGCAGCGGTGCCATCGGATCTCCATCCGGCTGTAGGGGAACCCGATGGCATGGAAGGCAGCGCGGTGTCTAAGGAAGGCATCTCGCAGCCTTCCGGTGAAGAGCCAGTGAGATCCAGCCCCCTGGATCTCACAGGCCCTGGAAGCTGTATGAGTAATACACACAGTATTACTCATACAGCCAATGCATTCCAATACAGTAGTATTGGAATGCATTGTAAAGGATTAGATCCCCAAAAGTTGAAGTCCCAAAGTGGGACAAAAAATAAAGTAAAAAAAAAGTTTAAAAAATAAAGTTTCCCCCCCAAAAAATTAAAAGTTTCAAGTAAAAATAAACAAAAACGTAATTTTCCCCAAATAAAGTAAAAAAAAATTGGTAAAAAATAGGGGGAAAAAAAAGTATACATATTATGTATCGCCGTGTCCGTAAACATATCACATGACCTAAACCCTCAGATGAACACCGTAAAAAAAAACAAAAAACTGTGCTAAATAAACCATTTTTTTGTCTCCTTACATCACAAAAAGTACAACAGCAAGCGATCAAAAAGGCGTTTGCCCACCAAAATAGTACCAATCTAACCGTCACCTCACCCCGCAAAAAATGAGCCCCTACCTGAGACAATTGCCCAAAAAATAAAAAAACTATGGCTCAGAATATGGAGACACTAAAACATCATTTTTTTTTTTCAAAAATGATATTATTGTGTAAAACTTATCTAACCCCTCAGATAAACACCGTAAAAAATAAAAACTGTGCTAGATAAACCAATTTTTTGTCACCTTACATCACAAAAAGTGTAATAGCAAGCGAACAAAAAGTCATATGCACCCCAAAATAGTGCCAATAAAACAGTCATCTCATCCTGCAAAAATCATACCCTACTCAAAGTAATCGCCCAAAAACTGAAAAAATTATGGCTCTCAGACTATGGAAACATTAAAACATGATTTTTTTTGTTTCAAAAATGAAATCATTGTGTAAAACTTACATACCGTATATACTCGAGTATAAGACGAGTTTTTTGGCACATATTTTTGTGCTCAAAAAGCCTCCTCGTCTTATACTCGAGTCTAGTCTAGCTCCGGTAATACAGGCAGTGTGGGGGACGGCGCTCAATCACTGACGTCACGCTCCTGCGCCGCCTAGTGGGAGAAGGCGCGTGACGTCAGTGAGTGAGCGCCGCTCCCCGCACTGCCTGTATTACCGGAGCAAAGACAAAGTAAGAATACTGCTGTGAGCGTCGGGGAGGGGGATCTGTGGATGGCACTGTAGGGGGATCTGTGGATGGCACTGTAGGGGGATCTGTGGATGGCACTGTAGGGAGATCTGTGCATGGCACTGTAGGGGGATCTGTGGATGGCACTGTAGGGGGATCTGTGGATGGCACTGTAGGGGGATCTGTGGATGGCACTGTAGGGGGATCTGTGGATGGCACTGTAGGGGGATCTGTGGATGGCACTGTAGGGGGATCTGTGGATGGCACTGTAGGGAGATCTGTGGATGGCACTGTAGGGGGATCTGTGGATGGCACTGTAGGGGGATCTGTGGATGGCACTGTAGGGGGATCTGTGGATGGCACTGTAGGGGGATCTGTGGATGGCAGTGCAATCCACAGATCCCCCTACAGTGCCATCCACAGATCCCCCCTCCCCTAAACAGTGCCATCATGGCACTGTTTAGGGGAGGGGGGATCTGTGGATGGCACTGTTTAGGGGAAATCTGTGGATGGCACTGTTTAGGGGGGAGATCTGTGGATGGCTCCCTGTATTTAATGCAGAGTGTGTGTGTATATAATGCACACACTCTGCATTAAATACAGGGAGTCACCCTCTTGCAGATGTGTGTATATAATGTAGAGTGTGTGCATTATATACACATACACTCTGCATTATAGCTGCATTTCCCACCCTAGTCTTATACTCGAGTCAATAATTTTTCCCATTTTTTTGGGGTAAAATTAGGGGCTCGGCTTATACTCGGGTTGGCTTATACTCGAGTATATACGGTAAATAAAAAAAAGTATACATATTAGGTATCGCCGCATCCGTGACAACCTGGTCTATAAAAATATCACATGATCTAACCTGTCAGATGAATGTTGTAAATAACAAAAAATAAAAACGGTGCCAAAACAGCTATTTCTTGTCACCTTGCCTCACAAAAAGTGTAATATAGAGCAACCAAAAATCATATGTACCCTAAACTAGTACCAACAAAACTGCCACCCTATCCCTTAGTTTCTAAAATGGGGTCACTTTTATGGAGTTTCTACTCTAGGGGTGCATCAGGGGGGCTTCAAATGGGACATAGTGTCAAAAAAACCAGTCCAGCAAAACCTGCCTTCCAAAAACCGTATGGCATTAGTTTCCTTCTGCGCCCTGCCGTGTGCCTGGACAGCGGTTTTGGTTTGGCTGTTAACCCTTGCTTTGTAACTGGAAAAAAAATATTAAAATGGAAAATCTGCCAAAAAATGAAATTTTTAAATTGTATCTCTATTTTCCATTAATTCTTGTGGAACACAACATTTTTGGGTGGTTTCTATTATTTAAGCCTTGCAAAGTGACTACAGACCAGAACTGTTCCCTAAAAATTGGGTTTTTTGAAAATTTCTGAAAAATTTCAAGATTTGCGTCTAAACTTCTAAGCCTTGTAACATCCCCCAAAAATAAAATATCATTCCCAAAATTATCCAAACATGAAGTAGACATATGGGAATGTAAAGTAATAACTATTTTTGGAGGTATTACTGTGTATTATAAAAGTAGAGAAATTGAAACTTTGAAATTTGCTATTTTTTACAAATTTTTGATAAATTTGGTATTTTTTTATAAATAAAAATTATTTTTTTTTACTTGATTTTACCAGTGTCATGAAGTACAATATGTGACATAAAAAACTGTCTCAGAATGGCCTGGATAAGTCAAAGCGTTTTAAAGTTATCAGCACTTAAAATGACACTGGTCAGATTTGCAAAAAAGTCCTTAAGGTGAAATGGGGGTCCTTACGTAATAGGGGATTAAAGTTATTATCAATCATAGTTTCGACAGGTAATAAAAGGTTGATGCCTAAGCAGGGAATACTGTTGTCCTGCCACCTGTATGGAAATGTGGATTGAATAATACTTTTTTTGTTGTTGGACAGATTCATGCTTAATATTAGAGATTTCGTATCATTTACTTTGTAGTATGAGAGAGCCAAAGTTGTGGATTAAGGATTGTATTTTATTCAGGGATTTTATGGGGTCTGTTGTGCAGATGATAATATTGTCTGCGAATAATCCTATTTTAGAAGTTTTATCTCCAATTTTTATACCTGAGATCTCTGGTGTCATTCTAATTGTTTCAGCAAAAGGTTCTAGTGCTAAAATAAATAAAATAGGGGATAGCGGACATCCTTGTCGTGTTCCGTTTGTCAAGGGAAATGGATTTGAGAGCATACCATTTGTCAATATTCTGGCTGAGGGATTTTTATATAAGGCTTAGATGCCTCTTAAGATGGGGCCTGAGAAACCAAACTTCTCAAAAGTAGGGAACATATATCCCCAGTGTATTCTGTCAAACACCTTCTCTGTGTCCAATGAAAGGAGCAGAGAAGGCGTTCTTTCTATTTCAATCCACCTAAGGATGTTTATAAGTCTGTGGGTACCATCGGGGCCTGTCTATTAGTGACAAAGCCTACTTAGTTTTACTAAAAGGGGGATGATGCTCGATAGTCTTGAAGAGATGATCTTCTCGTAAAGTTTAATATCCAAATGAATAAGAGATATTGGGCGATAGTTAGCTACCATGGAGGGATCTTTGTCTTGTTTGGGAATGATGATTATAGTGGCCTGTGTCATTTCTTTAGGGAAGTGTCCAATTGAAAATGCTTGGTTAAATATTTCTTGGAGATATGGAGTTAGTGATTCTGAAAATATTTTATAGTATTCATTGGAGAAGTTATCAGGACCTGGGGCTTTTTTGAGCTTAACCCCTTAAGGACACAGCCTTTTTTCACCTTAAGGACCAGGCCATGTTTTGCAAATCTGACCAGTGTCATTTTAAGTGGTGATAACTTTAAAACACTTTGACTTATCCAGGCCATTCTGAGATTGTTTTTTCGTCACATATTGTACTTCATGACACTGGTAAAATTAAGTTAAAAAAAATCATTTTTAATTATAAAAAAATACCAAATTTACCAAAAAATTTATAAAAATTGCAAATTTCCAAGTCTCAATTTCTCTACTTCTATAATACATAGTAATATCTACAAAAATAGTTATTACTTTACATTCCCCATATGTCTACTTCATGTTTGGATCAATTTGGGAATGATATTTTATTTTTGGGGGATGTTACAAGGCTTAGAAGTTTAGAAGCAAATCTTGAAATTTTTCAGAAATTTTCAAAAACCCACTTTTTAGGGACCAGTTCAGGTCTGAAGTCACTTTGTGAGGCTTACATAATAGAAGCCACCCAAAAATGACCCCATTCTAGAAACTACACCCCTCAAGGTATTCAAAACAGATTTTACAAACGTTGTTAACCCTTTAGGTGTTCCACAAGAGTTAATGGCAAATGGTGATAAAATTTCATAATTTTGATTTTTTGGCAAATTTCTCATTTTATTTTTTTTTTTCCAGTAACAGCCAAACAAAATGCTATATTTATTGCCTCGATTCTGTAGTTTGCAAAAACACCCCATATGTGGCCGTAAACTACTGTACTGGCACACAGTAGGGCGTAGAGGGAAAGTGCTCCGTATGGTTTTTGGAAGGCAGATTTTGCTGGACTGGTTTATTTACACCATGTCCCATTTGAAGCCCCCCTGATGCACCCCTACAGTAGAAACTCCATAAAAGTGACCCCATCTAAAAAAACTACACCCTCAAGGTATTCAAAACTGATTTTACAAACGTTGTTAACCCTTTAGGTGTTGCACAAGATTTAATGGAAAATAGAGATACAATTTCAAAATTTCACTTTTTTGGCAGATTTTCCATTTTAATTTTCCAGTTACAAAGCAAGGGTTAACAGCCAAACAAAACTCATTACTTATGGCCCTGATTCTGTAGTTTACAGAAACACCCCATATGTTATCGTAAACTGCTGTATGGGCACACGGCAGGGCGCAGAAGGAAAGGAATGCCATACGGTTTTTGGAAGGCAGATTTTGCTAGACTGTTTTTTTTGACACCATGTCCCATTTGAAGCCCCCCTGATGCACCCCTAGAGTAGAAACTCCAAAAAAGTGAACCCATTTTAGAAACTACAGTATAGAGTGGCAGTTTTTTTGGTACTAGTTTAGGGTAAATATGATTTTTGGTTGCTCTATATTACACTTTTTGTGAGGCAAGGTAACAAGAAATAGCTTTTTTGGCACTTTTATTATTTTTTTGTTATTTACAACATTAATCTGACAGGTTAGGTCATGTAATATTTTTATAGAGCAGGTTGTCACGGACGCGGCGATACCTAATATGTATATATTTTTTTATTTATGTAAGTTTTACACAATGATTTCATTTTTGAAACAAAAAAAATCATGTTTTAGTGTCTCCATAGTCTGAGAGCAATAGTTTTTTCAGTTTTTGGGTGATTATCTTAGGTAGGGTCTAATTTTTTGTGGGATGAGATGACGGTTTTATTGGCACTTTTTTGGGGTGCGTGTGACTTTTTGATCGCTTGCTATTACACTTTTTGTGATGTAAGATGACAAAAAATTGCTTTTATTACACCGTTTTTTTTTTGTTCTTTTTTACGGTGGTCACCTGAGAGGTTAGGTCATGTGATATTTTTATAGAGCCAGTCGATATGGACGCGGCGATATCTAATATGTATACTTTTTTTTTATTTATGTAAGTTTTACACAATGATTTGATTTTTGAAACAAAAAAAATCATGTTTTAGTGTTTCAATAGTCTAAGAGCCATAGTTTTTTCAGTTTTTGGGCGATTATCTTGGGTAGGGTATGATTTTTGCGGGATGAGATGACGGTTTGATTGGTACTATTTTGGCGTACATGCGACTTTTCTGATCACTTTTATTACCTTTTTTGGGAAGTAAGGTAGGCAAAATGTTAATTTCCTCATAATTTTTATTTTTTTATTTTTATGGCGTTCACCGTGCGGGGAAAGTAACATGACCGTTTCATAGATCAGGTCGTTATGGACGCGGCGATACCTAATATGTGTAGTGTATTTTGTTTTTTACATTTTTATTCAGTGATAAATGTTTTTTTTTTATCTTTACTTTTTTTAAACATTTTTTTGACTCAGACCCACTTAGTTCTTGAAGATCCAGTGGGTCTGATGTCTGTATAAAACAGTACAGTACACTATATAGTGTATTGTACTCTATTTTACTTACACTTTGTCTGAACAGATCTATGCCTTTAGCACAGATCTGTTCAGCACCATGGACAGCTGGATGCCTGAGAAGGCATCCTGTTGCCATGGGAACCTTCCCCGTCTGCTCAGTTGTGGCCACAACTGAGCAGACGGGGAAGGGTAAGGAAGGGGGCTCCCTCCCTCTGTCACCCCATCCTGTCTGGGGGCAGGCAGCCCCCCGATGGGAGACGGAGCTCCCTGACTGTTAACCTTTTCCATACAACGGTCCGTACGGATTGCAGTATGGAAAGGGTTAAACGGCTGACATCACAGCAAAGATGTCAGCCGTTTTTATACCAGAGTGTCAGCAATGTGCTGACACTCTGGTATAACCACTGGACGCCAATGAATATTCAAGAGGAGGCTGGCGGAGGATCGCGATCCCGCCGGCCGCACCGCCCGCCTCCCGCACCGCCTGCAACCCCCCCCGCACCACCCGCCGGCATAAAATCATTCAGGGGTGCAGAAGGGGTGTAAAATCTATATTTTCGGCATGTTAAAGTTTCTGATCCCCGCGGTCAGGGACCGTGGGGATCAGAAACTGCAGAAAACGCAGCAAACCGCAGGTCTGAATTGACCTGCGATCTGCTGCGATCGCCAACACGGGGGGGTCACGGGACCCCCCCGCGCATCAATGATTTGAGCAGGCACCTTGTTCCGATCACCGCCCGCCGGGCGGCAGTGATCGGAACAACACATGACATACTGGTACGTCATGTGTCCTCAAGGACTCGGGAAACATGCCGTACCGGTACGTCATGTGTCTGTAAGGGGTTAAGAGAGTTGATGGTTTTATTGATTTCTTATTTAGAAAAAGGGGTGTTAATTATTTCTAATTGAGACTCTGGGATTGTGGGTAGTTTTACAGAGTTAAGAAAATGTTGTATATCCACCGAGTTTGGTTGTATGATGGTTTGGTCCTCTCTGAGGTTGTATAGTGACTTGTAGTAGTCGCTGAAATAGTTAGTGATATGTTGAAGGTTAAGTATTTTACTGTTGTCCTTTGTGTTTATCAGGTGCGCGATTTTGGCTTTAGTTTTCTGGGTTTTAACACGATTTGCCATAAAAGAGGAGGCTTTATTGTTCTGGCTGTAATATTGTAGTTTGAGTTTTCTTATATGATGTTCATAATCGTCTAGTAATATTAAGCGAATCTAGTCTCTCGGTCTTGTTATGTTGGTTAGGGTCTGTGGATTATTATGTATTGTGTATTCTTTTTCCACTTTCCTAAGGGCATCTATCTTCTCTTTTAGTTTTTTCTGTTTCTCTTTCTTGTAGGGAGTGCCATATTTTATTAAAAGGCCTCTAATGTATGCCTTATGCACATTCCATAATGAAAATCTATTTATTTTGGGGCTATCATTTATTGTAAAGTATTTTTTTTTATGTCTGATTTTATAGCATGTTGGATGTCTTTGTTAGCGATCAAGTAGTTGTTGATGCGCCAAATGTATTCTGTGTTGGATATATGTTTCTACTTTATTGTGGTGATAAGAGGACCGTGATCTGACCAAGTTATCTGGCCTATCTGTGCATTGCGTATCATTTGGAGGGAATGTCTAGTAGCTAGGCAGTAGTCTATTCTGGTGTATATGTTATGACAGGGTGAGAAAAAAGTGTAGTCTCTTTCGCTAGCATTTATACATCGCCAAGAGTCATATAAATCATTGCTTAATAACTAGGGATGAGCGAACCCGAACTGTAAAGTTCGGGTTCGTACCGAATTTTGGGGAGTCCATGACACGGACCCGAACCCGAACATTTTCGTAAAAGTCCGGGTTCGGGTTCGGCACTTTCTTGGCGCTTTTTGAAAGGCTGCAAAGCAGCCAATCAACAAGCGTCATACTACTTGCCCCAAGAGGCCATCACAGCCATGCCTACTATTGGCATGGCTGTGATTGGCCAGTGCAGCATGTGACCCAGCCTCTATTTAAGCTGGAGTCACGTAGCGCCGCTCGTCACTCTGCTCTGATCAGTGTAGGGATAGGATGCAGCTGCTGCTGTTAGGGAGAGATTACGCAGGGATTTACTCAGCAAAAACACTTAATTCAGTGATCGATCTACAGCTATGGATCATTGAACTGCTGCTATTTAATTGCTCACTGTTTTTAGGCTGCCCAGAGCGTCTTTTTGTCACTTTTTTCTTGGGTGATCGGCGGCCATTTTGTGTCTTGTGGTGCGCCAGCACAAGCTGCCATCAAGTCCATTTAACCATCAATAGTGTGTTTTTTTTTTTTTTCTATATCCTACATCAGGGGCTTGGCTGTGCTTGCTATTTTATTGAGGGGTAAAATACAATTGGCCAAAATAGCAGTACCCTAAATCTGGTGTTTCAGCTGTGGCTAGCCAATTGTAATACTGTCTGCTGTCTGCCGAAGCACAGTTTTTGTTCTGGGTTGAATACAATTCCCAACTTAGCAATCCCCTAAATATTTTTTTTCTGCTGTATCAGGCCAAGTTTAAATTGATCCATAAAAGGGTATATTAGATTTAAGGTGCGGATAGTGTCATTCTCAATAACTTCACACGCTACCGTGCATTTCCAAGTTTAATTCTGTCCGTAAACGTATACCTGTCACCCAGCGCCTAAATAATAGGCCTAAAATCTTTATTCAGCTCAATCTGTCGTTACTGTTGTGCCTGTATTAGTGTAATACGGTACCTAAATAGATAGCCAGATAGTGTTAGGTGCCTGTAAAAAAAGGCCTGAATTTGAATTCAATACATTGGGCCAAATAATTTTTTTATTATTGTGGTGAACGGTAACAATGAGGAAAACATCTAGTAAGGGACGCGAACGCGGACATGGTCGTGGTGGTGTTAGTAAACCCTCTGGTGCTGGGAGAGGACGTGGCCGTTCTGCCACAGCCACACGTCCTAGTGAACCAACTACCTCAGGTCCCAGTAGCCAGCAGAATTTACAGCGATATTTGGTGGGGCCCAATGCCGTTCTAAGGATGGTAAGGCCTGAGCAGGTACAGGCATTAGTCAATTGGGTGGCCGACAGTGGATCCAGCACGTTCACATTATCTCCCACCCAGTCTTCTGCAGAAAGCGCACAGATGGCGCATGAAAACCAAGCCCATCAGTCTGTCACATCACCCCCATGCATACCAGGGAAATTGTCTGAGCCTCAAGTTATGCAGCAGTCTCTTATGCTGTTTGAAGACTCTGCTGCCAGGGTTTCCCAAGGGCATCCACCTAGCCCTTCCCCAGGGGTGGAAGAGATAGAATGCACTAACCCATAATCACTTATGTTTCCTAATGATGAGGACATGGGAATACCACCTCAGCACGTCTCTGATGATGACGAAACACAGGTGCCAACTGCTGCGTCTATCTGCAGTGTGCAGACTGAACAGGAGGTCAGGGAGGAAGACTGGGTGGAAGACGATGCAGGGGACGATGAGGTCCTAGACCCCACATGGAATGAAGGTCGTGCCACTGACTTTCAGAATTCGGAGGAAGAGGCAGTGGTGAGACCGAGCCAACAGCGTAGCAAAAGAGGGAGCAGTGGGCAAAAGCAGAACACCCGCCGCCAAGAGAGTCCGTCTGCTACTGGCCGCCGCCATCTGGGACCCAGCACCCCAAAGGCAGCTTCAAGGAGTTCCCTGGCGTGGCAGTTCTTCAAACAATGTGCTGACGACAAGACCCGAGTGGTTTGCACGCTGTGCCATCAGAGCCTGAAGCGAGTCATTAACGTTCTGAACCTTAGCACAACCTGCATGACCAGGCACCTGCATGCAAAGCATGAACTGCAGTGGAGTAAACACCTTAAAAACAAGGAACTCACTCAGGCTCCCCCTGCTACCTCTTCTGCTGCTGCCGCCTCGACCTCTTCCTCCGCCTCGGGAGGAATGTTGGCACCTGCCGCCCAGCAAACAGAGGATGTACCACCAACACCACCAACACCTCCGTCATCAAGCATCTCAACCATGTCACACGGCAGCGTTCAGCTCTCCATCTCACAAACATTTGAGAGAAAGCGTAAATTCCCACCTAGCCACTGTCACAACCAGACAGCTGAGAAGCTCTGACAGAAGCCTTTCAGAACCTCCTCCTTGAGTTTTCTTTGTTTTGGTTTCAGTACATCATCTCGTTAGCCTCTCTCAGCTGTCATGCAGTTGGACTAATTGCTTCCCTTTAAATTCCTCCCCATAATGCAGTAGTGTGCGGCTTATACAACTTCCTGGAGTGTGTGTGCATGCTGTTCCTATATCCCAGTCTTCTACAAAATATACTGTATATTGTTTGGCACAGTGTAGCGGTATACTGTATATTGTGTGGCACAGTGTAGAGGTATACTGTATATTGTTGTCACGGATGGTGTACAGGAAACAAGACAATGCAAAATAATCTATGACTCACTGGATCCACAACTAAGGAACAAAAGGGAGACCCCTGCATGAGACCTGGCACACTCTCCCTGACTGCTCAGCCTATGCGAACACCCCAAAGGTGGATGGTCGCATATCCACGTACCTCGACTATCTAACGCCTGAAGACCCTACAATAGTGAGGGGACACGACCACCGGCTCCCTACACTAAACACGGAAGGAGTCAGGGTCTCCTAAGATCCAGCAAACAGAAAATCACAAATAAATATACAGCACTTATCTTGCAGAAGACTGGGATATAGGAACAGCATGCACACACACTCCAGGAAGTTGTATAAGCCGCACACTACTGCATTATGGGGAGGAATTTAAAGGGAAGCAATCAGTCCAACTGCATGACAGCTGAGAGAGGCTAACGAGATGAGGAACTGAAACCAAAACAAAGAAAACTCAAGGAGGAGGTTCTGAAAGGCTTCTGTCAGAGCTTCTCAGCTGTCTGGTTGTGACAGCCACCCTCGATCCCTGGCCCTGAATGCCAGCATTTCTAAACTACTGGCCTATGAAATGCTTTCATTCAGGCTGGTGGACACAGACAGCTTCAAACAGCACATGTCGCTTGCTGTCCCACAGTATGTTGTTCCCAGCCGCCTCTACTTCTCCAAGAGAGCCGTGCCTTCCCTGCGCAACCAAGTATCCGATAAAATCAAGTGTGCACTGCGCAACGCCATCTGTGGCAAAGTCCACCTAACCACAGATACGTGGACCAGTAAGCATGGTCAGGGACGCTATATCTCCCTAACTGCACACTGGGTAAATGTAGTGGTGGCTGGGCCCCAGGCGGAAAGTTCTTTGGCGCACGTCCTTTTCGCCGCCAAGGATCGCAGGGCAACATTCTTTGCCTCCTGTAGCCTCCTCCTTCTACTCGGATTTCTCCTCCTCTTCATCCACCTGCTCATCCAGTCAGCCACACACCTTCACCACCAACTTCAGCACAGCCCGGGGTAAACGTCAGCAGGCCATTCTGAAACTCATATGTTTGGGGGACAGGCCCCACACCGCGCAGGAGTTGTGGCGGGCTATTGAACAACAGACCGACGAGTGGTTGCTGCCGGTGAGCCTCAAGCCCGGCCTGGTGGTGTGCGATAATGGGCGAAATCTCGTTGCAGCTCTGGGACTAGCCGGTTTGACGCATATCCCTTGCCTGGCGCATGTGCTGAATTTGGTGGTGCAGAAGTTCATTCACAACTACCCCGACATGTCAGAGCTGCTGCATAAAGTGCGGGCCGTCTGTGTGCGCTTCCGGCGTTCACATCCTGCCGCTGCTCGCCTGTCTGCGCTACAGCGTAACTTCGGCCTTCCCGCTCACCGCCTCATATGCAACGTGCCCACCAGGTGGAACTCCACCTTGCACATGCTGGACAGACTGTGCGAGCAGCAGCAGGCCATAGTGGAGTTTCAGCTGCAGCACGCACGGGTCAGTCGCACTGCGGAACAGCACCACTTCACCACCAATGACTGGGCCTCCATGCGAGACCTGTGTGCCCTGTTGCGCTGTTTCGAGTACTCCACCAACATGGCCAGTGGCGATGACGCCGTTATCAGCGTTACAATACCACTTCTATGTCTCCTTGAGAAAATACTTAGGGCGATGATGGAAGAGGAGGTGGCCCAGGAGGAGGAGGAAGAGGGGTCATTTTTAGCACTTTCAGGCTAGTCTCTTAGAAGTGGCTCAGAGGGAGTTTTTTTGCAGCAGCAGAGGCCAGGTACAAATGTGGCCATCCAGGGCCCACTACTGGAGGATGAGGAGGACGAGGATGAGGAGGAGCAGGTGGAGGAGGATGAGGATGAAGCATGTTCACAGTGGGGTGTCACCCAACGCAGCTCTGGCCCATCACTGGTGCGTGGCTGGGGGGAAATGGAGGATGATGACGATACACCTCCCACAGAGGACAGCTTGTCCTTACCTCTGGGCAGCCTGGCACACATGAGCGACTACATGCTGCAGTGCCTGCGCAACGACAGCAGAGTTGCCCACATTTTAACGTGTGCCGACTACTGGGTGGCCACCCTGCTGGATCCCCGGTACAAAGACAATGTGCCCACCTTACTTCCTGCACTGGAGCGTGATAGGAAGATGCGCGAGTACAAGCGCACGTTGGTAGACGCGCTACTGAGAGCATTCCCAAATGTCACAGGGGAACAAGTGGAAGCCCAAGGCGAAGGCAGAGGAGGAGCAAGAGGTCGCCAACGCAACTGTATCACGGCCAGCTCCTCTGAGGTCAGGGTTAGCATGGCAGAGATGTGGAAAAGTTTTGTCACCACGCCACAGGTAACTGCACTACCACCTGATACGGAACGTGTTAGCAGGAGGCAGCATTTCACTAACATGGTGGAAAAGTACGTGTGCACACCCCTCCACATACTGACTGATGGTTCGGCCCCATTCAACTTCTGGGTCTCCAAATTGTCCACGTGGCCAGAGCTAGAATTTTATGCCTTGGAGGTGCTGGGCTGCCCGGCGGCCAGCGTTTTGTCTCAACGTGTATTCAGCACGGCAGGGGGCATCATTACAGACAAACGCAGCTGCCTGTCCACAGCCAATGTGGACAAGCTGACATTCATAAAAATGAACCAGGCATGGATCCCACAGGACCTGTCCATCCCTTGTGCAGATTAGACATTTATAACTACCTCCCCTTAACCATATATTTTTGTACTCCAGGGCACTTCTTCATTCAATCCTCTTTTTTTAATTATACCATTATATTGCGGGGCAACCCAAAGTTGAATGAACCTCTCCTCCGTCTGGGTGCCAGGGGCCTAAATATCGTAAACTGGCCTGTTCCAATGGTGGGTGACATGAAGCCTGATTCTCTGCTATGCGACCTCTCTCCTCTGTTTGGGTGCTGGGGCCTAAATAAGTAAAAGTGGCCTTCTCCATTGGTGGGTGACATGAAGCCTGGTTCTCTGCTATGGGACCTATCTCCTCTGTTTGGGTGTCAGGGGCCTAAATAAGTAAAAGTGGCCTTCTCCATTCGTGGGTGACATGAAGCCTGATTCTCTGCTATGGGACCTATCTCCTCTGTCTGGGTGTCAGGGGCCTAAATAAGTAAAAGTGGCCTTCTCCATCGGTGTCTGACATGAATCCTGATTCTCTGCTATGGGACCTATCTCCTCTGTCTGGGTGCTGGGGCCTGAATAAGTAAAAGTGGCCTTCTCCATCGGTGGGTGACATGAAGCCTGATTCTCTGCTATGCGACCTCTCTCCTCTGTCTGGGTGTCAGGGGCCTAAATAAGTAAAAGTGGCCTTCTCCATCGGTGGGTGACATGAAGCCTGATTCTCTGCTATGGGACCTCTCTCCTCTGTCTGGGTGTCAGGGGCCTAAATAAGTAAAAGTGGCCTTCTCCATCGGTGTGTGACATGAAGCCTGATTCTCTGCTATGGGACCTATCTCCTCTGTCTGGGTGCTGGGGCCTGAATAAGTAAAAGTGACCTTCTCCATTGGTGGGTCACATGAAGCCTGATTCTCTGCTATGTGACCTCTCTCCTCTGTCTGGGTGTCAGGGGCCTAAATAAGTAAAAGTGGCCTTCTCCATTGATGGGTGACATGAAGCCTGATTCTCTGCTATGCGACCTCTCTCCTCTGTCTGGGTGTCAGGGGCCTAAATAAGTAAAAGTGGCCTTCTCCATCGGTGTGTGACATGAAGTCTGATTCTCTGCTATGGGACCTATCTCCTCTGTCTGGGTGCTGGGGCCTGAATAAGTAAAAGTGGCCTTTTCCATTGGTGGGTGACATGAAGCCTGATTCTCTGCTATGCGACCTCTCTCCTCTGTCTGGGTGTCAGGGGCCTAAATAAGTAAAAGTGGCCTTCTCCATCGGTGGGTGACATTAAGCCTGATTCTCTGCTATGGGACCTCTCTCCTCTGTCTGGGTGCTGGGGCCTAAATATGTAAAACTGGCCTCCATTGGTGGGTGACATGAAGCCTGATTCTCTGCTATGGGACCTCTCTCCAATTGATATTGGTTAATTTTTATTTATTTTATTTTATTTTAATTCATTTCCCTATCCACATTTGTTTGCAGGGGATTTACCTACACTTTGCTGCCTTTTGCAGCCCTCTAGCCCTTTCCTGGGCTATTTTACAGCCTATTTAGTGCCAAAAAGTTCGGGTCCCCTTTGACTTCAATGGGGTTCGGGGTGAAGTTTGGGTCGAGTTCGGATCCCGAACCCGAACATTTCCTGGGAAGTTCGGCCGCACTTCTCGAATCCGAACATCCAGGTGTTCGCTCAACTCTAACACGGAGTCATTTTTTTTGCGGACCCCTTGAAGTGAAGGGAATGGTACAGACATGGAAAAAGATAAGTTTGTGTGCAGGAGCCCTAAGGTGCGCCTCCAGAATCAGTTACACTGGGGGGCCTTAAGTACCGCAGTCCGACACTGGTGCAAGGAATACCTCATACATTAATCTCTTTCCATATTCCCTATTTAGACCTATAAATGTCATCTAGGAGCCAGAATGGAACTCGTAGGCCCCTTTCACACGGGCGAGTTTTCCGCGCGGATGCGATGCGTGAGTTGAACGCATTGCACCCGCACTGAATACCGACCCATTAATTTCTATGGGGCTGTTCACATGAGCTGTGATTTTCACGCATCACTTGTGCGTTGCGTGAAAATCGCAGCATGCTCCTCTTTGTGCGTTGCGGTGCGATAATCCACGCAACGCAGGCCCCATAGAAGTGAATGGGGTTGCGTGAAAATCGCAAGCATCCGCAAGCAAGTGCGGATGCGGTGCGATTTTCACGTACGGTTGCTAGGAGACGATCGGGATGGAGACCCGATCATTATTATTTTCCCTTATAACATGGTTATAAGGGAAAACAATAGCATTCTGAATACAGAATGCATAGTATAATAGTGCTGGAGGGGTTAAAAAAATAAATAAAAATTATTTAACTCACCTTAATGCACTTGTTCGCGTAGCCCGGCATCTCTTTCTGTCTCCTTTGCTGAACAGGACCTGGGGTGAAAATTTCATGAACAGGACCTGTGATGACGTCACTTCGGTCATCACATGATCCATCACCATGGTAAAAGATCATGTGACGGACCATGTGATGACAGGAGTGACGTCATCACAGGTCCTGTTCATGTAATGAATGCTCACCCCAGGTCCTGTTCAGCAAAGGAGACAGAAGGAGATGCCGGGCTACGCGAACAAGTGGATTAAGGTGAGTTAAATAATTTTTATTTATTTTTTTAACCCCTCTAGCACTATTATACTAAGCATTATGTATTCAGAATGCTATTATTTTCCCTTATAACCATGTTAAATGGGAAAATAATACAATCTACAGAACACCGATCCCAAGCCCGAACTTCTGTGAAGAAGTTCGGGTTTGGGTACCAAACATGCGCGATTTTTTTCACGCGAGTGCAAAACGCATTACAATGTTTTACACTCGCGCAGAAAAATCGCGGGTGTTCCCGTAACGCACCCGCACATTTTCCCGCAACGCCCGTGTGAAAGAGGCCTTAGAGCCTCTCCTAGACTGGCAAACCCAGCGTGTAACGCTATATTTTCCCTACAGAGAAATGTATGGCCGGATTTCACATAGTGATAAGATATGATTGCTGTGGATGAAGGAAGCCGGATCTGGTGTGATCAGCTGATCGCTACATCGGCTTCTTTTTAAACGTTGGGTTGGTAAGAGCTCCCTTGTAATGCAGCTTACACATTCTCCTTGTCTTCATACTAAGGGCTCATGCAAAAAAATACAGATGATGTATTTTTGGGTGGATCATTGCAACAATGCCTATCCTTATCCGCAAAAGGACAATAATAGTACATGTTCTATCTTTTTTTGTGAAATGGTCATGCGGACATGAAGTTCCGCATACGTAAAATACGTAAAGCAAAAAAAAAAAACGGAAGGCACATGGAAAAATTAGTTTGTGTGCATGAGCCTTAAGACTGTATTACACTGGCCAATATTTTGGCCGATAATCACTAACTAGTGCTCTAATGAACGCTCGTTAGCGATCATCTGGCAGTGTAATATGCCGCTGATTGTCCGATGCTTAAAAGTCACAATGTGCCAGCAGCGGATCGTGCTGTTTAATAGCGATCTGCCGCCAGCACACCATTGTACAGCATGGGGATGACCGATGACATAGCGATCGCTTCTCCCCGTGCTGCGGAGAAGATCGTTGTATGAAATAGCAGCCGTCTCTCCGTCCGACAATCCTCTGCTGATCTGCTGGTGTAATTCAGGCTTCAGTTTTTCCAGGAAATAATCTATTTTATGCATATTTGCAGGTAAAGGAAAAGTTTCAACATTCGGAAGGAGATGCGTACATAAAAGTCAATGTGACTTCAAAGGAAATGTTGCTTTGTCTGATATAAAACAGAGGACGGCCACTACCTGCTGTTCCACTGAGGACTGCACGCCTCCTGTTCCTACATGTAAGTAGTCTCTTTTGTTTGGTGCAGTCACACTGACTATGCATTGAGTCCCTAGTAGAGAAATGTCATCATATCCACAGCATCTACCGTCGTTAGGTCTGGGAATGGAAATACTCAGAGGGAGGTGGGATTTGTCCAAGCTTCTATGCTGATGTCTAGAAAAGTCACAGAGTGGGCGGGGCATGAGTATGGAAGGGGGCGTGGCCTTGCATTCCAAAAGATATACCGTTATTTACATTGGAAGACTGGCGTCATTTACTGAAATCTACATCGGCTCCTATCGCTCTGGATAGTCCCTAAACTAAAACTATAAAGTGTCTTTCAAGCCTTGCCTTGAATAAGACTTAAAATGCAGAACCAGCAAAAGAATACAAATTGTCACACCAATAGTCATGAGCGGCAGGGGTCATATTCGAATTCGCGATATTTAGCGAATATTTAGTAGAATATTCGTTGAATATTCCCAAATTTGAATAATCGTTATATTTTTCAATTTTGTACTCGAAAAATCGGCAAGATAATGATTGCGTAATATGCGAATATTACACGATCAATACAGGCTTGGTTCAAAAACGAATATATAGCACTATAGAATTTAGTGCTATATATTAGTTTTTTAGAATATTCGTCTTTTTTTTCTATCTGAAGTCATGATTCCTCCCTGCTTAAGTTACTAAACGTAACTTTAAAAAAAAGACAAATATTCTAAAGAAATAATATATTCAATATAGTGCTATATATTCGTATTATCGATTTATTTTGAATAATTGGACCCACTGGTGTACCGCCCATAGAGGCAGACCACACACTTGCTATGGGGCCCGGTGAGGCTGAATGCCTTCCTCCTCGCCTCTGCTGCTGCCCGCCAACTGCCTAATATCTAATTTTATTATTTCCTCCATGGCGCGTGTCACAGTAGGATCCACCGCTGGCCAATCATTTTTGCGGAACGAGTGTGGACCCATTCATTTTAAATGTGGTCGCAAAAGATTCGGACAGCACACTGTGTGCTGTCCGCAGCCGTACTTCCGTTCCGCGCAAAAAATAGAACATGTCCTACTTTTGTCTGCTCCACGGACAAGAAAAGGCATTTCTATAGTGCTGGCCATTTGCTGACTGCAAAACAGTTGCAGACGTTTGAATGGACCCTAACAGGGAATAAGCAGCAGAGCCCTGTGAGAGACAGAAAAAAAGGGCCCACGTCCCACCCAGCAGCACTCCACTGCTCTGACCACCTCCTGACCACTGTGATCTGAAGCCTGGAAGAAGCCAAGCACCAGAAGCACAGGAACTACTCCCAGATCTCATGCTTAGCCAGCACAGACGGGGTGGACAGTCATGACTTGTAGTCACACACACTATGCTGTAAGGTGTAGGGGAGAGGGACGCGCAGTGTGCAAGTGTCTATTTACACCAACAGTCACTCAATGTGCTGACTGCTGAGTGTATAATGTGTGATATATATATATACATTATTATTAGTAGGATTTATTTTAATGCGCCATTAATTCCATAGTGCAGTACATCCAGCTGGGGTTACACAAATATAAAAATACAATAACCAAGAAACTATTAACAGACTGGTACAGAGGACCCTGCCTGCAAGAGCTTTCAATCTATACATACATACACACATATAGGGTGTATACAGTATACATAATAGCTTATGTACCACACAACACCCCCCATAGATATCCAAACCCCCCCCCCCCATATGTTTAAGTTCTGAGAGGTTGAGTCCCTGCCCTTTATTGCATTAGTAATATCCTATTCCTAAAAGGACACGGACGTGTGCTGTCCGTATTTTCTGCAGACGGCGCACGTACCCATTGATTTTAATGTGTCTCTTCACACATCAGTGGTTTTTCACTCACCCATCCATTGAAGTCTATGGGTCTGTGAAAATCACGGACACAACATGGATGTCATCTGTGCTTGGTCCATTTTTCACTGATTGGAGAAGCTCTAGAAATTCATTTTCAGCTGAGCATTGTCTGTGCAGGGCCGGTTTTAGACCAAGTGTGGCCCTGGGCAAAATTGAAAGTGGGCCCCAAATCCTGAAATATTGGACTAGCAGTCTGACAGAAGCTTGTAGGCACGGACAGCGGTTGCAACCACAGCAGCTGAGTGTAGAATGCCACATTATATCTCTTTAGCCTTTGCACTGTAAGGCGTTGTTCATACCTCAGTTATTTCCATCAGGCATTGCGAGCCAAAACCAGGTGTGAGCAGCGGTGTATCTTGGTTTTGTGCTGCCCTAAACTCGGGCACCCCCTAATATAAATTTGACCCACTGCTTCCTGTCAAGGCCAAACCCCTTCCTCTGTAAACCCCACCCCTTCCTCTTTACAATACATTTGTGTTAGACGTTGCGCTTTTTTAATTTTTAGAATAATGATACGGGCAGCCATTTTATTTAATACATTTGTGCTAATTTCTGTGTTGGTTGGAGGGGGGTGAGGGGCAGTATTACACAATCTGTATTTGTATAAAAAAATATATAAAGATTGTGTAATACTGCCCCTCACCCCCCTTCCAACAGCACAGAAAGTTGCACAAATACATTAAATAAAATGGCTGTATCATTATTCTAAAAATTAAAAAAGCACAACTTCTAACACAAATGTATTTTACACAAATGTATTTTACAGTATGTGCAGCTAAAGATAGTACAGTATTAACCCCTCCTCTAACCACCCTACCCCCTTACCCCATAAAACAACTAAGTAATAGATGTTTTGTGAATTACTGTAATTTAAGTACTTACCGTTTTTGAAGACAGCAGGCTCAGGGATCAGTGCATTGGTGGCCGGGGCCGGGGCCTGGCCTCAGTGTTCATGGTGACCGTGTGCAGGCATAGGTGGGTGCCCTACATTACAGTGGATCATGCCCTGTCTGCCCCCTGCAGTGTATGGGCAGCCTTTTATGGGTGGTAGCCTCTGAATCTGCCTTTTCTATGGAAAGACACACAGCCCTAACTGCCCCCTGTGATCATCCAGTCGCCATATTTATCGCCAATTTACTATTTATGGCAGGCCCATACACTGCAGTGGGCAGAGAGGGCATGATCCACTGTAATGTAGGGGCACCCAGCTATGTGGTCCATACACTGCAGTGGGCAGACAGGGCATTACAGCCACCACTCACCGACTCAGGGCAGCAGGTAGATGAACACGAACAGGATCAGGTCAAACAGGAGGAAGACCCAGATGTCAGCAGGCAGCCCCGAGCCTCCCTCCCCCGCTCCACCAGCTCTGCAGACACCGTCTCCGGCCCGCCTTCATTTTGCCGCTGTGCCCGCTGCCAAGTGTCCATGCTGCGCTGCGTCCGTGTCTCTATGGTGAGAACGGGGAGCGTCGCACGTACAGGGCGCGGCATCCTCTCATGCTGCCGCCCCATTGGCAAGTGCCTCTCTAGGCAAATGCCTTGTTTGCCTCGTGATAGATACACCCCTGGGTGTGAGTCAAAAACACAGAACAGGTGCAGAGCTTTTCATTATACCTTATGTCTGTGTAAACTCCACTTCTGGTTTTTGGTTCACAATCACTAATGGAAATAACTGATCAAATAACTGACATTTGAACAAGGCCTAAGTTGCTGATCCTGCAGCCTCTTTGGGTATGTTCACACAGAGTATTTTCTGTCCTTAAATGCAGAATCCGCATCAGTTTTTTTTTGGATGCTTTTTTTTTCAAACGCATTTTATAAAACTGTTTTTGATGCAGTTTTGGCATGGATTTTCATTCCTTATGAATGGCCAGGGCACTTCTGTTTTCCATGGTGCAGTTTATAAAACCACAAGCTGAAAAAAGGGTCTGTCCCATCCGGGCCCCTTAAGTGAAGGGAGAGCACAGTGTGCATGCACGGTTATCCTCCATTATGCTATGAGTGTTCTGTAAATAGCTGATCGCTGGCAATTCCATAGCAGTGAATGGAGATAATGCTGCGCATGCACACTGTTATGGGGGATCTGTGGAGGACACACTTATGGGGGATCTGTGGATGACACTGTTATGGGGGATCTGTGGATGACACTGTTATGGGGGATCGGTAGATGACACTGTTATGGAGGATCTGTGGAGGACACACTTATGGGGGATCTGTGGATGACACTGTTATAGGGCATCTGGCTGTGATACTGCCGCAATGTGTGACATAACTTTACAGATTCCTTTATTTGCAGTCCTGGTCTGCTCCCCCCAAATACTGAAAAAACACAAAAACAAAACACTGCTAATTTGGACTCAGGTTCTTAATCTATACTCCGACGCCCCCCAATTAACAATGCAGACCACCTAAACAATGCCGTCTTTATTAGTTTAACTAGAACCCTCTATGGCCCAGATAGCCATGTGGTAATTGAACACAGCACGGCCACGTCACAAGCACCACACGAGCATGCCGTTTGGTTGTGCCCTGGAGTCACATGGAGCCCACAGGACACAAGGAGCTCGCACAGGGGGCTCACATACGAAACACAGAAAGCACACACAGGGGGTACAGGGAGCTCACACATGACCTAACCCCTCATATGAACACTGTAAAAAAAATATATAAAAATGGTGCAAAAAAAAGTTTTTTTTGTCACCTTACATCACAAAAATGGTAATAGCGAGCGATCAAAAAGTCATATTCCCCCCAAAATAGTGCCAATAAAACCGTCCTCTCATCCCGCAAAAAATGAGCCCCTACCTAAGATAATCGGCTAAAAAAAAAAAAAAACGGACTCAGACTATGAAGATACTAAAATGTTTTTCTTTTGTTTATAAAAAGATAATATAGTGTAAAACATAAATAAATAAAAAAGTAGACAGATTAGGTATCGCCGTGTCCGTAAGAATCTGCTCTATAAAAATACCCCATGGCCTAACTCCTCAGATGAACACGGTCAAAAAAATAAAATAAAAACGGTGCAAAAAAAGGTATTTTTTTGTCACCTTATATCACAAAAATTGTAATGGCAAGCGATCAAAAAGCCATATGCCCCCCAAAATAGTACCAATAAAACCATCCTCTTATCCTGAAAAAAATTAGCCCCTACCTAAGATAATTGGCTAAAAACTAAAAAAAATATGACTCTTAGACTATGAAGATACTAAAATGTTTTTCTTTGTTTATAAAAAGATAATATAGTGTAAAACATAAATAAATAAAAAGTAGACATATTAGGTATCGCTGCATCCGTAAGAATCTTCTCTATAAAAATACCCCGTGACCTAACCCCTCAGATGAACATGGTCAAATTCTTTTATTAAGAACGGTGCCAAAACAGCAATTTTTGGGCAAATTTTAAATTTTAATCTGTTTTTTTCCAGTAACAAAGCAAGGGTTAACAGCCAAACAAAATGTAATATTTATTACCCTGATTCTGCAGTTTACAGAAACACCACATATGTGGTCGTAAACTGCTGTATGACCAAACGGCAGGGCGCAGAAGGAAAGGAACGCCGTATAGTTTCAGGAAGGCAGATTTTGATGGGCCTTTTTTTTTGGCACCATGTCCCATTTGAAGCCCCCCTGATGCAGAGTAGAAACTCCATAAAAGCGACCCCATCTAAGAAACTACACCCCTCAAGGTATTCAAAACTGATTAACCCTTTAGGTGTTCCTCAACAGTTTATGGCAAATGGAGATAAAATTTCAGAATTTCTATTTTTGGTAACCTTGCCTCACAAAAATGTAATATAGATAAACCAAAAATCAGATGTACCCTAAAAATAGTCCCAACAAAACTGCCAACTTATCCCGTAGTTTCCAAAATGGGGTCACTTTTATTGAGTTTCAACTCTAGGGTTGCATCAGGTGGGCTTGAAATGGGACATGGTGTAAATAAACCAGTCCAGCAAAATCTGCCTTCCAAAAACCACACGGCGCTCCTTTACCTCTACACCCTACCGTGTGCCCGTACAGTAGTTTACGGCCACATATGGGGTGTTTCTGCAAACTACAGAATCAGGGCAATAAATATAGCATTTTGTTTGGCTGTTAACCCTTGCTTTGTTACTGAATAAAAATGGATAACAATTTTAAATTTGCCAAAAATTGAAATTCTCACATTTCATCTCCATTTGCCAATAACTCTTGTGCAACACCTAGAGGGTTAACAAAGTTTGTAAAATCAGTTTTGAATACCTTGAGGGGTGTAGTTTATTACATTGGGTCACTTTTATGGAGTTTCTACTGGGCTGTTTCTGCAAACTACAGTATCAGGGCAATAAATATTCAGTTTTATTTGGCTGTTAACCCTTGCTTTGTTACTGGAAAAAATTGATTAAAATTGAAAATTTGCCAAACAATCTAAATTCTGAAATTTTAGCTCCATTTGCCATTAACTCTTGTGGAACACCTAAAGGGTTAACGACGTTTGTAAAATCAGTTTTGAATTACTTGAGGGGTGTAGTTTCTAGAATGGGGTCACTTTTGGGTGGTTTCTATTATGTAAGCCTCACAAAGTGACTTTAGACCTGAACTGGTCTCTAAAAATGTGGTTTTTGAAAATTTAAGAAAAACTTTAAGATTTGCTTCTAAACTTCTAAGCCTTGTAACATCCCCAAAAACTAAAATGTCATTCCCAAAATGATCCAAACAGGAAGCATACATATAGGGAATGTAAAGTAATAACTATTTTTGTAGGTTTTACTATGTATTATAGAAGTAGAGAAATTGAAACTTGGAAATTTGCAAATTTTTCAAAAATTTTGGTAAATTTGGTATTTTTTTATAAATAAAAATACATTTTTTTTACTTCATTTTACCAGTGTCATTAAGTACAATATGTGACGAAAAAACAATCTCAGAATGGCCTGGATAAGTCAAAGTGTTTTAAAGTTATCACCACATAAAATGACACTGGTCCTTAAGGTGAAAATGAGCCTGGAGTTCGCTGCAGCCCGCAGTTCGGCAATCATCACCTCCACATCAGCCATGGTAGGATACTAAGGGGATGCCTGCAGTGCTGGGTCAGCTAGCTAACTAAACCCACAAAATGTCTCCTGTCCTTCTTCCTCTCACCGCTATTTAACCCTCTTAAGGCCACCCCTCCTAAACTCAAATCAACCAATGCCTGGACGGGGTGCTCCCTAACCAAACCCCCGTCATGCCGTCCTCCCCTTAGGCTGTGCCCCTGGTCCGGCCTCTACTATCATTATAAAAATTAAGACAAAATGTCGTGCGGCACATGTCATGTAGCCCTAGCATTAAAGTGGCAGGGTGCTGTGGAGGTTACTATTAAAGAGGTGTTCACTGTGGATATTACTGTTAAGGGGGCAGGCCGCTGTGGAGGTCAATGTTAAAAGGTTGGACACTGTGGAAGTCACTGTTAAGGGGCCAGGGGCCACTATTAAAGGGGAAACTGCTGTGAGGTCACTGTTAAGGCAGCAGGGGACTGGGTGGTCACTGTTAAGGGAGCGGAGTACTGTAGAGGCCACTATTAAGGGAGCGGGCCCCTGAGGAGGTCACTGTCAAGGGAGTGGGGTGCTGTGAAACTTACTGTTAAAGGGGGGGCTGCTGTGAAGGTCAAAGTTAAGGGGATGGGCTGCTGTGGAGGTCCCATTTTAAAGTGGCGGGGCACTGTGTGGGGGTCAGTGTTAAGGGGTGGGGGACTGTGGAGTTCACTATTAAAGAGGACGGGGTGCTGTAGAGGTCATTGTTATGGGGGATACTGTCGACATATTTTAACGACACACACAAACGACACACACACCCGACGCTGCCATACACCTGCATCACACTGAATATGTAGTTTAACCATTTGTAGTATATTAAGTGAGAGGAATTTGAATAAACAACTTTTACTATATGACCCTTTAGGTGATAACAGATATTGGCAAACCTGACTGTGGTGGTGGTTCTCTTATTATGTGTCGGGGACAATCCACAGTCACTAGGAGGTTCCTCACACAGGGTCACCCAGATCGGGGCGCCCAGTTCGTATTTAGGCAGGGCCTACAGTACAGGGACAGATGAGGACATTATTCCTTCTTTTCTAAGCCTAATTATACTATTTTTAGGAACACATTGGGATATTTTAAATCAAAAATAAACATTATACAGTGTGACTATAACCAGTCAGTGCTGCCATAGTCACCCCATGTGATGCTGCTGTCCTGCCATCATGACGCATCAGGACATACAGCAGATGTTCTCCTGCTGTAAGTTTTCAACTGTATTTGCTTCATAAGACACAAATACAGTAAAAAATGACTCCGCTTTCATGGGGCCCGCTGCCAGGGGGGAGCCGGTACATGTGCTCCATCTACCCTATGGTTTTAGCGGCCCTGGTGTTATTGAAGGTTAAGTATTTGATGGCCTTACAGGTTTTAGGGCTCTATGGGTAATATAGGACTTGTATTTGTAAGTGACTCTATCACACTGTATTCCCATCATTGTATATTACTATTTACTGCTCTCCTCCATGACAGTAATACCCAGCAATGAGAACTCCAATGGTCTGACGTGTCCATACTGCGACGCTAGTGGCTCCATAACGTGTGATGCTGAAATATCTCTGAAATGCACAGGAAGTGAGGACAGATGTCTTCACAGGATCTCAGAGCACAACTCAGGTAAGTCCTCTAGAATCAAAGTATTTCTGGTATTTTATCTTTTGACAGGACAGGTGGTAATTCCATTATTTTGTTGTTAGCAGATTAATCTCATCATATAAGTATCTAGAGATGTCTATTACAGAGCTCTAAAGGACATAGGGGGAATTGATTAAGATAGGAGGGTCAAATGCTGTATGTCAGATTTCTGTTGTGATTTATGCCAGTTAGAGATGGCCTTGCGGTTTGCCCAGCAGTCGTTTTGCGGCGAACTTTGCTCGTTCGTGGCAAACATAAGGCAATATTCATGCCCGCCATATTCTTTTACATTGTGAAGAACTTTGACCCATGACACATCCATCAGGTGGTACAGGACAGCCAATTGAGACGTTTCAGCACATGGACATACCCCCTACCTTATAAATAAACCTGATCTGGGCGCCATTTTACATTCAGTGCTTTGCCAGTGTAGGGAGAGGTCGCTGTGTGGAGCAGGGACAGGCCGTAAGGGACACAAATTGCTAGCTAATAGGGCCACAAAAGTCCTTTTAAGGACTGGTATAGGTGTACTATCGATAGGTGTGATACACTGAGGGGTGTAATATACCTATAATATACTTTCTAACATAGAAAGTATATTATAGTGCATTCATATTGTGCAGCAGTTGTGTGCGGTTCTGCTGCAATACCGCAGCTATACAGAGGGACAAACGCTATTGGAACAAATAATTTCTACTGCTTTGATTTACCAGTTGCCCCCCAAAAAAACTGATTGAAGCAGGGGTATTATATACCAATAATATACTTTCTATATAGTGCATTTGGGTAGTGCAGCATTTGTTTGTGGTTTTGCTGCGTTACCGCATCTACACAGAGTAACAAACACTATTTGAAACAATAATTTCTACTGGTGTCATTTACCAGTTGCCTCCCAAAACAACTGATTGAGGCAGGGGTGTGATATACCTTCTTCCAAAAATACTGCTCTTCTATAGGGACTTTTTTCACAGGGTCATTTTGAAAATGACAGGCAGAGGAAGAGGCAGGCCATTCCGCAGGGGTGGTAGGGGTCGGACAGGTGCACCAGGCCGGAGCCTAAGTGGGAAGTTGCAGAAGGTGCGTGCGATTAAGTCAAAGGACGCACCAGACTTGGTTGAGTGGCTCACTCAGCCTTCCGCTTCTGCACCCACCTCATCCTCTCTATCTGCACCCTCTTCACTCTCTGCTGTGTGCACCCCCAAAGACACCACCACCACCATATCCCCTCCACTCGAGTCAGAGGAATTATTTTCCCACCCATTCCCAGACCTTACGGATGCGCAGCCATTATTGGCATCAGATCAGGAAGAGGAGGTATCAAGGTCGCCACCCAGCAGTCTGACGACAGTACCCAGATTAGTCCAAGGAGGGTGGTCCCTACTTCGAGATCTCTAGTGTCAGTGGTGGTGAAGGGGACGATGATGACCTGTCTATGGACGTCAAGTGGGTGCCCTCAAGAGAGGAATAGGAGGGAGATACGGAGCAGCAGATAGGGAGGAGAAGGAGGAGAAACCGGCAGAACTTACAGAGCACAGGAGGCAAAAAGCAGACTGCTAATGTATCTGGAATGAGCCATCCAGCATGCACATTACATCTGGTGCTCCCAGGACGCCGGTACATGGCTCCACAGTGTGGGCTTTTATAACGTCCGCTGCTGACAATAGAGTTGCCATCTGCTGCCTGTGCTGTCAACGCGTAAGTCGCGGTAAGCCCAACACTCACGTAGGGATGACCGCCTTAAGAAGGCACCTGGCCTCCCATCACAGAGCCCAGTGGGAGCAACACTATCAGAACCCACAAAGCCACAATACCGGCGCTCCCCCTCCTGCCTTTTCTTCTTCTCCTCTCTCCTCCCAGTTGTCCGCCACTCCACCTTCCACCGTGCCGTCGTTGCGTTCATCTGGCAAAAGGTAGGCTTCCTTGCCCCAAATGTTTGAGCGAAAAAAGGAGATGACGCTGGATAACCCTCTTGCCCAATAGCTGACCGCTGGCTTGTCAGAACTGCTAGCCCGCCAACTACTGCCATATAAACTGGTGGATTTGTGGCCATTGGAACACCGCAATGGAAGGTCCCCGAAAGGAAATACTGGTATTTCTCCCAGAAGGGCATCCCAGAGCTATATGGCCACGTTCAGCGGCAAGTGAATGTATCTGACCAAAGACACGTGGTCTAGCAAGCACGGGCAGGAAAGGTACATAACTTTTACTGCCCACTGGGTGAACCTTCTAATGGCCGTCAAGCATGCAACCCGTGGCACCCATATAGATTTGGTGTTACCGCCACGGATTGCATGCAGGCCTGACTCTTCTTCTCCCCCTCCTACTCCATCCTCCCTCTCCTCCTCGACTGACTCCTCCTTTTGCGCTGCTACCGTCTCTTCTGCTGCGCCCACCAAGCTCCCCAGAACTTATTCGACATGCCAGGTAAGACGTTGCCATGCTGTGCTGCGTCTTTTGTGCCTGGAAGCCAAGAGCCACGCCGGTCCTGCACTCCTTTCAGCTTTGCGGTCACAGGCCAATCAGTGGCTAACCCTGCTCAATTTGACAGTTGGTAAAGTGGTGTGCGACAACGGTGCCAATCTGCTGAGCGTGCTGAAACAGGGCAAAATGGCACACGTCCTGAACTTAGTCGCGCAGCGATTCGTGCACCGGGGTCCAGGACGTCTTGCGGCAGGCCAAGAAGATCTCTGGCCATTTTAGAAGATCTTACACGGCCATGGCTCGCCTTGCTGACATTCAGCTGTGACATCACCTTCCCGTCAGATGTCTGATTTGTGACTGCCTGACGCGATGGAACTCCACCTTGTATATGCTTGATAGGCTGCTCCAGCAGAAACGTGTAGTTAACGGCTACCTGTACGAACTCTGCAGCAGGACAGGTTCTGGGGAGCTTGTTTTTTTTCACCGCGCCAGTGGCTGCTCATGCGCGACGCATGCAGAATTCTGCGACCATTTGATGAGATCACCAAACTGGTCAGTTGTAGCCATGGTGCCATCAGTGACATCGCACCTTATGCTTCTTTCTGGAGCGTGCATTGCGTCGTGTCAATGATCAAGCCGTCGAGGAGCAGGAAGATGAGGAAGTCGCAATACTGGATGAATTCCCAGGGGGGGCTACTCCATCTGAGACAAGTCAGCAACAGGAGTCTGAAGAGGAGTCAGAGGAGGATGGTGCCGGGGCGGAAGGAGGAGCAAAAAGAGCAGGGTTTAAACATTTCTGGGATCCCTGGTGTTGTCAGTGGCTGTGGGGAGGAACACGAGGACGACATTATCCTGGATGATGAGCAGGAGACAGGCCACTTCACTGCTTCCAGTTTAGTGCAAATGGGGGCATTCATGCTCCAGTGTTTGAAAAGGGACCCCCATATAAAAAGCAAGGACCAGTACTGGGTGGCAATGTACTTAAACCCCTGGTACAAACACAAAATGGCAGACATGTTACCAGCATGACAGGGGGCTGTCAGAATGCAGCACTTCCAGGCCTTGCTTCGAGAAATGTTGCGTTCTGCTGTTGCAGGCACTAGCAGATGAATTTCCACTCACAGAGAAACAGTTGCAGGTACCAATCCTACAGCGCATGCAAGAAGAGTGTGGTTTGAAGGTGTTGGTCACTTCGGATTTGAGATCATTCTTGTATCCAACCCATCGACAGGTGTCCGACTACATCGTGTTAACGGCCGATGTGGACGCTTTGAGAAGCGATGAACCCCTGGACTACTGGGTGTGCAGGCTTGACCTGTGGCCATAGCTGGCACAATTTGCCATGGAACTCTTGGCTTGCCCCTCGTCCAGTGTCCTGTCCGAAAGGACGTTCAGCGCAGCAGGGGGGATCATGACCGATAAGCGCACTCGCCTAGCTCACGACAGTGTGGACTACCTCAAATTTCTAAAAATGAATGAGGCATGGATCTCGGAGGAAATCATCACATTTGACGAGTCGCCAACGTTTGATTGAATTTTCTCATGACAGCCCACAAATATTCGCCACCAGAACAAATCATGGTCCCTGTCTTAGGTAAATACAGCGGCATAAAAGGCCTTTTATGTCCGTTGAATGCCTAATTTTTGTGCCCTGTAAAGGCCGACAGTTACATATTTATCCTGTGACCGCCTAATGTACCCCCAGCCACAGAATCCAAAGTTCTTTGCTGTCAGGTGAAGGCCTATTGCCTAATTTTTGGGGCCTGTACTGGCCGACAGTTACATTTTTTATCTCTAGCCACATAATCACACCCCTGTCTCACTCCTCTGCCTCTCATTATGGTGGCGTATGAACCGCATTCACCATAAAGACCTAATGTCACAGGATCATGTGACTGTGCCCCCCACCATGTACTGTGCTCCTCAACCCATACTGTGCCCTCTTATACCCTGCATTGTGCCCTCTTACCACACCCTATGCAGTGCCCCTAGTCATTCCCTGTACTGTGCCCTCTTATACCCTTTTATCCGGTCACTGTATGGCGGTGTTATCCGGTCACTGTGCAGAGGTGTTTTTCAGTCAATGTATGGCGGTGGTATCCAATATCTGGGTGGCCATAACTGTATCCCTTTCCCTGCCCACGCCATCCTTTTTTAGACCTAGCATGAGCGGGAAAAATATGCAGATTGCGGTGCTAAGGACCTTTGCGCCACAATCTGTGTCAGAAATTCGCCTAACATAGACGTATTTTCTATATAATAAATGATCACCTAATTGTATTATCATTCGGGGGTAGTGCTAATATCTTTATATTATATAGATTCTAGTGTATTATACTGTGCCCTGTATTTCCCAGTAGAAAATTATCCTTGGGAAACACAGTCCTCATCCCTGACCACCAGGACCAGGTAGCGCTCTGTCAGTACATGGCGGTCTCCCCTCTCCGCCACGCTGCTCCGCTGTGTACTGGAGCTTATTCTGACACATGGGATGGGTTCACATCCTATTTTTGCCATCCATTTAATGCATACCAAAAATTTATCCGTTAACAGATGCCTCAGACTGATGCCGTACAGTGGCCTCCGTTCACCATACAGTTCCATGGTAGAAAAAACTTTTTTTACTGGACTCTGCAGGATACAAAAACGTGGAGTGCTGCACATTTGCATACATCAAACCGATAGGAAATAACATTTTTCTAGGCTCCAGCAGGACACACTTTTGAGAGTTTCCCTTTAAGACGTATAAAAATGGCCCCTGATTAAAATACATATTTTTTGTGGGAATCTTTGCCAATGATCCCCCTCTGGTATGTCACTGTCCATGTTGTGGGACTATTTGTGTACTTCTAGTAAGTGTTTGCTGGCTGCAAATATGAGCTGAAGGTTTTTCAGGTTCGCCTGCCATTAAAGTGAATGGGGCCCTCCGCGGCCGATGTTTGTCCATCACTAATGCCAGTTTCTGATGTAAATTGTGGTAAATTGTGTCACTATTACTGATAATTACTTATAGGCTGCAGGTTCTCCCTTCTGCTCCTTCTCCTCTAATTTCTCTTGGAGGCTAAAGGACCTTTGGAATGCAGTAATGGTAGACTAAAGGACCTTCAATCATGGGACATGATGACATCATCAAAGGTCCTTTAGCCTACCATTACTGCATTCCAAAGTTCCTTCACATTGGTATGTACACCTTTTCTAGTACAATTCAGGCCACCCCAGGCCCCCTTCAGATACAGTCACATTGGGGGCCCGGCCTGGCTTGAATTGTACTAGAAATGACACTGCCCCCAGGCCCCTTCTCAACTGGGGCCCCTAAGCAGACACCTCCCCTGCTTCCCCGTACGCCACTGGTGTGAAGACAAAGATATAGAGAAGGGGACAAAAACATTTCTGCTGAACTGAACGTTTCCAAGAGCACAGTTGCCTCTGAATACGTTTGTCCATTAGATACTTTTTAAATAAATTAGCAAAGATTTACATTGTGGGATATTAAGTGCAGAATATATATTTTTTATTTTAGCACAAGGCTGCAGCATAATAAAATGTAAAAACAGTGAAAGGTTCTGAAGGCTTTCTGAATGCACGACATACTTTTTGTGAGGTCTTGTTTTTTTTTTGGTTGACTTGTAGTTGGAGAACATTCACCTTTTTGAATACTTTTTATTCTTCTATTTTGTTGGCAAAATAACTAAAAACTGTGATTCTGGCAGCGTTTTTTAGTGTCTATCCAATAATACTACATTGCATTTTACTGTAAAACATCAGACCGTGGCATCAGACTTGTGAATTAGGACAAGAGATGTTATTAGATGATTATATGCTCAGTCCTTTCAGTAAACAAAAGTCACTACTGTACATATGTGACAAATAAAGAGCAAATATCTATGTTCTCTGATTGATAAGGGGGTGATAACATGAAAGGTTCATGTCCCCCCGACCCCTGGGTCTAAACCCATACAGGAGGCTCTGTGGTATACCTGCTCCCCCTTTATGCTGCCTGTTGGTCCAACACTGACCCCCTTATCCACCTTCACAGAGGAGGAAATGACAGCCGCAAGTACAATATATGCAGCTGCCAATTCAGTCTCCTTTAGCTCAGGCTGGATTCAGATTCTGACCCAGAAGTCATGCAGATGCAGAAACATTAACCTGTTCATTGTTAGATCATGTAATGCTGAGACAATCGTTACAGTAATTGTATATGCTAACATGACCATGAAATCTCTGCAGGACAATCTGTATATGTGTCATCCAGTCAGATGTGCGCAACCGAGAGCTACTGTGATCATGGGATTGAGTCTTATACTGAAGGAGGAACAACATACAAGAATGTTTTTTTCTGCACCAATGGAGGCACAAGTGTCCAGAAAGTCGTCCTGACTCCGGCCGTCGTGTGTCTTCTACTGATGAAATGGCTTTTCTAGAAGATTTCCAGGTCCGTGCGGCCGATGCTGATGTTCCTGTCATTGTCACAGCTTTCTACATTATTTTTAATGATAAAACCTCAGAAATTCTTTTTCATGTCGATTGATGTTGTCTTAGATTTTTCCTATTGAATGAAGAATAAATGGCATTGTACAGAAAGATCTGTGGCCCCGAGTTATCTCCTGTACTGTAGACACTGCAGCCCCTATGGCCACAGCAAAGCATTGGGGGTCCACCGGTTATGTCATTCGCAGGTAACTTTGCTCTTTGCTGAATGACTGGTTTTCTCTATGTGAGCCACTGATCAGGCAAGCCACACAAATCACCGAGTTATCATAGAGCAAAGGAACATCTCAATAAAACAGCGATGTGTATTAATAAGTGGTGCAGTGATATCTATTCTGTATTGTAATTGTGGTCAGATTTATACGACACTAGCAGAATAACTCGGCTTCGCACAGGTATATTTTGACTATTTCATTTAATGTTGATGTGATATCCACAGTTCCCCCATAACAGTGACCTCCATAGCACCCCAAACCCTTAAAGGGGTTTTCTCATCTCAGACAATGGGGGCATATTGCTAGGATATGCCCCCATTGTCTTATAGGTGCGGGTCCTACCACTGGGACCCGCACCTATATCGAGAACGGTGCCCCGAAAGTGAAGGAGAGCTCACTGCGCATGTGCAGCCGCCCTCCATTCATTTCTATGGGGCCGCCGAAAATAGCCGAGTGCTCCCATTCACTTCTAAGGGAGAGGTGGGGAGAGGCGGGGATTAGCGCTTGGTGGTGGGTGGATGAAATCTGGGGTCCTCCAGCCACAGCGCTCCCTGCTCTGTTCTTGATATAGGTTACGGATCCCAGCGGTGGGACCCGCACCTATCAGACAATGGGGGCATATCTTAGCGATATGGCCCCATTGTCTAAGATGGGAATACCCCTTTAACAGTGACCCCTACAGCACCCAACACCCTTAATAGTGACCTTCACAGCGGCCTTGCCCCTTAAAAGTGTCATCCACAGCGGTACGCTTTCTTAACAGGGACCTCCACAGTACCCCACCTCTTTAACACGGATCTCCACAGTACCCTTTCCCCTTATCACTGACCTCCACAGTCCCCTGCCTTCTTAACAGTGACTTCCACAGAGCCCGCCCCTTTAACAGTGACCTCCACAGCGGCCGCATCTTTATTAGTGATCTCCATTGTACCCAGTCTCCTTAACAGTGATTTCCACAATAACCCACCCCTTAATAGGGGCTTAAAATGTGACCTCCACAGCACCCCTAACCACCCCCCTAACAAAGACCTCCACAGCGGCTCGTCCCTTAACTGTGACCTCCACAGTGCCCCACCCCCTTACCATTAGCCTCCACAGCACCGCGCCCCCTTAACTGTGACCTCCAAAGCACCCCACCCCCTTAACTGTGACCTCCACAGCGGCTCACCCCCTTAACAGTGAGCCCCTCACACTGCAGCCCCCTGGGTCCCACAGGCAAGCAGACTGTAAGTGTATTACACTGTGTAATACACTTACAGCCAATGCATTACCGTACACTTGTATTGTAATGCAATGTAGAGGGGATCAGACCCCCAAAAGTTGAAGTCCTACAGCGGCACAAAAAATAAAAGAAGGCTGTCCCCACCCCCCTCAATGCCAGCCTTCTTTTGAGCCAATAGCTCCGGCCACACACACACACAGCGCATGCGCACTGCACATCTTGCGCAGCGACCTCCATCTTTAGTATTTACTCACCGTCTCTGCACCACTCTCCTCCCTGCGCATGCGCATCTATACTTTCACACTGCGCCTGCCATCTTGCTTTCTCCACCTGCTCTCCCAACACAGGACCACCTCCTCTTCCCCCAGTTCCGCCATGCAGCATCATAAGTACGCCACATGCCGACTGCAGCATAGTGCTATTACTATAGGGCCGTTGCCCCTCATCCTTATAGCACTTATACACAACAGGGCCCCTGTGCCCCATTCTGAGTGCCACACTGGGCTTTTGCCCCACTTCAGCCACTCTTACTGGGCCATTGTGCCCTACTTCAATCTATTTCTTCCTCCATCGGTGCAGCTCATCCAGGTAAGACATGGAGACACACAGCTCAGTCTCCATCAGTGGCGTCGCTACAGGGGCGCAATTGCCCCCCCAGGTCATTCCTTGCCCCCCCCGGGTGCCCACCCCGCTGATTCGCTGCTGCGCCCGGCCGCCCGCACTACTGAGTGAGTGATTCACAAATCACAACACAGACAACATATACACAGACATAACAGATGGGGGTGGGGGTGGCGTTCGGATCCAGCGGAGGCAGAGCGTGCAGGGTGGGCGCAGGCTGGGAGTGCGGCAGCCGCAGAGTTGACGTCACCAACTCACCACGTAAAGCTGCGTGCCTGCCCTGCTCTGCTACTGCGTCTGCTAGTGTCAGTGAGCCTGTCTGTGCCCAGCCCAGGCCCCAGCTTCGGACAGGAGAGGTCCAGAGGAGGACTGTGTGTGGCAACTTCCCAAGAACTCTGCCTGGCCCTGCCCTGGCCGGCCGGCCCCTAGGCAAGCTAAGAAGAAAACAAAGTAAGAATAAAAGTTTTTAAAAAAAGTATGTACCCACACTACCTCGCCTCAAGGCCTGCCTGCTTGCGCCAAGCCCCTCCTCAACACTGATACCCCTATAACTTAGGGGTACCCTTGTAAAATGTACCCTGATACCCCTCAGTTATATTACCCCTGTGTAATGTACCCTGATATCCCTTAGTTATATAATATAACTAAGGGGTATCAGGGTGCATTATACAGGGGTAACATAACTGAAGAGTGCTATCCTATCAGGGACGTAATACAGGGGTAATGTAAGCTATATTACCCCTTTATAATGTCTGATAGCCCTCCTCAGTTATATTACACCCAATTTACCCTGATACCCCTTAATTATATTACCCTGGCACCAGGGGCATAGCTGCAGGGGAAGCGGCTGCTTTGGGGCCCTGACCTAGAAGGGGCCCATCCAGGAGGAGGAGGACTAAAAGACTTTGTCAGGGCCTCCTCAACAGTATTACACTATGAAAAAATATACAGATAGTACAGACAGAGTAGGAAAAGGATGGAAGAGCTGCCGGGCCTGGTCTGAGAGAGAGATCTTTACTAGCCACAGGAATGGGGGCGGCATGAAAGGAAGGGGATGCGAAAAATTTAGTGGGGGAGGGGGGCCCCATTCAAAAAATTGCTGTGGGGCCCAGTCATTTCTAGCTACGCCACTGCCCGGCGGGGTCATATAACTAAGTGATATCAGGGTACATTATTATACAGGAAAATTATTAGTGCCCCCCCATTTTTGACTGTGTATCTTCTGTGCCCCCCCCCCTATATATTGATCCTAGAGTCGCCACTGGTCTCCATGGTCTTTCTATTGCTATAACAGCCTTTGTTGCTTTCAGTGCAGCATCACCCTTTAGCCTCTCTCCATATTCCTCACCTTTTTTAGCCTCAGCTCGTCTCATTGGATCTACTTTGCTATTTGCTCCTGATTTATCACCATAGTTTTTCAATGCAGTCCTTTCCTTAACAGCTACCTACATGTAATATAACTCAACCCACTGGGCCACGTCTTCATCTCTGAATTTCAAAGAAAAAGTGCATCTGCCTTATATTGCACCACACTTTTGATGAATGTGTATTCTTTTCAATTATGCATGCCATTATGTTGTTCATTAATGATTGTAACCTGGGACAAATCCCCAAAAGATAAGATGCCTATAATTTCTCTACCGCGGTGGATACTGGCTTAGCCAGATTGTATTTTGTCACGTTGATTGTATTGTATGCTACGCATCACTTTTTGTATATTTATTGCATTTCTGTACACGTACACTGCTCAAAAAAATAAAGGGAACACTTAAACAACACAATGTAACTCTAAGTCATTCACACTTCTGTGAAATCAAACTGTCCACTTAGGAAGCAACACTGAGTGACAATCAATTTCACATGCTGTTGTGCAAATGGGATAGACAACAGGTGGAAATTATAGGCAATTAGCAAGACACCCCCAATAAAGGAGTGGTTCTGCAGGTGGTGACCACAGACCACTTCTCAGTTCCTATGCTTCCTGGCTGATGTTTTGGTCACTTTTGAATGCTGGCGGTGCTTTCACTCTAGTGGTAGCATGAGACGGAGTCTACAACCCACACAAGTGGCTCAGGTAGTGCAGCTTATCCAGGATGGCAATTAGCAAGACACCCCCAATAAAGGAGTGGTTCTGCAGGTGGTGACCACAGACCACTTCTCAGTTCCTATGCTTCCTGGCTGATGTTTTGGTCACTTTTGAATGCTGGCGGTGCTTTCACTCTAGTGGTAGCATGAGACGGAGTCTACAACCCACACAAGTGGCTCAGGTAGTGCAGCTTATCCAGGATGGCACATCAATGCGAGCTGTGGCAAGAAGGTTTGCTGTGTCTGTCAGCGTAGTGTCCAGAGCATGGAGGCGCTACCAGGAGACAGGCCAGTACATCAGGAGACGTGGAGGAGGCCGTAGGAGGGCAACAACCCAGCAGCAGGACCGCTACCTCCGCCTTTGTGCAAGGAGGAACAGGAGGAGCACTGCCAGAGCCCTGCAAAATGACCTCCAGCAGGCCACAAATGTGCATGTGTCTGCTCAAAAGGTCAGAAACAGACTCCATGAGGGTGATATGAGGGCCCGACGTCCACAGGTGGGGGTTGTGCTTACAGCCCAACACCGTGCAGGACACTTGGCATTTGCCAGAGAACACCAAGATTGGCAAATTCGCCACTGGCGCCCTGTGCTCTTCACAGATGAAAGCAGGTTCACACTGAGCACTTGTGACAGACGTGACAGAGTCTGGAGACGCCGTGGAGAAAGTTCTGCTGCCTGCAACATCCTCCAGCATGACCGGTTTGGCATTGGGTCAGTAATGGTGTGGGGTGGCATTTCTTTGGAGGCCCGCACAGCCCTCCATGTGCTCGCCAGAGGTAGCCTGACTGCCATTAGGTACCGAGATGAGATCCTCAGACCCCTTATGAGACCATATGCTGGTGCGGTTGGCCCTGGGTTCCTCCTAATGCAAGACAATGCTAGACCTCATGTGGCTGAAGTGTGTCAGCAGTTCCTGCAAGACGAAGGCATTTATGCTATGGACTGGCCCGCCCGTTCCCCAGACCTGAATCCAATTGAGCACATCTGGGACATCATGTCTCGCTCTATCCACCAACGTCACGTTGCACCACAGACTGTCCAGGAGTTGGCAGATGCTTTAGTCCAGGTCTGGGAGGAGATCCCTCAGGAGACCGTCCGCCACCTCATCAGGAGCATGCACAGGCATTGTAGGGAGGTCATACAGGCACGTGGAGGCCACACACACTACTGGGCCTCATTTTGACTTGTTTTAAGGACATTACATCAAAGTTGGATCAGCCTGTAGTGTGTTTTTCCACTTTAATTTTGAGTGTGACTCCAAATCCAGACCTCATTGGGTTGAAAAATTTGATTTCCATTTTTAATTTTTGTGTGATTTTGTTGTCAGCACATTCAACTATGTAAAGAACAAAGTATTTCAGAAGAATATTTAATTAATTCAGATCTAGGATGTCTTATTTTGGTGTTCCCTTTATTTTTTTGAGCAGTGTATATTTCAGTTCTCTGAAGAAGGCATCTTGCCGAAAACGTTCAGTAATTTTCTGCTGGATACCGGCTTGACTAATAAATATAGTACTTGAAGCAATCCGGTCGTGTACAGGAGTTTATTTTTTACTATTGTTGCTGGGCCTGGGAACCGTCTCCTGCTATCCAGAAAATACCCAAATTGATGTGTTACCTAACCCTTTACACAAATGAAGTACAATGTGTCACAAGAAAAAAAATCTCAGAATTGTTTGGATAAGTAAAAGAATTCCACAGTTATTACCACATAAAGTGACACATGTCAGATTTTCAAAAAATGGCCTGGACAGGAAGGTGATAACTGGCCCAGGGTAGAAGGGGTTAAACCGATAAGCAATACAGTTTGTTCACTGTACACTACTTGCTGATCGTTATATGTATGTGTATCCCTGTGTGTGTGTGTCCCTGTGTGTGTGTCTGTCTCTCCCTGTGTGTATTTGTGTGTATTTGACCGTCTCTGTGTGTGTGTGTCTGTCCATGTGTTTATTTGACTGTCCCTGTGTGTGTCTGTCCGTGTGTGTCTGTCCCTGTATGTATTTGACTGTCCAGGTGTGTGTCTTTGTGTGTGTGTGTCCCTGTGTGTGTCTGTCCCTGTGTGTGTGTGTGTGTGTCTCTCCCTGTGTGTGTGTCTGTCTCTCCCTGCGTGTGTGTCTGTCTCTCCCTGCATGTATTTGTATGTATTTGACTGTCTATGTGTGTGTGTCTGTCCCTGTGTGTGTCTGTGTCTGTCTGTCCCTGTGTTTGTATCTGTCCCTGTGTGTATTTGACCGTCCCTGTGTGTATTTGACCGTCCCTGTGTGTGTGTGTGTCTGTCCGTGTGTGTCTGTCCCTGTATGTATTTGACTGTCCAGGTGTGTGTCTTTGTATGTTTGTGTCCCTGTGTGTGTTTGTCCCTGTGTGTGCGTCCCTATGTATGTGTCTCTCCATGTGTGTGTCACCATCACTATTCTGACTCAGATTGTTGTAATAGCGATTTATCCCTAGTGAGACCTCTATGTCTGGCCTGTATAAGCAGATATAATCACTGCAGACAATCCTTATCAGATAGCTTGAACTCAATGCCTGGCCTGTATAAGCAGATATAATCACTGCGGACAATCCTTATCAGATAGCTTGAACTCAATGCCTGGCCTGTATAAGCAGATATAATCACTGCGGACAATCCTTATCAGATAGCTTGAACTCACCAACACCGAGTTTATCCGTGTAAGTTGCTTTATTCTGTAGCCAGATAACAGAGTACAGCAGAACAGATGGATTCTGGTATTGTGCGGTCAAAAGATGATGCTTTTGTAAGCTTACATGAGAATACATGTGTACCTGTTCAATGACTGGAGCAGTATGGAGAAACAGGAAGCGAGGTACACAGAAGAAGGGTGGAGCAATGAAATGAATGACATATCACAAACAGAAAAAGGCTACTTTTTTAAACGGATCCGTCAATAAAATGTCTAAACGGAGACAAACGGAAGCCATTCAGACGGATACGCTCAAATGGATCCGTCTGTATTGAGGATCCGTTTGTCACGTTCGTTTCCATTTTTGCATCCGTTTTGGAATGAGTAGCAATTAGTTTCCCCCCTCTTCATGTATTCAGATCCCCAAGGTTGTCATGCTGCTAAAATTTCTCCAGGGCTAACTTGTGGAAATTTAAAGATGGTCCGGTTTTAGCTTTGATCATGGACCACACCTTTCGGACTCTTGCACACGACTACATGCACTTAAAGATGTATAGTGTTCGTTAGCAGGCCATATGTCCCTGATCGTCATTGATCGTGCGTACGGGAGTACAGAGCATCATGATGCTGAACATGTTGTGCCGCAAACTGGGCTATTGTCCCGCACTCATATGATCTATTAGTGCTAGACAATAGCCCCGCGGGCAGCTCGACTTGCACAGAATCATTGTACACTATGGTGCTGTGTACTCTCGTGCGCACGATCAATGCCACTATGGGACCTATGGCCCGCTCACAGACCGTATGTCTCTGGGGGCATACAGTTGTGTGCAAGAGGCCTTAAAGGGGTTTTCTCATCTCAGACAATGGGGGCATACCGCTAGGATATGCCCACATTTTCTTATAGGTGCGGGTCCCACCGCTGGTACCCTCGCATATATTGAGAACGGAGCCAAGAAAGTGGATGAGGGCGCAATGCGCCGCCGCCCTCCATTCATTTCTATGGGAGAAGTGGCAAAATTAGTGGTCCTCTAGCAACAGTGCTCCCCGCTCCGTTCTCGATATAGGTGCGGGCCCTACCAATGGAACCCACACCTATCAGACAATGGGGGCATATTCAAGCAAAATCCCCCCATTGTCTATGTGAATACCCCTTTAACAACTATGTCCCTTGCGTGTCCCTTGTGGTAATCACACTAGTTATATTAGAGCGTCATCGGGAAATCATTAAACTGTAAAATTACAATTTATTAATGAAATCCTGATGATGACGATGGACCGTGACTCCCACAAGGGCTCATATGAAAGGGCACAAGATTAAACAATGAACAAGCATTTGCTTGTTCATTGTGCCAATCATAGGGTCTACGATCAATAAAGAGCCAAACGATAGCTGATTATTGATGGTCATGTTCATGGTTCTTCCAACATTGGCACTAATGCTGTTTTGAAATAAAAACTACCAAGGGTGTTACAAGAAACGCACAGTAGTGAGACTAGGGTAGTTTTAATTTCAACGCAGCTGTAGTGGCCAAGGTTACCCTGTACAGGACAATAAAAACAGACACAGTGAAGTAAACTATTTTTATTTTATTTTTTAAACAATAAAAAAAAAATCAAAATAAACATTTTTTTTTTTTTACAATTGTTCAAAATGGTGAGGGGAGGTGGACTGTCGTGGGGTTGAAGGACTGGGGCTGGCAATGGTAGCCCCCCTGTCCTGTTGATCTACTGATATGAAACTACGGGCCACAGAAAAGGATGCAGGGCGTAATTGTGGGCTGTGGAGAAAGGAAGGGTCTGAGGAGGAGGGGACCAGAGCATGTGTAGAGGTGGAGGAAGTTTGAAAAGAAGTAGAAGGAAAATACTGGGGAGAAGAAGAATAAGAGACAGAAGGCAACACATGCTCGGGGGGGTGGGAAGGGAAAGGTTGGCGGTACTGTCCACTGGTGTGGGATGGGGGGTAGGTGTGGGATGGGGGATAGGTGTGCAATGGGGGGGGGGGGGTTGGGGGCCGGTGCATGATTTGCCATGACTTGCCATGACCCGTTCTCTACCATGATCTTAAACTCATGCAACTGCTCGGGCGTCATTGAGTCCATCAAACTGATCATGCTTAGCCCATAATGGTAGTTTGGACTGCGTTGAATCGCCAACTCCACCCCCTCCCAGCGGCGAATCAAGTCAGCACTAAACTCCTTCTGATGTAAGGCAAAACCTTCTAGAGCCTCAGAAACGACCTCTACAAGGTTTGCATAATCAGTTCAATTTGGCCTACCGGATCTCTGCCTGCTCACCAGGGATCTCAAATTTTGGCGAAAACCAAAGAGGCTCTGTTGAGCGGAGGGATCCAGTAGGGAACCCTGATTATCCTGAGCCGATACATGAGGGACAGGAGGGCTGGCGCTGGCGATCTGTTCCGGTTCCGCCTCAGGAGGTTGTTAAGGCTCCCGAGTGCTGCTGGCACTTCTGTAGGAAAAAAAAAAAAGGAAAGAATTGTCCTTTAAATAAAACATTGATGTTCTATGCTATGTCTACCTTATACCATAGGGGGCTGGCCAAAACAGGGGAGCCCAACGCTCTGCTGTCTCAGACAGCCCCTTACACTCAGACGGAGAGAACAGTTGTCCCTCTGACTGTAGGAGGCTGGCCAAAACAGGGGAGCCAAACGCTCCGCTGTCTCAGACAGCCCCTTTAAAAAAATTTTTTTTACAGTTGTTAAAAATATTTACCTTCTTGGTGCCATTGCCTTTCGTAGGAATGTATGTGGTCCCTGAGGTTCCTCCGGAGCCACTCGTGGCCTGAACCTCCTTGTTAAAATCCCTTCTGTAGCGGTCTTGGATAGATCGCCAACGCGTGGTAACCAGTTTGATTATAGAAAAAAAACACAAAAATAAAATTTAGCAGGATGTAAGGAAAAGAACAATATTAATGTATTAAAATACATATTTTTGTACTTACCATATTTCTCCTGAGCCGCCGCATTTAGATCCCCCCAGGTGTCAAAAATTTGCGAACAGATGTCCCTCCAGAGCCGCTGGGTCAGATGATGATCAGTGTGGTGGCGGTCGGAGTGGTCCCATATTGATGGACGCACCTCCACCAGTTGGATGAGGAGCAGGTTATCTATGGTAGGAACCCCAAGCTCCTCATCTTCCCTGGTGGAGCCTCTGGAACCCTGAAAAAAAGGAAATACTAAATTAACCGTAAATCCTAATACAAAATGCAAATTAAAACTACTTAATCAAGACTTACACGTCTATGACCACCACGCTCATTCCCACGGACTCTGGAGGTGACAGGGGGATCTTCGCTGGCGGCTCTAGGTGCAGATTGTGCTGAAACAAAAACAAAAAATGTTTTAAACAGAATGTATTTAACTAAAAATAAAAAATATAATATATATATACACTAACTTGACAGCCTCGGTCCGGCTTGGTCCACCTCCCCTGGACGCTGGCGATTCCAGCACTGGTGAGCGAGCCCCAGCAGGTGAGCTGGCCATAGCTGGAGAGCCCTCCGCTGATGATGATGACGAAATCTATAATAAGAGCACATACTGATTAATGCAACGAATCAAACTCCAAGTGTTGATTTTATACTTGCCGGCCACTGAATACGGCGGCGCCTTCTGGTTGGGTTTTTCCAATCGATGCTTGTCTTCATTTTTATTTTTTATTTTTTTATTTTTAATTTTCAAAAGCTTTATTTGTAAAAGCAGGAATACATATTAAAGTAGGCGCATAGGAGGGTGATGACAAACCTCCATGCGCTAACAAATGAATTAACCGCTTTACGTCCGCCAATAGGATATAAACGTCCTATGGGTGGACGTCTATTTCTGAACGGACGTTCCAGAACGTCTTTTCAGAAAGTACAGCTGCACGCTAATCGTGCAGCTGCTGATCGGGTTGCCCGCTGTCAGTGACAGCAGGGCAACCCTAAGACAAGGCAGGGACAGTGCCCAGGTGTCCCTGCCTTCTAGATCGCTGCAGACACAGCGCTCACCGAGCGCTGTGTCTGCAGAGAAGGAAGCGCTATGCGCTTCCTGTTCCGGCCCGGCGGTCATGTGACCGCCGTGACCGGAGTGTGCAGGAGCTGTGTGAGGTCTCTCAGAGACCTCGATCAGCCCTGCTGTGAGGCTGTACAGCGCAGGATTGCTGCTGTACAGCCTCTATAGGGGTGCATTTGTCCTGTAGCTGGGGCTACTATGTCAGCCCCAGTTACAGGAGAAATCAACAGTGAAAAAAAATAAAAAAAGTGAAGCAAATGTCCCCCAGAGGTCTTGTATGACCTTATGGGGGACGAAAAGTGTAAAATAAAAAAAATAAAAGGTTGAAAATAAAAAAAAGTTTCACATGTAAAAAAAAAGTCCCTAAGTAAGGAATAAAAAAAAAAGTTAAAAATAGAAAAAATAAAAAAAGTATACATATTAGGTATTGCCGCGTCCGTAAAAACCAGCTCTATAAAAATATCACATGACCTAACCCCTCGGGTGAACACCGTAAAAAAAAAAAAATAAATAACTGTGTCAAAACAAGCAATTTTTGTCACCTTGCATCACAAAAGGTGCAACACTAAGTGATCAAAAACGCGTATGTCCCACAAAATAGTACCAATAAAACCGTCACCTCATTCCGCAAAAAATGAGCCCCTACATAAGAAAATCTCTCAAAAAATAAAAAAACTATAGCTCTCAGAACATGGACACATTAAAACATAATTTTTTTGTTTCAAAAATGCTATTATTGTGTAAAACTTTAATAAATGAGAAAAAGTATACATATTGGGTATCGCCACGTCCGTAACAATCTTCTCTATAAAAATGTCACTTGACTGAACCCCTCAGGTGAACGCTGTAAAAATAAATAAATAGAAACTGTGCTAAAACAACCAATTTTTTGGTCACCTTGCCCCATAGTGTTATAATGAATGATCAAAAAATCATATGTACCCAAAAATAGTACTAATAAAACTGGCACCTTATCCCCTAGTTTCCAAAATGGGGTCACTTCTTGGGAGTTTCTACTGTAAGGGTGCATCAGGGGGCTTCAAATGGGACATGGCATTTAAAAACCATGTGGAGTTCCTTTTCTTCTGCCGTGTGCCCATACAGCAGTTTATGACCACATGTGGGGTGTTTCTGTAAACCGCAGAATCTGGGTAATAAATATTGAGTTTTGTTTGGCTGTTAACCATCGATGTGTTAAAGAAAAAAATTGATTAAAATGGAAAATCTGCCAAAAAAGTGAAATTTAAAAATTTGATCTCCATTTTCCTTTAATTCTTGTGGAACGCCTAAAGGGTTAACAAAGTTTGTAAAATCGGTTTTGAATACCTTGAGGGGTGTAGTTTCTACAATGGGGTCATTTATGGGGGTATCCACTATGTAGGCCCCACAAAGTGACTTCAGACCTGAACTGGTCCTTAAAAAGTGGGTTTTGGCAATTTTCTTAAAAATTTGAAGAATTGCTTCTAAACTTCTAAGCCTTCTAACGTCCTAAAAAAATAAAATGACATTTCCAAAATGATGCCAACATAAAGTAGACATATGGGGAATGTTAAATAATAAATATTTTGAGGTATCACTTTCTGTTTTAAAAGCAGAGAAATTGAAATTTAGAAAATTGCGAATTTTTCAAATTTTTGGGTAAATTTGGGATTTTTTCATAAATAAAGGTGAAATATTTTGACTCAAATTTATGACTATCATGAAGTACAATGTGTCACGAGAAAACAATCTCTGAATGACTTGGATAAATAAAGGCGTTCCAAAGTTATTACCACATAAAGTGAGATATGTCAGTTTTGCAAAATTTGGCCTGGTCAGGAAGGGGGCAAATGGCCCAGATGGCAAGTGGTTAACAAATCAACAATAGTATGATATGTTAAAGATCGCGAGGCAATTGAGACAAAACAACAAATTGCATAAAGTAATAGCGTGATAAAATAAAATCTGATATTCGGGCGATTGTCCAAATTACAATAGAGAGAGTCCGTATCTGGTCTATGATAAGATATCCATACATGTACCTGATAGCAATATAAAATCACTATATAGCGGTTAGAGAAACTAGAAAAACTAGAGAAGGCCCCAGAAGAAGAGAAGAGAAAACCTCCGATAGTTATCGATCTTTAAAGAGGACCTTTCACCAGAATAAAGTATCTAAACTCACTAAACAGACGTGTAGAGCGGCAGGTTCCCCTGGGTGGAGCCTAACTATGAACATACCGGAGGCTATAACCGGAGAACGGAGCGGCGCCCAGGTATAACAGTAAGTGCAGGGGGATCCCTGGGCGCCGCTCTACACGTCTATATAGTCAGTTTAGATACTTTATTCTGGTGAAAGGTCCTCTTTAAGCCCTCTATAAGCTTCGCATGCAATCCAAGTGGCCCTAAATTTACTAATAGATCTACAGTCCCAATTAGAAATTTCTTCGAGCCTATATATTTGATCCACTCTGGAACACCATTTTTCAATAGAAGGGGTGTCAGGCGAAAGCCAGTGGAGTGGAATTAAAAATCTAGCTGCATTAATTAAGTGTCTAAAAAGGCCTAAATTGGGAATCTTCTTAGTTGTGGGTATAAATTTAAAAAAGCCATCTCCAGCTGAGAGGTGAGAGAGGACCCACAGACTTGGTTGCAGATCTCAAATATCTGTTTCCACCAATCTCTCAAGGGAGGACATTCCCACCAAATGTGTAGAAAGGAGCCTCTAGACCAGGCATCCTCAAACTGCGGCCCTCCAGCTGTTGTAAAACTACAACTCCCACAATGCCATGCTGTAGGCTGATACCTGTAGGCTGTTCGGGCATGCTGGGAGTTGTAGTTTTGCAACAGCTGGAGGGCCGCAGTTTGAGGATGCCTGCTCTAGACTTTGAGCATCTCCAGCATGTATCTGAAGCAGACGATGAGTATAAGCACATTTTATCTGGAGTTTTATACCATCTGGCTACCACTTTGTAACAGTTTTCCTGTATTCTGACGCATCTTGACGCTCTGTGTGGGGAAGTCAATATTTGGTCTATGTCTTGTCTGGAAAACGTTCTCTTCAGATCCCTTTCCCAGAGTCTAATGAACGCCGGGGTAAAGAGAGCATCCGGAGCTCTTAATTTATCATAAAGTTGGGAGATTAATTTGGTTGGGGTCTGGGTACACTCAAGAAGACTTTTAAGACTTCTAATATTTAGTTGGAGGTATGAACGTATAAATAGTAAAGGAGAGGCATTTGTGTGAAAATAATTGAGCTTGGTCCTCAGATCCACTAAGGAGTACAAGTGGGAGTCAACCAGTATGTCTCTAACAGGGGTTGTGGAGTTTTTAATTGATCCTACCACGCTATCTAACAATGCTTTAGGGGCGACATTCATGATGTCTCTGATTTGTAAGGTTATCGAGGGAAAAGGTATATAATGTTGTGTACCTTTTGAGCCCTCTCCAAACAGCAAAGGTGGCTTTCATTACCGAAGATGCAAGTGGGGGTAAGGTTTGGTCTGTTTTGTGGTCTAACAGAAAGGCTCTAAATGTGCTGACCAGTAGTGATGAGCGGCAGGGGCAATATTCGAATTCGCGATATTTCGCGAATATTTGGGCGAATATTCGCCATATATTCGAGAATTTGCGAATTCATGATCTCCAGGCATTTATTTTCTTGATTGCGAAAATTTACATAAAATGCGCGTAAAATATGAGCATAAAAAATTTGCATGAACAGTTATTTTAAAAAAATCTAATATTCGCAATTACGAATATATTTAGCGATATTCTAAATATTCACGAATTCTCGAAGTGCCGATATTCGCGATTAAAATACGCAATTCGAATATTCGTGATCAACACTACTGACCAGTAGAGCTTGTTCCATAGGGACCCACAATTTGTGGGGAGGTTCCCTCAACCAGTCTATTACTCTAGTTAGAAGAATTGCTTTCCCATATAATTCTGGGTCAGGAAGGGCAATACCCCCCCCCCCATTTTTTTGCTCTGTTCAGAGACTTATACGAAAGTCTAGGTCTCTTATTAAGCCAAATGAATGAGCTAAAAAGAGATCTCACTTTTTTATAGAAAAGGGAGGGAACCTGTATGGGGAGAACCTGTTGTAAATAGGTTAACTTAGGAAGGATTAGTGAGGCCAGGATGTTCTTCCTCCCAAACCATGATAGAATTGGGATATCCAAGTCGTTAATTAGTTTAGTAATTTCCTAACAGGGGATTATAGTTCAAGTTGAACCATTGAGATGGGTCAGTACTGATCTTGACCCCGAGGTATGTCAGGAAAGGGGCTGTCCAGTTGAAGGGAGATGCCTGGGCCAACTTTTGTTTTGTCAAGGCAGATAATCCTGAGCAGATGACAAGCGATTTGCTGTGATTAACTTTAAAGTTGGTGCAAAGTCCATAGTTTTCCAGATGTTGATAAATCCTAGGAAGCGCGGACTCTGGGTTGCTAATCATAACAAGCATATCATCAGCAAATGCTGCTGTCTTATGTTCCTGATCTCCAAGTGTGATACCTTTAATAGCGGTGTCTTTCCTAATAGTTTGTAGGAGGGGCTCTAGCGTCAAAACAAATAAAAGGGGGGACAGGGGACAACCCTGCCTAGTGCCGTTCCTAATGCTGAATGGGATGAGATTGTGCTGTTAACTGAAATATAGGCGGAGGCATTAGTGTACATAGCGTCTATAGCGTACGTGAAGGCACTCAGGAAATTCTGAGATGAAAGAACCTGTTTCATGAAGGACCAATTGACTCTATCAAAGGCTTTTTCGGCATCTGTACTGAGTAGAACCACAGGGAGTGATTTTTTATTTACATAATGTAAAATGTTTAGGACTCTCGCCGTATTATCTTTACCTTCTCTGCCTTTGACAGCCCACTTGGTCCCTATGAATAAGTGAAGGGAGGATTTTTGCTAGTCTATTTGCTAGCAATTTGGCTAGAAATGTTAAGTCAATGTTGAGAAGGGAGATGGGTCTGAAATTTGGACATTGGGTGTGGTCTTTGCCTTCCTTCGGGATAAGGATTATATGGGCCTTGGTCATATCTGCTGAGAGGGGAGTGTTCGATAGGGCAGCATTATATATCGGAAGTAGATGAGAGATCAAGGTGTCCAGGAAGGTTAAATAGTAGGGAGTGGGAAGGCCATCTGGGCCTGGGCTCTTTCCATTGGGGGACTGTCTTATGACCTCAACTAGTTCCTTCTTGGTAAATGGGTCTTGGAGAGATAATTTGGCCTCTTCTGATAAATTTGGGAGTGTTAAATCCTTTAAGAAGGAGTTGCTTGGGTTACTTTTTTGAGTGGAGTTAACAGACTTTTGAGAGGGGTCTATATTATATAAGGCCTCAAAGAAGTCTCTAAATTGAGACGCAATTTTTGTGGGGTCGAATATCCAAGAGCCTGAAGGTCTTTTAGTTTATGGACGTAGTTATCCTGTTTTCTTTTTTTAATTCTCTGGGTGACAAATTTCGACGCTTTATTGCCATGTGCAAATATCTTTTGTTGGGAGTGCAGATAATATTTAGCCGAGGCCGTATTTAGTAAGTTTTTGAGGGAGAATCTAAGGGTACTAAGTTCCTCTAGATGTGAACTTATAAGCGAGCGTTTATGTAAACTTTCTAGATGCTTGTCTTCTTTGATGACATCTGTACGCAACATAATACCAGACAAAATGCAGATAACGTTAAAGGAACTTGTTTAGAGCACTATTTCCAGATATATCAACAATTTTTTTTTTTTTAACCACCTCAGCCCCCAGTGCTTAAACACCCTGAAAGACCAGGCCACTTTTTACACTTCTGACCTACACTACTTTCACCGTTTATTGCTCGGTCATGCAACTTACCACCCAAATTAATTTTACCTCCTTTTCTTCTCACTAATAGAGCTTTCATTTGGTGGTATTTCATTGCTGCTGACATTTTTACTTTTTTTGTTATTAATCGAAATTTTCCGATTTTTTATTTTTTTTGCAAAAAAATGACATTTCACTTTCAGTTGTAAAATTTTGCAAAAAAAACAAGATCCATATATAAATTTTGCTCTAAATTTATTGTTCTACATGTCTTTGATAAAAAAAAAAATGTTTGGGTAAAAAAAAAAAATGGTTTGGGTAAAAGTTATATCGTTTACAAACTATGGTACAAAAATATGAATTTCCGCTTTTTGAAGCAGCTGTGACTTTCTGAGCACCTGTCATGTTTCCTGAGGTTCTACAATGCCCAGACAGTACAAACACCCCACAAATGACCCCATTTCGGAAAGTACACACCCTAAGGTATTCGCTGATGGGCATAGTGAGTTCATAGAACTTTTTATTTTTTGTCACAAGTTAGCGGAAAATGATGATTTTTTTTTATTTTTTTCTTACAAAGTCTCATATTCCACTAACTTGTGACAAAAAATAAAAAGTTCTATGAACTCACTATGCCCATCACAAAATACCTTGGGGTCTCTTATTTCCAAAATGGGGTCACTTGTGGGGTAGTTATACTGCCCTGGCATTCTAGGGGCCCAAATGTGTGGTAAGGAGTTTGAAATCAAATTCTGTAAAGAATGACCAGTGAAATCCGAAAGGTGCTCTTTGGAATATGGGCCCCTTTGCCCACCTAGGCTGCAAAAAAGTGTCACACATCTGGTATCTCTGTATTCAGGAGAAGTTGAGGAATGTGTTTTGGGGTGTCTTTTTACATATACCCATGCTGGGTGAGATAAATATCTTGGTCAAATGCCAACTTTGTATAAAAAAATGTGAAAAGTTGTCTTTTGCCAAGATATTTCTCTCACCCAGCATGGGTATATGTAAAATGACACCCCAAAACACATTCCCCAACTTCTCCTGAATACGGAGATACCAGATGTGTGACACTTTTTTGCAGCCTAGGTGGGCAAAGGGGCCCATATTCCAGTGATTGCTTGGCCAGAACGCGTCTTCGGATGCTCTATAGCTATCAGTCATAGTCAGGGAGAGCTGGAGAGCAGAAGGGAGAGATAGTGTAGGCAGTGAAAGGAATATTGTAGTGTTTATTCTTGCTATAGACCCAAAAGTCCTTTTAAGCACTATTGTATCTGGCAGCAATATATATTTTTAGCACAACCTGCACTAAAGAGTTTGCAATTGTTTGGCCGCTGCAGACAGCGACATTATCTGCGCTACATCTCCTGTCCAACCTAAATATATCTGTGACATCCATTGTACTTTTTCCATAGACGGTGTCCGCTGCGGACAGTTTCATTACCTGCGCTACATCTCCTGTATAACGTTTGTGTATCCGAAATATCAGTGACATTCAGTCAAATTTTTTTGCTGCTCTTGGCAGCGACATTACCTGCTGTCAAGGCCAATAAGATAATGGGTTGCATCAAAAGGGGCATAGATGCCCGTGATAAGAACATAGTCCTACCACTTTACAAATCACTAGTCAGACCACACATGGAATACTGTGTACAGTTCTGGGCTCCAGTGAACAAGGCAGACATAGCAGAGCTGGAGAGGGTCCAGAGGAGGGCAACTAAAGTAATAACTGGAATGAGGCAACTACAGTACCCTGAAAGATTATCAAAATTAGCGGTTATTCACTTTAGAAAAAAGACGACTGAGGGGAGATGTAATTACTATGTATAAATATATCAGGGGTCAGTACAGAGATCTCTCCCATCATCTATTTATCCCCAGGAATGTGACCGTGACGAGGGGACATCTTCTGCGTCTGGAGGAAAGAAGGTTTGTACACAAACATAGAAGAGGATTCTTTACAGTAAGAGCAGTGAGACTATGGAGCTCTCTGCCTGAGGAGGTGGTGATGGTGAGTACAATAAAGGAATTCTAGAGGGGCCTGGAGGTATTTCTGGAGCTTAATAATATTACAGGCTATAGCTACTAGAGAGTTGATCCAGGGAGTAGTGATGTCCCGAACTATTCGCGGGCGAACAGTTCACGGCGAACATAGCTTGTTCGCGTTCGCCGCAGCGGGCGAACATATGCGATGTACGGTCCGCCCCCTATTCGTCATTATTGTGTAAACTTTGACCCTGTACCTCACAGTCAGCAGACACATTCCAGCCAATCAGCAGCAGACCCTCCCTCCCAGACCCTCCCACCTCCTGGACAGCATCCATTTTAGATTCATTCGGAAGCTGCATTCTTAGTGAGAGGAGGGACAGTGCTGCTGCTGCTGCTGCTGATTTAATAGGGAAAAGCGTTAGCTAGGGCAGTGTTCTGTGTCCACAGACTCATCTGCTGTAAGGACAGCGTCCTGACAGCACCCCAAAAAGCCCAAAAGTTTGGACACACCTTCTCATTTAAAGAGCTTTCTTTATTTTCATGACTATGAAAATTGTAGATTCACACTGAAGGCATCAAAACTATGAATTAACACATGTGGAATTATATACATAACAAACAAGTGTGAAACAACTGAAAATATGTCATATTCTAGGTTCTTCAAAGTAGCCACATTTTGCTTTGATTAATGCTTTGCACACTCTTGGCATTCTCTTGATAAGCTTCAAGAGGTAGTCCCCTGAAATGGTTTTCACTTCACAGGTGTGCCCTGTCAGGTTTAATAAGTGGGATTTCTTGCCTTATAAATGGGGTTGGGACCATCAGTGGCCATCATTACTTTAAAAAATGAAGGTCAGTCAGTCAGCCAAAAAATTGGGAAAACTTTGAAAGTAAGGGCTATTTGACCATGAAGGAGAGTGATGGGGTGCTGCGCCAGATGACCTGGCCTCCACAGTCACCGGACCTGAACCCAATCGAGATAGTTTGGGGTGACCTGGACCGCAGAGTGAAGGCAAAAGGGCCAACAAGTGCTAAGCATCTCTGGGAACTCCTTCAAGACTGTTGGAAGACCATTTCAGGGGACTACCTCTTGAAGCTCATCAAGAGAATGCCAAGAGTGTGCAAAGCAGTACTCAAAGCAAAAGGTGGCTACTTTGAAGAACCTAGAATATTACATATTTTCAGTTGTTTCACACTTGTTTGTTATGTATATACTTCCACATGTGTTAATTCATAGTTTTGATGCCTTCATAGTCATGAAAATAAAGAAAACTCTTTGAATGAGAAGGTGTGTCCAAACTTTTGGTCTGTACTGTATATATTGCAGTTGCCTGCCTGTGTGTGAGAGGCTGCAGGCTCACAGACTGTACTGTGTGCACACCATTCATACAGGGTGTCACAGACAGTACCTTGCAGATAAAAAAAAGCCAATTTATTTTTTCTCTGTGATATAATCGCAGTTGCCAGACAGTGAGAGGCTGCAGGCTCACAGACTGGACTGTGTCCACTGGCCAGGCCACCAGTTATACCGTTACAGGGTGTCACACTCACAATACCTTGCAGAAATAAAAAGCCAATTTATTTTTTCTATGTGATATAATCGAAGTTGCCAGACAGTGAGAGGCTGAAGACTCAGACTGTACTGTGGCCACTGGCCAGGCCACCACTACCGTTACAGGGTGTCACAATACCTTGCATATAAAACTAAAGTCAATTTATTATTTCTCTGTAATAAATATAATCGCAGTTGCAAGCCAGTGTGTCAGGCCCACACAGACTGTACTGTGCCCACTGCCCGCCACTTATATAGGGTGGCACAGTAGCTTGCACGCATAGTACCACTTATCTAAAAAAAAAAAGGACAGGCAGAGGCAGGCCACCCCGCAGGGGCCGTCGTGGTCGTGATGCTGTGATTTCCACTGGCCCTGGAATAATGCCCAGTGTTCAGAGGCCACGTACCCTGAACCCGAAAAATTCGGAGAAAATAGTTGACTGGCTTACACAGAACACCCAATCTTCAACAGCTTCCGCTAAGAACCTTGACGCACCATCCTCCTCCAGCTCAGCTTCGGTCACCTGCTCTCAAGTTACCACTCTCCCGCCCGCCGCCACCACCACCACAGCCACCACAGCCGCTTCACTTGATCCGTCAGAGGAGTTATTTACACATCAGTTGGATGAAATTAGTGATGCGCAACCATTATTGCCAGAGGATGGAGATAACAGGGATATGTCTCAGTCAGGCAGCATTACACACATGGACGTACAGTGTGATGATGATGATGATGTTGTTGTACCCGCTGCTGCTTCCTTTGCTGAGGTGTCAGATACAAGTGTAGTGGTTGATGATGACGATGTGTCCGTGGATGCCACGTGGTTGCCTGCTCGAAGAGAAGAAGAACAGGGGGAAAGTTCAGATGGGGAGACAGAGAGGAGGAGGAGTCGAGTTGGAAGCAGGGGGAGGTCATCGCAAGGAGCTAGTGGCACAGTCAGACAGCATGTATCGGCACCCAGGGTCAGCCAGACAGCACGCCAATCAACACATGCTGTTGCCACCACCAGAATGCCTTTATTGCAAAGCTCAGCAGTGTGGCATTTTTTTTGTGTGTCTGCCTCTGATAACAGCAATGCCATTTGCAACCTGAGCCAAAAGAAACAGAGTCGTGGGAAGTCCAACACCCACCTCGGTACAACTGCTTTGCGAAGGCACATGATCGCACATCACAAACGCCTATGGGATCAACACATGAGTACAAGCAGCACACAAACTCAAAGCCGCCATCCTCCTCCTGGTCCAGCATCTTCAGCAACGTCAACCACTGCTGTCCTCTTTGCCCCCTCTCAACCATCCGCCACTCCGTCTCTCACCTTGAGCAGTTCCTGCTCATCTGCCCACAGTCAGGTGTCTGTCAAGGACATGTTTGAGCGTAAGAAGCCAATGTCACAAAGTCACCCCCTTGCCCGGCATCTGACAGCTGGCTTGACAGAACTCTTAGCCCGCCAGCTTTTACCATACCAGCTGGTGGAGTCTGAGGCCTTCAAAAAATTTGTCGCTATTGGGACACCACAGTGGAAGGTACTCGGACGAATTATTTTTTCAAAAAAGGCAATCCCAAACCTCTACTCTGTTATTGAAAAGGAAGTCATGGCATCTCTGGCATACAGTGTTGGGGCAAGGGTCCATCTGACCACTGATACCTGGTCTGCAAAGCACGGTCAGGGCAGGTATATCACCTACACTGCGCATTGGGTCAACCTGCTGACGGCTGAGAAGCATGGATTGCGTGGCTCTGCAGCGGAGTTGGTGACACCGCCACGACTTGCAGGCAGGCCTACTGCCACCTCCTCTACTCCTCCTACTCCATCCTCTTCCATAACCTCCTCGGCTGAGTCCTCTTCTGCTGCGGCGTCTGGCTGCACATCAACTGAATCTCCCCAGCTCCCCAGGGGCTATTCCACACCCCGGATACGACAGTGTCACGCTGTCTTGGGGTTGACTTGCCTGAAAGCAGAGAGCCACACCGGACCAGCACTCCTGTCTGCCCTGAACGCACAGGTGGATCAGTGACTGACCCCGCACCAACTGGAGATCGGCAAAGTGGTGTGTGACAATGGAAGCAATTTGTTGGCGGCATTGAATTTGGGCAAGTTGTCACATGTGCCGTGCATGGCACATGTGTTGAATCTCATCGTACAACGCTTTGTGTCTAAGTACCCAGGCTTACAGGACGTCCTCAAGCAGGCCAGGAAGGTGTGTGGCCATTTCAGGCATTCCTACACGGCCATGGCGCACTTTTCCGATATTCAGCGGCGAAACAACATGCCAGTGAGGCACTTGATTTGCGACAGCCCGACATGTTGGAATTCAACACTCCTGATGTTCGACCGCCTGCTCCAACAAGAAAAAGCCATCAACGAGTATTTGTATGACCGGGGTGCTAGGACAGCCTCTGCGGAGCTGGGAATTTTTTTGCCATGTTACTGGACGCTCATGTGCAATGCCTGTAGGCTCATGTATCCTTTTGAGGAGGTGACAAACCTAGTCAGTCGCACCGAAGGCACCATCAGCGACCTCATCCCATTTGTTTTCTTCCTGGAGCGTGCCCTGCGAAGAGTGGTGGATCAGGCTGTAGATGAGCGTGAAGAGGACGAGTTGTGGTCACCATCACCACCAGAAACAGCCTTGTCATCATCGCTTGCCGGACCTGCGGCAACGCTTGAAGAGGAGTATGAGGAAGAGGAGTCAGAGGAGGAATGTGGCTTTGAGGAGGAGGAAGACCAACCACAGCAGGCATCCCAGGGTGCTCATTGTTGTCACCTATCTGGGACCTGTGGTGTTGTACGTGGCTGGGAAGAAGAACAGACCATCAATGACATCAGTGAGGACGAGGAATGGGAAATGAGTAGCTCGGCATCCAACCTTGTGCAAATGGGGTATTTCATGCTGTCATGTCTGTTGAGGGACCCTCGTATAAAAAGGATGAAGGAGAACGACCTGTACTGGGTGGCCACGCTACTAGACCCCCGGTATAAGCAGAAAGTGGCGGAAATGTTACCAAATTACCGAAAGTCGGAAAGGATGCAGCAGTTCAAAACCAAACTAGAAAAATATGCTTTACACAGCTTATAAGGGGGATGTCACAGCACAACGGGAATCTAACTGGGGAAGAGGTAAAAGTAATCCTCCTCCTACCACGACCACGGCGGCAAGGACAGGACGCTTTACAGATGTGTTGTTGATGGAGGACATGCAGAGCTTTTTCAGTCCTACACATCGCCACAGACCTTTGGGATCCAGCCTTAGAGAACGACTCAACCGACAGGTAGCAGACTACCTCGCCTTAACTGCAGATATCGACACTCTGAGGAGCGATGAACCCCTTGACTACTGGGTGTGCAGGCTTGGCCTGTGGCCTGAGCTATCCCAGTTTGGGATAGAACTACTGGCCTGCCCCGCTTAAAGTGTCCTGTCAGAAAGGACCTTCAGTGCAGCAGGAGGCATTGTCACTGACAAGAGAAGTCTCCTCGGTCAAAAAAGTGTTGATTACCTCACCTTCATTAAGATGAATGAGGCATGGATCCCGAAGGGACTGACAGTGGGGGATACGTTTGACTAACAAAAGGCCTGATGACTTGCCTTGGCCTCAAAATGGTCCCCACGCTGCTGTATTTAATGTCTGCATACCGGATGACTTTCGTGAATTCTCCGCCACCAACTAGGGTTCAAGCCGCAATGTTTTAGTCACCTTTCTGCCTGGAAAACATCAATTTTTCCGCCAGCTGCTACAACAGCGGCTGCAACAATACCATTGTTTTTCAGGCATGTGTACATGCTGTCACGAGTTGGAGGTCCCAGGAGAAACCACCGTGTCGTCAAGCAATAAACAAACGGAAATCAGGTACAGACACATAAGAGTTTATTGCACAAACAAAAACCCAGGGAAGGCAGCACAGACAAAACACGAGCTCTATGTACCGTCAGCACAGTGGGAGAAAACCCCCACTGCGCCACTGTCTAGTAATACTCCAGAGGGGCGTGACTAAGCAACTCCTGGTATTCACTAGGGCTCCAGATGGTAGGGTTAGAATTTGCAGCAGGAAGTTGCCAGGGTCCACTCTGGAGCGTGAACTAGACAGTGACAGCAGGAACGAATGGACAACAGGTACCAGAAGGTACCGACGGCACATAGGCATACATAACAGACAGGCAAATACAAACAGGGCAACTAATAACACAATCAGGAGTACATAGCAAGGAAACAGGAGTGACAATGAGCAGAGAAGGACTTGCTCCACCAGTAGTAAACTGCATGGCCTTGCGCATTGCACTCTGCTGCAAAGAAAGGTGCAGCAAGGGCTTGCTGAACAGAGACATATAACATAACAAACATAACTGGCAGAACAGATAACAGAAACATAGGAAAGAGAACATCAAAGAGGACGGGAATGAACAAGTAGGAAACCCACAGAGCACAGACAGACAGACACGGATCCCATGGGTCAGCAGCATGGGAGAGTGAGTACAAACAGGAGCAGGACAAGACAACACACACAAGGAGAGCTGACACAGAACTGAGGAAACCTCAGCCTTATATACAGGTTCCATGGGTGCAGCAGAGAGGCCACACCCATGGAGCAGACAGAGGATTAACTCCAAATAGGAACACAGGGAGTTAACCCATAAAGAACCACAAATAACACAGGAACGAAACTTCAGCGAGGAGCGCCGAACGAGCAAGGACGGAAGGTCACAGTCAGAGGTAACGACTGTGACACATGCCTAATTTTTCTGGCCTCTGGTGCTGCACTGTGGCTGCAAAAACAAAACAAAAAAAAAGGCACATACATGTGTCAATTCCCCTTTGTGATCGTTACCTTGTCGTGATGAAGGGGCTTGCGTATCACAATGAAGCGATCATCACCTCTATGAGTGTGTTGGCAATGTTGCCACACCCCAGATGATAAGGCCGTTGCTTCATTATGATCAGACCAAAAGCGATCGGCTGGATAATTTTTCATAGAAAAAACATTAATTTTCTTTTTTTTTCTTTTTTTTTTTAAAGTTGTATGGGTTTTTAATACATAAAATAAAAAAATCATAATAAAGTCTCATAATAGTTTATTAGAAATAATGCAGACAATTTAAAATATCCCCATCAATTCCAATACAAAGCAAGTACAGAGCTCAGAACTAAATTATTTCAGGATGTCGTTAATTCGACAATGGTTAATCAATTCGACACACGTCCCCGAATAGGGGACATAACAGAGATTAAACTTATAGGAATAGTACTAGTTAAAGGGAGTCTGTCACCAGATTGTGACCTAATAGACCGCTTACATAGCGCTCTAGCATAGCAGTCTATGATTCTAATGGTACCTTTGATGATTGCTTGTGAAGTTCCCCCAAGGCAAAAACAGACTTTTATTCATATGTAATTCAGGGCTCGCAAGTGCCCAGGGCGGAGTTCACCTAGTTGGAGGCCAGGCTGTTCTGCCTCTTTTCGTCATATCCCCGCCCCAGCCTCTTCCTCTGCCCGCCCCGCTCTTCCTTTGCGTCCTCCTTCTCTGCAGCGAGATCCCGCGCCTGCACTATCCATTGCTTGGCCGGGGCATGCTCACTGCGATGCCCATTGTGGGTGTCTCTTGTCCGCCTCCTCGCCGCTGTTTCTCGCCGTTGGCTGGCGCATGCGTAGTAGCTACTGCGATGCCGTGCCCACAATGGGCATCACAGTGCGCATGCCCCGGCCAAGCAATGCATAGTGCAGGCGCGGGATCTCGCTGCAGAGAAGGAGGACGCAAAGGAAGATCTGGGCGGGCAGAGGAAGAGGCTGGGGCGGGGATATGACCAAAAGAGGCAGAACAGCCTGGGCTCCAACGAGGTGAACGCACTTGCAAGCCCTAATTTACATATGAATAAAAGTCCGTTTTTGCCTTGGGGGAACTTCACAAGCAAACATCAAAGGTACTATTAGAATCATAGACTGCTATGCTAGAGCGCTATGTAAGCGGTCTATAAGGTCACAATCTGGTGACACTCCCTTTAAGACACCACTCATATAGGGTGTCACAGCACATTGCTCTGTGCACGCGCAGTGCCCCAACTTGGGAGTAAGAGGACCGACCAAGCTGCTTTTTCCATCTCCCGGTTCCTAAAATCAATTCAGTTTGGTGTATCAGAGTTTGGTCTGTCACTGTGAAGGCAGTCGAAGGTACCCGGCCTAAATTTGTTTTCACAAAAGGCAATCCCTGATATGGGACGTAACAGGGATTAAACTGATGAGAATAGTACTACAGAAAATACCACTCAAATCGGGTGTGACAGTAAATTGCACGGTGCAGACGCAGTGACCGTGGATTAAAACAAAGGGGAGGGAGCCAGCGTTTTTTTTAACCATCTCCCCATTCGAAAAATCAATTCAATTCACTTTTCGGGGACCCTTGGTGTTGTATGTGGCTGGGTGGAGGAAGAAACCTTCAATGACATCAACGGGACATGGCTAGCTTGGTATCCAACCTTGTGCAAATGGGGAGTTTGCGGTTGGGCAAATGGACTGTTTGCGGTTGTTTGCGGTGCAATAAAAGGGGAGTTTGGTCTGTCAATGTCTGTGAAGCGGGCGTAACCCTTACACTACCTGATCGATACAATATCATACCTGATCGTATACACACACTGGATGTTTTAAACCACGTTGTTCAAAAAAAAATTGGATTGTTAGGTGATTTATGCCCTTTATGGATTAAAACCCAACTCTGCATCAACTATGTAATTTTCCATGGGAGTTTTGCCATGGATCCCCCGCCGGCATGCCACAGTCCAGGTGTTAGTCCCCTTGAAACAACTTTTCCATCACTACTGTGGCTAGAAAGAGTCCCTGTGGGTTTTAAAATTCGCCTGCCTATTGAAGTCAATGGCGGTTCGCCCGTTCGCGAACATTTGCAAAAATTTGCGTTCGCCCTTTGCGAACTGAAAATTTTATGTTCGCGACATCTCTACCAGGGAGTTATTCTGATTGCCTTATTGGAGTCGGGAAGGAATTTTTCCCCCCTTAAGTGGGGAAAATTGGCTTGTACCTCACAGGATTTATTTTGCCTTCCTCTGGATCAACTAGCTTCCAGTCGGTAAAGCACCACCCTGTCTTCCACAAAGTCCCGTCTCAGTAGCCAAGAGTCTGGTCAACAGAATCCTCACCCGATCCTCCTTCCTCCCACCATGGAGAGTCTTGCCAAACAAGTGATCCCACACTCGGATATTCCGAGGAGCTCTTTTCATCACCATTCATTGATTTGGGCCTCTCGCCAAGCCCGCTTGAAGAGGGACATGAGGAGATCTTGTGCCCTGATTCCCAAACTCTGGAGCATCCACAGTCAGAAGAAGATTACGGTGGGAAATGGCAATTAGTGTTTCATGAGGTGGATGATGATGGGAATCTGTTGCCAATAAGTCAACACCAATTAGTGTCTCAAGAGGTTCATGATGAGGATGAGACATAGCTGTCAATAACTGAGGTTGTAGTTAGGTCAACAAGTCAGGAGCATGACCAGATTGAGGAAATGGAAGAGGAGGTGCTGGACGATGAAGTCACTGACCCAACCTGGGAAGGTGGCAAGCCGAGCGAGGACAGCAGTATGGAGGGGGAGGGTTCCGCAGCACCGCAACAGGCTGGAAGAGGCAGTGGGGTGGCAAATGGGAGAAGGCGGGCCACACAAAACAGGCCCGCAACGGTTTCACGGAGCACCCCCTTGCAGCAATCTCCCTTGCCAAGGGGTAGCTGTTCTGCAGTGAGGACAGTGCTGATGGTAAAAGAATTATCATTTGCAACCTGTGTTGTACCAAAATGAGCAGGGGTGTGAACACTAGCAACCTCACCACCATCAGCAAGATCCGCCACATGGCATCAAAGCACCCTAATAGGTGGGCCGCACGCCTGGGTCCACAACCAGTATATGCGGGTCACATCACTGCCTCCTCTTCCCCTGTGTTACGTGCTGGCCAATCCCCTGTCCAAGACACAGGCCCGGATGCCTCCCGACATGCACCTGGACCTTCGCAAGCACCTTCAGCTAGCACATCCACTTCTGTGTCCCAGCACAGTGTACAGATGTCTATACCCCAGGCCTTTGAGCAAAAGCGCAAATACCCAGCCACCCACCCACAGACCATAGCACTAAATACACACCTTTCCAAATTGCTGGCCATGGAAATGTTGCCATTTAGGCTTGTGGACAGGTTTCCGCAGCCTGATGGCGGCGGCTATCCCGCGGTACTCTGTCCCCAGCCAACAATATTTTTCACGGTGTGCAGTCCCAGCCTTACACCAGCATTTTTTGGGAAGGTCCACTTAACGACTGACACATGGACAAGTGCTTTTGGCCAGGGACACTACATTTCCCTGACTGCACACTGGGTGAACGTTGTGGAGGCCGGAAGCGAGTTATACCCTGGAATGGCATAGGTGCTACCGACGCCAAGGATTGCGGTTCCTACTTCCATCAGGGTCTCCGCCGCCACCTACTTTAGTGCCTGAAACCCCCCCTTCTCCTCCTCCTCCACTTCCACCTCTGAATTATCATCTTGCAGCTCCAGTCAGCCATTAGTCAGTAGATGGAAGCAGTGTAGCACTGCAGTGGGGAAGTGGCAACAGGCCGTGCTTAAACTGATCTGCTTAGGTGACAAACAGCACACCGCCGCAGAGCTGTGGCAGGGGATAAAGGACTAGACTGAGCTGTGGCTCTCGCCACTCAACCTACAACCAGACATGGTTGTGTCTGATAATAGCCGTAACTTGGAGGCGGCTTTGGAGTGGAAGAGGTGGAAATTCGGGAAGAAAGTACACAGGGTGATAGCCAGACCACCCTCAGTTTGTCTTCTCAGCGCAAAATGGATGATGAGGAGGAGGAGCATGAGACGGTTGCCTCCACTACAGAGGGTAGTACCCATGGAAGTTTTATTCCATCTGTTAGGCGTGGATGGGTAGAAGAGAAGGAAGAGGATGATAAGATTGAGAGTCATCGTCCTGATGAGGACAGCAAAGTCTTGTCTGTTGGGACTCTGGCACACATGGCTGACTTTATGTTAGGCTGCCTTTCCCGTGACCCTCGTGTTGTACGCATTTTGGCTAACACCGATTACTGGTTGTTCTCCCTTCTCTACCCCTGCTACAAAGAGAACTTCTCATCTCTCATTCCTGTGGTGGAGAGGATGAGCAAAATACTAAAAACTGCTCCAAAAATTTCCAGCTGACAATGCTGGCTGCAGAGTACGTAGTTCCTTGGCCAACCGAGGAGGTGAGACGAGGGGAACACACAGCAGTTCCAACTGTGAAGGAATACGTAGCAGACCGTGTCAGCGTCCTCAGTGATCCTTCTGTGCCTTACAACTATTGGATGTCCAAGCTGGACACGTGGCATGAACTTCCGCTCTATGCCTTGAAGGTGCTGGAGGTTTTGTCAGAGCGTGTATTTAGTGCTGTTGGGGGCATAGTAACTGATAAGCGCATCCGCCTGTCAACTGAAAATGCTGACCAGTTGACTCTTATAAAAATGAACAAGGTCTAGATTGCCCCTGACTTCTCTACTCAACCAGAGGAAAGAGGCTAAACATAAAGGCACTCTAACTGTGGCTTTTATGGTGTATTGAATACACTGTATTCCCATGCTCCCCTTCCACCACTAAAAAGGGTATATGGTTCAATCTCCCTTTTCTCGTCCTCCTCCTCCTCCTCCATCATATAAACATTCTTATTAGGCTGCCCTCACCCATAATGTTTTAGATGGTCACCAGCAGGCCCTCGCCCATAAATTTTTTTAGATGGTCAGCTCGGCAGCAGGCCCTCGCCCACAAATATTTTTAGATAGTCAGCTTGGCAGCAGGGTCTCAGCCACAATTTTTTTTTAGATGGTCAGCTTGGCAGCAGGCCCTCGCCCACAAAATTGTTTTAGATGGTCATCTCGGCAGCAGGCCCTTGCTCACTAAATTTTTTAGATGGTCAGCTCGGCAGCAAGCCCTCGCCCACAAATTTTTTTAGATGGTCAGCTCGGCAGCAGGCCCTTGCCCCCACAATTTTTTTTAGATGGTCAGCAGTCCCTTACCCCTAATGTTTTAGATGGTCAGCTCAGCAGCAGACCCTCTCCCCTAATGTTTTAGAAGGTCAGATTATCTTCTGACCCTCACCTCTAATTTTTCAGATGGTGAGCTCAGAAGCAGACCCTCGCCCCTAATGTTTCAGAGGGTCACCAGCAGGTCCACGCTCCTGATGTTTTTGAGGGCCACCAGCAGGCCAGCAATCATAATTTTTCAAGGGTGTGTATGATGCCCTCCTTTATGTGTAATAAAGGGTGTATTGGAGTGACGGTTCCTTGTCATTTTTGGCAGCACTTGCACTTTATATACAAATAAATATACAGGATAGAATGTTTCTTAACAATTTTTCAGCAAAAATCTATTTTATCTTTGGTTTTGTGCGTATTATTTTCAGTCTGTAAAAGTGGCGTACTACTCAGACAGCATCGTTCCCAGCAGCGACCTGGGTGTCCAAGATGCATCCAGACATCCTCCCCATGCTGTTCCTGAACCATTTCTGTGGTGTTTCCATCAATTTCTGACCTTTTCCTATGAACCAGACACCCTTCACTTTTCAGAGCAGGGGGTGCCTGGTTTAATGCTCGGGTAACCGAGAGCACCCGAGCATCCCGAAGTGTTCTACTCGAGCACCCGAGCTTTTTGGTGCTCGACCAACACTATCAAGGAAACAAATGTAGAAAAGTTAGATGCTCATTCAGACGCCATTTTATTGTGCTTTTCTAGTCGGATAGAGCTTTGTGGGTATCTTGTGCCTTGCTGGCATTTGATTCTTACTTTTTTCTGTGCGACAATCATGCCAAAGTACTTTGAAAGAGAACTTCTTCTGCGCTGGCTCCTTTCTCGGCAATTTGGACGGCATTCTGATTTTCTGGATGAAAAACCAAGGAGGAGAAGGAGGCAATGGGTGCATCCTATTGTCTCACGAAGGACCTGCAGCAGGACCCTACTAAATTTCAGAACTTCTGTCGTATGTCTTTGGATTCTTTTGATCGCCTGCTTGCATCTCTTCGTCCATACCTTACCTTTCAGGATACGAACATGAGGCGCAGCAAAGGACCAGAAGAAGGACTCATTGTCACATTGAGGTAAAAATAATCATTTATAATTTAAAAAATACTATTTTATTGCAGTGTATTTTATCTAGAATTACATTATTGAAGATTATTTTATGCATACTATGGTATGCCACATGTATCAGCTCAGGGTCTAGCAGCTATACTTAGAATTGAGGCAGTATACTGCCATATAGTGTACATTTTTAATACTTGATCACATAAAAGTATGTGACAGTCTTTTTTAAATTTGGTATCTTACAGATTCCTGGCTACTGGAAACTCCTTTTCTGCACTTCGAGTTCCTGCTGGGGGTCTCAACTATCTCTGGGATAGTCAGCCATACATGTAAAGTGGTATTGCAATGTCTGAGAGAAGCGGTGATGCCCACCCACAAGGTGGAAGTTATGTATCACCGAGGGTTTCCAAAATTCTGCTCAGTTTCCTAACTGCATTGGGGCACTTGATGGCAAACACATACCTGTTAAGAAGCCAGCTCACTCAGGGTCCCGATACTTCAATTACAAACAGTACTTTTCTGTGGTGCTGTTACCCTTGGCTGACAGTAATTCCAGGTTTGTAATTGTTGATATCAGGGCCTACGGAGTTACATCAGACGCCCGCATCTTATGTGCTTCCACAATGGGTGATCGACTTCGCGCCAATCAGTTAGCCCTAACGGAGCCCAGAAGACTACCCAGATCTGCAGGTCCCCGGCTCCATTTGTAATCGTGGCTGATGAAGGGTTTGCAATATCACCCAATATGATGCGCCCCTTCCCCAGACGCGATTTAGACGACAATAAGTGCATATTCAACTACCGATTGACTCGTACCCATCGGTATGTGGAGTGTGCTTTTGGAATACTTTGTGCAAAGTGGAGAGTATTCATGTCATCAATGCAAATGGATCCAAAAATTGTCACCTTGGTGATTCAAGCTTGTGTAGTTTTACACAATTTCACCAGGATTCACGATGTGTCCTTGGATGCAGAAGTGCTTCAAAATTTGACACCACACCTGTCATTTTTGAACAAGTCTGACAAGGAAGACCGGGAACAGCTGGACTAGCTGTTCGGGAACTCTATGTGGACTACTTTTGCAGTCCAGAGTGTGCATTGCCGTGGCAGATGGATGCCATCCGTGGTGGTCGTTGATTTCATCTAGTCTCTGGGATAAAATAAAAAAAATTACTTAATTTTTTAGTTAGTTAATTCCCTTTTTATTTTTAGTGACAGTGTAGGAACTCGCAAGGGAATGAGGACCCTTGATGTGGGCTTGCAGGCTGGGGTATTCTTTATAATATTTTTTTTTCATAAATTTATTTAAAAAATTCATGGCCTATAAGTGCTTTTGGAAATCAGAAAATAAAATGGACCATGAAATATTTTAATATAAAATATTTAGGGTTTTAATTGTACTAAATTACTAAAATACCCTCTAATACCTCATTATCATCAACCGTTTTAGATTTTTTTCTTATTTAAAAAAAAAAAAAAGTAAATATACGTAAGTTGATGTAATGAGAAGCCCCTTTGTATTCTTATATTTATATTTATTATTCCTACTATAAACCGTGAATGTCATTAAATGAAAATTGTGATTAGCGCAGCAACGGCTAGTTGCACCACTAATACTACTTCTCCCCATTCACACAAGTGTAAAAAAAAAGGGGCATGACGTGGGCAGGGAGGGGGGCGGCCCAGCAGACCTGTCTCATTTACCATTTTCTACGCCTCTTTTTTAGCATAGAGAAAGGTGTAATGTAAGACAGCAAAGTGTTTTGTTCATCCACATTTATATATTATCTCTAAATATCATCTACCTGCAAGAAATTTCACTAACATAGATACTCATATTATAAAAAAAATGCAAAGAAACATTATGATTTGAAGAATTTTTTTATACACATAAAAATAATTTTCAAAAATTATAAATCAAACAATTTGCGTGTATAAGGACCGCTTGGCCTGTACACTACTTGTGCAGACGTAGAAGAGCTTGGAAATGTCTGGGAAAGTACTGCATGCTGAGACATGGTTTGGGTAGAAGGAATAGTAGATCTCGGTTGAGATGACAAATGTGCCTGACGCATTTTTAGGTCATCAATGTATTGTATCATCTCAAGGGGCATATTATCCCCTTCAAACAAATACAGGGCAGACGACAATACAGTGATGATCATCATGTGCCATTCGGGAGGTACTGTATTCTACTTAAACCAGGGGCCAGGCTGCGTAGCATCTGTGTAACGGTCGCGTACACACACACACACACAGGGGGAAGGGAAGTGACCACTGCGCTCCACCCTTACCCCTGGCCCTGCCTACTTGCCTCGCGAGTCCTAATGACAGGGGACAACTGGACGGCAATCCCTAACTTGGAGTAAGTGCAGGGATGACAGACAGACAAACAACAGGACGTGAACGGACCGAGTCAATACCAGGAAAGCTGCAAAGTACAAATGGAGCAAGCAGAGAATTGTCAGGAGAAGCCGGGGTCATAAATACCAGGAGAGCAGAGAAGTACAAGAGGAGTCCTAAGAGAGTAGTCAGGTGGGAGCCGAGGTCACAATACCAGGATGGATGCGCAGTACAGGAGGATCAGGCAAAAGGATGGTCAAGGAACAGGATCAGGTAAGTATTCAGCAGTCCAACAAATACCAGGAACCTAGAAATTAACAGGCAACCTGTAGCCAGCAGGCTGCCTGTATTTATAGTGGGGAGTGAGGGTCATGTGACGTGGCCAGCGTCACATGACCGACAGACCAACAAGTCGAGCACCGAGTGATAGCTCGGCGCTCAAGGCAGACTTAGGAGCAAGGAGCCACCCAGCTAGTAAAGCCGCCCTGGGAATGAGGTCAAACACAGAACCTCATTCCAAAAGCTAAGCAACAGTTCTGCGGGCAATAGGGGACCGAGTGCACCTTCGGAACCCCGTGACAATCTGTTCCTCTGGTGTCTCAGATTTATGGCAGTTCAGATATTCAAATACTTGAGAATCTATAAAGTCTCTTATTGTCATACGAGAGGCTGGTTGCTGAGCGATTCCTCCCCTTCTTCGTCTGCTGTGCCGCTGGTTGGCCCTTGAGGTGAGATCTCCTGATGAGTTTCTTCATCAGGTGCTCTAATTCCGGCAGTTTCTTCTGCCTCTTGTTGTCCAGCAGGTGTTGGGCACGATGGTGGTGGTGGCGGCGTCTGCTCCTCAATATCTGTAGAGGGCGAGTCCTCTTCGACCCAAAGATTGTCCACAGTACTGAAAAAGAAATATATTTATAGTACCTTTAATTTTAAAGGATTATGCATTTATTTTTAAATGATAAGCTATTGATAGATCAACCATGACCACCACCAATCAGCAGTTTGACAAGGCAGTGGCGCTAGAATAGCGTTGCGGCCTTCTCTCGGTTTCCCTCTGGCCTAGGGACGTCATTACTAGTATCAATGGGTCAGATTGAAATAGAAAAAAGGCCACAGCGCTACTCTAGTGCCGCTGCCTTCTCAAACAGTTGATTGGTGGGGGTCACGGTTGCTCCGATGCTGGCAAATCATATGATCTATGCTGATAGGTCATCATTTTGAGAACAACATCTGTAATATTTTCAATTTTAAAGTAAATGATAACTTACGGTCGCAGGTCCATAATAGGTAAAAGGAACTGTAACTCCTTTGTGTACATATATGGTTTTTTTTCATTTTTTTTTTTCATTTCCACTATGTCCTTTTGAGGCATTTAATTCACGGTGGAATTGGTCTCTACATGAATTCCACTTCGTTTTTATGAGTTTAACTGGAAAATACAAAAACCTATAAAATACTGTGCTATATCATACCTCAAAACTTATTACATTTCCTAAAATGATCAATATGTGAAACAAGCATACTTTTTTTAATTTTTTATTATACTACGCATGTAACAGCGCCCATAGCATAATGGACTCTGTCAGAAAAGCAGTGCCGGTGACGTAACCGGGCTTAATGCCTGGCGGAAGCCTCTGCCTAGAAGCCCTATGGAGAGCACGGTACATAACCGGATTTCCTGAAAATGCCTTTGCATGAACTGCTCCGATGCTCATATCACAGGGCCTTTCTCATTGTAAATGGGGATATGTCCGGGTTCAGCTCAGAACACGGACAACCCCTTAAAGGATCAAAAAGGGACAGAGGGACAAGGTTAAAAAATAATGCACTTGGGAGGTATGCAATATGAAGAGTATATATATATATATATATATATATATATATACACAGTACAGACCAAAAGTTTGGACACACCTTCTCATTCAAAGAATTTTCTTTATTTTCATGACTATGAAAATTGTAGATTCACACTGAAGGCATCAAAACTATGGCATCCACACATGTGGAATTATATACATAACAAACAAGTGTGAAACAACTGAAAATATGTCATTCTAGGTTCTTCAAAGTAGCCACCTTTTGCTTTGATTACTGCTTTGCACACTCTTGGCATTCTCTTGATGAGCTTCAAGAGTTAGACCCCTGAAATGGTTTTCACTTCATAGGTGTGCCCTGTCAGGGTTAATAAGTGGGATTTCTTGCCTTATAAATGGGGTTGGGACCATCAGTGGCGTTGAGGAGAAGTCAGGTGGATACACAGCTGATAGTCCTACTGAATAGACTGTTAGAATTTGTATTATGGCAAGAAAAAAGCAGCTAAGTAAAGAAAAACGAGTGGCCATCATTACTTTAAGAAATGAAGGTCAGTCAGACAGCCAAAAAATTGGGAAAACTTTGAAAGTAAGGGCTATTTGACCATGAAGGAGAGTGATGGGGTGCTGCGCCAGATGACCTGGCCTCCACAGTCACCGGACCTGAACCCAATCGAGATGGATTGGGGTGAGCTGGACCACAGAGTGAAGGCAAAAGGGCCAACAAGTGCTAAGCATCTCTGGGAACTCCTTCAAGACTGTTGGAAGACCATTTCAGGGGACTACCTCTTGAAGCTCATCAAGACAATGCCAAGAGTGTGCAAAGCAGTAATCAAAGCAAAAGGTGGCTACTTTGAAGAACGTAGAATATGACATATTTTCAGTTGTTTCACACTTGTTTGTTATGTATATAATTCCACATGTGTTAATTCATAGTTTTGATGCCTTCATAGTCATGAAAATAAAGAAAACTCTTTGAATGAGAAGGTGTGTCCAAACTTTTGGTCTGTACTGTATATATATATTTCTTAATACTCTCCTGGGATGCAGTTTATCACATTTTATAAACTGCATCTCTGGACATTATTAAAAGCAATCTTTGCTATGTCACTGTGCAAGGCCCATGTAACTTTCATGTGCAGACGTCTGCAAGGATAGAACACTGCCCTGGAAAAGGTAAACAGGGGATGCTACAGGACTTGCTAGGGGTGTTCATTAGAGATGAGCCAATTTCTCAAAAATTTGATTTGGCCGGTTCGCCAATTTTTTTCGAAAAAATTTGTTTTGATCTAAAGTTATTTGCAGAGAATCACGTTAAAAAAAATAGCTATTTCCTGGCTGCAGAGAGATCTTATAGGGGTGTAGAACACTGTGCCTTGCAGTAACACGCATAGGGAGTCTGCTGTGATAGTGAAACAGTACTGTGAGTCCGTATGACATGCAGATGACAGGCGTCGCTCTTAGAATCACTGCATACTTTACTAATTTGGGCAGTTACGGGGCCAAAACTGACCAAATAACTCAAGTGTGAACTCAGCCTTACAGGTCAATGTTAGCGTTGTGGCAATGTGAACATTGAGGTGTGCAGTAAAGTCCCTGGGAAGCAGGATAAAAGAGGTGTTGTGTGCACCGGGAGCGTGTCACCAAGGGGCCCGGCCTTGGTAGAGTAAAAGCCCTAGTTCTGGTGTCCACTAAAGTAGTTGGGGGACACCATATACATAGTGCAGCTATTTCAGGACGGGCTTTTACTGGGAACAGGCAATGTGTTGGGTGGGTGCCTGTTCCCCATGCTCCAGTCCGGGACTTAGGGCATGCTCATGTCCAGGGATCCTATTTAATCCTGCTACTGGATCTTGGGTGTGTCTCACTCTAGAGTGTTTGGTGAAGCAGAGTCCTGGTGAGTCTCTGTGTGAGTGGTCTCAGCCGGGTGGGCTGAGGGGCCACGAGGCTAGGCGATAGCCTGAACTTTGGGTGACGCCTGTGAAACAAGGATCACAATGCCAGAGACGGGAGGACTACTGGGCCACAATCCCCCAAAAGGTATTGAAGTGTCACAGCCTGGAGGTTGCTGGACTGAATGGCTGAGGAAAGCCGCATTTGTGTTCCATGTGTGAACATGGTGAGTCAGGGATACACTTATATGTTTAGTTAGAGCCTAGCCGGGCAAGGGTTTGTTATTTTGTGTGGATGTCACACGTGATAAGTTGAAGCTGCGACTTCATAACCTGTTTTGCTGAAACGTCCGGAATAAAACACGAGTTTGGACATTCTACCCTTGTCTGGTGAAGTAATTTGTGATGGCGACCCCCTAAAAGTAAACGATCCCTTACAGCGTCAAGAAGAAGTGCACTCCTTTTACACTGTCGGCAGCTGATTCCTCATAGATAGAGTCTACAGAACCTGTTCTATTAAACGCTTATACAAGTAGAGCCCCCGTCCCCGACAGAGTGGAGAGGGTGTCAGCAGTAGGTTTGTGTTGACGTCACTGATTATTTTGCCCTTCCTCTGATCCGTCAGAACAATAACCCCCAAAAAACGGATCCTGTCTGTGGAGCAGCCGCCTTCACACGGTCAGCATTTGGTCAGTAATCCATCAGTATTGCTAAAGCCCAAAAAAAATAGGAATGGATCCAAAACAGAGATGACACGTGAATGGAATATTTGCATGTCTTCTGGGTTTTGTGCCCACTCCTGCTTTTGGCTACCAAATCATAAGCCAATTCTGATGCAAAATAGGGACCATGTCATGCAGGCCTTACAGCCATAGACAGGATCCGTTGCGCGTCTCATTTTTCCTTCCTTCTGACAGATCAGAAGAAGGGTCAAATAAATGATGATGTCAGCCAGGCCGAAATGAATGCATAATTTTTGGGACCTGTAGTACACCGGCCTGTTGTAAAATTGATATCCAATGATCGTGTAATCTACCTCCAGCCACATACTTACTTGTTCTTTTATGTACGCTGAATGAATAATTGTTGCGGCCTCGGAGGAATTCAACTATTATGATTAGGTTTTTTTTCAAGAGGGGGGATTTCGTTAGCCATGTTTTTAATCCAATTTTATATTTTTAGTTCTTTTAAACATATGTATTTGTCGTGTATTTGTACTGGCCTGCAGTAAAATGATATCCATTGACCGTGTAATATACCGTGTAATATACCTCCGTGTAATATAGTTCCTATGCCCAAATATGTGCCCCTTAACAGTAGTTATGCCAGATATGTGCCCCTTCACAATAGTTATGTCCAGATATATGCCACCTTCACAGTAATGTCCAGATATATGCCCCTCACAGTAGTTATGCCCAGATATTGTCCCTCCTTCACAGTAGCAGTGTGATGTCTGACACCACATTGTGCTGCTGCTGTGGAGCCAGGACCACATTTAGATTTTATGCTGCCCTAGGCACTTTAGTGCCAGCTTCCTCCCCCCACTGAAATCCATATTTTTTAGATAGCTGACAGTTAAATGCTCCCTAGACCTTCAGCTATCCCTCAGGACTCCCACATACACTTGCACAATTAAAGAGCTGAGCTATTACATGTGCGCTTGGCAGCTGAAGGCATCTGTGTTGGTCCCATGTTTATATGTGCCCGCATTGCTGAGAAAAATTGTGTTTTATTATATGCAAACGGGGGCATTACCATTACTCCTAGAGGCTCCGCTCTCTCTGTAACTGCTGCGCCCTCTCCACTTTGACATGGCCAGTTGTGATGACATTTTCCCTGCCAGGCCCTGTCAAAGTGGACGGGGAGCGGCAGTTGCTAAGAAACCGTCAACATCCCCGTTGCTCGAGACTAATCTGCATACATTAAAACATCATTTTTCTCAGCAATGCGGGCACATATAAACATGGGACCAACAGAGATGTCTTCAGCTGCCAAGTGCACATGTAACAGGTCAGCCAGTGTCATAGGTACAAAACTGCTGACAGGTGCCCTTTAAAGCAGTTGTCTTGGTTCAGACCTGAACCTGGACATATCCCCTTCTCCCCCTGCTCAGACCATCTGACACGTCATACTCGGATGCTCTCCCTGGGCCTGCGCTGTATAGCGTAGGGTAAGGGCTGTTTTGTTTACAGCCCAACAGTGTCCCGGTGACGTCACAGGCACGGAAGGGTGGCTTTACAGGCTAAGGCAGCGCTAAAGCCTGTCCATTAGTGCCGGTGATGTCACCGGGCTCACTGCTAGGTGGAAGACCTGCCATAGTACCCCTACAGTGTCCTCAGTACTAATAAGGCACCCCAAATAATAATAAGGCCATTCTATAAGGCACTCCTATGGAGCCCTCAGTAGTAATGCCCGCCACCACTGCCCACAGTGTTTATAATGTTCCCTGCAGTGCCTCCTGTAATTATAACACCTTCTTCTGTATGCCCTGGGGTTATAATATTCTCTGTAGTGCCCCCCATAAATTATAATGCCTGTCCTCTCCCTACAGTCTTCTATACAATACAGTCCCATGTAAATAACATCATTCCTCTCCCTCCAGTCTTCTATACCATGCAGTCCCATGAAAACAACACCAGTCTTCTCCCACCAGTCTTCTATATGATACAGTACCATGTAAATAACCTCTCTTCCTTACAGTCTTCTATAAGATACAGTCCCATGTAAATAACTTAAATCCCCACCTTCAGCCACTCCAACACATAGTCCCATGTAAATAACATTACTCCTTACCCTCCAGTCTTCTATAATATCTAGTCCTATGTAAATAACACCAGTCATCTCCCCCAAATCTTCTATAACATACAGAATGTGAAAGATAGCATAAAATCTAATTTGATACAAGTTAGCCAGAACAATTTAGAGTCAGTTTGGGTTACCTTGCAGCTTGATAACCATAAGGTAACTCGTGTAGGTGTGATATATAGACCACCTAGCCAAGTCAAAGAATTAGATGATCTACTAGTTGAGGAAATAGCTAAAATGACATTGAAGGGGGAAGTTATCATTATGGGAGACCTCAATCTTCCTGATGTAAACTGGAAAACCAAAATAGCTAGTTCTGCCAGGAGTACAGATGTTCTAAATTCCCTACTGGGACTATCTCTACAGCAAGTAGTTGAGGAGCCAACCCGGAAGGAGGCCATTTTAGATTTAGTATTCACAAATGGGAATTTGTTGTGTGATATTACTGTAGGGGAAAGCTTGGGATCTAGTGATCACCAGTCAGTGGGGTTTACTATAAGTACAGTGACTGAGTCACACCACACAAAAACAAAAGTTTTAGATTTTAGAAAAACTGACTTTTCTAAAATTAGATTAGTGGTATACGAGTCCCTATCAGATTGGAACAGTTTCATTGGAGTCCAGGAGAAATGGGACTACTTAAAAGTGGCACTATTGAAGGCAACAGATAATTGCATTAGGCTCGTCAGTAAAAGCAAAAAAGGGAAGAGACCACTGTGGTACTCAGCAGAAGTGGCCAAAATCATTAAAAACAAAAAGATAGCATTTAGGAATTATAAAAAAAAAAAAAAACAAGGATGACAGGCAAATTTATAAGATTAGGCAGAGAGAGGCCAAACAAGTTATAAGAGCTTCTAAAGCGCAGGCAGAAGAGAAATTAGCTCAGTCAGGGAAAAAAGGTGATAAGGCATTCTTCAGATACATAAATGAAAAAAGGAAACTAAAACAAGGAATTACCAAATTAAAAACAAAAGAAGGAAGATATATGGAAGAAGATAAAGAACTAGCTGACTGCCTCAATGAATACTTCTGTTTAGTTTTTACAAAGGAAAATGAAGGAGGAGGACCTCAGTTAGGAAAGAAGACTAATGAATCTTTTGATGCATGTGTCTTTACAGAGGAAGAGGTTCTAAGTCAGCTGTCTAAAATTAATACAATAATACAAATAAGTCACAGGGGCCTGATGGGATACACCCAAAGCTATTAAAAGAGCTCAGCGGTGAACTAGCAAAACCATTAACAGATTTATTTAACCAATCACTGGTAACAGGAGTCGTCCCAGAAGATTGGAAATTAGCAAATGTTGTGCACATTCACAAGAAAGGTAGTAGGGAGGAATCGGGCAACTATAGGCCAGTAATCCTGACATCAATAGTGGGGAAATTAATGGAAACCATACTTAAGGAGAGGATTGTGGAACATCTAAAATCCCATGGATTGAAAGATGAAAAACAGCATGGGTTTACTTCAGGGAGATCATGTCAAACTAATCTTATATATTTTTTTGATTGGGTGACTAAAATAATAGATGGAGGAGGTGCAGTAGACATCGCTTATCTAGACTTTAGTAAGGCTTTTGATACTGTCCCACATAGAAGGCTTAGCAATAAATTGCAGTTTTTGTGCTTGGACTCCCATATTGTTGAATGGATTAGGCAGTGGCTGAGGGACAGGCAACAGAGGGTTGTAGTCAATGGAGTATATTCAGACCAAGGTCTTGTTACCAGTGGGGTACCTCAGGGATCTGTTCTGGGACCCATATTGTTTAATATCTTTATCAGCGAAATTGCAGAAGGCCTCAATGGTAAGGTGTGTCTTTTTGCTGATGACACAAAGATTTGTAACAGGGTTGATGTTCCTGGAGGGATACACCAAATGGAAAAGGATTTAGGAAAACTAGAGGAATGGTCAAAAATCTGGCAACTAAAATTTAATGTTGATAAGTGCAAGATAATGCACCTGGGGCGTAAAAACCCAAGAGCAGAATATAAAATCAGTGATACAGTCCTAACCTCAGTATCTGAGGAAAGGGATTTAGGGGTAGGGGGGATATCAGTCCAGGGACGGCACTGCCGCAGCCGGACACTTCCTCTGCCAGTCAGGGGAATGTCAGCTACGGTAAGCAGGGGACCAGGAGAGCAGGGCAGGCCAGACAGGTGCTGGTAGTGGGAGACTCAATTATTAGGGGAACAGATAGGGAAATCTGTCACAAAGACCGTGATCGCCGAACAGTGTGCTGTCTTCCTGGCGCTAGAGTTCGACATATCGCGGATCGGGTTGACAGATTACTGGGAGGGGCTGGAGAAGATCCAGCGGTCATGGTCCATATCGGAACCAATGACAAAGTTAGGGGTAGGTGGAGAGTCCTTAAAAATGATTTCAGGGATCTAGGGCAAAAGCTTAGGGCAAGGACCTCAAAGGTAGTATTTTCCGAAATACTACCGGTACCACGGGCCACACAAGAAAGGCAGCGGGAGATTAGGGAAATTAACAAGTGGCTCAAGAACTGGTGTAGGATGGAGGGGTTTGGGTTCCTGGAGAACTGGGCCGACTTCTCTGTCGGCTACAGGCTCTATCGTAGGGACGGGCTGCACCTCAATGGGGAAGGGGCAGCTGTGTTGGGGAAGAAGATGGCTAGAAGGTTGGAGGAGTGTTTAAACTAGGGACTGGGGGGGAGGGTAATTACACTATAGAAGGGGAAGATAGTGCAGATAGAGACCGGGGGCAAGGTAGTGGGACTGGGGGAGAAATGGAAGGAGGGACAAGAACAGTTCAGAAGGAAAGGTGTAGGGTAAAAAATATACATAAACCTCTCAAATGTATGTATACTAATGCCAGAAGCCTGACTAATAAAACTGGTGAACTGGAATTAGTGATGTGTGAGGAGGACTATGACATAGTGGGAATAACTGAGACATGGCTGGATGATAGCTATGACTGGGCAGTTAATGTACAAGGTTACAGTCTGTTCAGAAAGGATCGTCAAAACCGGAGAGGTGGAGGGGTCTGCCTTTATGTAAAGTCTTGTCTAAAGCCCACACTCCGTGAAGATATAAGTGAGGGACATGAACATGTGGAGTCACTATGGGTAGAGATACATGGAGCTAAAAACAACAATAAATTACTAATAGGAGTCTACTATAAACCACCTAATATACCAGAGTCCACAGAAAATCTACTACTAAACGAGATAGACAAGGCGGCAAATCATAATGAGGTGGTTATTATGGGGGACTTCAACTACCCAGATATAGACTGGGAAACTGAAACTTGTATATCTCATAAAGGAAACAGATTCTTGGCAATAACCAAAGACAATTATCTCTCCCAACTGGTTCAGGACCCGACTAGAGGGACGGCCATACTGGACTTAATATTAACCAATAGACCTGACAGAACAACAGACGTGCAGGTTGGGGGACACCTGGGAAATAGTGACCATAAAGTAATAACCTTCCAATTATCATTCAAAAGAGCGTTTCTACAGGGAGGAACAAAAATACCAAACTTCAAAAAAGCTAAATTTAGCCAACTAAGAGAGGCCATAGGCCTAACTAACTGGGACAAAGTCCTCAAAAATAAAAATACAGCCAAAAAATGGGATATCTTTAAAAACATCCTAAAATCTCATTGTGAGAGGTACATACCGTATGGGAATAAAAGGTTAAGGAACAAAAAGAAACCAATGTGGATAAACAGAACTGTAAAGAAAGCAATAAATGACAAAAAGAAAGCATATAAAACACTAAAACAGGAGGGTAGCACGGAAGCACTGAAAAACTATAAGGAAAAAAACAGAACATGTAAAAAACAAATAAAAGCGGCCAAACTAGAGACCGAGAGATTAATTGCCAAAGAGAGTAAAACTAACCCTAAAATGTTCTTCAATTATATAAATGTTAAAAAGTATAAATCTGAAGGTGTCGGCCCTTTAAAGAGTAATGAGGGGGGAGTCGCAGAGAGCGACAAGGAGAAAGCAAAGCTGTTAAATATTTTTTTCTCCAATGTATTCACTGAGGAAAATAAACTGTCAGATGAAATGCTGAATGCTGAAATAAATTCGCCATTAAAAGTGTCCTGTCTGACCCAGGAAGAAGTACAACAGCGACTTAAAAATATCAAAATAGACAAATCGCCAGGACCGGATGGCATACACCCCCGTATCCTAAGGGAATTAAGTAATGTCATAGCCAGACCCTTATTTCTGATATTTGCGGACTCTATACTGACAGGGAATGTCCCACAAGATTGGCGCATGGCAAATGTGGTGCCAATATTCAAAAAGGGTCCAAAAACAGAGCCTGGAAACTATAGGCCGGTAAGTTTAACATCTGTTGTAGGTAAACTGTTTGAAGGTTTTCTGAGAGATGCTATGTTAGAGCATCTTAACGGAAATAAGCAAATAACGCCATATCAGCATGGCTTCGTGAGGGATCGGTCATGTCAAACTAATTTAATCAGTTTCTATGAGGAGGTAAGTACTAGACTTGACAGCGGCGAATCAATGGATGTCGTGTATCTGGACTTCTCCAAAGCATTTGACACTGTACCTCATAAAAGGTTAGTATATAAAATGAGAATGCTCGGACTCGGAGAAAACGTCTGTAAGTGGGTAAGTAACTGGCTCAATGATAGAAAACAGAGGGTGGTTATTAACGGTACATACTCAGATTGGGTCACTGTCACTAGTGGAGTACCTCAGGGGTCAGTATTGGGCCCTATTCTCTTCAATATATTTATTAATGATCTTGTAGAAGGCTTGCATAGTAAAATATCAATTTTCGCAGATGACACTAAACTGTGTAAAGTAATTAACACTGAAGAGGACAGTATACTACTACAGAGGGATCTGGATAGATTGGAGGCTTGGGCAGATAAGGGGCAGATGAGGTTTAACACTGACAAATGTAAAGTTATGCACATGGGAAGGAATAATGCAAGTCACCCATACATACTAAATGGTAAAACACTCGGTAACACTGACATGGAAAAGGATCTAGGAATTTTAATAAACAGCAAACTGAGCTGCAAAAAACAGTGTCAGGCAGCTGCTGCCAAGGCCAATAAGATAATGGGTTGCATCAAAAGGGGCATAGATGCCCGTGATGAGAACATATTCCTACTACTTTACAAATTACTGGTCAGACCACACATGGAGTACTGTGTACAGTTCTGGGCTCCTGTGAACAAGGCAGACATAGCAGAGCTGGAGAGGGTCCAGAGGAGGGCAACTAAAGTAATAACTGGAATGGGGCAACTACAGTACCCTGAAAGATTATCAAAATTAGGGTTATTCACGTTAGAAAAAAGACGACTGAGGGGAGATCTAATTAATATGTATAAATATATCAGGGGTCAGTACAGAGATCTATCCCATCATCTATTTATCCCCAGGACTGTGACTGTGACGAGGGGACATCCTCTGCGTTTGGAGGAAAGAAGGTTTGTACACAAACATAGAAGAGGATTCTTTACGGTAAGAGCAGTGAGACTATGGAGCTCTCTGCCTGAGGAGGTGGTGATGGTGAGTACAATAAAGGAATTCAAGAGGGGCCTGGATGTATTTCTGGAGTGTAATAATATTACAGGCTATAGCTACTAGAGAGGGGTCGTTGATCCAGGGAGTTATTCTGATTGCCTGATTGGTGTCGGGAAGGAATTTTTTATTCCCCTAAAGTGAGGAAAATTGGCTTCTACCTCACAGGGTTTTTTTGCCTTCCTCTGGATCAACTTGTAGGATGACAGGCTGAACTGGATGGACAAATGTCTTTTTTCGGCCTTATGTACTATGTTACTATGTTACTATGTTACTAGGGGTCATTATTTCAGAAGACTTAAAGGTAGGCAGACAATGTCATAGAGCAGCAGGAAATGCTAGCAGAATGCTTGGGTGTATAGGGAGAGGCATTACCAGTAGAAAGAGGGAGGTGCTCATGCCGCTCTACAGAACACTAGTGAGACCTCATTTGGAGTATTGTGCTCAGTACTGGAGACCATATCTCCAGAAGGATATTAATACTTTGGAGAGAGTTCAGAGAAGAGCTACTAAACTAGTACATGGATTGCAGGATAAAACTTACCAGGAAAGATTAAAGGACCTTAACATGTATAGCTTGGAAGAAAGACGAGACAGAGGGGATATGATAGAAACTGCTAAATACATAAAGGGAATCAACAAGGTAAAAGAGGAGAGAATATTTAAAAGAAGAAAAACTGCTACAAGAGGACATAGTTTTAAATTAGAGGGGCAAAGGTTTAAAAGTAATATCAGGAAGTATTACTTTACTGAGAGAGTAGTGGATGCATGGACTAGCCTTCCTGCAGAGGTGGTAGCTGCAAATACAGTGAAGGAGTTTAAGCATGCATGGGATAGGCATAAGGCCATCCTTCATATAAGATAGGGCCAGGGGCTATCCATAGTATTCAGTATATTGGGCAGACTAGATGGGCCAAATGGTTCTTATCTGCCGACACATTCTATGTTTCTATGTAAATAACACTCCTCCCCTCCCTTTAGCCCCTCTAACATGCAGTCCAAGATAAATAACATATTTCCTTCCCACTAAGGAGGGAAGAGATTTAATAGGGGAGAACCACATCTCCCAGCATTTCTCTGGCACTTACATTCATTCCATGGCATCCCAGGTCTCCACTGCTCAGTGCTGCCTTTTTCTGCACTGGTCACATGATGGTGACCTCATCACAGGTCCTACCACCACTTCCAGTGTTGAAAAGATCACATGACTATGATGTCATCGCAGGGCCTTCAGCTATTGAGTATAGGCAGAACGGTCAGCAGATTCACAGTAAGTCCTAATCAGTCCTAAGTTCTAATTCATATATTTGCTGCAGGCACGCAAAGCAAAGTCAGTCTTAAAATTGACACAAAAACAACCTCATATGATAACTGACCCTCACAGTATTTTCATGACGGCTATATTGCCTTGTTGGACCGACACAAAATATACTCCGAGTTTGATTACTCTTCTAAAATGGGTACACTCAGCTCTGGTACCTCTGTATGGTCCCAGAGTAAGGGTGAGTTCACACCACCATTGTATTTGTCCATTGTTTTGCTACGTTAGAGAAGATGAACAATTAAAATGGCAAGTGACACCCTACTGACCCGAACGGTGCTGAACAGACACCATCGACTACAATGAAGTCCATTCATTTTCCTTTTCAAATCTTGTTGTTTTTTTTTACTGGACAAAAAATTTCTGCCTGCAGTATTTTTTTCATCTGGTCTTTTCAAAGGAATCTGCGACGGAGGCCCAGAACAGAACCAACAACGTGGAAGTGAATGAGCCTTTAATAGTATGATAAGAAATCTGACACATCGAGACAATTAATAGATGATTTGCAGTTTTATTCTATCAAATATAAATACTGTACAGTAGAACATTGCGTGTAAATAGTAATTATAGAAAATAACATAAAGGAAGGTTGTAAAAACAGGGAAAACATTACAAAATATACACAATAAAGAAAATGAACACGACCATTGGGGTGAGGAGGCCGCAATTCAGCGAAATGCCTCCATCAGTGCAAGAGAACTTGTAATCAGCAGAAAATTCACTTGTGCTCAAGGATTGACTGGGAAGTGTGCAGAGGGAAGGAGAGGCGCAACCCCGAACTGCCATTGTAACAGCCTGTGGACCTAAAGAAAAAAGAACAGATATAAACCAGATTGTCTGTCTGTCTGTCTATCTACCGTATCTAGTAGCGTGTGCTTTAAGAGTGCTGCTCTAACCTGTAATCAATAGAGCAGTATAGGACTTTACCTGTAATTTTTGTTGTCTGCATTGTACATGCCGTCTCATTTCCAGTACAACTAATGGTGTCGCTGGTATAACACCAGTCGGAGTTCACTGTGATGCAGCTTCGACATTTCACTCCATTGACTGCAGAGCCGTTGTAATTGCTGTTGGGTGCTGGCACTATATGAGAGATATAAATGTTAATGAGTATACATTTCTTCTATCTAATTCCATTGAAGATGAAAGTTTAATTAACCTACATAATTAGGACTGTTTTTTTTTGTTTTATATATATATATTAATAAATAACTACATTTCCATTACTGGTATCCATTAAGATAAGCTTATAACACCAATAGATAGTGTCTAGTTTTATAGTATCATCGAAAAAGTAATGAAGCTTTATACACGGAACTCAGTCTTTTAGAAATCTTTGTTGCTGCTCTCTCTGCTCCAGCTAAGAAAGGCTAAATAGCCCAACCCCACCACTAAATCAGGCAACGCCTTTAATATTCAGATAAGTGATGCACATTTTGTGAATTTGCATGGCGGTTCCCCTAATCCAATCCTTGCGTTCTGGGAACCTGTCAGTCATCCTTATACTGTTTACTGTGTATAATACTTTGATACATTACAATCTGGTTTTCGCACCCTACATTCTACAGAAATTGTCCTCACTAAAGTGATCAATGACCTCCTGACTAGAGTTGAGCGAACACCTGGATGTTCGGGTTCGAGAAGTTCGGCCGAACTTCCCGGAAATGTTCGGGTTCGGGATCCGAACCCGACCCGAACTTCGTCCCGAACCCGAACCCCATTGAAGTCAATGGGGACCCGAACTTTTCGGCACTAAAAAGGCTGTAAAACAGCCCAGTAAAGAGCTAGAGGGCTGCAAAAGGCAGCAACATGTAGGTAAATCCCCTGCAAACAAATGTGGATAGGGAAATGAAGTAAAATAAAAATAAAATCTATAAAAATAAACCAATATCAATTGGAGAGAGGTCCCATAGCAGAGAATCTGGCTTCACGTCAGCAGAGAATCAGTCTTCATGCCATAGCAGAGAATCTGGCTTCACGTCACCCACCACTGTAACAGTCCATTGTCATATATTTAGGCCCCGGCACCCAGGCAGAGGAGAGAGGTCCCGTAACAGAGAATCTGGCTTCATGTCAGCAGAGAATCAGTCTGCATGTCATAGCAGAGAATCAGGCTTCACGTCACCCACTACTGGAACAGGCCACTGTCACATATTTAGGCCCAGGCACCGGAGAGAGGTCCCATAACAGAGATTCAGGCTTCATGTCAGCAGAGAATCAGTCTTCATGTCATAGCAGAGAATCAGGCTTCACGTCACCCACCACTGGAACAGGCAGAGGAGAGAGGTCCCATAACAGAGATTCAGGCTTCATGTCAGCAGAGAATAAGTCTTCATGTCATAGCAGAGAATCAGGCTTCACGTCACCCACCACTGGAACAGGCCACTGTCACATATTTAGGCCCCGGCACCCAGACAGAGGAGAGAGGTCCCGTAACAGAAAATCTGGCTTCATGTCAGCACAGAATCAGTCTTCATGTCATAGCAGAGAATCAGGATTCACGTCACCCACCACTGGAACAGGCCACCGTCACATATTTAGGCCCAGGCACCCAGGCAGAGGAGAGAGGTCCCATAACAGAGATTCAGGCTTCATGTCAGCAGAGAATCAGTCTTCATGTCATAGCAGAGAATCAGGCTTCCCGTCACCCACCACTGGAACAGGCCACTGTCACATATTTAGGCCCCGGCACCCAGACAGAGGAGAGAGGTCCCGTAACAGAGAATCTGGCTTCATGTCAGCACAGAATCAGTCTTCATGTCATAGCAGAGAATCAGGCTTCACGTCACCCACCACTGGAACAGGCCACTGTCACATATTTAGGCCCAGGCAGAGGAGAGAGGTCCCATAACAGAGATTCAGGCTTCATGTCAGCAGAGAATCAGGCTTCACGTCACCCACCACTGGAACAGGCCACTGTCACATATTTAGGCCCCGGCACCCAGACAGAGGAGAGAGGTCCCGTAACAGAGAATCAGTCTTCATGTCAGCACAGAATCAGTCTTCATGTCATAGCACAGAATCAGGCTTCACATCACCCACCACTGGAACAGGCCACTGTCACACATTTAGGCCCCGGCACCCAGACAGAGGAGAGGTTTATTCAACTTTGGGTTGCTCCGCAATATAATGGTAAAATGAAAATAAAAATAGGATTGAATGAGGAAGTGCCCTGGAGTACAATAATATATTGTTAAGGGGAGGTAGTTAATGTCTAATCTGCACAAGGGATGGACAGGTCCTGTGGGATCCATGCCTGGTTCATTTTTATGAACGTCAGCTTGTCCACATTGGCTGTAGACAGGCGGCTGCGTTTGTCTGTAATGACGCCCCCTGCCGTGCTGAATACATGTTCAGACAAAACGCTGGCCGCCGGGCAGGCCAGCACCTCCAAGGCATAAAAGGCTAGCTCTGGCCACGTGGACAATTTGGAGACCCAGAAGTTGAATGGGGCCGAACCATCAGTCAGTACGTGGAGGGGTGTGCACAGGTACTGTTCCACCATGTTAGTGAAATGTTGCCTCCTGCTAACACGTTCAGTATCAGGTGGTGGTGCAGTTAGCTGTGGCGTGGTGACAAAACTTTTCCACATCTCTGCCATGCTAACCCTGCCCTCAGAGGAGCTGGCCGTGACACAGCTGCGTTGGTGACCTCTTGCTCCTCCTCTGCCTTCGCCTTGGGCTTCCACTGGTTCCCCTGTGACATTTGGGAATGCTCTCAGTAGCGCGTCTACCAACGTGCGCTTGTACTCACGCATCTTCCTATCACGCTCCAGTGTAGGAAGTAAGGTGGGCACATTGTCTTTGTACCGGGGATCCAGCAGGGTGGCAACCCAGTAGTCTGCACACGTTAAAATGTGGGCAACTCTGCTGTCGTTGCGCAGGCACTGCAGCATGTAGTCGCTCATGTGTGCCAGGCTGCCCAGAGGTAAGGACAAGCTGTCCTCTGTGGGAGGCGTATCGTCATCGTCCTGTGTTTCCCCCCAGCCTCGCATGGAGGCCCAGTCATTGGTGGTGAAGTGGTGCTGTTCCGCAGTGCGACTGACCCGTGCGTGCTGCAGCTGAAACTCCACTATGGCCTGCTGCTGCTCGCACAGTCTGTCCAGCATGTGCAAGGTGGTGTCACGGCTGTATGTGAGCAACAAGAGTATACACAGTAAAAAAGAGCTACTGACCGGACCCAAACTAGGGAGGATAAAGGGTGACCCCTGTCAGACCCTCAAAGCTCTCCCTATGCTGCTAAAGCACATGCCCGGATCCAAATGGCGGAACGAGGCATGCCCGCGTACATAAGACTGATGACCACTGTAACCCCTACAATAGTGGAAGGGGCACGGCCACCGGTGCCCTGCTCAGTATATGGAGAGAACCGTGGCCACCTCAGATCCAGTCAGAAAATAACCAGGTACACAACAATGTCTGCACACTTAGCTGAAGGTGCCGCAGCCGCAGAGAAGACGGATCCAAGGACAGCTGGCAATATCCGGAGTGCTTGCTGCAGCAGAACACAGGTCCAGTGAACTGATAGCTACAAGTGAAGATACTCAAGCAAGAGCTACAACTGAAATGAGAAATATAATCCACGCCCTACAATAGGAGGAGGGGTGATTTTAAGGCAGGGAAATCAAACGCAGGAGGAACAGCTGGGAGGAAGGAAACAGAAAGTAAAGACTTCATCACAGGGGCGGAGAAACAGAGCAGTGAGAACTCCTCCAAGCTCTAGTAGTGACATCATCACAGGGGTGGAGAAACAGAGCTGTGAGAACGTCCCAAAGCTCTGGTAGTGACAGTACCCCCCCCCTCTACAGGTGGACTCCGGACAACCAGGACCCACCTTCTCAGGATGAGCCCTATGAAATGCCCTGATGAGGCGAGTGGCTTTAATGTCCGACACCGGAACCCACATCCTCTCCTCAGGACCATAACCCTTCCAATGAACAAGGTACTGAAGAGAACCGCGGACAATGCGAGAGTCCACAATTCTGGAAACCTCAAACTCCAGATTGCCATCAACCAAAATCGGAGGAGGAGGCAAAGAGGAGGGTACCGTGGGCTGGACATATGGTTTTAAGAGAGATCTGTGAAATACATTATGTATCTTCCAAACCCGTGGAAGATCAAGACGGAAGGCAACAGGATTGATAACTGACAAGATTTTATAAGGCCCAATAAACTTGGGACCCAATTTCCAGGAGGGAACCTTCAGTTTAATATTTCTTGTAGACAACCACACCAGATCACCCACATTCAGGTCCGGACCAGGCACACGTCTCTTATCAGCCACACGCTTATACTTCTCACTCATCTTTTTAAGATTACTCTGAATCTTTTGCCAAATGGTAGACAAAGACGAGGAAAATCTCTCCTCCTCAGGTAAACCAGAAAGAGCCCCTCCCGAGAATGTCCCAAACTGCGGATGGAACCCATATGCACCAAAGAATAGTGACTTATCAGAAGATTCCTGACGACGGTTGTTCAGAGCAAACTCAGCAAGAGGGAGAAATGAACACCAATCCTCCTGGTTCTCTGCCACAAAACAGCGCAAATATGTCTCCAGATTCTGATTGAGGCGCTCAGTCTGACCATTCAACTGCGGGTGAAAAGCAGAAGAGAAGGACAGCCGAACCCCCAGGCGAGAACAGAAAGCCTTCCAGAACCTGGACACAAACTGCGTGCCTCTATCGGAAACAATATCAGAGGGAATGCCGTGCAATTTAACAATATGGTCGACAAAAGCTTGCGCCAACGTTTTAGCATTGGGTAAACCAGGGAAAGGTACGAAATGAGCCATCTTGCTAAAACGGTCCACCACCACCAGGATCACCGACTTCCCCGAGGAACGAGGAAGATCCGTGATAAAGTCCATGGACAGGTGTGTCCAAGGACGGGAAGGTATGGGTAACGGGAGAAGGGAACCTGAAGGCCGTGAACGAGGGACCTTAGCGCGAGCGCACGTCTCACAAGCAGCCACAAAACCCTCCACCGACTTACGAAGAGCCGGCCACCAAAATCTCCGAGCAGATGAGATGCTCCTTGAAGAGTTTGTGACGTAGCTCAGGAGGCACGAACAACTTCCCAGAAGGACAACGGGCAGGTGCCTCAGTCTGGGCAGCCTGGACCTCGGCCTCCAAATCGGAATATAGAGCAGAAACATCTACCCCCTCCGCCAAAATGGGACCCGGGTCCTCGGAGTTTCCTCCTCCCGGAAAACAGCGAGAGAGAGCACCAGCCTTCACATTTTTGATCCCAGGTCGGAATGTAACGACAAAATTGAATCTGGAGAAGAACAGAGACCATCTGGCCTGTCTCGGATTCATACGCCTGGCCGACTCCAAGTATGCCAGATTCTTATGGTCGGTAAAAACGGTGATAGGGTGCCTGGCCCCCTCCAACCAATGGCGCCATTCCTCGAAAGCCAACTTGATGGCCAACAACTCCCTATCTCCCACATCATAGTTTCTCTCTGCCGGGGAGAGTTTTTTAGAGAAAAAGGCACAGGGTCGCCATTTGGCAGGAGAAGGGCCCTGGGACAAAACTGCACCCACACCCACCTCGGAAGCATCCACCTCAACAATAAAAGGTAAGGAAACATCGGGATGCACCAAGACGGGAGCAGACGCAAAACTCTCTTTAATTTTAGAAAAGGCTGCAAGCGCCTCCTCTGACCAAGAGGAAAAATCCGCCCCCTTTTTTGTCATGTCAGTAAGGGGTTGGACAATAGAGGAATAATTCAAAATGAACTTTCTGTAATAGTTCGCAAAACCCAGAAAGCGCATCAATGCCTTCTGATTCTCAGGAAGCTCCCACTCAAGTACAGCACGGACCTTCTCCGGATCCATGCGAAAACCAGAAGCAGAGAGGAGAAAACCCAGAAATTGAATCTCCGATACCATAAAAAGACATTTCTCCAGCTTGGCGTACAATTTATTTTCCCGCAGAATCTGCAGAACCTGAAAAAGATGATCCTGATGGGTCTGAACATCAGGGGAAAAAATCAAAATATCATCAAGATACACCAATACAAATTTCCCCATTAAATGGTAGAAAATACTATTAACAAAATGCTAAAAGACGGCCGGAGCATTCATCAGGCCGAAAGGCATAACGAGATTCTCGAAATGCCCGTTAGGGGTATTAAAGGCCGTTTTCCATTCATCCCCCTCTCTGACCCTGACCAGGTTGTACGCGCCTCTCAAATCCAATTTGGAAAACACCTTGGCCCCAACAATTTGGTTGAAGAGGTCCGGGATCAGAGGAAGGGGATAGGGATCGCGAATCGTGATACGGTTCAGCTCCCTAAAATCTAGGCAAGGTCTCAGAGAGCCATCTTTTTTTTTAACAAAAAAAAAACCTGCGACCACAGGTGACTTTGAGGGACGAATATGCCCCTTCTCGAGACTCTCTGAGATATAAGTTCGCATTGCGATTCTTTCCGGTTGTGAGAGATTGTAGAGGCGTGCTTTTGGCAGCTTGGCGCCGGGAATGAGGTTAATGGGACAGTCAAACTCCCGGTGAGGAGGTAGCTCCTGAACACCGCTCTCGGAAAACACGTCCGAGAAATCAGAGAGAAATGATGGCACAGTTTTAGTAGACACCTCTGCAAAAGTCGCTGTGAGACAATTCTCTCTACAAAAGTCACTCCACTCATTTATTTGCCTTCCTTGCCAATCAATAGTGGAGTTATGTCTAGTGAGCCAGGATAACCACAAAACTAGAGGAGAAGGCAATCCGTTAAAGACAAAACAAGATATATCCTCCACATTAGTGTCACCTACAGCTAGCCGGATATTGTGAACAATGCCCTTCAGAGATCTCTGTGAGAGTGGAGCAGAGTCAATAGCAAAAACAGGTATATCCTTTTCTAATGTGCAAACCTGAAAACCATGCATGGCTACAAATTGAGTGTCAATAAGATTGACGGCCGCTCCACTATCGACAAAAATCTCACAAGAAATGACTTTGCTCTCTAGCGCCACCCTGGCAGACAGGAAAAAACTGGAACTGCAGGTCAGAGGAAAAGCATCAATTCCTACATGAACTTTGCCCAAAGTAGCAGATGAAGCAGAATTTGATGATTTACCTTTTGAGTTTTTTCTCTTATTATCGCTCTTAGTACAGTTCAAGAATCTCCTAGACGGACAAACATTTGCTAAATGACCTATGCCCCCACAACAAAAACACACCATACTCTGAGGACTAAATCCTCTTTTATCAGGGGCAAGTCGACCTAGCTGCATGGGCTCCTCCTCAGAGGGGAGCGAGACAGGATGAGGCCCCTGCACACTGAATGAGTCCGCACCATTGCCCCTAGACTGACAATGGCTGGACAGAGAGGTCTTGTTTCTTTCTCTTAGACGCCTGTCAAGGCGTACCGCCAATGACATGGCAGACTCTAAGGACGTTGGTCTCTCATGGAAAGCAAATGCATCTTTCAATCTCTCTGAGAGACCATGACAGAACTGACTCCGGAGTGCAGCATCATTCCAACCTGAATCAGCTGCCCATCTCCGAAATTCAGAACAATAAAGCTCCGCAGACAGTTTGTTCTGGCATAAAACACATAAGTTAGATTCGGCCAGAGCAACACGATCCGGGTCATCATATATCTGCCCCAGGGCCACAAAAAATCTTTCCACGGATCGAAGAGAGGGATCCCCTGATGGCAGCGAAAAAGCCCAAGTCTGAGCATTACCCCTGAGCAGGGAGATGACAATCCTCACCCTCTGCTCCTCCTTACCAGAGGAGTGGGGACACAAGCAAAAATGGAGTTTGCATGCCTCTCTGAAGCGAACAAAATTCTCACTGCCCCCGGAGAACGTTTCCGGAAGTGAGACCTTTGGCTCGCAACAGACTCCATGAGCCGGAGCAGAGCCCAATGCTTGAAGCTGAGTCATAGATTGATGGAGATCCGCTACTTCCAAAGAAAGACCCTGCATGCGGTCAACCAGGCCAGAAAGCGGATCCATGTCAAAAAAGGACGGTTTTGGTGGATTATAATGTCACGGCTGTATGTGAGCAACAATAGTATACCCTGTAAAAGAGCTACTGACCGGACCCAAACTAGGGAGGATAAAGGGTGACCCCTGTCAGACCCTCAAAGCTCTCCCTATGCTGCTAAAGCACATGCCCGGATCCAAATGGCGGAACGAGGCATGCCCGCGTACATAAGACTGATGACCACTGTAACCCCTACAATAGTGGAAGGGGCACGGCCAACGGTGCCCTGCTCAGTATATGGAGGGAACCGTGGCCACCTCAGATCCAGGCACACTTAGCTGAAGGAGCTGCAGCCGCAGAGAAGACGGATCCAAGGACAGCTGGCAATATCCGGAGTGCTTGCTGCAGCAGAGCACAGGTCCAGTGAACTGATAGCTACAAGTGAAGATACTCAAGCAAGAGCTACAACTGAAATGAGAAATATAATCCACGCCCTACAATAGGAGGAGGGGTGATTTAAAGGCAGGGAAATCAAACGCAGGAGGAACAGCTGGGAGGAAGGAAACAGAAAGTAAAGACTTCATCACAGGGGCGGAGAAACAGAGCAGTGAAAACTCCTCCAAGCTCTAGTAGTGACATCATCACAGGGGTGGAGAAACAGAGCTGTGAGAACGTCCCAAAGCTCTGGTAGTGACAGGTGGAGTTCCACCTGGTGGGCACATCGCATATGAGGCGGTGAGCAGGAAGGCCGAAGTTACGCTGTAGCGAAGACAGGCGTGCAGCAGCAGGGTGTGAATGCCGGAAGCGCGAACAGACGGCCCGCACTTTATGCAGCAGCTCTGACATGTCGGGGTAGTTGCGAATGAACTTCTGCACCACCAAATTCAGCACATGCGCCAGGCAAGGGATGTGCGTCAAACCGGCTAGTCCCAGAGCTGCAACGAGATTTCGCCCATTATCGCACACCACCAGGCCGGGCTTGAGGCTCACCGGCAGCAACCACTCGTCGGTCTGTTGTTCTATACCCCGCCACAACTCCTGTGCGGTGTGGGGCCTGTCCCCCAAACATATGAGTTTCAGAACGGCCTGCTGACGTTTACCCCGGGCTGTGCTGAAGTTGGTGGTGAAGGTGTGTGGCTGACTGGATGAGCAGGTGGAAGAAGAGGAGGAGGAAGCTGCTGAGGACGAGGAGGAGGAGACAGGAGGCAAAGAATGTTGCCCTGCGATCCTTGGCGGCGGAAGGACGTGCGCCAAACAGCTCTCCGCCTGGGGCCCAGCCGCCACTACATTTACCCAGTGTGCAGTTAGGGAGATATAGCGTCCCTGGCCGTGCTTACTGGTCCACGTATCTGTGGTTAGGTGGACCTTGCCACAGATGGCGTTGCGCAGTGCACACTTGATTTTATCAGACACTTGGTTGTGCAGGGAAGGCACGGCTCTCTTGGAGAAGTAGTGCCGGCTGGGAACAACATACTGTGGGACAGCAAGCGACATGAGCTGTTTGAAGCTGTCTGTGTCCACCAGCCTAAATGACAGCATTTCATAGGCCAGTAGTTTAGAAATGCTGGCATTCCGGGCCAGGGATCGAGGGTGGCTAGGTGGGAATTTACGCTTTCTCTCAAATGTTTGTGAGATGGAGAGCTGAACGCTGCCGTGTGACATGGTTGAGATGCTTGGTGACGCAGGTGGTGGTGTTGGTGGTACATCCCATGTTTGCTGGGCGGCAGGTGCCAACGTTCCTCCAGAGGCGGAGGAAGAGGCTGAGGCGGCGGCAGCAGCAGAAGAGGCCGAGGCGGCAGCAGCAGAAGAGGTAGCAGGGGAAGCCTGAGTGACTTCTTTGTTTTTAAGGTGTTTACTCCACTGCAGTTCATGCTTTGCATGCAGGTGCCTGGTCATGCAGGTTGTGCTAAGGTTCAGAACGTTAATGCCTCGCTTCAGGCTCTGATGGCACAGCGTGCAAACCACTCGGGTCTTGTCGTCAGCACATTGTTTAAAGAAGTGCCATGCCAGGGAACTCCTTGAAGCTGCCTTTGGAGTGCTCGGTCCCAGATGGCGGCGGTCAGTAGCAGGCGGAGTCTCTTGGCGGCGGGTGTTCTGATTTTGCCCACTGCTCCCTCTTTTGCTACGCTGTTGGCTCGCTCTCACCACTGCCTCTTCCTCCGAACTGTGAAAGTCAGTGTCACGACCTTCATTCCATGTGGGGTCTAGGACCTCATCGTCCCCTGCATCGTCTTCCACCCAGTTTTGATCCCTGACCTCCTGTTCAGTCTGCACACTGCAGAAAGACGCAGCAGTTGGCACCTGTGTTTCGTCATCATCAGAGACGTGCTGAGCTGGTATTCCCATGTCCTCATCATCAGGAAACATAAGTGGTTGTGCGTTAGTGCATTCTATCTCTTCCACCCCTGGGGAAGGGCTAGGTGGATGCCCTTGGGAAACCCTGGCAGCAGAGTCTTCAAACAGCATAAGAGACTGCTGCATAACTTGAGGCTCAGACAGTTTCCCTGATATGCATGGGGGTGATGTGACAGACTGATGGGCTTGGTTTTCATGCGCCATCTGTGCGCTTTCTGCAGAAGACTGGGTGGGAGATAATGTGAACGTGCTGGATGCACTGTCGGCCACCCAATTGACTAATGCCTGTACCTGCTCAGGCCTTACCATCCTTAGAACGGCATTGGGCCCCACCAAATATTCCTGTAAATTCTGGCGGCTACTGGGACCTGAGGTAGTTGGTACACTAGGACGTGTGGCTGTGGCAGAACGGCCACGTCCTCTCCCAGCACCAGAGGGTCCACTAACACCACCACGACCATGTCCACGTCCGCATCCCTTACTAGTTGTTTTCCTCATTGTTACCGTTCACCACAATAAGAAAAATATTATTCGGGCCAATGTATTGAATTAAAATTCAGGCCTTTTTTTACAGACACCTAACACTGTCTGGCTATCTATTTAGGTACCGTATTACACTAATACAGGCACACAAGTAATGACAGATTTGGTTGAATATAAATGTGAGGCCTATTTTTTACGCGCTGTGTGACAGATATACCTTTAATCACAGAATTAGACTTGTATCTGCACTGTAGCGTGTGTGTTAAGTTTTTCAGAATGACACTATCAGCACCTTGAATCTAAGATATCCTTTTTGGGATAGATTTAAAGTAGGCCTGATATAGCAGAAACTACTAATTTTGAGAATGGCAAATTTGGGAATAGTTTTTTAACCCAGAACAAAAACTGTGCTTTTACGGTCACTAAATATAACTTGACCAGCTAAAACTGTACTGATTTGGAGGAATAGAAATGTCAGGCCTATTTTTTACGCGCTGGGTGACAGGCTCAACTTGCCCGTGATGTAGTATATGGCCAAAAAATAACCACACTATTGATGGTTAAATGCACTTGGGTGACACAGACTCAGCCTGCACCTGATGTAGTATATGGCCAAAAAATAACCACACTGTTGATGGTTAAATGCACTTGGGTGACACAGACTCAGCCTGCACCTGATGTAGTATATGGCCAAAAAATAACCACACTGTTGATGGTTAAATGCACTTGGGTGACACAGGCTCAGCCTGCACCTGATGTAGTATATGGCCAAAAAATAACCACACTGTTGATGGTTAAATGCACTTGGGTGACACAGGCTCAGCCTGCACCTGATGTAGTATATGGCCAAAAAATAACCACACTGTTGATGGTTAAATGCACTTGGGTGACACAGGCTCAGCCTGCACCTGATGTAGTATATGGCCAAAAAATAACCAGACTGTTGATGGTTAAATGCACTTGGGTGACACAGGCTCAGCCTGCAGCTGATGTAGGATATAGCAAAAAATAACCACACTATTGATGGTTAAATGCACTTGGTGGTAGCTTGTTCTGGCGCACCACAAGCCACAAAATGGCCGCCGATCACCCCAGAAAAAAGTGATATAAAAACGCTCTGGGCAGCCTAAAAAAAGTGAGCAATTCAATATCAGCACTTCAATGATCCACAGCTGGAGATCGATCACTGAATTAAGTCTTTTGGAGGAGTTAATCTGCCTAATCTCGCCCTAACGTCGCAGCAGCAACCTCTCCCTATGCTTGAATCAGCAGAGTGACGTGCAGCGCTACGTGACCCAAGCTTATATAGAGGCTGGGTCACATGCTGCACTGGCCAATCACAGCCATGCCAATAGTAGGCAAGGCTGTGATGGCCTCTTGGGGCAAGTAGTATGACGCTTGTTGATTGGCTGCTTTGCAGCCTTTCAAAAAGCGCCAAGAAAGCGCCGAACACCGAACCCGAACCCAGACTTTTACGAAAATGTTCGGGTCCGTGTCACGGACACCCCAAAATTCGGTACGAACCCGAACTATACAGTTCGGGTTCGCTCATCCCTACTCCTGACAGCTAGATGCAATGGTGACTACTCTTTACTAATTCTCCTTGATCATTCTGCTGCAATCTACACTGTAGACCACCATCTACTCCTCACCATGCGCCAATCTATCGGCCTGAAGGAGACAATTCTTTCTTGGTTTATTTCCTATCCTCTCTGGCCACTTTTTCAGTGTAACATTCACTGGCTCTACCTCCCCCAGCTCTCTCTCTCTCTCTCTCTCGCTGTTGGGGTTCCTCAGTGTTCAGTCCTTGGGTATCTCCTCTTTTCTCTCTACACAGTCCATATTGGACAGACAGCAGATTTTGTTTCCAGTACCATCTCTATGCTGACAACACGCAACTATGCACTTCTTCTCATGACATTAATAGTGCTGTACTACAGAACACCAGTCTGCCAGCTCTCTCTAACATCACGTGCTCTCTTTATCTAAAGCACAATTTTTCAGTGAGTGGCACTATCATAACTCCGGGGCAGCACACCTGCTTTCTCAGTGTTACATTTGGCACTGATCTTTCCTTTACCCCTTAAATTCAATCTCTTGCCCACTGATGCTACCTAAACTTCAAAGAGATCTCTAGGATCTGTCTCTTTCTTAGGCCTCATGCACACGACCGTATTTTGTTTCCGTGTCCGATCCGTTTTTTTTGCGGATAGGATGCGGACCCATTCATTTCAATGGGTCCGCAAAAAACGCGGACAGCACACCGTGTGCTCTCTGCGTCCGTATGTCCGTTTTGTTGCTCCGCAAAAAAAATAGTGCATGTCCTATTTTTTTCTAGTTTGCGGACAAGGATGGGCATTATTACAATGGATCCGCAAAAAAAAACGGATCTGCAAAAAAAAACAGATGCCATACTGAACGTCATCCTTTCTTTTGCGGATCCACGATTTGCGGACCGCTAAACACATACGGTCGTGTGCATGTAGCCTTACTGTGTAAACAACAAAACTCTCATTGGGACCCTGATCCATTCCCGCCTCAATTACTGTACTCATTACTAATTGTCCTCCCCCTCGCCAGACTCTCCTCTCTCCAATCCATCCTGAATGCAGCAGCCAGGCTCATCTGTCTGTCTAACCGCTACTTCAAAGCCTCCACCCTGTGCCAGTCATTGCACTGGTTGCCCATACAGTACAGGATTTAATTTAAACTGCTAATTCTCACCCACAATGCTATCCATGGTGCTTCACCCCCTACATCTCCTCCCTCATCTCTGTCTACCATCCTACCTGTGCTCTCCATTCAGCTAATAACTTACAACTGACATCCAGTGTAATCCGAACCTCTTACCCCTGTCTCCACGACTTTAACTGCACCAGTTCTCTGGAATGCCCTACCCCAAGCAATTCACAGTTTTAGGTGTTCCGTAAAAACGCATCTTTTTTGGTTAGTCTATCATATTCCCTGATCTAACCCTTCTCCATTCACCATCCCTCCCCCTTCAGAATTATTCCTCTGGACCTGATCTAACTGTATCCACTAGTGACGAGCGAAGTATTTAAAAATTTGATTCGGCTGCTTCGACGAATTAAAAAAGTGTTTTTTTTTTTACACTTTTTCTGTTTAAATTGATTTGCTACTGTGAAGCACAAGGAAATTCAGCTTCATGGCGAAACAAAATTATCCTGAAATTCGGATCGAAGTCCACTTCATGGACTTCGATTCGCTCATCACTAGTATCCACCACACCCCATGCACTCTGAAGCACTAGAGATATTGGCTGTTGACTGGCTTATGCAACTTTATATCTTGCCGGACCATTGTATAAAACAAGCACTTTTTACCTATTGTGTCACTTTTTGTGTCACCCCTTCTCCTCACAGATTGTAAGTTCTTGCGAGCAGGGCCCTCATTCCTAAACTTGTCTGTTGCTATGTTATGACTGTTTGTACATGAATCCATGAATTGTAAAACGCAACAGAATATGTTGGTGCTATATAAATAAAGATTATTATTATTACTATAGTTATCTTTCTACCCATTTCCAAAGCTAAAGCCTATGGTCACTTACATGTAGGCATTGGGGGGACACAATTGTCAGTGGAACAGCATGTTGCGCTCGTCTGGACTGTGCCTCCTGGAATGGTCATGGTTCCGGCTGCATTACAACTGATTGGCGTCGAACAGGATCTAGAAAACACTTGTGTGCTTAATCCACCTGAACATAGAAGATAGAATAAAAAAATAAATAATAATAATGCATTAACAAATTAATTATCATCTAAATGACAAAAGTGAAAGTTTATTTTTAGACTTTGCTTGTCTTTTTAGGGAATTTCAGTATTAATACATACTGTATCAGAGCTGACAGTGAATTGCTTGATATAGCAGTTCTCTGCCATAGTCCCTTCTTTATTTTTTATTACTGAGGTGTCCTGACAGGGTGGGGAAACCCTGTTAACGCAGATGAAGAGAGAAGAAGAAAAAAAGGAGAATGGGGAATGAAGAGGAGTAGGGAATCAAGAGGAAAACAAATAAAGAGTAAGGGAAAGAAGTAAAAGAATGGAAAGAATAAGAGGAAAAGGAAGAAAAGGAAGAGGACGTGAATAAAACATATGAAAGAATAGGAAAGAAGAAGAGAAAAAGACAAAGAGGAAGGGAAAGGGAAAGAAGACAAAGGGAAAGAAGATGGGAAAGAGAAAGAATAAGAGGAAGAGAAAGAAGAAGATGAAGGGAAATAATATGCACCTGAAGTAAAATAAAGCATTGGAGAAAACAAAGAGGAATGGAAAGGCAATGAAAGGAAATAAATGAGGAAATGAATGAAGAGGGAAAGAAAAGAGGAAGGGAAATGAAATAGGAAAGCAAAAAAGAGAAAAGAACTTGCAGATGAAGGAAGAGGGAGAAGACGAGTAAGAAGTGGATAAAAGGAAAGAAGTAGAAGAAGAAAAGGAAGAGAAAATGAAAGGGAAATTAAGAGAAAGCATAGAAAGATGAAGGAAAAAAAAAAAGGGAGATATAGGAAGGTAAAAGAGGGGATGACCGGAAAGAAGAGAAAGGAAAGAAGAGGGAGATGAAGGAAAAGAGGTGGAAAGGAGAGGCAAGAGAGGGATAAAAAGAAAATTAGGAAGGAAATGTAAAGAACAAGGGAAAATGAAGAAGGAAATGTTAATGAAGAAGGAGAAGACTTACCTATTGTAGTATTGGTGTATCTTGCTTCACAAACACAATCTGTGGGGCAGATGACACTGACACCTGTGCAGCTCGAAGACATTGATGTCACACATAGCTGGCAGGAGATACAGAATCCTAGAACATAAACACATGTTTATATCTACTTCTATACAATCCCCTTATTAAATACCCTCACAGCTCATTTCCATGGCTATGACCACCCTGCAATCCATCAGTGCTGGTCGTGCTTGCACATTATAGAAAAAAGTGCCGGTCTCTCTGGTGGCGGGGAACATGGGAGCTCACATAGGCTAGTGATTTTTTTCTATACTGTGCAAGCACTACCACCGCTGATGGATTGCAGGGTGGTCATAACCATGGAAACAAGCAGTGTATAATGTGATGGAAAAATGAATCCAGCCAGCAAAGGAGGCAATATGGATAATAACAATACATTAGTAAGTGCCTTGTATTAACTTTCTCTACATGATGAATGCTATTTGCTGAAGTGACACAACCCCTTTAAAGGGCTTGTAAAAGATTAGCTGCAAGTGAGAGGTGATGGCGGTACTAGATGCAGCCACTGGGTAAGGAAGATGCTTTACCTGGGACTAAAATATCATAATTTGCTCAAGGCCCTCAGGGTGACCAGAGTGGCCCTGGTCTGGTTTACATATATTCAGTGGTCACTTTGATAGAAGGAGGCATTCTTCTGTCTGTCTACAAAAACATCTACACCTACATACACTTTGGAATAACACGAATGCTACCTCCTGGTCCAGTGCCCATGTGATGCCCAGCTAAGAGAACTTCAAGAGAAACGAATCATTGAACATCACTCAGCCAAGTCAACCATTACCCACTAATTTCCCTGGAGGCAGGTAGCAGTATACAATTACTGGATCTTAACTATAACTATTGTATAAATAACAATACAAGTAGCCAGGAAACAACATAGAGATGAGCAAATCGAAGCCACCGTCTTGAAAAAATTCTGATTTTGCAGATTCGTTTTCAGATTTGTTTGGATATGGAGAGAAAGAGAGAGTTTTTCTTGGACGAATTTGACCAAGAGAAATTTTAGAAAATATCTAAATAAAAGATTGTAGGTACTTACCTTTTGCTGTCAGAGCTAAAAGCAGGAAACAAACTCCAAAGAGAGACCCCATTTTCAAAAACATCAGCGAAAATGTTAACTGTTCAAAAAGCTGAATGCAGTTGGAATAGTATTTAACTCGTTTTACATTGTCCCTGTACTTAGACTTCAGGAATTTAGGTGTGTGAGTGACGGCAAAAGACGAGGACGTGACTAATGAACCTGAGTAATGGGCGTGGACCCCATGCAGCAGGGAGACCTGTCAAATATACTGACGCCTCTTGCGCAGAGCTGGTTGATTTATTCAGGACGTCAGGTGTAAAGAATTGTCGTAGAATGCGTTTTTCTGGAGTCACTGTCGTAGTCATACTGTCCTAAAGTACGTCAATGGCATCAACATTTGCTTTCAATGAACATTTTATTTCATTTAAAAGTTCACTGGGATGAGTTAAGAAGGTTGTCCAGGATTAGAAAAACCTGAATACAGTGCCACATCTGTCCACGGGTTGGGAGTGGTATTGTACCTCAGACCATTTGCTTTATTAGAGCCACATAACCCATGGAAACTGGTGGCGTGTTTTTCTAATCCCTTTGATAGCTGAAAACCCAAGTGTCAGAGCACAGATCCTATCTAAATTTTTTCCTATCCTACCCAATATTTGTCGTTATCAATATTTACTAGAAATATTTTTGCAAGAAAATAATAAAAATACAGCTAACAAATTAAATATAAATGAGATGACTTTCCATCTATCTTAGGCCTCATGCACACGACCGTTGTGTGCATCCGTGGCCGTTGTGCCGTTTTCCGTTTTTTTTTCGCGGACCCATTGACTTTCAATGGGTCCGTGGAAAAATCGGAAAATGCACCGTTTTGCAGCCGCATCCGTGATCTGTGTTTCCTGGCCATGAAAAAAATATGACCTGTCCAATTTTTTTCACGGCCAACGGTTCACGGACCCATTCAAGTCAATGGGTCCGTGAAAGAACACGGATGCACACAAGATTGGCATCCGTGTCCGTGATCCGTGGCCGTAGGTTACTTTTTATACAGACGGATCCGAAGATCCGTCGGCATAAAAGCTTTTTCATAGCTGAGTTTTCACTTCGTGAAAACTCAGAACCGACAGTATATTCTAACACAGAGGCGTCCCCATGGTGATGGGGACGCTTCAGGTTAGAATATACTAAAAGAACTGTGTACATGACTGCCCCCTGCTGCCTGGCAGGTGCTGCCAGGCAGCAGGGGGCAGCCCCCCCCCCCTGTAGTTAACACATTGGTGGCCAGTGCCCCCCCCTGTAGTTAACACATTGGTGGCCAGTGCGGCCACCCCCCCCCTCCCTCCCTTGTAGTTAACTCATTGGTGGCCAGTGGGCCCCCCCCTGTAGTTAACACATTGGTGGCCAGTGCGGCCGCCCCCCCCCCCTCCCTCCCCTGTAGTTAACTCGTTGGTGGCCAGTGGGCCCCCCTCCCTCCCCTGTAGTTAACTCGTTGGTGGCCAGTGGGCCCCCCTCCCTCCCCTGTAGTTAACTCGTTGGTGGCCAGTGGGCCCTCTCCCCTCCCTCCCCCTCCTAATTAAAATCTCCCCCCCTATGATTGGTGGCAGCGGAGAGTACCGATCGGAGTCCCAGTTTAATCGCTGGGGCTCCGATCGGTAACCATGGCAACCAGGACGCTACTGCAGTCCCGGTTGCCATGGTTACTTAGCAATTTGTAGAACCATTATACTTACCTGCGAGCTGCGATGTCTGCGTCCGGCCAGGCAGCAGGGTGCAGTCATGTACACAGTTATTTTAGTATATTCTAACCTGAAGCGTCCCCATCATCACATGGGAACGCCTCTGTGTTAGAATATACTGTCGGATTTGAGTTTCACGATGTAACTCAAATCCGACGGTATATTCTAACATAGAGGCGTTCCCATGGTGATGGGGACGCTTCAAGTTAAAATATACCATTGGATTGGAGAAAACTCCTGACTTTACATTGAAAGTCAATGGGGGACGGATCCGTTTGAAATTGCACCATATTGTGTCAACGTCAAACGGATCCGTCCCCATTGACTTGCATTGTAATTCAGGACGGATCTGTTTGGCTCCGCGCGGCGAGGCGGACACCAAAACGACAATTTTTTCATGTCCGTGGATCCTCCAGAAATCAAGGAAGACCCACGGACGAAAAAACGGTTGCGGATCACGGAAAAACGGAACCCCGTTTTGCGGACCGCAAAAAAATACGGTCGTGTGCATGAGGCCTTATACGTATGGAACCTCCCTGCTGTCCCCCGAACAGATGATGTCAGGTTTGGCTACTTTCCTTTTCCGCTATTGAGATCCATCACAGGATCTCAATAGCGGGGGGGTGGGGGGGGAATGTTTCTGTTTTGTTCCCATTCATTGTCAATGGGGACAAAACTGAACAAAACGGAGTGCACCAGAATACATTCCATTCCTTTTGGTTGCGCTCCCATCGCGGACAGAAAAACGCTGCTTGGTGCGGAGCAAGACGGATCCGTCCTGACAAACAATGTATAAGTCAATGGGGACGGATCCGTTTTCTCTGAGACAATAGAAAACGGATCCGTCCCCCACTGAGTTTCAATGGTGTTCATGACGAATCCATCATTGCTAGGTTAAAGATAATACAAACGGATCCGTTAATAAAGGATGCAGGCGGTTGTATTATCGTGACGGAGGAGTTTTTGCTGATCCATGATGGATCCAGCAAAAACGCTAGTGTGAAAGTAGCCGAACAAGGTGAAAACTGAACATGTTGAATGTTAATGCCTGATCGTTCTGTTCTTAGGGGAGATACCCCACCGACACAGGTGTCTGGCAGCAGCTTTACTCCCCTTTCTCCATGAACAATACGCGCACACTTATCCAAACTGAACAAGCATTAGTGATGAGCAGCATAGGCGATATTCGAATTCGCAATATTTCGTGAATTTTTGGATTCGTGATCTCCAGTCATTGTTTACTTGATTGCGAAAATCGGCAATGTAATATATTGGCGATAAATTTCCAATAAATTTGCCATTAGAATATTCTACACTATTCACGAACATATAGCACTATAATCTACATATTCGCGAATTCTCAAAGTGGCGATATTCGCAATTAAAATTCGCGATTCGAATATTTGTGCTCAACACTAACAAGCATACCGTAGGGTGTCAGGAGGAATAGTTGTGGGCCAAACAAGATTAACTTGTGAATTTTGGTAGGGCCATTTTCCTTGGGTAAGATGGCAACCACACCTCAGTGTCGGGATGACGATAGCTTAGAAGATGCAGAATCTCCTGATATTATAGCCCCCCCCCTCCTTATTTTCAGAACAGACATTCAATGGAGAAGAAACAACATGATGACCCATCACACTGGAAAAACCTGTTTCTTTAAACGTTCTTTATCATGGTCTTTGGCTTCAGGGAGCCTTACATATTTCAACGGCATTAAACAGGTTGTTCAACAAAAAAAAAAAAAAAAAACATTTTACAGTTTTCAAAACTGTCCCTTCATATCAATACTTTTGTAATTGTATGTAATTAAAAATGTATTATAGCCACCGAGTTACTCAATGAAATTGATCTGTATAGCGCCACCTGCTGTTTTTTTTTCTTTTTCTAATTTCTCTGTCCTGCTTACTGAGACACAAGCAGATACTCAGTTCCATACTTCAACTGCCACCAGCTGCAGCAGACAGAACACACTCCCTTAGAGAGGGCACACCTCCTAAGCTAACAGTTTGAAATAAAACTAGCAAAACATAGTACATAAGGCCGAAAAAAGACATTTGTCCATCCAGTTCGGCCTGTCATCTTGCAAGTTGATCCAGAGGAAGGCAAAAAAAAAAAAAACTGAGGTAGAAGCCAATTTTCCCCACTTTAGGGGAATAAAAAATTCCTTCCCGACTCCAATCAGGCAATCAGAATAACTCCCTGGATCAACGACCCCTCTCTAGTAGCTATAGCCTGTAATATTATTACACTCCAGAAATACATCCAGGCATGGGGTCTTAGTGGCGGCTAGGTTTCCTTATAAAACTGAGGTTTGGGCAAAACAATTGTAACAATAATGGGTAGATCACTGGATCCATGTGAGGTACAAGGCTGGTTCAAGCTTTGTAAAGTGCTAGATTATATGTGATTTTCAGTTTTCACATTCTTCATGGTGATCTATGAGAAACTAGAACTTCTATTATATCGAGAAATGAAAAGTCAAAAATGTTTTCCAGTGATGTGGGTTAGTTGTACCAAGCTGTATCCCACCTTGTCTATGGACAATGTCAGGGCTGCCATTTAGTTGTACTGGAAAGATAGTGTTTGAGAAGTTAAAGTCTTGGAGAAGTACGAGTCTATGGACGGTACAGTATATTAGAGAAGACAAAGGTGGGAAAAATGTTGTGGAATGTTCACACCCATGGGGAGCATTGTAATTGCAATTCAAGACCCAACTCATCTGTATGGAGACCCTCAAGTCTCTCTAAGAAACAGGTAAGTATAACCTTTGGGATGGACATCTGATTTTCAGCTTTTACTTAGAGGGTATCTACAAGTGAATTAAAACATACACTACCAAAAAATGAAAAAAGAACACCCTGAAAATGTAAGGAGATTAAACTGGAGATTGACAAAGGATAAACTGCTAGTGGTGCTTGGTCGATGAACACACAACCAAGGTGGTGCCCCCTTTATTCTGCAGCAGGTAGTATGTGAAGGAGGGTTCACATTAATACTGGGTGGCATCTCCTCTTGATGTGATACAGGCTGCCACTCTGGCATGGTAGTGCTCCTACAGATGCTGAATATCATTCTGTGGGATGACCACCCTTCTCTCCCCATATTATAGGGTGCTATGCATCTGGTGAGGGTCTATAATTCTACACTTTCCATATGCATTTGCCAGTTTGTGAATTGTTTATTTTCAATCCAACTACCATCTGGACACATTGACTAGCATGGGGTCTTAGTGGCGGCTATGTTTCCTTATAAAACTGAGGTTTTGGCAACTAGAGGCCAAAACTGTTTGGAGTCTGGATGTCCTTCAGGAGATGAGGTGGCTCCCTCCTTGTTCCCCTTATCGTTTACATGAACTACAGGCACGCAATTTCAAGATTGTGAGAACAGTCAAAGAAGACCACAAAAGGGAGGTTGTAACATGAATTTGTCAAAAGAGGGAAGATCTGTGAATTTTGAAGGCACAAGACAGGGCAGGTCTTCAAAAGAGGTTGTCTCATCTAGACTACCTATGTGCTTATCCGTAGGGGACCATGTCATATTCCCTTGTAAGAGCAGCATGTTTGTAACACACAGAGAAGCTTCTGCAGCATCTTATTCCCGTGTGCCTATATGTCATAGGAGAGGGCGCCAGATCGATGTCTGAAGATTTATAAGCGATCCTATAGAACAAATAATAATAATATTAATTTCACATTCAGATATTAAGAAAGCGGTAATCTCAGCTCTGGTACATATGTATCGTCCTCAAGTTAGCAGTGGTATCACATCTAATTGAAATCAAACCAGTTTGTAGACAATTACAAGATTTTCCTAAAATATGACGGAAAGTCATGATTTTATTAAAGACACGGAGGCGAGTATTGCGTTACCTTTCTTTACTGAATCTACCATAGCAGCAAAAAAATAAATAAAAAATGGTACAACAAATGGAAACCATGGTAACACACTCCTCCCCTTATCCCAGTATATCAGTCTTTGTCTGCCTGGGATCCTCCTCTTTCTTTGCGCCTCAACCAGCGCTGATCAAAACCGTAACTACTGACGTTGCAAAACCGGACAACGACGATATCTCTTGAAAACTTGTCGGCTTGGACCGCGAACAACAAACGGACATCCGACTCATCAGTAACTGCATAACTCGAGTGATGGAATCTTTAGTCTCTCAACCTAGGAGGGGAAGAGAAAAAACAAACATCCTAAAACCATGATCCAGTGAATCAAGCAGAGAACAACCTGCAGAGAAACATCAAATAACTCGACATTTTGATCATAGAGTAAACAGTCGTTACATACTCACCCATGGTAAACAGTCGGTACATACTCACCAATGGTATACATTAGGGTGGGTCCAGGGAGGGCAATACTCGCCTCCGTGTCTTTAATAAAATCATGACTTTCCGTCATATTTTAGGAAAATCTTGTAATTTTATCACAAGACACGGAGGCTTCATATTGCTAGTTTAAAGCTGAGCCATTACCGAGTCAAAAGCGTGTGTTGTTGGTCTAAAATAGAACTCACGAAATGTGGAAGTCCTGGACCAGTCCGCCAACCTCATCACGTCCTCTAAGCGTGCTCCTGATGTTGTCATTGAAGTAGCCGCAGCACTGCGAACCGAATGTGCCGTGAAAATGGTCGTATCAATCCCGGAAAGGGAGAGGATCCATTTAACCCAACGCGATAAAGTAACGCTGGTGACTGGAGTAAAAGGACTACGAAAAGAAATGAACAAGTGGGGAACAGAAGGCGACCGAACGGACCGGGTCCTCTCCTCGTATTCAAGTAGACAAGCTACAGGACATAGTTGTGGCGATGCCGGAAATCGAGGGTAGAAAACTGACCGAATATTGGTCTTAGTGCGACGAGAAATATTAAAGTGAACTCCCTCAGGGGTGAAGGATCTAGCGTCACAATCCAAGGCACGCACATCTGACACTCTTTTGCAAGAGATAAGACAGAATAAAGTGACCAATTTGGCCGATAATTGGCGTAAGGATAATAGGGTATTAGAGGGCCAGCCGCTCAAAAAGTTTAAGACCCCCGACACATCCCAAGTTGAAGTAAAACGCGGTCGAGGCGGTCGAGCCAAGAGTGAACCTTTAAGTAAACGACATACCAAAGGGTGTTGACCCGCTGAACGCCCTTCGAATCCGGCATGCCTGGAGGAAATAGCCGACCTAAAAACATTGATGGTACGGTATGCCTTCCCTGCCTCAAACAGAGAGGACAAAAAGGCTAAAATGGAATTTACAGATGCTGTAGCGGGATCCAGAGTCCGCTGGACGCACCAGCGAGACCAAGAGTCCCAGGCGGCTCCATAAGCCCGTCTTGTTCCGGGTGCCCACGCGTTGTCCAGTAAGAATCTAGTCGTTCCTGAAAAACCAGCGTCTCCTCCTGAATCCCCGAGATCTTGCAGGCCAGGAGACGTAATGATCCGTTCTGGAAGAGCGGATGAAGCTCTCCTGACGGACCTTGAAGCAGGGACAACTGATCGGGAAGGAGAATCGGAAAATCCACCAGAAGCTCTAAGATCTGAGGGAACCATGACTGTGTTTTCCAGAAAGGCACAATCAGAGTCAGTCTCGCTAGCTGCTGACGGACTTGAAGTAGAACCCTCGGGATGAGTGTGAAAGGAGGGAACGCATACATTAGCGCGCCTCCCCAGTGTTGTAACAGAGCGTCCACCGCTTCCGCCAAAGGATCTGGCCTCCAACTGAAGAACCTGGGGAGCTGGGTATTCAACCGGGAGGTGAACAAGTCAACTGCAAAAGGGCCCCAAAGAGAAGAAATAGCAGAGAATACCGTGACGTCTAATCTCCAGTCGCTGGAGTCCGAGATGTAGCGCGAATTCCAGTCCGCCAGGGTATTGTGAAGACCCGGAAGATATTCTGCTACTACTGAAATGTTCCGATCGAGACAAAACTCCCAAAAATCTTTCGCCAAGTGGGAAAGAACCACAGAACGTGTTCCTCCCATACAGTTGACATATCGGACAGCCGAAATATTGTCCATGCGCAGTCTGATGGCTGTACTGATCACCCCGTTGGCAAAACTGCGAATGGCAAACGACCCTGCAAGTAGCTCCAGGGCGTTGATATGCAGACGGGATTCTTCCTGTGACCATGGACCTCCCGTGGAAACTCCGCTGCAATGCGCTCCCCATCCGTGCAGACTCGCATCTGATTCTATGATCAGGTCCGGTTGAGGACCCATGATAGCCCTGCCATTCCAGGCCGAGAGGTTGTGGATCCACCACCTCAATTCGTCTCTAGTTTCTGCATCCAACGTGACGAAATCGGCATAAGAGGCCCCCGTCCGCAGATGGGCGATTTTGAGGCGTTGCAACGCCCGATAATGGAGGGGGGCTGGAAAAATGGCTTGGATTGAGGCGGCCAGAAGGCCGATAACTCTCGCCAAATGCCGCAAGGACATCTGGGGTAAACGAAGAGCATGTCGCAGTTCTTTGCGAATGGCCTTGACCTTGGAGAGAGGGAGACTGAGGGATAATTCCACTGAATCTACCTGAAACCCTAGGAATTCCATTGACCTGGCGGGGGTCAGACAAGACTTCTCCTGGTTGACAATAAAACCCAAATTGGAAATGAGGGATACCGACATGTGTAGATGTTTCAGCAGGAGAGCATGTGATTGGGCCATGATCAGTATATCGTCCAAGTAGACGATCAGACGGACTCCTCTGCTGCGGAGCCATGCCACCACTGGACGCATGATCTTGGTGAAGCACCAGGGGGCGGAGGAGAGGCCAAACGGGAGGCAAGTGAAGCGCCAAGCTTGACCGTTCCATAGAAACCGAAGAAGGTCCCTCGAGGAAGGAGACACTGGAACCGTGAGGTAAGCGTCTTTGAGATCTATTTTGGCCATCCAGTCGCCTGGAAGAAGCAGATCTCTCAAAAGATGGATTCCTTCCATCTTGAAATGCCGGTACTGTACAAAAGCGTTTAAGGCTTTCAAATTGATGATGGGACGCATTTGGCCCCCTTTCTTTTGCACCAGGAAAATATTGCTGACCACTCCCCTTAAATTCTCGGGTGCACGTTCTATCGCGCCTTTGCGCAGAAGATCTGACAGCTCCTTCTGAAAGAGGGATTGTGTCGATATGGACAACGGAATTGGCGAGGGGTCCGGGATGGAACTTGGGTCGGCAATCAAATCTATCGTGAACCCCTGCACAGTAGAGAGAACCCAGTGGTCGGAGGTCACGCCTGACCACACATGAGTAAAGAACCGGAGTCTGCCTCCGACACAATGGTCTAAAAAAGGTAACTGATGAAGGATAGAACTTACCAAAAGGCCGTCGGGCACTCGGATTTCCTCTGAAGCCACGGGAACGATAGGGGGCGCCTCGTGATGGAAAAAAGGCCGGTTGGTGTCTCTGATCCTGGAGAGATGCACGATAGGGAAAGGAGCCTCTGCCAGAACCCCTGGCATGGAAATTGGAACGGCCGGACAGTCGGCCCCTTGAACTGCCGGCCCTGTTGGAAAAACGCCCTTGAAAGACTCGACGCATCGATGTCTGGGCCTTATCTAGAGCCGTAAAGGCTCCTACATACTTGCCCAACTCTTTAATAAAAGAGTCGCCAAATAGCAAACCTTGGGCCTTTTTGCCCGCTTCCGTCAGAGCCAGGTTGGATAATTTAGGCTCTATTTTTATGAGTATCGCCTTACGCCTTTCAATGGCGAGTGAGGCATTAACATTGCCTGCCACGCAGATGGATCTTTGGACCCAACCCCTCAGTTCTTCTGTTTCTACTTGGCCACCTGCCGCCTTAGCGGATTCAGCTATGTCAAATATTTCAGCTAAAGGACCTGTAATGTCCAGTAACTTATCTTGGACAGCCTTTAAGGCAGCGTCCAGACCTTTGCGGGGATTAAACCCCGTTTTTGACAAAAATTGGACCATCTTTGGATCCACTGATGGGATATCACACACTTTGTATGGTATCAATGGGCGCGGACATTCAGCCCATAATTTATTTTGCGCCTCCTTGCTAAGAGGATTGCGAATGCGAGCCTCTAAATACTGTGCCACATGTGTGGCGGGCATCCATTCCGCAGAGCGGGGATGGTGCAGCTCGTCAGGGTTGAATAATGGCTCTCCGGAAGGATCCTTTAAGAGATCCACTGACGAACCCTGATTTTGTAAGGGTTCTGGGCAAATATTAATAGCTGGGTCAACAGCTACATCAGCCAAATCATCCTCCACGTCATAAATCAGATCATCCTCCTTATCAGGTGCCTCTTCCTCTGACTCTCTATCAGAATCTGATAGTGGCTCAGGTAGTGACCTGGCAGTCTTCCATGCCCGCGTGGATTCTGCCTGGCGGGTACAGGCTCTTTTACGCGAACGATGCGCGTTATCATGGGATGGGGAAGGCCCATCAATCTGAGGCGTTCTGGAGGTAGACGGGAGTAAACCTATAGACGGAGCCGGGGTCTGAATAGTGGTATTAGGGAGAGCTATGAGGGCCTGCGAGATAGAATGGGTTAATGCCGAGGACATTGAACCCATGGCGGCGATAATAGCATTTGATATAGATTGCTGCAGCATCAGATTAGGATCATCCGGGTGCAGTAATTCGGATCTCCTATCCTCAGCAGGGGAGCCCTGACCTACAGGGGGAGGATCAGTGGGGGCTACAGAAGCAATGGAGCTTTTCCTAGTGGACATGGTAGTATAAGAAAAAATGGCAGGAGTTTGTCACCCCAGCCAGAGAGCAGTAGAAGAAGGGACCTAGAAGAGAAAGAAACAGATATAGCTATAGATATATATCCTGCTGGTAAACGGTAATGTAGAAAGTGGGAAATAAGGCACTTACAATTGTAATATAAGCGACCGCAAAGAACAGGCAAAAGCAGTGAATGTCCGGTGCGCTCAAACCAACAGATCTCTGAAGAAGCCGAAGTCTCGCGAGATCGCGGAGCCCGCGAAAAAGCCGAACAGAGCTAAAGAGAAACAGGCGCCCGAAATCTCGTCTCGCGAGATCTCGGGCGGAGAAGAAGACGGGCCGCAATGTTCGGAGCGCGCGAAATGGCGACCGAAAGGTAAATAAAGTGGAATACCAAGAGGGGAAACCTGGAGATAGCGCGCCCCACGCCGGAAGGGTAGAGGGGCCGCAAGGGACAGCAAGGGAAGGGAAACACAGTTAAAAGAAAAAACTGAAGGGAAAAACCTGTAGGTAAAACGTATATAAATATATAATTAACGCCAGGAAACCCCAGAATAATAATAAGTTATAAAGGAAAAAGCAATAATCCTGAGAATAAAGGATTAAATCACAACTAAGTAAAACGATATACCAGACCCTGAGCCAAAGTTCAGAGTTGGAAGGTACTTATCTGCCTGGTAGCAGCAAAGAAAAGAGGAGGATCCCAGGCAGACAAGGACTGATATACTGGGATAAGGGGAGGAGTGTGTTACCATGGTTTCCATTTGTTGTATCATTTTTTTTTTTCTTTGCTGCTATGGTAGATTCAGTAAAGAAAGGTAACGCAATATGAAGCCTCCGTGTCTTGTGATAAAATTCATGGTTTTATTCTCTAAAATGTAAATACTGTACAATAAAATATTGAATGTAAAATATCGTTTTGGAAACATAATACATGAAGGAAGGCTTACCAAAATTACCAAATGTATACATAAAATAAGTAAAAAGAACATGATATTTTGGACCAGGAGGCCGCTACAGAAATGCCTCCATCTGCACAAGAGTACACACTAGTGTGTAACTGGATTGTCTCACTTAGGAAAAATGCATTCATGGTGTAGACAGAGTAAACACAAGGCACTAATAGACCCTTACACCATTTACATGCAGCCATCTCCTCCGCAGTATGGGGGAGAGGGATCGCTATTGCCATTGCTTGACCACATACTGACTCATTTTTTGCCGGCAGCAGAGGCTATTTACACAGCATGATCTGCTGCTTGCAAATGATCATTTATGTGCCTACACTAATGATCAAATTATCAGATGAATGAGCGCTTTGCTCGTTTATTGGGTAATTGGCGACTCCTTTACAGAGCCAGATAATAACTAACAAGCATTCTTAAGAAGAATGTTAATTAGCAATTATCTGGCATATTTTTGGCCCATGTAAAGGACCCTTTACTAATGTTTTGTGATTGTCCATGTTGTCTCCTTTGCTGTCTTGACTCATTTCCCCATCACATTATATACTGCTCATATCCAGGGTTACAACTACCATTCCTACAAACTGCTACAGTCTCTAATGCCTAACCAATGTATGACACCACTATGCCTTTTGTTTCCATGTCGTTTGATACTGTGCATTAATAATATTGCTATGTAACTAAGTAACATACGGCAGTCCATGTGAACGTTTTTGGCTATGCAAAGCCTTCTTCAGACACTGTGCCGCAGTGGGTGTAGTTTAGTAAAGAAAGCAGTGAAGTCACCCCAGGAGTATGGGAGCTATGCTCCAAAAACTTCAGTGAAGTTTTTAGAGCATTGCTCCCATACTCCTGGCGTGACTTCACTGTTTTCTTTGCTAAACTACACCCACTGCGACACAGTGTCTGAAGAAGGCTTTGCATAGCCGAAAATGTTCACACACACTGCCGTATGTTACTTTGCTTCTATTTGAAAACAAAATAAAAGAAAAACACAGAAAATACCTTTTTTATCTGCTGTTATCTTTGTAAAAATATTGCTTATACAGCAACAACCGACTGTTTGCGAAGAAATTTTTGTATAAAATTGCTATGTAACTGTTATGTATTGTATTACCTGCACTGTGCCTGATTGATCAACAGGTGGCAGTGTGTCTGGCAGAGAGTATCTTTAGATAGAATGGAACTTACCATTCCATTCTCCACTTTTTGGGCAGACGTGGGCTAAGCCTGTTTCCAACCAAGGGAAGGGTTGCAGGAAGCTGTAAAGGGAGTTGAAATTTGGAAGGAGAGAAGACAACAAGGAGCAGTCAGTGGGTGTTATTCCCCCCTACAGCAGGATCCCCAGGAACAGCCAAAGGCACCGCAAACAAACGTACCTGGACCTCTAAAAAGTCTAGATACCAGACCGAAGCCAGAGATTAGTACAGCAGAGAAAAGCAAAGCAAAGTGTCTCAGCTGACCTGCCAGTGCACCCCAAAACCTGCTGGAGCCAGAGAGAAATCAAATATTATCTGGATGTAAGTTTTTTTCAAGTGAAACTTTTGAATTTTATCAAGTCTGGACTCGGCTTATTCCTCCAACTACAGCTCCTTTGAATGCTGTGGAGCCTAGCCCTGTAGAGAGACCGTGTCCAGGTAGGAGCACCGTGACATGTGTAAGGCAGCATCACCACTCAGCATTTCCTGCACACTGGGACCCCGATTGTGCCCTGGGGGTCGGCACGTTGCACAACCACCCTGCACACCAGCCGCTATGACCGTGCTTGCACATTATAGGCAAGCACATCAGTGTCTCTAGTGGCCGGAATTGTGGGAGCACACATGTACAGCAGCTGCCATCAGGGCCTACTTGTATATATCGGAAACAGGCGTCGTTCCACTAGAGAACAAAAAAGAATGGCGCACCATAGGGTAATAACGTTAAAAGATAAATAAAATAGGTATCTCCGCTGGGGTGGCTCACCTGATGGAGTTGTGCTAGTTTAGGCACAACTCTAATGAGGACATATATCGAATTGCCATAAACTCCTTGCAATGGATGGTATGCAGCCCACGATGGATGCTCCTGTTCAGGGATGCCTGGAATCCCGCAGAAAGCCAGTAGTTCAAATAAGAAAAAAGTATCCCACGGCGCAAGATCACCCAATGGTTGGAGTAATAACTAGAGATGAGCGAACCCAAACTGTATAGTTCGGGTTCGTACCGAATTTTGGGGTGTCCGTGACACGGACCCGAACCCGAACATTTTCATAAAAGTCCGGGTTCGGGTTCGGTGTTCGGCGCTTTCTTGGCGCTTTTTGAAAGGCTGCAAAGCAGCCAATCAACAAGCGTCATACTACTTGCCCCAAGAGGCCATCACAGCCATGCCTACTATTGGCATGGCTGTGATTGGCCAGTGCAGCATGTGACCCAGCCTCTATATAAGCTTGGGTCACTTTGCGCTGCACGTCACTCTGCTGATTCAAGCATAGGGAGAGGTTGCAGCTGCGACGTTAGGGCGAGATTAGGCAGTGATTAACTCCTCCAAAAGACTTCATTCTGTGATCGATCTGCAGCTGTGGATCATTGAAGTGCTAATATCGACTTGCTCACTTTTTTGAGGCTGCCCAGAGCGTTTTTAGATCACTTTTTTCTGGGGTGATCGGCGGCCATTTTGTGGCTTGTGGTGCGCCAGCACAAGCTATCACCAAGTGTATTTAACCATCAATAGTGTGGTTATTTTGTGCTATATCCTACATCAGCTGCAGGCTGAGCCTGTGTCACCCAAGTGCATTTAACCATCAACAGTCTGGTTATTTTTTGGCCATATAATACATCTGGTGCAGGCTGAGCCTGTGTCACCCAAGTGCATTTAACCATCAACAGTCTGGTTATTTTTTGGCCATATACTACATCAGCTGCAGGCTGAGCCTGTGTCACCCAAGTGCATTTAACCATCAACAGTCTGGTTATTTTTTGGCCATATACTACATCTGGTGCAGGCTGAGCCTGTGTCACCCAAGTGTATTTAACCATCAATAGTGTGGTTATTTTTTGGCCATATACTATATGCAAGTTGAGCCTGTAACCCAGCGCCTAAAAAATAGACCTGACATTTCTATTCAACCAAATTTGTACTGTTTTAGCTGGTCAAGTTATTTGTAGTGACCGTAAAAGCACATTTTTTGTTCTGGGTTGAAAAACTATTCCCAAATTTGCCATTCTCAAAATAACTAGTTTCTGCTATATGAGGCCTACTTGAAATCTATCCCAAAAAGGATATCTTACATTGATAGTGTCATTCAGAAAAATTTAACACACACGCTACCGTGCAGATACAAGTCTAATTCTGTGATTAAACCTATACCTGTCACACAGCGCAAAAAAAAACAGGCCTCACATTTCTATTCAACCAAATCTGTACTGTTTTAGCTGGTCAAGTAATTTGTAGTGACCGTAAAAGCACACTTTTTGTTCTGGGTTGAAAAACTATTCCCAAATTTGCCAATCTCAAAATAACTAGTTTCTGCTATATGAGGCCTACTTGAAATCTATCCCAAAAAGGATATCTTACATTGAAGGTGCTGATAGTGTCATTCAGAAAAATTTAACACACACGCTACCGTGCAGATACAAGTCTAATTCTGTGATTAAACGTATACCTGTCACACAGCGCAAAAAAAAACAGGGCTCACATTTCTATTCAATTTAAATCTGTACTGTTTTAGCTGGTCAAGTTATTTGTAGTGACCGTAAAAGCACACTTTTTGTTCTGGGTTGAAAAACTATTCCCAAATTTGCCATTCTCAGAATTGTGGTGAACGGGAACAATGAGGAAAACATCTAATAAGGGACGCGGACGTGGACATGGTCGTGGTGGTGTTAGTGGACCCTCTGGTGCTGGGAGAGGACGTGGCCGTTCTGCCACAGACACACGTCCTAGTGAACCAACTACTTCAGGTCCCAGTAGCCAGCAGAATTTACAGCGATATTTGGTGGGGCCCAATGCCGTTCTAAGGATGGTAAGGCCTGAGCAGGTACAGGCATTAGTCAATTGGGTGGCCGACAGTGGATCCAGCACGTTCACATTATCTCCCACCCAGTCTTCTGCAGAAAGCGCACAGATGGCGCATGAAAACCAAGCCCATCGGTCTGTCACATCACCCCCATGGATATCAGGGAAACTGTCTGAGCCACAAGTTATGCAGCAGTCTCTTATGCTGTTTGAAGACTCTGCTGCCAGGGTTTCCCAAGGGCATCCACCTAGCCCTTCCCCAGGGTTGGAAGAGATAGAATGCACTAACGCACAACCACTTATGTTTCCTGATGATGAGGACATGGGAATACCACCTCAGCACGTCTCTGATGATGACGAAACACAGGTGCCAACTGCTGCGTCTTTCTGCAGTGTGCAGACTGAACAGGAGGTCAGGGATCAAGACTGGGTGGAAGACGATGCAGGGGACGATGAGGTCCTAGACCCCACATGGAATGAAGGTCGTGCCACTGACTTTCACAGTTCGGACGAAGAGGCAGTGGTGAGACCGAGCCAACAGCGTAGCAAAAGAGGGAGCAGTGGGCAAAATCAGAACACCCGCCGCCAAGAGACTCCGCCTGCTACTGACCGCCGCCATCTGGGACCGAGCACCCCAAAGGCAGCTTCAAGGAGTTCCCTGGCATGGCACTTCTTCAAACAATGTGCTGACGACAAGACCCGAGTGATTTGCACGCTGTGCCATCAGAGCCTGAAGCGAGGCATTAACGTTCTGAACCTTAGCACAACCTGCATGACCAGGCACCTGCATGCAAAGCATGAACTGCAGTGGAGTAAACACCTTAAAAACAAGGAAGTCACTCAGGCTCCCCCTGCTACCTCTTCTGCTGCTGCCGCCTCGGCCTCTTCTGCTGCTGCTGCCGCCGCCTCGGCCTCTTCCTCCGCCTCTGGAGGAACGTTGGCACCTGCCGCCCAGCAAACATGGGATGTACCACCAACACCACCACCTGCGTCACCAAGCATCTCAACCATGTCACACGGCAGCGTTCAGCTCTCCATCTCACAAACATTTGAGAGAAAGCGTAAATTCCCACCTAGCCACCCTCGATCCCTGGCCCTGAATGCATTTCTAAACTACTGGCCTATGAAATGCTGTCATTTAGGCTGGTGGACACACACAGCTTCAAACAGCTCATGTCGCTTGCTGTCCCACAGTATGTTGTTCCCAGCCGGCACTACTTCTCCAAGAGAGCCGTGCCTTCCCTGCACAAACAAGTGTCCGATAAAATCAAGTGTGCACTGCGCAACGCCATCTGTGGCAAGGTCCACCTAACCACAGATACGTGGACCAGTAAGCACGGCCAGGGACGCTATATCTCCCTAACTGCACACTGGGTAAATGTAGTGGTGGCTGGGCCCCAGGCGGAGAGCTGTTTGGCGCACCTCCTTCTGCCGCCAAGGATCGCAGGGCAACATTCTTTGCCTCCTGTCTCCTCCTCCTCCTACTCAGCTTCCTCCTCCTCTTCTTCCACCTGCTCATCCAGTCAGCCACACACCTTCACCACCAACTTCAGCACAGCCCGGGGTAAACGTCAGCAGGCCGTTCTGAAACTCATATGTTTGGGGGACAGGCCCCACACCGCACAGGAGTTGTGGGGGGTATAGAACAACAGACCGACGAGTGGTTGCTGCCGGTGAGCCTCAAGCCCGGCCTGGTGGTGTGCGATAATGGGCGAAATCTCGTTGCAGCTCTGGGACTAGCCGGTTTGACGCACATCCCTTGCCTGGCGCATGTGCTGAATTTGGTGGTGCAGAAGTTCATTCGCAACTACCCCGACATGTCAGAGCTGCTGCATAAAGTGCGGGCCATCTGTTCGCGCTTCTGGCGTTCACACCCTGCCGCTGCTCGCCTGTCTGCGCTACAGCGTAACTTCGGCCTTCCCGCTCACCGCCTCATATGCGACGTACCCACCAGGTGGAACTCCACCTTGCATATGCTGGACAGACTGTGCGAGCAGCAGCAGGCCATAGTGGAGTTTCAGCTGCAGCACGCACGGGTCAGTCGCACTGCGGATCAGACACACTTCACCACCAATGACTGGGCCTCCATGCGAGACCTGTGTGCACTGTTGCGTTGTTTCGAGTACTCCACCAACATGGCCAGTGGCGATGACGCCGTTATCAGCGTTACAATACCACTTCTATGTCTCCTTGAGAAAACACTTAGGGCGATGATGGAAGAGGAGGTGGCCCAGGAGGAAGAGGAGGAAGAGGGGTCATTTTTAGCACTTTCAGGCCAGTCTCTTCGAAGTGACTCAGAGGGAGGTTTTTTGCAACAGCAGAGGCCAGGTACAAATGTGGCCAGACAGGGCCCACTACTGGAGGACGAGGAGGACGAGGATGAGGAGGAGGTGGAGGAGGATGAGGATGAAGCATGTTCACAGCGGGGTGGCACCCAAAGCAGCTCGGGCCCATCACTGGTGCGTGGCTGGGGGGAAACACATGACGATGACGATACGCCTTCCACAGAGGACAGCTTGTCCTTACCTCTGGGCAGCCTGGCACACATGAGCGACTACATGCTGCAGTGCCTGCGCAACGACAGCAGAGTTGCCCACATTTTAACGTGTGCAGACTACTGGGTTGCCACCCTGCTGGATCCCCGGTACAAAGACAATGTGCCCACCTTACTTCCTACACTGGAGCGTGATAGGAAGATGCGCGAGTACAAGCGCACGTTGGTAGACGCGCTACTGAGAGCATTCCCAAATGTCACAGGGGAACCAGTGGAAGCCCAAGGCGAAGGCAGAGGAGGAGCAAGAGGTCGCCAACGCAGCTGTGTCACGGCCAGCTCCTCTGAGGGCAGGGTTAGCATGGCAGAGATGTGGAAAAGTTTTGTCACCACGCCACAGCTAACTGCACCACCACCTGATACGGAACGTGTTAGCAGGAGGCAACATTTCACTAACATGGTGGAACAGTACCTGTGCACACCCCTCCACGTACTAACTGATGGTTCGGCCCTATTCAACTTCTGGGTCTCCAAATTGTCCACGTGGCCAGAGCTAGCCTTTTATGCCTTGGAGGTGCTGGCCTGCCCGGCGGCCAGCGTTTTGTCTGAACGTGTATTCAGCACGGCAGGGGGCGTCATTACAGACAAACGCAGCCGCCTGTCTACAGCCAATGTGGACAAGCTGACGTTCATAAAAATGAACCAGGCATGGATCCCACAGGACCTGTCCATCCCTTGTGCAGATTAGATATTAACTACCTCCCCTTAACAATATATTATTCTACTCCAGGGCACTTCCTCATTCAATACTATTTTTATTTTCATTTTACCATTATATTGCGGGGCAACCCAAAGTTGAAAGAACCTCTCCTCTGTTTGGGTGCCGGGGCCTAAATGTGTGACAGTTGCCTGTTCCAGTGGTGGGTGTTGTGAAACCTGATTCTCTGCTATGACATGAAGACAGATTCTGTGCTGACATAAGGCCAGATTCTCTGTTACGGGACCTCTCTCCTCTGCCTGGGTGCCTGGGCCTAAATATGTGACAGTGGCCTGTTCCAGTGGTGGGTGACGTAAAGCCTGATTCTCTGCTATGACATGAAGACTGATTCTGTGCTGACATAAGGCCGGATTCTCTGTTACGGGACCTCTCTCCTCTGTCTGGGTGCCGGGGCCTAAATATGTGACAGTGGCCTGTTCCAGTGGTGGGTGACGTAAAGCCTGATTCTCTGCTATGACATGAAGACTGATTCTGTGCTGACATAAGGCCAGATTCTCTGTTACGGGACCTCTCTCCTCTGCCTGGGTGCCTGGGCCTAAATATGTGACAGTGGCCTGTTCTAGTGGTGGGTGACGTAAAGCCTGATTCTCTGCTATGACATGAAGACTGATTCTGTGCTGACATAAGGCCAGATTCTCTGTTACGGGACCTCTCTCCTCTGCCTGGGTGCCTGGGCCTAAATATGTGACAGTGGCCTGTTCCAGTGGTGGGTGACGTGAAGCCTGATTCTCTGCTATGACATGAAGACAGATTCTGTGCTGACATAAGGCCAGATTCTCTGTTACGGGACCTCTCTCCTCTGCCTGGGTGCCTGGGCCTAAATGTGTGACAGTGGCCTGTTCCAGTGGTGGGTGACGTAAAGCCTGATTCTCTGCTATGACATGAAGACTGATTCTGTGCTGACATAAGGCCAGATTCTCTGTTACGGGACCTCTCTCCTCTGCCTGGGTGCCTGGGCCTAAATATGTGACAGTGGCCTGTTCCAGTGGTGGGTGACGTGAAGCCTGATTCTCTGCTATGACATGAATACAGATTCTGTGCTGACATAAGGCCAGATTCTCTGTTACGGGTCCTCTCTCCTCTGCCTGGGTGCCTGGGCCTAAATATGTGACAGTGGCCTGTTCCAGTGGTGGGTGACGTAAAGCCTGATTCTCTGCTATGACATGAAGACTGATTCTGTGCTGACATAAGGCCAGATTCTCTGTTACGGGACCTCTCTCCTCTGCCTGGGTGCCTGGGCCTAAATATGTGACAGTGGCCTGTTCCAGTGGTGGGTGACGTGAAGCCTGATTCTCTGCTATGACATGAAGACTGATTCTGCGCTGACATAAGGCCAGATTCTCTGTTACGGGACCTCTCTCCTCTGCCTGGGTGCCTGGGCCTAAATATGTTACAGTGGCCTGTTCCAGTGGTGGGTGACGTGAAGCCTGATTCTCTGCTATGACATGAAGACTGATTCTGCGCTGACATGAAGCCAGATTCTCTGCTATGGCATGAAGAGACTGATTCTCTGCTGACATGAAGCCAGATTCTTTGCTATGGCATGAAGAGACTGATTCTCTGCTATGGGACCTCTGTCCAATTGATATTGGTTCATTTTTATTTTTTTAATTTTTATTTTAATTCATTTCCCTATCCACATTTGTTTTCAGGGGATTTACCTACATGTTGCTGCCTTTTGCAGCCCTCTAGCTCTTTCCTGGGCTGTTTTACAGCCTTTTTAGTGCCCAAATGTTCAGGTCCCCATTGACTTCAATGGTGTTCGGGTTCGGGACGAAGTTCGGGTCGGGTTCGGATCCCAAACCCGAACATTTCCGGGAAGTTCGGCCGATCTTCTCGAACCCGAACATCCAGGTGTTCGCTCAACTCTAGTAATAACGATTCTTGTTTATTTAGGCAAGTGTACTTGTATATATGTCAGAGTGACACTGATATGTACTGTATAGCTTTGGGTAACCACATATCTAAAGGTGCTAACAAACAGCTTATTTAAATACACAACTAAAACCTGAACTAAACTGCATCACCATCTTCAATACCATAATACAGTTAAATACTGTGACAAAGGCGTCAGTATTTTGTGCTCCACTGTGGTATTTGACTCTGAGAGGGCATTATTTGGGCTGCACTATTTTATTGCTGGACCTGCCTACTTGTGTTGCCCTTGCTTTTGTCATTTAGACCCGCCTACAACAAAAATACAATTTTGTTGAAGTGGTACTAACACAGCTGGTATGTGGTATGGCAGCAACTCCACCACCACCAACTTAGCCAGGTGGCACTTTAACTTGCACACAAACAAATTACTTGTTGCAAATATGTATAGTTTATATAAGCACCAGTACAAACAATGGAGGCTGTCGAGAGACAGTGTTACAGTAGTAAACAAACATCCGGTGACCATAAATTCAGAAACACACATACGTGCCTATGGCAATGATTAAATAAAATAAAAAACTATCAAAAGTTTGCCAGATCACACTAGAATAAATCAATAACTTTATTAAATCACATTGAAAAGGAGTTAAAAACAGTGTGGGAAAGAAATTTGTAGCATCAGTGGATGAGATCACATTGGGCAGACACAATCAGTAGAGATGAGCAAATCGAATCGCACGAAGTGGAATTCGATCCGAATTTCAGGATAAATTAGATTCGCCTAGAAGCAGAATTTCCACGTGCTTCGTGTCAGCGAATCGATTTAACCTGAAATAGTATAAAAAACTAAAAAATTCTAACTTACCTTCTCCATTTGCTCACGACGGCCCGCCAGCCTCCATCTTGCTTAAAGATCTTGGCCGTCATACGTCACCACGCCAGTAGGTGTGATGACGTAATCTCGCGACGCAAAGGATTTCGGCAGAGATCTTCAAGCAAGATGCCGGCGGATGACCCGTCGCGAGCAAATAGAGGTGGTAAGTTAGATTTTTTTTTTATTGTTAATTTTACACTCAGATGCTGCAATCATGTATTAACGTGGCATCTGAGCGGTACAATGACGGGGGCGGTTTTATTTCAGCTCCCCGTCATTGCACCCGCTACTTACAATAAAATGCGATTCGTGACGAAGTAATTTGTCACGAAGCAAATTTTTGGGTAAAATTTGCTGAATCGAATTTTCAATAAATTTTCTCATCTGTAACAATCAGCATATAACAAATAATACCACTGATCCAAGTGTATAGTGCAGCAACAATGATTGCAAGTAAAAGAGTGATCAATTACCCATAATGATCCATTTGCCGCTGATCTGTTAATTCTTATTTTGTTAATAGCAGACAAAGGACTGCATCAAGAGACTTTGCAATGGCACCTTAACTTCGAAGTTATTCACCAAAGTCCCACAACACTTCTGTGATAATGAATTTGGCCCGCTGGAGCCCATACATTTTAATGCTGTACGGAGGTGGATCTCCATACAGCATTAAAATGAAGTTCTGAGCGAATCGGCTTTGGATCTATCTCTGTATACACACTAACACAGGAAATGCTATCAATCACTAATAACACCTCCCCCTGTACAGCTATTAGTGACTGACATCTATCTCTGTGTACACACTTACACAGGAAATACTATCAGTCACTGATAATACCTCCCTGTGTTCAACTATCAGTGACTGACATCTATCTCTGTGTACACACTTACACAGGAAATACTATCAGTCACTGATAACACTTCTTATTAACAACTATTGACTAACAGCTATCTCTATATACACACTTATACAGAGAAAGCTATCAATCACTAATGACACCTCCCCTGTGTACAACTATCAGTGACTGACAGCTATCTCTGTATACAGACTTACACAGAGAAAAGAAAGGGCAGCTCTCACCTGCTCCTCTTTGCCATGAGCATGGATGCAGCTCCTGGACGCGGCTGACTTGAAGACTCCAAAAAAAAGACGTAAAATCCAGCTCAATCTTGCAGCAAAGAGGAATACTTTATTGAAGTGATAAAAACTTCCAATACAGGACAGTCTCATCGTGTATTGGGTTTTTATCACTTCAATAAAGTATTCCTCTTTGCTGCAAGACTGAGCTGGATTTTACGTCATTTTTTGACACTTACACAGAGAATGCTATTAACCACTTATAACACCTCCCCTGTGTACAACTATCAGTGACTGACAGCTATCTGTATACACACTTACACACTTACACAGGGAATGCTATCAATCACTGATAACACCTCTCCTGTGTACAACTATAATTGACTGACAGTCTAAGCTACTCTCCATTCAAAAGGAAATAAAAGCTATCTTATAACAGGAATCCAAAGTTTGCCTGCCTAAGAGGCCTGAGAGGCCTTGGTTGGGGTACTATTTATTTTTATGAAGGGTGCCGAGTATGCATGAGGAGTATCATGAGGAGTATCATAAGTCAATGTTCATAAGTCAATGTTTCTCTGGGTTTCTAGCAAAAATATGTAAAAATTAGCGCACCTCTGCTGGCATCACATAGGCTTAGGAAAGCTAATTTTAATATCTATCCCAGAAACCTAGATGGGCATCACCTGGCTTACAATATTCCACATGTCCACTACACATTCTAGGTATATATATATAGTACAGACCTAAAGTTTGGACACACCTTCTCATTCAAAGAGTTTTCTTTATTTTCATGACTATGAAGGCATCAAAACTATGAATTAACACAGGTGGAATTATATATATAACAAACAAGTGTGAAACAACTGAAAATATGTCATATTCTAGGTTCTTCAAAGTAGCCACCTTTTGCTTTGATTACTGCTTTGCACACTCTTGGCATTCTCTTGATGAGCTTCAAGAGGTCCCCTGAAATGGTCTTCCAACAGTCTTGAAGGAGTTCCCAGAGATGCTTAGCACTTGTTGGCCCTTTTGCCTTCACTCTGCGGTCCAGCTCACCCCAAACCACCTCGATTGGGTTCAGGTCCGGTGACTGTGTAGGCCAGGTCATCTGGCGCAGCACCCCATCACTCTCCTTCATGGTCAAATAGCCCTTACTTTCAAAGTTTTCCCAATTTTTCGGCTGACTGACTGACCTACATTTCTTAAAGTAATGATGGCCACTCGTTTTTCTTTATTTAGCTGCTTTTTTCTTGTCATAATACAAATTCTAACAGTCTATTCAGTAGGACTATCAGCTGTGTATCCACCTGACTTCTCCTCAACGCAACTGATGGTCCCAACCCCATTTATAAGGCAAGAAATCCCACTTATTAAACATGACAGGGCACACCTGTGAAGTGAAAACCATTTCAGGGGACTACTTCTTGAAGCTCATCGAGAGAATGCCAAGAGTGTGCAAAGCAGTAATCAAAGCAAAAGATGGCTACTTTGAAGAACCTAGAATATGACATATTTTCAGTTGTTTCACACTTGTTTGTTATGTATATAATTCCACATGTGTTAATTCATAGTTTTGATGCCTTCAGTGTGAATCTACAATTTTCATAGTCAAGAAAATAAAGAAAACTCTTTGAATGAGAAGATGTGTCCAAACTTTTGGTCTGTACTGTATATTGCCGAGAAACTCTCTTTCTCTCCTTGCATATTTGATTCATAACCATTTTTTTTTCAAAAAGTTTTCGAACTTGAAACAAATGGAATTTTGAAAGTTTTGCTCATCTCTAATTTAAATGTATAAATTACAAGTTTAATGGATTTGTTTCCAATTGAAATATACAGCAACCTGCTGATCTCTTCCTGCTCTATAGCATGTATAGGTCATCATGGGTTATGTCCCTCTACTTTATCTTTTTACAAAAGAAACTGCTGATAAGCAGGGACAATTCTTTGGAAGTATACTTCAAACACAGAAATAGTGGGATCAGAAGAACCTTCTCTCTTAATTTCTGTAGACCTGGGAAACTGTGCTAGTCTGTGGGCTGCATTTAATGCAGTATGTCAGTTCTACTAAGCCCTGCATCTGGGAATGCCTTAAAAGGCTCAATTTTGGCAGAGGTTGTCCCAGCAAAATCAGACCTGTTGACAAGTATAACAATGGAAAAAAATTCTGTACTCAAAGTTTGGATTCCCTGTAGTCATTATACATGAATGTATACACAATGTGAATTTAACTGTGAAGCAAAATTGACATTATATATTAGATTAACATCGACAAAATAAAAAAAGAGACACCTGCTGAAAGTGATAAGCTGCAGTGAGAAATCCCAGTGTTTGATGTTTGTGACGTCTTAGAAGTCGTTGCAGAAGTAGAAGCAGAAGAAGTAGCAGAAGTATTAGAAGTCAGAGCAGATGTAGTAGTAGAAGAAGGAGCAGAAGTATTAGAAGTCAGAGCAGATGTAGTAGTAGAAGACCTATCAGAAGTATTAGAAGTCGGAGCAGACGTATTAGTCAGAGCAGAAGTAGTAATAGAAGAAATATCAGAAGTAGTAGTAGGAGAAGTAGCAAAAGTTGGAGCAGATGTATTAGAAATTGTAGCCAAAGGAGTAGTAGAAAAAATAGCTGAAATATTAGCAGTCGGAACAGAAGTAGTAGTAGAAGTCTCAGAAATACAGTAGTAGAAGCCAGAGCACAAGTAGTAGCAGAAGTGTTAAAAGTTGGAGCAGAAGTAGTAGTAGAAGTAGCAGAAGTATTAGAAGTCAAAGCAGAAGTATTAGAAGTTGTAGCAAAAATAGTAGTCGAAAAAGTAGCAAAAGAATTAGAAGTCAGAGCAGAAGTATTAAAAGTCATAGCATAAGCAGTAGTTAAAATAGTAGCAGAAGTATTAGAAGTCGGAGCAGAAGTAGTAGCAGAAAAAGTAGCAGAATTATCTGAAGTCAAAGCAGAATTATTAGAAGTCATAAAAGAAGTAGCAGAAGTATTAGAAGTCAGAACAGAAGTATTAGAAGATCTCTGGCAACCTTCCGAGCTCATTGAGCCTAAACATCTGCCTATCTTTCCCTATTGTAACCACATATAATTGGGAAAACTGTGACTAATCTGCCATATTTAGCTGGTATTGATGATGATCCTGGCAGATTTGAGCTTGGGGCAGAGGTGGACAAGCTTGGGGAGTGGCAGGCATAGACAGTAGAGGTTTCCTGTGCAAGAATAATATGTGGGCCCATTGCTGTTTAACAGCTAATTTAGTGCAGAGTGCAGGGCTGATCATAACACTTCTCCACGACTTGTTTACCCTTCATCTGACGAATCAAAATGCATGTTGAGAGATGTGAACTTTAGATCTCCCTTTGCTTATTGTAGTATGGGATCCCTTGCCTAAAGAGCACCTAATTTATCAAGAATTCTCCTTCCTCCTTCTTGTGGCTTACCAGTCATCCCTTCATTTATAGGATCAGAATCTATCAGTTTGAGCCAAGCAAAATTTTGTTCAATATTGGATCAAGAGCCCCACTTGTCTATAGGGCACCTGTGCGGTTGTACAGGCTGCACCAATAGTATATCCTCCCCTGGCTTGACTACTGGGCTAGTCTCTAAGATTAATGATAATAACTGAATTCAGAACTGGTTAACCTATGGTAAACTGGGTGATTATATATTATGTAAAAACTAAAGAGGCAGGTAGAATGACACCATTCATCAAGTCAGAAGATGGTGCATTCATCAGTAGAGAACCTAAAAATACAATTACTGAAGTAATCAAGCTACAAACCCATGACAAACTAATGTTGATGGATCCATTAGTCTTGTTGGTCTCTTTTTAGTTCTCATGGTATGTAGCAGTGGCTGACTTTGAATGTAATATGTTTATGAAGTTCATATCTTCATGACCATAGTTATTTGTGTGTTGTTGAGAGAAGTTGCACGTGATAATCAAAATGAAAATGAAGTCATAATGAGATCTGTCATCAGTAGGTACAGTATTATGAAGTAGAAACAGGACATCAAACATTGCAAAGGTATGAAAAGGGTTCTCTGGATCATTTAACAAAAACAAAGACAGGCGCACTCTCCGGTCTTACTAACCCTCGTACTGGTGTAAAATTGAGAGATTAGCCAACATATCCTGCTTGGAGGACATGTCTGAGCCCGAGCACTGCGCCAAGGTTTCTCAAGTAGCTCGGGACCTAACGCTAAACCTACCTGGGCCGTATGGGCAATACCAGGAGCCAGTGGGCAAATTACAGGAGCGCAAGGTCCGACTCACAGCAAACTCCCAGTAACCTCCAGCATGTGACCATGCATACAATGGGAGGAGGCAGAGAGCTCTGAGCCTCACCCAAGACTGGCTGATATAGCCCGGGCCTCACATGTGCACCAGAATGCTGCCTGTGGATGGAAATAAAGGCACATTCAGACTAAGAGTTTATACACCTCCAAAAAATTTGATATACAAACTATTGATTGGCGTGGGACTAAAACGAAGGAAGTGCTCAACCCCATATGCAGTGGTGCATCTATACAGGGGGGGGGGCAGATCCTGCACTTGTGGTCCGCTGCTAATGGCAATCCCTAGCAAAAATTCATACAATGGAGGATGCCCGCAGCGGACCACAAGTACCACAATGGACATCCTACACAGGATAGCAAATGTGTGGATGTGATAAACAGTAAAAATAATATAACAAAAACAAAGACAGGTGCACACTGCGGTCTTACTAACCCTCATACTGGTGTAAAATTCAGAGATTAGCCAACATATCCTGCTTGGAGGACATGTCTGAGCCCGAGCACCGTGCCAAGGTTTCTCTGGATCATTACTTAAAAAATGGCTCTGAATCATGTAAATTAATAAAATTAGTTCACCTTACTGATCCTCTGTCACTCTCGTTCTGACACGTCCAGGTCCCCTGCTAGTATCCACTTTCTGGTTCCTCTCAACACATGGGAAATGATTGATTGGCTAATCACTAGCTGTAATGGTGACCCACCTCCACCAGTAATTGCTCGAGAACCACCAGGATGTACAGTTTTATTGTATTTCAGTTGTTAAAGGGAATCTGTCACCAGTTTTGTTCTGCTCTGAGGGCAGCATAAACTGGTGACAGAGATCCAGACCAAAATTCTTTGTCACTTGTTTTGTTTTGTTTAAGTCCCTATTGAACAGTGTCCCAGCACAACTTGAGCTCTGAAATTCACTCAATACAGTGCACAATATAATCAGTCCAGATATTCATAACCCCTGCCTTCCCCACCCTCCCTCCTCACTGGTTAGTGGGTTTCCTCCCATTATAATATATAAAGAAAGCTGTCAATCATCTGTTGAAGACCGGAGAGAGTCTAGATCTAATTAGTGATGAGCGGCAGGGGCAATATTCGAATTGGCGATATTTTGCGAATATTTGGGTGAATATTCGCCATATATTCGAGAATTCGCGAATTCGCGAATTCATGATCTCTAAGCATTATTTTCTTGATTGCAAAATTCGCATAAAATTTGCCTAAAGAATTCGCATAAAAATTCCCATGAACTGGTATTTTTTTTAAAAATCGAATATTCGCGATTACGAATATATTTTGCAATATTCTAAATATTCGCAAATTCTCGAATTGCCGATATTCGCGATTAAAATTCGCAATTCGAATATTCGTGATCAACACTAGATCTAATGAACATTGGGACTCTAGCACTGTTATAACTAGAGAATTTAAGAAAATGATTGGCTTGCTCGGGGACACTGCCACTGGTTTATGCTGCTCTCTTATGGGGAAATAGAACTGGTGACAGATGTCAAGTAATTTTTTGCAGTTTGTTTTGGGTCCGATTCAAATTAATCAATTGGCAGAATTTGGTTAGAATCAAAAGTGCTCTGATTGCCTTGGAAAGTCATGCATGATACTCTGGGGTTTCCTAGGACTGTATCCAACCTCTCTCAAGGTGTTTTAACACCAAGACATGAGAAATGTCAAAGTGACAGTGACATTTAAGACTATGGCAGCGGTTGGTGAAGGACAGCCTGTTTGATAAATATTGTTGGCAGGTGTCTGCCGGTGTTAATACACACACAGTGATATCAGATATACCAGTGGCTTGTTTTTAACAAACAGTGAAAAAAAATATGCTGGCGATGGTGTGCCTGAGTGACATTGTGGAGCCTAATGGACAAGGCAGGGGGTGTGTGGCTGTGTAGCAGTAGTAGCAGCAGTACAGTAAGGAACTTGACAGACAAGGCAGGAAATGTGTGGCTATGTAGGGGTAGTCCTAGTGGCAGAAGGGACAGAAATAGCTAGTAGCCTGTGACACATATCAACATGGTCCTTAGTGATTGGCTTGAGACTGATTATATGGCATTATAGGCATGCCTCCTGGCTAGGCACCACGCAGGGTCATGTGATCCCCTTTCTTCATCTTCCCTGATCTGCTGTGCTATCTTCTGGTTTCTAAAATTGCAGAGGCCATTTCATCTGAATCTGGAATCCGAAGTTTTGGGAATTCAGGACAAATTTCATTCATTTAGAATCAATTTGCTCATATCTAGTGTCAATTCAATTCATAATACAATTGTGGACATTAGGGATGAGCGAATCGACTTTGGATGCTTTATCCAAAGTCGATTTGCATAAAACTTAGTTTGAATACTATACGGAGAGAGCACTCTGTACGGTATTAAAACGTATTGGCTCTGATGAGCCGAAGTTATTACTGTGCGAAGTCTCGCGGGACTTCAGGTAATAACTTCATAAATTAATTTCTACTGTAAAAAAAACTTGCTACCGAACTCGGGTTCAGTTCCAGGTGGTACCAACTTCAGCTCATCGGAGCCAATACATTCTAATACTGTACAGAGCGCTCGGTCCGTACAGTAGTCAAACAAAGTTTTATGCGAATCGACTTAGGATGAAGCATACGAAGTTGATTCGGCATCACTAGTAGAGATCAATGGAGAACTGGGAATTGCCATTACAGGAGCGACGGGGGATCTGTAGGGTGAGTATTACATATTTTATCATTTTATATCATTCTGAGATTTTAAAATAAAATAAAAATGAAAGTCCAAACAGCCCCTTCAAGATGCATTTTTTTCATTTGCTACAAAAAGGACATAAAATATAGCAAGATAATACATATTACCGGTACATAATATAATTAGCGCTTCATAGCAAGAAAATGCTCTTACCTGTTGCTGCAAATGCAGAGATGTATGGCCGCAGAGAAGTCTCACAGTGCACTGTCAACAGCATCCCCTGCCGCAAAAACAGAGCAATCGAGCTTCACTTCTAAGATGGCGATGCTTGCACATCTTAATCAGTCTTACAGAACGCAATTACAAATCCCATCGTTATGGTATATCTGTTGATAATGAAATGATGATGACTACTACTATTACTTCTATAGCTATTAGTACTACTCCTATGGATGAGCTTTTTGGTGGTTTGTCAATTGCCTGTTAGCAAATATCTCATCATTTGGGATTCCCTGGAAGACATCCATGTGCCCTAATAGGGGAGGTAAGACAGCCCATTTAATGAATGGCATTTTTGGCATTTTAATGAAACAACCACCCTTTACTACTATATTATTTTTAATGTGATTATTTTATATATGTATCGGGTGTGGACCCAATATGTTTGCAACACATTTGACTTGGGTCTAAACCTGGGAGATTTCCAGGTAGCCCTCCTTTAACCCTTATGGTAGGTTCACAAAAAAGAAAAAAAATCTGTTATGTTCAGCTATGCTCATTTTGCATCCGTTTTAGCCATTTCCATCTGAGATCTGTTATTTTAGATTAAAAAATGTTTTCCAAAAATTACTTTTTTCTGTATAAAATAACGGATACTTTTTTTTTTTTTTCTGTTCTTCTGACGGATGTGATGTAAAGCCAGCCCTGCACCAGATTTTCCGCAGGGGCTCAGGCTGGGTGATGAATGTGGAGCAGAGATACACACTTTTTTTACTAGCAATTGATTGGCTTTCTTTGAAACAGATTTATACTTCAGAATTGTGGCTCAATTTTGGCATAAACTGGTGCGTCTTAGGCCCCGTCTTCTTTCCTGTGAAGCACCTCCTCTTTCTGTTAAGCCCCCGCCGCTTCTCAAGCATGTCGTAAAAAAGTGTAAAAACCCTAAATGTGCCAAACTGCACCAATTTGTGCCACTTTTTAGACACTTTTTGTTGCAGACACGTTAGTAAGTCTTGCCCTTGTTTCTTCTTTACTTTCAGAGATTTTTTCCTGTTACTTGCATACTCTTTTTTTAATAAGGGACCAAATGTCATCAGAAGCTAGTTCTAACTTAACACTAAATTTCATGGCAAATCTAGTCACTTTCTACAATGATTGCCACAAGGGAATTGGAAATTAGCAATATTCTATACTGAAAAAAAAAAAAAAGATGCACGATGAAGGGGTTTGACTGTAGCTTCTTATTTAGTATTATGTCTGTTGATTAGATTCCAATGCTGTAGAAACAGAACAGTGGAAAAACATGATTTTGTTCTATGTTGGCATATCAAGTACAGATGAGCAAATCAATTCATTTTTACTGTATAAAAATTCTGATTTAGCAGAATCAAAAGTTCTTCAAATTCATTAGGGTGGAATTTGTTTTGTGTGAGAGAGAGAGAGAGAGAGAGAGAGTGATTTCCAGGCATTTCAAGCACTTTTGATTTGGGGAGAATCTATTTATACTGAAATAAAATTTCTTGGTGATTCAGATGATTCGGACCAAACAAATTTTCAGGAATTTGCTGGGTAGCAAAGTGGTACTTACCTGTTAAAATGGTCAAACTTTAACCAATAAATGTTAAAGAATCCAATATTAGCTTCAGAAACTTCTGTGAAATCCTAACAATCAAAAGGCAAATCCTCAACCATTGCACTTGGAATCTCAGGAAACTTTGAGTGCTTGTATTTGTATGGGGGCTAGGTTGAAGATTAACCACCTCAGCCCCCCTAGCTTAAACCCCCTTAATGACCAGACCACTTTTTACAATTCTGCACTACACTACTTTCACGGTTTATTGCTCGGTCATACAACTTACCACCCAAATGAATTTTACCTCCTTTTCTTCTCACTAATAGAGCTTTCATTTGGTGGTATTTCATTGCTGCTGACATTTTTTCTTTTTTTGATATTAATTGAATTTTTTTTAAAAAAATGACATTTTTCACTTTTAGGAAAATGAATAAGCAGGCACACTCTAATTTGGGTCAATATGTTAATTTATTTATATATATAGGGTCGATGTAGAGTATAATAAAATATAGTCGATGCAGGGTATATAAAAAGGTAAATAAAATCAGGCAAATGTGGAGTAGGTAAATTTCAGCTAAATGTCCTTTTGAGTAGGTAGAGGATAATGGATGTCATTCAATGGTGACCAGCTGGTATTGGGAGTATTGAAGAAATGACATATAGGAACGATAAAAAGTGAAAAAATGAATGGTGAAAAAATGAAAAAGTAAAACAAATATATAAAAAATGAAACAAATATAAAAAATTCGCTGGATAATGCGCTAAAAAAAGTTGTCCTTTTATAAAAGAATAGTTCCGAGATTGATGCGTTTGTATTCCTTATATAGGATAATAGTATGCTATTATGGTAATGTCCTCTGGGTGAGAGATATATGGTAAATAGATGGATACTGCGCCTTTTGACTCCTTATGTGGTTCCCGCTATTTAGATGGAGAGTGCGTGATGTGCCTTTTTGGTATATATAGGTGAGTAATTTGTCAAAGAACAGCAGGCATATATATTAGTCAGTAAACCGCAGGCATATACATAAATGGAATGCAGTAGTCCGTGAATGTTATGCTTGTATGCGGATGCTGTGGGAGGAAGGGGCGCTCTGTGCCTGAGTGCGGCGTCCCGCACTGTCTCTGGCTACAGAGATCACTTACCCTTCACCCGGCGCTGCTGTCTTTGGTCCTCTGGCGTTGCTCACTTCTCCCTAGGCGGCTGTGTTGAATCCAGGAGTCGGCGGTGTCTCTCGTTGCCAAGGCCCCGGAAGGCGTGGTTCGCGCGTCTGTAAGGTGACGTGTGCAGTCACGTGATCGCGGTCTTTCCCGGCTTGTGCTAGATGGTCCCGGCCAATTCTTCTAGCTCCGTTCCAAGTGATCTTGGAACGGAGCTAGAAGAATTGGCCGGGACCATCTAGCACAAGCCGGGAAAGACCGCGATCACGTGACTGCACACGTCACCTTACAGACGCGCGAACCACGCCTTCCGGCGTCCTTGGCAACGAGAGACACCGCCGACTCCTGGATTCAAGACAGCCGCCTAGGGAGAAGTGAGCAACGCCAGAGGACCAAAGACAGCAGCGCCGGGTGAAGGGAAAGTGATCTCTGTAGCCAGAGACAGTGCGGGACGCCGCACTCAGGCACAGAGCGCCCCTTCCTCCCACAGCATCCGCATACAAGCATAACATTCACGGACTACTGCATTCCATTTATGTATATGCCTGCGGTTTACTGACTAATATATATGCCTGCTGTTCTTTGACAAATTACTCACCTATATATACCAAAAAGGCACATCACGCACTCTCCATCTAAATAGCGGGAACCACATAAGGAGTCAAAAGGCGCAGTATCCATCTATTTACCATATATCTCTCACCCAGAGGACATTACCATAATAGCATACTATTATCCTATATAAGGAATACAAACGCATCAATCTCGGAACTATTCTTTTATAAAAGGACAACTTTTTTAGCGCATTATCCAGCGAATTTTTTATATTTGTTTCATTTTTTATATATTTGTTTTACTTTTTCATTTTTTCACCATTCATTTTTTCACTTTTTATCGTTCCTATATGTCATTTCTTCAATACTCCCAATACCAGCTGGTCACCATTGAATGACATCCATTATCCTCTACCTACTTAAAAGGACATTTAGCTGAAATTTACCTACTCCACATTTGCCTGATTTTATTTACCTTTTTATATACCCTGCATCGACTATATTTTATTATACTCTACATCGACCCTATATATATAAATAAATTAACATATTGACCCAAATTAGAGTGTGCCTGCTTATTCATTTTCCTACTATTTATCTACTCCTGACTGGGTGAGTCAGTTTTAGCAGCCTTGCACCTCAATCATTTGCCTGAGCAGTAGAGCCGTCTATTCCCCCTTTGATTTTTCACTTTCAGTTGTAAAATTTTTCAAATAAAACTACATTTCTATATAAATTTTTCTCTAAATGTATTTTTCTACATGTCTTTGATAAAAAAAAAAATGCAATAAGTGTATATTTATTGGTTTGGGTAAAAGTTATAGCATTTACAAACTATGGTAGAAAAATGTGAATTTCCGCATTTTGAAGCAGCTCTGACTTTCTGAGCACCTGTCATGTTTCCTGAGGTTCTACAATGCTCAGACAGTAGAAACACCCCACAAATGACCCCATTTCGGAAAGTAGACACCCTAAGGTATTCGCTGATGGGCATAGTGAGTTCATGGAAGTTTTTATTTTTTGTCACAAGTTAGCGGAAAATTATATATTTTTTTTCTTGCAAAGTCTCATATTCCACTAACTTGTGACAAAAAATAAAATTTTACATGAACTCACCATACCCCTCACGGAATACCTTGGGGTGTCTTCTTTCCAAAATGGGGTCACTTGTGGGGTATTTATACGGCCCTGGCATTTTAGGGGCACTAAAGCGTGAGAAGAAGTCTGGAATCCAAATGCGTAAAAAATGCCCTGTGAAATCATAAAGACACTCTTTGGAATTTGGGCCCCTTTGCCCACCTAGGCTGCAAAAAAGTGTCACACATGTGATATCGCCGTACTCAGAAGAAGTAGGGCAATGTGTTTTGCAGTGTATTTTTACATATACCCATGCTTGGTGAGAGAAATATCTCTGTAAAAGTCAACTTTTCCCATTTTTTTATACAAAGTTGTCATTTTAGAGACATATTTCTCTCACCCAGCATGGGTATATGTAAAAAGACACCCCAAAACACATTGCTCTACTTTTCCCAATTTTTCCGCTGACTGACTGACCTTCATTTCTTAAAGTAATGATGGCCACTAGTTTTTCTTTACTTAGCTGCTTTTTTCTGCTGTGTATCAACCTGACTTCTCCTCAACGCAACTAATGGTCCCAACCCCAATTATAAGGCAAGAAATCCCACTTATTAAACCTGACAGGGCACACCTGTGAAGTGAAAACCATTTCAGGGGACTACCTCTTGAAGCTCATCAAGAGAATGCCAAGAGTGTGCAAAGCAGTAATCAAAGCAAAAGGTGGCTACTTTGAAGAACCTAGAATATGACATATTTTCAGTTGTTTCACACTTGTTTGTTATGTATATAATTCCACATGTGTTAATTCATAGTTTTGATGCCTTCATAGTCATGAAAATAAAGAAAACTCTTTGAATGAGAAGGTGTGTCCAAACTTTTGGTCTGTACTGTACCTTTTTGGGGTTAAAAAAATCGCATCTACAGTCTGCCAGCGAATGATCGCTGCTGGCAGGCTGTAGATCCACTCGTTTACCTCCTGTTCCTGTGAACGCGCGCTCCTGTGTGCGCGCGTTCACAGGAAATCTCGCCTCTTGCGAGATGACGCGCCAGCGCGTCTAGGAGGAATAACGGGGCCGCCGCCAGGACGCAATCCTGCGTTAGGCGGTCCTGGGGTGGTTAAGTGAGTCATGAACTTGAGGACAGGCTAAGAACTCAAGTTCTTCAGAGAGTCTTCTCTACACCCAAGTCATCTAAAGTAAAGTCCTTTAAGATTGGCTATTACATGAGTTGTCCACTGAATGATTTCTTGATGTTTATCATTAAGACCAATGCAAATGAAACAGAATTTGACAGTTACTTCCTTGTTTCTGAATATTGCTGGGGCATTATGGCATAATGGCCATTAACAAAGAAGAAGGACTATACAGTGCGGTATTCATTTTTAAATGAAAGGCAGCTGCATGGTAATTGACCACACAGCTATGGCCTGGGTATACCTGATTTATAGTGATTTGTGACAAATTAATTTGAAACTAATCAAATTTCTTGGCTAACTTTGGCCAAGTTGCCAAATAAAATTTTTCAAAACTTTGCTCATCTCTAGAGCAGAGATATAGTTAGCGGGAGGGGCATCTGCCCATGGTCCATAAAGGATTGGGGCTAGTTGTCCAGGTTTAGGCCGGACAATTTAGCTTCCAGGCTCTAATTCCTCCGTCTGGCACAAGGCCTGGATGGACACCTGACGGTCCTCTTTTTTGCCACATTCAGACAGCGGCATTGTCTGAGCACATGCTGCATCCACAGCCCATTTTGAACATAGCCTGGGGCTGCCAGTTGGCTAGTACTCTATACACTTCAAAAGCTAAAGGAACTGTGATGACATCACTGTCATGTGATCAATACAGGAGGGGGCAGAGCTCAGCAGTAAGAGAAGTGATGGGGAAGGACCTGTGATGTCATGTGACAAGATGGGGTGAAGCTTTGTGTGCATGGGAAGAAAGTGGAGAAGGATGGATTTAGTGTGAGAGCTCAAGGAAATGCTGTGAATTGTAGTTCTATCCTCTTATACCTCCTGCCAACGATGTCCTCTGATATCACATAATATCAGCCTGGACATGCTGGGAGTTAAGTTCAGTCCTCTTATGCCCCCTCCCTATAATATCCTCTGATAGCACATAACAGCCTGGACATGCGGAGAGTTGTAGTTGTCACCTCTGTGGGGATTCGCTCTGGTAGGCAGGGTGAGCGGTCACAAGACAGAGGCACCAAAAACAAAACTTGATCAAACTGCAGTGTTTATTCACACAAGCAGGAATTAACGGTTAACAGTTCAGTAATCAACTTCACCTTAGTTGAAAAAGTCCAGGTGTTCATGCACACCATGCTGCAGTTTTTTCCCCCAAGGTTCAGTGCTGGGTCCTTTATTATTTAATTTATTTATTAATGATATCAAGGACGGGATTAATAGCACCATTTCTATTTTTGCAGGTGACACTAAGCTGTGTAGAACTGTACAGTCTATGGAAGATGTCCATTTACTACAAGCTGACTTGGACACTCTGAGTGATTGGGCATCAACTTGGCAAATGAGGTTCAATGTGGACAAATGTAAAGTTCTGCACCTTGGTAGTAATAATCTCTGTGCTTCATATGTCCTAGGAGATGTAACACTGGGAGAGTCACTTATAGAGAAGGATTTGGGTGTCCTTGTGGATGGTAGATTAAATAACAGCATACAATGTCAATCAGCTGCTTCTAAGGCCACCAGGATATTGTCATGCATTAAACGAGGCATGGACTCGTGGGGCAGGGATATAATATTACCACATTACAAAGCCTCATCTGGAATATGCAATCCAGTTCTGGGCACCAGTCCATAGAAAGGATGCACTGCAGCTGGAAAAAGTACAGAGGAGAGCGACTAAACTGATAAGGGGCATGGAGGATCTTAGTTATGAAGAAAGATTAAAATAATTAAATTTATTAAGTCTTGAGAAGAGACGTCTAAGGGGGGACATGATTTACCTATACAAATATATAAATGGGCCATACAAAAAATACGGTGAAAAGCTGTTCCATGTAAAATGTGCTCAAAAGACAAGGGGGCACTGCCTCCGACTGGAGAAGAAAAAGGTCAGTCTCCAGAAGTGTCAAAGCTTCATTACTGTAAAATAGACTTCCTCAGGACGTGGTCACAGCAGGAACAGTGGACAGTTTTAAAAAGGGTTTAGATGAATTCTTAAAAGTAAATGACATTAATGCTTATGAAAATGTGTAGAAATCTGAGTCTCACTTCCTTCTGGGATTCACGTCCCCACCTATCCCTTGGTTGAACTTGATGGATTTATGTGTTTTTTCAACCGTATTGACTATGTAACTATGTAACATCCTGGACATACTGGGAGTTACAGTCCTCTCCTCTTATTCCTTCTCTCCCTGTAATGTCTTCTGATAGAACATGAGAAGGAGAAAAATCCGGAGGTATTGGAACCACTTGTTTCGGCGCTGTCAAGCACGTTGTTATAGGCAGGACTTGTCTTTTCACACATGGTTTATTTTGGTCAACGCGTTTCAAGGGCTTGTAGCCCCCTTCATCAGGACAATATTCACATGCAACAATTTAAAAAGCACATGTATTTAAACCCAGTTTGGGCATGCTATTGCAGGGGGCGTGGCCCCCCAGAAAAGGGGGGGGGGGGAGAGGGCAGGGGTTCTCTTATTAAACCGATACATTGAGCATAAAAGTTCAAACAATACAAATGTGCTGCACAATAAAATAGAATCATAGAGAGTAAAAAGTATTATTAAAAGTATTACTCATAAGAAATATATATATGAAGGAAATATATATTGAAAAAAGGGGTTACAGGATTGATGCGCTGGATGGATTATGAGTTGTACCCAGTTTGATCTAACTGAAGGATGTGGTAGTGTTAGTGCAGGAAATGGATCTATAGGTGGACGCGCACTTGCATGCCCGGCCAACTTGCATCCATATGTTTACAGATACGTGCATCCCCAATTCTTTAATAGTTTATGTATGTCTCTACCCTCTGATATTAGTAGAGGGTATGTATCTATAGTTGCACATGCATCCATTCATGTGCATCCATGTGTGCAGATACTGTATGTGCATTCACACATCCTCAATAGTCGTGGTGGAATTAGTAGGGAGAATATGTCTTTAGTTGGACCCTTGTCCATATGCATGGCTGACATGCATCTATCCATGTCAGTCTATGTATGCAGGTACGTGCATTCCTATATCCTCGTCTTCAGAGTATAAAGGGGATAGGTGGGACTCATTGCCCAGTGGGTGGCATTCTGCATCATATATATGTAGATGTTTTATATTGGCGATTATATAATTGTTTCATTCATCTCGTTTAGAACATAGGGCATTAGAGTGTCGAGTTGATAAATCCAGAAGACTTTTCGTTTCTGTAGGTGATCGAATAGATTATAAGTGTTTTCAGGTATATTCTCTAAGGGAGTAACCTTAAAGGGGTGTTTTTCTTTCTCTATTGTAGTGGCGCAATGTCTGGAGAGGCCATGTTTCTGATAGTGGCGTTGAATATTGCACCTGTGCTGATTCATGCGACAATGTTATGCTTGAGTGATACGCCCCACGTATTGTAGGCCGCACCCGCATTCTATCAGGTATATAACACACACAAAGAAAAAATGTGGGGGGTTCAGTCAGCACAACCCTGTATGCAGGTGCACATCGCTATGGCGAAATACAGATACAAACGCAAAAACACAAATGCAATAGCACTCTGCAACCAGCACTCTGCCCTACCTCCATGCTGGATGTTGAATGAGGCATTGGTGTACATTTTGGCCAAAGCATAATAAGCCACTCACCACGTCAAGGTCGCCTCTATGAGTGGTCCCTAACACTAGTACCTACCTGTTATGGGCCATGATAGCCACACAAAGTCCAGGGAGCGCAGGTACAGCATGCACGCCAGGCACACTCTGATTTTAGCCCCGTCCGGTCCTGTGACAGCTTTTATCGGATCCAGAGATGCAAGTACCAACATGCATGCTGAGCCTACTATATACTTCTCCTGGAGCCAAATGGCCACTGGTAGGCGCTATGAAAGTAGACTCAGTTTTATACTGACTTTAAAACCAGCGCTCCCTGGACTTTGTGTGGCTATCATGGCCCATAAACAGGTAGGAACTAGTGTTAGGGACCACTCATAGAGGCGACCTTGACGTGGTGAGTGGCTTATTACGCTTTGGCCAAAATGTACACCAATGCCTCATTCAACATACAGCATAGAGGCAGGGCAGAGTGCTGGTTGCAGAGTGCGATTGCATTTGTGTTTTTGAGTTTGTATATTACCTCATTTTACCTACTTGTGAAACAATACCACACATGAGGAGCTGCCTCCTCTCTTTATCTTTTTTATTTGCATTCTGATAGAACATAACAGTCTGGAAAGATTGGGAGTTGTAGTTCTCGACTGTTATACCTCCTCCAAGTAATGTTCAATAGCAAACTCCTCATACTTCGTGGTAACGAATCACATTTTGTGAGGACATGGAGCAAGGAACTCTGGGAAGGCAGGATCACCCATAATGCCATGCATGCAGCCAATCAGCAGCCAGCCAGCCCTGTGATTTCACAGCCCTATAAATAGTCTCAGCCATCTTGGATTCTGCCAGAAAAATAAAAATATGTTTGCCGTTAAGCGGTGCAAATATATGTTGTAAAGCCCTTTTTGCCATGTATTAGTGGCACAAAAGAAAAATATATTTTCAGTTCAGCGGTGCAGTTATATGTTGTAAAGCCCTTTTTGCCGTGTATTAGTGGCACAAAAAAAGTATTTTATGCTGTGTGGTGAAGTGAGACAATTACAGACTTTTTTGAGGTGTTTTAATTTCCTTTTTATTTTTTTATTTGATCTAACAGTATGTCAGACAGAGAAGTGCCAGGCCCTGCACAGGGGAGTTGCAGAGGGCAAAATGTTTCTGGCTCAGGCACAGGTAGCAGCAGAGTAAGGGGAGCGTGGCAGCAGAGGTCCCTTAGAGAGGCCTGTGTCAGCTAGCGGTCGTGTCTTGACCAGCAACCCAGCGGTTATTGAATGGTTGACACAATCCTCGACTTCGTCGCAATTGACATCAGACAACCCCATCCAAGAGTCGGTGGGTTCGTCAGACACAACTCTTAGTTGGCATGGCCCGGGAGCAGGCCCTGTGCCCTCACCTGTCCTCAACCTGCCTCTGTCCTTTTCTGTTACCTCAGCCAGAGAAGTATTATACGGTATGCTGTGGGCTCAGCTCCACTATACAGCGTGGACGAGCTACTAGAGAAACAATCAGCAGCTACTGGCCAGCAAAGATGTGGAGGAGACATCCGCCGCTTCCTCCGCTAGGCGGGCAACTAGTGATGAGGAGAGTGGCATGGGATCTGGTGTTGCGAGCGGTCAGGCTCCTGACCCAGAGACTGTTGAGGAGGACAATGACGTGCAGACAGTACTCGATGATGATGATGTAGCTGATCGCACTTGGGAGCCGGGTGAATTAGGGGCTTCATCAACACAATCATCGGCAAAGAGGGTGGCAGCCTGCCCGTGAGGCAGCTGCGGAGCCAGCAAGTCGATAGTATGGCCGGGAGTCAGCAGGGTGGCAGCAGTAGGAGGTCTGGAGCCAAATGTGCCCGGGGTAGACCACTCGCTTCTCAAGAGGCTACCTGCCCGGAAAGTAGTGGTGCAGGGGATCACAGAAGCAGCGTCGGTAGCAGTCAGTCAGTGTAGAGTGTTGGGGGTAAAATCACCTACTCGGCGGTGTGTCAGTTTTTTGTTAAGCCACCGGAGGAGATAACCATGGCCATATGTAGAATCTGTGGGCAGAAGGTGAAGCGTGGCAAGGTTGCCAATGTTAGTACCACGGCCCTGTGTCAACATATGCTGCATCACCATAAAGTGGCCTGGGAAACTGTGGCTCTGATGTGGTGGTCCAGCCTGCCACAGCAACTGTTGCATGACCCAGTGACACGCCACACCCGATTTCAAGCAGTCAAGGCTCCACCACCTCAGCCGAAGGGAGTTGTCTGTCCTTCCCATCATCTGTTGGTCCTGATGCTCCTGTTTCTCCTCCTCCTACTCCTCATCAGTCATTCCGTCAGCAACCGATCACAGAAGCATATGCCAAGAGACGGAAGCTGAATGTGCTCATGTCCAAGTTGCTGGTGCTGCAGTCCATCCGTTTCCAAGTAGTTAACTCTGCATTTAGCAATTGTGCACAGACAATGCAGGACTCAAGTTCTCTCTGGTGTAGGCTGTTGACGCGTTTCGAAAGGTTCTTATTCGTAACAGTGGTGTGCGTCTGGTGTTCTCAGGTATAAATAAGAGCTCAAATGTGTGTAATTAGCGCTATGGACACTCCCACCTTAGCTATGCAGAAGGTGGGGAGAGGGAATAGCATGGAGCAATTTGAGTTACTCCCTTTTGCGCAACACATGTCTCTAATAGTTATCACCTGGAGCATCAGATTCATTCCATTCAAATATCTAACATACAGAGATTTATATAATGTTACTTTAAAAACAGGCTTGTTTCAATACATACAAATTATCTCTTCTAACATAATAAAAATTATGCAACATGCAGATAAAATAATAGAAATAAAAAAAAGCAATGTGGAAAAACTCTGCTAACTAGTCTGCTGCGTTAAATAGGTATCCATTCACATTATAGTTGCGTTACTTCTCGTTTTGGTTTTTCAGAGGATGCTACTGAATATTTTGATAGAAAATATACATAATTGTTCAACATACATGCCTCAAAAGGAAAAAGGTGGAAAAAAGCAACATTTAATAAAAGTGCATAATTTCCCTTCTCATATTTAATCCTTTTGGATATCTTGTTTCAAGTTAAATATCCAAAAGGCCTCTCTCAGATTGACTTGGTGTTTTATATCCCCTCCTCTGATAGAGGTTTTAACCTGTTCTATGGCATATGTCTTGAAATACTTGGGGCTGCGATTATGTTTTTCAATAAAGTGTCTTGCCGCATTTGATATGTTAGTATAAGAAGGATTATCTATATAGTTTAGGTGTTTCAAAATTTTGTTTTTGAATTTTCTTATAGTGCACACTATATACGGTACATTTTGTCACATTGTTCACACCAGATCATATAAACTACTGCTTTTGTGTTGCAGTTAATATAAGACTTGATATAAGTTTGCTTTTTTTTATTTCTATTATTTTATCTGCATGTTACATAATTTTTATTATGTTAGAAGAGATAATTTGTATGTATTGAAACAAGCCTGTTTTTAAAGTAACATTATATAAATCTCTGTATGTTAGATATTTGAATGGAATGAATCTGATGCTCCAGGTGATAACTATTAGAGACATGTGTTGCGCAAAAGGGAGTAACTCAAATTGCTCCATGCTATTCCCTCTCCCCACCTTCTGCATAGCTAAGGTGGGAGTGTCCATAGCGCTAATTACACACATTTGAGCTCTTATTTATACCTGAGAACACCAGACGCACACCACTGTTACGAATAAGAACCTTTCGAAACGCGTCAACAGCCTACACCAGAGAGAACTTGAGTCCTGTATTGTCTGTGCACAATTGCTAAATAAAGACGGAGAATTTGACACTTCAAAAAAAGTGAGTGCTGGAGTCTGAATCTTTCCATTATTTCTCTGTACCTGTTCAAGGAGGTTGAAAAACCAAGGCACCGAGCACGCGGATACATACTAACCGCAAAAATAGTGAGCCGGTATTTCTACTTTACATAGTTAACTCTGCACCTTTCAGAGAACTGATGGCTTGTGCTAAGTCAAGGTGGAGAGTCCCAAGCCATCATTTCTTTACCAAAAAGGCAGAGACAATGTCTGCCTCTGCCTCCTCATCCTCCACCGTGTCCTCAGCCTCCACTACCGTGAAAAGTCACAGTGCCCCTCCAGCATACCACATGTGCAGGGCTCGGCGGTGTCACTCCGTTCTGCACCTGGTTTGCCTTGGCGAACGTAGTCACACAGGCGAGGAACTGCTCCGTGTGATGCATCAAGAAATCGAATGCTGGCTTTCTCCACGACAACTCAAAATCGGAACCATGGTGACAGACAACGGGAAGAAAATAGTGTCGGTGCTGCGTCAAGGAAGGCTGAGCCATGCGCCCTGCATGGCACACGTGTTCAATCTGGTTGTCAAGCGGTTCCTGAAGTCTTACACCCATCTGAAAGACATCCTAAAAATGGCCAGGAAACTTTGCATGCACTTCAGCCACTCGTACACCGCCAAACACACCCTCCTTGAGCTGCAGCGGCAAAACGGCATTGCCCAACATAAGCTGATCTGTGACGTTTCCACCTGTTGGAATTCCACCCTCCATATGTTGGACCGACTATACGAACAAAGAAAGGCCATCAAGGTTTTTTGATGATGCAAGCGGAAAGAAGCCCTCTCCTGTGTAACTTCAATGTCCGCCAGTGGCAGCTTATGCGTGACACCTGCCGTTTGCTCAGGCCCTTTGACGAGGCCACATTATTTGTCAGTCGGCAGGACTACGGGATGAACAACGTAATTTCACTGCTTCATGTCCTGGAACAGATGGTGGTAACAATGGCTGGTTAGGGGACTGGAGAGGTGGCGCCTAGATCTCACGGCCACATGAGCCCTGTAGGAGCTGAACTGGAAGAGGAGGAGGAAGAGGTGGAGGAGGACATTGGAGCACAGGCAATGTGTAGTGAAATGGGTGGTTTTTCTACTCAGCTGACAGGAGAGGAGGAGCAGGATCAGCCAGAGGAGCTACACGGCGATGAAGAAGATGAGACAGAGTACCCAGACACACCGTGGCAGTATGCAGTGGAGATGGAGACAGGGAGTCCCTCCGAGACACTTGCCCAAATGGCCCGCTGCATGCTCACTTGATTGCGTAGTGACAGCCGAATTGTCATCATTCAGCAAAGAGTTGACTTCTGGCTCTCCACCTTGTTGGACCCTCGCTTCCGGTCCAGAATGGGGGCCTTTTTTACACCCATTGAGAGGGATGACAAAATTAACTACTACAGAGACATCCTATGTAGTCAGTTGGTCGCTGTCTATCTGAGCCACCGTCAATCCTGTCGCAGGTCTGACCGGGGGGCCCTCTGCGCTCACATTCCTCTGCCATGGCTGCTGGGGGTGGGGTGCAGGAGCAGTACCAGCTCCATCAGTAGCTGCCTGAGTCAACAGTCATTGATGAGTAGCTTTCTTGACCAGCATAGTGAAGAAACTACTCGCCAGCAGCAGGTAGACCTGGAGCAGGACCTAAACTAGCAGGTAGTGGCATACTTGGACAGCACCCTGCCAATGCACATCGAAGATCCGCTGGACTACTGGGCAGCCAAACTGGATTTGTTACCGCAACTAGCAGAGTTTGCCCTGGAAAAGCTGTCCTGCCCGGCTAGTAGTGTGGCATCAGAGCGGGTGTTTAGTGCAGCGGGGGCCATAGTTACCCCAAGGAGAACTCACCTTTGAGAGAGAGACTTACCTTTGTCAAGATGAATCAGGTGTGGATCAGCCAGGATTTCCACCCACAAATGCCTGATGCATCTGATTAGATCATCCATGCCGCCTCACCCAAACCTTGAAAAAAGAGACTGGTTTCTTCTGGATAACTACTTGGCTATTTCTCTGATGCTGCTACCCGCCTGATTTCACACACATCTGTTGCCAAGTGCTCCTTCTTTCACCCACCTTCGCCAGTGGGTACTGGTATTGCCACCCACCACCCTACTCTGTCACCGGGTCACCTTCTGATGTCCTGATGCTGCTGCTGCTATCCCCACACTATGTCACCTTCACACTCTGTGATATCCTGATGCTGTTATGTCCACACTATGTCACCGTGCCACTCTGTTGTACCATGCCACTGCTGCCATCTCCACACTATGTCACCTTGCCACTCTGGCCTCCAGATGCTGCCATGTCCACACTATGTCACCGTGCCACTCTGTTGTATCATGCTGCTACTCATGCTGCCATTTCCACACTATGTCACCTTGCCACTCTGGCCTCCTAATGCTGCCATGTCCACACTATGTCACCGTGCCACTCTGTTGTATCATGCTGCTGCTTATGCTGCCATGTCCAAACTATGTCACCGTCCCACTCTGTTGTACCATGCTGCTGCTGATGCTGCCATTTCCACACTGTGTCACCTTGCCACTCTGGCCTTCTGATGCTGCCATGTCCACACTATGTCACCGTGCCACTCAGTTGTATCATGCTGATGCTGCCATGTCCACACTATGTCACCATGCCACTCTGTTGATGCTGCCATCTCCACACTATGGCACCTTGCCACTCATTTTTATCATCATGCTGCTGCTGCTTGAAAGTCTGATCACCCGCCCCATGATCTAATGTAGGTTTTGGAACCGGCAAACACAACTTGCTTTTGAGGCCTGCATTAATCTGCAGGTTACCGTGGTACAGCTTTACAGATCACTTTCCATCTGCGTCTTTCTCAACAATCTGTGCCCTCAGTCATTTATCCAGACTCTGTCATTGTGCCACTATGTGGCCTCCTCATGCTACCATCTCCCCGCTATGTCTCTGTGCCACTCTGTGGTATCATGCTGCTGCTACTGCTGATTAAAACATAGAAACATAGAATGTGTCGGCAGATATGAACCATTTGGCCCATCTAGTCTGCCCGATATACTGAATATTATGAATAGCCCCTGGCCCTATCTTATAGGAAGGATGGCCTTATGCCTATCCCATGCATGCTTAAACTCCTTCACTGTATTTGCAGCTACCACTTCTGCAGGAAGGCTATTCCATGCATACACTACTCTCTCAGTAACGTAATTCTTCCTGATATTACTTTTAAACCTTTGTCCCTCTAATTTAAAACTATGTCCTCTTGTAGCAGTTTTTCAGCTTTTAAATATTCTCTCCTCTTTTACCGTGTTGATTCCCTTTATGTATTTAAAAGTTTCTATCATATCCCCTCTGTCTCGTCTTTCTTCCAAGCTATACATGTTAAGGTAATTTAACCTTTCCTGGTAAGTTTTATCCTGCAATCCATGTACTAGTTTAGTAGCTCTTCTCTGAACTCTCTCCAAAGTATCAATATCCTTCTGGAGATATGGTCTCCAGTACTGAGCACAATACTCCAAATGAGGTCTCACTAGTGCTCTGTACACCCTATACACCCAAGCATTCTGCTAGCATTTCCTGCTGCTCTATGACATTGTCTGCCTACCTTTAAGTCTTCTGAAATAATGACCCCTAAATCCCTTTCCTCAGATACTGAGGTTAGGACTGTATCACTGATTTTATATTCTGCTCTTGGGTTTTTACGTCCCAGGTACATTATTTTGCACTTATCAACATTAAATTTTACTTGCCAGATTTTTGACCATTCCTCTAGTTTTCCTAAATCCTTTTCCATTTGGTGTATCCCTCCAGGAACATCAACCCTGTTACAAATCTTTGTGTCATCAGCAAAAAGACACACCTTACCACCGAGGCCTTCTGCAATCTCGCTGATAAAGATATTAAACAATATGGGTCCCAGAACAGATCCCTGAGGTACCTCACTGGTAACAAGACCATGGTCTGAATATACTCCATTGACTACAACGCTCTGTTGTCTTTCCCTCAGCCACTGCCTAATCCATTCAACAATATGGGAGTCCAAGCTCAAAGACTGCAGTATATTGATAAGCCTTCTATGTGGGACAGTATCAAAAGCCTTACTAAAGTCTAGATAAGTGATGTCTACTGCACCTCCACCATCTATTATTTTAGTCACCCAATCAAAAAAATCAATAAGATTAGTTTGACATGATCTCCCTGAAGTAAACCCATGCTGTTTTTCATCTTTCAATCCATGGGATTTTAGATGGTCCACAATCCTCTCCTTAAGTGGTTTCCATTAATTTCCTCACTATTAATGTCAGGCTTACTGGCCTATAGTTTCCCGATTCCTCCCTACTACCTTTCTTGTGAATGGGCACAACATTTGCTAATTTTCAATCTTCTGGGACGACTCCTGTTACCAGTGATTGGTTAAATAAATCTCTTAATGGTTTTGCTAGTTCACCGCTAAGCTCTTTTTATAGCTTTGGGTGTATCCCATCAGGCCCCTGTGACTTATTCGTATTAATTTTAGACAGCTGACTTAGAACCTCTTCCTCTGTAAAGACACATGCATCAAAAGATTCATTAGTCTTCTTTGCTAACTGAGGTCCTTTTCCTTCATTTTCCTTTGTAAAAACTGAACAGAAGTATTCATTGAGGCAGTCAGCTAGTTCTTTATCTTCTTCCATATACCTTCCTTCTTTTGTTTTTAATTTGGTAATTCCTTCTTTTAATTTCCTTTTTTCATTTATGTATTTGAAGAATGTCTTATCACCTTTTTTCACTGACTGAGCTAATTTCTCTTCTGCCTGTTCTTTAGAAGCTCTTATAACTTGCTTGGCCTCTCTCTGCCTAATATTATAAATTTCCCTGTCATCCTTGTTTTTTTTGTTTTTTTTTATAATTACTAAATGCTATCATTTTGCTTTTACTGACAAGCCTAATGCACTTATCTGTTGCCTTCAATTGTGCCAATAGTACACCCATTTATCCTGGACTCCATTGAGACTGTTCCAATCTGATAGGGACTCGTATACCACTAATCTAATTTTATAAAAGTCAGTTTTTCTAAAATCTAAAACTTTTGTTTTTGTGTGGTGTGACTCTGTACTTATAGTAAACCACACTGACTGGTGATCACTAGATCCCAAGCTTTCCCCCACAGTAATATCAGATACCAAATTACCATTTGTGAATACTAAATCTAAAATGGCCTCCTTCCGGGTTGGTTCCTCAACTTTTGCTGTAGAGATAGTCCCAGTAGGGAATTTAGAATACCTGTACTCCTGGCAGAACTAGATATTTTGGTTTTCCAGTTTACATCAGGAAGATTAAAGTCTCCCATAATGATAACTTCCCCTTTCAATGTCATTTTAGCTATTTCCTCAACTAGTAGATCATCTAATTCTTTGACTTGGCCAGGTGGTCTATATATCAGAACTACACGAGTTACCTTATGATTATCAAGTTGCAACGTAACCCAAACGGACTCTAAATTGGTCTCGATAACTTGTATTAGATTAGATTTTATGCTATCTTTCACATACAGGGCCACCCCTCCCCCTTTCTTGCCTTCTCTGTCTCTCCTATATAGAAAGAACCCTGGTATTGTTATATCCCAGTCATTACTCTCATTGAACTATGTCTCAGTAACAGCCACTAAATCTATATTCTCAGATGCCATTATAGACTCAAGTTCATCGATCTTATTCCCTAAACTGTGAGCATTTGTAGACAAGACTCTGATCTTGTCATTTCGTAACCTATGTGCTACTGGCATCTCCTGGCATTGTTGTTCCGGAGGCAGTCGGACTGATGGATTATCTCTCTTTTGCCCCCCTTTCCTAGTTTAAATGCTCCTTAGCAAATACTTTGAACTGTTCATTGAGGACATTCGTTCCCTTAAAAGAAAGATGCAAACGATCTTTCTTGTACAGTTCTATTCCATTCCAACTAAAGCTAACATTAAATACAAAGCCAAAACATTGGTTCAGACACCATTCACCAAGCCATACATTGAATTCCTTAATGCAAATCTGTCTGTCATGCTGAAGGTTATGCACAGACAAAACTGCAGAGAATGAAACAGTCGATGCAACCTCCCGTATATAATTTCCAAGTGTGTAAAAAGCTCCCTTCACCTTTTGTAGCCTCATTGCAAGCCAGATAATTTTTCCCAAGATGGACAATAACATTCTGAATAAAAGTGGACCCCCCCCTGCGCTCCTATTGTTTAGATGTGTAAATCTACCTGTGAAGGAAGATTCCGCTGCTCGGTGTCTATCAAGGAGATGTTGTCCTCCTAAAAAATGAGTGTATATCACTGTTGTATCACCTGTGGGTGATATGAGACATTGGCGCTGGCAAACAAGCTAAACAGCTAATCCCATTAGAGTTAATTGAATCGGTTGGTATCTATCCCTGGGAGAGGAGGATGGTACAAAAAGTGGGCTGTGCTGGAATGTGTATAACTACTATCTTTGTCAGAAATAAGCAGTGAATGCAAGCGTTAATAATAATAATAGTGGTGCGGTCCGTATCTTATACTTCTCTTACTTTATTCCCCTTGTTCCTTCTGGTGATTGTATAGCGCTCTTCTCAGTTCTTTTCTTTTTTCTTTGTAGGTATATCTTTAAATGAGAGCATCCTCCTAGCTCACCTTCTAGCAACAGCGCTGCCCCACCGCTGTCTGCCAGTGGATCCCCTCTAGGATTTGTAGGATGTGTTTTGTATCCCTCAAATACGCTGGTAACTGTGATACTTTATCTTACCTTCTATGCCCGAAATTATGTGTCTGCCTGGGGGGTTCGTTTTATTTTTGTGAATTTTAGGTAAATAATAAAATATGGGTATCTTAGGGGTTTGGTTGTTAATAAAAAGTATTTCCTCTTTAGAGAGTGCACCCATAATTTTACCTTTTTTAATTAATTGATTCAATTTACCTTTGTATTGTTCAGTGGGGTTAAAAGTCAATTTTTTATATGTTTTGTCATCCGAGAGGAGTCTCAGGGACTCCTTATGATAATGATTCAGATCTAGTATCACTGTTTCTCCCCCTTTATCCGCTGGTCTAATGATAATATGATGATTGGTCTGCAATGATGTTATGGCTCTGATCTCACCCTTAGTTAAATTTTGGGGGTCTTTTTTCTTTCTAGGGTTAATGTAGAGTAGATCCCTGATGACCAGTGATTGGAAAGTGATGATTGGATCTGAATATTCTGCAATAGGATTAAATTTGGATATTGGTTTTAGGTCAGTGTGAGTAAATTTCTCCCCTGAGTCTGAAGTATTGCCTGTGTCAGTCCTTACTGTTCCTGGATTCTGTTGAATTTCACATGATTTCTCATTTGAATGGGGTCTCACATTTCGGGTAGTCATTCCCATTTTTCTCAATGTTGTAATTACATTGTTTATGTCATTAATTGGTTGTTTATTCATTGTTTTTCGTTTTTAATGAAGAATTTTTTTAGAGCTGGGTTACGTAAGAATTTTTTCACCCCAATAAAGGCGTCGAACGTGTTAAATTTTGATGTGGGGGCGAATTTTAAACCCTTATGGAGGAGGGAGAGTTCTTCCTTACTCAGGGTATACCTACTCAGATTAAATATACCTTCTCCTTTAACCTTTTGTTTCAGTATAATACTGGTTAATCCTCTACCTCTTCTTCCCCTTTTGTTTTTTTCTTTTTGTTGGGTTCCGTGCGTGAAAAAAATCCTTATTGATGTTTTTTTTTTACTTTTTTACTCATAACAGTGTTTTGTGATCTAATTTGTTTAGAACTGTCTCTTTTTTTTATTGTTTGACTTTCTCCTCGTACAACAGTAGCATAGCTGGGTTGTTTGTTTTGCATATCTATGCTATTCATTTGGGTGGTATCCCCTGATGGTGGTGGTCCTTCCTCAATAACTGTGTCCTCCTCTATCCTCTCTAAAATTGCGTATCTGTTAGGGGATATTATTGAGCCATTGTCCTGTTGTTTATTCTTTCCTTTACTACTACTGGTTTCTGTTTCAAATGGTGATGGTGTTTTATTAGTTTCCCTGTCTCTCTCACAGGTACTGGACTCTTTTGCCAAACTTTTCTCATACACTGATAGGTTACTGAGGGTGCAGTCGCACCATGTATTGTCAATGGTGTCAAATTCCCCCTCTGACACTCGGCTGACCTCTTGTTGTTTACTCTTTATATTGGGTCTGTTATCTGCTCCAAATTCATCTCTCTTAAATTTCCTGATTTTTTTTATTTATAATAGCATCTTATTTTTATTCTATTTTTCACTGACCTAGATATTTTAATCAAATCCTCCTCTTCCTTATACGGTCTTATTTTATCAAACAATTCCAGTATTTCTTGGCTATTCCTCCTCAGACTTTCCTTTCTTTTCTCTATTATAAATACTACTGCCCTTTTGGAAAAGTCATGGAATAATATATCCCATTCTTTGAGGGTTGCTGTATCCCCCAAATCTCCATTGAGTGGTTTGGATACTCTCAGTCCCTTTGGTACTGAGTCGTTCTCTAGATATTGTTCTAAGGTGGAAACTTCCCATAAATTCCGCATCTTGGTAATAAATAGTTGTTCTAATTTTTTTATATTACTAATTACCTCATTCTTATTGTCTTTCCAATGATAGTTTGATTTATTTGGATTTTCTTTCTTATTAAAAAAAATGACTGGACAAAGGTGATTCAGTCTCTCCTGTCATTCCATAATTCACTCATATTGGGAACTAGAGGTATGCTGCAAGGAGGTTACAACAATAATAATAAAAGAATATGAATAAAAGGGGACCCCCCTGCGCTCCTATTGTTTAGATGTGTAAATCTACCTGTGAAGGAAGATTCCGCTGCTCGGTGTCTATCAAGGAGCTGTTGTCCTCCTAAAAAATGAGTGTATATCACTGGTGTATCACCTGTGGGTGATATGAGACATCGGCGCTGGCAAACAAGCTAAACAGCTAATCCCATTAGAGTTAATTGAATCGGTTGGTATCTATCCCTGGGAGAAGAGGATGTGGGCTGTGCTGGAATGTGTATAACTACTATCTTTGTCAGAAATAAGCAGTGAATGCAAGCGTTAATAATAATAATAATAGTGGTGCGGTCCGTACCTTATACTTCTCCCACTTTATTCCCCTTGTTCCTTCTGGTGATTGTATAGCGCTCTTCTTAGTACTTTTCTTTTTTCTTTGTAGGTATATCTTTAAATGAGAGCGTCCTCCTAGCTCACCTTCTAGCAACAGCGCTGCCCCGGCCGGAAGCACGCGCGGTGCGAGGGAGCTTGTGATTTGGTTGCCCGGGAAACCACTGTCGGTGACGTCACCGTTGAAAGTACCGGAGCCTCCATTGGACAAAAAACTTTCTACGCGTTTCGGAGCCTATCGGGCTCCTTCGTCAGGGATAGTTTGCTGGTAGTGCCTCGGAGGTTAAGTAGCTTGTTTGGTTCCCATGGCAACGTGTATACACATTCCATAAGGTAACGGAGGTCCCATTTTTTGATTATCCAGAGAGCTCTATAAATGCGATTTGTACTGGAATGCAAAAAGTTCGATTTCTTGATTATTTGATTATCCAGGGAGCGCTATGAATGCGATTTTTATTGGAATGCAAAAAGTTTGATTTCTTGATTTAACCCATTGGGGGCCAAACTGTTGCATCTGAAGATCCACTTACTCTCTGTTCTGGACATAAGTTTAATGAAGTCCCCTCCCCTCCTATCCGGCTACACTCTTTCAATGCCCCCAAAATTGGATCCTATGAATTTTCCCTGATGGAATTCCGCATAGTGGCGTGATAGGGGGTGGTTGTCTGATTTTTTGTAAATGTTATTGATATGTTCCCTGATTCTAATTTTAAATTCTCTTTTGCTTCGTCCCACATATATTTTATTGCAGGGACACTTGATATAATAGATGACCCCTTTAGTGTTACAGGAAATATAATCTTTAATTGTATATTTACCCTGTGCGGTGTCTATTTCAAATGTGGGTTTAATTTGATGCCTCAGGGTTTTACAATTTTTGCATAATCTACAAGGATAGAAGTCCTTTCTGATACATATTTTATTACCCAATGGGCCAGATTTATCATGACTCTGACAGCTCACTCCACTTTAACAAATGGCTAAAGTCAGTTTTAGCCAAGTCAGATTTATGATCGGCCCTTTAAGACTGTAATAAATGTGGTTTGACGGGAAAAAGTCGCACATCTTTACGAAAAAGTCGCACGTTTTTATGAAAAAGTCGCATGTTCTATTAAAAAGTCTCATAAGATAAGCATGGTCCTCACTGGAGTGAAATTGCGACTTTTTTGAGACTTTTTAAATAGTCCCAATAGTAAATCTGTCTAGAGGTTAATTTACATAAGAAAACACGCCCACTTTCAGAAAACTGGCGAGCATAGTGCAGAGCAGAAAAAAGTCGCAAATTTGTGCGCAGTTTTAGCGTTTGGGACTTTTTTTGGAACTTTTTCACTCCATTATTCTGACCTGAGCTAATGATAAATCTGGCCCAATGTGTCTATTTTAATAAAAGGAGCCACCAAGTTGGCTAAGTTTGGAGCTTTCTTGAAAATGAATGTGGGGTTGGTGGAAATCTTATCCCCAATTATTTTATCATATTTTAAGATGTCCCAGTGCCTGTTAATAATTTTTTTAAAGGTACCCACCCCTGCGCTGTACGTGGTAATAATAGGGACCTTGATTTTATTGGGATCTTCGGTGCCAGATTTTTCCTTTGGTGGTGTTTTTTCTTTCAATAGGGTGTTCCGATCTATATCCTTCACTACCTTGGTAATTGGGATCAACAGTTCTGGTTTGTACCCTTTTTCTATGAATTTGTTATTCAGCATTTCTGCCTCCTCTTGATAGTCCGTACTAATGGTGCAATTTCTGCGTGCTCTTATGTACTGGCTGTAAGGGATATTATTAAGCCATATAGGTAGATGGCAACTTTCCAAGGGGATGAAGCCATTTGTATCTGTAGGTTTATGATAAGTTTTGGTGTGTATTTTCCCATTTTCAATAAAAATAGTTAGGTCAAGGAAATGGATCTGTTCTTTATCAAAGGATGGGGTGAAGTGTCCCACGGAGGCTCCGGTACTTTCAACGGTGACGTCACCGACAGTGGTTTCCCGGGCAACCAAATCACAAGTTCCCTCGCTCCCTATTATTATTATTAACGCTTGCATTCACTGCTTATTTCTGACAAAGATAGTAGTTATACACATTCCAGCACAGCCCACTTTTTGTACTATCCTCTTCTCCCAGGGATAGATACCAACCGATTCAATTAACTCTAATGGGATTAGCTGTTTAGCTTGTTTGCCAGCGCCGATGTCTCATATCACCCACGGGTGATACACCAGGGACAATAACATTCACCTACTTTTACTGCTTTGCTTGCTTAACAATATTAAGGATGCGTCGTCTGTCCCTGCTAGCGGTGGCACCAGGGAGACATCTCACAAAACTATTTTCCTCAAACTTCACACCTTTTATGATGGAATCGCCCACCAACAGCTGCTTACTATCAGTACCTACCTTCTCCTTTTTGTCTTTGGCTGCAGTCTTGCATACCTTAGGCATGGGAGATGATTGTTCCTCACCCACTGTGCCTGAGCCATCCTCCATGTTGCTCTTGCACAAAAATAAAAAAGTCCAGGGCTGCGCTCACCTGATGTAACTCGTAATGGACGCACGGACTGTGCTTAGAAAAGGCACAATATGAGGAACTTGAAAAAATGGAGAAGGAGGTCCAGCTTCCAAAAAAGATGACATTCTTTATTCCAATACACACAGAGACATTAAAAATCCAACATAGCAGACAGGTCTATGCGTTTCGGATACTCTAATACTGATCCTTACTCATGACAATTTTGTTGCTGACTGTCTACGATCTTAAATAGCTGAATTCCTGAGGATCACAGGTGATTGTGATCAACAGGAATGAGCACACAAGTTCACGCCACCTGTTCAAGTGCCAAGTGAAAATGAAGATAAAAAGTTGGATGTATCAGAGGTAAATATTAAATCTAAAAATACATTATGAAAAGTAATCAGTAGTGCAGAATTAAATCGTGTTTACAGTTCAATCCTGCTTGGACACGGGAACCAATGTGAAAAATCCAATAGGACTCCCTATTGAGGAGTTTTTGCTTGTAGTCCCCACCTCTGGTGGGAGGATTAACCCTTTCCAGAGATTGGACCTGGAGACCTGCGGTATTGCCCTGCTGTAAAACTTTCTCACTTTTGTATGTGGAATATCCTAAAGATGTTTACAAATTCTCACTTTTAAGCTATTTGTAGTGCAGCCAATGTATTGGAGAATGCATATGGAACAAGTAATGCAGTATACCACATAGCTAGTGTTGTAATTAACATATTGGTTTATGTTGAAGGTATTATGCGTAGCTGTACGTAGAATAAATCGAAGAACCCATTTTTATGTAATTGCAATATGTACAAATGTGGTGCCCGCACTTGAACGTGCCCTTATTTCCTAACCAAGTACATTTATCTTTAATGTTTTTGTCGCTGTCAGAAAAAAGACTAGGACTGATCTTTTGCGCTATAGTAGGCGCACGGCGAGCAATGCATCTGACACCAGCTGAGCTGAAGTCAGACCACTGCTCGTCACAATTGAGAACAGATAAATGTTTTCTGACAATGCAACAAATTTGTGGAAATTCAGTACTATAATTGGTAATAAACAAAGGGACATGTTGTGCAGTTATATTATGTTGTCTGTTCTGGCTTATTTTATAGTCGGGTCGTGTTGTCTCCGGAAAAAACAATTTATCTCTAGATTTTTTGGACGTGCTTGCCTTGGCAAGATTCAGGGTCCATGGGGGATATTAATGTTCCGTGAATCTTTTGGCTACAACCTGTTGCTCTTGCACTCTGAAAGTGCTGCAAATGAATTATGGAGAGCCACAGACTGTGGGACATGTCTTCTATCAACAACTCTCAGTCTACCAGAACCTACAGTAACCCATCTTCCATTTCTAGGGGGCCTCTGTGGCAGTGGCATTGCAACATTCTCAGCCTGAGTTTGTGTAACAGTTAATTTACAAATCTCAGATTTCAAAAATGCATTTCCTGCTTCATTGCGGAGAGCTGTCTACAGATCAGACAGCATCCAAACCTCTGAAGAGTGGAACCTGAAATAAAAGCACAACAATTCCTGCACTGAACCAGGTCTGCCATTTTAAAGAGGGGAAAGATTTTAAACAAACAAATCTTGCTTTTTTAGATTGTATCCACCTCCAGATTACCTCCTGAGTGTCTCCTGAATATCTCTAGTGCACTTAGAAATGCTGAACTTTGAGAATGATGCAAGCTATATGAAGGTCTTGGACTGATCACCCACCCCACGAACTAATTTTGGTTTTGGAACTGAAAAAACACAACTTGCTTTTGAGGCCTGCATTAATCTGCAGGTTACCGTGGTACAGCTCTACAGATAACCTTCCATCTGCATCTTTCTCAACAATCTGTGCCCTCAGTCTTTTATCCAGACTCTGTCATTGTGCCACTATGTGGCCTCCTGATGCTGCCATCTCCACACTATGTCACCTTGCCACTCGGCAGACTTCTCCTGCTGCTGCCACTTCCAGACTCAGTCATTGTGCCACTCAGTGGCCCTCTCCTGATGCTGCCAACTCCATACACTGTCATTGTGCCACTCTGTGGTCTCCTCATGCTGCTTCCACCTCACCACTATGTCATAGATTCACTCTGTGGACTTCTTATGTTGTTCCCACCCTCCCCACTTCATGATTGGTCCACTATTTTGCCTTTCGGGCTGGCTGACATCATCATTTACTTTATATTTCTTTTGATCTGTCAGAAGGAAGGAAAAATTTGGCTCACCATGGATCCTGTCTGTGTATCAGCTGTAAGGCCTTTATGGTCCCATCACAATTGACCTTTGATTTTGTAGCCAAAAGCAGGAGTGGGTACAAAACACAGAAGACATGAAAATATTCCATTCACGTGTCATCTCTGTTTTGGATCCACTCCTGTTTTTTTTGGCATTAGCAATACTGATGGATTACTGACCAAATGCTGACTGAGTGAAGGCGGAAGCTCAACAGACAGGATCCGTTTTTTGTGGGTTATTGTTCTGACGGATCAGAGGAAGGGCAAAATAATCAGTGACGTCAACACAAACTTACTGCTGACACCCTCTCCACTCTGTCGGGGGCTCTACTTGTATAAGCGTTTAATAGAACAGGTTCTGTAGACATCTATGTGGAATCAGCTGACGACGGTGTAAAAGGAGTGCGCTTCTTTTTGACGCTAACATCGACCTGTAAGGCTGAGTTCACACTTGAGTTATTTGGTCAGTTTTGACCATGTGACTGCCCAAATAAGTGAAGTGTGCAGTGATTATAAGAGCGACGTCTGTCATCTGCGTGTCATACTGACTCACAGTATTATTTCACTACCACAGCAGTAGTGTTACTGCCAGGCACAGTGTTCTACACCACTATAAAGGCTCTCTGCAGCCAGGAAATAGACGTTTTTTAAAGAAATTTGCCGCAAATATATTTGGATCAAAGCGAATTTTTGAAAAATCCGCTCATCTCTAGTTATTTCCATCAGTTATTGTGATCCCAAACCAGTAGTGAAGCCTACTCAGAGATAAGGTATAATAGAAAGATTTCCTCCTGTGCTGTGTTCTTAACATGCATCTGGTTTTGTATCACAATAATTGATATAAATAACTGAAGTGTGAACTCAGCCTAAGGGCTCATGCAGATGGCCGTTGCTCAGTTGCAATATATGGGGACCGACCGTGTGCTCACCATATCACGGATGTGGACCCATTCACTTGAATCCAGAGTAGTAGTGTGGAACAGAGGCACGGAACCCCATTGAAGTACTACGGAGTGCTTCCCCTGGGTTTCTCTCCGTGTCTCTGCACAACAAAAATGTTTTATTTTTTTTACTGTGCGGATGGATCACGGACCCATTCAAGTTGAATGGGTCTGGATCCATCTGCGGCAGCCACATGGATAGTGCCCGTGCATTAGGGACCGCAAATTGTGGCCCCCAATGCATGGAACGGCCGACACACGTTTGTGTGCATGAGGGCTAAGACTGCTTCCCTTAGCAAGTTTGCCCAGGAGACCTGCTTAACTCTCTTAAATAATCAGAAAACCCCTGAGAATAGTCACTGTTACCAGTGCTCTGTATAAGGAGACAGCGGGACATGGAGATAATGTGTTCTCTGCATTCAAAGTAAAAAGCGAAATAATGAATAGAAAGAAATATGGGGGAAAAAAAGTGGATTTCTTTATTCAACCGAACACTCAATGACATTGTGAATAAAGGAATCCACTTGTTTCACTAAAGTCAGAATTCTGCCTTTCTTCCATAATTATAGATTGATAGATAGGAGATAGATAGATATGAGATAGATAGATAGATAGATAGATAGATAGATAGATATGAGATAGATAGATAGATAGATAGATAGATAGATAGATAATAGATAATAGATAGATAATAGATAATAGATAGATAATAGATAGGAGATAGATATGAGAAATACAGATTATAAATATATATGGGTAGCCAGAGGATGCAGAAATAAAGATTTTTGTAAGATAGACAAACATTAGATACATTATATATATATAGGTTTGGTATAGTATATCTGGGGTAGGATAGATTGATAACAAGATACAAATTTATTTTATTGGCGATACCAATAAAATATAAAAAATATTGCAAATATAGTCAATCAGATTTAATCATAATAGATGTAATGCTAGTTGATCAACTCAAACATAAATATAAGTCCATAAGAATAAAAGAAAAAAGAAAAATGGAATAATTAGTATGAAAATTATTTGATAAAATAAATTGTATTAATAATACTAATAAAAAAAGAGAAAAAAAGGATTGAAAAAAATTCATGTGAAAATCAGACACAGTGATATAAAATTGAAGTCATTATATCCTCACTGAGTGTACAAGTATCAGATATTCACTGCGGATTAGTCTTGCATATTCCCTTAGCATCCTCCAGGGGGAGCAGTAGGAGCACAATTAGTAATAGATGGTGTCTGTGCTCGCAGTTTTATGACTGAGTAAAGGGCAGTGCTGTGCTGTGCAGACTCCTTATGCTCGTCGCTGGCTCTGAGTATCTAAGAGGACTTCTCTTCACATATGTTGGCCCCACGGTGATCGTAGTGTTTCCAGTTAATATGAAGGGAAAATCAACGGTGCAGTTTCTTTCTTAGTTGAATAGTAAATCAGATGTTTCCTATGGCCGGCCGTATTAGTAGTACTTTAAATTATAGCGCTAATTTACTATTGCTAGTTACTAGCTCCCTCTAGTTCACACATCAGTGTTCTTTCAGTGATTTCCATCAGTGATTTTGAGCCAAAACCAGTGCGGCTCTAAACACAGAACAGGTGCAGATCTTTCCTTATAATTACCTTATGTCTGTGGAGGCTTCACGTCTGGTTTTGGCCTCACAATCACTGATGAAAATCACTGAGCAAAACACTGACGTGTGAATGAGGCATAATACGGCCGGCCATAGGAAACATCTGATTTACTATTTAAATAAGGGCTCGTTCACACAAACGTTCTTTGCGTTCCGTATACGGTATATGGGTCTGCAAAAAAAACGGAAGGTACTCCGTATGCATTCCGTTTCTGTATTTCCGTTTTTCCGTTACGCAATTTTATTAAGGATACGACCGACTTCCTACGGAAGATCGAAGGCGTCCATCTTGGGGATGATACACTTATGGTGACCTGTGACGTTGAGTCACTGTATACTAGCATTAGGCACCTAGACGGAATCCAGGCAGTGGACTTCTTCCTCATGCAAGAGAATTTGGATATCAATAGGAGAGGGTTCCTTCTGGAGCTTTTATCCTTTGTTCTGATGCACAATTTATTTTCATTTGGAGGGTCCTTCTACCTACAGCTCCAGGGCACTGCGATGGGGGCGCCTTGTGTGCCGTCATACGCAAAAAAAATTCCTGGGGCTGTGGGAGAGGGACCTGTTCCTGTCAGATCAGTACATGTTGATGGACCGCGCCATTTTTTGGGCGATGTACATCGACGATGTATTCATGATCTGGCAGGGAAGCATAGAGGAATTAGGAGAATTCTTTGGGGCATTGAACAACAACTGCAAGAATATCAAATTGACATATAAATACAGTAGGGAATCCATTGAGTTTTTGGATGTGCAATTGGAAAGAGGTATTGATGGGTGTATAGTGACAAATATATTCAGAAAACCGACAGCAGTGAATTCATATTTACACGCATCTTCATCACATCCTCCACAGATGATTAATTCGATCCCGACGGGGCAATTTCTTCGGGCTCGGAGAATATGCTCGACGGATGAAATATTTGAACGACAAGCTGACGAATTAAAGGAGAGATTCACCAGTCGTGGATATAGCCAACGTGAGATTAAGAAGGCCTATAGGAGAGCAAAGACATGCTCTAGACAAGATCTTCTTTTCTCTGGGGATCAAAGGATCAGTGATAGCAGGACACGGTTTATCACAGGATATCATGGAAGATGGATGGAGATGAAAGATGTCCTGAGAAGATTGTGGCCTGTGTTATTGACTGACCCTATTCTGATTAAATTTCTTGCACCATATCCTATGGTAACACCCAGACGATCAAAAAATTTGAAAGATCATCTTGTACGCAGTTTATTTGTAAAGCAAAACCAACCACTGTTCCCAGGAATAGGAAAACCCAAATGGGGCTTTGTCCCATGTGGAAAATGTATTGCATGTCCAAACATGGAAAGAGCGACCTCCTTCGATGATTCGATGTTAATTTTATGTTTTAAACATTTCTAACCCTCTTACCTTTTAGGGTCATCACTGGTCGACTTAATACTGCTACCTCATAAATTCTCACTTCGCACGGCCAATAGCCTGTGATTTGAGGAATATAATTATACACTGGGAGCATAGTATGGGATAGGTTTCATTGCAGAAATCATATAATTTATACGGTTAATGGGCTGGTGAACACTAACAGAGGGCATCTGTTTTCCTTTCCTCCCCCCTTTTTTCCTACTCTTATCCCTTCCTCTTCTTCCCCCCAACTCCCCCCCCCCTCCCCTTCCCGCTCCCTCTCTCCTTTTTCTTTCTATCCTTCCTCACAATTGGGTATATGAGCCTCATCCTAATTCGTCATGGGATTAATGATAATCTTGATAATTTATTTTCTTATTTAATAAAGTGTATCACATATGTATTTGCAATGTCTATTGTTGAGATAACTAATTAATTCATACCAACATTTTAGTCATCATAACCGAATGTATCATTTCTTTGGTTTGGTTGATTTTTTGATGTTTTTGTCCTTTAATGCACTTATGCACTTTATATGATACTACCGTTTGGGGAATGATAAGGGTTTGCACTTGATTAATTTATCGATTGGAATATCATGCAATTGGTGCATATCCAATTACATTATTTGTACACCTAAGGGGATCACTATTTTGCGATTATAGATCCAATATATATGTGGATATCACGTTGATAACACTTATATTTACATTAATTAATATATGTTTTTTCAAGTTTTTTCCACAGTTCATATGTATTGATTATTATGAAACATATGTGACTTGTCCAGCTGGGTCACATTGTGATTTACTTTAGGCCCAATGTTTTGAACTTTGGATTCCGTCTATATCTAATGAAGGTGGCCGCCTCTCTATCTCTTTTCCCTATATTCTTGAAATTCTCACATTCTCTGTACATTTACGTCTTTCTAATATACGAATGTGGTAATGCGATCACTTTGTTGCTATTTTGAATCGTGCACGACAAGTCAGGATGACGTCACAGGGCCGCGACAGTCATGCGCACGGTTATGTGACGCCATCCTCACCACATGACTGTGTGAAGATCATGTGATCGAATGGGATCACTTGGTCTTCCGGACGCCGGCGTCTAATGTTGGAGGTCATCTCCGGTGCGATCGCGGTGACGGTTTAACCAGTAATAGATGGTATGTACTGATTGGTCAGCATTTGTATTTAATCCATGTCCTCCAGTGATGACGCTACCCCCAGACGAAGGTACGTCGAAACGCGCGTTGGGGTTGGCGCCATCCTGGAGGAGACACAGTATGGGTAATTGTCCAATGTTCGCTATACTTATCAACTTTTTGCATATGCACTTTAATGAATGATTAATCATGTTGGATGAAAATGGACTTGTATCCGCTGTATGTTTCCTCCAGTGATGTCGTTTTTATCTCCTGCACCATTCTTTTAATCATGTCTGTAATCAATTTTGTAATATATTGTGAGTTTTGTAATAAAGGATCTAATTTAGTATAAGCGGTCTGGCATTTTCTATGTAAGTTATTTATATCATGATGGCTGCCATAGGCTTTAATCAGTTACTTGGATAAGTAATCATCCCTTGGTTGGGGTATGTATCGGATGTTGTTATTTTGAGTCAGGTCCTATTATTGTCCGCAAATCACGTTCAGTGGCTCCATTCAAGTTAATGGGTCCTGTTTAAAAAACGGAATGCATACGGAACACATGTCTGTATGTCATCCATTTTTTTGTGGCTCCATGCTGTAGAAATGCTATGCCCAGCCCATTTTGCACATGTGTTTGGTGTTTGCAATGATTACAAAGTTCCTGTTTTTGCGGAAAAATGGAACGGAAACGGAACGGAAATACAACGGTGGGACCAACATATTTGAAGAGAAGTCCTCTAAGATACACAGAGCCAGCCACCCAGCATAAGGAGTCTCTGCACGGCATCACACTGCCCTTTAGGCCCCTTTCACACGGGCGAGTTTTCCGCACGGGTGCAATGCGTGAGGTGAACGCATTGCACCCGCACTAAATCCGGACCAATTCACTTCAATGGGGCTGTGCAGATGAGCAGTGATTTTCACGCATCACTTGTGCTTTATGTGAAAATCACAGCATGTTCTATATTGTGCGTTCTTCACGCAACGCAGGCCCCATAGAAGTGCTAATGCGGTGCAATTTTCACACATGGTTGCTAATGAGACGATCGGGATGGGGACCCGATCTTTATTATTTTACCTTATAACATGGTTATAAGGGAAAATAATAGCATTCTTAATACAGAATGCTAAGTAAAATAGGGATGGAGGGGTTAAAAAATAAAAATACTATTAATAAACTCACCTAATCAACTTGAACGCGCAGCCTGGCATGTCTTCTTTCTTTTTTGAGGAAGAGGCCCTGTGGTGACGTCACTGTGCTCATCACATGGTCCATCACATGGTCCATCACCCTGGTGATTGACCATGTGATGAGCGCAGTGACGTCACCACAGGTCCTTTAGCCAGGGCCTGAAGAAAGAAGAGGAGACGGGTGGCTATGCGATCAAGTGGAGGAGGTGAGTTAATTTATTTATTTTTTTAACCCTCAATTGACCTTTTACTAAGCATTCTGTATTAAAGAATGCTATTATTTTCCCTTATACCATGTTATAAGGGAAAATAATAAAATGTACACAACACTTAACCCAAACCCGAACTTCTGTGAAGAAGTCTGGGTTCGGGTCTGGGTACCAAACATGCCGATTAAGCATTAAAACGCTTTGCACATTTTCCCGCAACGCACCTGCATCTTTTCCAACAGTGCAATGCCCGTGTGAAACCAGCCTTACTCATTCATAAAACTGCGAGCACAGACACAATCTATTACTAATTGTGCTCCTACTGCTCCCTCTAGAGCAGGGGTGGGCAATTATTTTTTCGATGGGGCCACATGAGAAACTGAAAATATTTTGGAGGGCCGGGCCAAAAGGCTAAACTCAATACTGCATAAAATCACCGCGTCCTGGCACAGGCGGGCGTGATGACATCATCATGCCTGCCTGCGCTGGGATTTCACTACCAAATAGACCTCAGGCCTGTAGCCTATGACAAGTCTTGTCGCCATCTGCAAATTTTAAGGCGCATTGGCGACCATTTTGGTCGCCATCTGGAGCGCTGTATTGCATCAGTGACATGAACACTCTCCACATATAATGTTATATTACATCAGTGACATCACCGCTGTCCACATATAGGCGATATATTACATCAGTGACATCCCCGCTCTCCACATATATGTGATGAGCGGTGATGTCACTGATGTAATGTATTACTTACCGGTATATGTGGACAGCAGTGATGTCACTGATGTAATATATTACTTATGTGTGGAGAGTGGTGATGTCACTGATGTAATATATCACTTATAAGTAATATATTACATCTGTGACATCACCGCTCTCCACATATAAGAGGCATATTACATCAGTGACGTCATCCCTTGGCGCTGGGGTGCGCAGCCAGGGCCGGCCTTAGGTGTTCAGGCGCCCTGTGTGAGCTAACCTTGTGGTAGTGTTACCTGCAGTCCTATGTAAAACCACAGATAACACTAGTGCTAAATAATGTAGTAGTGTTACCTGCAGTCCTATGTAAAACCACAGATAACACTAGTGTAGATCATGTGGAAGTGTTACCTTCGTCCTTAGTGTGCCTCCCTGTGTCTATCGCACAGACTCCATGCTGGCGCTGCCTCCTCTTCCATCTTCTTCCCCGCACAGAACGTTCTGAAGCAGCTGCGTCAAGACATAGGAACACTGTGGGCAAGGTGATACACACAGGGAGAGACATACACACAGGGACGGGGACACACACAAAGGGACAGACACACTCACACACACACAAAGGGACGGACACACACAAAGGGACAGACACACACGGACGGACACACACAGGGACGGGGACACACACACAAAGGGACAAACACACACACACAGGGATGGACACACACACACACACACAAAGGGACAAACACACACACACAGGGATAGACACACACACACAAAGGGACAGACACACACACAGGGACGGACACACACACACACACACACAAAGGGACAGACACACACACACAGGGACGGACACACACACACTGGCACACTCAACATCAGCAGCAAGTCCAACCCTTAATGACCCCCACAATCCCTGGGGGGGGGGGGGTGATGTAGTAGCAGGCAGGAAAGCACACACTGTCCCCCTGTCCTATATGAGCCCCCCCCACCCCCACCAAATACCTGTAAGTTCTGTTAGTTGCTTGGCTTTGGCTGTGGCTGCTGGCTGGGGCTCCGCCTCCTTCCTCTTTCTGCCTGTGCGGCAGCTGCATCACGCTCCAGCAGCCACTGGTCTGCTCTGTTAAAGAGACAGGCAGGCCAGGCAGCAGAGCGGAGCGCAGAGCGGCCGCGGGCCCCGCCCCCTCCTCACTCCGGACAGTGACTCCGTGCTGTTACAGGGCCGGCGGCGGCAACAAAAATGCCGGGGGCCGGATTAAAAGGTCCGCCGGGCCGTATACGGCCCGCGGGCCGTAGTTTGCCCAGGTCTGCTCTAGAGGATGCTAAGGGAATATACAAGGACTAATCCACAGTAAATATAATATATAATGACTTCAATTTTATATCACTGTGTCTGATTTTTACATGAATTTTTAACATTTAGTTTTTCAAAAAATTTTCAATCTTTTTTTCTCTTTTTTTATTAGTATTATTAATACAATTTATTTTTATCAAATAATTTTCATACTAATTATTCAATTTTAATTTTTTATTTTATTCTTATGGACTTATATTTATGTTTGAGCTGATCATCTAGCATAACATCTATTCTCATTAAATCTGATTGACTATATTTGCAATATTTTTTATATTTTATTGGTATCGCCAATACAATAAATTGTTTATAATAAATTGGATCTTGTTATCAATCTATCCTTCCCCAGATATACTGAGTGCCTCCCAAACCTATATATATATATATATATATATATATATTAGAATTTATTTTCTTCATGCGGAATTAGGGTGAACCGCTGGGTAGAGCACCTAGCCAAAAGTCTCCAGTTTGGTGGAGCCACTGACCCAATTCATTATATACTGTATATTAGATTATATTTATACAACTGTGTTCAAGGCAGCAAATAGTTAGGTTTAGGGCAGAGGACAGGTCCTGTATATTCTCTGCAGGCTGCCTCCCCTCCTGTTAGTCCGGGGTCTGGACTGTCCAGCTGCACCTATCAGGTTATGTCTGCCAATAAGCAGCCCTTGTCATTTATTGCAGCACAGAGAGGAGAGAGGGGCCAGCAGCAAATATGTCAGGTCATAAGACAGTGACATTCTGAACTCACCAGTACATCTCGGGAGCAGAGGAGGCCATTACATTCCCAGTGCAGGGCCTCCAGTGAGAGAGAAAGGAAGGGGGCGGGGCTAAGTCTGCCTGACTGCAGTGGAGCCGGTGCTATGGATGCAGCACTCAGCTCCTCACTACAGCATAAGGACCCTGTGGGCCACAGTGGGCGGGAGACCAGGGACCAGCGCTCCTTGCTGTGCTGTCTGTGCTCTTCTCAGGTGCAGCCATCAGCTCTTTTCCACATGTGTCTATGCAGCATAGCAGGGGGCCCCATTTAGGAATGGGGGCCTGCCCTCCCCCCCCCCCCCCCCCCAAACGCTGGCCCTGCTGTGACCCCTGGCTCCAAGGCACAGTATCAGGCTCAGAAATGACTTCTAAATCCTGTTGTGACTGAGAGGAGAAGTAGGCCATCCAATCAGCAATCTCATCCTTGTTGTCGTTTTCACTGTAGGATTTACCAGTTGCTCAAGTCGGTATCTCCCCCTGGTGATAGAGAGAGACCCCGGTCACCAGACGGAGCGACAAGATGATCAGACAGACACCAGACATATACAATGGAGCCTCTGTCTGGGTGTGTCCCAGGAGGTCCTCTTTATTTAAAAGTCTGGGGGCACACCCCCTTACATACTAAATATTACAATGACCAATCATGGATGCAGATCAAAGTGATCAAAAATCTATATGTTACATTTATAATTATGTCATAATTATATCCACGTCTGAGGTCAGTGTTCTTGTAAATATCCCTTTTCAAAATGTGATGCTAATTTGCCTAGCTCTGAAAATACAGCGAAATCAAAGTTACATATTGTTAATAATCAGAAAGCAAATAACCAGAAGAGATGCAAGCTACGTTTAGTCACTCGCCACAAAGAACTTCTTTCTTCATCAGTCCCTCTTTCCTTGCCATCTATAAAAATCGCGCTCTTTGTGACTCATAAGCAGATGTGAGCAGACAGACATTGAAACATATTAGAAATTAGCACAATTCATGTTCATTAACCACTTCATTTCTTTCACATCCTCAACGATAGTGTTGAAAAACAGCGGCCTACTACTGCTACTACTGTGTGGTATAATACTTGTGATACTACTACTGCTACTACTACTGCTACTGCTCTTACTACTTTCTCAATGGCCGGTGATACTACCCACTTTCTGACTCTGGCGGGAGGATCCCTGGGTCTTTCGTTTTGCAGTCTTCTGTATTTCAGACATTTTATTATGAGGCCTAGAAATGAAAAGTCACAGGTTGGGAAACAGGTTTTTGAACGTTAATGTTTGTTCGGTAATTTAAAGACAGAGATGAAATAAAATAAAAAATGGATGAGGGCAGGCACTCAATATCTGTAGCCACCCGCAGACAACGGGTACAAATAATTTATTAGATCTCTATAAAAAACATCAATAAACAATTGATAAAATAATAAATATGAAAATCAATACATAAAAAATAATAAATGAAAAGTAGCATTTACGTGAATATGTGTATATATATATCTCCTTAGATATCACTCTGTAGTCTAACACATAACAAGAAAGTATTGTCTCAGGTGGTTGCCAAAAATACAACAGTAGTTCATCCAAATTCCTTAATGTATAGATCCATGTAGATAGTTTGCAATATGTCAATAAATCTGTATTGGAGTAGTTAGATGGTTAAGAAATGGTTAGCGAGTGGTTAAAAAGAGGATAAGACGATGTCCACATAGGGTCGTCTCCACTATAATGCAATAATACAAACTAAGTCTGTTGGCGTATATTAAATATAGTGGATATGGTATCCAAAATGTTGCTCACCTTCCTCCTGTTGTTAGTCGGGGTTAGTCAATATATTATCCACCGCTACTACGTGGCATCCTACGTGTGCGGATGGGTACATGTGATTTTACTTTACCTCTCCCTTGTAGGATCGGAGGTAGATGAAGCCCTATCTCCCGGCTCTGCCGCTCTGTGCTGTTCGCGTTAGGCATCTCACGTGGTCCCTTGGTTCAAAGTTCGAGATGGTCACGTGTGTCGGCACAGAGTCTATGATCTTGCGCTTACGATCCTGCCATTAAAAGGCATCAGGAGGAGCTTTCCACGGCGGCGTCTGTATACAGATATTGTTAGGGTCATTTATTCTAAATATCTGGTCCACCATTGCAGGTATAAAACACCAAACGCATTTCGGGGTACAGCTTACTCCTTCCTCAGTGCTACCTGCTTATTCATAAATCTCCCTTTTTTTTATAGTCCTCTGGGACAAGTGGTTATTCCAAAAATCTGGAGTTGTGATCATTGCTAAAACACGTGCTGAACCCACAGATTCTATGTTCATATATTTTATATTCTTGCAAATCTAGTTTATAGGTTATCTATAACGTGTATATTTGCAACTTCTCCCGAAAAAACGCCATTGCATTTTTGGTGCGATTCTGGTGCGTTTTTTCACAATATTGTGATTTTCATATAGAGAGATGTTGTTTCTGTTTTTATGTGTAGTGCTGTACAGTGCACTTCCATTTTCCCCACATGAAGTCTATTTGTGGGGTAATGGAGATAATTACATAATTTATATACTAGGTCTAGCGATAAGGTGTTTTTATAGCAGCGACAATATATGTAAGGAGATGTAATACAAGCAGTAATAAAAACAAGCAGTAATAAAAACCAAATTAAAGTACTAACTAAAATGTAGTAAAAATGCAATTAAATTGTAAATACAATAAAAATACGATGTGGAGGAATGGGAACTATATGTTTTATAGATATTTCCAGATAATTCCAGAGTATTCCTGGATATATGTGGGTATAGGTGGGGGTCCTTGTCCAAGATCGAAGCGCTGATATCCCAGCTTGGCATCTGATTTCTCGTCAGACGAGGGCAACCCCATAGCCTTAGGTTCAACATAGAGAAAATGTTGTTGGACGGGATGTGCACACAATTGGAAAACGTAATTGAGCAATTGGGAAGTTTGTGAGATTGGGGGCCCTCCTCCAAGGGGAGATCGGAGCGCTGATAAACAGCCAGGCATCTGATTTCCCATCAGGGGAAGAGCGACCCAGGTCCCTATATGAAGCCGAATATTTCTAGTTCAGCGTTGAGTCCATTTGGTACCAATGTATTAAATTCAAAAATTATCCTTGATTCTAATCTTGACATTCTTTTTATGTGATCTCCCCCCTCCAGTATCTTCCTACTTGTTCTAAGGCTGAGAAGGTGAGACCCTTTGGATTTTGGTTGTGGTACCGTCTAAAATGATCCGACAAGGTATGTTTCCTATATCCATTTTTAATATTCGTTATGTGTTCAGCAATTCTTTTTTTCAAAGTTCTCTTGGTTCGACCTATGTATTGTTTGCCACATGGGCATTGGATAACGTATATGACGTTGGTGGAATTACATGTCAGGAATTCCCCAATCGCATGTGTGTGGCCATTTTGTGTGGAAATTATTTGTTCTGTTTTCTTTGGGAAGGTTGTCATTTTACAATTGTTGCATTGATCACAACGGTAAAAACCTTTTATATTCAGCCATTTTTGTACTGTTTGTCTCTCTTTCTTACAGGATTTAATTGACGGCGTCACCTTCAGACCCAAATTGGGGGCTTTCGTATATGTAATTTGTGGGGTGGTGATTAGTAGGGGGGGCCAATAATTTTATCATCCAAAATGAAATGTCAATGTTGTCTAATAATTATCTATACTTTTTTGTATTGTGAGTTAAAGGGCAGAATGATGCGAATGGTATTTTTGTTGTAATATCATTGGTTATGAAGAAAAATTGGCGGTCTAATTCCCTTATCTTGGATAGCGATGTTTCAATTGTATTAAGTGGATACTCTTTAATCAAAAATAGTTCTTTTATTCTAGCTTCTTCCTCAAATTGTTTATTGGTTCAGTTTAATACGGCGGAATTGACCCGAGGGAATATTGAGGAGCCATCTTGGTAGATGGTAGCTCGTGTACATAATGTATCCATTTTTGGTGGTTGGTCTCCGATATGTGCTGCATATTAGTCTATCTTGGTCAACTGTGATCCGCAAATCCAGAAATTCAACTGATGTTTGACTTATTTTTTATGTAAATTGTAAGTTGTATGGGTTTATGTTAAAGGGGTTATCCCATCATAATGATCACTGTTAAATCTGTTAATGATTTGAAAGTGATCATTTTTGTAAATATACTTTATTAACAAATTCCCACCGATTAGGAGAAAATTCATCCCCACTTACCTCATTGTTGTGACTCGGTCTCCCCTGGTTACGACCACCGCTCTTCCGCAAAATCCCGATGGTCGCGCTTGCCCAGAAGACTTCTTCTTTTCTCCCGGCCGGGCCACTCGCTGTCCTGAACGCGCACGCTGCCGCGCATGCGCGACGGTGACTTCTTCCCGGCCAGAATAGTACAGAGATGCGAACGCGCACGCCGGCTCTGTACTATACTGGCCAGAAATAAGTCACATTGCGCATGCGCGGCAGCGTGCGCGTTCAGTCCAGCGCGCGGCCCGGCCGGGAGAAGACTTCAATCAAGATGAAGCCCGCCCCCAGCCAGAATCCAGGAAGTGAACGCGCGGTGGCAGCAGGTAAGTATAAAAACGCAAAGTGGGATAACCCCTTTAATTTCTTCTAAGAAGGTGTTTTGTTCACTCTCTCCTTTTTGCCAAATGAAAATAATATCATCTGTCCCCAGTCTGCAACTGATGTTATCCAATTCCCATTGCGCCATAAATAAAGTGGCGTAACTGGGGGCAAACCTGGTCCCCATGGCCGTGCGCCTGGTCAAAGAAAAAATAATTATGTGTCAAGATGAATTCTACTCCTTCTGCTAAGTATTCAACCTGATCTAAACATAATCTGCCATCCCTTTGTAACTGTGACTTCATGGCTTCTATGCCTTAAGTATGGTCGATAATGGTATATAAAAAGTGTACATCAAGAGTGCCAATATGTCAATGAGGTTCACATTTTAGTTTTTCTATTATCTCGATGATGTGTGTGGTATCCTTGGTATATGATTTTATGTTTTTGACCGTGGGTTGTAACAATTTATCGATATATTGGGACAAATTCGATGTTAGAGGGCCAATACCTGAGATAACTGGTCGTCGGGGGGGGGGGGGGGGCAGTTTGGTTCTTATGGATTTTGGGTAAACAGTAAAAGACTGGTATTATCTGTTTTGTGTTTGAAATAAATTGGTATTCCCTATCTAGAAGTATTTTGTTATCTAGTCCCTTCTGACAGTACTCGATGAGTTTTTGATTGAATTCCTTCATTGGATCATTATTTAATTTCTTATATGTTGATGTGTCTGCCAATAGTTTTTTGCATTCCTCATAGTATTTTTTGGTCTCTAAAATTACGATCGTCCCCCATTTATCCGATGGTCGTATCACTATATTTTCTTCCTTTTGCAATTGTTTGATTGCTTGAATTTCACCATTGGTTAAATTGTTGTGTCTCCTGGATACATGTTTTATTTTTCTCAAGTCACTTTCTACACTTTTTTCAAAATGATGTTAATTCTTGACTTATTTCTTGTCTAGGAAATTTTTGGGGTTTTGGTCTCAACCCTGTATGTATATATTTATCTAGAGGAGTAAATTCGTGGCTTATGGAAATTTTTAGGAAATATTTCTTTAGGCATAATTTTCAAATGAATTTTTCTATTCCTATATATATATATATATATATATATATATATATTGAATTTATTTATTTTGGAGGTTGGTGCAAATTTCAGACCTTTATTCAAAAGTTTAGTTTGTGCATCAGTGAGTACAGTGGAGCTTAAGTTAACTATTGCATCGTGATTAGTGGTATTGTCTCCTATCTGTTGTGATTGTTTCATCTTTCCCTGTCCCCTTCGTATCTTCTTTTTCCCTTTTCTTGCTACTGTTTTTTGTGATACTGTGTCTGAGGGTGATCTTGCCTGTAATTGTGTGTTGTTTGTTGTTGATATGTGTTTCTTACATATGGTGAATGTGGATTGTATTCTCATGTCTGATTCACAATCCTGTGTCTCAGGTTGTATTGATGTGTTAGGGGTGTACAGCACTGTACAGCACTACACATAAAAAACAGAAACAACATCTATCTATATGAAAATGACAATATTGGGAAAAAATGCATCAGAATCGCACCAAAAACGCGATGGCGTTTTTTTGAGAGAAGTTGCAAATACGTTATAGATTACCTATAAACTAGATTTGCAAGAAAATAAAAGGAAAGGGAGATATGAACATAGAATCCATGGGTTTAGCACGGGTTTTAGCAATGATCACAACTTCAGATTTTCGGAATAACCACTTGTCCCAGAGGACTATAAAAAAAGGGAGATTATGAATAAGCAGGTAATCACTGAGGAAGGAGTAAGCTGTACTCCGAAACACGTTTGGCGTTTTATACCTGCAATGGTGGACTATCTCCTCCACTATATAATTATGGATATTTAGAATAAATAACCCTAACAATATCTGTATACAGACGCCGCCGTGAAACGCTCCTCCCGATACCTTTTAACGGCAGGATAGTAAGTGCAAGATCATAGACGCTGTGTCGGCACACGTGACCATCTCGAACTTTGAACCAAGGGACCACGTGAGACGCCTAACTCAAACAGCACAGAGCGGCAGACCTGGGAGATAGGGCTCCAACTACCTCCGATCCTCCAAGGGAGAGGTAAAGTAAAATCACATGTACCCATCCGCACACGTGGGATGCCACGTAGTAGCGGTGGATAATATATTGACTAACCCCGACTAACAACAGGAGGAAGGTGAGCAACATTTTGGATACCATATCCACTATATTTAATATACTCCAACAGACTTAGTTTGGATTTTTGCATTATAGTGGAGACAACCCTATGTGGACATCGTCTTATCCTCTATTTAACCACTCGCTAACCATTTTTTAACCATCTAACTACTCCAATACGGATTTATTGACATATTGCAAAATATCTACATGGATCTATGCATTAAGGAATTTTGATGAACTACTGTTGTATTTTTGGCAACCACCTGAGACAATACTTTCTTGTTATGCGTTAGACTACAGAGTGATACCTAAGGAGATATATATACACATATTCACGTAAATGCTACTTTTCATTTATTATTTTTTATGTATTGATTTTCATATTTATTATTATATCAATTGTTTATTGATGTTTTTTATAGAGATCTAATAAATTATTTGTACCCGTTGTCTGCGGGTGGCTACAGATATTGAGTGCCTGCCCTCATCAATTTTTATTTCTAATTATTTCCTATTAATTGGGTGTAATCAATTAGGGCAAGTGCACCATATCTATATTAACGGACGGGTGAGCCTCTATAATACTACTCAATCAGAGATGCAATTAAATGTCCTAAATCCTTCCCCTTCCTCAGTCACACTGCACACTGAGAATGAGGATTTACAATGGTTATAAATGCAATTTTTGCAGTGAAACATATTTGAACTACACACTCTGATGCTGTAATACTGGCCTTTCACTAACACGTAGGTGTGACAATGCTATATTTTTGCAGTGATGATAAACAAGACGTTTATCATCACTGCAAAAATATAGCATTGTCACACCTACGTGTTAGTGAAAGGCCTGTATTACAGCATCAGAGTGTGTAGTTCAAATATGTTTCACTGCAAAAATTCACTGCAAAAATTGCAGATGCTGTGATGCGGTTAATGCCTTAACAAACAAGACAGTAATTTGTTTTACGGGCTGTGAATGCAACTTTGCTGCTCTATTCCATTCACCCCTTATCTTGCACCAATGCACAACACATTTAGTAACATGGCTATAACGCACTGAGGTGCCCAATTACAACAAGTCGATAGAAACTGGTTTCTAGAAAAATAATACGGGGCAATTCTTCAGTGCTTACAATAATGTAATTTGTATGGAAGAGTAGAAAGAATCTCCCCCCACCCACAAAATAGGCTGTCTTTGCAGGAATGTGTAATGGTTGGCAGAAGCTGAGCAGACAGTAATGCCTCATCACATGTCAGTGTTTGGTCAGTAATTTCCATCAATGATCCTTAGATCCTTCCCTTATATCTTATGTCTGCGGAGGCTCCACTCCTGGTTTTGGCTCACAATCACTGATGGAAATCACTGACCAAAACACTGACGTGTGAATTTGGCATAACCTGCCAGCAAATACACCTGTTCGTGACCAGATCTCACTCCCTCTCCCTGATTACAGCCCTCAACAATAGTCTAGGTTTCCGTAAAAAATCACGGGCATAACACGTATGGCGTCCATGTTTGGTCCATTGTTTTCATGGATTGTTGCTAGGAGATGCTCTGGAATTTAATTTTCAGACTAGCAGTGTCTGTTGAATATGAATGACAAATGGAGAGTAGAAAACACATGGACCAAACATCGATCCGTCATGAATGTCTTCACAGATGAATCATCGACCATATTGTCATGGATGTTTTCCTGGACATGTGAAAGATGCCTAAGGCAAGCACGATCACTTTGATAAAAAATGACTGTTGTTCTCCTAATTGTTGCATGTTTTGGCAACCACTCTTGTATGTGTTGAAAAAATTAATAAAGAACATATTTTACCGAATTAAATTTGAGAGGTAAGAGGACCAGGTTGAGGTTGTCATCTAGTGTATTTTGGTCCTTATTGGCCAAACACTTTTTGCATTGTCACATTTCCAAGAGCCATATTTTTTTTCATCAGTGTAGCTCTAAGTGGGTTTGTTTTTCGTGGGACGGGATGTATTTTTAATGGCACCATTTTTTGGGAATATATGTATATGTATTTTATAATGGCTCCCGGATGACAGTAGAGATGCAGTGTGACAATATTACAGGGAAAGTCCATAGTCAACGATGATTGGTTGGTTTATGAATCAAGTCCACCTTGTGTATATAACGAGATAGAGAGCATGGGCAACTCGCCATAGCCTATGTGAATTCTAAACTTATAGACCTGATGACAATTGTCTCCCTGATGAGCCAGGCTCAATACCTGATGAAAAGCATAAGAGCAAATCTTTCTAGAATGTCAGCATTAAGTTAGTTGCTCATTTTTTGCGAGACAATCTATAGTTTTTCTTGATACCATTTTGGAGTGTGTGTGACTTTTTGATCACATTTTATAAAAAAAAATTGGGCAAGAGAAGAAATGAAAAAATGGCAAATTGGCAATTTTTACCCTTTTTTCTGTTACGACATTGGCCGTATTGGAAAAATATTTTTATATCTTAATATTATGGGCGTTTTCGGTAACGGTGATACCAATGATGTTTTTATTTTTTTGTTATTTATGTATTTATTTTCTTATTCTACGGATTTAAACTTTTAAATTTTTGACATTTTTTATATATTTTTTAACAGTTTTTTAAAACTTTTTTAGGATTTTGAAGCTCGCATTTAAAAAAAAAAATTCTGAACAATCATGGATTGCTCATTTCTTATGTTGGCCTGCCATCTGCTGGGCAAAATAAGAATTGCAGATTCATTGCCCTGGGTCTCTTCAACAAGACCCAGTGCATTGAAATCAACTACCAGCATCCTCATTGGCTGCAGAGGATACCAGTAAGAAGCGCAAGCTTCTGGGATTTTTACCCTTTAGATGCCGTAATCTCATTTGATCACAGCATCTAAAGGCATGTTTGCACTTCGCTCCAGCGCCGTACATGTACTGCGCTGGTAGCGAACGGGTTGATAACACTCAGCACTACCTACCCTGTTATTTTAGGCACTCAGAGCTAGGGATCGACCGATATTGATTTTTTAGAGCCGATACCGATAATCTCTGAACTTTCAGGCCGATAGAGGATATTTTATACCGATATTCTGTGCATTTTTATTCGAAAAAAAAAATTCTTGCACAAATCTGCTAAAAAATTAACATGTTTATTGTTAACGTTTAGCTTTTTTTGTAAATCTTTCTTTTTCATGTATACTTAATATTTTAGTGTTTGTGGTTTTTTTACTTTTTTTTTTACTATTAGCCCCCTTAGGGGCTAGAACCCTTGTCCTATTTACTCTAATAGAGCTTTATTAGGGTGAATAGGACTTTACACTCCCCCTGCTGCTCTGTGCACACAGCAGCAGGGAGCTGACTATGGCAGCCAGGGCTTCAGTAGCGTCCTGGCTGCCATGGTAACCGATCGGAGCCCCGCAATTACACTGCTGGGGCTCCAATCAGAAGCTGCCACTGCCACTGGGACCCGCACTTATAAGACAATGGGGGCATATCCTAGCGATATGCCCCGATTGTCTGAGATGAGAAAACCCCTTTAGAGTTTAAAAAAAAAGTTTGCATAATGGCTGTGCTTCTTTGTTCAATCATAACTGTGAAGGAGCCGTTATATAGACCTTCCTTCAAGGTTATCTATTCTGACCTCTGGTGGAGTTGAAGTTGCTGTGGAGCTGCTGGAGCAGTTGGAACCGGTGCTGTCGGATCTCCGGTTCTCTCCAGTTTGTTTTCTACTGTTTGTTGTCTCCCTTCAGGGATTATACAGTAAGTGGTGTTTGTGTTTGTCATTTCCCTGTTGTTACCCTAGTTGTCAGTGGTGAGGACTAGAGCTTTCACTGCCCTACTCACTACCTATGGCTTCTTTTAGGGTAAGCCAGGGACGCAGCACGTGATCAGCGTACGGGGGAGCAACCCATCTAGGAACGTCAGGGCAGTTAGGGGTCACCACTCCTCCCTCTCCCTTGTAAAAGGGCACCCTCCTTCCCTCCTCTCTGCTCCGCACGTCTGTTACCTGCCATACCAGACGTGATAATTGATGACCTATCCAGAGAAAGCATACTATACATGTGGTTGTCTCCCCTCGTTGTCTGGATTTTGGGGTGGGGTCTCAGTCATCAGACACTAACCAGTCTCTATGACATATCAAAAAAGTTTTTGGAAAGTTAGTGACCCTTTAAGATTTCTATAGAAGGAAAAAGATCTTACCTGCTATGGCATATCCAGCGAGAAAATACAAGAATTCCCAGAGCAGATGGGTTCCCATGGCAGCAGAGAGGTCTCACTGTGCGCTGTCAGCCGTTTCCACTGCCACAAAAACAGAGTGACTGATTATTACTGGGATTCCATGACATGAGTAGATAGCTCAGTAATATAGGGCACAAATCTGATGGTAGTTATCGCTTAACCCCTTTAGGACACAGCCATATTTCACCTTAAGGACCAGGCCATTTTTTGCAAATCTGACCAGTGTCATTTTAAGTGGTGATAACTTTTAAACACTTTGACTTATCCAGGCCATTCTAAGATTGTTTTTTCATCACATATTGTATTTCATGACACTGGTAAAATGAAGTAAAAAAAAAATCATTTTTATTTATAAAAAAATACCAAATTTACCAAACATTTGTAAAAAATAGCAAATTTCCAAGTTTCAATTTCTCTACTTCTATAATACATAGTAATACCTACAAAAATTGTTATTATTTACATTCCCCATATGTCTACTTCATGTTTGGATCAATTTGGGAATGATATTTTATTTTTGGGGGATGTTACAAGGCTTAGAAGTTTAGAAGCAAATCTTGAAATCTTTCTGAAATTTTCAAAAACCCACTTTTTAGGGACCAGTTCAGGTCTGAAGTCACTTTGTGAGGCTTACATAATAGAAACCACAAAAAAATGACCCCATTCTAGAAAATACACCCCTCAAGGTATTCAAAACTGATTTTACATATGTCGTTAACCCTTGAAGTGTTCCACAAGAGTTAATGGCAAATGGTGATCAAATTTCTGAATTTCGATTTTTTTGTCAAATTTTCAATTTTTTCCATTAACAAAGCAAGGGTTAACAGCCAAACAAAATGCTATATTTATTGCCCCGATTCTTTAGTTTGTAGAAACACCCCATATGTGGCCGTAAAATACTGTACGGGCACACAGTAGGGCGTAGAGGGAAAGGTGTGCCGTATGGTTTTTGGTAGGCAGATTTTGCTGGACTGTTTTTTTTTACACCATGTCACATTTGAAGCCCCCCTGATGCACCCCTAGAGTAGAAACTCCATAAAAGTGACCCCATCTAAGAAACTACACCCCTCAAGGTATTCAAAACTAATTTTCACATGACATCCCCGTCCATCTGTGTTTCCATAGAGACAAGAGCTCCTCAGATAATATCAATAACTCAGTCATCACAAACATAGAAAAGGATTCTTTACGGTAAGAGCAGTGAGACTATGGAGCTCTCTGCCTGAGGAGGAGGTGATGGTGAGTACAATAAAGGGAATTCAAGAGGGGCCTGGATGTATTTCTGGAGTGTAATAATATTACAGGCTATAGCTACTAGAGAGGGGTCGTTGATCCAGGGAGTTATTCTGATTGCCTGATTGGAGTCGGGAGGAATTTATTTCCCTTAAGTGGGGAAAATTGGCTTCGACCTCACAGGTTTTTTTTTGCCTTCCTCTGGATAAACTTGCAGGATAACAGGCCGAACTGGATGGACAAATGTATTTTTCGGCCTTATATACTATGTTACTATGTTACTATCAGTGAATAACTGCTGTACAGACATAGTAATAGGTAGTATGCCCCAGTCCCAGCAGTAAGCTGTACAGACATAGTAATAGAAGGAACATCCCAGTCCCAGCAGTAAGCTGTACAGACATAGCAATAGAAGGAACATCCCAGTCCCAGCAGTAAGCTGTACAGACATAGCAATAAAAGGAACATCCCAGTCTCAGCAGTAAGCTGTACAGACATAGCAATAGAAGGAACGCCCCAGTCCCAGCAGTAAGCTGTACAGACATAGCAATAAAAGGAACATCCCAGTCCCAGTAGTAAGCTGTACAGACATAGCAATAGAAGGAACGCCCCAGTCCCAGCAGTAAGCTGTACAGACATAGCAATAGAAGGAACATCCCAGTCCCAGCAGTAAGCTGTACAGACATAGCAGGGGTGTACCTAGAGCATTTGGCACCCGGGGCGAACCCTTTGTTTGCCCCCCCCCCCCCCCCACACCCCAAGAAAGTTAAGAAAACATGCACAAACTTTTTTCAATGTTTTCAATAATATTTATAAATAAAAATAAAACCCCTTAATAAAATAAACCTCTGCACACCCCCTTAACGAAATAAACCCATTAACCCCCCTTAATAAAACCCATTAACCACCCCTTAATAGACCCCTTAACCCTTCCTTAATAAAATAAAAACCTGCACCCCCTTAAACCCCAGTATAATAAACATTGGTGGCGCAGTGCGCCCCCCCTCCCTAGTATAATAAACATATAAACATTGGTGGTGCAGTGCGCCCCCCCTCCCTAGTATAATAAACATATAAACATTGGTGGTGCAGTGCGCCCCCCCAACATAATAAACATTGGTGGCGCAGTGCGCCCCCCCTCCCTAGTATAATAAACATATAAACATTGGTGGTGCAGTGCGCCCCCCCCAACACCCCAGTATAATAAACATTGGTGGCGCAGTGTGCCCCCCCCCCCCCAACATAATAAACATTGGTGGGCAGTGCCAATGAGGGTTAAAAAAATAAATAAAAATTAACTCACCACCTCCAATTGATCGCGTAGCAGCCGGTCTCATGTACTTTTTCTTCAGGACGCAGGACCTGTGGTGATGTCACTGAGCTCATCACATGATACATCACATGATCCATCACCATGGTAATGGACCATGTGATAGAGGCTGGAGCTCAGTGACGTCACAACAGGTCCTGAAGAAATTACAAGGAGACCGGCAGCAGCTACGCGATCAATTGGAGGAGGTGAGTTAATTTTTTATTTTTTAACCCTCATTGGCACTGCCCACTGCCCACCAATGTTTATTATACTGGGGGGGGGGGGCGCCGCACTCAATGTTTATTATACTGGGGGGGGGGCGCACTCAATGTTTATTATACTGGGGGGGGGGCGCACTCAATGTTTATTATACTGGGGGGGGCGCCGCAATCAATGTTTATTATACTGGGGGGGGGGCACTCTGAAGATAATTGAGCTGTTAATACAAATACAGGAGGCGGGTGCCGGAATCAAATAGCGGCACCCGACCTCTATGACAGGGAGTGGCACCTAAGTGGTTAACTGCAGCTGATCGCAGCTCCCTGTCATAGAGGTCGGGTGCCGCTATTTGATTCCGGCACCCGCCTCCTGCATTTGTATTAACAGCTCAGTTATCTTCATTGGTGGCGCAGTGGCCACAGCCCCTCCCCCGGCCCTGTCCCTCTTCTTATTCGCCGCGGCGGCAGCAGCACAGGGGGAGGGAGAGACCATCTGGAGCCCTGCCCCTATCACAGCGCCACGCCTGGCCCACTCACCACATTTTTATTTATTTATTTTTTTTATTTTTTTTATCCTCAGTCGCGGCTGGCACCCCCCTTGTGAGTGGCACCCGGGGCGGGCCCCCCCCCTTGGTACGCCACTGAGACATAGCAATAGAAGGTACGCCCCAGTCCCAGCAGTAAGCTGTACAGACATAGCAATAGAAGGAATTCCCCAGTCCCAACAGTAAGCTGTACAGACATAGTAATAGAAATAATGCCCCAGTCCCAGCAGAAAGCTGTACAGACATAGTAATAGAAATAACGCTCCAGTCCCAGCAGTAAGCTGTACAGACAGGGGCGTAGCTAAAGGCTCATGGGCCCTGGTACAAGAGTTCAGCTTCCCCCCCCCCACCTTCCCCCTGTGCTTTTCGGCAAGGGACACGGGTGCACCTAGTCTTTCTGCGTCCCGTCCTTCCCCCCAATGCCAAATTCCCATTACCTCCAGTCCTACTGTTAAAGGGGTTGTCCTCTTTTTACTACTGATGACCTATCCTCAAGATAGGTCATCAATATCAGACCGCCGGGGTTCTCCCGGCACCCCTGCCGATCAGCTTTTTAAAGACATACTTGGAAAACATTACATACAGTGCCACATATGTACCTCTTACATCCAGTGATGTCTCCTCTGATATATTCTCTTTCCTCATCTTCTCCTTTCAGACTAGACCGCCATGGTGATTTCTTTTAGCCGTGTCTCATTTCTCTGCAGAGTTTAACAAACAGACATCATACTTTCCTACTTTTCCATTATCCTCACCTTCTCAACACCCCATTCTGACCCCCCCCCCCCTTGCCCCAATACTATACTGCAGAAACCGACCCCCTGAAAATACTGGTACCACACAGATAGTGTGCCAGTACAAAAAAATACCCCCTTACCTTTCAGATCCGAGCCCTATATCAAGCCCCAGATGAGACCCCCGCACATCTCGGACTGACCCCCTTTAAACCTCTGTCAGACCCCATATCAGACCTCCATTAGACCTCCATGTCAGACCCTGCTCCAATATCAGACCTCAGATAAGACCCCCATTAGACCCCCTTATAAGACCCCTATTAGACCTCCAGACCCCATTAGACCTCCAAAACCCCATATCTGACCCCCATTAGACCCCCAACCGGAACCCCATTAGACCTCCAGACTACCAATCAGATGCCCATTTGATTGAGGTTCTAAAAGATCTGACTGGGGGTCTAGAGAGGTCTAATGGGGTCTAGAGGTCTAATGGGGGTCCGGTAGATTAGACTACCGGACCCCCATTAGACCTCTAGACCCCATTAGACCTCTCTAGACCCCCAGTCAGATCTTTTAGAACCTCAATTAGACCCCAATCAGATCCTTCAGGCCACCAATCAGACCCTTTCAATCCCCCAATCAGACACTTGAGGCCCCTAAATCAGACCCTTCAGACCCCCAATCAGACCCCAAATCAGACCCTTCTTGCCCCAAATCAGACCGTTCAGACCCCCAATCAGACCTCAGATCAGACTATAAAATAAATAAACAAACTTATCTCTTCTGCTCTGCCGCTCCTCTCCCTGCTGTCTTCCCGGCTCCCATCTCTTCTCAGGGCCCGCACTGCTGTCACCGGACCTCCTGCAGCATCAGGTCAGAGTGCGCTCTTTACGTCCTGATGCTGCAGGCAGCCAGGACACAGCAGTGCGGACCCCGGTATGAGTGAGCAGCAGGAGGAGGTGTAAGTACTGTACAGCGCTCACAGCGCTTTTCTCCCCCTTCTCCTGCAGACTAGTGAGTGCTTACATAATGGAAGTGCTCACTAGTATTCCCTTTATAAGATGCATTGCATCTTATTGTGGAAATATACAGCACCACTGGCAAGGGGGGCCCTCTGGGGCCCCCTGGCTTAGGGGCCCGGTCGCAACTGCGACCGCTGCGACCCCTATAGTTATGCCACTGTGTACAGACATAGTAATAGAAAGAACGCCCCAGTCTCAGCAGTAAAGAGAGGCTACTACCTGTCCCACACAGGAATATGAATGTATCATACATAGGTTACTGGGGGGGAGGGAGGGGGCCCTGTTTATAAACTTGATGTAGGGCCTAGTTATTTCTAGTTGCACCATTGGATTTAAGCCATGAACAGAATGAATAGAGGGGGAGATTTATCATTTCCCTTGTTTCTGAAAAGTGGTGTTAAAAAGTTGCAAACTATGTGTTTGAGACTTTTTAAATGTGCCTTTAAAAATAAAATAAAAGAGGGGGGGGGGGGCGTTACAATGGCCGGGAGGGGGCGTGACCAGTCGCCCCAACAAATTTATGTTCATTTTCCGCAGTTTTCTAACAAAACATAGAATACAAAGAATACACCACCGGCGCTACTTACGGTGGATAAGCAGCAGTGTCAAAACAGCTCCACAATAACTGTTATAAGGGGTTAAACAAATCACTTGTATAAAAGAAAAGAGACACCGCGCTCAGCCTAGTAATCCTGACGCTTATTAACCTCTGGTTCTGACCGTGTAAAACCTGTCCACCTCAGTTTCAAATAGCAAGATTACCTTGGTTCGGATATGTGGGATCAGGGGACCACCTTCTCCGGCGTTCCAATATGCACGGATTCTTCTGCACAGAGTTAATAGCAGGTAGAACAGGCTGCACAGAGTTAATAGCAGGTAGAAACTCCGCTTGTACCTACGCTCACGCTCACAAGGGGAGCTGGTGACGTCACCTATTGAGCTACGGGCTGCTGTAAGCACCAAGAAACCTTCCAACGCGTTTCGAGCAATGCGATGCTCTTCGTCAGGGAATCATTCGAGTGCCCCCAGTAGCTTCCTTTTATTCTACCCGCTCATGATCTTAATTAACTCCGGCCTCAGAAATTCAAGGATTTTAAGTACATTCGATAATATTTAATCGAAACCAAATAACTCGATTTCTGCATTTAAACCATTCGGGACTAGTGTGTTCATGTTAAAAATCCATTGGGTTTCTTTTTTCGACATATTTTTAATATAGTCTCCTCCTCGTATATCCATTTTAAATATTTCTATCCCAAAAAAGGAGGATCCCTCGAATTTCCCATTGTGTTTTGCTTTATAATGTCTCGAAAGAGGATGCCCATCTGATTTTTTATTTATATTGTATATATGCTCGCTCACTCGTTTTTTTAATTGTCTCTTTGTACGTCCAATGTACAGCTTTTCGCAAGGACACTTTATTGCATAAATAACTCCTTTAGTACTGCATGTTATGTAGTCCCGAATTTTAGATTCGTAAGTGCCATCCTCGTTTGTTATTTGATTCATTTTGATAGTGTTTTTCTGCGTTTTTTTACACACCATGCATTTTTTGCATGAAAAGAATCCTTTTAGCATCTGCTTGTCATTTTCTTTTTTACTGTTCATTAAAGCAGCACATTTTTTCGTAGGTGCGATTATATTCCCGATATTGGCCGCTTTTTTATATACAAACGCTGGATCTTTAGAAAATAGATTTCCTATTATTTTATCCTTTTTTTTAATGTCCCAGTGGCATTTTACGATATTCCTAAAAGTTCTTGTTTGTGCATTGTACGGGATGATGATAGGTGGGATTTCTTCTTTTTCTTTTTCTTCCTGTTGTATCCGTGAAATTTTTTCCACTGTTACATTTTTTAGATATTTTCCATAGATTTAATTTCATCTTTCTGTTCCAAAAGTTTATTCATATTATATCCCTTTGACGCAAATTTATTTTGTAATTTCTCTGCTTCTCTATCATAATCTATCATCTCTGTACAATTCCTCCTAATATGTAAAAATTGACTCCTGGGTATATTATCAAGCCAACGGGGTAAATGACAGCTGCTCCTTGAAATGTAACTATTCGAATCGGTAGGTTTTTCATACGTTTTTGTGCATATTTTTTCCCCCCTTACATAAATAGTTAAATCTAAAAAGTTTATTTCCCTAAAACTGTATGTAGGAGTAAAGTACTGGTTAGGCACTCCACCCCTGACACTATGGGCCTACCAGGAGGCCTATTAGCGTCTTTATGTATTTTGGGGTTTTGATAGAAGATAGACATTTTTGGGTACCTGTTGTCAATATAGAAACTTTCCTGTTTGTGCAGGATACCTTTCTCCCTAGCTTTATATACCAGTTCTTTTAATTCTTTTTTAAAAATTTCTGTCGGGTCTTTTTTTAGTAATTTATACGTTTTGCTATCACTTAATATATTTGATGCTTCTCTATCATAATCTTCTTTGTTTAATACTACGATCCCTTCCCCTTTATCCGCCGGGCGACATAATTATTGGATTGTTTTCTTGCATGTTTATTATCGCTTCCTTTGGTGATATCACTCATATATTTTGATCTTTTTGATCTTTTTATTTTCTTGATATCCCTCGTAACCAGGTTCATAAAAGTGGTTGTGGAATATTAATTTATTGGGTCGAACCGGGACCTGGGTTTCAGGCTTGTATGTATAAATGGGTCATTATTAGTTTCTGTTTCTTCTTTCAAGTCCCTGCTTATATTCTTTTTTATATAATATTTCTTTAAAGCTATGCGCCTCATAAATTTTCAAACCCCTATAAAGGCCTCAAATTTATTGAAATATGTTGTTGGGGCGAATTTGAGCCCTTTCTTTAGGATTTCTTCTTCCCCCTTATTTAACACATAATTACTCAGATTATAAATTTTTTGCCCAAGATTTTGGTTCGTTGTTACATTATTTTCCCCCTCTTTACCTTTTTGCTTCATTATTTTTTGTAGTTTCTTCTTTTTGGCGAATTTCCCTCCTCTACATCCCCTTTTGAATTTCCTTTTCTCTGGGGCCTGAAAAAATCCTGTTTTACGGTTTTCTTAATACTTGTTTTATTTTTTGCCGTATCTCGTTTTTCTTTGGGTCTAACTGCATTCTCTGTAGCTCCTCCAATTTTTTACTACTATTCTCATTACTATTTGACTCGCACCCCTCCCTTCTACTTAAACTCGTTCTACTTTCTTCCTTATCTCCTTCTTTATTCTCCTCAAGGGGGCTATACCGATTGTATGTTGCAGTTGGTAGTAGTTCTCTTATTCTACAGGCTGCAGGTTCCTTTTCCGCCTCGTTTTCTACAGATGTTTTCTCCTCACTCATAGTTTCTTCCTCGCTATGTACTGTCATTAGGGACAATAAATCTTCCTGATCTTCATTATATTGTGGTATATATTCATCTATAGTTTCGAAAGAATTTTCTCTATATTTAAATTCTTGGGCAATATTGAGCAAGGAGTCCCGATTAAATTTTCTTAATTTTTTCTCTTTTATTTCTTCTTCCTTATTTAATCTTCTTTTTATATTTTCTAAAAGTTGTTTTATATCTAAATGATCTTTCCATGGTCTTAATTCTTCGAATAATTGTTTGATATTTTCATTCATATTTATTAATCTTTGATTTCTTTTCCCAATAATAAATTCCATTGTTTTACGTGAGAAGTAACATTAACTTCCATTCTTCCACAATATTATGATCCCCCATATCACCTGATAATAATTTATCTATTTTTAACCCCCTCGGCACAATATCATACTCCAGGTATTTTTCTAGGGACGCAATTTCCCAAAGATCTTTCATCTCACTTATAAGTAAATATTCCAATTGTTTCAGGGTTGCTACGATATGCGGGAGGTCCGTTTTTTTTCCCTCTTTATGTAAACTATCACTCTGCCGAATATTTCCCATCTTAAGGAGTGTTTGTACTCTCTGTATACGTTCCTTCCTGTCCCACCATAGTATCGACATTTTTATGTATTACGATGATTCACCTTCTAATAAATCGATAAACTATCGACGAATGAACTGTTTGTAAAAAGCTGCCTATAGTGGATTACGGATGCAGCGATAATACACCTTCTAATAATCGATAAATTTTCGACGCATGAACTGTTGTAAAAAGCTGCCTATAGTGGATTACGGATAAACTATACGTTTTTGTGCATATTTCCCCCCCCCCTTACATAAATAGTTAAATCTAAAAAGTTTATTCCCTAAAAACTGCATGTAGGAGTAAAATCTAAATAAAATTCATTTTTATTAATTTCACTTAAAAACTTCTTTAAACCGGTTTCTCCCCCATCCCAAATAAAAATGACGTCGTCTATGAAGCGCCGCCAGAGGACGAGGCCTGCCCGGAGCTCATTGTTGGGGTGTACCTCGTCCCCATAGCGGTCCCCCACATCTGCAAATAAATATCATCTTTATATCAAAAAAATAAAAAATTCTAAAATAAATGAAATACATTCCCCAATAAATTCTATCTGCGTATTGGGCAGATACGCAGATACCGGCCGGGGCAAACTCCACACAGCCTGTTCTACCTGCTATTAACTCTGTGCAGAAGAATCTGTGCATATTGGAACGCCGGAAAAGGTGGTCCCCTGATCCCACATATCAGAACCAAGGTAAATTTGCTATTTGAAACTGAGGTGGACAGGTTTTACACGGTCAGAACCAGAGGTTAATAAGGGTCAGGATTACTAGGCTGAGTGCGGTGTCTCTTTTCTTTTATACAAGTGATAAGTTTTCTAACAAAATTTATGCCAGAAATCTATGGCAGCTCTGAGCTGTCAGGTGCATGGACTGCCATAGGAGAGGGGCTATTGAGCGGGGGGACAGATCTGCTCACATAGCATCCTGTCTATCATCACACGACTAAGGCTACTTTCACACTAGCGTTAGTAGGGTCTGGCAGGCTGTTTCCCTGCTGGATCCGTGCTAGCACTAGCTCCGGCCCCATTCACATTCACTGATGGCCCAGCACGCTGCGTTTTTTGTCCGGCCGCCTCTCAACATGTTCTCTGACCTGTCCCCATTAAAGTGAATGGGGTCGAAGCGGACTTGTGACCCAGCCTCTATATACAGTCATGGCTGTAAATGTTGGCACCCCTAAAATTTTTCAAGAAAATGAAGTATTTCTCACAGAAAAGTATTGCAGTAGCACATGTTTTGCTATACACATGTTTATTCCCTTTGTGCGTATTGGAACAAAACCAAAAAAGGGAGGAAAAAAAGCAAATTGGACATAATGTCACCAAACTCCAAAAATGGGCTGGACAAAATTTTTAGCACCCTTTCAAAATTGTGGATAAATAAGATTGTTTCAAGCATGTGATGCTCCTTTAAACTCACCTGGGGCAAGTAGGGGGTGTGGGCAATATAAAAATCACACATGAAAGCAGTTAAAAAGGAGAGAAGTTCACTTAGCCTTTGCATTGTGTGTCTGTGTGTGCCACACTAAGCATGGACAACAGAAAGAGGAGAAGAGAACTGTCTGCGGACTTGAGAACCAAAATTGTGGAAAAATATCAACAATCTCAAGGTTACAAGTCCATCTCCAGAGATCTAGATTTGCCTTTGTCCACAGTGCACAACATTATCAAGAAGTTTGCAACCCATGGCACTGTAGCTAATCTCCCTTGGCGTGGACGGAAGAGAAAAATTTATGAAAGGTGTCAACGCAGGATAGTCCGGATGGTGGATAAGCAGCCCCAAACAAGTTCTAAAGATATTCAAGCTGTCCTGCAGGCTCAGGGAGCATCAGTGTCAGCGCGAACTATCCGTCGACATTTAAATGAAATGAAACAATATGGAAGGAGACCCAGGAGGACCCCACTGCTGACAGAGACATAAAAAAGCCTACATTTTTCAAAAATGAACTTGAGTAAGCAAAAATCCTTCTGGGAAAATGTCTTATGGACAGATAAGACCAAGATAGAGCTTTTTGGTAAAGCACATCATTCTACTGTTTACGAAAAAAGGAATGAGGCCTACAAAGAAAAGAACACAGTAACTACATTGAAATATGGTGGAGGTTCATTGATGTTTTGGGGTTGTTTTGCTGCCTCTGGCACTGGGTGCCTTGAATGTGTGAAAGGCATCATGAAATCTGAGGATTACCAACGGTTTTTGGGTCGCACTGTAGAGCCCAGTGACAGAAAGCTGGGTTTGCGTCTGAGATCTTGGGTCTTCCAGCAGGACAATGACCCCAAACATACGTCAAAAAGCACCCAGAAATGGATGGCAACAAAGCGCTGGAGAGTTCTGAAGTGGCCAGCAATGAGTCCAGATCTAAATCCCATTGAACACCTGTGGAGAGAACTTAAAATTGCTGTTGGGAAAAGGCGCCCTTCCAATAACAGAGACCTGGAGCAGTTTGCTCAGGAAGAGTGGTCCAAAATTCCAGGTGAGAGGTGTCAGAAGCTTATTGATGGTTATAGGAAGAGACTGATTTCAGTTATTTTTTCCAAAGGGTGTGCAACCAAATATTAAGTTACGGGTGGCAATAATTTTGTCCAGCCCATTTTTGGAGTTTGGTGTGACATTATGTCCAATTTGCTTTTTTTCCTCCCTTTTTTGGTTTTGTTCCAATACACACAAAGGTAATAAACATGTGTATAGCAAAACAAGTGTTACTGCAATACTTTTCTGTGAGAAATACTTCATTTTCTTGAAAAATTTCAGGGGTGTCAACATTTACGGCCATGACTGTAAGCTGGAGTCACGTAGCGCCGCACGTCACACCAGCTCTTACTAGTGTAGGCAGAGGATGCAGCAGCCGTGAGGGAGAGATTAGTAAACAATTCTGGTGTTTTTGGTGTTAAACGGAACCTGTCACCAGTTTTATGGTGTCCTAACTAAGGGCAACATAAATAAGTGACCGATTCTCTTAGCACAATGCTGGGTCACTTTCTTTAATTGACCCAGTCAATCTGCCAACATCTTGTATTGAAAAGCTCCAGCTGATAATAATGAGTCCTGAATATTCATGAGCTCCTGACTCTCCCCACCCACCTGCTGCTGATTGACAGTCATTTTCCATATGAATCAGCAGCAGGTGGGCAGGGGAGTGGCTATAGCTCTGAATAAAAAAAAACGCTGGACTCACTGACATCACGCTGGACTCAAATCAGCTCATTAGCATGCGGCATGTGCCATCTTTCTGTGTATATTATGAGGTAACCATCTGTCACACCAGTGAGTGAATACATCTAAGGCACTTTTTAGTAGTTAATGATTGTATATAATTAGTTAGATTATAATCAAATATCCACATGACAGGTTCCCTTTAAGTCTGCGATCTACAGAGATTATTTTTGTGGGTGCTATGCTACATTTTTGTACCCCTGAGCCCAGTGCCACAGAGAAATAAGGTTTAATCAGTCTGTTTGTTAAGTAGGCACAGCGACCATTTTTGCAACTGCATGTGTGCCAGGGACATTACTTTAATCCTGTTCTGGTAGCTCAGTGGGCGACATCTAGACATTTTTTAAGGACACCTGCACTGCATATCTGCCATGGGAAGGGAAAATAATATAGGTAATCCGTCTGTGACTTCAGGGCCCCAGGGGGGGAGACATATTCCCATTTTTTTCTGTGAAGTACCCCTGTGCTGAATATCTGACAGGGAAAATCTATTTATTAAATCCATCTGTTAGATTCTAGGAGGACAAATTCAATTTTTTGGGCGGTCAAGTACCCCTGCGGCCTGCAGTGCATACCTGGCAGTGAAAATAATTCAATTACATTAGTCTGTTACATATTCGTGTGACATAAAGCAATTTTTTCTCTTTCTGACATCGGCACTGCATCTCTGACCGTCAAATAAAACCAGCAAATACTGCTGTTACATTTGTCGGTTGACAAATTCCCATTTTTTGTGCTAGAAAGTAAAATTTTTGGCCTGCGTTGCATTTCTGGCAGTACAATAAAACAAGAAAATACTGCTGTTACATTGCTGTTTGACAAATTCAATTTTTTTTGTGCTAAATAGTAAATTTGCGGCCTGTGGTGCATTTCTGGCATTCCAATAAAACCATTAAATACTGCTGTTACATTGTTGGTTGAAAAAAGCACACTTTTTGTGCTAGATAGTACATTTGTGGCCTGCGCTTCATCTCTGACAGTCCAATCAAACCATTTAATACTGCTGTTATATTGTTGGTTGACAAATTCAAATTTTTTGAGACAGTGAAGTAATTGTATTAATTTCACCTGTCACACTATTGTGTGACCTCAAGAATTTTTTTTTTCTTTATGACACTGCACTGCCTTACTGTCCGTGAACTTAATTGTTGACTATTGGCAGTTACATTGTCGCCTGACATAAACCATCTGTTAGTTTGGTGGGTGAACGCAAAGAATGAGGAGAGGTCAAATAAGGGACGTGGCCCTAGTCGTGGTGCTGCTGGTGTTGGTGGAGCTCCTGTTGCAGCGAGAGGAAGTGGTCGATCTGTGCCAGCTACACGCCAAAGAGAAACACCTTCCTCAGGTGCGAGTAGGCGACAGAACCTTCAGCGTTATTTAGTAGGCCCGAATTCTGCTCTACGAATGGTGAGGCCAGAACAAGTACAGGCGATAGTAGATTGGGTGGCTAACAGTGCTTCCAGTTCCTTCACATTGTCTCCCACCCGGTCCCCTGCTGAAAGCTCAGAGTTGGCACCTGCAGCCCATGGCCATCAGTCTTTCACCTCACCCCCTTGCAAATCAGCCAAGCAGTCTGAGCCCCAAGTCATGCAAGCAGGCTCCTATGCTTTTTGATGACTCTGCTGGCAGGGTTTCCCGTCGGCCATCCACATAGCCCTGCCCCAGAAGTGGAAGAGATTGAGTACACCGATGCCAAACCACTTATGTTTCAGGATGAGGACATGGAAAGACCACCGCAGCAAGTCTCTGATGATGATGAAACACAGGTGCCAACTGCTGCGGCTTTCTGCAGTGTGCAGACCGATAAGGAGGGCAGGGGTGAAAGATGATGTGGAGGATGATGAGGTACTAGACCCCACATGGAATCAAGGTCGTGCGAATTAACTGTGCAGTTCAGAGGAAAAGGGCAGTGGTCGCACAGAGGCACCAGCACAGCAAAAGAGGGAGCAGGGTGCAAAAGCGGAGAGGCTGTCCCCTAGACAGTACGTCTGCTACTGACCACCGCACCCAAGGACCGAGCACACGAAAGCCAGCTCCAAGGAGTTCCCTGGCGTGGTAATTCTTCAGACAATGTGCTGACAACAAGACACGAGTGGTTTGCACGCTGTGCAATCAGAGCCTGAACCGAGGCATAAATGTTCTAAATCTGAGCACAACCTGCATGACCAGGCATTTAAGTGCAAAGCATGGGCTGCAGTGGAGTAGACACCTCAAAAACCAAGAAAGGTCTCAGGCTGCTCCTGCTTCCTCTTCTGCTGCTGTCTCGGCCTCTTCCTCCACCTCTGGAGTGACAGTGCCACCTGCCACCCCGCAAACAGAGGATGTGGCAGCAACTCCACCACTTCTGTCACCGTCCCCAAGCATCTCCACACTGTCCCATGGAAGCGTTCAGCTGTCTATCTCCCAAACACTGGAGAGAAAGAGGAAGTACCCCCCCTATCCACCCGTGATCCCTGGCCCTGAATGCCAGCTTTTCAAAATGACTGGCCTTTGAAATGCTGTCATTCCGTCTGGTGGAGATGGACAGTTTTAAAAACCTGATGACGGTGGCTGTCCCACAGTACATGGTTCCCAGCCGCCACTACTTTTCCAGGCAAGCCACCCTTTCCCTGCACAACCAAGTGGCAGACAAAATCAGGTGTGCACTGCGCAATGCCATCTGTGGCATGTCCACATAACCACTGATATGTGGACCAGTAAGCATGGGCAGGGACACTATATCTCCCTAACTGCACACTGTGTAAATGTAGTGACTGCTGGGCCTAAGGGGGATAGCAGTTTGGTGCATTTTCTTCCGCCACCGAGGATTGCAGGGCATTTCTCTTTGCTTCCTGTTTCCTCCTCCTCCTACTCCACTTCCTCCTCCTCTACCACCTCCTCATCCGGTCAGAGTAACACCTTTACCACCAACTTCAGCACAGCCAGGGGTAAACGACAGCTGGATGTTTTGAAACCCCACACCGCGCAGGAGCTGTGGACGGGCATGGAACAACAGACCGATGAATGGTTGGTGCCACTGAGTCTCAAGCCCAGCCTGGTGGTGTGCGATAATGGGCAAAATCTCGTAGAAGCTCTGGGCCTAGCCGGTTTGACGCACATCCCTTGCCTTGCGCATGTGCTGAATTTGGTGGTGCAGAAATTCCTGAAAAACTACCCCGATATGTCAGAGCTGCTGCAGAAAGTGCAGGCTGTCTGTGCGTGCTTTTGGCGTTCTCACTCTGCTGCTGCTCGCCTGTGTATGCTGCAGCATAACTTCGGCCTTCCCGCTCACCGCCTCATATGCGACGTGCCCAAAAGGTGGAACTCCACCTTGCACATGCTGGAGCAACTGTGTGAGCAGCAGCTGCGATAGTGGAGTTTCAGCTGCAGCCGAGTCGCTCTGCAGAACATCACGACTTCACCACCAATGACGGGGCCTCCATGCTAGACCTGTGTGCCATGTTGTGCTGTTTCGAGTACTCCACCAACATGGCCAGTGCCGATGACGCCGTTCTCAGCGTTACTATCCCATTTCTATGTCTCCTTGAAAAAACGCTTCGGGCGATGATGGAAGAGGATGTGGCACAAGAGGAAGAGGAGGAAGAGGGATCATTTCCACGGTTATCAGGCCACTCATTCACAAGTGGCTCGGAGGATGGGTTCCTGCACCAGCATAGGCCAGGTACACAATTGTCCCGCCAGGGCACAGTTCTGGAGGAGGAGGAACGGTGTTCACAGCAGAGTGGCACTCAACGCAGCTCGTGGGCATCACTGGAGCATGGCTCAGGAGGGGGCGTGGTGAGAGCAAGACAGGAGGGGACGTGGTGAGAGCAGGGCAGGAGGGGGCATGGTGAGAGCAGGACTGGAGGAGGCGTGGTGAGAGCAAGACAGGAAGGGGCATGGTGAGAGCAGGGCAGGAGGGGGCATGGTGAGAGCAGGACAGGAGGGGGCGTGGTGAGAGCAAGACAGGAGGGGACGTGGTGAGAGCAGGGCAGGAGGGGGCATGGTGAGAGCAGGACAGGAGGAGGCGTGGTGAGAGCAAGACAGGAAGGGGCATGGTGAGAGCAGGACATGAGGGGGCGTGGTGAGAGCAAGACAGGGGGCGGGGTGAGAACAGGACAGTAGGGGGCATGGTGAGAGCAGGACAGGAGGGGGCGGGGTGAGAGCAGGACAGGAGGGGGCATGGTGAGAGCAGGACAGGAGGGGGCGTGGTGAGAGCAGGACAGGAGGGGAAGTGGTGAGAGCAGGACAGGAGGAGGCATGGTGAGAGCAGGACAGGAGGGGACGTGGTGAGAGCAGTACAGGAGGGGGCATGGTGAGAGCAGGACAGGAGGAGGCGTGGTGAGAGCAGAACAGGAGGGGGCGTGGTGAGAGCAGGACAGGAGGGGGCGTGGTGAGAGCAGGACAGGAGGGGCATGGTGAGAGCAGGACAGGAGGGGAAGTGGTGAGAGCAGGACAGGAGGAGGCGTGGTGAGAGCAGGACAGGAGGAGGCGTGGTGAGAGCAGGACATGGAGGGGGCATGGTGAGAGCAGTTACAGGAGGAGGCGTGGTGAGAGCAGTTACAGGAGGAGGCGTGGTGAGAGCAGGACAGGAGGGGGAGTGGTGAGAGCAGGACAGGAGGGGAAGTGGTGAGAGTAGGACAGGAGGGGGCATGGTGAGAGCAGGACATGGAGGAGGCATGGTGAGAGCAGGACATGGAGGGGGCATGGTGAGAGCAGAACAGGAGGGGGCGTAGTGAGAGCAGGACAGGAGGGGGTGTGGTGAGAGCAGGACAGAGTGGCACTCAACGCAGCTCGTGGCATCACTGAAGCATGGCTGGGGGGATACAGAGGACACAGAGGAAACACCTCTCACACAGAACAGCTTGCCGTTGCCTCTGGGCAGCCTGGCACACATGAGCGACTACATGCTGCAGTGCCTTGCACCACGACCGCCGGGTTTCCCTACATTCTAACCACTGCTGATTACTGGGTGGCCACCCTGCTGGATCCCCGTTACAAGGACAATGTGCCGTCCTTAATTCCCTCACTGGAACGTGATTGGAAGATGCGCGACTACAAGCTCACGCTGGTAGACACGCTGCTGATGGCATTCCGACCTGACACCGCGGACTCAGTGGAAGCACAAGGCGAAGGCAGAGGAGGAAAAGGTCGCCAACGCAGCTGGGTCACCACCAGCACCTTAGAAGGCAGGGTTAGCATGGCCGAAATGTGGAAAAGCTTTGTCACCATGCCACAACAACCAGCACCACCAGCTGATATGGAACGTCTTAGCAGGAGGCAGCATTTCAGCAACATGGTGGAACAGTATGTGTGCACATGCCTACATGTACTGAATGACGGGTCTGCCCCATTCAACTTCTGGGTCTCCAAATTGGGCACATGGCCTGAACTTGCCCTTTACGTCTTGGAGGTGCTGGCCTGACCTGCAACCAGTGTATTGTCTGAACGTGTATTTAGTACGGCAGGGGGTGTTATCACAGACAAGCGCAGCCGTCTGTCCACAGCCAATGTGGACAAGCTCACGTTCATTAAAATGAACCAGGCATGGATCCCACAGGACTTGTCCGTACCTTGTGCAGAATAGACATTTATACCGGCCTCACCCAGCCATTGTTATACCCAAGTGCATTTACTCTGTTTTTTTTTTTATATGTCCCAATATTTTGGGGGATACCCCAATTAAAAGAAGAAAAAAAATACTAATTAAACAAAAAATAGTGTTGTTGGTGACTACCTCCTCCACCACCGCTTCCACCTACACCGCCACCTCAACCTCCTACTCCACATGGACCTCCTCCTAGTTCAAGGTTATTATTTTGAATTTTTATCTATTTTTTGTTATTTTAAGTCATTTCCCTATCCACGTTTGTTTGCAGGTCAATTGTCCTACTCTTACCAGCATTTTGCTTCCTTTTGCAGCCCTCTAGCCCTTTCCAGGACATTTTTAGAGCCATTTTAGTGCCCCAAAGTTCAGGTCCCCTTTGACTTCAATGGCGTTTGGGTTCGGGGTCAAGTTCGGGTCAAGTTCGGGTCAAGTTCGGGTCCCAAACTAGAACTTTTTTGCGAAGTCTGGCCGAACCCGTCGAACCTGAACTTCCAGGTGTCCGCTCAACTCTACTCTTGAACTGTTGGTCTGGCTGTAATTTCATGTCTGTGATAAAAACACAGTACAGAGGGGCCATAAACAGGACAGACACTGGGACTGCTCACAGTATGTGGTCCACAGCACTTCCCTGGCTCTGCTACATCCTCACATGTTGGCAGGATCCTCTCAGTACAGGGGAAACAGAGGGGGCAGAGCCTGCAGTCAGATGAGCCATCACAGCTTCAGCTTTTAAAGGGGTTGTCCGAGTTCAGAGCTGAACCCGGACATACCTCCATTTTCACCCAGGCAGCCCCCCTGACTTGAGCATCGGAGCGGTTCAGGGCAAGGGCTCTTTTGTTTATAATAACTGCTTCAATGCTCATTTCAGGGGGGCTGCCTGGGTGAAAATGGAGGTATGTCCGGGTTCAGTTCCGAACCCGGACAACCCCTTTAACAAGTGTCCCTGCTAAGCCCCTGCACAGCTAGGAGTGCCAGTCACAGAAGAAAAGCAACTCTAATACAAGCAGGGTGTTTCTAGGACCCCGAGAGCAGCACACTCCTTCAGGCATGGACCAGGCAGGTGCAGCTATGGAGGAGACAGGCTGCTGTGAGAGCAGGACAGGAGGAAACAGGCTGCTGTGAGAGCAGGACAGGAGGAAGTGTGGTGAGAGCAGGACAGGAGGAGGCGTGGTGAGAGCAGGACAGGAGGAGGCGTGGTGAGAGCAGGACAGGAGGGGGCATGGTGAGAGAAGGACAGGAGGAGGCGTGGTGAGAGCAGGACAGGAGGAGGCGTGGTGAGAGCAGGACAGGAGGGGGCGTGGTGAGAGCAAGACAGGAGGGGGCGTGGTGAGAGCAAGACAGGAGGGGAAGTGGTGAGAGCAGGACAGGAGGGGGCGTGGTGAGAGCAGAACAGGAGGGGGCATGGTGAGAGCAGGACAGGAGGGGACGCGGTGAGAGCAGGACAGGAGGGAGCATGGTGAGAGCAGGACCGGAGGAGGCGTGGTGGGAGCACGACAGTAGGGGGCATGGTGAGAGCAGGACAGGAGGGGGCATGGTGAGAGCAAGACAGGAGGAGGCGTGGTGAGAGCAGGACAGGAGTGGGTGTGGTGAGAGCAGGACAGGAGGGGGTGTGTTGAGAGCAGGACAGGAGGGGGCATGGTGAGAGCAGGACAGGAGGGGGCATGGTGAGAGAAGGACAGGAGGAGGCGTGGTGAGAGCAGGACAGGAGGAGGCGTGGTGAGAGCAGGACAGGAGGGGGCATGGTGAGAGAAGGACAGGAGGAGGCGTGGTGAGAGCAGGACAGGAGGAGGCGTGGTGAGAGCAGGACAGGAGGGGGCATGGTGAGAGAAGGACAGGAGGAGGCGTGGTGAGAGCAGGACAGGAGGGGGCGTGGTGAGAGCAGGACAGGAGGGGGTGTGGTGAGAGCAAGACAGGAGGGGAAGTGGTGAGAGCAGGACAGGAGGGGGCGTGGTGAGAGCAGGACAGGAGGGGGCATGGTGAGAGCAGGACAGGAGGGGGCATGGTGAGAGCAGGACAGGAGGGGACGCGGTGAGAGCAGGACAGGAGGGAGCATGGTGAGAGCAGGACCGGAGGAGGCGTGGTGGGAGCAGGACAGTAGGGGGCATGGTGAGAGCAGGACAGGAGGGGGCATGGTGAGAGCAAGACAGGAGGAGGCGTGGTGAGAGCAGGACAGGAGTGGGTGTGGTGAGAGCAGGACAGGAGGGGGTGTGTTGAGAGCAGGACAGGAGGGGGCATGGTGAGAGCAGGACAGGAGGGGGCATGGTGAGAGAAGGACAGGAGGAGGCGTGGTGAGAGCAGGACAGGAGGAGGCGTGGTGAGAGCAGGACAGGAGGGGGCATGGTGAGAGAAGGACAGGAGGAGGCGTGGTGAGAGCAGGACAGGAGGAGGCGTGGTGAGAGCAGGACAGGAGGGGGCATGGTGAGAGAAGGACAGGAGGAGGCGTGGTGAGAGCAGGACAGGAGGGGGCGTGGTGAGAGCAGGACAGGAGGGGGCATGGTGAGAGCAAGACAGGAGGGGGCATGGTGAGAGCAAGACAGGAGGGGAAGTGGTGAGAGCAGGACAGGAGGGGGCGTGGTGAGAGCAGAACAGGAGGGGGCATGGTGAGAGCAGGACAGGAGGGGACGCGGTGAGAGCAGGACAGGAGGGAGCATGGTGAGAGCAGGACAGGAGGAGGCGTGGTGGGAGCAGGACAGTAGGGGGCATGGTGAGAGCAGGACAGGAGGGGGCATGGTGAGAGCAAGACAGGAGGAGGCGTGGTGAGAGCAGGACAGGAGTGGGTGTGGTGAGAGCAGGACAGGAGGGGGTGTGGTGAGAGCAGGACAGGAGGGGGCATGGTGAGAGCAGGACTGGAGGAGACACGGTGAGAGCAGTACAGGAGGGGGCACGGTGAGAGCAGGACAGGAGGGGGCGTGGTGAGAGCAGGACAGGAGGAGGCGTGGTGAGAGCAGGACATGGAGGGGGCATGGTGAGAGCAGGACAGGAGGGGGCGTGGAGAGAGCAAATCAGGAGGGGGCACGGTGAGAGCAGGACAGGAGGGGGCGTGGTGAGAGCAGGATAGGAGGAGGTGTGGTGAGAATAGGACAGGAGGGGGCATGGTGAGAGCAGTACAGGAGGGGGCGTGGTGAGAGCAGGACAGGAGGGGCGTGGTGAGAGCAGAACAGGAGGGGGCGTGGTGAGAGCAGGACATGGAGGGGGCATGGTGAGAGCAGTACAGGAGGGGGCGTGGTGAGAGCAGGACAGGAGGGGGCATGGTGAGAGCAGGACAGGAGGGGGCGTGGTGAGAGCAGGATAGGAGGAGGCGTGGTGAGAGCAGGACAGGAGGGGGGATGGTGAGAGCAGGACAGGAGGGGGCGTGGTGAGAGCAGGACAGGAGGGGACGTGGCCGCCAATAGCAGGAAGACCATAGCAGAAGATATATTAGTGTCTTATCTCCCTACTTTCTTTATAGTTTTAATAAGTGTTAACAGAGTGGCCAACCCCTTTAAGCTACTTCAACTATTCCTGTTAATTTCAGAACTGCTATTATTTTTATTTAGTAATAGAATAATGAGCGAGCACTCATGCACTTGGCAACCAGATTGACATGTGCAGAAAATATTTATTAAATCCCCATAAAATACAAGTAATAAAATTTATAAGAACAATGTAGCAATAATATACAACATTACAGTCACATATATTGTGGTAGATATGATCGACACTATATTCATATGACTCAATAGTGTCGATAAATTCAATAATATATATCACACCAAAAAACTTCAAGTATATGCTGTTATTTGGGAAAGAGGGGGTATTATCTTCTAGCGCTCTATCCCAATTTGGGAAACTGAATGTCACTGAAAATGTTGTAGGTGTATTCACTGGGAGCGCAACATGTTCATAAAGTGTCCACAGGAATCCTGATAATGTGAAAAGTCTCTTATAGCATATCCTTTTAAGGTCGATATGAGCTTTGAATTGAAGAAAACTTTAAATCGATATTTGGCTTACCGTCTAGCGTCTGCTGTCTCCCTATTGCTTCAATGGAGCTTTAAATATTTCACTTTTTTGGCAGATTTTCCATTTTAATCCAATTTTTTCTTTAACACATCGATGGTTAACAGCCAAACAAAACTCAATATTTATTACCCAGATTCTGCGGTTTACAGAAACACCCCACATGTGGTCATAAACTGCTGTATGGGCACACGGCAGGGTGCAGAAGAAAAGGAACTCCACATGGTTTTTAGATGCCATGTCCCATTTGAAGCCCCCTGATGCACCCTTACAGTAGAAACTCCCAAGAAGTGACCCCATTTTGGAAACTAGGGGATAAGGTGCCAGTTTTATTAGTACTATTTTTGGGTACATAAGATTTTTTGATCATTCATTATAACACTTTATGGGGCAAGGTGACCAAAAAATTGGTTGTTTTAGCACAGTTTCTATTTATTTATTTTTACAGCGTTCACCTGAGGGGTTCAGTCAAGTGACATTTTTATAGAGCAGATTGTTACGGACGTGGCGATACCTAATATGTATACTTTTTCTCATTTATTAAAGTTTTACACAATAATAGCATTTTTGAAACAAAAAAATTATGTTTTAATGTGTCCATGTTCTGAGAGCTATAGTTTTTTTTATTTTTTGAGAGAAGTAAGGTGACAAAAATTGCTTGTTTTGACACCGTTTTTTTTTTTACGGTGTTCATCCGAGGGGTTAGGTCATGTGATATTTTTATAGAGCTGGTTTTTACGGACGCGGAAATACCTAATATGTATACTTTTTTTATTTGTTTCACTTTAACACAATAATAGCATTTTTGAAACCAAAAAAATGATGTTTTAGTGTCTCCATGTTCTAAGAGCTATAGTTTTTTTTATTTTTTGAGAGATTTTCTTATGTAGGGGCTCATTTTTTGGGGGATGAAGTGACGGTTTTATTGGTACCATTTTGTGGGACATACGCGTTTTTGATCACTTGGTGTTGCACCTTTTATGATGTAAGGTGACAAAAATTGCTTGTTTTGACACAGTTTTTTTTTTTTTTTTTTACGGTGTTCACCCGAGGGGTTAGGTCATGTGATATTTTTATAGAGCTGGTTTTTACGGACGCGGCAATACCAAATATGTCTATTTTATTTTATTTTTTCTATTTTTAAAATTTTATTTTTATTCCTTACTTGGGGACTTTTTTTTTTTACATGTGAAACTTTTTTTATTTTATTTTTTCAACCCTTTATTTTTTATTTTTTTATTTTACACTTTTTGTCCCCCATAAGGTCATACAAGACCTCTGGGGGACATTTACTTCACTTTTTCTTTATTTTTTCACTGTTGATTTCTCCTGTAACTGGGGCTGACATAGTAGCCCCAGTTACAGTGGAAATACACCCCTAGAGAGGCTGTACAGCATAATTCTGCGCTGTATAGCCTCACAGCAGGGCTGATCGAGGTCTCTGAAAGACCTCACACAGCTCCTGCACTCTCCGGTCCCGGCGGTCACATGACCGCCGGGCCGGAACAGGAAGCGCATAGCGCTTTCTGCTCTGCATACACAGCGCTCGGTGTGCGCTGTGTATGCAGCGATCCAAAAGGCAGGGACACCTGGGAACTGTCCCTGCCTTCTCGCTGGGTTGCCCTGCTGTCACTGACAGCGGGCAACCCGATCAGCAGCTGCACGATTAGCGTGCAGCTGCGATCTCTGAAAGGACGTTTTAAAACGTCCATTAGGAGATAGAGATCAACCTCCCGGACGTTTATAGTCTATGGGCGGACGGGAGGTGGTTAAATTTCGATTAATAACAAAAAAAGTAAAAATGTCAGCAGCAATGAAATACCACCAAATGAAAGCTCTATTAGTGAGAAGAAAAGGAGGTAAAATTCATTTGGGTGGTAAGTTGCATGACTGAGCAATAAACCGTGAAAGTAGTGTAGGTCAGAAGTGTAAAAAGTGGTCTGGTCATTAAGGGTGTTTAAGCCATGGGGGCTGAGGGGGTTAATAAATATTTTCTGCACATGTCAATCTGGTTGCCAAGTGTATGAGTGCTCGCTCATTTTCCTATTACTACATTTGCCTTTTAAGAGAGGGTGGGGTGATTCCCTCCATATGAGCTTGCAGCACCATACCCTAACTACTTGCTAGTGAGCCACCACAACCTACCACTATTATTTTTATTTATTTACTCACTTACATAGCGCTACTATATTCTGCAGCGCTTTACAGACGTTAACATCAACCTGTCCCCAATGTGGCTCACAATATAAGTTCCTTATCAGTATGTCTTTGAATTGTGTGAGGAAACCCAGAGCGTTTCCAGAGGAAACCCACAGAAACACAGGGAGAACATACAAACTTCATATAGATGTAGTCTTTGGTTGGTTTAGAACCGAGATCCCCTGCGCTGCAAGGCACCAGTACTAACAGTATTATCCTGATATTAATTGTAGTTGGCAGGATATGTACCTGCATGGGGAAATCCCAATGGATTTCTAGTCTGGTTTCTAGTCTAGTGCTACTACTAATTCTACTACTACTAATTTTACTACTAGTACCACTAGTTTGGATATTGCTACTTATGCTAATTATTTTGCTACTACTACTGATACTACTACCACTGCTGCTACTACTAGTTCTACTACTACTGCTACTCTGTAGTTCTACTATTGCTGCTGCTACTACTACTGCTACTACTACTGCTACTACTACATGTACCACTACTGCTACTATTAGTAGTTCTACTATTGCTACTTTTACTACTACCAGTTTTTCTACTACTACTCCTGCTGCTAGTTTCCCTCCTACTACTGTTACTACTATTACTGCTACTGCTATTACTACGTGTACCACTACTGCTACTATTAGTAGTTCAACTATTCCTACTACTACTGCTGCTACTACTACTACCAGTTTTACTACTACTACGAATGATTATTTTACGAATTGTCTTCTTGAGCCAACCGTATTAAGAAATGGTGTTCCTTTTAATTTAAATTAATATCTATTAACACCTCGTCATTTTGAGGTTCAATATTTTGTGTTGACTCCTTTTGGAAAATTACTTTCTAGATGTAGAAGATCCCTTCCATTATTTTTTTTAAAAATATATTCAAGTCTTCACAAAGGCTTAAATTTATATTTTAAAATTCAGGCTAGCCACCAGGAGTGGGAGCTTAGAAACTTACTGAAGACTGCTGCAGGCAAATCTGAAGAGTAGACATTGACATCAAGACATGGGAAGGGTAATAAAGGGATTTGTTTTTTAAGGAATTTTATTTAGTTGAACGGGACACTGTGGTTTGGCGGGGAGCGGGGGCCCCTTTTTCCCGGCACTGCTCTAAGCGGACTCTATAAACAGTCTTGGATTTATGATAACTTCCTCCCCGCTGTCATGTGCTATCGTGTGGTGCTTTTCACATTATTGTGGATAGCTTTTGCACTTTTTTAGGCTAACTGCTTTTTAGGCTAACTGGCGTGGCAATCCCATTCATTTCTATGGGATCACCGCTACTCTGCGATTCTGGCCACGGCAGCTGTCATCGCGTAGCCTTAGGCCTGTTTCACACTTGCGTTGTGGTTTTTCAGTTTTGAGATCCGGCAGAGAATCCCAAAAACAGAATTAAGCAGATCCATGCCATTTAATGCGTCCGGATTCAGTTGTATTAAATCTAAACTGAACGAACCAGATCCAGTAGGAAAATCATTGTAAGTGAATTGGCGCTAGATCAGTTTTTTTCACTAACAAAAAAAAAAAACAGATCCGGTACAATTATATTGATTTTCATGCCAGAACCTGTTTGTTCCGTTTTGTAGACAGGACACAAAACTGCTGCAAGCAGTCAAAAAACGCAACAATATGGAACGGAATGCATCCTGATCAGTTCTGTCCCCATTGACAATAAATAGGGACAAAACTGATCTGTTTTGGCCCGGTTCTCAGATCCTCTGATGGATCTGAATACAGGAAAGCAACAAGGGAATTTACAGTCAGGTCCATAAATATTAGGACATCGACACAATTCTAACATTTTTGGCTCTATACACCACAACAATGGATTTGAAATGAAACAAACAAGATGTGTTTTAACTGCAGACTGTCAGCTTTAATTTGAGGGCATTTACATCCAAATCAGGTGAACGGTGCAGGAATTACAACAGTTTTATACGTGCCTCCCACTTGTTAAGGGGCCAAAAGTATTGGGACAATTGACTTCTCGGCTGTTCCATGGCCAGGTGTGTGTTATTCCCTCATTATTCCAATTACAATGAGCAGATAAAAGGTCCAGAGTTCATTTCCAGTCTGCTATTTGCATTTGGAATCTGTTGCTGTCAACTCTCAAGATGATATCCAAAGAGCTGTCACTATCAGTGAAGCAAGCCATCATTAGGCTGAAAAAACACAACAAACCCATCAGAGAGATAGCAAAAACATTAGGCGCGGCCAAAACTACTGTTTGGAACATTCTTAAAAATAAGGAACGCATCGGTGAGCTCAGCAACACCAAAAGACCCGGAAAACCACGGAAAACAACTGTGGTGGATGAACAAATAATTTTTTCCCTGGTGAAGAAAACACCCTTCACAACAGTTGGCCAGATCAAGAACATTCTCCAGGATGTAGGTGTAAGTGTGTCAAAGTCAACAATCAAGAGAAGACTTCACCAGAGTGAATACAGAGGGTTCACCACAAGATGTAAACCATTGGTGAGCCTCAAAAACAGGAAGGCCAGATTAGAGTTTGCCAAACGACATCTAAAAAAGCCTTCACAGTTCTGGAACAACATCCTATGGACAGATGAGACCAAGATCAACTTGTACCAGAGTGATGGGAAGAGAAGAGTATGGAGAAGGAAAGGAACTGCTCATGATCCTAAGCATACCACCTCATCAGTGAAGCATGGTGGTGGTAGTGTCATGGCGTGGGCATGTATGGCTGCCAATGGAACTGGTTCTCTTGTATTTATTGATGATGTGACTGCTGACAAAAGCAGCAGGATGAATTCTGAAGTGTTTCAGGCAATATTATCTGCTCATATTCAGCCAAATGCTTCAGAACTCATTGGACGACGCTTCACAGTGCAGATGGACAATGACCCAAAGCATACTGCAAAAGCAACCAAAGAGTTTTTTAAGGAAAAGAAGTGGAATGTTATGCAATGGCCAAGTCAATCACCTGACCTGAATCCGATTGAGCATTTCACTTGCTGAAGACAAAACTGAAGGGAAAATGCCCCAAGAACAAGCAGGAACCGAAGACAGTTGCAGTAGAGGCCTGGCAGAGCATCACCGGGGATGAAACCCAGCGTCTGGTGATGTCTATGCGTTCCAGACTTCAGGCTGTAATTGACTGCAAAGGATTTGCAACCAAGTATTAAAAAGTGAAAGTTTGATTTATGATCATTATCCTGTCCCATTACTTTTGGTCCCCTAACAAGTGGGAGGCACATATGCAAACTGTTGTAATTCCTGCACCGTTCACCTGATTTGGATGTAAATACCCTCACATTAAAGCTGACAGTCTGCAGGTAAAGCACATCTTGTTCCTTTCATTTCACATCCATTGTGGTGGTGTATAGAGCCAAAAATGTTAGAATTGTGTCCATGTCCCAATAGTTATGGACCTGACTGTATGTACAGCCCTCAGTTTGCTGAACATTTCCTATAATTTTCTATAGAATATTGTTAATTTAGGCTACTTTCACACTAGTGTTTTTTGGGGATCCGTCATGGATCTGCAAAAACGCTCCCCTTACAATAATACACTCGCATGCATCCGTCATGAACGGATCCGTTTGTATTACAGTATCTGTAACATTGCCAAGACGGATCGTCATGAACTCCATTGAAAGCCAATGGGGGACGGATCCGTTTTCTATTGTGCCAGAGAAACCCATTAACTTAGGCTCTTTTTCACACGACCGTATGGTTTTGCGGTCCGTTCCGTTTCCGTATGGTTTCCATTTGTGATCCGTTTTGTGCAGATCGCAAACGGAAACAGAAGGATACAATAATGTTTTAACAGTAAGTACATAAAAAAATTTGGCTGGGCATAAAATAAAAAATAAAAATAAATGATTTTCGGGCAATAATATCTTTGATATTTGATGTTCTATCTTTGAACAGAAAAACTGAAATACGGAAACGGAATGCATACAGAGTACATTCAGTTTTTTTGTGGATCCGTTGAAATTAATGGTTCCGTATATGGATCGTATACAGAACGCAAAAAAACGGTAAACGAAAAGAAAAAACGTTTGTGTGCAAGAGGCCTGGACGGATCCGTTTGGCTCAGTTTCGTCAAGCGGACAACGCTGAATGCAGCCTCCAGAGCAGAATGGTGACTGATCGGAGTCAAACTGATGCATTCTGAGCGGATCCTTTTCCATTCAGATTGCATTAGGGCAAAACGGATCCGTTTTGGACCGCTTGTGAGAGCCCTGAACGGATCTCATAAACGGAAACCAAAACGCCAGTGTGAAAGTAGCCTTAGTTATGTGAGATCATATACATTTGTAGGACAGGACACGTCTCATCATTTTTGCGGGGTCACGGAACGGAGCAACGGATGCGGACAGCACATGGAGTGCTGTCCGCATCTTTTTCGGACCCATTGAAGTGAATGGTTCCGTATACGGAATGCAAAAACGGCCCCTATACAGAATGCAAAAAACTTTGTGTGAACGAGGCCTTGGCCAGGGCACCAATTTAAGTCAGAATCAGCCAGTTAGTTTATTCAGCAGCTACCCATAGGAGTGTGTGCGGTGTGATTGAATTCGAGTGATTGCAGGTCTGACAGCTATTGATATAGTGTGAGACAAGTCCGCCCTGCTGTAAAACATATGTAAACTAGTGAAGCAACTGATTCATGACTTTAATTGGTAGCCCTTAGTACAGAGTCCGCCATGTTCTGTATTTACGGCATCAAAAAATCCGTGAATTCATTGACCTCTGTTCGCGAGTCTGTTAGAGACACTGCCTATGAATCGGTTGGTGGGCAGTGAATGAACTGGCTCACGGGCAATACTGTACAGATTGCTGAGGGGCGAGAGGAGATCGTGCACGTCTCCACCGCCCTCACAGCGGACAATTCAAGGGCACATTGGAGTGGCAGACAAGGTGTTGGCCGTTTTAATCACATTAATAAAAGTGACGTTTTAAATTCACTATAAACCTGGGTCAAGTAAGGATAAGAGCCTCCTTGGCTTTAATTAAAATTTTGTAGGTAATGCACCTTTACCCAGGCTAGGTCCTTATTGGTAAACAGTTACAGTCCTGGGGATAAATAGATGATGGGAGTGATCTCTGTACTCACTCCTGATATATTTATACATAGTAATTAGATCTCCCCTCAGTCGTCTTTTTTCTAAAGTGAATAACCCTAAGGCCTCATGCACACGAACGTATTTTTTTGCGGTCCGCAAAAACGGGTCCCGTTTTTCCGTGATCCGTGACCGTTTTTTCGTCCGTGGGTCTTCCTTGATTTTTGGAGGATCCACGGACATGAAAAAAAAGTCGTTTTGGTGTCCGCCTGGCCGTGCGGAGCCAAACGGATCCGTCCTGAATTACAATGCAAGTCAATGGGGACGGATCCGTTTGACGTTGACACAATATGGTGCCATTTCAAACGGATCCGTCCCCATTGACATGTAAAGTCTGGAGTCCCTTTTACACCATCAGATCGGAGTTTTCTCCAATCCGATGGTATATTTTAACTTGAAGCGTCCCCATCACCATGGGAACGCCTCTATGTTAGAATATACTGTCGGATATGAGTTAGATCGTGAAACCTAATTTCCGACAGTATATTCTAACACAGAGGCGTTCCCATGGTGATGGGGACGCTTCTAGTTAGAATATACTACAAACTGTGTACATGACTGCCCCCTGCTGCCTAGCAGCATCCGATCTCTTACAGGGGGCCGTGATCAGCACAATTAACCCCTCAGGTGCCGCACCTGAAGGGGTTAATTGTACTATCATATCCCCCTGTAAGAGATCAGGGCTACCAGGCAGCAGGGGGCAGACCCCCCCCCCCTCCCCAGTTTGAAGATCATTGGTGGCCAGTGCGGCCCGCTCCCCCCCTTCCTCCCTCTATTGTAATAATTTGTTGGTGGCACAGTGTGCGCCCCCCCCCCCTTCCTCCCTCTATTGTAATAAATCGTTGGTGGCACAGTGTGCGCCCCCCCCTTCCTCCCTCTATTGTAATAAATCGTTGGTGGCACAGTGTGTGCCCCCCATCGCCCCCCCCTCCCTCTATAGCATTAACAACATTGGTGGCCAGTGTGCGGCCTCCCATCTCCCCCCCCCCCCGATCATTGGTGGCAGCGGGTTACTAGCAATAGTACAATAGTAAAAGATTCATACTTACCTGGGAGCTCCGATGTTCGTGTCCGGCCGGGAGCTCCTCCTACTAGTAAGTGACAGTTCATTTAGCAATGCGCCGCACAGACCTGTCACTTACCAGTAGGTGGAGCTCCCGGCCGGACACGAACATCGCAGCAGCAGCCAGCAGCAGGTAAGTATGAATCTTCTACTATTGTACTATTGCTAAGTAACCATGGCAACCAGGACTGTAGTAGCGTCCTGGTTGCCATGGTTACCGATCGGAGCCCCAGCGATTAAACTGGGATTCTGATCGGAACTCCGCTGCCACCAATGATGGGGGGGGGGGTGGGAGGCCGCACACTGGCCACCAATGTTGTTAATGCTATAGAGGGAGGGGGGGCCGATGGGGGGTGCACACTGTGCCACCAACGAATTATTACAATAGAAGGAGGGAGGGGGGGCGCGCACACTGTGCCACCAACAAATTATTACAATAGAGGGGGGGGGCCGCACTGGCCACCAACCTATTATTACAATAGAGGGGGGGGGGGCCGCACTGGCCACCAATAATATTCAAACTGGGGAGGGGGGGGAGGGTCTGCCCCCTGCTGCCTGGCAGCCCTGATCTCTTACAGGGGGCCGTGATCAGCACAATTAACCCCTTCAGGTGCGGCACCTGAAGGGGTTAATTGTGCTGATCACGGCCCCCTGTAAGAGATCGGGTGCTGCCAGGCAGCAGGGGGCAGTCTTGTACACAGTTTGTAGTGTATTCTAACTAGAAGCGTCCCCATCACCATGGGAACGCTTCTGTGTTAGAATATACTGTCGGTTCTGAGTTTTCACGAAGTGAAAACTCAGCTTTGAAAAAGCTTTTATGCAGACGGATCTTCGGATCCGTCTGTATAAAAACTAACCTACGGCCACGGATCACGGACACGGATGCCAATCTTGTGTGCATCCGTGTTCTTTCACGGACCCATTGACTTGAATGGGTCCGTGAACCGTTGGCCGTGAAAAAAATAGGACAGGTCATATTTTTTTCACGGCCAGGAAACACGGATCACGGATGCGGCTGCAAAACGGTGCATTTTCCGATTTTTCCACGGACCCATTGAAAGTCAATGGGTCCGCGAAAAAAAACGGAAAACGGCACAACGGCCATGGGTGCACACAACAGTCGTGTGCATGAGGCCTAATGCTGATAATCTTACTGTAGTTCCCCCATTCCAGTTATTACATTAGTTTCCCTCCTCTGGACCCTCTCCAGCTCTGCTATGTCTGCCTTGTTCACTGAAGCCCAGAACTGTACACAGTACTCCATGTGTGGTCTGACTAATGATTTGTAAAGTGGTAGGAATATGTTCTTATTAGGAATATGTTCTTATCACGGGCATCTATGCCCCTTTTGATGCAACCCATTATCTTACTGGCCTTGGCATCTGGTAAATCAGACTGTGTGCCTTAAGAGGTTTAAAGGTTATAATCTTGTCATTATTATTTTCAGAAAGAAAATTTAGAATAGTTTAGCAAAACTTGTCAACCAATTAAAAATCATCCATATATTAGTACAGGGATCAGCAACCTTTGGTATTTCCGCTGCTGTGAAACTACTACTCCCAGCATGGATAAGTATTTGGCTGTACTTGTAACTCCCACCGAAGTGAAAGGAGGCGTCTGGGAGTTGTAGTTTCAGAACAGCTGGAGCGCCGGAGTTTGCTGATTCCTGCATTAGTACTTTGCACCTTGTTGTTTGCAGATTTTCTTAAATTGCATGTTTTTGTTTCTTTTTGTGCAACTCTTGGTATTGGTGTTTTTGTTACATACATCCCCTTACTAAGTAAGGCCTCCTGCACACGGCTGTTTTTTTTTACCGTTTACTGGCCGTTTTTTGTGTTCCGTATACGGTCCGTATACGGAACCATTCATTTCAATGGTTCCGCAAAAAAAAACGGAATGTACTCCGTATGCATTCCGTTTCCGTATTTTCGTTTTTCCGTTCCGTTTTAACATAGAACATGTCCTATTATTGCCCGCAAATCATGGTCCGTGGCTCCATTCAAGTCAATGGATCCGCAAAAAAAACGGAACACATACGGAAATGCATCTGTATGTCTTCCGTTTCCGTTCCGTTTTTTCCTGAACCATCTATTGAAAATGTTATGGCCAGCCCAATTTTTATCTATGTAATTACTGTATACTGTATATGCCATACGGAAAAACGGAACGGAAAAACGGAACAGAAACGGAAACACAACGGAAACAAAAAAGGGAACAACGGATCCATGAAAAACGGACCGCAAAACACTGAAAAAGCCATACGGTCGTGTGCAATAGGCCTAAGGGACAGTTTGCTATAAGAAGCTAGTTAAAATGTGACAACCAATTTAGTGGTAGATGTAGTTGTCACTTTCATCAATTACTTCCATAAAGGAATCTGAAAATATCAATGTTCTCAATGTGAAATAATAGAGGCTACATTTAATGGGTGTATCTGTTGGAACTTCTGATTTACCATTAGATCTAAGTACTGTGTAGAACTGCTGGCTAGATACTGCTGATGTCGAAGCAGAACAGCTAGAAGCCAAGCTGTTCTTGTGGCATATCAAGCTGGTGGGCAATCCAGTAGTACTCACCAGTGAAAATGGTTGTATCTGGGGTCAACTCAATACCTTTATACTTGTTAAAAAATCCAAAATCAGGATGAGGAACTCATTGGACATCCTATCCATCAACAGACAGATCCACAATCATGGTACTTGGCATCTCAGGAGACTTCTAGTGCTTGTACTATATGTTGGTTCATGAGTGAAGAAACTCTTGAAAAAGTAAGTCATGAACGTAAGGACATTCATAGAAGGCAGATTCTTCCGTGAAAAGAGTCTTCTGTACATCCACGTCATCCAAATCAAGGTGTTCTCAGATTAATGTCAATGTTCATAATTAGGGCTGAAATATCATCTTACAATTAATGACTTGGTTCCAAATACAGGTGAGCAAAGAATTTTCTCAAAGTGGGTGTGGGCCTGTAATTTAGCAGCATATGCCTAGCTGGAAAAACGGGTTTGGGTGGCATCTTTATCACCACTGTAAAAGTGTGTAAAGTTGTGCAAACTTAAATTCTTGACATTGTGAAGGTTTAATTAAAGTTGATGGCCTTGATTTATCATGCCTTCGCTCCAGAATTCTGGCATCAAAAGTCACAAAATAGGTATTTTGTGTGACTTTTTTAAAGAGGACCTTTCACCGCTCCGACATGCCTATTTTAATAGCTTCATGCATTCCTCACGTACTGAATTCTGGAGCATCTATTCTTATGTCTGTATGTTGTGCCATTCCTTTATTATTTCTACTAGAAGTTATGAATGAATTGCTATTAGCCTTCAGTAAGGGCACAGAGGGGAGGTAACTCGTTGGGTGTGTGTACCTGCACAGTCTGAAAATAGCAGCACTGATTAGATAGAGGGGGCTGGATCTCACAGGCTCACAGGGAGGGCAGCATGATGCCTAAGGAAGCCATCGGGTCTCCATCACTGCAGCGTGGTATTTTAGACACAGCGTGGTATTTTAGACACAGTCTCTAGTGCCGTACATGTACGGCGCTGGTATTGTTTGGGTTAAAATGCTACCATCTGTATTATAAGATACACGTATATTGCTTTTTGAGAAGAGAGAGATGGAGATGCCCTGACACAGATTTCAGACTAGTATTTCACGTTTTCAATCAGAGATTTAAAACGCCACCCTCTGCTTGTAAGACACAAGTATATTGCCATTTTCCCAGCCCCGCTCCCCTTCAAACTATCTGGAGACTTTGGGCTAGCATTTCACATTATCACTCAGAATATAAAACTCTACCATCTGCATTGTAAGATATATGTATATTTCTATGTAGGTGGAAGAGGCGGTGGAGGAAGCCAACACTGTTTCTGTTTTATTTTTTTCTATGTGTCCGACAATTCTTTGTGTGACCTTTAGCCATTTTTTGGGGTGCAGCAGGTATATTTCTCTACTCTGCCAATATAAGACATAATAATACTGAGCCAGCAGGTAGAGGTCCTAATGGAGGAGGGGGACGTGGTGGTGCAAGTGGAAGAGGGAAGAGGCGGAGGAGGTAGCCCAATTTTTTTATTTTATTTGGTCTTTTATTTTTTTTCAATTTTCTTCCTTTTTTTTTTTTTTGTGGAGGCCTCAAAATATTGGGAAATGGCAAAGATAATGCACAAAGTGCACTGGAGCATAACAATGGCTCGGTACGGCCGATATTTTTCTCTACTCTGCCAATCTAAAACATATTAATCTTGAGCCAGGAGGTGGAGGTCCGAGTGGAGGATGAGGCGGACGTGGCGGTGTAGGCAAAAGAACCAGAGGAGGTAGCCAACATTTTTTTTTTATTATTATTTTTTTATCTTTTATTTATTTATTTATTTAACTTTTTTGGGGGGTGGTTTGTGGAGACCCCAAAACATTGCAAAATAGCAAAAAGAACACACAAAGTGAGCCGAAGTATAACAATGTTTGGGTGCAGACGTTATACTTCTCTACTCTGTCCAAGGGATGAACAAGTCTTGTGGGATCCATGCCTGGTTCCTTTTAATGAACGTCAGCTTGTCCATGTTGGCTGTGGACAGGTGGATGCATTTGTCTGTGATCAGCCCCCCTGCTATGCTAAACACATGTTTGGACAATACACTTGCCGCAAGGCAGGCCAGCACCTCCAAGGCATAAAGGGAAAGCTCAGGCCATGTGCCCAGTTTGGAGACCCAGAAGTTAAATGAGGCAAACCCATCAGTTAGTACGTGCAGACGTGTGGACAAGTACTGTTCCTCCATGTTGCTGAAACGCTGCCTCCTGCTAAGACGGTCTGCATTAGATGGTGATGCTGGATGTTGTTACGTACTAACAAAGCTTTTCCACATTTCGGCCATGCTAACCCTCCCTTCTGAGGTGTTGGCGGTGCTCCTGCTGCGTTGGTGACTTCCTCCTCCTTAGCTTCGTTCTTCCAATGAGCCCCCGCTGTCAGGTGGGAACGCCATCAGTAGCAGGTCTACTGTTGTGCGCTTGTACATCTTCCGATCATGCTCCAGTGACGGAAGTAAGGAAGGCACATTGTCCTTGTAGCGGGGATTCAGCAGGGTGGCCACCCTGTAATCAGCACTGATAAGAATGAGGGCAACTTGGCGGTCATTGTGCCGGCACTGCAGCATGTACTCGCTCATGTGTGCCAGGCTGCCCAGAGGCAACAATAAGCTGTCCTCAGTGAGAGGTGTATCGGCTGTGTCCTCTGTATCCCCCAGACATGCTCCAGTGATGCCCGCAAGCTGATTTGGCTGCTGTTGGTGCAGGAACTCACCCTCCGAGCCGCCTGTGAATGACTGGCCTGATAACCGTGGGAATGATCCCTCTTTCTCCTCTTCCTGCTGCACCACATCCTCATCCATCATCGTCCGGAGTTTTTTTTTACAGAGACATAGAAGTGGGATAGTTACGCAAGGATGGCGTCATCGGCACTGGCCATGTTGGTGGAGCACTCAAAACAGCGCAACATGTCACACGTGTCACATGGAGGCCCACTTGGTGGTGAAATGGTGCTGTTCCGCAGAGCGACTCACCTGTGCGTGCTGCATCTGAAACTCGACTATTGCCTGCTGCTGCCCGCACAGTCGCTCTAGCATGTGCAAGGTGGAGTTTCACCTTGTAGGTACGTTGTCTATGAGGCGGTGAGCGGGAAGGCCGAAGTCCCTCACTTTCTGCACCAATTCTTACATATCGGGGTAATTTAGCACATGCGCCAGGCAAGGGATGTATGTCAAACCGGCTAGGCTCAGAGATTCTCCGAGATTCCATCCGTTGTCACACACCACTAGGCTTGGCTTGAGGATCAGCGGCACCAACCATACATCGGTGTGTTCTTCCATGCCTTCCCACAGCTTTTGCACGGTGTGGGGTTTTTCCCCCAAACATATGAGTTTCAGAACAGCCTGCTGTCATTTCCCCCTGGCTGTGCTAAAGTTGGTGGTGCAGGTGTTCCACTGATGTGACAAGGAGGCGGTAGAGGATGAACAGGAGGAAGAAGCGGAGTAGGAGGAGGAGACAGCAGGAAGCACCAAGAAACGTCCAGCAACTCTTGGTGGCGGTAGGACATGCATCAAACGGTTTTCCGCCTCAAGCCCAGCCACCACTACATTTACCCAGTGGGCAGTTAGGGAGATATAATGTCTCTGCCCATGCTTACTGGTCCACATAACGTTGGTTATATGGACCTTGCCACTGATGGCGTTGCACAGCGCACACCTGCTACTTTTTCCACTACTAGTTCATTCAACACAATTAACAGACGGATTAACTAATGTATTTCTGTGTCACTGGTGCAAAAGAGGTGTATTGTACCGATCAATAATGCCTACAGGTCACCAGCACACTTATTTAAAACAATTAAAGCCTATCACTCTCCCTGCCTGCAGCAGTGTGCTGTCCCTACACTAGTCTGAGCAGAATGGTGGAGGACCATGTGATCCGGCATTGATGCATGCAGGGTTAGATGGTGTGCCGGCCAGTCACAGCCATTCCACTACTAGGCATAATTGTGATGGCTTCCAAGTCCCCACAGCTTAAACGCTTGTTGATTGGCTGCACTGCAGCCTTTCAACAAGCCTTATTTTAACTACGAACAATGGACGAACAAAGACTTTGGCGCCAAAGTCATTGTTTGGGTTTGGTACCCAGACACTGTAATGTTTGGTACGGACCATAACATGGCAGTCTGGGTTCGCTCATCACTAATCATTAACTATACTGATGAAAATTTCCTGCAAGAAAAGATTCCTTACTACCATTCATGATCCTGGGAAACTTTGATATGCATTTGCATAGACTTGCTTAAGAGATACAGTGCAACAGAGTTAAAGCGGTTGGGTTCAGAGCTGAGCCAGACCTAACCTCTTCTTCACCCAGGCAGCCCCTTTGAGTGGAGCATCAAAGCATTTCATGTTGAATTGCGCAGGGAAAGAGATTTTTTAGTAGATCTGATGACGTACCAGGTCTCTGTAAGGGAAGGCTAGGTGGAGGCTTCTGCCGAGCAGTGTTCCCAGTGACATCACTGGCACTAATGGGTGGGCTTTAGCGCTGCCTAGGGCAGCACTAAAACCCGCCCCTTAGTGCCGGTGATGACACTATGAACACTGCTAGGCAGAAGCCTCCGCCTAGAAGTGTCAAAATATAAACAGAACAGCAGGAAATGCTCTGATGCTCAACTCAGGGGCTGCCTGGGTGAAGAACGGGATAAGTACGGGTTCAGCTCTGAACCCTGACAACCTCTTTAACAGTCGAAGCCAACTAACATCAACTAAATGTGATAATCCACCAAGTGTTAACTCTCCTATATCTGTAAATGCATGAAGGGAATACAGCAAGAAGCAAAATTGAACACTGAACAATTAACAAGTTAAGGAGATTTTTATGGACTTCAAGGTGTTGTTCACACAATGCAAAGATATGAAGCATAGATATGAGGAGGAATAGGTCAATGTTTTTTCTAGTTTGGAAATCCTAAGGGATCATTTCCTAATATCTTGAATTTTAAATGACAAAAGACAAACATATATTATCCTGTAGAAAGGTGAACCCCCGCCCCAATTTCAAGTCTTTTTCAACATCTAACAGATTTTCCTCCAGGATTGCCTTGTATTTAGCTCCATCAACTCTGACCAGCCTCCCTGTCCATGCTAAAGAAAAGCATCCCAACAACTTGATGCTTCCACCACCATGTTTCATGGTGGGGATGTTGTGTTCAGGGTGATGTGCAGTGTTAGTTTTCCTCCACATATAGGGCCAGATTTATCATTAGCTCAGGTCAGAATAATGGAGTGAAAAAGTTCCAAAAAAGTCCCAAACGCTAAAACTGCGCACAAATTTGCGACTTTTTTCTGCTCTGCACTATGCTCGCCAGTTTTCTGAAAGTGGGTGTGTTTTCTTATGTAAATTAATCTCTAGACAGATTTACTATTGGGACTATTTAAAAAGTCGCAATCTCACTCCAGTGAGGACCATGCTTATCTTATGAGACTTTTTAATAGAACATGCGACTTTTTCATAAAAACGTGCGACTTTTTCGTAAAGATGTGCGACTTTTGTAAAGCTGCTTACTGACGGATAAACTGCTACCGTCAAACAACATTTATTACAGTCTTAAAGGGCCGATCATAAATCTGACTTGGCTAAAACTGACTTTAGCCATATGTGAAAGTGGAGTGAGCTGTCAGAGTCATGATAAATCTGGCCCATAGTGTTTTGCATTTAGGCTAAAAAGTTCAACTTTGGTCTCATCAGACCACAGCACCTTCTTCCACATGTTTGCTGTGTCCCCTACATGGTTTGGGGCAAACTGAAAACAGGACTTCTCATGGCTTGCTTTCAAAAAAGTCTTTCTTCTTGCCACTCTTTCATAAAGGCCAGATTTGTGGAGTACAGGACTAATAGTTTTTCTGTGGACAGATTCTCCCACCTGAGCTGTGGATCTCTGCAGCTCTTCCAGAGTGACCATGGGCCTCTTGGCTGTTTCTCTAAGTAGTGCTCTACTTGCCTGTGCTGTCTATTGAGGAGGACAGCCATGTCTTGGTAGGTTTACAGTTGTGCCATACTCCTTCCATTTTTAGATGATGAATTGAACAGTGTTCTGTGAAATGTTTAGAGCTTTGAGATTTTTTTTGTAACCTAACCCTGCTTTACACTTCTGTACAACTTTGTCCCTGACCTGTCTGGTGTGTTTCTTGGTTTTCATGATGGTGTTCGATCACTAATGTTCACTAACAAACCTCTGAGATCTTCATAGAACAGCTGTAGTTATACTGAGAAATTATTACACACAGGTGGACTATATTTACTAATGAGGTGACTTCTGAAGAGTAAGTCACACTGGATTTTATTTAGTGGTATCAGAGTACAGAGGGCTGAATACAAATGCACACCACACCTTTCAGATTTTTATTTATTAAAAATGTTGAAAATCATGTATCATTTTCTTTTCACTTCACACATACTTGCTACTTCTTGTTGGTCTATCACATAAAATCCCAATAAAATACATTGAATTTTATGGGTGTAAAATGAAGAAAATGTGGAAAAGTTCAGGAGCTATGAATACTTTTTCAACGCACAAATGTGGTTAAATATGAGACAATCTAACTTTAAATGTTTCCATTGTATTTCAGTGCCTCCAGCTGCACAATTGGTTTTGCCAGTCAGAGAACCAAACAATAGTCTGGTGAAGAGTCAAATAAAGCTAGTAAGTACAGCATATATTTGTATTAGAGATGAAGCAGGAGGACATTGTCTTCTCTTGGACCGTGCACAAATCACTTGAGGTACTAAAGGGACAGAGAGCATCCCTACCTTATTTCCACTTATAACTCTAATGAAATGCCCATTCATTCATGCTTACCCTCTCCCTTGTCCACGTGTGTAGCCATGTGACCCCATTAATAACGTTTTTGCCAAATTCTATCCTTTCCAGAATTAACCAAACTTAGGCAAACTTGACCCTGTTAAAACTTTGACTGCGTTGAATGAAACCACAGCCTCAATTTCTTTGTCCTTAAAGGGCATCTGTCAGTAGATTTGTACCTTTGACAACTGGCTGACCTGTTACATGTGCGCTTGGCAGCTGCAGGCATCTGTGCTGGTTCCATGCTCATATGTGCCTGCATTGCTGAGATATATTTTTTTAAATATGTGTAGGCTTAGCTCACATAGCCACTGCTCTGCCCTCTGCAAGGCAGTAAAATTGTCATCACGCTAGGCCCTGCAGAGGACATGGCAGTTTCAGAGAATGCAAGGGTTGCAGAAAGAACAGAGTCTCTAAGAGTAACCGGGAACATTCGCCAATGCTCCTGACCTAGAGGCTCATTTGCATGTAGTAAAACATAAAAGCAGCTGCGTCGGGGCCTGAGTGGAGAAGAGGCCCGGAAGCAGTGTATTTTCTAGTACAATTCAGGCCAGGCCGGGCCCCCTAGTGTGACTGTATCTGAAGGGGGCCAGGCCTGGCCTGAATTGTACTAGAAAAGGTGTACATACAGTAGGAAGGACCATTGGAATGCAGTAATGATATGCTAAAGGACCTTTGATGATGTCATCATGTCACATGATCAAAGGTCCTTTACCCTACCATTACTGCTTTCCTTTAGGGTCCAAGAGACATCAGAGGAGAAGGAGGATAAAGGAAAACCTTCAGCTGTTAAATACATAAATGTATATGTTTATCTGTGTGTGTGTATATATATGTGTGTGTATTTGTGTGTATATATCTTTGTGTGTGCGTATGTGTTTATCTGTGTGTGTGTATATTTATGTGTTTGTGTGTGTATGTGTTTATCTGTGTGTGTATATATGTGTGTGTAAATTTATGTGTTTGCGTGTGTATGTGTTTATCTGTGTGTTGTAAGGGATCGTTCTCTCACTGGGGGTCGGCAATTACAGACTTCTCAACAAACAGGGGATTTTAAAGTCCACATGGTGCTTTATTCCAACACTTCAGCGAAACAATTGAACTTCCCTGTTATAACGTCACTGGGTGAGGTTCCAGCACAACCAAACATAAACAGAAAATAAACACCTGCCCGTCTGGGCTCTACCTAATACATGTCATCTCTATCTCACCTTTAAGTCACTGTTCACACCAGGAGAGAGATCCTGCTTCACTCAGTCATACGGTCCAGCAGCCTCCTGGCTGTGACCAACATGCCACCTTGGGGGATCACAGCCTAGCAGCCCTCCTGGCTGTAACCACACCAAGCCTCTCATGCTTCCCTCTCTCAGAGTCAATTCCTCTTTTCTCATAGTCAATTCCTCTTCTCTCAGAGTCAATTCTTCTTCCCCAAACACATGCACTGAGGGTTGATTTATCCCTCTGTGATTATCTCAGCAGGCTTCACTTGCAATCACCTCAAATTAAAGTGAATACTTGTACTGGAAGATTGTGGACTGGGAGGTCTCACTGCCAGACCTATCTCTGAGTCCAGGGGAGGGCTGGGAAGGGGGGCAGGGAGCCAATTGCCCCCCAGGCCGCCTTAAAGCATGTTAAAAACGGCCGCTGGGCTGTCTTTAACAAATAATTTTTATTAATTTTTTTATTCCTCAGGGCCGCACCGCCGATCACCACAGGTGGCGCGGCCCTGGTTCTAGTGGTCCTGGGGCAGTAGGAAATGTGTGCTTCCATTGTGGAAGCGCTCATCTCCATATTCATCTGTATCTCCGTCCTCAGGACAGCGATACAGATGGCTGTGCTGCGGCAGGGCAGGGGAGGGAGAGGTGTCTTCCTTCCCTGTTCTTCTGATAGGACACAGGCACTAATGCCTGCAGCCTATCAGAGGCCGACTCAGATGGCGCGTTTACGTCATTATCATCGCGCTGCCTGAGCCGGGCAGCACACAGCGGGGGACACAGGCCGGAAGAGGCCTGCATCGCATCACTGCTGATGGAGGTAAGTATTAGTGTTTTTTGTTTTTGTTTTTTTTTCTTTGCGGGGGGAGCTGGCACTATGGAGGCATCTGGCATGTCTTACAGCCCCTTTTTTTGGGGGTGGCACTCTGGGGGCATTTATTTCTTGCCCATTTTTTGGGTGGAGGGGCACTATGGGGGCATTTCTTACTGGCACATTATGGGGGGGCACCATGCGGAGAGGAGCACTAAGGGGCATCTGGGGGCTCTAAAGGGGCTTTTTTTATTAGCACATTATGGGGGGCACTATAGGGGAAAGCGGAACTATGGGGGCATCTGTTGGCACTATAGGGGCATTATTTGGGGGCACTATGGGGAAGTTGGGGCTCTAAAGGGTCCTTTTTTATTGGCACATTATGGGGGCACTATGGCATCTGGTGGCACTAAGGGGGCATTTTTTGCTGTCACATTATGGGAGGCACTATAGGGGAGAGCGGCACTATGTGGCATTATTTGGGGGCACTATGGGGGAGTGGAGCACTATTGGGGCATCTGGTGGCACAAAGAAGGAGCATTTCTTACTGGCATATTATGGGGGAGAGGAGCACTATAGGAGCATCTGCTGGGGGCACTAAGAAGGGGCATTTTTTTACTGGCATATTATGGGGGAGAGGAGCCCTATGAGGGCATTTACTGGGACACTATATAGGGGTATTTTCTACTGGCACACATTATGGGGACATTAGCTCAACTGCGGGCACTAAGCGGGGGTATTTCATGTACTGTCATATTATAGGAAAAATTATTACTACTAGGAGGTATTATGCAGAGCTTTTCTACTACTTGGGGGCTATGAGGAACATGATTACTAGTATGGGCACTATAGGGGCATTATTAGTACTATGTGTGCTCTGGCAGAGAATTATTTCTATTGGTGGGATTTTGGGGAGCACTGTTACTTTGGGGGGCACCCTGGCACAGTATTAGCTTAGCACAATTATTTTTGGGGGACACTATCTTTATACTATTAGTGTCTGGGCACAGCTATTTTTTAGAGCACTGTGTGCCAATAATTGTTGAAGGGTGCACTATCTGCCTGGTAGTAGTATTTTCAGGGGGACTGTTTCTGCAGTAGTATTGGGGGTGGCAGGAAACTAATGTCTGTTTGTTAATCTCTGCAGAGATGGGAGATGGCTGAAAAATTATCATGGCGGTCTGGTCTGAATGGAGAAAATGAGGAAAGAGAACGTCTACAACAAAGGTGACATCACTGGATGTAAGTGGTATGTGGTGCTATGTAGGAGAGGAGATGCTCCGGCTCCTCCCCCTGCCATTTGCAGAAGAAGGATTCAGAGCTGGGTGAGGATGGCGAAAGGGGGCAGCAGGCCACGGGCGGGTGGCAGATGGTGGGGGGGAACCACAAGCCTTGAGCAGGATCTGGGGAGGGAAGAGAGCGGAGGAGCTTCCTGGCTGTAGCCGGCTGTTTATTGTATAATGTGAAGCAGGCAGTGCAGCCAGGACAGGCCTCCCCTCTCCGTATGATGTGTAGAGACAGGCCTCAACTATAGAATGTCAGCTGTACAGTGTGTGTTGGGAGTGGCCTATTATATGTAGGAGGGGCTTTTAATAATGGACGGGGCTAAAAATGGGCTACTTGAATGGATTTGCCCCTCAGGACTAAGGCTGCCAGCCCTCCCCTGTCTGAGTCCAAATAAAATCCAGCCCATTACAGAATCTAAACAAACCTGACTCAGCAAACTACTCCTAGCTTGAAACCAGTGCAGCTTTCTGAATTTCAATTATCTCATCCAGCTGAGGTATCTGTGTGGGATATATAAGCCCTCTAGCACTATACTGTACACATTACCACAGTGTGTATGTGTTTATCTGTGTGTGTATATATATATATGTGTGTGTATGTTTATCTGTGTATGTGTTTGTGTGTATATCTGTGTGTTTGTGTATCTGTGTCAACATCTGCTTATTCTGTATATAGGAGATATCTGGGTAGTAGTGTGTATATATATATATATATATATATATATATATATATAGTGGCAATGTGAATAGTGATGGGTGCAGTAAAGTCCCGGGGAAGCATGAAAAAGGGGTGTTGTTTGCACCAGGAGCGTGTCACTAAGGGGCCCGGCCTTGGTGGAGTAAAAGAAACGAGACGCTGAACTTTACGTCCAACGTGTGGACCTTGGGAGGCGCACTGACACAACCGGTCATAGACAGTATTTAGGTTTCAGCTATTTTCATTTTATTCATAGACAACGCGTTTCGGGATACTGGGGACCCCTTTATCAAGTCTAAAAGGTGGATTAGTAAAAAAGGACACATATATGGAAAGTCACAATGCAGGTGTACCCATCCATATAAGGAAACGATAATATAATGATAATTATAAAATGGTATATAAAAAATACGTATATATAAATAAATACATGTGAGGATGAAAATAAAAATTGATCAATACTAATGTATAAAAACATAAAATGAAATCAGATTATGAACTACATATATATATATGAAGAAAAAATAATAAATAAATAAATAAATGAATAAAACAACAGAAAAGATACATATATATAAAATTTGTCTAATGACCATTATCGCACATATTTAGGGGATAGTAGTTTTAGAGACCAGTGGTAAATAATTGTCCGCTGCTGGAATAAGAAACTACTATATTATGCCAGGAATAAACAGAAAACCTAGACAGATCTATACTAGATTAGTATCATGTTCTAAAAAGCTGATATGGACCCCAAGGAAAAAAATAATAAATATAGTTTCTAATTAGAGATGAAAAACGACACATATCTGAGTATTGTTGCCAACTAATAAATCGTTTGATGCATGTATCTTTACAGAGGAAGATGTTCTAAGTTTGCTGTCTAAGGTGAAGACAAATAAGTCACAGGGGCCTGATGAGATACACCCAAAATTATTAAAAGAGCTTAGTGGTGAGCTGGCAAAACCGTTAACAGATTTATTTAACCAATCATTAGTAACAGGAGTCGTCCCGGAAGATTGGAAATTGGCTAATGTCGTGCCCATTCACAAGAAAGGTAGTAGGGAGGAATCGAGCAACTATAGACCAGTGAGTCTGACATCAATAGTAGGCAAATTAATGGAAACCCTATTAAAGGATAGGATTGTGGAACATCTAAAATCCCATGGATTGCAAGATGAAAAACAACATGGGTTTACTTCAGGGAGATCATGTCAAACAAATCTATAGATTTTTTTGACTGGGTGAATAAAATAATAGACGGTGGAGGTGCAGTAGACATCGCATATCTAGATTTTAGTAAGGCTTTTGACACTGTCCCACATAGAAGACTTATCAATAAACTGCAGTCATTGAGCATGGACTCCCATATTGTTGAGTGGATTAGGCAGTGGCTGAGTGACAGACAACAGAGGGTGGTAGTCAATGGAGAACATTCAAAACAAGGTCATGTTACCAGTGGGGTTCCACAGGGATCTGTACTGGGACCGATTTTGTTTAATATCTTCATAAGTGATATTGTAAAAGGCCTCGATGGTAAGGTTTGTCTTTTTGCTGATGACACAAAGATAGGTAACAGGGTTGATGTTCCTGGAGGGAAAAGCCAAATGGAAAAGGATTTAGGAAAACTAGAAGAATGGTCAGAACTCTGGAAACTGAAATTTAATGTGGATAAGTGCAAGATAATGCACCTGGGGCGTAAAAACCCAAGGGCAGAATATAGAATATTTGACACAGTCTTGACCTCAGTATCTGAGGAAAGGGATTTAGGAGTAATTATTTCAGAAGACTTAAAGGTGGGAAGACAATGTAATAGAGCAGCACGGAATGCCAGCAGAATGCTTGGATGTATAGGGAGAGGTATAAGCAGTAGAAAGAGTGAAGTGCTTATGCCGCTGTACAGAACACTGGTGAGACCTCACTTGGAGTATTGTGCGCAGTACTGGAGGCCATATCTCCAGAAGGATATAGATACTCTAGAGAGAGTTCAGAGAAGAGCTACTAAACTAGTACATGGATTGCAGGATAAAACTTACCAGGAAAGGTTAAAGGACCTTAATATGTATAGCTTGGAAGAAAGAAGAGACAGAGGGGATATGATAGAAACTTTTAAATACATAAAGGGAATCAACTCGGTAAAGGAAGAGAGCATATTTAAAAGAAGAAAAACTACCACAAGAGGACACAGTTTTAAATTAGAGGGGCAAAGGTTTAAAAGTAATATAAGGAAGTATTACTTTACTGAGAGAGTAGTGGATGCATGGAATAGCCTTCCTGCAGAAGTGGTAGCTGCAAATACAGTGAAGGGGTTTAAGCATGCATGGGATAGGCATAAGGCCATCCTTCATATAAGATAAGGGCCGGGGGCTATCCATAGTATTCAGTATATTGGGCAGACTAGATGGGCCAAATGGTTCTTATCTGCCGACACATTCTATGTTTCTATGTTTCTATGTAACAGAGCAAGAAGCTGGAAGAATATAAACAAATAGATGGACCTGTATGTATATATAATTAATTCAGGTAGGCTTAGGGACTGACAAACAGGGGCTAAAGATGTAGTCATATGTTCGGTAGACCACAGTGAAATTTGAGGATATAACTGCTAGAATTAAGAAAATGGACTCTAATGCCGGAGTGTAACATACCTGGATCGGATCAGCAGAGCGGGTGCTGCTGCTGAATCCGAATGACACGAGGAGGATGCTGACCTGTTGTAGCGCGCGCTGCTGTAGGTAAAAAAAGGCTTGTGTGGGAGGGCCTGACACATTTCATTGGAGGAGCATCCCTGGAGGGGCGGAGTCACCAGCGGCGCACAGAGACAGAAGGGGGAGAGCTGGACAGCGGCAGAGAGGGGGAACGAAGATCAGTTGCGTGGATAGAGACTGAAGCTGGGATCAGCATGTGTGTGACTGTCAGAGAAACGCAATGCCAAAAGATTCCAGATTGATGTTAAAACCAATAGTTGTGGCTGTGGGTTCAAAGGGAAGTGATGTGGAGAAGGATTTATTATGCAGGATGAAATGATAACAGCGGGTGGGGGGAGGGAAGGACGTGAAGACATACACAACTAATTAGTTCCCTTAAGAACATCATTTGGGAACCCCAATATAATCATTGCCTCTAGGGGGGCTCTATACGACGGGGCTGCAGTTAGGGCATAGATTATGCAAGGCTTACGCTTTATAATATTATTATGGGTATCCTGTTTAATGATTTAAACTCTGATTTGTACTAATCCTTTTATGTCATTCTTTACAGGTTATTCTCACTTCTTCACCTTCATCACTATTGCGCACGCACGTTTCGGGCACCACTTTATCCACCATGCTTTTCACTTCCACACTCGTGGTCCTTTTTTGGTCTCACCTTATCACATTTCCTTCCTATTTTTTAGGTCTTTTTTGATCTTGGATTATATACCAGGGTCATCCATTATTATGCACATGCAAATTATTGTTCACTTTGATTAATGATCATGCTCATTAAGGGATGTGTATTGTGAGTATTGACAGCACCATGAATTGAGGTGTTTGGTCAGATATTCCTGATACATATGTATATATATGCCTTCATGTGCATTCATTGTGTTACACATAATTTATATTATACAATATATATGCTCTATTCTCCATCAGTGTGTTCTTTGCCATGTATGTATTATCATATCATTATAGTGGATCCATTATGAGTATCATCTATACATGCATTAGTGGTTATATATGCACCTATTTTACCACTGTGATATATCATGTACATGCCTCTGTTTGATTGGGTACAACACTGCCTGCCCCAGATGTATGCAGAAAACGCTCCGTTCTGCCTCCCATTTTTACCATCAGACCACCCCTACCCTTCCTGGTCCCCCTCAGTATGCTGTCGTGCCTCTGTGCGTGTGCTGGGCGCATCGTGCGCTCCACTATTGACAGTGGAGCGCACTATGCGTTCCACCATGCGTTCCACAGCGGCACCTCACTTCCGGTCATGTGACCATTCACATCCGGTTTGGCAATATCGCTCGGCTCACTTACCAGCTTGTCTGGCATTGCCTTTGTGGCTAAAAACAGCCTCATTTTACTTAGTTTTGTCCTATGATCTAATTGTCTGTGCCCACTGTGTCCCCATCTGTTATGTGGCTGTGTTTTTGGCTGGTGGAGCGCATATGCGTTCCACCAGCCGATCATGTGACTCACACTTCCGGTTTCCTGCTCTGACTGGAGCCTGAGATGTACACACACTGGCCACAGTTCCTGCTGCACAGGTGAACGTAATTATACCTCATCTAATATCCAATATTAATTGACGCCCTAACACACAGTCCTTTACCCCTGAGGAAGCCGGATTGCTTCGGCGACACGCGTTGGGCGCTTGTTATGTTTCCAGGTCCACTGCACCAGCTGGATATGTAGGTTTTGGCTCTTGATATTTGACCTTATGCTGGTCTATCTGTATCTTCAATTTTAGTGGTCTTACCTTACCTTACATTTGCTATATGTGTCTTATTGTATTGTTTTATATGCTGGTTGATAACGCATACATCTATATGCGATAGCTCAGTGGACCTGTGTGTGTCGGTTTCATATATTCCATTGCATACCGCACTTTGTTCCATGTTGTATACAATTTTTTAATGCGTGTGTGTCGTTGTGTCTAATAAACTTTATATATATTTTTATATCCTTCATGGTTGGATGTGCATTTATGGGGTGGCCCTTTTTGACTCTCTCTTTGGGTCAGATGACTTGTCACAGACCACTTCTCAGTTCCTATGCTTCCTGGCTGATGTTTTGGTCACTTTTGAATGCTGGCGGTGCTTTCACTTTAGTGGTAGCATGAGACGGAGTCTACAACCCACACAAGTGGCTCAGGTAGTGCAGCTTATCCAGGATGGCACATCAATGCGAGCTGTGGCAAGAAGGTTTGCTGTGTCTGCCAGCGTAGTGTCCAGAGCATTGAGGCGCTACCAGGAGACAGGCCAGTACATCAGGAGATGTGGAGGAGGCCGTAGGAGGGCAACAACCCAGCAGCAGGACCGCTACCTCCGCCTTTGTGCAAGGAGGAACAGGAGGAGCACTGCCAGAGCCTTGCAAAATGACCTCCAGCAGGCCACAAATGTGCATGTGTCTGCTCAAACGGTCAGAAACAGACTCCATGAGGGTGATATGAGGGCCCGACGTCCACAGGTGGGGGTTGTGCTTACAGCCCAACACCGTGCCAGAGAACACCAAGATTGGCAAATTCGCCACTGGCGCCCTGTGCTCTTCACAGATGAAAGCAGGTTCACACTGAGCACATGTGACAGACGTGACAGAGTCTGGAGACGCCGTGGAGAATGTTCTGCTGCCTGCAACATCCTCCAGCATGACCGAATGCCATAAGGTACCGAGATGAGATCCTCAGACCCCTTGTGAGACCAAATGCTGGTGCGGTTGGCCCTGGGTTCCTCCTAATGCAAGACAATGCTAGACCTCATGTGGCTGGAGTGTGTCAGCAGTTCCTGCAAGACAAAGGCATTGATGCTATGGACTGGCCCGCCCGTTCCCCAGACCTGAATCCAATTGAGCACATCTGGGACATCATGTCTCGCTCTATCCACCAACGTCACGTTGCACCACAGACTGTCCAGGAGTTGGCAGATGCTTTAGTCCAGGTGTGGGAGGAGATCCCTCAGGAGACCGTCCGCCACCTCATCAGGAGCATGCACAGGCGTTGTAGGGAGGTCATACAGGCACGTGGAGGCCACACACACTACTGAGCCTCATTTTGACTTGTTTTAAGGACATTACATCAAAGTTGGATCAGCCTGTAGTGTGTTTTTCCACTTTAATTTTGAGTGTGACTCCAAATCCAGACCTCCATGGGTTAAAAAAATTGATTTCCATTTTTAAATTTTTGTGTGATTTTGTTGTCAGCACATTCAACTATGTAAAGAACAAAGTATTTCAGAAAAAATATTTTATTAATTCAGATCTAGGATGTGTTATTTTTGTGTTCCCTTTATTTTTTTGAGCAGTGTATCATTAAACTCTACAGAAACTAATCAATCTCCATGGACATTTTACTGGGAGGGATGAAACTAGTTCTTCTAACTTTCATGTTATATGCATTTATTGATGATGATGTTGGTTGTTAAAAATAATGATAACTAGAGTTGAGCAAATCGAAGTCCACGAAGAGGACTTCTATCCGAATTTCAGGATAAATTTGATTCACCGCGAAGCCAAATTACCTTGTGCTTCATGGTAGTGAATCAATTTAACCTGAAATAGTGTAAAAAAGAAAAAAATATATATATACTTACCTGATCCATTTGTTTGTGACGGGCCGTCCGCCGCAATCTTTATTGAAGATCTCGGCCGAAATCCTGTGCACAGCAACATATTATATCACCACGTGGGCCAGCATGATGATGTCATTGCGGCCCGTGCAACATTTCTGCTTAGACCTTTAAGATAGTGGCGGGCAGCCGGTTGTGAGCAAATGGATCAGGTAAGTATATATTTTTTACAGTGTAATTTATATCAGATGCTGCGATCATGTATGTATGTCAATTACTTTACACATCCATTGATTCGCCGCTGTCAAGTCTAGAACTTACCTCCTCATAGAAACTGATTAAATTAGTTTGACATGACCGATCCCTCATGAAGCCATGCTGATTTGGCATTATTTGCTTAATTTCATTGAGGTGCTCCAAGATAGCATCTCTTAGAAAACCTTCAAACAGTTTACCCACGACGGATGTTAAACTTACTGGCCTATAGTTTCCGGGCGCTGTTTTAGGACCCTTTTTGAATATTGGCACCACATTTGCTATGCGCCAATCCTGTGGAATACTCCCTGTCAGTATAGAGTCCTTAAATATCAGAAATAAGGGTCTCGCTATGGGATTACTTAATTCTCTTAGGATATGGGGGTGTATGCCATCTGCTCCTGGTGATTTGTCTATTTTAATCTTTTTAAGACGCCGCTGTACTTCTTCCTGGGTCAGACAGGGCACTTTAAATGAAGAATTTACTTTTACATTCTGTATGTCATCTGACAGTTTATTTTCTTCAATGAATACAGTGGAGAAAAAAAATATTCAATTGCTTTGCTTTTCCTCATCACTTTCTGCAACTCCCCCCTCATCACTCTGTAAAGAACCGGCACCTACAGATTTATACTTTTTACCAATTATATAAATGAAGAACAATTAATCTCTCGGTCTCTAATTTGGACGCTTTTATTAGTTTTTTTACATATTCAAATTTTTTCCTTATAGTTTTTCAGTGCTTCCTAACTACCCTCCTGTTTTAGTTATTTAGATGCTTTCTTTTTGTCATTTATTGCTTTCTTTACAGTTCTATTTATCCACATTGGTTTCTTCTTGGCATCATTCAGCACTCTCTACTGTGGTATAAAATCTTCAATATTAATTTCATGACATCAACATGGATATAGTCTTCAACAATGTGACTGACGCGTTTCTCTCAAAAAGATCTTATTCATAGCTAGAATAAGTTGGTAAAGGCTTACAATCTGAAATTGAAAGGGGTAGGAGGCAATTTCTTAGGGTTAAAGGGGTTGTCCAGGTTCAGAGCTGAACCCGGACATATCCCTATTTTCACCCAGGCATCCCCTCTAAAATGAGGATCGGAGCAGTTCATGCTCAGATGCTATCCTTTGCCCTGCGCTAAATTGCGCAAGGCAAAGGCATTTTTTGGAGATCCGGTGACGTACCAGGGCTCTCCATGGGGCTGACAGGACACTGATGGGCGGGATTTAGCTCTGCCCTAGCCAGTAAAACGGCTAGGGCAGAGCTAAAGCCCGCACCTCAGAGCCGGTGACGTCACCGAACACACTGCCGGGCAGAAGTTACCGCCCAGCAGTGTGTTATTGAAAACAAAAAATCCTGTGCCCTGCGTATTTTAGCGCAAGGCACGGGAGCGCATCAGAGCATAAGATGCTCCGATGCTAGCCTCAGGGGGGCCTCCGGACCGCCTAACACAGGATCGCGTTCCGGAAGCGGTCGATTCATTCCTCCTGGATGCATCCGTGCGTCATCTCGCGAGACGCGAGATTTCGGTCAGAGCCGGCCCGCGCATGCGCATTGCGGACCCACAAAAGTTCAAGGAGTATTTTGTCACCAGCGTGCCAGCCAATGATCATCGCTGGCAGGCTGGCGATTTTCAAAAAAAACAATCACAAGCCAGTTAACACATTATATTTATAAATATAATGTGTTAAATGGCTTCTGTGCTCCTTTGCTGGTCTTTTTCGTTGGTTGGTCCCAGCAGAGGAGCACAGATCACTGTAAGTACACATGCACCACACACTTAGCCCCAGATCACCTTGATCACCCCTTGATCGCCCCCTGTCAATCACTAGTGAAAGGGAAAAAAGTGATCAGTGTAAACTGTCACTTTTTTTTTTCACCAGTATTGACGGTTAGGTTTTAGGATAGTTTAGGCCCCTTTGTTAGGTAGTTAATGTTGGTTAGGCCCAGCCCACCGCACCGTAGTCACTGAATCACTGATTAGCGTATCGCTAATCAGCTTTGGTACTTTTATAGTATCTGTAAGTGATCAGAACTGATCACAGTCAGATCTATAATAGTATTAGTGTCACCTTAGCTCGCCCTCCACCCAAAACGCAGTGTTTGCCCGATCAGGTCTGATCGGTAGCCCACATGTGCGTTCACCCACGCCCGCCCCGCCGCAGTGACAAAAAAATTATAATTTTTTGATCACTGCACAATAACTTTACAAGCGCTGCGGCGATAAAAAAATCAGTTTTGATATTTTTTATCAATCGCAGCGGCTTCCGGTACTTCGCTAGCCTCCCATTTGTAAGACAGGCTTGCTTTTTTTTTTGGGTAGTCTCAGGAAATACCCCTTAAATTTAGTTGACCAAATGGCAAATAAGGGGTATTCTTCTGAAGAGGCCTACAGGCTTCTGACCCAGTCGGATGAGGAATGGGAACCCTCATCTGACGAATCCAGCGGGTCAGAATATGAACTTGTAGAAAGCAGTGGCAGTCTGACCCAAAGTTCGGACGAGGAGGTTGAGGTCCCTGATACCACCAGGCGTACCCGTCCCCATGTTGCTAGACCACAGGTTGCGCAGGATCCGCTTCAAGGGCAGCAGAGTGGGGCTGGCGCTGTCGGATTACGTGGTGAGGCATACACCAGCAGCGCAGCCCATCCTGGACCTAGTACCAGCACTGCCGTACAACATGATGAAGTGGCGAGCACCAGAAGGGCAGTTGAAGCTGGTACGGTGGCATGTGCAGTAGTTCCCCCGTCGCAGCCACCGCACAGACAGGCCCGTAGAGCCCCTAGAGTCCCTGAGGTGCTGGCAAACCCTGATTGGCAGCCCCCAACTTCAGCCGCACCAGTAGTTCCCCCTTTCACCGCCCAGTCTGGAGTTCGGGTTGAGACAGCTCAGATCGGATCCGCACTGGGGTTTTTTGAGCTGTTCTTGACTGCGGAGCTCTTGGACTTAGTCGTGACAGAAACCAATCGGTATGCCACTCAATTTATAGCCGCCAACCCGGGAAGCTTTTATGCCCAGTCTTTCCAGTGGAAACCCGTCCAAGTTTCTGAGAGTAAAACTTTTCTGGGCCTTCTCCTAAACATGGGCCTAACAAAAAAAACATGAATTGCGGTCATATTGGTCCACAAACCCAATTCATCACATGCCCATGTTCTCTGCTGCCATGTCCAGGACACGATTTGAGACCATCCTGTGTTTCCTGCACTTTAGTGACAACAGCACCTCTCGACCCAGAGGCCACCCAGCTTTTGACCGGCTCCACAAAATTCGGCCCCTCATAGACCACTTTAACACCAAATTTGCAGATTTGTATACCCCTGAGCAAAACATCTGCATAGACGAGTCCCTTATAGATTTTACCGGGCGACCTGGCTTCAAACAATACATCCCAAGCAAGCGCGCCCGGTATGGGGTCAAATTGTATAAGCTCTGTGAAAGGGCCACAGGCTATGCGCACAAATTTCGTGTCTATGAGGGTAAAGATCAGACCCTGGAGCCGGTCGGTTGCCCTGACTACCTGGGGAGCAGTGGGAAGACAGTCTGGGACTTGGTGTCACCCTTATTTGGCAAGGGGTACCATCTTTATGTGGACAATTTCTACACAAGTGTGCCCCTCTTCAGGCATTTGTTCCTAGAACAGATTGGCTGCTGTGGCACCGTGCGACCTTGTCTCCGGGGATTCCCCCAACGGCTCGTTACCACCCGTCTTGCAAGGGGGGAGAGGGCTGCCTTGTGTAATGAAGAACTGCTCGCGGTGAAATGGAGAGACAAGCGTGACGTTTACATGCTCTCCTCCATTCACGCAGATACGACAATACAAATTGAAAGAGCAACCAGTGTCATTGAAAAGCCCCTCTCGGTCCATGACTATAATTTGCTCATGGGAGGGGTGGACTTCAGTGACCAGATGTTGGCTCCTTATTTAGTGTCCCGCTGCACCAGGCGCTGGTATAAGAAGGTGTCTGTATATTTAATTCAATTGGCACTGTATAATAGTTTTGTTCTCTACAGTAAGGCTGGGAGAACAGGATCCTTCCTCAAATTTCAGGAAGAGATCATCGAGAACCTCCAGTATCCAGGAGGTTCCGTCCACCAGTGTAGTGAGCCGTCTACACGAGCGACATTTCCCTAATGTCGTTGCTGGTACATCAACCCAAGCGTCACCCCGAAAAAGATGTCGTGTCTGTAGCAGGAGTGGAATAAGGCATGACACCCGCTATTTCTGTCCTGACTGCCCTGACCATCCTGCCCTATGCTTAGGGGAGTGTTTCCGGAAGTACCACTCACAGGTACACTATTAGCATAGGGATTGCATTTCACAGGACAGGCACACAGGGCTCTTAGGGCCCTTTCACACAGAGCTGCTGCAAACTTCTCCTTTCACCTGGGACAAAGTGCATAATGTACTTCGCCACATCTCTGGGCGATTTGCGCTTTGCACATTGTCCCATGGGGTAGGAGAGGTTTGTCCTAGATAAAGGTAAAAAAAAATAAAAAAAATCACCGGTAAGCAAAAAAGTTAATGTTCTGTTCCAAAAGTTCAATAAAGTTAATGTTCTGTTCAAATGTTATTATAAAGTTTATGTTAATAAATCTATTGCGTTGCGGCCTGTTTTTTTTTTTTTTTACCTTATAGGTGGACCAACCGATGAACCAGCTGCAGCACTGATTTTGCGCTGCTGTCAGATTGCACAAAAGTCTGTGTATGCGGCGCTGCAAGACGAGATTTCTCCTCTGCAGTAAAAAAGATACGTTTGCCGAGGCTTATGAGCTGAGGGGCGGTGGTGTTCATATGCTTTGGCAAATACTTAGTATATAAAAAAAAAAAAAAAAAACGGCAATGATTTTTTCATCCTCATCAATTGATGTGAATGGAGAAATCGGGTTTGCCAGGGCATACGAGCTAAGTGGGTATGGATGTTGGGCGGAGCTCCTATGTCCTGGCAGACGCCTTTCCCCTCCTTTTTTTTTTTTTGGCAGAGATTTTTTCATCCACATTGATTGATGAGAATGAAGAAATCTGTGCCGTTCATTTTTTCTTTCAGCCCAGAGGCTGAACGGAAAAAAAAAATCTCATTACCCGTATGCTCAATATAAGGAGAATATCAGAAACTCCTAATGCTGGCCATACATGTAATGAATGTGGAGACCTTCAAATGCCAGGGCAGTACAAACACCCCACAAATGACCCCATTTTGGAAAGAAGACACTCTAAGGTATTCGCTGATGGGCATAGTGAGTTCATAGAAGTTTTTATTTTTTGTCACGTTAGCGGAAAATTATGTTTTTTTTTTTGTTTTGTTTTTCTTACAAAGTCGTATATTCCACTAACTTGTGACAAAAAATAAAAACTTCCATGAACTCACTATGCCTATCACGAAATACCTTGGGGTGTCTTCTTTTCAAAATGGGCTCACATGTGGGGTATTTATACTGCCCTGGCATTTTAGGGGCCCTAAAGCGGGAGAAGAAGTCTGGAATCCAAATGTCTAAAAATGCCCTCCTAAAAGGAATTTGTGCCCCTTTGCGCACCTAGGCTGCAAAGAAGTGTCACACATGTGGTATCGCTGTACTCAGGAGAAGTTGGGCAACGTGTTTTGTGGTTTTTACATATACCCATGCTGGATGAGAGAAATATCTCTCTAAAATGACAACTTTGTATAAAAAAATGGGAAAAGTTGACTTTTAGAGATATTTCTCTCACCCAGCATGGGTATATGTAAAAATACACCCCAAAACACATTGCCCTACTTCTTCTGAGTACGGCGATACCACATGTGTGACACCTTTTTGCAGCCTAGGTGGGCAAAGGGGCTCAAATTCTAAAGAGCACCTATAGGATTTCACAGGGCATTTTTTAAACATTTGGATTTCAAACTACTTCTCAGGCATTAGGGCCCCTAAAATGCCAGGGCAGTATAACTACCCCACAAGTGACCCCATTTTGGAAAGAAGTCACCCCAAGGTATTTCGTGATGGGCATAGTGAGTTCATGGAATTTTTTATTTTTTGTCACAAGTTAGTGGAATATGAGACTTTGTAAGGAAAAAAAAAAACAATCATCATTTTCCACTAACTTGTGACAAAAAATAAAAACTTTTATGAACTTAATATGCCCATCAGAGAATTCCTTAGGGTGTCTTCTTTCCAAAATGGGGTCATTTGTGGGGTATTTATACTGCCCTGGCATTTTAGGGGCCTTAATGCGTGAGAAGTAGTTTGAACTCAAAATGTGTAAAAAATGGCCTGTGAAATCCTAAAGGTGCTCTTTAGAATTTATGCCCCTTTGACCACTTAGGCTGCAAAAAAGTGTCACACATGTGGTATCGCCGTAATCAGGAGAAGTAGGTTGGGGTGTCTTTTTACATATACCCATGCTGGGTAAGAGAAATATCTCTCTAAAATGACAACTTTGTATAAAACAAATGGGAAACGTTGACATTTAGAGAGATATTTCTCTCACCCAGCATGGGTATATGCAAAAATACACCCCAAAACACATTGCCTTACTTCTTCTGAGTACGGCGATACCACATATGTGACACTTTTTTGCAGCCTAGGTGGGCAAAGGGGCTCAAATTCTAAAGAGCACCTTTAGGATTTCACAGGGCAGTTTTTTACACATTTGGATTTCAAACTACTTCTCAGGCATTAGGGCCCCTAAAATGCCAAGGCAGTATAACTACCCCACAAGTGACCCCATTTTGGAAAGAAGACACCCCAAGGTATATCGTTCTTGGCTAATTCTAGCAATCATATAGGAAAGTTTACTATAGAGACAGCTAAGTTTAATTCGCTATGCGATTATATTACTTTGCTTTTTTTTTATAAATAGAATAATTATAATAATTATCAGGTATTATAATTATTCTATTTTTTTTTTTTAAAAGCAGTCATATAATCGCATAGCGAATTAAACTTAGCTGTCTCTATAGTAAACTTTCCTATATGATTGCTAGAATTAGCGAAGTTGATGAATATGTAGCTAAAACGAAGATGCAGAATACTTCGTTATCTTAGTTTTGTGGAATATGGCGAATACATTCGTCATATTCGCTAATTCTACCAAGCCAACCATAGTAAACCAGGTCCAAGTTGAAATCGCAATTCGATTAATTCAAGTTATAATAATCGAATTTCGATTTTAACTTAGCACTGCTATATTCCATATTAGGCTAGAATTAAATATAGCAGTGCTAAGTTAAAATCGAAATTCGATTATTATAACTTGAAATAATCGAATTGCGATTTTTCACGTGATTCTCAAATACGACAGTACATTCTAGTATATGGAGACGTTCCCATGGTGATGGGGACGCTCCATGAGCACGGAAGTCGGCAGAAGCAGCAACGGGCACTGACTGGAGCAGCCAGGAAGCCAGGAATCTAAAGGACAGGTAAGAACAACTTTAGGGAAGTGGGAAAGAAAAAAATATAACAATAAAAAAAAAAAAATTTAAGTTATAATAATCGAATTTCGATTTTAACTTAGCACTGCTATATTCCATATTAAGCTAGAATTAACGAATATGGAATATAGCAGTGCTAAGTTAAAATCGAAATTCGATTATTATAACTTGAATTAATCACATTGCTATTTCAATAGCAGAGTAGTCTTTAAGTTAAAATCACAATACGCGATTATTTAAATCGCATATTAATCGCGATAAGAATAATGGCGAATATTCGATTTCGACGAATATAAAACGAATATTCTATCGAATATTCGCGAATTTCGTCGAAATCGAATATGGCACCTGCCGCTCATCACTAGTGATTATTTACTTAATGCACTACAGATATGATTGTTCTTTCATAGGAGGATGACTATTAATGACTGTGTCCTTGCCAACATAGACCTTGCTTTCAGCCTTGAACTGCAACAGCAAAATCCTTCCATGCCTTTTTTTGCTTTTTTGTGATTTTCAAAGTACTATCAGTTTTATTCTTGCATTTATGTGTTTGTAAATCTAAGAGAAACAGATGCATATAGAATATAGTCGCTATCATGTATGCTGATGAAAATACCTGATATATTCACTGTACGTTCATTTATTTTCTTTTTTTGCTGCAGTCTGATGAAGGCACGGATGTGCCGAAACGTCACCATTCACTTTGCCGTAGGAACTATCACGGTTTGCTAAATAAACAGAAATTGCACTTTACACTAACTTGGCTGGAGTCTTTGAATTTATTACTGATAGGAGTGGGAACCCTACTCCAGCAGAAAATCCACTGTGTGCTACAAGGGCTCTGCTTGAAATTATCGTTTTTATTTTTTGTCACAAGTTAGTGGAATATGAGACTTTGTAAGAAAAAAAAAATCATCATTTTACACTAACTTGTGACAAAAAATAAAAACGTCTATGAACTCACTATGCCCATCAGCGAATACCTTAGGATGTCTACTTTCCGAAATGGGGTCATTTGTGGGGTGTTTCTACTGTCTGGGCATTGTAGAACCTCAGGAAACATGACAGATGTTCAGAAAGTCAGAGCTGCTTCAAAATGCGGAAATTCACATTTTTGTACCATAGTTTGTAAACGCTATAACTTTTGCGCAAATCAATAAATATAGACTTATTGCATTTTTTTAATCAAAGACATGTAGAACAATACATTTAGAGAAAAATTTATATATAAATGTAGTTTTATTTGAAAGATTTTACAACTGAAAGTGAAAAATGTCATATTTTTGCAAAAAAAATCGGTAAATTTCGATTAATAACAAAAAAAGTAAAAATGTCAGCAGCAATGAAATACTACCAAATGAAAGCTCTATTATTGAGAAGAATAGGAGGTAAAATTCATTTGGGTGGTAAGTTGTATGACCGAGCAATAAACCGTGAAAGTAGTGTAGTGCAGAATTGTAAAAAGTGGTCTGGTCATTAAGGGGGTTTAAGCTAAGGGGGCTGAGGTGGTTAAAGCTGTTCACATGGAGGTACAATATAGTGGCAGCTGTATTACTTTTGCAGTATACGGAGTGGACAGGCTGTAGACAGCCTAATAATGATATTAATAATGATAATAATACTTCTAAATAATACGCAATATTTTTGCTAAATATTTTTAATTTTATAATGTTTTTCCTTCCATAAACACAGTGTTAAACCATGCATGCTTCATTTAGTGGAGAAGATTTTTATATGGCAGCAAAGAATACACCAAAGAAGAAATCATCTCGTCCAGACACGTCTTCCAGTCACCGCTGCCATCTTGAATGAGGATCCGGCGTAAAATCTTGTGCATGGTCTTGTGCTTCGAAGGACGCTTCGCCATGGATATTTAATCAAAATGGCGGCAGGCTCTTCGCGATCAAATAGATGAGGAAAGTATGATTTTATTTTATTTTTCTATTTTAATTATAGACTTTCATATTATGTCAGATGCCGCAATCAGCGATGAAAGCAGCATCTGAGGGGTACAATGACAGGGAGCAGCGCAATCGCCATTCCTTGTCATTGTAACCACTACTTACTGCAGGACACATCAGCAGAGCTGTCCTTTTGCATATCTCCTTTTCAAACTCCACCATCCTTGTGAAAGTATATCTGGTGAGAGATCTACCTTTGTTTCAGGTTATGCAGAGCTGTCCATTTAGTTGTAACTGTAACTCAGGTAGTTGTTACTACTGTTAGATAGACATGTAATCTTATGTATAGGCAGCCATTTTACCATGTGCTTTAGTGTTAATGCAAATGTTATAGTACATGCGATCTATACTTTATACTTATACTTGCAATTTGTATTCTTGCAGTTTTACCAAACAATCCTGTTTTGCCAATCAATCAAACAAACCTGTTGACCAATAAACAAGTTAGACTGCAAAGAACAGTCCTCTTATTTGGAAGACAGGAATGGTTTATGCCAGACTGCACACTGTGTGAACGTGTATGAAGACAGAACAGTAAAACAGAGGCTAGTCACCAGCGATAGAGGATCAGACTAAGCTGACTATTTGGAGCCGCTATCACACACGCGGTCCTGCGTAGTACAGCATAATCCAGACCACACTGAGATCCATTTCTACATAGACTAAGTCCACACAGAGACATTAAGCAGCCAGCAAAAGGCACACAATGTCCACTAGACAGGCATCATGGATGATCTAGTCTGATGCATCAGGCATTGGTGGGTGCAAATCCTGGCTGATCAACGCCTGATTCATCTTGACAAAGGTCAGTCTCCACATTTTGGGTTGACAGGCGAGTTCTGCTTGGGGTAACTATGGCCCCGCCACACTAAATAACCACTCTGATGACACACTACTGGCCAGACAGGAGAGCTTTTCCAGGGCAAAATCTGCCAGTTGGGGACATAAATCCAGTTTGGCTGCCCAGTAGTCCTGCTCGAGGTCTAGCTGCTGCTGAGAAGTTTCTTAACTAGGCTGGTTAAGAAAGCTTCTCATTAGAGATGAGCAAATTTTTCAAAAACTCATTTCGGGCGGGTCACCAAATGTTTTGAAAAAATTTGCTTTGATCCGAATTTATTTGCGGCGAACACTGTGCCTTGCAGTTACATGCATATGGTGTCTGCTATGGTAGTGAAATAATACTTTAAGTCAGTATGACATGCAGATGACAGGCGTCGCTCTTAGAATCACTGCACACTTTTATTTGGGCAGTCACGGGTCAAAACTGACCAAATAACTAAACTATGAATTCAGCCTTATAGGTCGATGTTATCGCCAAGAAGAAACGCACTCCTTTTACACCGTCGTCAGCTGATTCCACATAGATGTCTACAGAGCCTATTCTATTAAACGCTTATACAAGTGGAGCCCCCCTGACAGAGTGGAGAAGTTTGACAAAGACTCGATAACAGAGTCGAAACGCATCATTTACTTGGTTCCTTCATGTGGCAATAAAAAGAAAGAAGCATTGCATCTATTTCAGCGAGTGCCGGTCTTTTCCTTTGTGTATTTGCGGGACGCCGACCCTGACACGTGCACCGCGCATGAATAGTGGAGTGCTAGCTGTTTCTCTTCGTAGAGTGGAGAGGGTGTCAGCAGTAAGTTTGTGTTGATGTCACTGATTATTTTGCCCTTCCTCTGATCCGTCAGAATAACCCCCAAAAAACTGATCCTGTCTGTTGAGCATCACTCGGTAAACATTTGGTTAGTAATCCATCAGTATTGCTAATGCCAAAAAAAACAGGAGTGGATCCAAAACAGAGATGACCGAGTCGACCATTCAAAAACCACTGCGTTGCTGGTCAAGCCACAACTGCTGCGACCTGTGCATAAACATTTAGGCCTCTGCCACTACCCTGTGCAGGGCCTCTAGCACTTCTCTATCTGACATACTGTTAGATCAAATTAATAAATAAAAAGGAAATTAAAACACCCCACAAAAGTCTGTAATTTTCTCACTTCACCACACGACTAATCAGCCTTTTTTTCCCCACTAATACACACTAAAAAGGGCTGTAATTTTCTCACTTCACCACACAAAGGCAAATGTTTTCTTTTTGACACTAATACAGTTGCAAGAAAAAGTATGTGAACCCTTTGGAGTGATATGTATTTCTGCACAAATTGGTCATAAAATATGATCTGATCTTCATCTAAGTCACAACAATAGACAATCACAGTCTGCTTAAACTAATAACACACAAATAATTAAATGTTACCATGTTTTTATTGAACACACCATGTAAACATTCACAGTGCAGGTGGAAAAAGTATGTGAACAGCTGGATTTAATAACTGGTTGAACCTCCTTTGGCAGCAATAACTTCAACCAAACGTTTCCTGTAGTTGCAGATCAGACGTGCACAACGGTCAGGAGTAATTCTTGACCATTCCTCTGTTTCAGTTCAGCAATATTCTTGGGATGTCTGGTGTGAATCGCTTTCTTGAGGTCATGCCACAGTGTCTCAATCGGGTTGAGGTCAGGATTCTGACTGGGCCACTCCAGAAGGCATATTTTCTTCTGTTTAAGCCATTCTGTTGTTGATTTACTTCTATGCTTTGGGTCGTTGTCCTGTTGCAACACCCATCTTCTGTTGAGCTTCAGCTGGTGGACAGATAGCCTTAAGTTCTCCTGCAAAATGTCTTGATAAACTTGGGAATTCATTTTTCCTTCGATGATAGAAATCCGTCCAGGCCCTGACGTAGCAAATCAGCCCCAAACTATGATGCCCCCACCACCATACTTCACAGTTGGGATGCGGTTTTGATGTTGGTGTGCTGTGCCTTTTCTCCACACGTAGTGTTGTGTGTTTCTTCCAAACAACTCAACTTTGGTTTCATCTGTCCACAGAATATTTTGCCAGTACTGCTGTGGAACATCCAGGTGCTCTTTTGCAAACTGTAAACGTGCAGATATTTTTTTCTTTTTGACAGCAGTGGCTTCCTCTGTGGTATCCTCCCATGAAATCCATTCTTGTTTAGTGTTTTACGTATCGTAGATTTGCTAACAGGGATGTTAGTATATGCTAAAGACTTTTGTAAGTCTTTAGCTGACACTCTAGGATTCTTCTTCACCTCATTGAGCAGTCTGCGCTGTGCTCTTGCAGTCATCTTTACAGGACGGACACTCCTAGGGAGAGTAGCAGCAGTAAATACACACTTAGAACAATTAAATTAGTAGACGTTCCTATAATACTTGGAAAATCACAGCCTGATGAACGTTTAAAAATAAAAAACAAAACCTTTATTAAAGTCTGTTTAAAAAGAGGGTGGGGAAAGACCCATATGTCACAGTCTGTGACCATCAGGCAACTAGTCTTCCAAATATATACAGAGAGGGGGAACAAATAACACCTCTGCACATTAGAAAGACTAGGCTAGGACCCGACTTGCTAGCTGGGAATTGCTATAAATATGCAAGCCGGGGTAGGGACACTGAAGTCAGTGTGAATGGATACAGAGTGTGTGTATAACCGGTGATCCTGTAAAATGTATATACACGGATGAGGTTGTGCCAGCTGGTACATATATCCTGTAATGCTCAATACACTTGATCACACTGCCTCTGTCAGATAGAAGTCTCAATGTACTTTGAACCACTGGGTATGGTGCAGAGTTCAGATCAATATATATGTATGGCCGGGGGTCAATACCTAGGTCACAACCATATATCCGCAGCCAATATTGTCTATGTACAGTCACTCAGAGCCAGTATATTTTAGCTCCATTCACACAACTGTAGCCAGTATATTTTGGCTCATCCATTCATCACATGCATACTCCAAGGCTGACTAAAAGATTGTTTGCATCTAGTGCAGTCCTGCCTACAGAGCTGTGTCCTAGTACTTTGCAGCAGCTCTACGCGTTTCCACGTGACCTGTAGTTGTCACGCATCTTCAGGAGCTTATATTTAATGCTTGTGTCAAGACAGTACAAGCCGCACTGTGGTGTGCTATGGCTATTGGCGCTGTAATGGCCGCGCGCGGCCGATAGAACGCCGAGTTCATATGGCAGAGGCCCCGCCCATCAGGAGGGGTGTGCCGGTAACATCTCCAATCAGAAATACCAAAAAGGGGAAAGCAGTCGGCACTCCTCTGGCAGAGTCGTGGTGCACGCGTCCAGGGTATGAAAAGCCCACTTACAATATGGAACAGAAGACCGGCACTTCACAGGTGGAATCTTCAAAGATGAAGATTCCACCTGTGAAGTGCCGGTCTTCTGTTCCATAATCCAATCAGAAATAGGGGCGGGCTCAATGGCTCCGCCCTCTGACCGGCCGATGCCGAAAATGATTCCTACACCTCCTGACACTGATCTGAACTCTGCACCATACCCAGTGGTTCCAAGTCCATTGAGACTTCTATCTGACAGAGGCAGTGTGATCAAGTGTATTGAGCATTACAGGATTTATGTACCAGCTGGCACAACCTCATCCGTGTATATACATTTTACACGATCACCGGTTATACACACACTCTGTATCCATTCACACTGACTTCAGTGTCCCTACCCCGGCTTGCATATTTATAGCAATTCCCAGCTGGCAAGTCGGGTCCTAGCCTAGTCTTTCTAATGTGCAGAGGTGTTATTTGTTCCCCCTCTCTGTATATATTTGGAAGACTAGTTGCCTGATGGTCACAGACTGTGACATATGGGTCTTCCCCCACCCTCTTTTTAAACAGACTTTAATAAAGGTTTTGTTTTTTATTTTTAAACCTTCTTCAGTGTAGCAGCAGTGCTGAACTTTTTCCATTTATAAATAATTTGTCTTACCGTGGACTGATGAACAGCAATGCTTTTGGAGCTACTTTTATAACCCATTCCAGCTTTATGCAACCTAATTGTAGGTCTTCTGAGAGCTCTTTTGTGCGAGGCATCATTCACATCAGGCAATGCTTCTCGTGAAAAGCAAATCCAGAACTGGTGTGTGTTTTTTATAGGGCAGGGCAACTGTAACCAACACCTCCAATCTCATCTCATTGATTGGACTCCAGTTGGCTGACACCTCACTCCAATTAGCTCTTGGAGATGTCATTAGTCTAGGGGTTCACATACTTTTTCCACCTGCACTGTGAATGTTTACATTGGTGTTTTCAATAAAAACATGGCAACATTTAATTCTTTGTGTGTTATTAGTTTAAGCAGACTGTGATTGTCTATTGTTGTGACTTAGATTAAGATCAGATCACATTTTATGACCAATTTGTGCAGAAATCCATATCATTCCAAAGGGTTCACATACTTTTTCTTGCAACTGTACATGCAAAAAAGGGCTTCAGAACATATAACTGCACCGCTGAACAGAAAATATATTTTTCTTTTTTCCACTTACACACTCCACAAAAGGGCTTTAGAACATATACAGTAACTGCAACACTGCACGGCAAATAGGCCCTTATTTTTTTCTACTTATACACAACACAAAAGGCTTTAGAACATATAACTGCATAACTGAATGACAAATATATTTTTCTTTTGCACTAATACACGACAAAAAGGGCTTTACAGGGAGTGCAGAATTATTAGGCAAGTTGTATTTTTGAGGATTAATTTTATTATTGAACAACAACCATGTTCTCAATGAACCCAAAAAAACTCATTAATATCAAAGCTGAATATTTTTGGAAGTAGTTTTTAGTTTGTTTTTAGTTTTAGCTATTTTAGGGGGATATCTGTGTGTGCAGGTGACTATTACTGTGCATAATTATTAGGCAACTTAACAAAAAACAAATATATACCCATTTCAATTATTTATTTTTACCAGTGAAACCAATATAACATCTCAACATTCACAAATATACATTTCTGACATTCAAAAACAAAACAAAAACAAATCAGTGACCAATATAGCCACCTTTCTTTGCAAGGACACTCAAAAGCCTGCCATCCATGGATTCTGTCAGTGTTTTGATCTGTTCACCATCAACATTGCGTGCAGCAGCAACCACAGCCTCCCAGACACTGTTCAGAGAGGTGTACTGTTTTCCCTCCTTGTAAATCTCACATTTGATGATGGACCACAGGTTCTCAATGGGGTTCAGATCAGGTGAACAAGGAGGCCATGTCATTAGATTTTCTTTTATACCCTTTCTTGCCAGCCACGCTGTGGAGTACTTGGACGCGTGTGATGGAGCATTGTCCTGCATGAAAATCATGTTTTTCTTGAAGGATGCAGACTTCTTCCTGTACCACTGCTTGAAGAAGGTGTCATCTAGAAACTGGCAGTAGGACTGGGAGTTGAGCTTGACTCCATCCTCAACCCAAAAAGGCCCCACAAGCTCATCTTTGATGATACCAGCCCAAACCAGTACTCCACCTCCACCTTGCTGGCGTCTGAGTCGGACTGGAGCTCTCTGCCCTTTACCAATCCAGCCACGAGCCCATCCATCTGGCCCATCAATACTCACTCTCATTTCATCAGTCCATAAAACCTTTTAAAAATCAGTCTTGAGATATTTCTTGGCCCAGTCTTGACGTTTCAGCTTGTGTGTCTTGTTCAGTGGTGGTCGTCTTTCAGCCTTTCTTACCTTGGCCATGTCTCTGAGTATTGCACACCTTGTGCTTTTGGGCACTCCAGTGATGTTGCAGCTCTGAAATATGGCCAAACTGGTGGCAAGTGGCATCTTGGCAGCTGCACGCTTGACTTTTCTCAGTTCATGGGCAGTTATTTTGCGCCTTGGTTTTTCCACACGCTTCTTGCGACCCTGTTGACTATTTTGAATGAAACGCTTGATTGTTCGATGATCACGCTTCAGAAGCTTTGCAATTTTAAGAGTGCTGCATCCCTCTGCAAGATATCACATTATTTTTGACTTTTCTGAGCCTGTCAAGTCCTTCTTTTGACCCATTTTGCCAAAGGAAAGGAAGTTGCCTAATAATTATGCACACCTGATATAGGGTGTTGATGTCATTAGACCACACCCCTTCTCATTACAGAGATGCACTTCACCTAATATGCTTAATTGGTAGTAGGCTTTCGAGCCTATACAGCTTGGAGTAAGACAACATGCATAAAGAGGATGATGTGGTCAAAATACTCATTTGCCTAATAATTCTGTACAGGGTGTAGAACATATAACTGCACCACTGAACGGCAAATAAGCACTTATTTTTTTCCACTCATACAAGACACAAAAGGCTTTAGAATATACACTCACCTAAAGAATTATTAGGAACACCTGTTCTATTTCTCATTAATGCGATTATCTAGTCAACCAATCACATGGCAGTTGCTTCAATGCATGTAGGGTTGTGTTCCTGGTCAAGACAATCTCCTGAACTCCAAACTGAATGTCAGAATGGCAAAGAAAGGTGATTTAAGCAATTTTGAGTGTGGCATGGTTGTTGGTGCCAGACGGGCTGGTCTGAGTATTTCACAATCTGCTCAGTTACTGGGATTTTCACGCACAACCATTTCTAGGGTTTACAAAGAATGGTGTGAAAAGGGAAAAACATCCAGTATGCGGCAGTCCTGTGGGCGAAAATGCCTTGTTGATGCTAGAGGTCAGAGGAGAATGGGCTGACTGATTCAAGCTGATAGACGAGCAACGTTGACTGAAATAACCACTCGTTACAACCGAGGTATGCAGCAAAGCATTTGTGAAGCCACAACACGCACAACTTTGAGGCGGATGGGCTACAACAGCAGAAGACCCCACCGGGTACCACTCATCTCCACTACAAATAGGAAAAAGAGGCTACAATTTGCACGAGGTCACCAAAATTGGACTGTTGAAGACTGGAAAAATCTTACCTGGTCTGATGAGTCTCGATTTCTGTTGAGACATTCAAATGGTAGAGTCCGAATTTGGCGTAAACAGAATGAGAACATGATGTATCCATCATGCCTTGTTACCACTGTGCAGGCTGGTGGTGGTGGTGTAATGGTGTGGGGGATGTTTTCTGGGCACACTTTAGGCCCCTTAGTGCCAATTGGCCATCGTTTAAATGCCACGGGCTACCTGAGCATTGTTTCTGACCATGTCCATCCCTTCATGACCACCATGTACCCATCCTCTGATGGCTACTTCCAGCAGGATAATGCACCATGTCACAAAGCTCGAATCATTTCAAATTGGTTTCTTGAACATGACAATGAGTTCACTGTACTAAAATGGCCCCCACAGTCACCAGATCTCAACCCAATAGAGCATCTTTGGGATGTGGTGGAACGGGAGCTTCGTGCCCTGGATGTGCATCCTTCAAATCTCCATCAACTGCAAGATGCTATCCTATCAATATGGGCCAACATTTCCAAAGAATGCTATCAGCACCTTGTTGAATCAATGCCACATAGAATTAAGACAGTTCTGAAGGCAAAAGGTGGTCCAACACTGTATTAGTATGGTGTTCCTAATAATTCTTTAGGTGAGTGTATAACTGCACCGCTGAACGACAAATAGATTTTTCTTTTGCCACTATTACACGACAAAAAGGGCTTTAAAAAATACAACTGCACCGCTGAACGGCAAATAGGCCCTTATTTTTTTCCACTTATATACAGCCTTTAGAACATATAACTATATCACAATAATGGTTTGTTGGAATTACATGGCTGTATAATGGCAATTTGGATCCCCAGTCAGTGCAGAAAGGTGTAATAGGATAGTTCCTATTACCCAGGCTGTAACCTCCCCTACTGAACCCTGTTCAACATAAATGCTGTGGAATGATTCCTCCCTATCCTTTCCCTACACCTTGAATAATCTTTCCCTGAACTTGTCAATCGTTTTTTTAGCACAATTACATTTTTTCTAGCACTGTCCTTAGCACCTGCTAACATCTCTCCCTGCACTAAGTACACTGTAAAATGGCAGAATACAAGATGGCTGAGGCTACCATGTTTTTATTGAAAACACCAATGTAAACATTCACAGTGCAGGTCACATCACAGGGCTGGCTGGCTGCTGATTGGCTGCATGCATGGCATTATGGGTGATCTCGCATTCCTAGAGTTTCTTGCTCCATGTCCTCACACGTGCAGCAGCAATTTTAGGAAAAATGTGATTTGTTACCACGAAGCATGAGAAAAGTTGAATTCGGTGCAAATCGAATTTTTCAATTTTAATTTAGTCATCTCTAGGGTTGAGCGAACCCGAACTGTAAAGTTCGGGTTCATACCGAACTTTAGGATTTTTGGACCCCGGACCCGAACCCGAACATTTACGTAAAAGTTCGGGTTCGGTGTTCGGCGCTTTTTGAAAGGCTGCACAGTAGCCAATCAACAAGCGTCATACTACTTGCCCCAAGAGGCCATCACAGCCTTGCTTACAAATGGCATAGCTGTGATTGGCCAGAGCAGCATGTGACCCAGCCTCTATATAAGCTTGGGTCACGTAGCGCTGCACGTCACTCTGCTGTTACAAGTGTAGGGAGAGGATGCTGCTGGACTTGTGATTTCAGGGAGAGAATAGGAGAGAATCTAACTCAGCGATCTACAGACAAAAATAGTTGTAAAACACCAAAAAGAGTTACTTTCATAAATATCTCGCATGGAGTTATTCGTATTACTCCTAAAAATGCTCAGAAAAGCTTCCACACAAAAAGTTATTATAATCATTATGTTCCTTTATTAGACATCCATCAACGGTATATCATTAAAAACAGCAGTGATCATAGAGAGACGATAGTGTTACAAATAATTGTATAAAAACAGAGAGAGCTCCATATCCAAAAACAGGGACTCGTATCCCCTCCTACAGTTATAACAGTTTCAGTTGAGTGGGGCTCATGTAATCAGGGGCACCCAGGGCATATGTAACAAACCACAATAGCCTGTATGGCAGTGTGAGCCTGCGTGTCACCCCACACAACAGAGACTGCAGGGGGAGAGAAAAAAAGTTAAAGTGCATAAAGTCCAGCAAAATACATTCCTTACTGACCCTGGTCTGGAGCAGCCGCCCGACGATTGTTTCGCTTCACGCTTCCTCTTGGGGCATACTTCACTCTTCCATATTGCCCTCCTATATACTCCTGCAGTTTAGTCTCAGCCAATAGCTACACTTCTACACAGCCGCCCACAACCATGCAAATCAGTCACTCATGGTAACCAGGGGGTAGTGCGTATCTTGCAATCCAATCAGATCACGTTCTTACCAATGTCGCGTCACCCCTCACGTGACCCGTCCAGTGTCATCAGCTGGAAAAAATCCCACATCAGTGCCGTGCGTCAGCATAGGCTGCCTTTGCATACTGCAGCACCGCCCGTCCTGTGACGGACGAGTCACGTGACACGCCGCGCGGCCGGTATAATTATACCCATCAATGCATCATTTATATTCTTTATTCTTTATCTACATATAGGTCTCCAAATGCCGGCCTTTAAGTTCCGAGCGGGGGGACTGGATCTTATTAAAAGAGACAGTCCTCTACCGCTCGTGTGGTTGACATGTGATCCGCATCATGCTCCGCCCCCCCGGAAGCGAACAGATGGTGTCGTACATCCACGCCGCATCTAAACAGCGCGATTCGTCTCCCGGCAACCAGGTCACGAGACGGGTCACATGGCAAGTCACTACAGCACCAGGTTTGCCCATATTACTTCATATGCAGGGCCTAAATATTCCATTCTAATCCATCTGTATTATATATAATCCAGAGAAGTCAATATAAATCACCTATTAAGTGTTAAGACATACTATAATAAAGCGTCAGCCACCATAATTAATGAACACAAATTGATAAAGGACCTCTACATCTCATGATCAAAAAAGTGCAGTGTGCATATCCAATATAGTTCATATTGAGAGAAGCATATGTCTCAGTGTAAAATGCAATAACTATAATAAAATAAAATAATAAAACACTCCTTTTATCTCTGTTTCGGACCCACTCCTGGTTTTGGCTTACAAATGCTGATCAAATACTGACCGTCTAAAAGAGGCTTTACGGATGCTCAAAAAACAGACTTTTTTCTTTTAGTTTTCTGTTCGATCAGAAGAATGGAAACATAAACAGTGATATGAGCATAGGCTTACTGTCACTGCTGCTGCCACCTTCACCATAGAGTCACTATTCTCACTATTACTGCTGCTGCTGCCACCCTCCCCACTCTGTCATGTGGCCACTACTCAAATCTTTGGACACTACACAGTTACATCCACAGCAATAAATTACACCTGACAGTAATAGTGACCTTTAATACTGATGCACAGTAAATCAATAGCTAAGAGAAGGGATTAAAATGTGGACTGCCACAACATGCATTAAAAGAAAAAAAAGATTCTTCACCACTTTAGTGCCACTGCCTCCATGCTTAACAGATGGGATCAGCTATGAATATTGGTGCACTGCACAGTGATGTAGATGGTGATAAATAATACCTGTCTGTGATACTGACGGCACAGTACTTACAGAGTTTACTTTGAATTTGGGTGAACTAGAACGTAATTGCACATGGTGATACACTCTCCCTGCAACCTAACTGCAGTTTAAGTTCCAAGTCTTCGCACTGAGATTGGGCCACCAAGTGGGATGAATATGAATAGGCAGAGTGGCCTTGGTACACCTCATTTATCACATTTCTTGACAAATTAATTTGTAGCAAAACAAATTTCTTGTCGAAGTTCGGTGAATTGACCGAATAAAATTTTTCTAAACTTTGTCACTAATTATATTCCATTATTCGAATTATACTCACTTAATAATAATGCTACCACATGATATTTTACATGACATGAATACATTTGTGGAGCAACATGTACTTTATACATTAGATTAATATTAGCAAAAGGAAAAGATAGATAATTGCAAATGGGAAACTGTAACGAGAAGTTCCATTGTTTGTTAAAAGTGTTGTTATAGATACAGTAGCAGTAGTGGTGGTAGTAATTGAAGTGGAAGTAGAGATGGAAGTATTTTCAGAACGTTTTCCATCGGTGCATTGGTATGTTGTCTCCACATCATTTCCATCAGTGGTTGTCTTCATTATATTTTTTAAGCAGTAGCCAATGGAGGCACAGCCACTGGTTAACGTCACCTCCGTCTGGGGACCTGCAAGAAAGTAGAGTAAATGCATTGTATTTCCATTGTACTGTGGATGTCATACAGATGTAGCAGGGTTAGTACTCAAGCTCTTAACTCAAATTTCTTAACTCATCGTGTTATCTTGAGACAAAAGCCATTGAAAAGCAATTGAAGGTGTTTGCTTAACGAATTTAGTTTAGATAGCAGATCTCATAAAGCATGAGTGTTAACTCTACTACATCCATATGTCACCCATGAGGTTCTACCATCAGGAAACGCTCTGTTAAGGCTTGCCAGTTGATGGGAAATGGAGGGTATCCAGATACTGAAGATAATATATCGAGAAAAATATATATATTATTTAAAAAATAATAGATCTATAATTATATAGATTTAATTATTGCACTAAACTACAGTAGCTGACAGCTATCTCTCCTACTTCCCCATACAGAAACTCGCTGGGTTTGGCTAAGCATGCCCATGTTTTCAACAGGAAGAGACAAAGCTACACAGCTTGGGCAAAATTATCGGGTATGTTGATATCCAACAATTTAGACCCTTCTTTGCCCACTGTGATAGGATATAGATCGGTAGACAGACATACAGAAAAATAGGCAGACAGACATAGAGAAGATGGATGGATGGATGGATAGATGGATCGATAGATAGATAGATAGATAGATAGATAGATAGATAGATAGATAGATAGATATTTTAAAGAGTTCAGTGCAATCATTGCTGTGCACTTGTTTAGAAATTTTAAAGATTCTCTAAGTACTGGTACAGTGCCAAGTGACTGGCGCAAGGCAAATATGGTGCCCATATTCAAAAAAGGATCTAGGTCCTCTACATGTAATTATAGACCAGGGAGGACATGATTAACCTATACAAATATATAAATGGGCTATACATAAAATACAGTAAAAAACTGCCTCCAACTGGAGAAGAAAAAGTTCAGTCTTCAGAAGCGTCAATGTTTCTTTACTGCAAGAACTGTGAATCTGTGGAACAGACTTACTCAGGACGTGGTCACAGCAGAAATAGTGGTGAGTTTTAAAAACGGCTTAGATGAATTCTTAAAAGTAAATGACATTAATGCTTATGAAAATGTGTAGAAATCTGAATCTCACTTACTTCTGGGATTCACGTCTCCACCTATCCCTTTGTTGAACTTGATGGACCTATGTCTTTTTTCAACCGTATTAACTATGTAACTATGCAGATACAATACAGTAATGGAGAGTGGGAGCATCTGATGTGTGATGCTAAGCTCCACCCCCCCGCCTCCGCTACCTGATCTGGATCTTGCAGGCCATGTGGAGAAGCCAGGGAGATGAGGCCGGTGGAGACCTGCTCAGCCAAGCCTAATCCAACCTGGCGCAGCGTCCTTGGAAGCGACACAGTGGGGAGTTGGATCCATCTGGGGGCAGTAAAGGAGTTGTTGAGAGCTGGCTGCTGGCAGTGTTCAGCTTTGTGTTCCTGCTGGGACGGCGCGTATGCCGCTATTGAGAGGAGAAGAGTAGAGGTGATCCAGCTGAAGAGGGTGGTTGGAGGTAAAGGTATTTCCTCTGGTGTATGAGCAAGGGAAAGAGTGCTTTGGACTGTGCCTTTACAACTGATCTTATATGCTGCTACAAGGTTGCAGAGTATGATGGGGAAAGTAGTGCCCCAGATTGGGACAGTTTAAACAGATGTGAGCTTGCTCAGAAATGACTTATTAAAGATGCCGGAACACTTGCAGGAGATGGAAAATATAGCATCGGTAGTGGAGGAAGATGTTGTGTCTCTTAAGCAAACTAAGGTTGACATGGAAAATAAATTAACGGTTTTGAAGGATAGGTCAAGAAGAGCAAATTTGAGATATGTGGGAATACAGGGAGGGATGGAAGGATCTAACTGTGTTGCGTTTATGGAGAAATGGTTGCTAGAGAATTGTAAGTCTGGAGTCCTGTCTAGTTTTTCCCAATAGAGAGAGCCCACAGAGTTCCTGGCTTAAAAAGAATTCCAGGAGGATATCCGTCAAGCTCGCAAATTTTAAGGACCGAATGCCATATTGAGGGATACTAAAGTTTCTGAAAAATTCCTGACAGATGGGTCCAAAATAAGTTTTTCCTGACTACTCAACGGTTAGTAGGGATTAGATGAAAAAATATAACGATTTAAAAAAGAGACTGAGAAAGGCCGATGTGAAATACAGCCTGATGTTTCCAGCTAAGTTACAGGAGGTATTTTAGGATAAAACTTTTTTTTTTTCAATCACCTGAAGAAGCTAATGATTGGGCAGATTTGAAGGGCCTGTAAAAGTTTATTTATATTTTGGTTGTTTAAGATTACTATGGGTTGATTCTTTATTAAGTGCTTAAGGAGGGGAGGATTAGGGGCTTATTCATAGATGAGGTGTTCTCATTTTATTTGGAATTGGGAGCAATCGTGGGTGGGGGTGGGAGGGATGGGGGGCTGGGTGAGGCGGATGGGTGGGTTTGGGAGGTATATGGTTCTGAGTGGGGGGAGAGAGAGGAGAGACAGGGTATTTTTTGTGTGTGAATGTTGAGAGTAATTTTACATAATGTACAAGGATTAAGAGAAATATTAAAAAGGTTCGCTATCTTTGACTGGATGAAAGGATACTTACCAGCCGTCATCTGCAGGAAACACATTTGGATAGGGATTCTGTGAGGTGGTGGATAGAAGGTTGCTATCATTCCATATATACATCTTATTCGAGAGGAGAATCGATTTTAGTACATAATAAAGTTAACTATGTATTTGTGGCATGTAAGGCAGATGACTGCGGCAGGTATCTCTTCCTACAGTGTAGTATAAATGATGTACAGCTGGTGATATCTAATATTTATATTCTGCCCCCATATAAACCGGATGTGCTTTATGATCTGCAGAAATATATGCTTGATAGGGAAGATTGTTTATTGGTTGCAGTAGGAGACTATAATGTGGTGATGGATCCAATTAAAGATAGATTATCTATTAGTAAAATGTCATTTTATAATATTAATTTGGCTAATTTAATAGCAGAGTTTGATTGGGTGGATGTTTGGCGTTTATTAAATCCGGAAGAAAACACATCAAACTTGGTCAAGGATAGATCTGGGAAATAGGAAATTGTTGGAAAAGAATATGATACAATTAAAATATGTCCCTATGGCCCTAGCAGACCATTGTTCTGTTGTTATAGAGATTGATCTCATGGCCAAGAAGGGCCCTTTATTATTTAAGTTTAACCCCCATTGGTTAACTCTGTTAAAAGATTAGGATGAAATTAAGGTCTTTTTTCAGGTTAATAAAGATTCAACTAATAAACAAGTCAGATGGGATACGGCGAATACTTTTTTGGGAGGAGTTTTAATCAATAAAGTGGATTACTGGAAAAAAGCAAAAGGAAAAATTAAGATAGCAGAACAGAAGTTAGAAGAAGCAAAAGTGATTTGCGTGGCTGATCCCTCATTGGAAAAGCTTAAAAAATGAGAGGAGGAACAAGAGAGAGTTAAAGATATATACGGTATATGGTAAACCTGTGGCTTGTATATTGGGGGTACAATACATTTGGGTTTGCGGAAGGTGGTAAAACAAGTACTCTGTAAGCTGCTGTTTCAGGCAAGATTGATTATTTTGAGAAAATGGATGGAAAAAGACCTGTGAAGGAATGGAAGATATCTGTGAATAACATGATAAAAATGGAAAGGATAATATATAATAATAGGGGGATGACGGACTGTTTTGGTCAAATATGGAACCACTGGCTTATTAAAATATAAGTTTAAGGGAAAATGGGATTCATTGTAAAAGTATGTTTTTTTTTATGTTTTTTTTTTCTTTCTCCTGGCTCTCTATGGGGATGAGGTTGGGTAAAAAATAGAGGTATATTGTCATGTTGTTTATCTGTTTTTATGATGTATTTGAAATTGTATAAATAAAACTTATAAAAAAAAAAACTATGTAACTATGTCAGGCACTCAACAAAGCACCATCTTTGTCAAAGTGCCATGTTATCTAAGAGCCTGGCAGTTAAGCATGCCGGTCAGACAGGGCAGGAGATAGGAATACAATGTATACACAAAGTTGCACACAACTCAGGTATGTTGCAGTAATTTTCCATTTTGTTCACTGCTTCTGTTCCCATTGTTGTTGCTGTCTACCTTCAAACTCACCCACAGCTCTTCCACCTTTTGTTCCTTCTATCCACATCAGTCCCTCCCTCCTTCACTCACCCATATGCAGTTCACATACACTTTTTACCCTCATACATCAACCTCACCCATCTTTCTCCATGGTGCAATATAAAAAATAACCTCACAAATAATTCAATCATATACTCTTTCTATTCTCCTGCTATTAGCTGCAGGCAACATTTCTCCAAACACAGATACCCCCTCTTTTTTTTTTAACTGCAGATTTTCACTTGTTGCACAGAGAAACCCTGGAAATCTTATTAATATTTGCTTAATGTCTTCTCCTCTCGCTCTCTCTTTTAACTGTGCTCTCTGGAACTGTTGGTGCACAACAAACTTCCCACAATCCATGACTTCTTCCTTTTAAAATCTCTTAACTTGCTGGCCTTTACAGAAACTTGGCTTCAAAATTCGGACACTGCTTCCCCTGCTACTCTGTCCTATGGTGGGCTACACATTTACCGTACCCCAGACCTGATAATAGCCATGATGGAGGAGTAAGCATACTACTTTATTCACAGTGCACATTTCAAGTAATTTAGCCTGTACCCTTTATCATATTCCCTTCTGTGGAGGTTCAAACTATCCGACTCTTCTGCCCATTCTCCCCACAAGTGGCTGTTGTCTATCACCCCCTAGGCTCCCGCCACCAGTTCCTTGATCATTTTGCTGCCTGGCTTCCTCACGTCCTATCATCCAAATTTTTAACTCTTATTTTGGGTTATTTTAACATCCATATTGACAATCCTATATAACTATCAGGCTCTCACCTTCTTTCTTTAACCTCCTCTCTCGGCCTCTCACAATTCACTTCCTCTGCCAGGAACAAATATCGCAATACACTTGATCTAGTGTTCTTCTTCCTCTGCTCAGTCTCTTGACTTTGTTAATTCACCCTTCCCATTTTCTGAGAACTCTCACTCTTCTCATGATATTCCTACCTTTCTTTTACACATACAGATACCTACACACCAATAACTCCAAGCAACTCATCAAAACCCTACAGCGGTCTCACAGCCCCCTCTTTTGTCCGGATCTAGCTGCCAATCGTTACAACCATAGCCTTAAAGCCACCCTGGATGAAGCAGTTTCAATTGCAATACAACCTTCCTGACATAGAACGCAAAAAGTCTGTAATACATCGGAAACACATTTTCTCCAGCAGTGCAATAAGTATGCCGAACGCTTATGGAGAAAATCACAAATATCTGCAGATTTTCTCTATTATAAATTTATGCTTAAAGGGGTTGTCCGAATTATGGGAAAAAAATATATAGCACTGTAAATCTGATGGGCATCAATATGTAACTGAGCTAAGGGCTCTTTAACACTTGCGTTCTTTTCTTCCGGCATAGAGTTCCGTCGTCGGGGCTCTATGCCGGAAGAATCCTGATCAGTTTTATCCTAATGCATTCTGAATGGAGAGAAATCCGTTCAGGATGCATCAGGATGTCTTCAGTTCCGGACCGGAACGTTTTTTGACCGGAGAAAATACCGCAGCATGCTGCGCTTTTTGCTCCGGTCAAAAATCCTGAACACTTGCCGCAAGGCTGGATCCGGAATTAATGCCCATTGAAAGGCATTGATCCGGATCCGGCCTTAAGCTAAACGTCGTTTCGGTGCATTGCCGGATCCGACGTTTAGCTTTTTCAGAGTGGTTACCATGGCTGCCTGGCAGCCATGGTAAAGTGTAGTGGGGAGCAGGGGAGCAGTATACTTACCGTCCGTGCGGCTCCCCAGGCGCTCCAGAGTGACGTCAGGGCGCCCCACGCGCATGGGTGACGTGATCACATGGATCACGTCATCCATGCACATGGGGCGCTCTGACGTCATTCTGAAGCGCCCCGGGAGCCGCACGGACTGTAAGTATACTGCTCCCCCGCTCCCCATTACTACTACGGCAACCAGGACTTTAATAGCGTCCTGGCTGCCATAGTAACACTGAACGCATTTTGAAGACGGATCCGTCTTCAAATGCTTTCAGTTCACTTGCGTTTTTCCGGATCCGGCGTGTAATTCCGGAAAATGGAGTACACGCCGTATCCGGACAACGCAAGTGTGAAAGAGCCCTAAGCAAGTTTTAGGTAAAAAAATTATATTTCCTAATTTCCCTGGTTCTCTTCTGGCCCTTTGTTTACATGCAATAACAACAATCTCTGCCCCTCCCCCTGCTCTGCAAAGGGAGTAAAAAGTTTGCCCTGAGTGACATGTCTGCCTGCTGGGATATTCAGCAGCATGTTGTATGTGTAGGACTACAAGTCCCAGCTGTACAATGACACTGCTGATATACACAGGATCTTCTCCCTACCTGTTCTCTGCAGAACTCCTTTGTAAGATTCTGTGCCCAGCATTTGTCTCCTCACTGCCTGCATCTACTCAGTAAAGCCTTCAGCCCTGAGTCTGTGCTCCTGAAGGGGTTAATCTTTCCTGAAGTATCCAGTGGGAGGTAAAGACAGGGCAGACAGCAGCAGCTCAGCCAGTGCAGGGAGGCATGGCCAGCACTGTAACGTCTCGTGTACAGACTCATATGTACTCTCTCAGACTTATGCATGAAACATTATCAGAGCAGGGAGAGAAGCTGATATCACAGGTCATGTGACCCTCAGTGAAATCTGAGAAAGGAGCAACTACAGATGAAGTAAGTGCATGGTAAAGCTGTTACATTTGATTAATCGGACAACCCCTTTAAAAATCTACAACCTTGCCCTCCACATTGGTATCTTTCCTTCCCCTTTAATCATTTTGTTATAACTCCACTACTAAAAAAAAAACATCTCTTAACCCAACCTGAGCTGCTAACTATCGACCTGTTTCTAACCTCCCCTTCGTCTCTAAACTCCAGGAATGTCTCATCTATGCTAACTTAATAAGCCATCTTCCTGAAAACTTACTTTTTGACCCCTTACAATCTGTCTTTCTCCCTCTTCAATCTACAGAAACCGCCCTTACGAAAGCATCTAACAATCTCCTGACAGCAAAAAGGAATGGCCACTATTCTCTACTGATTCTTCTGGATTTCTCTGCAGAATTTGACACGGTAGACCACAAACTCATCCTTGCCATAAAAAACTCAATTGGACATAAGCACACCCTTTCTTGGTTTTCTTCCTTTTTCTCTGGACACTCCTTTAGTGTATCATTTGCTGGAACTACTTTTTTACTTCCTTGAGGTTCCTTGAGGTTCAGTTCTAGGTTCTCTCCGTTTCTATTACTACACAGCCCCTATCGAACCGACTATCATTAAATTTGGTTTGCAATACCATCTCTATGCTGATGACACCCAACTATACACTTCATCCCCTGACATCACTCCTGCTTTACTATCAACACCAGTGATTGTTTGGCAGCTGTTTCTAACAATTTGTTCTCTCTCTATCTGAAACTGAACCTCTCAAAAACTGAACTTATCTTTCTCCCATCTGCTAACTGACCTAAATTTGATATTTCTGTGGTACTATTATAACTGCGCAGCACACCTGCTGTTTTGGGGTTCTTTATGAATAAAGGGAGTCATTTATTAGCCAGAAATATGCCTATTTTAGGCGAATTTATTGTGCAGATTGCAGCGCATGGCCATGGCACGGGCAGGGAAGGGGATGGGCCTGTTCTAGGTGTAGAAAATTGTATAAATGTAAGATAGCAAGGAAACTGTCTTACATTTAGAGGCAGCGGTGGATTCGCTGAAGTTATGTAGAGGTTGCTACATAAGTCCAGCGGATGCACCACCAGCTATAGGGGATATTAAGACCAGCATCTAAAATGCCGGTGTTAAAGAAATTAACCCCAAAGATTACTATTATTATTAGATTACAGAATTTTATGGCATTATATGACAGAATTCAGGAATACATATTGTAAGGGATCAGCTCTTCTTCGGGGGTCATTCTCACAATTAGCTTCGCCACAGCCGGATTGCAGGTCCAAACCTGACATTTATTTTCACAGCAACAACAAAATAGTACAAAATAAAAACCTGCCCTTCTGTGCTCTACCTAAACATAACATAACCCTACCTCACTTATAGCACCGTTCACACACCTTACCAATATGTGGCTTTCTTAGCCAGTACTCCAGCACTTCCAGGCTGTAGCAAAGTCCAGTACATTTGGGAGATTGTGGCCCAGAAGTCCGCCTGACTCTGGCCTAGCGACCGTCGATTCCCAGACCTCGCGGAGTACCCCAAAGTTCAGGCTAACAACTAGCCCCGTGGCCCCTCAGCCAGCTCGGCTGAGACCACTCTTCCAGCGCCTCCAGCAGGCCTCTGTTGCACCGAGACTCCCTCTCTTTGACTAACAGGCTCTTATCCCAGACTGATTATGTCACCTGGTGCTGCCTCAGACCTGATGACTGACAGGGAAGACACAGAAAATCCTGCCATGAATCTCCCCTAGCAGCTATGAGGCCTGTCACTGCCTCACAATATTCAAATAGGGAATGAGTATTTACCTACATATATTTAGGTTTCTGAATTATGAGAAATACTGTACAAAATAGTTGGAGTATATGAGCTTGCTAATTGGATGAAAAGATAGATAGATGGAAACTCTCTCTGAGATGACACTGGAGGCTGGGAAAGAGAGAACAAAGAGATCATACTGGCCCAGTATAGGCCACTGGCCCGGTCTACCTGCCAAGAAGTCCATGGGGTCAGTGGAATAGGATATGCGCTGGATAAAGGCCAGAGTCCAAGTAGAACTGAACCTGGGTGTTCAGGCGGTATGTTTACTGATTTGCCTTAGATTTGTATGGCACGTTAAAAAAAAAGTTCCATTATATTGAGGGGCTGCTGCTTCTGTGGCTTCTGCTGCTTGTGGCAAAGGAGATGGCGGGATGTGGAGGGCAGAGAGAACAGTGGTGTACCTCCGATGTAGGCATATCACTTTTGCTATAGGACCCTTGGGGAAGGGGAGCCCACAGTGGGTGAAAGTCCCTGTCCCCTAATTACATTCAATTCAGGCTGCAGTCCAGACTTCTGTGGCTTCTGTGGCTTCTGCTGCTTGTGGCAAAGGAGATGGCGGGATGTGGAGGGCAGAGAGGACAGTGGTGTACCTCCGATGTAGGCATACCACTTTTGATATAGGACCCTTGGGGAAGGGGAGCCCACAGTGGGTGAAAGTCCCTGTCCCCTAATTACATTCAATTCAGGCTCCAGTCCAGACTTCCAGTCATCAGTGCAGATCATGCACATCATTACAGGGCCTGTTCCATCTAGAACTGCATAGAGAATTAGATAATTGTGTAGTTCCCAAGTTGAGAAGTTTAGCTGTCAGGACCTGTGATGACATGATCATCATCACAGGTCCTGCACCACCTAGTAAAGGAGCTGTACAGAGCATGGTGTAGTTCACAGGTTAGTAAGATGAATCTGACAGGATCTGTGATGACATCACGAAGAACAACTACAAGTGAAGCATGGGTCGCTATTTGTTCATAGTGCATTTTGTGTGACAAAATGACATTCTGTGCTACAATATAAAAATCTGTGTGACAAATGCCATTTTGTGTGACAAAAGGGCATTCTGTGTCAATAAATTAACAGAATTGTAATTTGTGTCACAAAATTCATTTTGTGATACAACTAGTGTTGAGCTAATCGAAGTCCACGAAGTGTATTTCGATACGAATTTCAGGGAAAATAAAATTTGCAGTGAAGCCAAATTTCCTTGTGCCTTGTGAAAACAAATTAAAAAAATCATACCTTAACCATTTGCTCGCGACGGGCCGGCTGTCATCATCTTGATTGAAGATTTTGCACAAAATCCCAAAGTCATCTCGAGCAGCATGAGATTTTGCTCTGGATCATCAATCATGATGGCGGCGGCCGGCTCTTCGCGAGCAAATGGATGAGGTATGATTTAATTTTTTTAATTTTTTATTTTACACTCTGTTAATACTCTCAGATACCGCGATCAGCTATGAACGCACCTTTTGAGGGATACAATAAAGGGAAGCAGCGCGATTGCCACTCCCTGTCATTGCACCCACTACATACAAAGAAATGCGCTTCGTGACAAAGCATTCACCATGAAGCGTGACAGTAATTCATCTCAAAGCACATTTTTTTGTAAAATTCAGCAAAGCAGCCAAATTGAATTTTTTAATACTTTGCTCATCTCTAGACACAACATTCACTGAATGGTATTTTGTGACATAGAAAGTCATTTTGTTGCATAGAATTCTATAAAATTAATTTTGTCTATACAAAATGCACTGTGAACAAATGGCGCCCCATAGAGAGGCTCTCCATGGAGTCAAGAATGGACTGGGTAAAATGAGGTCCTCCTCTTTTTTTTTTTCCTTCAATTCCCTTTTTTTTTTTTTACTAATTTTTACCTCATGTTTCATTTGTTCCCATACTTCAAAAGTGCCCCATTATACATTTTAACTGAGTCAGTTAACCTCATATCTCTCATAACTGTTATATTTTTTTTTTTATTTGCTAGTTTATTAGAGCTAGGCATGTATACCTGAGTTTGTCTGTCAATGATTGTCAAAAGATCTGTAATTACCTAATAATAACAGCTTTCATTAATGTCCCATGTCCTACTGCTCCCTTAAAAGACAGTTGCTAGGGCTTGTCTGTCTCCGGCTAAGAAGACAGGAAGACGGAGGGACGGTCATTCACACTGCATGCCTGCATTAGGCTTTGGAGTGAGGAGGCGTGTCTCTCAGTAATCCAATCTGATTGGCCTGTGAAGTGAGGGAAAGCAGTTTTGGCATCAGAGAACTGGCAGAGGAGCCATCTTGAGAAGGTCCTCATATTGTAAATGTTTAAACAGCCGTAACTAGGGGGAAAACTCAAGGAAAACAGTGGTATGTTAACCACCTCAGCCCCCAGTGCTTAAACACCCTGAAAGACCAGGCCACTTTTTACACTTCTGACCTACACTACTTTCACCGTTTATTGCTCGGTCATGCAACTTACCACCCAAATGAATTTTACCTCCTTTTCTTCTCACTAATAGAGCTTTCATTTGGTGGTATTTCATTGCTGCTGACATTTTTACTTTTTTTGTTATTAATCGAAATTTAACGATTTTTTTGCAAAAAAATGACATTTTTCACTTTCAGTTGTAAAATTTTGCAAAAAAAACGACATCCATATATAAATTTTGCTCTAAATTTATTGTTCTACATGTCTTTGATAAAAAAAAAATGTTTGGGTAAAAACAAAATGGTTTGGGTAAAAGTTATAGCGTTTACAAACTATGGTACAAAAATGTGAATTTCCGCTTTTTGAAGCAGCTCTGACTTTCTGAGCACCTGTCATGTTTCCTGAGGTTCTACAATGCCCAGACAGTACAAACACCCCACAAATGACCCCATTTCGGAAAGTATACACCCTAAGGTATTCGCAGATGGGCATAGTGAGTTCATAGAACTTTTTATTTTTTGTCACAAGTTAGCGGAAAATGATGATTTTTTATATATTTTTTTTTTTCTTACAAAGTCTCATATTCCACTAACTTGTGACAAAAAATAAAAACTTCTATGAACTCACTATGCCCATCAGCGAATACCTTGGGGTGTCTTCTTTCCAAAATGGGGTCACTTGTGGGGTAGTTATACTGCCCTGGCATTCTAGGGGCCCAAATGTGTGGTAAGGAGTTTGAAATCAAATTCTGTAAAAAATGACCTGTGAAATCCGAAAGGTGCTCTTTGGAATATGGGCCCCTTTGCCCACCTAGGCTGCAAAAAAGTGTCACACATCTGGTATCTCTGTATTCAGGAAAAGTTGAGGAATGTGTTTTGGGGTGTCTTTTTACATATACCCATGCTGGGTGAGATAAATATCTTGGTCAAATGCCAACTTTGTATAAAAAAATGGGAAAAGTTGTCTTTTGCCAAGATATTTCTCTCACCCAGCATGGGTATATGTAAAATGACACCCCAAAACACATTCCCCAACTTCTCCTGAGTACGGAGATACCAGATGTGTGACACTTTTTTGCAGCCTAGGTGGGCAAAGGGGCCCATATTCCAAAGAGCACCTTTCGGATTTCACTGGTCATTTTTTACAGAATTTGATTTCAAACTCCTTACCACACATTTGGGCCCCTAGAATGCCAGGGCAGCATAACTACCCCACAAGTGACCCCATTTTGGAAAGAAGAGACCCCAAGGTATTCGCTGATGGGCATAGTGAGTTCATGGAAGTTTTTATTTTTTGTCACAAGTTAGTGGAATATGAGACTTTGTATGAAAAAAAAAAAAATCTGCATTTTCCACTAACTTGTGACAAAAAATAAAAAATTCTAGGAACTCGCCATGCCCCTCACGGAATACCTTGGGGTGTCTTCTTTCCAAAATGGGGTCACTTGTGGGGTAGTTATACTGCCCTGGCATTTTCCAGGGGCCCTAATGTGTGGTAAGTAGGTAAATGACCTGTGAAATCCTAAAGGTGCTCTTTGGAATATGGGCCCCTTTGCCCACCTAGGCTGCAAAAAAGTGTCACACATGTGGTATCGCCGTATTCAGGAGAAGTTGGGGAATGTGTTTTGGGGTGTCATTTTACATATACCCTTGCTGGGTGAGAGAAATATCTTGGCAAAAGACAACTTTTCCCATTTTTTTTATACAAAGTTGGCATTTGACCAAGATATTTCTCTCACCCAGCATGGGTATATGTAAAATGACACCCCAAAACACATTCCCCAACTTCTCCTGAGTACGGCGATACCAGATGTGTGACACTTTTTTGCAGCCTAGATGCGCAAAGGTGCCCAAATTCCATTTAGGAGGGCATTTTTAGACATTTGGATACCAGACTTCTTCTCACGCTTTGGGGCCCCTAGAATGCCAGGGCAGTATAAATACCCCACATGTGACCCCATTTTGGAAAGAAGACACCCCAAGGTATTCAATGAGGGGCATGGCGAGTTCATAGAAATTTTTTTTTTTTGGCACAAGTTAGCGGAAATTGATATTTTTAATTTTTTTCTCACAAAGTCTCCTGTTCCGCTAACTTGGGACAAAAATTTTAATCTTTCATGGACTCAATATGCCCCTCACGGAATACCTGGGGGTGTCTTCTTTCCGAAATGGGGTCACATGTGGGGTATTTATACTGCCCTGGCATTCTAGGGGCCCTAAAGCGTGAGAAGAAGTCTGGAATATAAATGTCTAAAAAATTTTACGCATTTGGACTCCGTGAGGGGTATGGTGAGTTCATGTGAGATTTAATTTTTTGACACAAGTTAGTGGAATATGAGACTTTGTAAGAAAAAAAAAAAATAATTCCGCTAACTTGGGCCAAAAAAATGTCTGAATAGAGCCTTACAGAGGGGTGATCAATGACAGGGGGGTGATCAATGACAGGGGTGGTGATCAATGACAGGGGGGGTGATCAATGACAGGGGGGGTGATCAGAGAGTCTATATGGGGTGATCACCACAGTCATTGATCACGCCCGTGTAAGGCTTCATTCAGACGTCCGTATGCGTTTTGCGGATCCGATCCATCTATCAGTGCATCCGTAAAAATCATGCGGACATCTGAATGGAGCTTTACAGGGGTGTGATCAATGACAGGAGTGTAATCAATGACAGGGGGGTGATCAGGGAGTCTATATGGGTTGATAACCACAGTCATTGATCACGCCCCTGTAAGGCTTCATTCAGACGTCCGGATGCGTTTTGCGGATCCGATCCATCTATCAGTGCATCCGTAAAAATCATGCGGACATCTGAATGGAGCTTTACAGGGGGGTAATCAATGACAGGGGGGTGATCAGGGAGTCTATATGGGGTGATAACCACATTCATTGATCATGCCCCTGTAAGGCTTCATTCAGACGTCCGGATGCGTTTTGCGGATCCGATCCATCTATCAGTGCATCCGTAAAAATCATGCGGACATCTGAATGGAGCTTTACAGGGGGGTGATCAATGACAGGGGTGTAATCAATGACAGGGGGGTGATCAGGGAGTCTATATGGGGTGATCACCACAGTCATTGATCATGCCCCTGTAAGGCTTCATTCAGATGTCCGGATGCGTTTTGCGGATCCGATCCATCTATCAGTGCATCCGTAAAAATCATGCGGACATCTGAATGGAGCTTTACAGGGGGGTAATCAATGACAGGGGGGTGATCAGGGAGTCTATATGGGGTGATAACCACAGTCATTGATCACGCCCCTGTAAGGCTTCATTCAGACGTCCGGATGCGTTTTGCGGATCCGATCCATCTATCAGTGCATCCGTAAAAATCATGCGGACATCTGAATGGAGCTTTACAGGGGGGTGATCAGGGAGTCTATATGGGGTGATCACCACAGTCATTGATCACGCCCCTGTAAGGCTTCATTCAGACGTCCGGATGCGTTTTGCGGATCCGATCCATCTATCAGTGCATCCGTAAAAATCATGCGGACATCTGAATGGAGCTTTACAGGGGGGTGATCAATGACAGGGGTGTAATCAATGACAGGGGGATGATCAGGGAGTCTATATGGGGTGATCACCACAGTCATTGATCACCCCCCTGTAAGGCTTCATTCAGACGTCCGGATGCGTTTTGCGGATCCGATCCATCTATCAGTGGATCCGTAAAAATCATGCGGACATCTGAATGGAGCTTTACAGGGGGTTGATCAATGACAGGGGGGTAATCAATGACAGGGTTGTGATCAGGGAGTCTATATGGGGTGATCACCACAGTCATTGATCACCCCCCTGTAAGGCTTCATTCAGACGTCCGGATGCGTTTTGCGGATCCGATCCATCTATCAGTGGATCCGTAAAAATCATGCGGACGTCTGAATGGAGCTTTACAGGGGGTTGATCAATGACAGGGGGGTAATCAATGACAGGGGGGTGATCAGGGAGTCTATATGGGGTGATCAGGGGTGATCAGGGGCTAATAAGGGGTTAATAAGTGACGGGGGTGGGGTGTAGTGTAGTGTAGTGGTGCTTGGTGCTACTTTACTGAGCTGCCTGTGTCCTCTGGTGGTCGATCCAAACAAAGGGGACCACCAGAGGACCAGGTAGCAGGTATATTAGACGCTGTTATCAAAACTGCGTCTAATATACCTGTTAGGGGTTAAAAAAAACACATCTCCAGCCTGCCAGCGAACGATCGCCGCTGGCAGGCTGGAGATCAACTCTCTTACCTTCCGTTCCTGTGAGCGCGCGCGCCTGTGTGCGCGCGTTCACAGGAAATCTCGCGTCTCGCGAGAGGACGCGCCGGCGCGTCCAGGAGGAATGAATCAACCACCTCCAGGACGCGTCTGTGCGTACAGCGGTCCGGAGGTGGTTAAGAAACTAAAGATTTCTTAATGCATAATGCTGCTGCAGCAGTAGCATATGCTAAAATTGATTTTTTTTTTATGAAAACATGACGGTTACACTTTAAATGAGGACAATGCTTCTGCCAGTGGGGGAGGGGTTATCAGGGTAGGTATTTTGTACATCATGGTGGTATTCATGTGGCAGTGTTGGGAAGATGTTTTGTGGCTGCAGTGTTTTATTTATATGGTGAAATTGGAGAGGTAATTTGGCAATGCACGCTGGTATCAAATGCAGCTATGGAGGTATTTTGAGCTGTATCATGATATTGCTGGTGGCAGGTGGCTGCTTGCCAAAAGCTGCGGCAAGCTGTGTACTTAGTGCTTTCTGGTAATAAAGTAGTTTGGTCTCCCTTTTGAAAGTAGGAAAACATTTCCCAATTTTGTTTAAATGGGTCTAAAAGTAGCGAGGGTCTAATAATCAGATTGCTTCATGTGAATGATACGCCTGTCAGTACATAAGGAAGCAAGCATACAGCTTGCCATTCTGGCCAGCGTACCAGAGGAGAAAGTTCCTTCTGGCTCGGTTCTCCACTCAGATAATTTCATTAAAAAACAGCTATTTCCTGACTGCAGAGAGCCTTTATAGTGGTGTAGAACACTGTGCCTTGCAGTAGCATGAGTCTGCTTTGGTAGTGAAATAATACTGTAAGTCCGTATGACATGCAGATGAAAGGCGTCGCTCTTTGAATCACTGCACACTTCACTTATTTGGGCAGTCACAGGGCCAAAACTGACCAAATAACTCAAGTGTGAACTCAGTCTTACAGGTCAATGTTAGCATCAAGAAGAAGCGCACTCCTTTTACACAGTTGTCAGCTGATTCCACATAGATGTCTACAGAACCTGTTCTATTAAACACTTATACAAGTAGAGCCCCCCCCCCCCCCCCGACAGAGCATCCGCCTTCACTCATCAGCATTTGGTCAGTAATTCATCAGTATTGCTAAATCCCCAAAAAAACAGGAGTGGATCCAAAAGAGAGCCTTTATAGTGGTGTAGAACACTGTGCCTTGCAGTAACATGCAAAGGGAGTCTGCTTTGGTAGTGAAATAATACTGCGAGTCAGTATGACATGCAGATAAAAGGTGTCGCTCTTAGAATCACTGCACACTTATTTGGGCAGTTATGGGGCCAAAATTGACCAAATAACTCAAGTATGAAATCAACCTTACAGGTCGATGTTAGCGCCAAGAAGAAGTGCACCCCTTTTACATCATCGTCAGTTGATTTCACATAGATGTCTAAAGAACCTGTTCTATTAAACGCTTATACAAGTAGAGCCCCCCGACAGAGCGGAGAGGGTGTCAGCAGTAAGTTTGTGTTGACGTCACTGATTATTTTGCCCTTCCTCTGATCCATCAGAACAATAACCCACATATAGCCTTACAGCTGCTACACAGAGAGGATCCGTTGTGCGTCTCATTTTTCCTTCCTTCTGACAGATCAGAAGAAGAGTCAAATAAACGATGATGTCAGCCAAGCCAAAAAGGCAAAATAATGGCCCAGTCATGAAGTGGGGAGTGTAGGAACAGCATGATAAGTCCACAGAGTGGCCCTCTGACATAGTGGTGAGGTGGAAGCACTACGTAATTCGGTCTATCCAGCAAAAGGAGGTCTACAATCACCCATCAATTTCCCCGAAAAAACATGCTTGAAATAAAAAAAATTGACAATGAAAGGATAATGAAATTCAGTTCATACCGAATAAAGTCTACAATCACCCATCAATTTTCCCCAAAAAAGCCTGATTCACATAAAAAAATTTCACCACTACGTAATTCGGTCCATACTGCAAAAAGGGCTTTACCAAATATAACTGCACCACTGAACGGCAAATAGGACTTAATTTTTTTCCACTTTTACACTACACAAAAGGCTTTTCAAAATATAAGTGCAACGCTGAACAGCGCATTTATTTTTCTTTTTCCACTAATACAGGGAAAAAAGGGCTTTAGAATATATAACTGCACCGCTGTACGGCAATTAGGCCCTAATTTTCTTCCACATTTACACTACACAAAAGGCTTTCCAACATATAAGTGCAACGCTGAACGGCGAATATATTTTTCTTTTTCTACTAATACACACCACAAAAGACTTTAAAACATATAACTGAACCGCTGAACGGCAAATATATTTTACTTTTGCCACTAATACACGACAAAAAGGGCTGTAATTTTAGCACTTCACCACACAACGGCTAATAAGCCCTTTTTCCCACTAATACAAGGCACAAAAAAGCTTTATAACAAATAACTGCACCGCACAAGGTCAAATAAAACTTAGAAATATTTCCTTGTAATAAACCCTGTTAATGCCTGTTCCAAACAGCACTTGCACCCTAACAAGAACGGTTTGCTGGAATTACAGAGCTGTAAAATAGCAATTTGGATCCCCAGTCAGTGCAGCAAGGTGTAATAGGATTGTTCCTATTACCCAGGCTGTAAACTCTGCTACTGAACCCTGTTCAACAGAAATGCTGTGGAATGATTCCACCCTATCCTTTCCGTACACCTTGAATAATCTTGCCCTGCACTTGTAAATCGTTTTTTTTTGCACAATTAAGTTTTTTCTAACACTGTCCCTATCGACTGCACACATCTCCCCCTGCACTCAGTACACTGGTGAATGGCAGAATCTAAGATGCCTGAAGCTATTTATAGGGCTGTGACATCACAAGGCAGCCCTGGCAGAGCACAGAGAAGACGATTAAACTTGACTATCTAATTCTAGAGGAAGTAAAAGTCGTAACAAGGTTTCCGTAGGTGAACCTGCGGAAGGATCATTAACGGTATCTGGCTGCTGATTGGCTGAATGCATAGCATTATGGGTGATACCGCGTTCCCAGAGTTCCTTGCTCCATGTCCTCACACGTGCATCAGCCATTTTAGGAAAAAATGAGATTCGTTACCACAAATCGCGAGGAAATTCGGCTTCGGTGCATATCAAATTTTCACTGAAATTCTGATCGAATTCCACTTTGTTTGATTCGCTCATCTCTAGTGAATATGTGTCTGGACTGTTAAGGGATATAGACACACAAAGTGATATTTCATGGCCCCATCACCCTTTTAGTCTGATTGTATAGCTCTGTTTTTCTCTCTTTGCTGAAGTCTCAGGAAAATTGGATAAATACTTGAGAGATACGGTAAGTGTCAGAAAAAGGACAGGCTAACTGCTGCAGTGGGCTAGCAGACACATAGTTGATCTTAACTCAGAGCCTTGACAGAGTTGCTAAGCCCAAATATTCCTTAGATAAGGGATTTTAGATACTGTGCAATGCTGATTGCATTGCTAAGAAGGTTTGAATTGGAGGGCATGGAGTATGGTTAGTATCAGAGTGGAATAAGACAGAGGAAATATTATTGATGTGTTTTCATAAGTGATATGATATGTAACAACTTTTTACAAGACAAATATAAGAGTAGAGTTATTTAATAATTTGTCTTCTTTTCCAAGCAGCTAATTGTAAGGTGTTAACCCAGCCTTCAAGGAAAATTATTATATATCTGCACCACCAATGAGTAAGACCAGGTGGCATATAAAATGGAGGGCATGGGGTATGGTGAGTATCAGAGTGGAGTAAGACAGAGGAAATATTATTGATGTGTTTAGTAAGTGATACGATATGTAACAGCTTTTTACAAGACAAAGAAAAGAGTAGGTGTAAGGAATATGGAGTATGATTTCAGTCCTGCCATATGCTCCAGGAATGGGTAGAGTATATCAAACTCCACAGGGGGTCCCTGCTTTAAAGCGCAGCCAGATAGCAGAGGTCAGAGAACTCCACAGGATATCCTGGCTAAGCAGGCCACTTGCGTACAATTTCACACCTTCATTCAGACAGCACGGATCCTGCAGGAAAACTTCCCTGCAGGGGGTCTAGGCCATTCCCCAGTTCAATCAAAATTATCAGACTTAATGGAACCAGCGACTCATAAGGAATTATGAATCACCCGGATATCACAAGCATAAATCAGATATATATTTGCGATCCTGTGGCCAAGACGGTCAGACTCCTTCTCTTGGTTAGGTAATAGGATGCCAGGGAGGGGAGATATACATATCTCCCCACAGAAACCAAATAACAGTACCATGTTTGGACTCTACTTGTAGCCTGAACCCAGATGGGTCTGTTGGTCCCAGAACCATCTCCCTGTGACCTTCTGGTCTGGAGCTATGAGCCCTAATGGTTTTGTGGGTCGTTGCGCTGCCCGGACCAGCAGGGAGGGGAGGGCCGACTACAGTTGAAAATGGTCAGGCAAGCAGAGTCCAGGGTCTTTACTTTGAAGGGGGGTCACATCGTGCCATGTGTTTAGAGGGACCTGCAAACTGCTGACATCACTGCCTCCAATGTGACTTCAGCTAAGAACTCATCACAACCCAAAGGACTCATCCATCTGGTAAACTGACTTTTGCTCTGTTTAATCCTGTTTGTACCATACTACCTGTATTTGCAACCTCAGACCACTGTATATACAGTGGATATAAAAAGTCTACACACCCCTGTTAAAATGATAAATAATTTCAGAACTTTTTCCACCTTTGATGTGACCTATAAACAGTACAACTCAATTGAAAAACAAACTGAAATCTTTTAGGTAGAGGAAAGAAAAATATAAAAAAATAAAATAATATAGTTGCATAAGTGTGTACACCCTTAAACTAATACTTTATTGAAGCACCTTTTGATTTTATTACAGCACTCAGTCTGTTTGGGTATGAGTCTATCAGCATGGCACATTTTGACTTGGCAAAATTTGACCACTCTTCTATGCAAAAACACTCAGATTGCGAGGGCATCTCCTGTGCACAGCCCTCTTCAGATCACCCCACAGATTTTCAATCGGATTCAGGTCTGGGCTCTGGCTGGGCCATTCCAAAACTTGAATCTTCTTCTGGTGAAGCCATTCCTTCGTTGATTTGGATGTATGCTTTGGGTCGTTGTCATGCTGAAAGATGGAGTTCCTCTTCATGTTCAGCTTTCTAGCAGAAGCCTGAAGGTTTTGTGCCAATATTGACTGATATTTGGAACTGTTCATAATTCTCTCTAGCTTAACTAAGGCCCCAGTTCCAGCTTAAGAAAAACAGCCCCAAAGCATGATGCTGTCACCACCATGCTTCACTGCGGGGATGGTGTTCTTTTGGTGATGTGCAGTGTTGTTTTTGCTCCAAACATATCTTTTGGAATTATGGGCAAAAAGTTCCTTGGTTTCATCAGACCGTAACACTTTTTTCCACATGCTTTTGGGAGACTTCATGTGTTTTTGCAAAATGTAGCCTGGCTTGGATGCTTTTCTTCGTAAGAAAAGGCTTTCGTCTTGCCACTCTACCCCATAGCCCAGACATATGAAGAATACAGGAGATTGTTGTCACATGTACCACACAGCCATTACTTGCCAGATATTACTACAGATCCTTTAATGTTACTGTAGGCCTCTTGGTAGCCTCCCAGACCAGTTTCCACCTCATCTTTTAATCAATTTTGGAGGGACATCTAGTTCTTGGTAATGTCACTGTTGTGCCATATTTTCTCCACTTGATGATAACTGTCTTCACTGTGTTCCATGGTATATCTAATGCCTTGGAAATGAACACAGCTACATCCACAGTTATAAGAGGGTGTGCACACTCATGCAACCACTTTTTTTTTTCTTCCCTCCACCTAAAAGATTTCAGTTTGTTTTTCAATTGAGTGGTACAGTTTATAGGTCACATTAAAGGTGGAAAAAGTTCCAAAATGATTTATCTTTGTCTCATTTTTTTACAGCACAGAACCTGACAGTTTAATAGGGGTGTGTAGACTTTTTATATCCACTGTATTCTTTGTATGTATATTTCTAGTGTGTATATTTATAGTTATTTCTAGTGAGCCCTTAAGGCGATTAAATATATAATTTAATCTTGTGCTGTCTTGTATCTCGATCACGAATCCCCACGTCCGTGTTTCGACCTAGTTATACGCTACTGCGGGTTGGTTTCTCACCCTATATAATCCTGTTAGCGGATGGGGCTTATATCAAACAAGAAGCTGGTGTCAGTCTTCCTGGGCTGAGGAAGTGCTGTTTCACTGGGGCAGTGAAAAGGCTCCCTCAGCTTGTTGCCTCTCTGTGCCTGTATGGACAGGAGGAGTCTGTGAACACTGTACCAAGCTGACCTTACCTGCTCCTCAGGGATGGCGTACCGTCACGCTTTGGTAACCAGTGACTATACCATATCTCGCTGGCTCTATGTATTTGACGTCCGGTGTCAGCGAGGTGGGGTATTTGTCACAGTAGGGTTATTTAATAATTTGTCTTTCTTCTTTTCCAAGCAGCTAATAGTAAGGTGCCTTCAAGGAAAATTATTATATATCTGCACCACCAATGAGTAAGACCAGGTGGCATATAAAATGATTTTTTTTTTAACAAAAATTGTTTTTTTATTATTATAAAAGTATGCTGTCTTGCTATAAGCTTTTGATTACAGAGTGAAGACCCAGGAGATATTGGCAAGTAATGGTGGAAATAGGCAATATAAATTATCAGCAATTCTGGGTGTGGTGTGTTTATCTATGCTGTGTGACTATATTGATTCAGGAATATCAGACAGAAAAGGCCGTGTAGCTGGTATTGCAGTCATAAATCATTCAGTGGAATGTGAATAGGTGTGGCTTTAAGGTGAAGTTGTGAAGAATTTGATGGATTCTCAGCAGATCTACACTCACCTAAAGAATTATTAGGAACACCTGTTCTATTTCTCATTAATGCAATTATCTAGTCAACCAATCACATGGCAGTTGATTCAATGCATTTAGGGGGGTGCTCCTGGTCAAAACAATCTCCTGAACTCCAAACTGAATGTCAGAATGGGAAAGAAAGGTGATTTAAGCAATTTTGAGCGTGGCATGGTTGTTGGTGCCAGACGGGACGGTCTGAGTATTTCACAATCTGCTCAGTTACTGGGATTTTCACGCACAACCATTTCTAGGGTTTACAAAGAATGGTGTGAAAAGGGAAAAACATCCAGTATGAATCCGATTGAGCATGCATTTCACTTGCTGAAGACAAAACTGAAGGGAAAATGTCCCAAGAACAAGCAGGAACTAAAGACAGTTGCAGTAGAGGCCTGGCAGAGCATCACCAGGGATGAAACCCAGCGTCTGGTGATGTCTATGCGTTCCAGACTTCAGGCTGTAATTGACTGCAAAGGATTTGCAACCAGGTATTAAAAAGTGAAAGTTTGATTTATGATTATTATTTTGTCCTATTACTTTTGGTCCCTTAACAAGTGGGAGGCACATATGCAAACTGTTGTAATACCTACACCGTTCATCTGATTTGGATGTAAATACCCTTAAATTAAAGCTGACAGTCTGCAGATAAAGAACATCTTGTTCGTTTCATTTCTAACCCATTGTGGTGGTGTATAGAGCCAAAAATGTTAGAATTGTGTTGATGTCCCAATATTAATGGACCTGACTTTAAGTGTTTAATATGTTGAAGAATGAAGACAAAGATCTCTGTTACTTGTAAAAAAAAATTTGAAACATAGAAAAATTAGACTACAGTAGTTTATTTTGCTTTGGCAGAGGAACTCCATGCTACCATTGGACAGTTGGTATTTAAATGCAGTTAGACCGATAAAAGTTCTAAAGACCTTTGTTTGTTCGTTTTGGTTAATTCATTTGATGCAGGGGTGGAGAGAAAACCAAATTCCCCTCATCTATGGCTTTTCCTGACATGGACTGAGTGTAAAACTATGGACTGAGATTTTTTAATTGAATTTTGAAACTGAATTGAATTTAATGACATCTCCTACAATATGTGGAACTGTTCAAGTACCTCTTCCCTAAGTGCAGGCTGTATCAGCTGGGACTGGCAACCTCAGCAGTGTTCAGGGGTTTCCCAAGTTAATGAATAGGTGTGGTAAGACAAAGTTTTCAGTGACCCGACTGCCACCCAACAAGAAAAGACTTCAACCACTGGTCTTCCATGCTGAACAAGGCCTTGTTGCTAGTACTACTGCTTTTCAGGTGGTGTACCTCAAAGGTAATTGTCTTCCCAAGACTTCCTGATCAACCACCAGCAGGCCTGATACAATAACCTGCAGACCAGTGAGGGGAGGAGGTCCCAGTTTCAAAGTTAGTCCCATAGACAAGGTTATGGACTGTCTAACAACCAACGAAAAGAGGCTGTGACACTTGCATTTAGGATTGTGATTACACCTGCAATCCCTCCATGTCAACACAGAGAAAGGAGGGGTAAGACTGAACTACAAAGTTATAAAGAACTGTAAACAACATATGTGTTGCAGCACAAAAAAAAGGTCATACACAGAACAATTGACTTTGCACCAGAGACTTTGTAAGTTTAGAATCCAAGAAGTGAAGAAGACCTCTATGACAGACACTTCACTTATAGAAATCTAATAGAAATCGTAAATCCACTTATATCTTCACTTATAGAAATCTAACCAAAATGCTTTTCTGTCAAATGACTAGGCTATATATGTAGAATAGGTCCTGATGTTGGTTGTTTAAAATTAACTAAAGTGGAAGTGTATTTTGAAGAACTGATTCTGTTCTGTGCCCTTTACTTATGTTTCTTTTTATATTACATTTAATATTCTGTGTAATTAAGTGTTCCTTGTAATGTAGTGGGTTAAAGATAGTTAGTATCCATCCCCCGTTGTGATAAAAAGACCATATTTCTGAGTGATCTCAGAGACATGCATGCTGCACACTGAAGGAGGGCCTGAAAAGTACAACTCTGTTACTCGCATACATTAGTCAGGACTTCATTGAAGACTTTATTCTAGGTAGGAATTAAGTATTGAATTGTCCTATCTCTTGCACACCCTAGTGTGTCGTCCATGTGCTACGACATGTTGACTAGAGTCCTACCCCATATTACATGGCCAGTGATGATTACTTTTTACTATACTATATGCAATTAGACTGTTTTATCTGATATTTAATAACACATAGTAAATATATTTATTCACTTAGCCTGTATAAGCTTATTAATTCTCAAATCTTTTAAATTCATGTTTTTAAAACAAGTGGTCAGCTAGTTTCATAGGCACAAATCTGCTGACAGAAGGCCTTTAAGCACTGTACCCTACTCCTTCAAAGCTGTCCCTGATCAAAGTCCCTCAAGCTCAGTTATTTATTTCTAATACTGAATCTCTTTCCCTACATGATCACAGTTACACTAGAATAGATGCTTGCTTGACCTTTGTATACTGTGTAAGATCCTTTTCTTTCAGACTCTATATACAAATATCCACCCTCATCAACAGCTCAAGACAGAATTACAGTTGCAAGAAAATGTATGTGAACCCTTTGAATGATATAGATTTCTGCACAAATTGGTCATAAAATGTGATCTGATCTTCATCTAAGTCACAACAATAGACAATTACAGTCTGCTTAAACTAATAACACGCAAAGAATTAAATGCTACCATGTTTTTATTGAACACACCATGTAAACATTCACAGTGCAGGTGGAAAAAGTATGTGAACCCCTAGACTAATGACATCTCCAAGAGCTAATTGGAGTGAGGTGTCAGCCAACTGGAGTCCAATCAATGAGATGAGTTTGGAGGTGTTGATTACAGCTGCCCTGCCCTATAAAAAACACACACCAGTTCTGGGTTTGCTTTTCACAAGAAGCATTGCCTGATGTGAATGATGCCTCGCACAAAAGAGCTCTCAGAAGACCTACAATTAAGAATTGTTGACTTGCATAAAGCTGGAAAGGGTTAGAAAAGTATCTCCAAAAGCCTTGCTGTTCATCAGTCCACGGTAAGATAAATTGTCTATAAATGGAGAAAGTTCAGCACTGCTGCTACTCTCCCTAGGAGTGGCTGTCCTGTAAAGATGACTGCAAGAGCACAGCGCAGACTGCTCAATGAGGTGAAGAAGAATCCTAGAGTGTCAGCTAAAGACTTACAAAAGTCTCTGGCATATGCTAACATCTAAACAAGAATGGATTCCATGGGAGGAAACCACAGAGGAAGCCACTGCTGTCCAAAAAAACATTGCTGCACGTTTACAGTTTGTACAAGAGCACCTGGATGTTCCACAGCAGTACTGGCAAAATATTCTGTGGACAAATAAAACCAAAGTTGAGTTTTTTGGAAGAAACACACAACACTATGTGTGGAGAAAAAGAGGCACAGCGCACCAACATCAAAACTGTGAAGTATGGTGGTGGGGGCATCATGGTTTGGGGCTGCTTTGCTGCATCAGGGCCTGGACGGATTGCTATCATCGAAGGAAAAATGAATTCCCAAGTTTATCAAGACATTTTGCAGGAGAACTTAAGGCCATCTGTCCACCAGCTGAAGCTCAACAGAAGATGGGTGTTGCAACAGGACAACTACCCAAAGCATAGAAGTAAATCAACAACAGAATGGCTTAAACAGAAGAAAATACACCTTCTGGAGTGGCCCAGTCAGAGTCCTGACCTCAACCCGATTGAGATGCTCTGACATGACCTCAAGAAAGCGATTCACACCAGACATCTCAAGAATATTGCTGAACTGAATCAGTTCTGTAAAGAGGAATGGTCAAGAATTACTCCTGACCGTTGTGCACGTCTGATCTGCAACTACAGGAAACGTTTGGTTAAAGTTATTGCTGCCAAAGGAGGTTCAACCAGTTATTAAATCCAAGGGTTCACATACTTTTTCCACCTGCACTGTGAATGTTTACATGGTGTGTTCAATAAAAACATGGTAACATTTAATTCTTTGTGTGTTATTAGTTTAAGCAGACTGTGATTGTCTATTGTTGTGACTTAGATGAAGATCAGATCACATTTTATGACCAATTTGTGCAGAAATCCATATCATTCCAAAGGGTTCACATACTTTTTCTTGCAACTGTATATCTGTTTGTACTGCACAGGAATCTCCCTGCCTGTGACCACCCCTAATCAGCTGATGATGCCTGGTTCCAGTCTTTGAGCCAAACAGAGCAAGCCCTCCTTCACATTTCTTCCCCGGCTCAAGTGAGCATCTTTCTTCTTCCTCCCTCATGTTTTTTCCTACCAACCTGTGCAAGGAAATGATGCTGAGCGCTGTTTTACTAGATTTGTCCAAAGTAAACCTGAAAATTTTCTGCAGACAATTTTTTGTGAAATCTATAACAAACCCCATTGATTTGCTCATCCTTACATTAATTGACAGAATTCAGGAATACATATAATAAATGTTAATTCTGTGGGTGACCTACAGCAATTTTTTGTGGGTGCAATGCACCATCTTTGCACCCCTGACACAGATATATAATAATGAACCTGGCCGTTAATTATGTGAGTGCCCTATAGTTATTTTTTGTGGGTGCAATGCATCATTTTTATACCCCTGACACAAAAATATAATAGTTAATCCGTCTGTTAGTTCGGCCGGTGACATATACCCATTTTTGGTGTGAGATACACATGCACTTTATACGTGACAAAGAAATTAATATAGTTAATCTGATTGTTAGTTCGGCCGGTGACATATATCCATTTTCGGTGTGAGATACACGTGCACTGCATATGTGACAGGGAAATTAATATAGTTAATCCGTCTGTTAGTTCGGTGGGTGACAAATTCAAATTTTTGGTGTGAGGTACACCTGCACTGCATATTTGACAGGGAAATTAATATAGTTAATCTGTCTGTTAGTTTGGTGGGTGACATATTCCCATTTTTGGGGTGAGGTACACCTGCACTTCATATGTGATAGGGAAATTAATATAATGTGTCTGTTAGTTCGGTGGGTGACCTCAAAGAATGAGGAGAGCATCAAATAAGGGAGGTGGCCCTGGTCGTGGTGCTGCTGGTGGAGCTGTTGGAGCCCCTCTTGCAGGGAGAGGACGTGGTCGATCTGTGCCAGCTACACTCTTAAATGAAACACCTTTCTCAGGTGCACGTAGGCGACAGGAAGTTCAGCGTCATTTTGTAGGCCCGATTACCGGTGTACAAATGGTAAGGCCAGAACAAGTAGAGGTGGTAGTAGATTGGTAGTAGATTGGTTGCTGACAGTGCCTCCAATTCCTTCACATTGTCTCCCACTCGGTCCCCTGCTGAAAGCGCAGAGTTGGCACCAGTGGCGTAGCTAGAAATGACTGGGCCCCACAGCAAATGTTTAAACGGGGGTCCCCTCTTCACGACCCCCTCCTTCAATGCAACCCCCACTCTTGTGGCTTGTGGCAGTCACAGGAAATCCAGCCGTGTTGGATTTCTTGCGACTGCCGCAGTGATACAATGCATTTAGTAAGGGATCATCACTACTCAGTGATCCTGGTTGTCATGCAATCAGTGTCGCCATGTAGCTCTAGCCTAATGCCACGGGCGCCGCTCCCCAGGTGCCCCCTATTGGGACCCAGGTGTAATAGAAAATGCTGAGTGGTGTAATACTGCGGCCTAAATGTCTCTTTATGTTTCACGGTGCACCTACATGAATACTGCTGGACCCCAGGCTTTGGCTCCAAAGCAATAAAAAGGGTCAATAATTGAGGGATTTTTAAAAGATAGATTGAGTCCAGACCTTGTATGTAGTTGAACAGCAGCTTTACTTAAATAAATGTTCATCAAAACAATCTTCAAGCTTTGTCTTGGTCCCAGCAGGCTTTGGCAAACTGGAAGGCTTCTTCAATTACTCTGCTTGCTTTCTCTCTCTCTGCTGTACTGACAGGCTTGGTTAAATACTTTGCTTTCTTTCTTTAAGCTGCAATAAATTCTGCTTAAGTCTGGTTACCGTACTTTAGGACTGTTCCGGTGTCCTTGGATGGGGTGCCGTTGACTGTTATTCCACTCCTGACACTCAGTAAAACTTTTCTTCTGCCGAAGTACTCTTCCTCTTGCTGATTTCTCTTGTGGTGGCCAAAGAACAATTTCCTCTGGCCCCTATGGCTTCCAGACATCTTTCTTCATATCCACCAGGGTTCAGCGTGCCCCTGCTCACACTCCTCCTGTCTAGAACTAACTCTAACTTCTGCCCCACACTTCCGCAGGAAGCAGGACTGGCCCACTTCCGCCGAAAGGGGGAGAATGGAATGGTAAGTCCCATTCGATCTAAGGATAGCTCTGCCATTCGCACTGCCATCTGCTGGTGAACCAGGCACATTACATGTAATGAACAGTTGCATAAAGATATTATCATTGCACCATGTAGAGGAGCTGGACAGAAATACACAGATGACATTTGGGTTAGACTATTAGAGATAGTAGCAGGGTATAGGAATGATAACACCACTCCGGGGTGTTACACTAACACATACCTCTCCTTTCTGAGCTGCCTTGCCCTCAAGCCCTGAACCCGCAGGCTGCCTTCTCTCTGCAATGAGGCAGGGCACATACCTTCACAAGGCTGCCATGCCATCTTCTCCTTCTGGTCCTTCTGTTTGGTCTATGCATCACCATATTATTTGGGCTGGTGGGCCCTTCCTTTCATGAATTAGGGAGGCCAGGAACCAATGTTACCACATGTTGAGGGGGCCTGGCAACAAAATCATTTAGTACTGCTCCCGAGGCCAGATACAACTGCTTTCCCTGCTTCCCTGATAGATACCCCGCTGATGCCAGTCTTAGGCCAAGTTCACACAACTGACTTTGAGAAACATGTTTAAAAAATCAGCACGGTATATACTTTTTTTTTTCAGCTCGAAAAAAAGAAAAGCATGGCTTTTTTATGCGTCTATTTTATTTTTTATAGATGTTCACTTCAATACAAAGTTAATTTTCAGCTTGAGGATTTTAAAGATCTGTGCCAAAAACTGCACCGAAAATGCACAAAAACTGCATGGACTGACGTGGATTTTTTTTTCTGCTTTCCATTTATTTTAATGGGAGATTCAATGCCGGTGCGCTAGGGTGCGCTGCTTCTTTTTTCCACACTACTTTTTTATATGTGTAAAAAAAGCAAGTGCTGCTTCCCATTGAAGTGAATGGAAGGTTGTTTTGAGACTTTTTTTGGAGCTGACTTTGCTGCAGAAATGCTCCCAAATCAACGCCCAAAAACTCAATGTGAACTGGCCCATAGGCTGTATTTACATCAGATTTTTAACCCATATACACATTACTTATACATTACACAGTTTCCTCAGACAGCGTCATACAGTGGCATTCGTCACCATAGGCTTCCATTGTAAAAAAAAAATAATAATAATAATACAGATCCGTTTAACATATATGTGTTTTTACAGGATGGAAAAGGGTAGTATACTAGGCATATTTTTTTTCCACACGTACATTGTATGTTACATGTGGGACAAAAATGTGATGTGAACTTGCAGCGCATTGTACAGTTATTGAAAAAGCCATACTCGCCTGCGCACCGCCGCTCCGCTCTGTGATCTTCCAGTCCCCATTATGTAAACGTTTGGGAGGATGGGGGTCAGATGACTGGCCTCATAACGGTGTGTCCCCAAGCAGCACATAGGCGCCAAGGGGACTGGGGCATCAGGTGGGTAGGGGAGCTAGAGAACAGGGCATCAGATGATTAGGGGGCCAAGAAAACTGGGGGCATCAGGAGCCCACAGTACTTGGGGAGGGGGGCAAAGGACAGCAGATGAATGCAGCTGGGGGGGAGACAACATGAGATGCAGGACAGCTAGTGCTGACAGGGATAAGCCTGGAATGTATGGGCTCCTGAGAGTGACAGGCACAGGCTCTTCTTTCTGCAGCACTTCCTGTCACTATTCAGTCTCCCCTCTCCCTCCTGTTATTGCCGACTACAGAGCAGTGTCTGTAGCAGAAGCTGGGCTGTACTAATAGTTAGGAGAGGGAGGGGAGACAGGATCTCCCTGTAGCACACTGTACTGAGCCCTGACTGCACTATTAAGCAGCAAGGCTCCTCTATTAATGATCCGTGCTGATGGGCGGGGCTTAGCTCCCTGCTCTGCGGACATTCTAGAGCAGTGAAGTGAGTGTGATCACTAGAGCATGATCGAAAGATGCGCGAGTACAAGCGCCCACTGGTAGACGCGCTGCTGATGGCATTTTCACCTGACAGCGGGGGCTCAGTGGAAGCACAAGGCGAAGGCAGAGGAGGAGAAAGAGGAGGACGAGGTCGCCAACGCAGCTGGGGCACCGCCAGCACCTCAGAAGGCAGGGTTAGCATGTCCGAAATGTGGAAAAGCTTTGTCAGCACACTACAACAACCAGCACCACCAGCTGATAAGGAACGTCTTAGCAGGAGGCAGCATTTCAGCAACATGGTGGAGCAGTATGTGTGCACACGCCTACACGTACTGAATGGCGGGTCTGCCCCTTTCAACTTCTGGGTCTCCAAATTGGGCACATGGCCTTAGCTTGCCCTTTACACCTTGGAGTGTATTGTCCGAACGTGTGTTTATTACGGCAGGGGGGCGTCATCACAGACAAGTGCAGCCGCCTGTCCACAGTCAATGTGGACAGGCTCAGGTTCATTAAAATGAACCAGGCATGTATACCAGCCGCACCCAGCCATCGTTATACTCCAGAACACTTTCTCTTTGCATTCTCTTTTCTATTTCCCAATGTCTTGGAGTCTTACCAAATTTATAAAAGAATTTAAAATTTAAAATTTAAAAAACAACAAAAACAGTGTTGGCTACCTCCTCCTCCATTTACTGCCGCTTCCAACTACACTGCCATGTTCACCGCCTCCTCAGCCTCTTACTCCACTTTGCCTCCTAGTTCAAGATCATTATTTTAATTTTTTTTCTATTCTATGTTATTTTAAGTAATTTCCCTATCCACATTTCTTTGCAGGGCAACTGTCCTGCTCTTACCCCTGTTTTACTTTCTTTTGCAGCCCTCTAGCCCTTACTACAACTGTTTTACAGCCTTTTTAGTGCACCAAAGTGCACTTCAATGGGGTTCGGGTTCGAGTTCGGGTTCGAGTTCGGGTCAAGTTCGGGTCCCGAACCCGAACATTGACCCGAAGTTCAGCCGAAACCCAGCGAACCCGAGAATCCATGGGTCCGCTCATCCCTAATTATGAGAAATGCTGTACAAAAAAGTTAGGAGATATGAGCTTGCTAACTGGATGGATAGACACAGATAGATATGGATAGATGGATAAACTAGATAGATTAATAGATTCACATTACCTTTTTTTATTGTTGTAGATACAAGAAGACACATAATCTCAAATCCAGTACATTTCTGGTTCTGATCGTCACTACATGCTCCTCCAGGCAAATTACATTTGGGGCACATCACTCCATTGAGCGTTGAATTCACAGTTGGCACTTTTAACAGAAAAATAAAAAGTTGAAGAGTAAATGCATGCAGTGGACATAGTGTACGTATAGTGTGAATTGTACAACTGATGTTTCTGAAAGGGGTCCTCCAGAGAAAACTGGTGCACTGTGTATGAGGGGCTGGAGCAGGACACAAGGGTTCTGTCACTAATGTTCACTGGATCGCTGGGTAATGAGCCACCTTACAAAGTCCTAGCCTGAGCGTAACACAATGTATATAATGTATATTTTAGTTATAGTTCAGAAGCTTAAAAGGAACAACTGCCTGGGCTCTTTTAAATTGAGTTTCTATGTCTTTACCTTGGGGGTTTGCTGGAGTACACAAGTCATTGGAGCAGCACGTGGTCGCTATTCTCTCTGCTGTGTTGTAGTAGGTGAATGTCCCAGTCACATTGCATTCACTTGGTGGGGCACAGAATCTTCTCAAATTGTAGGAGATGATGTCTAAAACATGTGGAACGCATGAGAAGTCAGCATAAACATTTTGGTTCCTTCAAAGGTTCAAAAATGTTGAGACTCTTAAGACCAAATGGCTCCTCTGTCAGTAACAGAATTAGGGTATTGTAAAACAGCAGTACAATAACGTAGTGATACACAGATGTGCCCTAACTTAACTTTCCTCTTGGCTCGACATATCCCGAAATGTGTGATGCGAAATGACCCACTTTGAAAAGATCTAATTTTGTGATACTCTGTGAGAAGTTGTTTATGCTATAATTATATGTGGTCACCCAATGGTTGTGATGTGAATTACAGCATTTCAGGGGTTTGGTAGTATGTTGTGATACTGTATTGAATTTGCCTCATGCGAAATTGGAGTCTGGTAACTGTTGCTTTGTTTTCTTTTAATTAAAGTGTAAGACTGGATAGTTTTTTTAAAATTTTTACAATAAATGTCAGTTACACTTTAACCTCTGCCGTACATGTACTACCGGACAGGTCTTTAAAGATGGTGGGGGCAATAGGCACTGGATGACTACTGTAAACAGCAGAGGCTACTCTCTACTATCGACTGACAATCAAATGTGACCGCACCTTTCTTGTTCCAAAATCAAAATCGATAAAAAATAATAAAATAAAGATCATAAGCATCAACTCGTGCAAAAAATATAAAAATATTTATCCCATATGGCAAATGGTAAAACAGGGAAAAACAAAATCAAAATGGATGATTCACAGTTATTTGGTTGCTTCACCTCTGCAAAAAATTGAATAAAAAATGATAAAAATTCATACAGACCCCAAAATGGTATCAATGAAAACTACAAATCATCCTGAAAAAAAAAAAAAAACTCACACAGCTCCGTAGACATAACTGCAAAATACCAGAATATGGCGAGAATTTGTTAAATGGTAACAACACGAGGGAACAATAGATAAGAGTTCCCCTTCCATCAGTCTATTTCACTGCATGTAAGGCACAGAGTTCATGAGTTTCATAGTTCACTACTGGCTTTCATTTTCCAAAGAAACAAGATGGAGGGTCTGTATGATGAGATATTGGAGAACCAGTATTGTTCGTACCGATCAGTGAAAAAGTCCAGGTTCGGGTTCGGTGTTTGGGTCATTTCATTATTTTCCGTTATAACATGGTTATAGCAGAAAACAATAGCATTCTTGAGACAGAATGCAAAAGAGTATATCAATTTAGGGGTCGCAGTGTCTTCTATCTTCTTTCAGCAGGACCTGCAAAAGGACCTGCGATTATGTCATTGGCAGGTCCTCCTGAAAGAAGATAGAAGGACCTGCGATGACGTCACATCGCTCACCGCGAAGTCCTGCTGAAAGAAGATAGAAGACAATGCGGCAGCGTGATCAAGTGGATGAGGTGAGTTGTTTTTGTTTGTTTTTAACCTCTAAATTGCCATATTATTTTGCATTCTGTCTTAAGAATGCTATTTTTTTCCGCTATAACCATGTTATAACAGAAAATAATAAAGTGAAGTTCGGGTCCCCATTGACTTCAATAGGGTTCGGGGTGAAGTTCGGGTCCCGAACCCGAACTTTGACCTGAAGTTAGGCCGAACCCGGCGAACCCAAACTTCCACGTGTTCGCTCATCCCTATTTATAGATTGAATTCCTTCAAACAATTCTACTTCCCATTCATAACAAACAGAAAAAAATGTGACATTATAAATGCTACTATCAATAATTATTCTTCTGTATCTTACTTGCTATAGAAATCATTTTCTGAGTTGCACACACTTGACCATCAGAGCAGGCTGTAGCAGCAGGGGATGGACAGGAATCTGATAGGGGGTCTGTGCTACAAGTATAACACACCAAGCATTCACCTATAATAAAACAAATATAATACACATAGCCATAAACATTGGCATATTTTTTACAGATCCCAAAGATTTTGATATGAATCACCAAAAATGCAAAAATTGGACTGGCAATCACTCAACAACCCTTGACTCCTTTAATTTTTATTTGTCCAATCCACTGATTTTGGTGGATATCATCATTCTTGACCAAAAAAAAATAATTGCTTGGGTACTTTCATAATCGACTCCAGGTGTCCTAGCAGCCCTTAGGTGACAGAGTCATAGGTTCACTTTGTGTGCTCCACATTTGGCTTGTTAAAGTGGTTATCCAAGACCTATAATACCTCCCCATATGCCCGGGCCCCTCACAGAGGTTGTACTTACCTCTCTCCCTGGCACCCGCGTCGCTTCTGATGCCGGCACGGCCGCTACTGTTTTCATCCGTGAGACTTGGGTGGGGGGTTAGCCAATTTCAGGCCACAAAGGGAACGAGCCTCCCTAGCATCACCCACAATGCTCAGGAGGATGCTGCTCACTGTCACGGATTGGAGTTTTTCACACAATGACCAATGCTAAAACTTGCACAATTATTTTACTTTTTGTGGTGGTTAGGGGAAGGATGCAAAGTCTTCAAAATCTGCTATAACATTTATCATACAAAACAGAAGGAATAATTCCTGCATGTAAATTTTGTTTAAACGAGCGAGCAATGATTGGGAATGAACTCATTGCCATGTGTATCGGCCGATGTAAATGGACTCTAAGGAAGACAAGATCAGAATGATAAAAAAAAAGTATTATTCTTCCTTAATTCTATACTTTGGCTACCACTTCTGTATGTACTGAACAGAAAATATTTAGATTAATAAATGAATTGATTTGGGGAGATAAAGGGGTCAGGATGACCAAACAATTTTTTTCACTTTTTTCATCATCGCATTTCCAAGAGCCATATCGAGGTACACATAATGTATTCTATAACTTAATAGGGGAGAATAGGAAAAAACAAGCAAGATCACCATTAAGTTGGCTGTTATGGAGCTCGTGCTATATAAATGACATGATAATTTATTCAAAGGGGGGGGGAATACAATTACAGCAATAATTTTTGCTATGTTTTATAACTTTTGCTAAATAAAAATACTCTGAAAGAAAACTATGGGGGTCACTTATTAAACAGAAATACGCCTAAATCAGGAGTATTTCTGGTGCAGATTGCAGCACAAAGATCTTTTGCACCGCAATCTTCGACTTCTCCCGCTCACGCCAGGCTTGATGTGGGAGGGGAAGGGGACGGGCCAGCAGGCCCATCTCATTTACCATTTTCTACGATCTAAATGTAAGACAGCCAGGAATCTGTCTTACATTTGGAAGCGGCGGTGGATCGGCCAGACTTATGTTGAGGCCAGAGTCTCTTCATAACTTTGGTGGATCCACCGCCAGGTATAGGGCTTATTAAGACTGGTGTGTAATAAGACTGGCGTCTAATAAATGTGCCCCTATTTGTATTTAAACTGCAGGGACAGTGCAGGGAGAGTGTATTGTCTTGTGCATTACGTTCTAGTGCATTCACACTCATAGTTAATCTGTTCTGCAGTTACTGTGCCGTTAGTGTTACAGGTGTAATTGATCCCCATCTACATCACTGTGCAGTGAACCAAGATTCATTGCTAATCCCTTCTGTTAAACAAAAAGAAAAACATATACAGCACCCTTCAGTAAAGCAAAAAACCTGTGCATGGCCCTGCAGAAGCTGTTTCCAAATGGCTCCATAGTGGAACTAAATAAAAAATGAAGGCAGCACCAATAAATTAGTGGAGAATTTTTATTTTTATTTTAATGCATGTTGTGGCGGTGCAAAAATAAACGGTGAAGTCAAGATGAACAAAGAGAGACAATAGTGCCCCTATAACAGAGTGGGGATGGGGGCCAACAGCAGTGGCAGCAACAGGGACAGTAGTGGCCCCATAACAGAGTGGGGATGGGAACCAAGAGCAGTGGTAGTAACATGAACAATGGTGGCCCCATAAAAGAGTGGGGAGGGGAGCAGCAGCAGTGGAATACAGCACAAGATGGTGGCAGATCACAGTAGTAGAAGAACCCAAAAACAGCAGTGTGATAGACTGTAGATATGGTCCTTAATATGCAAAAAAAAAAATTCAGGATCCAGATGGATTACACCCTAGAGTTCTAAAGGAGCTCAGTTCAGTTATTGATTTGCCTCTGTTCATAATATTTACAGATTCTTTAACCCCTTCAACCCCGGGCCTGTTTTCACCTTCTTGCCCAGGCCATTTTTTGCAAATCTGACATGTGTCACTTTATGTGGTGATAACTTTAAAACGCTTTTACTTATACAGGCCATTCTGAGATTGTTTTCTCGTCACATATCGTAGTTCATGACAGTGGTAAAAATGAGTTTAAAAAAAATCATTTTTATTCATATAAAAATACAAAATTTACCAAAAATTTTGAAGAATTTCCAAAATTTCCAAATTTTAATTTCTCTACTTTTATAATAGATAGTAATACCTCCAAAAATAGTAATTACTTTACATTCCCCATATGTCTACTTCATGTTTGGATCATTTTGAAAATGACATTTTATTTTTTGGGGACGTTAGAAGGCTTAGAAGTTTGGAAGCAAATCTTGAAATTTTTCGGAAAATTTCCAAAACCCACTTTTTAAGGACCAGTTCAGGTCTGAAGTCACTTTGTGAGGCTTACATAATAGAAACCACCCAAAAATAATCCCATTTCAGAAACTACACCCCTCAAGGTATACAAAACTGATTTTACAAACTTTGTTAACCCTTTAGGTGTTCCACAAGAATTAATGGAAAATGGAGATGAAATTTCAGAATTTTGGGCAGATTTTACATTTTGATCCATTTTTTCCAGCAGCAGAGCAAGGGTTAACAGCCTAATAAAACTCAATATTTATTACCCTGATTCTGCGGTTTACAGAAACACCTCACATGTGATCATAAACTGCTGAACGGGCACACAGCAGGGCGCAGTTGGAAAGGAACGCCATATGGTTTTTGGAAGGCAAATTTAGCAGAACTGGTTTTTAGATGCCATGTCCCATTTGAAGCCCCCCTGGTGCACCCCTACAGTAGAAAGTAAAAAAAATGACCACATTTTAGGAAACTACGGGATAAGGTGCCAGTTTTGTTGTTACTATTTTGGAGTACATATGATTTTTAATAGCTCTATATTACGTTTTTTGTGAGGCAAGGTAACCAAAAAATTGATGTTTTGGCACCGTTTTTATTTTTTATTTTTACAGCGTTTACCTGAGGGATTAGGTCATGTGACTTTTTTTTATAGAGCAGATCGTTACGCACGTGGCAATACCTAATATGTCTACTTTTTCTTATTTATTTAAGTCTTACACAATAATAGCATTTTTTAAACCGAAATAATGATTTTAGTCTTTCCATAGTCTGAGAGCCATAGCTTTTTTATTTTTTGACCAATTCTCTTAGGTAGGGTCTAATTTTTTGGGGGATGAGGTGACGGGTCTGATTAGTACTATTTTAGGGGGCATACGCCTTTTTGATCACTTGCTGTTTTTTGGATATAATGTGACAAAAATGGCTTTTTTTTACACTGTTTATTTTTTATTTTTTACAGTGTTCACCTGAGTGGTTAGGCATTTGATATTTTTATAGAGCTGGTTGTTATGGACGTGGCGATACCTAATATGTATACTTTTTAAAAAAAATTCACTTTAGCACAATAATAGCTGTTTTGAAGCAAAAAATAATCATATTTTAGCGTCTCCATGGTCTGAGAGTGATTTTTTTTTATTTTTTGACCGATTCTCTTAGGTAGGGTCTCATTTTTTGCGGTGACGGTCTGATTGGTACTATTTTGGGGGCATACGCCTTTTTGATCACTTGCCGTTGCAATTTTTGTGATGTAATGTGACAAAAATGGCTTTTTTTTTTACACATTTATATATATTTTTTAATGGTGTTCACCTGGGGGGTTAGATCATGTGATATTTTTATAGAGCTGGTTGTTACGGACGTGCAGATACCTAATATGTATTTTTTTTTATGTATTTCATTTTAGCACAATAATAGCAGTTTTGAAACAAAAAAAAATGATGTTTTAGTGTATCCATGTTCTGAGAGCTATAGTTTTTTATTTTTTGGGCAATTGTCTTAGGTAGGGGCTCATTTTTTGCGGGCTGAGGTGACGGTTTTATTGATACTATTTTGTGGGACATACGCCTTGTTGATCACTTGGTGTTGCACTTTTTGTGATGTAAGGTGACAAAAATGGCATTTTTTTACACCGTTTTTATTTTTAAAAAAATGATGGTGTTTATCGGACAGGGTGGATCATGTGATCATTACGGATGCGGCAATACCTAATATGTGTGTTTTGTTTTGTTTTTTATATAAAATAAGAGAAAAGGGGCGTTTTTTTTCTTTTTTACTTTATTCATTTTATTAACCACTTTCCGTCCGCCCATAGGATATAAACGTCCGTTCAGAAACTGCAGCTGCACGCTAATCGTGCAGCTGCTGATCGGCTTGCCCGCTGTCAGTGACAGCAGGGCAACCCAGAGAGAAGGCAGGGACAGTGCCCAGGTGTCCCTGCCTTCTGGATCGCTGCATACACAGCGCTCACCGAGCGCTGTGTATGCAGAGCAGGAAGCGCTATGACCGCCGGGACCGGAGAGTGCAGGAGCTGTGTGAGGTCTTTCAGAGACCTCGATCAGCCCTGCACTGAGGCTGTACAGCGCTGAATTATGCTGTACAGCCTCTCTGGGGGGTGTATTTCTCCTGTAACTGGGGCTACTATGTCAGCCCCAGTTACAGGAGAAATCAACAGTGAAAAAAAAAAGAAAAAGTGAAGTAAATGTCCCCCAGAGGTCTTGTATGACCTTATGGGGGACGAAAAGTGTAAAATAAAAAAATAAAAAAAGGTTGAAAAATTAAAATAAAAAAAAGTTTCACATGTAAAAAAAAAAAAAGTCCCCAAGTACGGAATAAAAAAAAAAATTTTAAAATAGAAAAAATAAAATAAAATAGACATATTTGGTATTGCCGCGTCCGTAAAAACCAGCTCTATAAAAATATCACATGAACTAACCCCTCGGATGAACACCGTAAAAAAAAAAAAAAAAACTGTGTCAAAACAAGCAATTTTTGTCACCTTATATCACAAAAGGTGCAACACCAAGTGATCGAAAACGCGTATGTCCCACAAAATGGTACCAATTAAACCGTCACCTCATCCCGCAAAAAATTAGCCCCTACATAAGAAAATCTCTCAAAAAATAAAAAAACTATAGCTCTCAGAACATGGACACATTAAAACATAATTTTTTTGTTTCAAAAATGCTATTATTGTGTAAAACTTTAATAAATGAGAAAAAGTATACATATTAGGTATCGCCACGTCCGTAACAATCTGATCTATAAAAATGTCACTTGACTGAACCCCTCAGGTGAACGCTGTAAAAATAAATCAATAGAAACTGTGCTAAAACAACCAATTTTTTGGTCACCTTGCCCCATAAAGTGTTATAATGAATGATCAAAAAATCATATGTACCCAAAAATAGTACTAATAAAACTGGCACCTTATCCCCTAGTTTCCAAAATAGGGTCACTTCTTGGGAGTTTCTACTGTAAGGGTGCATCAGGGGGCTTCAAATGGGACATGGCATCTAAAAACCATGTGGAGTTCCTTTTCTTCTGCGCCCTGCCGTGTTCCCATACAGCAGTTTATGACCACATATGGGGTGTTTCTGTAAACCGCAGAATCTGGGTAATAAATATTGAGTTTTTTTTTTGCTGTTAACCATCGATGTGTTAAAGAAAAAAATTGATTAAAATGGAAAATCTGCCAAAAAAGTGAAATTTCAAAATTTGATCTCCATTTTCCTTTAATTCTTGTGGAACGCCTAAAGGGTTAACAAAGTTTGTAAAATCGGTTTTGAATACCTTGAGGGGTAGAGTTTCTAAAATGGGGTCATTTATGGGGGTATCCACTATGTAGGCCCCACAAAGTGACTTCAGACCTGAACTGGTCCTTAACCCCTTCACGCAACATCACGTACATGTACGTGGGGGAATGTGGTGCCTCACCGCATCCCCACGTGCATGTACGTGATCGGCTTTCTGTGTCAGCGCAGGGAGCGAAGCGCTGAAGCTTCAGTGAAGCCGGCGTGCTGGGGTTGCTAGGCAACCAGAGATGCCGGCAGGCACTGTATAGGCGCTCTGACCCGCCCGCGATCGCTGTGATTGGTCCATTACTGCAGAGGGACCAATCGCAGCGCATCGGGGTAGGTAAGGGGGGGTTAGGGAGGGACTATGTGCTTCTCCTTCTCTGATCGCCCCAATTCCTGTCAGGGAAGCGATCAGAGAAGGAGATAGTGTGAAAATATTCCCGACCTATGACGAGTATACTCGTCATGGCGCACTGCTACTTAGCGCGCCATGATGAGTATACACGTCATGGCATTTAACTGTCACCATGTCTGCAGACATGGTGACAGCGCTGAGATCCCGGCTGTCACACACAGCCAGGCACCTTGGGTCAATGCCGAGGGGGGTCCTATGACCCCCCCATGTCGGCGATCGCTGCAAACCGCAGGTCAATTCAGACCTGCGGTTTGTAGCGCTTTCTGATCAGAAACTTTAGTATGTCTAAAATAAAGATTTTTCACCCCCCCTGCACCCCTGAATGATATTATGTGGGCGGGTGGTGCAGAGGGGGTGTCGCAGGAGGTACGGTAAGGTGCGGGAGGCGGGCGGTGCGGCAGGCGGGATCGCGATCCCCCGCCCGCCTCCCCTTGAATGATTGTTGGTGTCTAGTGGGTATACCAGGGTGCCAGCACATTGCTGGCACCCTGGTATAAACGGCTGACATCTGCGATGCTATGTCAGCCGTTTAACCCTTTCCATACAGCGGTCCGTACGGACCGCTGTATGGAAAAGGTTAACAGCGCAAGGAGCTCCCTCCCTCTCCCATCGGGGGGCTGCTGTGCCTTTGCAGCCCCCCGATGGTAGAGGGAGAGAGCCCCCAGAGAGCCCCCCTCAGCCCTGTACTTACCCTTCCCCGTCTGCGCAGTTCTGACCAGTACTGAGCAGACGGGGAAGGTTCCCATGGCAACAGGACGCCTCTTAGGCATCCTGCTGTCCATGGTGCTGAACAGATCTATGCTAAAAGCATAGATCTGTTCAGTGTAAGTAAAATACAGTACAGTACAATATATATTGTTCTGTACTGTATTTTACAGACATCAGACCCACTGGATCTTCAAGAACCAAGTGGGTCTGGGTCAAAAAAAAAGTGAAAAAAGTAAAGTTTCAAAAAAACACATTTATCACTGAATAAAAAAAAAATAAAAAAAATTCCCTACACATATTAGGTATCGCCGCGTCCGTAACGACCTGATCTATAAAACGGTCATGTTACTTTCCCCGCACGGTGAACGCCATAAAAAAAATAAAATAAAAACTATGAGGAAATTGAAATTTTGCCCACCTTACTTCCCAAAAAAGGTAATAAAAGTGATCAAAAAAGTTGCATGTACGCCAAAAAAGTACCAATCAAACCGTCACCTCATCCCGCAAAAAATGAGCCCTTACATGAGACAATGGCCCAAAAAATAAAATAACTATGGGTCTCAGACTATGGAGATACTAAAACATGATTTTTTTTGTTTCAAAAATGATATTATTGTGTAAAACCCTGATAAATTATAAAAAGGTAGACATATTAGGTATTGCCATGTCCGTAAGAACCTGATCTATAAAAATACCACATGACCTAACCCCTCAGATGAACACTGTAAAAAAAATTAAATAAAAACAGTGTCAAAAAAGCTATTTTTTTGTTACCTTACATCACAAAAAGTGTAATAGCAAGCGATCAAAAAGTCATATGCACCCCAAAATAGTACCAATCTAACCGTCATCTCATCCCGCAAAAATGATACCCAACCTGAGACAATCGCCAAAAAACTGAAAAAACTATGGCTCTCAGACTATGGAGACACTAAAACATGTTTTTTTTTTGTGTCAAAAATGATATTATTGTGTAAAACCTAAATAAATAAAAAAGTATACATATTAGGTATCGTCACGTCCGTAAGAACCTGCTCTATAAAAATAGCACATGATCTAACCTGTCAGATGAACGTTGTAAATAATAAAAAATAAAAACAGTGCCAAAACAGCTATTTTTTGGCAAATTTTCCATTTTAATTCATTTTTTCCCATAACAAAGCAAGGGTTAACAGCCAAACAAAACTCAATATTTATTGCCCTGATTCTTTAGTTTATAGAAATGCCCCATATGTGGTCGTAAACTGCTGTATGGCCACACGGCAGGGCGCAGAAGGAAAGGAACGCCATATGGTTTTTGGAAGGCAGTTTTTGATCGACTGGTTTTTTGACATCATGTCCCATTTGAAGCCCCCCCGATGCACCCCTAGAGTATAAACTCCAAAAAATGACCCCATTTTGGAAACTACACCCCTCAAGGTATTCAAAACTGATTTTTACAAACTTTGTTAACCCTTTAAGTGTTCCACAAGAGTTAATGGCAAATAGAGATGAAATTTCTGAATTTCTATTTTTTGTTACTTTGCCTCACAAAAAAGTGTAATATAGAGCAACCAAAAATCATATGTACCCTAAAATAGTACCAACAAAACTGCCACCTTATCCCGTAGTTTCCAAAATGGGGCCACTTTTTTGGAGTTTCTAACCTAGGGGTGCATCAGGGGGCTTTAAATGGGACATGGTGTCTAAAAACAATCCAGCAAAATCTGCCTTCCAGAAACCATATGGCATTCCTTTCCTTCTGCGCCCTGCCGTGTGCCCGTACAGCAGTTTACGACCACATATGGGGTGTTTCTGTAAACTACAGAATCAGGGCCATAAATAAAGAGTTTTGTTTGGCTGTTAACCCTTGCTTTGTTACTGGAAAAAAAATATTAAAATGGAAAATCTGCCGAAAAAGTGAAATTTTGAAATTGAATCTCTATTTTCCATTAATTCTTGTGGAACACCTAAAGGGTTAACAACGTTTGTAAAATCAGTTTTGAATACCTTGAGGGGTGTAGTTTCTTAGATGGGGTCACTTTTATGGAGTTTCTACTCTAGAGGTGCATCAGGGGGGCTTCAAATGGGACATGGTGTCAAATAAAAACAGTCCAGCAAAACCTGCCTTCCAAAAACCGTATGGCATTCCTTTCCTTCTGCGCCCTGCCGTGTGCCCGTACAGCGGTTTACGACCACATATGGGGTGCTTCTGTACACTACAGAATCAGGGCCATAAATAATGAGTTTTGTTTGGCTGTTAACCCTTGCTTTGTAACTGGAAAAAAAATATTAAAATGGAAAATCTGCCAAAAATTTGAAATTTTGAAATTGTGTCTCTATTTTCCATTAAATCTTGTGCAACACCTAAAGGGTTAACAAAGTTTGTAAAATCAGTTTTGAATACCTTGAGGGGTGTAGTTTCTTAGATGGGGTCACTTTTATGGAGTTTCTACTCTAGGGGTGCATCAGGGGGGCTTCAAATGGGACATGGTGTAAAAAAAACAGTCCAGCAAAATTAGCCCTCCAAAAACCAAACGGCGCACCTTTCACTCTACGCCCCGCTGTGTGGCCATACAGTAGTTTACGGCCACATATGGGGTGTTTCTGTGAACAGCAGAGTCAGGGCAATAAAGATACAGTCTTGTTTGGCTGTTAACCCTTGCTTTGTTAGTGGAAAAAATGGGTTAAAATTGAAAATTAGGCAAAAAAATGAAATTCTCAAATTTCATCTCCATTTGCCAATAACTCTTGTGCAACACCTAAAGGGTTAATGACGTATGTAAAATCAGTTTTGAATACCTTGAGGGGTGTAGTTTCTTAGATGGGGTCACTTTTAGGGAGTTTCTACTCTAGGGGTGCATCAGGGGGCTTCAAATGGGACATGGTGTAAATAAACCAGTCCATAAAAATCAGCCTTCCAAAAACCAAATGGCGCACCTTTCACTCTACGCCCCGCTGTGTGGCCGTACAGTAGTTTACGGCCACATATTGGGTGTTTCTGTAAACGGCAGAGTCAGGGCAATAAAGATACAGTCTTGTTTGGCTGTTAACCCTTGCTTTGTTAGTGGAAAAAATGGGTTAAAATGAAAAATTAGACAAAAAAATGAAATTCTCAAATTTCCTCCCCATTTGCCAATAGCTCTTGTGCAACACCTAAAGGGTTAACAATGTATGCAAAATCAGTTTTGAATACCTTGAGGGGTGTAGTTTCTTAGATGGGGTCATTTTTGGGTGGTTTCTATTATGTAAGCCTCGCAAAGTGACTTCAGACCTGAACTGGTCCCTAAAAATTGAGTTTTTGTAAATTTCGGAAACATTTCAAGATTTGCTTCTAAACTTCTAAGCCTTATAACATCCCCAAAAAATAAAATATCATTCCCAAAATAATTCAAGCATGAAGTAGACATATGGGGAATGTAAAGTCATCACATTTTTTTTGGGGTATTACTATGTATTACAGAAGTAGAGAAACTGAAACTTAGAAATTTGCAAATTTTTCCAAATTTTTGGTGAATTAGGTATTTTTTTGTGCAAAAAAAAAAATTTTTTTGACTTCATTTTACCAGTGTCATGAAGTACAATATGTGACGAAAAAACAATCTCAGAATGGCCTGGATAAGTCAAAGCGTTTTAAAGTTATTAGCACTTAAAGTGACACTGGTCAGATTTCCAAAAAATGGCCTGGTCCTTAAGGTGAAAATGAGCCCGGTCCTTAAGGGGTTAAAAAGTGGGTTTTGGCAATTTTCTTAAAAATTTGAAGAATTGCTTCTAAACTTCTAAGCCTTCTAACGTCCTAAAAAAATTAAATGACATTTCCAAAATTATGCCAACATAAAGTAGACATATGGGGAATGTTAAGTAATAAATATTTTATGAGGTATCACTTTCTGTTTTAAAAGCAGAGAAATTGAAATTTAGAAAATTGCGAATTTTTCAAATTTTTGGGTAAATTTGGGATTTTTTCATAAATAAAGGTGAAATATTTTGACTCAAATTTATGACTATCATGAAGTACAATGTGTCACGAGAAAACAATCTCTGAATGACTTGGATAAATAAAGGCGTTCCAAAGTTATTACCACATAAAGTGAGATATGTCAGTTTTGCAAAATTAGTCCTGGTCAGGAAGGGGGGAAATGGCCCAGATGGCAAGTGGTTAAAAACACTTTTTTTACTTTTTCTTCTTTACTTTATTTATTATGTTCACTTTTGGGGGGTCTGATCCCCTCTGCAATGCATTACAATACATCTGTATTGTATTGCATTGCCTGTTAGTGCATGACACTGAGTCATACACTAACAGGTTGCCTAGGAGACCCAGCCTGAGGCTGGATCTCCTCGGCACCCGTAGAAGGCAGTTCCCGATGCCATGCAAGGCATTAGGCAGCCTCTGCACGGCATCGGGCTGCCTTGTGTCCCATGGGGTCCCCGCTACAGCAGCGCGGGGACTCGATGCGATCACTCACCCGACACAAACCCCTTCTATGTCGCGGTCAGTGCGGACTGCGGCATAGAAGGGGTTAATCCGCCGGCATCGGCTTTTACAGCAATGCCAGCAGATACAGCAGGGGCCCAGCTACCACGGACTGCCGGGCCCCTGCAGTGATCGTGCGCGCACCGCTCCGGTGCCAGCGCGATCATTATGATGTACTATTATGTCAAATTGCGGCAACGCAGTGGTTCCCATGACGTAGTAGTACGTCATAGGTTGGGAAGGGGTTAATGACAGGTATTGTACCAATAGACTGGCGCAAGGCAAATGTGGTGCCCATTTTCAAAATGGCCACTAGGTCTTCACCAGGAAATTATAGACCAGTAAGCCTAACATCCAAAGTGAGAAAAATGTTTGAGGGCCTTCTACGGGACTACATACAGGATTATGTAACTGTCAATAATAGCCAACATGGTTTTACTAAGAACAGAAGCTGTCAAACCAACCTGACTTGTTTTTATGAGGAGGTGAGTAGAAGCCTGGACAGAGGGAAGGCTGTCGATATTGTGTTTTTGGATTTTGCAAATGTGTTTGATACTGTCCCACATGGACGACTAATGGGTAAATTGAGATCTATTGGTTTAGAAAATATAATTTGTAATTGGATTTAAAATTGGCTTCATGATCGTATCCAAAGTGTTGTGGTCAATGATTCCTACTCTGAATGGTCCCCAGTTATAAGTGGTGTACCCCAAGGTACTGTGCTGGGTCCGCTATTATTTAACTTATTCATTAATGACATAGAGGGTGGGATTTATAGTCCTGTTTCTATTTTTGCAGATGACACCAAACTTTGTAATACAGTCCAGTCTATGAAAGATGTTAATAAGTTACAAGCTGACTTGGACAAACTTAATGTTTGGGCCTCCACTTGGCTAATAAAGTTCAATATAGATAAATGTAATGTTATGCACTTGGGGGCTAATAATCAGCATGCAGCATATGTCCTAGGGGAGTAAAACTGGGAGAGTCACTTGTTGCAAAGGATCTGGGTGTATTAGTAGAATATAGACTAAATAACAGCATGCAATGCCAGTCAGCTGTCTCTAAGGCCAACAGAATTTTGTCTTGAATTTAAAGAGATGTGGACTCGCGGGGCAGGGATGTAATATTGCCACTATACAAAGCGTTGGTGCGGCCTCAACTGGAATACACAGTTCCGTTCTGGGCACCAGTCCACAAAAAGGATGCCCTGGAGTTAGAAAAAGTACAGAGGAGAGCAACTAAACTCAAAATGGGCCTGGAAGATCTTAGTTATGAGCAAAGATTAAATTAACTGAAATTGTTTAGCCTTGAAAAAATACGTCTAAGGGGGGACATGATTAACCTGTACAAATATATAAATGGACCATACAAAAAATATCAAGGGAAGCTATTCTGCGTTAAACCCCCTCAAAAAACAAGGGGCCACTCCGTATGCCTGGTGACAAAAAGGTTCAGTCATAAGAGGCGACAAGCATTCTTTACAGTAAGATCTGTGAATCTCTGGAATAGCCGCAGGAGCTGGTCACAGCAAATACAGGAGATGGCGTCAAAAAAGGTTTAGATGACTTTTTAGTTCATAATAACATTGAGGCTTATGATAATGTATAGAAATTTTGTTCTACACACCCTTTCCCTTTGGCCCAACCCCTTTTGTAAAAGGAAGATGGACATTGATTCAGGGATTTGTTCCTTGAATCGATATAGCAGGATTACAGGTTGGATTTGATGGACTTTTGTCTTTTTCCAACGTTAACAAGTATGTGATAGCAAGGCCCAGTGGCATGCATATCCTTTTAAAAATGTAGCATGTTTGTCAGTACATTGGTAGGCCAAAAAACACATTGTAAGACAGGCAGTAGAGGCAGCAGGCGCGTGGCAGCTTCATAATGGTGGCAGCACCACGTGGCCAGAAGTAACGGCCCATTTTTCAGAAGATTCCGGTGTGGCAGCACACTACAGTATGATCATTAATGGCAGAATGATCTATCCTGTTGCATCAGGCACCGGTATCTGGAAATCCTGGTTGATCTACGCCTGATTCTTCTTCATGAAGGTTAGTCTCTCAACATTTTGTGAAGAAAAGGCAAGTTCTCTTAAGGGTTACTATGACCCTCGAAGCACTCAACACCTGCTGTGATGCCACACTACTGGCTGGGCAAAAAAGAATGTCAGTGACAAACTCCGCCAGACACAACCACGCTTGAAGTTTGCATGCCCAGTAGTCCAGGGGATCTTAGATCATGGGTGACAGTCCAGTACTTGGGTGCAGTCCAAGTATACAAGCACCTGCTGGTTGAGGTTCTGCTGGATTTCCCGCTGCTGCAAGGGTGGTTTCTTCAGTAGACAACCATTCCAGTACAGCTGGATTGTTAGTCAAACACGAGCGCAGTATGACAGTGGCAGCTCTTGCCAGTTGCTGCGACTGTTACCACACCCCTTTCTTTTACTTGTGACGGCTACAGCAACATTTTTGCCACTGCCCATTCCTTTAGAGGGCCCAGGCAGCTGTCTGTTAGCCATGGTGTACAGTAACTGCATCAGTAAGAAAAGGATTAACTATGAATGTCGCAGCAGTTGAACAAGATGCACGCAGCAACATATAAAGAACACCCTTTAGTACAGAGGCACAGTAAGTCTATCTATAAAATAAAAGATTATCTATTAATGTCACAGCAGTTGAACAAGATGCACGTGGCGATATATTAGACCAAACTTTAACCCCTTCAGTACCGAGCCACAATACAAACAGATCCGTTCTAAACGGATGCAGACGGTTGTATTATCTGAATGGATCCGTCTGTGCAGATCCATGACGGATCCGCACCAAATGCGAGTGTGAAAGTAGCCTAACACGTGCAGCCGCCACGATTTGTTACGACAAAGCGCAAGGAAATCCAGATTTGTAGTGAATCAAATTTTTTCTAAACTCCGGATGGAATTTCACTTTGGATGCTTCGATTCGCTCAGCACTAATCACCATATACCTTTAGCTAAAACTTTTTTTTATTTTTCTTGAGCTGTGTAGGGGCTTGTTTTTGGCCGGACGAGATCTAATTTTTATTGATACCATCGAAGGCTACAAAAACGTATCACTTTTTTTTCCATTTTTGGGAGACGAATAAACAAAAAACAGAAACTGTAGTCACCATATGCTCGATATATTGATGATTGTCCAATGTAAGGACTGGATCATCAGTGGAGTGACCTATGATAGGGGATATATGCTGGATGTAGATATTACCAATGGTGGAGGTGGTCCAAGTTACATCCATTTAGAGTCATATAATCAAGGTAATTGAAAACGTTTCTAACTGTAGCACATAAAGTATAACTATGATGTGTACAGTGTATTGAGTAATAAGTCTTACATGCAGGGCATTGGGATAACGCCAATCTTTTTTGTTTTACTGATTATTTTTGTAAAATGTATGGTCTATGGCCCCAAAGATTAAAGAATGGGTTCAGAGAATGTTAACAAATGTATAATTTTGGCACATTGGTGACTGAAAAAATATTGAGATTCCACAGTGGTTGATACCTTTTAATGGCTAACCGAAAAGATGGTGACAAAATTGCAAGCTTTCAAGGCTACTTGGGCCTCTTCATCAGGCGTCTCTTAAGACATTGTCTGAAGAGTCACATATTTAAACACCAACGTGTATTTTAGAAAAATGGTGGGATGTTGGGACGTAAATCTCAACCAGCCTATGCTTATATAAAGAAACAGGGTAGATCATTTAACAAACTACCCAGTTTATTATTATAGATGCAGCGGGTGGCTAAGATGACGTATACGTACAGAGGTATGCCAGCAGGTATCCACTTTCCCTAGGGACCTGCCTTCTTGAAGTTGCTGCATGGACCCAGTAATCAGCCCTGTTAAGCAACTTGCTGCTGCCTACCACTCTGAGCAGGTAATATATGTATATAGCTTTACAGTACAGCTGGCTAGAAGTGTAAATATCATACAGCAGAATAAAATTCTGGTGAAGATGCAGAACTTCGCCACCATTACCACAACTAAGAGATACAGCAGCACAGTCAGCAACTTGGCAAGGTGGGGGTTCAACTCACACAAGCTAATTGCTGGTCACAAATAACTTTGTGATGGCCACACATTCCATTATCGATGTCTCACGATGGAGCAGAGGACAAGGAGGAGGCGTCTGAGCAGGAGAAGAAGCAACTGATGGTGATAACAAATAGACTGTACTGCTTGGGGATGCGGGCGGGCTGCCACAAAGAAGACAGAAAACAGACTTATTCTGATTCGGAATGCTGGTCTGTTCTATTTTTGCACAGGATCCGGTAATGCTGCTTCATGTGCTGCAATGAAGCCCTGGTAACTATGTTTGTGTCTGAACGGCTACAGCGTCATCATTCTTGCAAACGACTATGATTTTGTGTGCCAACCTGTTTGAGAAAAACAGCATACGGGAGTTGCTCACACAGAGCTAGTGGCAGCCAAGCTTGGCCTAGGTCTGGTATGTTTTGAGTCTGCACCTACAGTATCAGCAGCATCACTAGTTCTTGAGCTGACCACAATAGAAGCCGACTTGGCCCAACACGTCTTTTTTGGGAGATTCTGGCTGTACATTGCCTCTATACTTTATTGCTGACATTGCCACTTCCTCCTCTGATGTCACATCCCCCTCAGCACACTAATATGGCTCTCAGGTCCAACACACAATGATTTTCATAGTCCTCACCCTCCCAACCACTTTTATCAGATTGTAATATGTCATTGTGGGTTCTTTGACCCCCTCCCAATTACCAGCTCTGTATTTACCCCAATAGCCACTATCACTACCACTGCCCCTACCACTACCACCATGGTTACAAGTGCCAATACTACTACTACTAGCTGGATGGTTGGTGCTTCTACTACCCATGTTCTGACTGTCTTCCGTTTACCAGATTTTCCAAACTTAAAAATTTAAAATACATGGTTTTTGCTATAACTAGTTATCTTGCAGTAATATGCAATGCGTTTATTAACATGAGTATAATAATGGTGTTATTGCCATAAAATGCTTTTGCTTAAATAAACTGAACTGAGTCAATCTAACATGTTTAATAACACAGGTGCCATAAAATGTTTTTAGAAAGAAAATTATATATATATATACACTGCTCAAAAAAATAAAGGGAACACTTAAACAACACAATGTAACTCCAAGTCAATCACACTTCTGTGAAATCAAACTGTCCACTTAGGAAGCAACACTGAGTGACAATCAATTTCACATGCTGTTGTGCAAATGGGATAGACAACAGGTGGAAATTATAGGCAATTAGCAAGACACCCCCAATAAAGGAGTGGTTCTGCAGGTGGTGAGCACAGACCACTTCTCAGTTCCTATGCTTCCTGGCTGATGTTTTGGTCACTTTTGAATGCTGGCGGTGCTTTCACTCTAGTGGTAGCATGAGACGGAGTCTACAACCCACACAAGTGGCTCAGGTAGTGCAGCTTATCCAGGATGGCACATCAATGCGAGCTGTGGCAAGAAGGTTTGCTGTGTCTGTCAGCGTAGTGTCCAAAGCATGGAGGCGCTACCAGGAGACAGGCCAGTACATCAGGAGACGTGGAGGAGGCCGTAGGAGGGCAACAACCCAGCAGCAGGACCGCTACCTCCGCCTTTGTGCAAGGAGGAACAGGAGGAGCACTGCCAGAGCCCTGCAAAATGACCTCCAGCAGGCCACAAATGTGCATGTGTCTGCTCAAACGGTCAGAAACAGACTCCATGAGGGTGATATGAGGGCCCGACGTCCACAGGTGGGGGTTGTGCTTACAGCCCAACACCGTGCAGGACGTTTGGCATTTGCCAGAGAACACCAAGATTGGCAAATTCGCCACTGGGGCCCTGTGCTCTTCACAGATGAAAGCAGGTTCACACTGAGCACATGTGACAGACGTGACAGAGTCTTGAGACGCCGTGGAGAACGTTCTGCTGCCTGCAACATCCTCCAGCATGACCGGTTTGGCATTGGGTCAGTAATGGTGTGGGGTGGCATTTCTTTGGAGGGCCGCACAGCCCTCCATGTGCTCGCCAGAGGTAGCCTGACTGCCATTAGGTACCGAGATGAGATCCTCAGACCCCTTGTTGACCATATGCTGGTGCGGTTGGCCCTGGGTTCCTCCTAATGCAAGACAATGCTAGACCTCATGTGGCTGGAGTGTGTCAGCAGTTCCTGCAAGACGAAGGCATTGATGCTATGGACTGGCCCGCCCGTTCCCCAGACCTGAATCCAATTGAGCACATCTGGGACATCATGTCTCGCTCTATCCACCAACGTCACATTGCACCACAGACTGTCCAGGAGTTGGCAGATGCTTTAGTCCAGGTCTGGGAGGAGATCCCTCAGGAGACCGTCCGCCACCTCATCAGGAGCATGCACAGGCATTGTAGGGAGGTCATACAGGGAAGTGGAGGCCACACACACTACTGAGCCTCATTTTGACTTGTTTTAAGGACATTACATCAAAGTTGGATCAGCCTGTAGTGTGTTTTTCCACTTTAATTTTGAGTGTGACTCCAAATCCAGACCTCCATGGGTTGAAAAATTTGATTTCCATTTTTAATTTTTGTGTGATTTTGTTGTTGTCAGCACATTCAACTATGTAAAGAACAAAGTATTTCAGAAGAATATTTAATTAACTCAGATCTAGGATGTGTTATTTTTGTGTTCCCTTTATTTTTTTGAGCAGTGTATATATATATATATATATATATATATATACACAGTGGATATAAAAAGTCTACACACCCCTGTTAAAATGTCAGGTTTCTGTGATGTAAAAAAATGAGACAAAGATAAATCATTTCAGAACTTTTTCCACCTTTAGTGTGACCTATAAACTGTACAACTCAATTGAAAAACAAACTGAAATCTTTTAGGTGGAGGGAAGAAAACAAAACAAAAAAAAAAATTATGTGGATGCATTAAAGTATAACTGTCATGTTTTTTTTTAAATTTTTTTGGACTATTGGATTGTGGTGAGTAATATCTCCTTGGTGGCCCTATTTCAACTTTTCACTGTGTATTCAATTACCCCTTAATTCCACAGTTTTGTTCCCTGTAGTGCCTACTTTTACCTGTGCTTAAAATAGGGTTGCTAGGCAGGGTCCGTCCTTCATAGAAGGACGGAGCACGCAGCGTGCAGGCTCACATTACTGACAGCCAGGGACTGTAAGTAAATGATTAAAGCCAGGTCCTCCCCAGCAGCTGATAACAGTGCCTGGGCTGTGTGCACTTCTCCCTGTCCCTGCACTTGGCAGACGCTCCCTCACTCAGCAGAGCTGGAGAATGCAGAGTTGAATCAGCGCAGACCAGGGAAGGGAGATCTGCCATCTGCTCAGTGTATAAATGAAAGCAACATGTGGTAAGAGGAGCCCTTTGTGCTGCAGGAGATTAACCCTTTAGGGGGGAGGGCTCTGGTTACTGACACTTTTGGGGGGCTATTGTTACTGGCTAGTGAGGGCAAGTGGGATTAGCCTCAGGGTGAGGGCAGTGGCGGCCATCTTAACTGAATAGTGAAACTGCAGTTTTATGCAGACTGGTTGCTAAGGGCTGAATCTTATTAAATATGGGGTAAGTCAGTCTAATAGTAACTGATTCTAGAATATCATGTTATTAATAACTACATATATGAAAATTTAAATTAGGGTCTAAGTGTGACAGTTATCCTTTAAAGTTTTGGAATGGCCCAGCCAGAGCCCAGACCTGAATGCGATTGAAAATCTGTGGGGTGATCTGAAGAGGGCTGTGCCCAGGAGATGCCCTCGCAATCTGACAGATTTGGAGTGTTTTTGCAAAGAAGAGTGGGCAAATCTTGCCAAGTCACAATGTGCCATGCTGATAGACTCATACCCAAAAAGACTGAGTGCTGTAATACAATCAAAAGCTGCTTCAACAAAGTATTAGTATAAGGGTGTGCACACTTATGCAACCATATTATATTTTTTTTATATTTTTTTCTTCCCCCCACCTAAAAGATTTCAGTTTGTTTTTCAATTTAGTTGTACAGTTTATAGGTCACATTAAAGGTGGAAAAAGTTCTGAAATGATTTATCTTTGTCTAATTTTTTTTACATCACAGAAACCTGACATTTTAACAGGGGTGTGTAGACTTTTTATATCCACTGTGTATATATGCAATTGGGCAACCAGTTCCTCACCCCTCTTTCCCTAAAGCTTTAACTTATCAAATTCCCTAAAATCTACTCAATTGTATCTCCCTATTTTCATAGATTACTGACTTGTGTCTTCAATTGCTTTTTGTCAGACACTACCACAAGACACCCTGTCGGGTCAGAAGTTGGACACAAAATTACATTCTACAATGTTCTCAACAAAAGGACCTTCTTGAATTCTGCCCTTGATTAGCTGATTCAGACTGTCTGTCAGCCTTTGAGCCAATCAGAACAAGCCCCCTCACGTCCTCCAAGTGTCCTTTGATTTTCCATCTTCTTTCTCCCTCATGGTTTTCCCCACCAATAGTCACAGTATAATGACGCTATGGATTCTTTTTGCAGACACATTTTTTGTGAAATTCGTAATGAATCTGATTAATTTAGAATCGATTTGTTCAGCTCTAAATGTCAATATTGCAGTTTTTTCCCATTACTCCCTATAAAGAGTTAATAAAAGTTAATCAATGGACCATGTGTACCTCAACATTGTACCACTAAAAACTAAAAAAAATTCTGCCAAAATCAAGCCCTCATACAGCTACATCATCAGAAAAATAAAAAAGTTATTGCTCTTGGAACACGACGGTAAATACGTGAAAAAAATTACTTGGTCACTGGGGCCTAAAATGCATGCAAGGGGGGAGGTTAGACAACCCCTTTATAGTGTTTAAGACAGCTAGACCCATAAAGCAAATGATTAATGGAAGCGACTGGACAAAAAATGTAGTTCCATCTGTGAACAACCTAACTCCTTATAGCAGCCACATTTAGAAGCAGCTTAAAACTAAAATTTATGGGAGTTTATGGATGAGATGCAAATTTGTAGAACGATTTGCAATGTAGCATTTCGTATCAAAGGACACACAATATACAGTAGTAACTAGTGATTGTCAAATAATAGAATTATTAAAAGCAGAAAAATGTTCTTACCTGTTGCCGCAAATACAGAGAGAAAACACAAAATTCCCCAGAGATACATGACTGTCGAGAGGTCTCACTGTGCGCTGTCCACCGCTGCGGCAAAAACAGAGCAACACCGATTATCAAAGAGGTTTCCTCACTTCAGCAAATGGCATTTATCATATATACAAAGTTAATATAAAACATTTACTAATTGTATTCCTGGCTTCAAAGAATTTTCTGTCAATTATAGCTAACTCATTGTCAGGGGTTAGGGGCACGGCTGCGATCCAGAAGCAATGGTTGTGCTTGCCTACTATAAGAAAAAGCTTTGTCCTCTCTGGATTGTGGGAGCGCTAGAGGCACACATGCGCAGCAGCTTCCATCCCAGACACCTCGTATCTGCGCTGACAGCTGACAACGCTTGTGCAGTAGCCTTGGAGCAGTTCTACACAGCTAGGGCAGCTCCTACCAGCGCAGGGACAGAAATATTACAGGTCTAGGGCTCGCTCAGTCGGCCTGGACCTGTAATTTATTTATGTATAGTGTTTGGTGCAAACTTTGATTTTGGTGACCAGGGAAGGGGGAGAGGGGAAGTGCAATAAGCACTATTACAACTTTGCCGTAGGACATAAGTTGGACAGAGAAGGATTTTTTATCTGGTAGAAAGAGGGGGGGGGGTGGCAGAACACTGGATAGATTGTGGAAACCACACTTACTATAGTTAGGATGTTGCCACCATCCGGAAAAGGTCCTCGGCACTGAAGCTGCTAATGAAAATGATTGGCTAGTTACAATAAGGCTTCTTTCAGGGTGCTTGACCAAATTTCACAAAGAAATTTGCTTTGTGACGAATTACTTCCTCACGAGGAGCAAATTTTTTGTATGTAGTGGGCATAATGGCACAGAACGGTGATCGCGCCACCCGTAATTGAACCCCACAGATGCCGCGTTCATTGTTGATCACAGCATATGAGATTAACATTGAGGGCTTTCAGGGGTTCATCCTATTTTAAAAAATACCTTATCCATTTGATGTGCATGCTAAGAGACTGCTGTGGCCATCTTGATTGAAAACACTGTGTAAAATCTCACACAGTGACGTGATGATGTCATCACGCTGGTCGTGATGACGTAAATGGATGAGGTGAGTATGTATTTTTTTTCCAGCCAATTCAGTGAAAATGTATTCCTTACCACGAGGCGCGAGGAAATTTTGCTTCGGGGCAAACAAAATTTTCCAGAAATTCGGGTCAAAGTAAATTTGTTTGACTTTGATTCGCTCAACACTAATAATTGTCATTATTTTACAGCTCACAGTAAATGCTGGTAATTAGTTCTTATTAGTATATTGAGCTATAGACATGTATTGCTTATAATCTTTATCATTCAATGGTTTTCCAATTTGTCCATAAAAATGTTGGCTGTCTGTGATTTTGGGATAAATTGTCCAGAAAAAAGAAAAATTCTGGTTGGCAACCCTGCCTCTAGGCCTGCCATGTATGGATGCCTATTAATCCCTGCCAGGATTATCTCAGTTTTTACAGAAATTTACATAATTCATTGCAATACAAAAGTGTTTCAGTGTATTTAATGGGCGATAAAAGGGTTGCAACTTCAAGGCTCCTACTCGGTTTTAGGGGGGGGAAAAGATCAGAATAAAATCACTTTCTGCTTACAACTCTTAAAAAAAAACTATACAAAGTTGGCATTGCCGTGCCCGCAATGACTCATACAATAAAATTATGCCATTTTTAACATGCATGATATTGTAAAACAAAGAAAAAAGAAAGAAAGTAATGATGAAGTTGCTGTTTTTGTTCATTTTTCTTACGAAAAGCACCATAAAAATTCATCACACTGTAATTAGCCCAAAGAAAAACTACAACTCATCCCACAAAAAAAGTCATCATACAGCTTATCAGAAAGATAAAAATATTTTTGTATGTGGTAACACTAAAACATTTTTTTGAAAGAGTTGGCATAACAACACTGACCCATAGGGAAACAAGCTGTATTGCACAGTGAACACCATAAAACCAAAACTTAAGGGAAGAAAAAGTTAGCCGAATTGAATGGAAGAGATTCCCACCATCACCCACAAAAAATTGTCAAAGTTATGAAATGCGTAAAGTAGATGTACTCCAAAATGGTGCCATTAAAAAAACAACTTTGCTTACAAAAAAAATGAACCCTTGTATGACTGTTGGTGGAAATGCAAAAATGGACAAACAAACAAACAAAAAAAAAATGAAATCCAAAATAGACTGCGTGCCTTAAGGGGTTAAAACCTTTATATTATGATTTTTTACAAACAAAATAACTTACCGAGACTGTTTAACTGATTTCATACAAAAAGATTTTAAAAAATCCACATATTAGTACACCTGCACATTTTTTTAAATTTTAGATTTACTTAAATTGCATGTATTTGGTTCTTTTTTTATAACTATTGGTATTTCTGTTACGAACTTTTAATAACTAACAGGAAAGTTTGACACTAGTTGCCATAAGAAGCTATTTAAAGTGTGACAACCAATTTAGTGACAGATCCGGGTGTCACTTCTGATGATAACTGCCACAAAGGAGTTGGAAAATACCAATGTTCTCTATGTGGAAAAAAAAATCAACTGATGCTGAATTAAACAGGTTTAACTGTTGCTATAACTTCTGAATTACCGCTAGAATTGCTGACTAGATACTACTGCTGTAGAACAGGAGAAAGACAAGGTGTTGTCCTATATTGTGGCAATCAAGCTAGTGGGTGACAAAATACTGTCGTACTCACCATTAAAAATTGTCATATCCAGCATCAATACCCCTTTAGTTGTTAAATAATCCAGAAACAGGATCAGGAACTACTTTGCAAACGATAACCATCAACATGCAGATCCTTATTCATGCCAATTGGCATCTCAGGAGACCTTTAGTGTTTGTATGTTGGTTCTTGGTTGAAGAAGCTGTTTATTAGGTGAGTCATGAACTTAATGACAGGGTTAGAACTCAGATCCTTCTGGGAACAGTTTTTCTCTACATCCAAGTAATCCAAATTAAGGTTCTCTCAGATTAATGTGGGCCTGAGTTGTCTACTGAAGGAGCTCTCAATGTTCATAATTTGGCTGTAAAAGCACCCTATAACTAATGGTTTCATTATAAATAGAGTTGGGATGTTTTGGCTGTTTTTTGAAAGTGGGTGTGGAGTTATTTCACAAAATATGTACAGTGTGAAAGACTGCTTAGGAGTGGCATTGCTTTTTACCACTAAACCATTATTTTCTAAAAAGCACACATGTAAAATTGAGCAAATATCTTCGGACATTCCTGACATTGTGAAGCTTTATGTAAAGGTAATTTACATTTCTCAGAAACATGACCTTTAAAGATCCACCACTGCCTCCAGACATACAATACTTTGGGATGCATATTTTAGGCAACATGCATTTTTTCTATACAACTTGATGGTTGGTCTTCAGAACAATGTTCATAGTATCCCCTGGTTGCTTTGTTTTTTAATTAAAATTGAATTTATTAAAACATGACAAGTCTGATGATGATGAAGATGACACTGGCCATGATGACCAATCATCGCAGTGGGGGACAGAGACAGAAAGAACTGGGTCCTTGGGCATGGCAGGCTGTATGCTTGCTTACGGTACATACTGACAGGCATATTGCTAGAATGAAGCCATCTGAACATTACTGGATAGCCATGCTTTTAGACCCTCGCTATCAAAGCAAAATGGGGCAAAGTGTTTCTAATACAGAAAGGGAAGCCAAATTATTTTATTACCGGGATACACTGTGTATGCAGCTTTCACCAAGCAGATGCCTGCACTCTATGTCTGACTAGGAGGCCCATCTCTGCCCCACGCCGAGTCACCCCCCTCTTGCCTTGTCTGCTACCATAAGCAGCAGAAGACACAGCAACTAAATCAGTTTGTTTCATGTGCTGAATCAGGCTGACGCAAATCAGCAGAGACTTACCGTCTGAACAACCAGTTTTAGTCCTACCTGGACTTTGGCTTTTCATTGGCACATACTACATCATGTTCCTTGACACCAAGGACTTCTGGGCAGGCAGATTGGTACTGTAGCTGGACCTTGCCCAGGTTGTTCTCGATGCACTTTCTTTTCTAGCCTCCATTGTTCTGTCAGGAAGGGTTTCGACACTGGAGGTGGCGGCATCACACCAAACCGGACAAAATTGTCCTCCACCAGTGTGCAAAACAACACATTTCTCAAAATGAAACAGGTATACAGGTATGGATCCATAAGGATTTTCATACACCCGTAACTGAGGCCAATTAATAGATCTAGTATCATTGAGGGTGGCTACATATCGTCAGTCCAATCATGCCACTGGCACCGTCTACCTGCCATTATGTCCATACTTTATTGCTGCTGCTTCTGCTGCTGCCTCCGCCACAGCTGCTGTTCCCACTACTTCCACAACTACTTCCCTACACAGCCACACAATCAACTGCCTTAACACTATTGCAAATCACACTACTACTACTCCAACATACCTACTGCCTTGTGCTGTGCTGCTACTGCTGCAGCTACTATTACCTACTAGTGATGAGCGGCATAGGCAATATTCAAATTTGCAATATTTTTCAAAATTTTGGCCGAATATTCCCCATAAATGTTCAAATTCGAGAATTTGTGATCTCCACTCATTGTTTACTTGATTGCGAAAAACGGCAATGTAATATATAAGAATATTCAACACTATTCGCGAATACGAATATATAGCACTATATTCTAAATATTCACGAATTCTCGAAAGTAGCGATATTTGCAATTAAAATTTGCGATTCGAATATTTGCACTCAACACTATTACCTACACAGTTGCACATCTCCTGTCTTGTCTGTGAGGTTCAACATCCATACTGTATTGAAGGTGTTTCCAAAAAAGGAGAATTTTTCGATGCTTGTCAGAACATGCCACTGTCTTTTTCCCCACAAAACCATGTGTTTTTTAAGATTTTTTTTTACTGATGACTTATTCTCAGGATAGCGTATATCCAAAGGGTCGGCACTGCTCCTGGCGCTTTGGCGGTGCACATGTCAGCGGGCAGGAATCTCAATAGACAATGTGGATGGCGGAGAGACCGGCACTCGCACTGTTGATATATTTGATGCGAATTTATTCTGTCACATATTACAGCACAGTGACGCGTTTCAGCACACAAGTGCTTTCATCAGACTACATACATACGTCCTACCATTGTACCTTATAGAGAAACAAGTGGATACAAAGGAACTGAGGTCGCATCATTAGACTCCTCCCATAGCTGAGATTATGCAGAGTATAAGGTAGCCAGTAAAGTGTCCCAAATGTAATATACATGTTCTAGAAAGCTAATTCCGCTATGAAGAAAAAGAGGGGAACAAAGTTTCAGACAACGTGTGATATAAAACCACATACATTATATTCTCAATTTAGACCTTTTGGTTCCATGGTTTGCAATCGATGGATCCAATATGCCTCTCTTTTCAGCAACAATTTGTTTCTATTACCACCGCGTCGAGGTAATGGAACACTCTCAATGACCTTATAGCGTAGTTGTGATATTGTATGTCTCTGCTGATGAAAGTGGTACGGTAGTGGGAGTAATAGATTCTCCTTTCTAATTGTCGATTTGTATTTGCTTAATCAATCTTTAATTCTTATGGAGGTCTCCCCCACATACAGCAGACCACAGGGCCATTTAGGAATGTATATTACAAATCTACTATCGCAGGTGAAGACGCCCCTTATTGGAATTTGTTCACCAGAATGGGGATGAGAAAAATGGCTACCTTTAATAACACTTGAGCAATTGACGCAATTCAAACACGGGAATGTGCCTTGCCTGGGGGAGGATAGTGTACTCTGTCTAAGGCCAGATTTATTACTGCCTATATCTGCTCTGACTATCTTGTCGCGCATGTTGTCTGCTCTTTTGAAACACATCATAGGAGGCCTCTGAAATTCCTCGATTTGGGGGTATGACCTGGAGACTACCTGCCAGTGTTTGTTGACAATGCTTTTAACCCTCTGGATCCAAGGGTGGTATTTCACCACCAACGGGACCCGTGGCAATTTCTCAAATTTCTCCTCTTGTGGACCCTCCAATCTAATTCTCTGTTCCTCTAACAGCCGTCTGGGATAACCACTTTCTAAAAACGTATTGGTCATTTCTTCCAATTTTTTTTCACAGGTTTCTGGATTACTAACAATTCGCTTGACCCGCTGGTATTGGGAAAAAGGAATCGATTTTTTTGTGGATGCCGGATGACTGCTAGCAAAAAAGAGTAGACTGTTTCGATCAGTACTTTTCGTGAAAAGGTCAGTATGTATCTTGCCATTCTCCCCTAACAGGACCCAGGTGTCCAAAAATTAGATTTTACTAATATCTGAATGCATAATGAACTGTAATTCCTCCCAAATAGAGTTGAGCAATGGGAGGAGTCTAATGATGTGACGTCAGTTCCTTTGTATCCTTTTGTTTCTATATAAGGTACAATGGTAGGATGTACAGTCAGGTCCATAAATATTGGGACATCGACACAATTCTAAAATTTTTGGCTCTATACACCACCACAATGCATTTGAAATGAAACGAACAAGATGTGCTTTAACTGCAGACTGTCAGCTTTAATTTGAGGGTAGGGAAAAGAACACAAATGCAATCGCACTCTGCAACCAGCACTCCGCCCTGCCTCCATGCTGGATGTTGAATGAGGCATTGGTGTACATTTTGGCCAAATCGTAATAAGCCACTCACCACGTCAAGGTCGCCTCTATGAGTGGTCCCTAACACTAGTTCCTACCTGTTTATGGGCCATGACAGCCACACAAAGTCCAGAGAGCGCAGGTACAGCATGAACGCCAGGCACACTCTGCTTTTTACCCCGTCCGGTGCCGTTACAGCTTTCATCGGATCCAGGGATGCAAGTACCAACATGCATGCTGAGCCCACTATATACTTCACTTGGAGCCAAATGGCTACTGGTAGGCGCTGTAGAAGTAGACTCAGTTTTATACTGACTTTAAAACCAGCCTCCAGGGCAGACCAGCTGGTCAGGTGTGCATGACTGCATGGAGATCACCACGCCTCCAATATATACTACAAAGAAAAAATGTGGGGGATTTAGTCAGCACAACCCTATATGCAGGTGCACATCGCTATGGCGAAATACATATACAAAGAAAAGAACACATATGCAATAGCACTCTGCAACCAGCACTCCGCCCTGCCTCCATGTTGGATGTTGAATGAGGCATTGGTGTACATTTTGGCCAAAGCGTAGTATATATTGGAGGCGTGGCGATCTCCATGCAGTCATGCACACCTGACCAGCTAGTCTGCCCTGGAGGCTGGTTTTAAAGTCAGTATAAAACTGAGTCTACTTCTACAGGGCCTACCAGTAGCCATTTGGCTCCAGGAGAAGTATATAGTGGGCTCAGCATGCATGTTGGTACTTGCATCCCTGGATCCGATGAAAGCTGTAACGGCACCGGACGGGGTTAAAAGCAGAGTGTGCCTGGCGTTCATGCTGTACCTGCGCTCTCTGGACTTTGTGTGGCTGTCATGGCCCATAAACAGGTAGGAACTAGTGTTAGGGACCACTCATAGAGGCGACCTTGACGTGGTGAGTGGCTTATTACGCTTTGGCCAAAATGTACACCAATGCCTCATTTATCATCCAGCATGGGGGCAGGGCGGAGTGCTGGTTGCAGAGTGCTATTGCATTTGTGTTCTTTTCTTTGTATATGTATTTCGCCATAGCGATGTGCACCTGCATATAGGGTTGTGCTGACTGAATCCCCCACATTTTTTAATTTGAGGCTATTTACATCCAAATCAGGTGAACGGTGTAGGAATCACAACAGTTTGCATATGTGCCTCCCACTTGTTAGGGGACCAAAAGTAATGGGACGATTGGCTTCTCAGCTGTTCCATGGCAAGGTGTGTGTTATTCCCACATTATGAGATCCAAAGAGCTGTCACTATCAGTGAAGCAAGCCATCATTAGGCTGGAAAAAAAAAAAAAAACATCAGAGAGATAGTAAAAACATTAGGCGTGGCCAAAACAACAGTTTGGGACATTCATAAAAAGAAGGAACGCACCGGTGAGCTCAGCAACACCAAAAGACCCAGAAGACCACGGAAAACAACTGTGGTGGAAGCCTTCACAGTTCTGGAACAACATCCTATGGACAGATGAGACCAAGATCAACTTGTACCAGAGTGATGGGAAGAGAAGAGTATGGAGAAGGAAAGGAACTGCTCATGATCCTAAGCATGCCACCTCATCAGTGAACCATGGTGGTGGTAGTGTCCTGAAGTGGGCATGTATGGCTGCCAATGGAACTGGTTCTCTTGTATTTATTGATGATGTGACTGCTGACAAAAGCAGCAGTATGAATTCTGAAGTGTTTCAGGCAATATTATCTGCTCATATTCAGTCAAATGCTTCAGAACTCATTGGACGGCGCTTCACAGTGCAGATGGACAATGACCCAAAGCATACTGCAAAAGCAACCAAAGAGTTTTTAAGGGACAGAAGTGGAATGTTATGAAATGGCCAAGTCAATCACCGGACCTGAATCCGATTGAGCATTTCACTTGCTGAAGACAAAACTGATGGGAAAATGCCCCAAGAACAAGCAGGAACTGAAGATAGTTGCAGTAGAGGCCTGGCAGAGCATCACCAGGGATGAAACCCAGCGTCTGGTGATGTCTATGTGTTCCAGACTTCAGGCTGTAATTGACTGCAAAGGATTTGCAACCAAGTATTAAAAAGTGAAAGTTTGATTTATGATTATTATTCTGTCCCATTACTTTTGGTCCCTTAACAAGTGGGAGGCACATATGCAAACTGTTGTAATTCCTACACCGTTCACCTGATTTGGATGTAAATACCCTCAAATTAAAGCTGACAGTCTGCAGGTAAAGCACATCTTGTTTGTTTCATTTTAAATCCATTGTGGTGGTGTATAGAGCCAAAAATATTAGAATTGTGTCGATGTCCCAATATTTATGGACCTGACTGTATGTATATAGTCTGATGAAAGCACTTCTGTGCTGAAACGTGTCACTATGCTGTAATATGTGACTGAATAAATTTGCATTAAATATATCAACAGTACGAGTGCCGGTCTCTCCTTTATACATTGTCTATTGGGATTCCTGCCCACTGACACGTGCACCGCCAAACCGCCAGGAGCAGTGCCGACCCTTTGGATATAAGTAATTTTGGCTTTCAGATACGAGCACGCTCACTACTCTTACCTCCAATCAGCACCTTCGCTTATACAGACGATAAAGATCCCTCCAAGCGAACTGAGGAGCAGAAATCTGATCAAGGAAGCCAGACATCTCGTGTCTCTGGAACTGCATGCAGCAACTCTAGCGGAATACCACCACACACAGAGGACCACCACGAGGACTCAGGGTTAATCTTAGACCCATATTCTTTTGCAATAACGCTGATTATTGCGCACGTTTCGCAAGCATTCTGAGCAAATGCTCATTGGACATGATATTTCTTACGATCGAACATCTATCTGCAGCGATTAATGAATGTAACGCCAACATCACAGCGGCGAAGGAACAATTACGGCACTGCCTTAAACTAGAGGAGCTGACATCCCTCCAAGAAAAGGTGGATAAGCAATGCAACGATTTACGGAGCAAGATAGAAGTGACCAAATGATCAAAGTACCTTCGAGATTTAAAGGACTACACATTGGACCGAATGGACAGATGGCAAGACACCTCCGGAACAGCGATCCCGTCCTCGCGTGCAAGAAATCGCAGAACCAGCTCAGCATCATCCGGCTCCGGCAGCGATATCTCAGGTGGATCACAGCCTTCTTTTTTAGGCCAACGCCGAGGTACAAGAAAGCAAACCCCAGGAGAGCCGGGAGCCACCATAGGCGAAATAGACGCACCGAGGAAACCGCGATCTCAGGTACGACACAAAACTTAGTACTGAATTTGTAATCTAAAAGTCTAAGTCCGGCCAAGATGAACTTATTGATGAAAGGCTTATCATTTAGTCCAACTGGGAACTTGGACACATTTGCCTTAGATATGGATCTGCAGCGGTTCTTCCGTAATATGCGCCTTAGAGCTCATTTTCATAAGGACACAAATGTTCCACAGTTAAATGTTCCCACATTGACCGATCCTGATCACGATATATTAACTCAAGACAGTTGGATTTGAGAATCAAAAGCATTTTTATGCCGCCAAAATCCCACCATCCAGTGGAGACTTTCATCACTTTGGTTCAACGAGATGTAGACACATTGTTGCAACAATGTAAACAAGGGAAACTTAACATTAGACACAATCTAAACATAGAGGAAAAACATACCCTCGATCATTTGTTGGATGATAATTCCTTAATATTCAAATCCGCTGATAAAGGGTGGGCTCTGGTAGTCCTAGATAGAGAATACTATGTGACTTTGAGTCAATTGAATGACACTCATACATATCAATTATTACAGACCGATCCAGTCTTTCAGATTAAGGCAGCTCTTCAGGGGGTTTTTGCGGGAGGATGGAGTCATTGATGTGAAATTAGGTGAATTTTTGAACAACCAATATCCAATCACTCCGGTATTTTATACTTTACCGAAGGTTCATAAATCTATGACAAAGCCTCTGGGCCGTCCTATTGTGGCATCTACGGACTCCATCCTCTCTCCCCCTGCAATTTTCCTTGAGAGGATATTAACTCCCCTGACTCAAAAATCCCCGTCCTATATACGGGCAGGGCCGGTGCAAGGATTTTTGCCGCCCTAGGCAAGATAAAAATTGCCGCCCGCCCCCCCCCCCCCCTTTATCAGATGATCTGCCCATATCATGACATCACATATGTTCCACCCCTTTCTCAGCATTTAAATTAAAAGAACTGCTATGTTTGCCTTAGGGTTAATCCAGCTTCTTGTAGCTGCCTCCCTGACAGCCGCTAGAGGAGCTTCCGCGATTCTCACTGTGAAAATTACAGTGGGAAGGCGCGGAACATAGTTTTGAATGCGTGCGCATGCGCATTCGCAGCTGAGAGGAGGATCGGGGAAAAAGAGTTCCCAGTGCCGGTGCTGGAGAAAGGTAAGTGGCTGAAGGGGTTTTAAGCCCTTCAGCCCAGTGGGAGGGGGACACGAGGGTGCCCCACTCCTAACAACTATATAGTACCAGGAAAATGAGCTTGTTTTCCTGGAACTCTAGTGCTCCTTTACCACCAGTACTGCACAGTGTCTGTTCTCTGCAGGAACAGGCTATAGACACCAGTACCACTACATTAAACTGTACTGGTTCTGGGACTATAGTGTCCTTTTAATGTGAGGTAAATTAGTTTCCAATGTAGTATTAATAACTAAACAATTAAATAATAAACATATTGCATTGTCTACTTACCACCAGGACAATAAGATGATCTGGTCTCTGGCTGCAGTCTGGCTCTGGGGACTCCCTTGTCACTCTCTTCTCCCCCCCCTTCCCTCGTCACTCTCTTCTCCCCCCTCCCTCCCTCGTCACTCTCTTCTCCCCTCCCTCCCTCCCTTGTCACTCTCTTCTCCCCTCCCTCCCTCCCTTGTCACTCTCTTCTCCCCCCTCCCTCCCTCCCTTGTCACTCTCTTCTCCCCCCTCCCTCCCTTGTCACTCTCTTCTCCCCTCCCTCCCTCCCTTGTCACTCTCTTCTCCCCCCTCCCTCCCTCCCTTGTCACTCTCTTCTCCCCCCTCCCTCCCTTGTCACTCTCTTCTCCCCTCCCTCCCTCCCTTGTCACTCTCTTCTCCCCTCCCTCCCTTGTCACTCTCTTCTCCCCTCCCTCCCTCCCTTGTCACTCTCTTCTCCCCCCCTCCCTCCCTTGTCACTCTCTTCCACCACTCCCTCCCCTGCCCCCCTCCCTCCCTTTTGCCCCCCCCTCACTCCCTTGTCCCCCCTTCTCCCCCCCCTCCCTTGTCACTCTCTTCTCCCCCCCTCCCTTGTCACTCTTATCCCCCCTCCCTTGTCACTCTCTTTCCCCCCCCTTGTCACTCTTATTTCCCCCCCTTGTCACTCTCATTCCCCCCCCACTCCCTTGTCACTCTCATTCCACCCCCACTCCCTTGTCACTCTCATTCCCCCCCTCCCTTGTCACTCTCATTCCTCCCCTCCCTTGTCACTCTCATTCCCCCCCTCCCTTGTCACTCTCATTCCCCCCCTCCCTTGTCACTCTCATTCCCCCCCTCCTTTGTTACTCTCATCCCCCCCCCTTGTCACTCTCATTTCCACCCCACATCATGGTCACTCTCATTCCCCCCCCTTCCCTTGTCACTCTCATTCCCCCCCTCTCTTGTCACTCTCCCCCCCCCTTGTCACTCTCATTCCCCCCCCACTCCATGGTCACTCTCATTTCCTCCCCCCCTCCCTTGTCACTTTCATTCCCCTCCTCCCTTGTCACTCTCATTTCCTCCCCCCCTTGTCACTCTCATTCCTCCCTCCCTTGTCACTCTCATTCCCCCCTCCCTTGTCACTCTCATTCCCCCCCTCCTTTGTCACTCTCATCCCCCCCTCCCTTGTCACTCTCATTTCCCCCCCCCACATCATGGTCACTCTCATTTCCCCCCCCCTTGTCACTCTCATCCGCCCCCTCCCTTGTCACGCTCATTCCCCCCTCCCTTGTCACTCTCCTTCCCCACCCCTCCCTTGTCACTCTCATTCCCCCCCTCCCTTGTCACTTTCATTTCCCCCCCCACTCCATGGTCACTCTCATTCCCCCCCCTCCCTTGTCACTTTCATTCCCCCCCTCCCTTGTCACTCTCATTTTCTCCCCCCCTTGTCACTCTCATTTCCTCCCCCCCTTGTCACTCTCATTCCCCCCTCCCTTATCACTCTCATTTCCCCCCCTCCCTTGTCACTCTCATTTCCTCCCCCCCTCCCTTGTCACTCTCATCCCCCCCTCCCTTGTCACTCTCATTTCCCCCCCACTTTCTTGTCACTCTCATTTCCTCCCCCCCTCCGTTGTCACTCTCATTCCCCCCCACCTCTAGTGTAGCGTGGCCGAGCTCTGTTCGGTCCGCGGTACAGGAGCATTTGTTTCCTGTACCTGGCCGGACTGAAAGGAAGTGCACACTAAGTGAGCACTTCCTGTCAGTCCGGCCGGGTACAGGAAACAAAAGCTCCTCTACCGCGGACCGAACAGAGCTCGGCCACGCTACATTAGAGGCACTTCCCTCCTGTCAGTCCCTCTCTTCAGACTGCGCCCGGGCGGTGCACAATCATAGACACGCCAGCCCCGGGCAGTGCGGCAGCTGCCAGGTGCGGGGGAGGGCCCGCCGCCGTACTTAAAAAAAAACTTGCGGCAGGACCGGCCCGGCCGCCACTTAACCAACCTTTTTTTTTAAACCGCATGGGGCCGGCGCCTCTTGATAAATTGCGCCCTAGGCTGCTGCCTAGGTCACCTTACAGGTGGCGCCGGCCCTGTATACGGGATATGGGACCTTTTCTGTCAGAGATCGGTACATTAGAGACCGATGAGAACTGCATACTTGTTACATTCGATGTATGCAGCTTATACGCCTCGATTACACATGAGAAGGGCCTGGAGGCTGTCACAGAATTACTTAGTATTAGCACTTACAAAACATCGGAAAAAACATTTTTCCTATTACTTCTTAAAATAGTGTTGGAGCGAAATTATTTCCTATTCCAGGATTCCTTCTATCAGCAGTGCCGTGGGACAACGATGGGATCGAACGTCGCACCGCCATACGCAAATTGCTATATGCCATATTTTGAGAGTAATTTTGTTTACCGTAATCCATTATACTTAGAGCATTGCATTTTTTGGAGTCGATTCATCGACTATATTTTTTTGCGTGTGGCGTGGCGACGTTCCCTCACGGATTTTACCACATACCTCAACTCTATTTTGGAGGTATTACAGTTCATTATGCATTCAGATATTAGTAAAATCTCATTTTTGGACACCTGGATCCTGTTAGGGGAGAATGGGAAGATACACACTGACCTTTTCACAAAAAGTACCGATCGAAACAGTCTACTCACTTTTGCTAGCAGTCATCCGGCATCCACAAAAAAATTAGATTCCTTTTTCCCAATACCAGCGTGTCAAGCGGATTGATTAGTAATCCAGAAACCTGCAAAAAAAGATTGGAAGAAATGACCAATAAGTTTTTAGAAAGGGGTTATCCTAGACAGTTGTTATAGGAACCGAGAATTAAATTAGAGGGTCCACAAGAGGAGAAATCTGAGAAATTGCCACGGGTCCCGTTGGTGGTGAAATACCACCGTTGGATCTAGAGGGTTAAAAGCATTGTCAACAAACATTGGCAGGTAGTCTCCAGGTCATATCCCCAAATCGAGGAATTTAATCTCAGCTATCGGAGGAGTCTAATGATGTGACGTCAGTTCCTTTGTATCCACTTGTTTCTATATAAGGTACAATGGTAGGACGTATGTATGTAGTCTGATGAAAGCACTTATGTGCTGAAACGCGTCACTGTGCTGTAATATGTGACAGAATAAATTCGCATCAAATATATCAACATTGCGAGTGCCGGTCTCTCCTCCACACATTATCCTCAGGATAGGTCATCAGTTTCTGATCAGTGGGGGTCTGACACCCAGGACCCCCACTGATCAGCTTTTTGAGAAGGCACCAGCTCTCCTGTGAGTGCCGCAGCCTTCTCTCTGCTTATCCAAGGCCAGTGACAACACATTCATCGAGGAGCAGCTAAGCCTCATAGAAGTGAATGGGGCTGAGCTGCAATACCAAGTTCAGTCACTATACAATGTATGGCGCTGTGCTTGGTAAACTACAAGAAGGCACCTGTGCTCTTTATACTGGTTTGGTAGTGTGAAATGGTCATCTATTATGGGTCCTACGTTGGTGTATGTCTCTTTGATAAGAAGATTAGTGCGGCACGCTGTTCTAATTTCTCTGTCAAATCTTTAGAAACTGCTGACAGGGGCTTAGAACAGAGTCAGTGGCGTGAGAATGGCTTTGGGGGGTTATAGAAGAAAGAACGGAGAGCAGCGCTCATCAGTGGGACCACTGGACACGGTAATGTACATACAGGCTGGTGAGGCTCATCTGCAGCAGATTGCGGAATCGGGATTGGCGGCGGTGCAACCAGGTAAGTCAGATTGTGGAATAAATAAGTGACGCATTTCGGGGCCAAACCTGACCCTTTATCAGACCAAGATCAAGTTACATACTTAGATATGTGCATATATTTAAAGGAAAAAGAGCAGGAAACAGAATGGGGGGGGGGTTTACAGGAATAATTGAATGAATAGATGTTAGATAAATAAATAATTCATTCATTTAATACATACATATATACATAGATACAGCCGTTAGGCTGCCCTGGTAAACAGCTTCATTAAATGAATGTTAAAAATGAAATGAGGAAATGAAGACGAAACCATAATTAGTCATGTTAGGAGGAATACAATCACTATATTGGTCCTTACTACTGTCCGTGTACTGACTAAGAAAGGCCACTAGAGGGCAAGACAGTCCTGAGACATATATACATTGAAGGAATTGTAAAATAGACTATGATGTTTATTATTATGCATATTATATAATCATTTTGTCTAATTTATATATCCAAAAAACCTCCCTGACTCAAATCTATTATAGATGTGTGTTGGAATGTGGTCAATAGGTATAACAGTAAACAATCTGGGTTATTTTTATGAGACAGGGTGCAATGCCTAGACCAGGGGTACTCAACTGGCGGACCGTGGTCTAGGTGGTGCCAGAGCCTAGAAGCAATGAGCACTTCCATCAATACAGATGGAAGCGCTCATTGCTGGAGCGCAGGGAGCTCAGCTCCCCGCACTCCTCCCCTCTTTCAGGGCGGCGGTGCACAGAATGGTGAAGCAGAAAGACTTCTCCCCGCTCCACCATTCAGCCTGCAGGCACAGATCGTGCTGCCGGCCTGTGTGGGTGGAGCCTGCAACCAGGAAATCTGCATAAGCTCCACCCACATAGTGCTGCAGAGCGATCTGTGTCTGCAGGGGAAAGAGGACTGTGAGCTTCAGGAACGGGACAAGGTGAGTAGGTACTGTGTTTTTTTAATTTTTAGTTTTTTTAAAACAGAGGGGGAAAAATGGGCATTTGTACTCTGGAGGGGGCACATTGGGCATTTCTTCTCTGAAAGGGGACCCAATGGGCATAGCTAATGTCAAGGCACACAATGGGAATTTCTACTATGTAGGGGGTACAATGGGTATTTAGACTCTGGAGGGGGCACAGAGGGCATTGCTAATGTGAAGGGGCACAATGGGAATTTCTACTATGGAGGGGGCACAATGGGTATTTCGACTCTGGAGGGGGCACAGAGGGCATTGCTAATGTGAAGGGGCACAATGGGAATCTCTACTATGGAGGGGGCACAGTACACAGAGGGCATTACTACTGTGAAGGGGGCACAATGGGCATTACTAGCACAGATGGCATTACTACAATTAAGGGGATACAATGAGGATTTCTACTATGGAGGTGGCACATTATTATTGTGAAGGCGGCACAATGAGCATTACTACTATTAAGGGGGCACAATGGGCATTATTACTATTAAGGGGGCACAATGGGCATTATTACTATTAAGGGTCAAAATGGGCATTATTACTGTGAAGGAGGCACAATGGGGATTATTAATATGAAGGAGGCACAATGGGGATTATTACTTTGAAGGGGGGATGATGGGGATTATTACTGTGAAGGGCGCACAAAGAGGGCATTAAAACTGTGAATGGGCCCTTAGGGTATTCATACTCTGTGGGGAGGAACTAAGGAGGCATTTCATACTGTCTGAGGGGCATTAAAGGGGCATCATTATTGTTAGGGGGCACTGAAAGGACATTTTTACTGTTTGGTTGGCAGAAAGGAGATTAGGTGGGCTTGGAGGTGTGGATTATTATAAAAAAAACATAATGCAGCACTACACGCCAATGGTAACATAGTAACATAGTTTATAAGGCCGAAAAAAGACATCTGTCCCTTCAGTTCGGCCTGTCATCCTGCAAGTTAATCCAGAGGAAGGCAAAAAAAAAAAAAACTGTGAGGTAGAAGCCAATTTTCCCCACTTAACCCTTAGGATACCAGTGCCGTACATGTACGGCGCTGATATCCGTGTCTGAAATCCCAGCGCCGTAGAGCTGACCGCGGCACATGCGATGTTCATGCGGCGATCGGGGTTGCTATCGCTGCGCTGCTGTGACAGGGACTCGATGGCAAGGAAGGCAGCCCGATGCCTTCCTTAGGCATCGTGGCTGCCTTTCGGGAGAGCCTGTGAGATCCAGCCCCCTGGATCTCACAGGCAAGCTGGCTGTAAGTGTATTACACTGGTATTACACTTACAGCCAATGCATTACAATACAGAAGTATTGTAATGCATTGCAAAGGGGATCAGACCCCCAAAAGTTGAAGTCCCAGATTGGGACAAAAAAAATGAAGTGAAAAAATGTTAAAAAAAGAAAGTTTAAAAAAGAAAAAGTTAAAGTTTTAAGTAAAAAAAAAAAAGCGTCCTTTTCCAAAAAGAAAAAAATTGTAAAAATAGTGAAAAAAAAGAAAAGTAGACATATTAGGTATCGCCGCATCCATATCGACTGGCTCTATAAAAATATCACATGACCTAACCCCTCAGGTGAACATCGTCAAAAAAAAAACTGGGCTAAAGAAACCACTTTATTGTCACTTTACATCACTAAAAGTGCAACACCAAGCGATCAAAAAGGCATATGCCCCCCAAAATAGTACCAATCTAAATGTCACCTCATCCCGCAAAAAATGAGCCCCTCCCTAAGACAATTGCCCCAAAAAATAAAAAAACTATGGCTCTCAGACTATGGACACTAAAACATGATTTTTTTTGTTGTTGAAAAAATGCTTTTATTGTGTTAAATGTAATTTATTTTTTTTAAAAGTAGACATATTTGGTATTGCTGCGTTCGTAACAACCTGCTCTATAAAAATACCACATGACCTAACCCCTCGGGTGAACACTGTAAAAAAATAAAAATAAAAACGGTGTCAAAAAAGCAATTTTCTTGTCACCTTACATCACAAAAAGTGTAATAGCAAGAGATCAAAAAGTCAAATGCATCCCAAAATAGTGCCAATCTATCCATCACCTCATCCTGTAAAAATGATATACTACCTAAGACAATCGCCCAAAACTGAAAAAACTATGGCTCTCAGACTATGGAGACACTAAAACATGATTTTTTTTTGTTTAAAAAATGCTTTTATTGTGTTAAATGTAAAAAAAAAAAAAGCAGACATATTGGGTATTGCTGCGTTCGGAACAACCTGCTCTATAAAAATACCACATGACTTAACCCCTCAGGTGAACACCGTAAAAAAAAAATTAATAAAAGTGTCAAAAAAGCTATTTTTTTGGTCACCTTAAATCACAAAAAGTGTAATAGCAAGCGATCAAAAAGTCATATACACCCCAAAATACTGCCAATCAAAACGTCATCTCATCCCGCAAAAAATGAGATCCTACCTAAGACAATCGCCCAAAAAATAAAAAAAACTAGGGCTTTCAGAATGTGGAGACACTGAAACATGATTTCTTTTTATTCAAAAATGCTGATATTGTGTAAAACATGTTGGTAAATTAAAAAAACAAAAAAAGTATACATATTAGGTATCGCCACGTCCGTAAGAACCTGCTGTATGAAAATATCACATGAATTAACCCCTCAGGTGAACACCGTAAATATAAAAAAAGTCATTTTATTGTCACCTTACATCATAAAAAGTGTAATAGCAAGTGATCAAAAAGTCATAGCACCAATTAAACCGTCATCTCTCTTATACCAAAAAAATGAGCCCCTACATAAGACAGTCGCCAAAAAAATAACAGAAAAAAATATGGCTTTCAGAATATGGAGACACAAAAATGTTTTTTTTTCAAAAATGCTTTATTATGTAAAACTGAAATAAACAACCCAAAAAAGTAGTCATATTCAGTATTGTCGCGTACGTAAAAACTTGCTCTACAAAAATACCACATGATCTAACCTGTCAGATGAACATTGTAAATAACAAAAAATAAAAATGGGGCCAAAACTGTTATTTTTGGTTACCTTGCCCCACAAAAAGTGTAATATAGAGCAACCAAAAATCATATGAATATCAACCCTAAAATAGTACCAACAAAACTGCCACCTTATCCCGTAGTTTCCAAAATGGGGTCTAATTTTGGAGTTTCTACTCTAGGGGTGCATCAGGGGGTCTTCAAATGTGACATGGCAACTTAAAATTATCCAGGTGAAATCTGCCCTCCAAAACCATATGACGTTCCTTTCCTTCTGCGCCCTGCCGTGTGCCCTTACAGCAGTTTACAACCACATATGGGGTGTTTCTGTAAACTGCAGAATAAGGGCAATAAATATTGAGTTTTGTTTGGCTGTTAACCCTTGCTTTGTTACTGGACAAAAATTATTAAAATGGAAAATCTGCCAAAAAAGTGAAATTTTGAAATTTCCTCTAAATGTTCCTTTAATTTTTGTGGGTTAACAAAGTAATGTTTATAAAATCAGTTTTGAATACCTTGAGGGGTGTAGTTTCTAAAATTAGGCTATTTATGGGTGGTATCTATTATGTAAACCTCACAAAGTGACTTCATACCTGAACTGGTCCTTAACCACTACAGGACCGCCGTACGCAGAATTGCGTCTTTGCGGCGGCCCTGTTATTCTGGGTGGACGCGCCGGCGCGCCCTCTCCCGAGACGCGAGATTTCCTGTGAACGCGCGCACACAGGCGCGCGCGTTCACAGGAACCGGAGGTAAACTAGCTGATCTACAGCCTGCCAGCGCCGATTGTTCGCTGGCAGGCTGTAGATGCGATTTTTTTAACCCCTAAAAGGTATATTAGACGCTGTTTTGATAACAGCGTCTAATATACCTGCTACCTGGTCCTCTGGTGGTCCCTTTTGCTTGGATCGACCACCAGAGGACACAGGCAGCTCTGTAATAAGTAGCACCAAACACCACTACACTACACCCCGCCCCTGTCACTTATTAACCCCTGATCACCCCATATTAGTCTCCCTGATCACCCCCCTGTCATTGATCACCCCCCTGTAAGGCTCCATTCAGACGTCCGTATGTGTTTTGCGGATCCGATCCATGGATCCGCAAAACACATACGGACGTCTGAATGGAGCCTTACAGGGGGTGATCAATGACATATAGCCCATATAGACTCCCTGATCACCCCCCTGTCATTGATCACCCCCCTGTAAGGCTGGCTCCATTCAGAGGTCCGTATGTGTTTTGCGGATCCACGGATCCATGGATCAGATCCGCAAAACACATACGGACGTCTGAATGGAGCCTTACAGGGGGGTGATCACCCCATATAGACTCCCTGATCACCCCCTGTCATTGATCACCCCTTTGTAAGGCTGGCTCCATTCAGAGGTCCATATGTGTTTGGCGGATCCACGGATCAGATCCGCAAAACACATACGGACGTCTGAATGGAGCCTTACAGGGGGGTGATCAATGACAGGGGGGTGATCACCCCAAAGAATCTCCCTGATCACCCCCCTGTCATTGATCACCCCCCTGTAAGGCTCCATTCAGACATCCGTATGTGTTTTGCGGATCCGATCCGTGGATCCGCAAAACACATACGGACCTCTGAATGGAGCCTTACAGGGGGGTGATCACCCCATATAGACTCCCTGATCACCCCCCTGTCATTGATCACCCCCCTGTCATTGATCACCCCCCTGTAAGGGTCCATTCAGATGTCGTATGTGTTTTGCGGATCCGCTCCATGGATCCGTGGATCCGCAAAACACATATGGACCTTTAAATGGAGCCTTACAGGGGGGTGATCAATGACAGGGGGGTGATCAATGACAGGGTGGTGATCACCCCATATAGACTCCCTGATCACCCCGCTGTCATTGATCACCCCCCTGTAAGGCTCCATTCAGACATTTTTTTGGCACAAGTTAGCGGAAATTGATTTATTTTATTTTTTTCTTACAAAGTCTCATATTCCACTAACTTGTGACAAAAAATAAAATCTCACATGAACTCACCATACCCCTCACGGAATCCAAATGCGTAAAATTTTTTAGACATTTATATTCCAGACTTCTTCTCACGCTTTAGGGCCCCTAAAATGCCAGGGCAGTATAAATACCCCACATGTGACCCCATTTTGGAAAGAAGACACCTCAAGGTATTTTGTGACGGGCACGGCGAGTTCATGTAAAATTTTATTTTTTGTCACAAGTTAGCGGAAAGGGAGACTTTGTTATAAAAAACAAAAAAAAACAATTTCCGCTAACTTGTGCGAAATAAAAAAAACTATGAACTCGCCATGCCCTCACGGAATACCTTGGGGTGTCTTCTTTCCAAAATGGGGTCACATGTGGGGTATTTATACTGCCCTGGTATTTTAGGGGCCCTAAAGCGTGAGAAGAAGTCTGGAATCCAAATGCCCTCCTAAAAGATACTCATTGGAATTTGGGCCCCTTTGCGCACCTAGGCTGCAAAAAAGTGTCACACATGTGGTATCACTGTACTCAGGAGAAGTAGGGCAATGTGTTTTGGGGTGTCTTTTTACATATACCCATGCTGGGTGAGAGAAATATCTCTCTATAATGACAACTTTGTATAAAAAAATTGGAAAAGTTGATTTTTAGAGAGATATTTCTCTCACCCAGCATGGGTATATGTAAAAAGACACCCCAAAACACATTGCCCTACTTCTCCTGAGTACGGCGATAACACATGTGTGACACTTTTTTGCAGCTTAGGTGGGCAAAGGGGCCCAAATTCCAATGAGTACTTTTAGGATTTTACAGGGCATTTTTTACACATTTGGATTCCAGACTTCTTCTCACGCATTAGGGCCCCTAAAATGCCAGGGCAGTATAACTTCCCCACAAGTGCCCCTATTTTGGAAAGAACACACCCCAAGGTATTTCGTGATGGGCATAGTGAGTTCATGGAAGTTTTTATTTTTTGTTTTTTGTCACAAGTTATTGGAATATGAGACTTTGTAAGGAAAAAAATAAAATAAAAAATAATCATCATTTTCCGCTAACTTGTGACAAAAAATAAAAAGTTCTATGAACTCGCCATGCCCCTCACGGAATACCTTGGGGTGTCTTCTTTCCAAAATGGGGTCACATGTGGGGTATTTATACTGCCTTGGCATTTTAGGGGCCCTAAAGCGTGAGAAGAAGTCTGGAATCCAAATGCCCTCCTAAAAGATACTCATTGGAATTTGGGTGAGAGAAATATCTCTCTATAATGACAACTTTGTATAAGAAAAATGGGAAAAGTTGACTTTTAGAGAGATATTTCTCTCACCCAGCATGGGTATATGTAAAAAGACACCCCAAAACACATTGCCCTACTTCTCCTGAGTACGGCGATACCACATGTGTGACACTTTTTTGCAGCCTACGTGGGCAAAGGGGCCCAAATTCCAATGAGTACTTTTAGGATTTTACAGGGCATTTTTTACACATTTGGATTCCAGACTTCTTTTCACGCATTAGGGCCCCTAAAATGCCAGGGCAGTATAACTTCCCCACAAATGACCCCATTTTGGAAAGAAGACACCCCAAGGTATTTCGTGATGGGCATAGTGAGTTCATGGAAGTTTTTATTTTTTGTCACAAGTTAGTGGAATATGAGACTTTGTAAGAAAAAAAAAGAAAAAATCATCATTTTCCGCTAACTTGTGACAAAAAATAAAAAGTTTGATGAACTCACTATGCCCATCAGTGAATATCTTAGGGTGTCTACTTTCCGAAATGGGGTCATTTGTGGAGTGTTTGTACTGTCTGGGCATTGTAGAACCTCAGGAAACATGACAGGTGCGCAGAAAGTCAGAGTTGCTTCAAAATGCGGAAATTTACATTTTTGTACCATAGTTTGTAAACGCTATAACTTTTACCCAAACCATTTTTTTTTTACCCAAACATTTTTTTTTATCAAAGCCATGTAGAACAATAAATTTAGAGAAAAATTTATATAGAAATGTAGTTTTTTTAAAAAAAATTTACAACTGAAAGTGAAAAGTCATTTTTTTGCAAAAATTTTGTTAAATTTCGATTAATAACAAAAAAAGTAAACATGTCAGCAGCAATGAAATACCACTAAATGAAAGCTCTATTAGTGAGAAGAAAAGGAGGTAAATTTCATTTGGGTGGTAAGTTGTATGACCGCGCAATAAACCGTGAAAGTAGTGTAGTGCAGAATTGTAAAAAGTGGTCTGGTCATTAAGGGTGTTTAAGCTAGGGGAGCTGAGGTGGTTAAAAAGTTTTGCTTCTGAACTTCTAAGCCTTCTAATGTCCCAAAGAAAGAAAATGTAATTTACAAAATGATACAAACATGAAGTAGACATATGGGGAACGTTAAGTAATAACTATTTGAGGAGGCATCACTATCTGTTTTAAAAGCACAGAAATAAACATTTTGAAAATTGCAAACTTTTCAAAATTTTTGGTAAATTTGCTATATTTTATAAATAAAAATGAAATATTTTGACTCAAATTTACCACTGTCATGAATACAATGTGTCACAGGAAAACGATCTTAGAATGGCTTGGATAAGTAAAAGCGTTCCAAAGTTATTACCACATAAAGTGACACATGTCAGATTTGAAAAAATCGGCACAGAATTTAAGATGAAAAGTGGCTTGGTAGTGAAGGAGTTAAGGGGAAAAAAATCCTTCCTGGCTCTAATCAGGCAATCAGAATAACTCAATGGATCAACGACCCCTCTCTAGTAGCTATAGCCTGTAATATTATTACACTCCAGAAATACATCCAGGCCCCTCATGAATTCCTTTATTGTACTCACCATCACCACCTCCTCAGGCAGAGAGCTCCATAGTCTCACTGCTCTTACCGTAAAGAATCCTCGTCTATGTTTGTGTACAAACCTTCTTTCCTCCAGACGCAGAGGATGCCCCCTCATCACAGTCACAGTCCTGGGGATAAATAGATGATGGGAGAGATCTCTGTACTGACCCCTGATATATTTATACATAGTAATTAGATCTCCCCTCAGTCGTCTTTTTTCTAAAGTGAATAACCCTAATTTTGATAATCTTTCAGGGTACTGTACTTGTTCACAGGAGCCCAGAACTGTACACAGTCCTCCATGTGTGGTCTAACTAGTGATTTGTACAGTGGTAGGACTATGTTCTCCTTACGGGCATCTATGCCCCTTTTGATGCAACCCATTATCTTATTGGCGTTGGCAGCAGCTGCCTGACACTGGTTTCTAAAGCTTAGTTTGCTGTTAACTGAAATTCCTAGGTCCTTTTCCATGTCAGTGTTACCGAGTGTTTTACCATTTAGTATGTACGGGTGACTTGCATTATTCCTTCCCATGTGCATAACCTTACATTTGTCAGTGTTAAACCTCATCTGCCACTTATCTGCCCAAGCCTCCAATCTATCCAGATCCCTCTGTAGCAGTATATTGTCTTCTTCAGTGTTAATTACTTTACACAGTTTAGTGTCATCTGCAAAAATTTATATTTTACTGTGCAAGCCTTCTACAAGATCATTAACCCCTTCAGCCCCCCTAGCTTAAACCCCCTTAATGACCAGACCACTTTTTACAATTCTGCACTACACTATTTTCACGGTTTACAACTTACCATTTAAATGAATTTTACCTCCTTTTCTTTTCACTAATAGAGCTTTCATTTGGTGGTATTTCATTGCTGCTGACATTTTTACTTTTTTTGATATTAATCGAAATTTACCGAAATTTTCGCAAAAAAATGACATTTTTCACATTCGGTAGTAAAATTTTTCAAATAAAACTACATTTCTATATAAATTTTTTTCAAAATGTATTGTTCTACATGTCTTTGATAAAAAAAAAATGCAATAAGTGTATATTTATTGGTTTGGGTAAAAGTTATAGTGTTTACAAACTATGGTACAAAAATGTGAATTTCCGCATTTTGAAGCAGCTCTGACTTTCTGAGCACCTGTCATGTTTCCTGAGGTTCTACAATGCCCAGACAGTAGTAACACCCCACAAATGACCCAATTTCGGAAAGTAGACACCCTAAGGTATTCGCTGATGGGCATAGTGAGTTCATCGAACTTTTTATTTTTTGTCACAAGTTAGCGGAAAATGATGATTTTTATTTTTTTTCTTACAAAGTCTCATATTCCACTAACTTGTGACAAAAAATAAAAACTTCCATGAACTCACTATGCCCATCACGAAATACCTTGGGGTGTCTTCTTTCCAAAATGGGGTCACTTGTGGGGTATTTATACTGCCCTGGAATTTTAGGGGCCCTAATGCGTGAGAAGTAGTTTGGAATCCAAATGCGTAAAAATGCCCTGTGAAATCCTAAAGGTGCTCTTTAGAATTTGGGCCCCTTTGGGCACCTAGGCTGCAAAAAAGTGTCACACATGTGGTATCGCCGTACTCAGAAGAAGTAGGGCAATGTGTTTTGTGGTGTATTTTTACATATACCCATGCTGGGTGAGAGAAATATCTCTCTAAAAGTCAACTTTTCCCATTTTTTTATACAAAGTTGTCATTTTAGAGAGATATTTCTCTCACCCAGCATGGGTATATGTAAAAAGACACCCCAAAACACATTGCCCTACTTCTCCTGAGTACGGCGATACCACATGAGTGACACTTTTTTGCAGCCTAGATGCGCAAAGGGGCCCAAATTCCTTTTAGGAGGGCATTTTTAGACATTTGGATTCCAGACTTCTTCTCCTCACGCTTTAGGGTCGCTAAAATGCCAGGGCAGTATAAATACCCCACATGTGACCCCATTTTGGAAAGAAGACACCCCAAAGTATTCCGTGAAGGGCATGGCGAGTTCATAGAAGTTTTTTTTTTTTTGGCACAAGTTAGCGGAAATTGATTTTTATTATTTTTTTCTCACAAAGTCTCCCTTTCCGCTAACTTGTGACAAAAAGTTCAATCTTTCATGAACTCAATATGCCCCTCAGCGAATACCTTGGGGTGTCTTCTTTCCGAAATGGGGTCACATGTGGGGTGTTTGTACTGCCCTGGCATTTTAGGGGCCCTAAAGCGTGAGAAGAAGTCTGGAATATAAATGTCTAAAAAATTTTACGCATTTGGATTCCGTGAGGGGTATGGTGAGTTCTTTAGAGATTTTATTTTTTTGTCACAAGTTAGTGGAATATGAGACTTTGTAAGAAAAAATAAATAAAAATAAAAAATAAATACATTTCCGCTAACTTGTGCCAAAAAAATAAATAAATCTTCTATGAACTCGCCATGCCCCTCAAAAGTGATCTTTTTATAGCGCCGCAGCGATTTTACGGTGTTTTTGCAGTGATCAGAAGAAAAAAAAATTCTGCCACTGCAGTGGGGCGGACTGAACGCAAGTTTGCGCACAAGATCAGGCCTGATCGGGCGAACACTGCATTTTTTGTAGAGCCTATAGAACATGTCCTTTTCTCGTCCGCAATTGCGGACAAGAAAAGGCATTTTCTATATAGTTCTGGCAATGTGCGGATCCGCAAAATGCGGAAAGCACATTGCCGGTGTCCGTGTTTTGCGGATGTGCGGTGTCCGTGTTTTGCGGATCCGTGGATCCGCGAAACACATACGGACGTCTGAATGGAGCCTTACATGGGGGTGATCAATGACAGGGGGGTGATCAATGACAGGGGGGTGATCAGGGAGTCTATATGGGGTGATCACCCCCCTGTCATTGATCACCCCCCTGTAAGGCTCCATTCAGACGTCCGTATGTGTTTTGCAGATCCGCGGATCCGCAAAACACAAAGGGACATCTGAAGGGAGCCTTACAGGGGGGTGATCAATGACAGGGGGGTGATCAGGGAGTCTATATGGGGTGATCAGGGGTTAATAAGGGGTTAATAAGTGACAGGGGGGGTGTAGTGTAGTGTAGTGGTGCTTGGTGCTACTTTACAGAGCTGCCTGTGTCCTCTGGTGGTCGATCCAAGCAAAAGGGACCACCAGAGGACCAGGTAGCAGGTATATTAGACGCTGTTATCAAAACAGCGTCTAATATACCTTTTTAGGGTTAAAAAAATCGCATCTGCAGCCTGCCAGCGAATGATCGCCGCTGGCAGGCTGCAGATCCAATCATTTACCTCCGGTTCCTGTGTGCACGAGTTCACAGGAAATCTCGCCTCTCGCGAGATGATGCGCCGGCGCGTCCAGGAGGAATAACAGGGCCGCCGCCAGGACGCAATCCTGCGTACGGCGGTCCTGTGGTGGTTAATAAATATATTGAAGAGGATAAGGCCCAATACTGACCCCTGAGGTACTCCACTAGTGACAGTGACCCAATCTGAGTATGTACCGTTAATAACCACTCTCTGTTTTCTATCACTCAGCCAGTTACTTACCCACATACTGACATTTCCCCCAGTCCAAGCATTCTCCTTTTATATACTAACCTTTTATGTGGTACAGTGTCAAATTCTTTGGAGAAGTCCAGATATACGACATCCATTGATTCGCCGCTGTCAAGACTAGAACTTACCTCCTCATAGAAACTGATTAAATTAGTTTGACATGACCGAGCCCTCATGAAGCCATGCTGATATGGTGTTATTTGCTTATTTTCATTGAGGTGCTCTAAGATAGCATCTCTTAGAAAACCTTCAAACAGTTTACCCACAACAGATGTTAAATTTATAGGCCTATAGTTTCTGGGCTCTGTTTTTGGACCCTTTTTGAATATTGGCACCACATTTGCTATGCGCCAATCCTGTGAAATACTCCCTGTCAGTTCACAGTCCTTAAATATCAGAAATAAGGGTCTGGCTATGACATTACTTAATTCTCGTATAATATGGGGGTGTATGCCATCTGGTCCTGGCGATTTGTATATTTTAATCTTTTTAAGACGCCGCTGTACTTCTTCCTGGGTCAGACAGGACACTTTTAATGGGGAATTTACTTTTACATTCTGCATTTCATCTGACAGTTTATTTTCCTCAGTGAATACAGTGGAGAAAAAAATATTTAATAGCTTTGCTTTCTCCTCATCGCTCTCTGCAACTCCCCCCTCATTACTCTGTAGAGGGCCGACACCTTCATATTTATAATTTTTACCATTTATATAATTGAAGAACATTTTAGGGTTAGTTGCTCTCTTTGGCAATTAATCTCTGTTGTAGATGTATTTGACAGGAAGGAGGCAGAATCTTTGCCACCCCATCCACCATTTGATTGCCCATTAGACTTGATTCCTTGGACCATAGCCCCTCATGTGTATATCCACTATCCCCTTCTGAGATATAATCTATGTCCAAATATATAAAAGAAAATTTATAAAGGGGGTTTATCCAAAATGGGTCATCCCCAGCTGGAGCTGGATTCTGCGTCCATGCATCGACTATAGGGATCTTCTATGACACATCATCAACTATGATGTGTCTTCTAGAGTAGTGTTCCTCAACTCCAGTCCTCAGGGCCCACCTGCCGATCTTTTTTTCAGGATTTCTGTAGTATTGAGCAGGTGATATTATCAGTGTAAATGCATCAGGACTTACCACAGGTATTGATTCTGTGGGATGTTCTCAAATCATGACCGTTAAGTGAGCCCTGAGGACTGGAGTTGGGGTACATTGTTCTAGAGGAGCCAGGATAGTATGGACTCAAAAGTCTTCTGGTAAGATGGTGACATGTCGTTTTTTTTTTTTCCCCAAGGCCTTCAGTACTTCTGAGTGCAACTACTAAGTTGGTCACAGAGGACTATTAACCATTAAAATGGCTTTAGAAGAATAGGGGCATCTTCTAGAAGGTGCAAATCATCCAGTTGTGATTTATACAGATCATAAAAATCTAACTTTACTTCTATCTGCGCAGAGCTTTAACCCAGTGAAGCCAGATGCCCTTGTTTTTTGCTTGGTTTAATTTTCCTCATTTCCGTGCTGCACACAAAACTGTTAAAGCAGACATCCTGTCAAGATTCTTTTTTTTTTTGTATAATTGTATTTTTATTAAAGTAATTATAAAAGTAGAAGAAACATACACAGTTTCATAGAAAATCCGCCTGTCATCAGGCGAGCAGTAAATAAACAGGCTTTGACAATTCAAGTAAGCCACGTAAATGCAGAACAAGCAATTCAAGTTTCACCAATTACAATTCGTGTAGTGATATATCTGAGCAAAAACTGCCTACTTCTGAGCAGTCACAATGTAAAAAAACAGTATCAATATCATAAACATAGGACAGGACAAGACACAAAAGGGTAGACAAAAGGTTGGGGGGGGGGGGGGGGGGTAGAAAGGAAACTAGTCATCAGTCCCTGTGAGCATGTCCCAAGATTGCCATACCTTATGAAATTTATCCATAGAATTATTGATAAGTGCAGATAAATATTCCATACGTCTAACCTCCATAACACTGGAGAACAGATCAGACCTAGTCGGTACATCACGCCTCTTCCAGTATTTAGCTATAAGGCATCTAGTAGCCGACAATATGTGAAGTACTAAGCAAAGCATGTATTTCTTTAGTATTACTGGGGGCATGTTCAGTAAGAACACATACGGATCCAGTGAGAATTTTATATTGGTAATTTGCAATAGAAGTTGTTGAGTCTCTCTCCATAAAGGAAAGATAGCATAGTAATCCCAAAAGATGTGTAATAAAGACCCTCGGCCTGAGTCGCACCGCCAGCAAGCATCAGAGATAGTAGGATTCAAGTGTTTGAGCATCTGAGGTGTATGATACCAAAACATCAAAAGCTTATAAGCATTCTCTCTGTAGGTCGCACATGTAGATGACATTGCTGCTATACACCATATAAGCTGCCAATCGTTCGGCGGTATTTCCTTCTCTAGGTGTCTCTCCCATTTAGACATATATGCATGTCGCATAACCTGTGGGGGTTCCGGGGTTGAAAGAAGAACATAAATATCTGATATAAGACCCCTGGTGGAAGTGGAAAGTTTACAAAGTCGTTCAAACATTGTCGGAGTAGATACCTTCTTATCATTAAATAGGGTTCTAAACAAGTGTTGGATTTGTATATGCTGCCACCTAGAGGACTCCGGTAGGTTATATCTATTCTTGAGCGATTCAAACGGTATAATTTCAAGGGTTCTATACTCTACTATATCAGCAAATCTGAATAGTTTGTTGGAGAACCACGGCTTAAAGGATGTGTACTGCAGTCCTAACTGGAATATCGGATTAAATAAAAATGAGGTCATGGAGGATTTATCAGACATTAATGGAAATTTCTGTCTACAATGTTTCCAAACACTATGGGCCAGATTTATCATGACTCTGACAGCTCACTCCACTTTCACATATGGCTAAAGTCAGTTTTAGCCAAGTCAGATTTATGATCGGCCCTTTAAGACTGTAATAAATGTGGTTTGACGGTAGCAGTTTATCCTTCAGTAAGCAGCTTTACAAAAGTCGCACGTTTTTATGAAAAAGTCGCACGTTTTTATGAAAAAGTCGCATGTTCTATTAAAAAGTCTCATAAGATAAACATGGTCCTCACTGGAGTGAAATTGCGACTTTTTTGCGACTTTTTAAATAATCCCAATAGTAAATCTGTCTAGAGATTCATTTACATAAGAAAACACGCCCACTTTCAGAAAACTGGCGAGCATAGTGCAGAGCAGAAAAAAGTCGCAAATTTGTGCGCAGTTTTAGCGTTTGGGACTTTTTTCACTCCATTATTCTGACCTGAGCTAATGATAAATCTGGCCCTATATGTTAAGGACATAGGGTCCAACAATTGTGCAGTATAAGTGGTCGGTAATGGTGACCATAAGAGGGCATTAGGGTGAACAGGAGCTAACCACAGCTTCTCAATTTCCATCCACCTAGAAAATGCCAAGAGGGAAGACCTTGCAGGTATACAACGTAAATGCGTCGCCCAATAATATTTGGTTACATCAGGGAGCCCCAAACCACCTTGTGATTTAAGGGCGGTAAGAGTATTGCAAGAAATTCTGTGTCTTTTCCCATTCCAAACAAACCTAAGGATGGAAGATTGCAAAGCTCTCAGGTCTTTTTTAGGTATGGGAACCGTAATAGTTTACATTACATATAATAACTTAGGCAGTATGGTCATCTTGACCGCTGCAATACGTCCCATTAGGGAAATTGGCAGGGGCATCCACTTAGCCATAAGCGAATTGAGTTCCTGGAAGAGAGGGACAAAGTTATGAGCATAAAGGTTATGATATGTTTTTGTTAGCTGGACTCCCAAATATTTAAGGGTGGTATCGTTCCATTTAAAATGGAAATTGCTTTGTAGATTACTCAGTATCTCTGGCGGGACATTAATAGATAGAGCTTCCGTTTTTGAAGTATTTATCTTATACCCAGACAATCTACCATATTCCCCTATAATCCGAAACAAATTCGGCAAGGAAGTATGTAAATTCGTCAGCGTAAGGAGGATATCATCAGCAAAGAGTGATACTTTAAAGGGCACCTTATTGACTTCTATTCCCTGAATATCAGGATGGACTCGTATTAGCGCCGCTAGAGGCTCTATGCAAAGTATTAAAAGTAAGGGGGATAACGGGCAACCCTGCCTAGTTCCGTTCCGAATAGTTATCTTATTTGACTGGGCATGTGTCATTTTCACGTAAGCTGTTGGGCAAGTGTAAAGAGCACTGATGGCCCTCAAGAAGGGCCCCCCTATACCAAAACACCGCAACGCAGAAAACATAAATGGCCAACTCAGGCGGTCAAAGGCCTTTTCTGCATCAAGGCCCAGTATTAACGCCTGCTGTTTCCGCCGATTAATAATGTCTATCAGATCTATAGTCCTCCTTGTATTGTCGCCTCCTTGGCGATTTAACACAAAGCCAACTTGATCCTTATGGATCAGACTCGGGAGCAGGTTAACAAGCCTGTTCGCTAGTAGTTTTGTAAATATCTTTAAATCTGAATTAAGGAGGGCTATAGGGCGATAGTTGGCACAATCCATATGGTCTTTCCCTGGTTTCGGTATAAGGGTAATAAAGGAATGAAGCATTGAGTCCGGTATAGGGGAGCCCTCCAAAAAAGAGTTAAAAATCTTGACCATATACGGAAGGAGGATATCCATATACGTCTTGTAATAGAGATATGGCAGACCATCCGGTCCAGGTGATTTGTGGTTAGGAAGGTTTTTAATTACTTCTGATATTTCTTCCGCTGTAATCTGAATGTTAAGAGTAGCTGCCAGGTCATTAGATAATTTAGGTAGCTTACACTGTGCGAGGAAGGAGGAAAAGATTTCCCGCTGCCTCAGAGGGTCCTTAGGAACCTGCTGTGGGAGAGAGTAAAGACTTTCATAGTACTTCTGAAAGAGAGCGACAATTTTATTGGGGTCATATGTAATGGTACCGTCCGCCTGTCTCAGGGCTGTCGGGGTATTCGTCATGTTGGAGTCTCGCAATTGTTTCGCCAAGAGCGTATGTGATTTATTTCCCCATGCATAATAGCGCTGCCTGGAATACAAAAGTAGCTTGTCTGTTTTTGCTAATGCGAATTCTCTCAGCTTAGCTCTCAACATAATAATGCGCCTTAAAAGATGGCGTGAATTGCGAGATCCCAATTGATCCTCCAAGCACTCCAGATATTTCTTGAGCGCACAATACTGCATATTTCTATCTTTTTTCATTTTAGCTCCAATGGCTATGCAATTACCCCTGAAGACAGCTTTGTGCGCCTCCCATAAAGTAGATACGGAGGAGACTGATTTCTGGTTAATACGAAAATATTCTGACAGGCTCTCCTGTAGGGACTGTCTGGGTATAGGATTGGAAAGAAGACTCTCATTTAAACGCCAGTGGCAGACCCTAGTAATTGGATGTCTATTGTTTAACGTCAGAAAGATAGGTGCATGGTCCGACCAGGTGATAGACCCTATTATCAGCGTCCGTCATTAAGCACATTATTGGGATATTGCCTAGAAAGTAATCAATTCGAGAGTGTGTACTGTGAGGGTGTGAATAGAACGTAAACGTCCTAGATGTAGGGTTGCCACAAGTCATACAACTCAAATTTTCGCACCACTCGCCTAAAGAGGCGTGAAAGCCTAGCCTGCTCTCTGGAAGGGGGCTTATCTGACAATGTCTTCCTGTCTAACGTTTCAGAGAAGGAGATATTAAAATCGCCTCCCACAATAAGTGCTGCTGGAAGTAAATGAGTGACCTTCGTGAGCACTTTAGTGAGGAAGGAGATCTGCTTAGAGTTTGGAGCGTATAGATTGCATAGGACAATAGGGGTACCATGCAAGGTTGCTTGTAAGATAATATAGCGACCCTGAGGATCTGATATCTGTGAAGTTACCTGAAGCGGACAGTTGACAGAATTGCCACTCCAGCCTTTTTCTTATCATTACATGCCGAGTATGCTTTGGGAAATAGCCCAGCTGCAAATTTAAATGATCCCGTAGCATCAAAATGTGTCTCCTGGAGGAAAACCACCTCCGCTTTTTGAGTGCGACATTCCGTCAAGGCCAGTCTCCTCTTAACATTGGAGTTCAGGCCTTTGACGTTTAAAGACATACACTTAATCATGGTGGAAAAAGTGAGCGGACCATATACTTGCTATTTGGAGAGCAGAAGGTAATCCTCCAGGAGACCTCATTCCAGACACCCCAACTGATCATCTGTAAAAGAGCATAGTCAATATCCTGAAGTACAGCACACATATAGTAGGACATAGGACACACGAGGATACAAGGGGACACACAGGACACTAGCATAGTAAAGAAATTGGTAGGAATAATCCAAACATTGGACAGTAACGTCCAGGCGGGGGCATCTAAAAAAGGCCTGAAACTTCGGACACGGCCCTGTCTCTTTTCCTCAGTTCCCGAAGGAACAAAGGAAAGGAAGAGGGCAATTAAGGTCAATCCCCTCTGTGGTGACATGGTTGAACGTAACCGACACAGAGAATAACACAGTGATAGAACGGTTTGCATATAAAAAAAAAATTGAGCTCTAGGGGAGCTCCGCAAAGCGTTACAATCAAACAGTAAGGTACGAATAAACACATAGAGAACATCCGCCGCCATACAATAATGACGACAACTTTTGGGAGACGAGCATCATGATACTACTTAGGTCACAGCAAATCAGGTCAGTTCATCTCTCATTGCGGATCTCCTGGTTTCCCCTCCCGCCGGGGATCTACGATTCTTGCTCCGGACTTGCTCCCAGACAGGTGCAGGCGCCATCATCGGGTCAGAGATCTCCCAGTCGTCGATGGGGGGTATAGGAACCCCCAGTGTTTCACAGAAGGCAGATAAGTCCGCATGGGTCCTCAAGGGTACAGCTTTCCCGTTCTTATTAGCAATAACCGCAAATGGATATCCCCACCGGTAGGTAATTTTCTTCTGCCTCATGGAGGCTAGGAGAGGTTGAAGTACTCGTCTTTTTTGCAGGGTCAGCCATGACAAGTCCTGGTAGAGCTGCACTTGGACACCCTGGAAATCAATAACTCGAAGCGTGCGAGCTTTAGACATTATAGCTTCCTTGAGCTGAAAATCAGTGATGCAGCATATGACATCTCGGGGCTGTGCTGAAGCATTTTTGGGGCGCAAGGCCCTATGGGCACAATCCATCTTGATAATGGTGGAGGGTGGGGACCCTAATATAGCATTAAACAAGTCATTTAGGACTTCTTGTACATTTTCTTCAGATTCTTGCTCAGGGAGACCCCTCACTCTAATATTGTGCCTACGACCCCTGTTGTCAAGGTCTTCCAAATGCCTGGTATTCTCCCGAATAACCTGGGAGTAACTCGATATAGTAGATTGGAGATGAGTAATATACTTGCGGGTGACATCATGCTCAGTTTCCAGGGAGTCCACCCTGGCCGCAACTTGTTGAAAGTCCTGACGCAAGGACGAGATTTCTGTTTTACATGCAGCTCTCACTTCTTTTATAAGATTCCTAAAATCCTCTTTGGTAGGAAGGTGCTGCAGGGACTGTGGCAAGGAAGCTGATGGTTGTGAGGACTGTATGACCCCATCATCAGTGTCCTCATTTATATCAGATTGTGAGTCCCAAGGGGTGTCTTCTCCCTCCAATCTCCCCTTAGTCCGAATGTGATCTAAGGGGTCCTCAGGGGGCTCAGCCCAATCCCTTCTGCGCTGGGACGGTGTGGCTGGGTTATTTTTACGCTTGGGTGCCATTTTTGGCAGCATGTTTGCAGCTGCTTCAGGCTCTGGTAAGTGCCCAACTATGCCCAAGGTCTCCTCCCGCTTAGCAGGCTGATATATAAATTCCTCAGCTAGCGGGGACAAGAGGGAGCTGGTTACCTGCTGCAAGTCGCTGCGATCCGACCGCTGTGGCAGAGGATTCTCCCCTCCGTCTTCACCTGTAATGGCGCCTGTAGCGGTTTCGCGCCTCAAGCCCCAAGGAGCAGTCGGTGCTGGAGCGCGGCGGTCGAGGTAAGCTGCGATGCTGTAACTTCTCAAATTAGGTGCCGGACTGCCTCTAGTTCGTTTGGAGGGCAGCGATTTCCCCATGGGATTCGGACACCGTGCTAATAAGGCTCCTGCAGTAGTTCAGGACGACGGAGCTCTTACACTAAGCTGCCATCTCGCCGGACGGTCAAGCCACGCCCCCCGTCAAGATTCTTTTATCCTACTGATCAAGAAGAGAAACCACAACATATTATAGATCCTGCAAAAATTGTGACCGTGGCTCCAGTCAGTATAATCCTACTTTCACATCTCCGTTCCGCCTGATCCAGCAGAGAACATTAATTGATCGCCGAATTCGACATTGCCAGATTCTAGATCATAATGGGGCCAGTGAAATGCAAGCTTTTGTCCAGACAAAAAACGGAAAGCGGCTGGATCACTGTCAGACCCAATTGCGGTCTGAGGGGTCCTATGATCTCCGGCAGGCTGTTCGCTGCTGGAACAGGAAGAACAGAGATATGAACAAAGCCTAAGAGACTTTGTAGGTAAAACCATCATATGGGTAGTGGTGAATCTTTTTTGAAAAATGGTTGCAGTTTATACCATTGTCCTGTCTCCAGTCTGCCACTCAGCCAGGATGTTCCAGGATCTTACATATTGTCCACCTTTATGGCTTCCCACGAAATAATGAATTTGACAGGTGTCCAACTCACTTCAAAATTCTGGAAAGCAATGTGCAAACTCTTGGATGTATCCTTGGACTTCTAATCTGCATACCACCCCCAGTCAAATGGGTAGGTTGAACCTTTTAGGTCCACACTCACATTACACAGATACAGCCTGTGAGGGAGACCCAGAGTTTCTTCTCTCCTTCTCTTCATTAAAAGAAATGTGTCACAGAATTTTTTTCTGCCCCTTAAAACCAGATAACAACACACGTTCCTTTTTTCTAATCTGTTTTTATTTTCTGATTGCAGATTTTTTTTAATTCTATTTGCTCAACATTATAGGGGCGGCCATCTTGTCTGAGCTGTTCTTAACAGCATTTTAAAAAAAATTCTTTATGGCAGCCACATGGGCCATAGACACAATGGGCATCAGGTCATTTTTGATGACACATTCCCTTAAAGTGATAGTGAGGAACCTCCTCACTGTCTCAGGAGGGTTAGACCACCTGCACACGTTGCGGAATACGTGCAGTTTTTCCGAGCATATTCTTGCACAGAGAATAGAAAGCTTACTACATACAGAACCAGCAAAGTATCTGACATTACACAAATCTCATGTATGGAAATTGACCTGTGGAAAGCTGCAGCATATCAAGAACGATTGCAGTTTTTAGATGCAGATTTCACATTTCTCAAAGAAAGAATGAGATTTGTGGGAAAATCCCACCACAATTATCGATTGCGTCTTTTGTGCGTTTGGATACGGGAAAGCACAGAAAACCTGTATGGAAATGAGTACGGATCATTTTTGCGTTCACCCACATTAGTGTCCAAATTCTGCATGACACAATGTCTGAAGACAGCTGGTTATCCCCCAACCTGCTATACACAGCCCAAATCCTGGAATTTTCTGCTGTGACAGGTATCTATGTACAGGCAAAAGGCCTGTCTGAACGTGGATTTTTAAAATTATTTTTCTCAAACGAAATGATCCAGTTAACGGTGGACCTAACCGATCTCTTCGCCCAACATGGTCATCATGCTCTGCATCTGAAAAATATGTCCTATAAATTGACTCCTATTTTCCACTAAATGCTGCATAGAGCTATAGGGTCAGAAATCTAATCACACACCTAGGTAAATGGATTGAGAGGCAGTTTCCAAAATGGGGTCACTTATGGTGCTTTTCCATCGTTCTGAGGGCCTCTTCAAGCATCAGATGGGGTTGTAAATTCAAACCCATATGATGCTTGATGCTAAATTGGGCCCTGAAAGCCTTAGGCCTCTTGCACACGACCGTATGTATTTTTCGGTCTGCAAAAAAACGAATCTGCAAAAAATACGGATGACGTCCGTGTGCATTCCGTATTTTGCAGCACGGTACAGCTGGCCCCTAATAGAACTGTCCTATCCTTGTCTGTAATGCAGACAATAATAGGACATATTCAATTTTTTTGCGGAACAGAATGCACACAGAGTAATTTCCGTTTTTTTTTGCGGACCCATTGAAATGAATGGTTCCATATACGGTCCGCAAAAAAACTGAACGGACACGGAAAGCAAATACTAGCCTTAGACTGCTCCTTCATTTCTATGCCCTGCCAAGTGTCCAGGAGGCAGGAGGAGAGTATTTTTTAACTTGGAAGAAATCACTTAATAAATGTTGAGGTGCTTTTCTTCACTTTCATGCTCTGTGTCTGAAATATGTCCTATAAACGACGCATTTGTGAACAAAAATGAAAACATATTTCATCACTCCTGCTTTCCACATAATGCTGCACAAAAACGATAAAGTCATAAATCTGAACACGATGCTACAGCACTCGGCACACAGAATATATGGACTGGTACTATATCCACTACATAAAATGAATACAAGGTACTTAAATATATTTTGATCAAAATCGTTTTTGCCCACCCACCATGGCAAGGTGACCTCAATCTGGATGGGAACCTACTCCATATGATGCCTTAGGCCCCTTTCACACGGGCGAGTATTCCGCGCGGATGCGATGCGCGAGTTGAACGCATTGCACCCGCACTGAATACCGACCCATTCATTTCAATGGGGCTGTTCACATAAGCGGTGATTTTCACGCATCACTTGTGCGTTGCGTGAAAATCGCAGCATGCTCTATATTCTGTGTTTTTCACGCAACGCAGGCCCCATAGAAGTGAACGGGGTTGCGTGAAAATCACAAGCATCCGCAAGCAAGTGCGGATGTGGTGCGATTTTCACGCACGGTTGCTAGGAGACGATCGGGATGGAGACCCGATCATTATTATTTCCCCTTATAACATGGTTATAAGGGAAAATAATATCATTCTGAATACAGAATGCATAGTACAATAGCGCTGGAGGGGTTAAAAAAAATTTAAATTAAACTCACCGTAGTCCACTTGATCGCGCAGACCGGCTTCTCTTCTGTCTCCTTCTTTGCTGATTGTAGGAACAGGACCTGTGGTGACATCACTCCGGTCATCACATGATCTTTTACCATGGTGATGGATCATGTGATGACCGGAGTGACGTCACCACAGGTCCTGTTCCTACAATCAGCAAAGAAGGAGAGGAGACAGAAGGAAATGTCGGGCTGCACGATCAAGTGGATTAAGGTGAGTTAAATTATTATTATTTTTTTTTTAACCCCTCCAGCGCTATTTTACTATGCATTCTGTATTCAGAATGCTATTAGTTTCCCTTATAACCATGTTATAAGGGAAAATAATACAATCTACAGAACACCGATCCCAAGCTCGAACTTCTGTATTGAAAAGCTCCAGCTGATAATGATGAGTCCTGAATATTCATGAGCTCCTGACTCTCCCTGCCCACCTGCTGCTGAATGACAGTTATTTTCCATATGAATCAGCAGCAGGTGGGCAGGGGAGTGGCTATAGCTCTGAATTAAAAAAACACTGGACTCAATGACATCACGCTGGATGTCAAATCAGCTCATTAGCATGTGGCATCTTTGTGTGTATATTATGAGGTAACCATCTGTCACACCAGTAAGTGAATACATCTAAGGTACTTTTTAGTAGTTAATTATTGTATATAATTAGTTAGATTATAATCAAATATCCACATGACAGGTTCCCTTTAAGTGATATTTGATAGTAACAACTGTCTAACTGATATGGCAAACTAACCCACAGCCAGTACGGACATCTTTGGAAGAGATAATCTCTTACGGATATAATAAATTATATATAACAATTTATATATCCGATTCGGAAGTGTGTACACACAATCAAACGTGGTATAAACCATTAACTAACAAGTGGACATCAAGTGTTGATCTGACTGCAGCTGATATCTTGTGGAATACACTAATCCCGGGAGATATACGAATATATGTTATAGTCCAGAAGGACCAAACACGACCATCGGCGCCATTTTGTTTTATTTTATTGCTTACTTGACTTTTTAATTACGGTACATATTATAAAAGGGAGAAAGATTGCCTAATTTTATGAATACTAGCAACCTCCCACATAGGAGGATATATTGAACGGCTTTTTGGAGGTCGAGGAAGTGTGCGCCACTCAAAACCCAATCAGCTGTTTATACTGCGGAGGTGGATATTTATTTGGGTGGTGTGGCTGCGTGGTCAGTAGCCATCCGCTTGGTCCTGGAGGCTGGTGTCTCCTGCCCATGCGCCACATAGGGTACTGTATGTGACTGGTTTGGAAAGCATTTTAGCCTCTTTTATGCGCTGTTATTAAACATATCTTAATGTAATTTAAATTGCCAATAAACCTCAACTTTTAAGATATCTCTGGGTGGTTACAGATGGTGAGTGCCTGTCGTTCCAATACATTCATTTATTTTCTACTCAACTTTTTGACTGGGTGAGTCAAATACGACAAGAGCACCAGTCCTCTACCTATAGACAGGTGAGCCTCTATATCGCTAGTTCATTAAAAGACTAAGCTAGTCTGCACATCCCGTAAAATGAAGTAAACGCTCCGGTACGCTCCACCAACAGAAGTAAAAGCAAACACAACGCAACAGCACTCTACAAACATACAAGGATTTATGAATGAATGCTATATCCACTATATAAAATGAGTCGTTTCCTATCCAGAAAGAGGTCACCGTGATGTGGTGGGTGGGCACAAATGATTTGGGTCAAAATACATCTGCCAAGTACCTCATATTCATTTTATCTCGTGAATGTAGTATTAGTCAATATATTCTATGTTTGCAGACTGCTGTTGCATTGTGTTTGCTTTTACTTTTGTAGTTTCAGCCATGGCATCATTTTACCGGAGATGCACATTTAGAGAAATGCCTCGAGTGGTGTCACTGAAGGGGGTTTCCACTGCACAGGTGCATCAGCAGCTCTAAAAATGTGACATGAAAACGGAAAATCATTCCAGCAAAATCTGCACCTCAAGCCAAAGAGCACTGCTTCCCTGCCCTGTACCCAGATTAAAGAGGACCTTTATCATATAACTATCTGGCTGTGTAGGGTATACGGATGGCATGTTTTAGCGCTTACTATGTTTCCTATATGCCTCTCCATTCGCCTGTTGTGCCTTCCCCCGTTCTGGTTTCCCATCTGGTATGTAAATTAATACGAGCGGTACAGGGTGGCGGAGACGCCAGCTTTTTTTTTCTCCTGGGTGTGACGCTCTCCACTGCCGATGGGCAGAAGGAGACGTCCCCCCGAGAAAAGCTGGCGTCTACTCCTCCTTTACATACCAGGCGGGAAAGCAGAACGGGGGGCACAGCAGGCACATAGTAAACATAGTAAGCGCTATAACATACCTTCACCATGCCCTACACAGCCAGCTAGTTATATGATCATGTCAGGACCGATGAAATCTGGGTAGGCCAATACTGCATACGTGGTCGTAAATTGCATTTTGGCACAGGGCAGGCAGGCAGCGCTCTTTGGCTTGAGGTGCAGATTTTGCTTGTTTTAGATAAAGAACCAGCAGTTTTTGCTACAGTTTGGCATGAATTTTACTAATACAATGTCGCAAATAATGACATTCAATGTTTTAGCGCTAAAGTTTGACTTCTGTTAAAATAAAAAATCCAGCCCGGTGTTCACAGGCTAATTTATTTCTAATTACGAACAATAAATTAATATATTTGTGTTATGTTTGGAGCTCAGTTTATTAAAAATATAAGTTGTTACAGCGTTAGAAAAACATGTACAAGATATACAACTAATGCAGATGAATTCAGCTCTTGGGGTAAAGGTTCTCCTTTCCTTCTGCCTCCACAAGAGACAGACAACGGTCGGCAAACTCTACAAACAGCGGCTCCTGCATGAACTTCTTCAGCTCTTGACCTTTACCCTCCGTCTGGTCCAGTGTCACAAGCAGCTGTCGCAGATGTGCATTCAGTAATAAACCTTTCAGCTCTTCCGATTTGCCTGTAAAATATAAACCTATTACACACTGTTTGAATGGGGAGACCGCCATCTGGCGGCAGCACCTGTAGGAACGTTCTGCACCGCTGGATACAATGGGTAGTTCTTAAAGGGGTTGTCCCACAATCACAATGAAAGTAACCTACATGCAGGATGTTATAGAGCAGGAGGAGCTGAGCAGATTAATATATAGTTTTTTTTTTTGGGAAAGGATTCGGTAAAACTTGGAATTGACTCATTTATATCCATGCTCATTCTGGGCTTTTAAGTCCAGGAGGCGGTCCTATCAGTGATTGACAACACAGTCATAGAGGGAAGGCTGTCAATCACCGATAGGACCGCCTCCTGGACTTATAGTTAAAGGGGTTGGCCACCGTACACATAAAAAATATATAAAAGGGTCCCAGATAATAACTAAAGCCACGAGGTATTTGTATCATGAGAGATATACTGTGTTCAGCATAGCATGCTCCCATTGATGAGAGGATGTGTGGGCGGAGCAGCTTCAAAGTGAAAGTAAAAATCCCAGCATGCATCACAGCAAGCCTCTTCAGAGGAGCGGTCACATGACATCCCTGGCCAAAGAAAACATCATCATGGTTTTTTTTTAGGTCACCATTTTCTGAAAGCTATACTTTTTCTTTTTTTTTTTTCTGCCAATCATCTTGTGCACGGAGTCTTTTTTTGCGGGAAGATTTGATGTTTTTATTGGTACTATTTTTGGGTATATATATATGATTTTTGGATCATTCAATATTATTATTGGCTGCTGCAGCCGGACACTTCCTCTGCCAGTCAGGGGAATGTCAGCTCCAGTAAGCAGGGAACCAGGAGAGCAGAACAGGCCAGACAGGTGCTGGTAGTGGGAGACTCCATTATTAGGGGAACAGATAGGGAAATCTGTCACAAAGACCGTGATCGCCGAACAGTGTGCTGTCTTCCTGGCGCTAGAGTTTGACACATGGCGGATCGGGTTGACAGATTACTGGGAGGGGCTGGAGAAGATCCAGCGGTCATGGTCCATATCGGAACCAATGACAAAGTTAGAGGTAGGTGGAGAGTCCTTAAAAATGATTTCAGGGATTTAGGTCAAAAGCTTAGGGCAAGGACCTCAAAGGTAGTATTTTCCGAAATACTGCCTGTACCACGAGCCACACAAGAAAGGCAGCGGGAGATTAGGGAGATTAACAAGTGGCTCAAGAACTGGTGTAGGAAGGAGGGGTTTGGGTTCCTGGAGAACTGGGCCGACTTCTCTATCGACTACAAGCTCTATCGTAGGGACGGGCTGCACCTCAATGGGGAAGGGGCAGCTGTGCTGGGGAGAAAGATGGCTAGAAGGTTGGAGGAGTGGTTAAACTAGGGACTGGGGGGGAATTACATTATAGGAGGGGAAGATAGTGCAGATAGAGACCGGGGGCAAGGTAGTGGGACTGGGGGAGGAATGGAAGGAGGGACTAGAACAGTTCAGAAGGAAAGGTGTAGGGTAAAAAATATACATAAACCTCTCAAATGTATGTATACTAATGCCAGAAGCCTGACTAATAAAACTGGGGAACTGGAATTAGTGATGTGTGAGGAGGACTATGACATAGTGGGAATAACAGACATGGCTGGATGATAGCTATGACTGGGCAGTTAATGTACAAGGTTACAGTCTGTTTAGAAAGGATCGTCAAAACCGGAGAGGTGGAGGGGTCTGCCTTTATGTAAAGTCCTGTCTAAAGCCCACAGTCCGGGAAGATATAAGTGAGGGACATGAACATGTGGAGTCACTATGGGTAGAGATACATGGAGCTAAAAACAACAATAAATTACTAATAGGAGTCTACTATAAACCACCTAATATACCAGAGTCCACAGAAAATCTACTACTAAACGAGATAGACAAGGCGGCAAATCATAATGAGGTGGTTATTATGGGGGACTTCAACTACCCAGATATAGACTGGGAAACTGAAACTTGTATATCTCATAAAGGAAACAGGTTCGTGGCTATAACCAAAGACAATTACCTCTCCCAACTGGTTCAGGACCCGACTAGAGGGACGGCCATACTGGACTTAGTATTAACCAATAGACCTGACAGAACAACAGACTGGGATTGGGGGACACCTGGGAAATAGTGACCATAAAGTAATAACCTTCCAATTATCATTCAAAAGAGCGTTTCTACAGGGAGGAACAAAAATACCAAACTTCAAAAAAGCTAAATTTAGCCAACTAAGAGAGGCCATAGGCCTAACTAACTGGGACAAAGTCCTCACAAATACAGACACAAAATGGGATATCTTTAAAAACATCCTAAGATCTCATTGTGAGAGGTACATACCGTATGGGAATAAAAGGTTAAGGAACAAAAAGAAACCAATGTGGATAAACAGAACTGTAAAGAAAGCAATAAATGACAAAAAGAAAGCATATAAAACACTAAAACAGGAGGGTAGCACGGAAGCACTGAAAAACTATAAGGAAAAAAATAGAACATGTAAAAAACAAATAAAAGCGGCCAAACTAGAGACCGAGAGATTAATTGCCAAAGAGAGTAAAACTAACCCTAAAATGTTCTTCAATTATATAAATGTTAAAAAGTATAAAGCTGAAGGTGTTGGACCTTTAAAGAGTAATGAGGGGGGAGTCGCAGAGAGCGACGAGGAGAAAGCAAAGCTGTTAAATATTTTTTTCTCCAATGTATTCACTGAGGAAAATAAACTGTCATATGAAATGCAGAATGCAAAAATAAATTTCCCATTAAAAGTGTCCTGTCTGACCCAGGAAGAAGTACAACAGCGACTTAAAAATATCAAAATAGACAAATCGCCAGGACCGGATGGCATACACCCACGTATCCTAAAGGAATTAAGTAATGTCATAGCCAGACCCTTATTTCTGATATTTGCGGACTCTATACTGACAGGGAATGTCCCACAGGATTGGCGCATGGCAAATGTGGGGCCAATATTCAAAAAAGGTCCAAAAACAGAGCCTGGAAACTATAGGCCGGTAAGTTTAACATCTGTTGTGGGTAAACTGTTTGAAGGTTTTCTGAGAGATGCTATCTTAGAACATCTTAACGGAAATAAGCAAATAACGCCATATCAGCATGGCTTCATGAGGGATCGGTCATGCCAAACTAATTTAATCAGTTTCTATGAGGAGGTAAGTTCTAGACTTGACAGCGGCGAATCAATGGATGTCGTGTATCTGGACTTCTCCAAAGCATTTGACACTGTACCGCATAAAAGGTTAGTATATAAAATGAGAATGCTCGGACTGGGAGAAAACATCTGTAAGTGGGTAAGTAACTGGCTCAATGATAGAAAACAGAGGGTGGTTATTAACGGTACACACTCAGATTGGGTCACTGTCACTAGTGGGGTACCTCAGGGGTCAGTATTGGGCCCTATTCTCTTCAATATATTTATTAATGATCTTGTAGAAGGCTTGCATAGTAAAATATCAATTTTCGCAGATGACACTAAACTGTGTAAAGTAATTAACACTGAAGAGGACAGTATACTGTATATATACTACAGAGGACAGTACACTGTATATATACTACAGAGGACAGTATACTACTACAGAGGGATCTGGATAGACTGCAGGCTTGGGCAGATAAGTGGCAGGTGAGGTTTAACACTGACAAATGTAAGGTTATGTACATGGGAAGGAATAATGCAAGTCACCCGTACATACTAAATGGTAAAACACTCGGTAACACTGACATGGAAAAGGATCTAGGAATTTTAATAAACAGCAAACTAAGCAGCAAAAACCAGTGTCAGGCAGCTGCTGCCAAGGCCAATAAGATAATGGGTTGGATCAGAAAGGGCATAGATTCCCGTGATGAGAACATATTCCTACCACTTTACAAATCACTAGTCAGACCACACATAGGGTACTGTGTACAGTTCTGGGCTCCTGTAAACAAGGCAGACATAGCAGAGCTGGAGAGGGTCCAGAGGAGGGCAACTAAAGTAATAACTGGAATGGGGGAACTACAGTACCCTGAAAGATTATCAAAATTAGGGTTATTCACGTTAGAAAAAAGACGACTGAGGGGAGATCTAATTACTATGTATAAATATATCAGGGGGCAGTACAGAGATCTATCCCATCATCTATTTATCCCCAGGACTGTGACTGTGACGAGGGGACATCCTCTGCGTCTGGAGGAAAGAAGGTTTGTACACAAACATAGAAGAGGATTCTTTACGGTAAGAGCAGTGAGACTATGGAACTCTCTGCCTGAGGAGGTGGTGATGGTGAGTACAATAAAGGAATTCAAGAGGGGCCTGGATGTATTTCTGGAGTGTAATAATATTACAGGCTATAGCTACTAGAGAGGGGTCGTTGATCCAGGAAGATATTCTGATTGCCTGATTGGAGTCGGGAAGGAATTTTTTATTACCCTAAAGTGGAGAAAATTGGCTTCTACCTCACAGGGTTTTTTGCCTTCCTCTGGATCAACTTGCAGGATAACAGGCCGAACTGGATGGACAAATGTCTTTTTTCGGCCTTATGTACTATGTTACTATGTTACTATGTTACTATGTTACTATGTTACTCTTTATGGGTCAAGGTGACCAAAAAATTGGGACTAGACCATGTGATATTTTTATAGAGCAGGTTGTTAAAAATGCAGCTATACTGAAAAGGTCTACTTAAAAAAAAAAAAAAAAAAATAATCAGTTTAAGGCTAGTTTCACATTAGCGGCAAGGACCTCCGGCAGGCTGGTCCGGCGGGTGAACAGCCTGTCGGATCTGTGCTGCCACTAGCGCACGTGTGCCCCCGGACTACCACTCAGGCCCCATTGACTATAATGGGGACGGGCTGGAGTTCCGACGGCAGCGCATGCCGACAGGCGGCTGGAATAAAAGTACTACATGTCGCCTCTTGACATGCGCTGCCGCCGGAACTCCGGCCCGCCACCCTGTTCTGGCACAGTTTTTATTTTTTTACAGTGTTCATCTGACAGGTTAGATCATGTGCTATTTTAATAGAGCAGGTTGTTACGGACGCGATGATAACAAATATGTCTACTTTTTGTTTATTTCAGTTTTACATAATAAAGCATTTTTGAAAAAAAATATAAAATCATGTTTTTGTGTCTCCATTTTCCGAAAGACATTTTTTCTATTTTTATGCTGATAGTCTTGTGCAGCGGCTCGTTTTCTTTGCGGGAGGAGTTGACATTTTCATTGCTCCCAATTTTGGGTACATATGATTTTTTCGATCATTCAATCTTACACTTTATTGGGCAAACAGACCAATAAAATTGGTTGTTTTGGCACACTTTATTAAAAAAAATTTTACGCCATTTACCTTTTGGGGGAAGAGTGTGTGATATTTTTAAAGAGCAAGTCATTACGGAGGCAGCGATACCCAATTTGTCAATTTTTTTTGGGCTTTACACAATAAAAGCATAAAATATATGTTTTTGTGTCTCCATTTTTTGATGGCCATATTTATTTTTTATGTGATTGTCTCATGTAAGGGCTCATTTTTTTGGGGATGAGGTGACAGTTTGGTACTATTTTGGGGTACATACAACTTTTTTGATCACTTAATACCTTTTTTTGGGAAGTGAGGTGGGAAAAATTTCAATTCCATCATAGTTTTTCTCTTTTTTTTTTTTTATGACATTCACTGTGTGGGGAAAGTAACGTGATCCTTTTATAGATCAGGTTACAAATGCGATGATACCAAACATGTGTAGTGTATTTTTTTAATTTTTAATCAATTATAAATCTGTGGCTATAAGAAGAAATTAGATATTTATTTTTTTACTTTTGCTAACCGCTCGGCCATCCTGAAACAGATTGGGTGGGAGATCAGCAGCGCTGCCACTGGCCATCCTGAAATTAGGGGGGCTGGAGCCCACGAGGGGAATATTATATATATACACACACACACACAGACATTTTAGAAGGTTCTGATCCCCACAGTCACGGACCATGGGGATCAGAACCTTTCAGCCGGCATTAGGATCGTGTGATTGGCTAGTCTGTACAGACTAGTCAATGACAGCGATCGCCGGCCCGGGACCGCCCTCATTGGTCCCGGGCCGGTAAGCTGAGATCCCTGGCTGCTCCGAAAACTGACAGGAATAAGCTGTTTGTACTGACAGAACAAACAGAGGATTCCTGTCGGAGACGAACAGGGAGCGCGCAAGTGGCAGGGGCCGATTGGGCATGCGCTGTTCTTAGGTAGATTAGGAAAAGCAGCGCATGTGCAGTTACAATAAAGGCATGGACGAGCTTTCTCTAAAGCTCCTCCATCTCGCGTGCAGCCATGGACGAATTGGCTGCACGGCAGAGCGGGACTCAGGGGGCATGGCTTAGTATAAAAAGATTACCAGACAGATTTTTAAAATAAAGTATATTTGGAATCTCTTTTACCCTCCCCCCAACAATGTTGTGTAAAGTACTGATATGGTGGCCAACCCTAAAATGTTAAACTGAATCTTTTCCTTTAAAACTATATCAATCTGCTCAGCTCCTCCTGCTCTATAACAACCTGCCGGCAGCTCAAACTAAGGCCTCATGCACACGGCCATTTTTAGCACCAATGAAAGTCTAAGAGGCTATTCACATGGGCGTTCTTTTAACGGCCAGTGAATAGCGTCTGTCCAAAAATAGGACATGTCCTATTTTTGGCAGTTTCCATGGCCAGACGGACCCCATTGAAATCAATGGGACCGATTTAACAGCAGATTGAAAGGAGTGCACCCTTCTAACGGATGTTAAAAACGGGTACACTTGATATGGCATTTAGGGGGTAAAAAAAAAAAAAAAAAGTCACCTCACCCACTTGTTCGCGCTGCGGCAGTCTCTTCTCTCTTCATTGAGCAGGACCTGCAATATGCGTGGCGACGTTACCACGTGGGAGTGCTCAGTGACGTCATCGCGCACATCGCAGGTCCTGTTCAGTGAAGAAAGAAGAGTCTGCTGCAGCGCGAGCAAGTTTTTTTTTTGTAAAATCAACAAAAAAAAATTAAAAATGCGGTGTGCTATTATTTTACCGGGGGCCTACATGGGGGACATTATTAAAGCTGGGGACAGTAAAAAAATAAAATAAATTCCTACACTATGAGGGACATTGTTTTAGCTGGGGGCCAACCATCCTGTGGGTGTTCTCAGAAGGGTGGGTCTAGAAATAACTGCCAATCAAATTCATCCATTTTTCATGTCTGTTTTTAACGGACAAGGGGGGGCTAATAGTTAGTAAATTAAAGTAAAAAAAAACAAAAAAAAAAAAAATGTTTAAAAATCGCCCTTTCCCAATTTTACATATAAAATTTACAACCAATAGAAAACATATTACATGTCGCCACGCCTGAAAAAGTGTGAACTATTAAAATATTTTTTAAAAAAGGCCTCTGCAGTGAACGCCGTAACTGAAAAATCAAAAATCAAAACAGCGCGATTCACCATTTTTAGTCACCTTGTCCCCCCCAAAAATAGGATAGGACTGTTCTATTATGGGCCAGACGTTCCATAAAATATGGAATGCACGCGGCTTTTTTGTTGTTTTATTTTTTTCACGTGGTATCGAATGGTATGGAGTATCGCAATACTTTTTTATGGTATCGAAATCTAATCAAAATTTTGGTATCCTGACAACCCTGGCTCCGATCATGTATGAATCCGGCATCTGAGGGGTACAGTGACGGGGGGCAGTGCAATCGCCACTCCCTGTCATTGCACCCACTGCTTACAAAGAAATGCGCTTTGTGACAAAATAATTGAGCACAAAAACTATTTTTTTTGTAATGTTCGATGAGGCAGCAGAATCAAATTTTCAAATAATTTGCTCATCTCTACTCGTTATGAATAAGGCGTTTGCAAATATGTTTTTTTAATTTTATTTCTGTATTCATTCAATGGAAAAAGGGTATTTTTTTAACATGGAGATTTATTTTTATGTAAATAAACAAACTTTTATTTTTACAATTTATTGGTCCCAGAAAGGGATTCTGGCATGTGATCTTCTGATCGCTTCCAAAATACACTGTACAGCTTATGCAGTACAGTGTATTATACTGCCAGTACGATATACTGGCACTATCGGGAGGGAAGGCCTGCCTGCCTTCATTAGGCCCCCGGCTGCCATAATAAGACAACAACACCCCATGATCACATTCATGGGGTGTCAATGCCTGATAGAGGGAGCCCACTTTCTCAAAACCATTTAGATGCCACTGTCGCTATTGACTGTGGCATCTAAGAGGTTAAACGGCCCAGATCGGGGTCATCAGAGCGACCCGTGCAGTGGTTAGATGAGGCCACTGGAAATAGGTGAACGCTTTAAAAATGGGTATGGGTGGTCACTAATGGGTTAAAGGATCCAGACCCTGTTACATGTAGGGTCAATGCAAATGTTTTTGAAGAAATTACATTTTAGGGCACGTTGTGGATTTTAACTTCCGTACCAAGCCCAAATATCTGCACACGTTACGGAAGGGGTTTTGTAAGAAATGTCATCACAAATGTAATTTGCCACATAAAAGCGTCTGTAGTTTTCTAATGAAAAGCAAGGAAAAAGACAATGACAAACATTACCCAGCAGCAGGAGCTTTTGCAATGAAATGGCATCCGATTCATCATTTTCACCAGTTAAATCTCCTAGGAAAAGAGGCGAAATGTGTTAGAGGCCTCTCGTACACACAATACATAGCACCATGTCTAAGCGGGAGAACTGAAGAGCAGCGGAAGTCATGACCTTATGGGATCGGGAAAGCGCAAAAAAGGTGCAGTTTAAAAAGTTCAAAACCCACTACCTGCAGACTTCACTGCTCGTCAGAGTGGAATCTGCTGCACTGAAAATCCGTACGACAAACACTGGTGCGATTTTCAACATATAGCAGAAAAAAAAAAAAATCTGCTCAGGTTTCAAGTAAATGGTGAAATACGTGGCAAAACCGCATCAATTACCACATCTGTCTGAGCTGCGAATTTAAAGGGATTGTGCAAGAATAGGGACGTCTTTGGCAAACCGCCCCATTTGGTGAAGCTTACTTACCCGTTTCCTAAGGGGCTGCTTCTCCTCCAGGCTCCCTCTCTTATAACATCCGGTTTGACGCCGCCTGTGGCAGTGACTGGCTCCCCTCGGGTCATGACAAATGGTCACATGACACATGGGGATCCATTCACCACTGCGGGCAGTGATTGGCTGCAGGTGGCATCAAACCGGATGTTTTCACCAAGGAAGCTCAGTCAGGCATCACAGGCCAGGGAGCAGGTAAGTAAGTAAGCTTCCCTTTACAGAGGTCTGGTCAAGTGGAGGGGGTTTGCCAAAACATCTCCATTCTTGCACAACCCCTACAAAACTAAATCTGCGTTGGAAACACTCACCCAACTATGTCACAAAAGGGTTCATTTCTGGCTGGAGAAAGTCAATAACACTGTTTTGCGTGCAGGACTGTGTGGCCAGAGCTGTAAGGATTGAACTCTTGGCCAGTACAAAGTGTGAGATGTTACACCCAAGCGTGGATTCCTCTTACGGTGATGTTCCACTGCTCAATCTCCGGCAAGCGTCGATGGAATGAACACCTCCATTGACCCACGTTTGCACCGGCCGAATTAAACAAGCCGGTGCAAACTTTGAACGTGGGAGAAACTATTTCTACTGCAGCCGTTCCTCGCTCATTCTGTTCATTATCGCCAGCACATCCCTGATTACACATCCTGGTGAAGGATGCCCATCAGTCGATGAACGAGGATTTGCATATGGGTCAATTATCGGGAACAAGTGTTTTTATGGATGCTTGTTCCCAATAACTGGCCCAAAATTGTGCGGTGTGATAAAAGTACCTTATTTTCAAAGAACAACAAATGGACCTTTATTCATGCAAAGTGAACTTCTCTCCATCTACTATAGTGGGGGATGTTACGGGACAGTCGCCTATTTAACCTTTTAATCACGAGTGTGGTATATGTATGGTGCTCCTTTTCACTTTAAATATGGAACTTGGTCTAGAGCAGATTGTCTCCGGCACTGTAGACCGTTGGGTGCCGGAGGCAATGTCTGATCGGCGGTAATGCCTATTACAGACATTTAGCCCTTCAGATGTTGTGGTCATTTGTTAACTTGATTTCTGTTGATTTCCAGCTGATGGGCGGGGGGGTGCTGAACATCCACCGATCAGCTAGAAATGGCCTATCCTGAGTCTAAACCCTAGGCAACCTCTTTAATTATGTCACAGCCTATAATGAAAAAAAACACATGAATGATTATTGGTACCTCTTGTTGACATCACATCGGGAAAACTTGATGAACTGAGGGCTTCTTTTTCTTCTTTTGGAAGACATGTTTCTTTAATACACAAAAAAAAAAAGCTCATTGTTAGAGGCCCCCCACAATGGCGTTTCTGCCTTACTCACAGAACAATACTTCTATCTAGATGGTTGTTTCAAGCTGCTTCTTGTACATTTTGTATTACTGTATGTCTCTGTACAAGGATGAAATCTGATCCTGGCAGAGGCATTCCTGATCTCACAAGATAGGACATGGGTACATCCTTGGAAATAAACATACAATACAGTTCAAGCAAAGATAAATGGTAAAAAGTATAAATCTAAAGGTGTCGGCCCTCTACAGAGTAATGAGGGGGGAGTTGCAGAGAGAGATGAGGAGAAAGCAAAGCTATTAAATATATTTTTTTTCTCCACTGTATTCACTGAAGAACAACTAAAATGCAGAATGTAAAAGTAAATTACCTATTAAAAGTGTCCTGTCTGACCCAGGAAGAAGTACAGCGGCGTCTTAAAAAGATTAAAATAGACAAATCGCTGGGACCAGATGGCATACACCCCCGTATCCTAAGGGAATTAAGTAATGTCATAGCCAGACCCTTATTTCTGATATTTGCGGACTCTATACTGACAGGTAATGTCCCACAGGATTGGCGCATAGCAAATGTGGTGCCAATATTCAAAAAGGGTCCAAAAACAGAGCCCAGAAACTATAGGCCGGTAAGTTTAACATCTGTCGTGGGTAAACTGTTTGAAGGTTTTCTAAAAGATACCATCTTGGAGTACTTAAATGAAAACAAGCAAATAAAGCCATATCAGCATGGCTTCGTGAGGGATCGGTCATGTCAAACTAATTTAATCAGTTTCTATGAGGAGGTAAGTTCTAGACTTGACAGCGGCGAATCAATGGATGTCGTGTATCTGGACTTCTCCAAAGCATTTGATACCGAATCACATAAAAGGTTAGTATATAAAATGAGAATGCTCGGACTGGGAGAAAACGTCTGTATGTGGGTAAGTAACTGGCTCAGTGATAGAAAACAGAGGGTGGTTATTAACGGTATACACTCAGATTGGGTCACTGTAACTAGTGGGGTACCTCAGGGGTCAGTATTGGGCCCTATTCTCTTCAATATATTTATTAATGATCTTGTAGAAGGCTTGCATAGTAAAATATCAATTTTCGCAGATGACACTAAACTGTGTAAAGGAATTAACACTGAAGAGGACAGTATACTGTATATATATACACTACAGAGGACAGTATACTGTATATATACTACAGAGGACAGTATACTGTATATATACACTACAGAGGACAGTATACTGTATATATACTACAGAGGACAGTATACTATATATATACTACAGAGGACAGTATACTGTATATATACACTACAGAGGACAGTATACTGTATATATACTACAGAGGACAGTATACTGTATATATACTACAGAGGACAGTATACTGTATATATACACTACAGAGGACAGTATACTGTATATATACTACAGAGGACAGTATACTATATATATACACTACAGAGGACAGTATACTGTATATATACTACAGAGGACAGTATACTATATATACACTACAGAGGACAGTATACTGTATATATACTACAGAGGACAGTATACTGTATATATACTACAGAGGACAGTATACTATATATACACTACAGAGGACAGTATACTGTATATATACTACAGAGGACAGTATACTATATATACACTACAGAGGACAGTATACTGTATATATACTACAGAGGACAGTATACTATATATACACTACAGAGGACAGTATACTGTATATATATACTACAGAGGACAGTATACTGTATATATATACTACAGAGGACAGTATACTACTACAGAGGGATCTGGATAGATTGGAGGCTTGGGCAGATAAGTGGCAGATGAGGTTTAACACTGACAAATGTAAAGTTATGCACATGGGAAGGAATAATGCAAGTCACCCGTACATACTAACTGGTAAAACACTCGGTAACACTGACATGGAAAAGGATCTAGGAATTTTAGTGAACATCAAACTAAGCTGCAAAAACCAGTGTCAGGCAGCTGCTGCCAAGGCCAATAAGATAATGGGTTGCATCAGAAAGGGCATAGATTCCCGTGATGAGAACATATTCCTACTACTTTACAAATCATTAGTCAGACCACACATGGAGGACTGTGTACAGTTCTGGGCTCCAATGAACAAGACAGATATAGCAGAGCTGGAGAGGGTCCAGAGGAGGGCAACTAAAGTAATAACTGGAATGGGGCAACTACAGTACCCTGAAAGATTATCAAAATTAGGGTTATTCACGTTAGAAAAAAAGACGACTGAGGGGAGATCTAATTACTATGTATAAATATATCAGGGGTCAGTACAGAGATCTCTCCCATCATCTATTTATCCCCAGGACTGTGACTATGACGAGGGGACATCCTCTGCGTCTGGAGGAAAGAAGGTTTGTACACAAACATAGAAGAGGATTCTTTACGGTAAGAGCAGTGAGACTATGGAGCTCTCTGCCTGAGGAGGTGGTGATGGTGAGTACAATAAAGGAATTCAAGAGGGGCCTGGATGTATTTCTGGAGTGTAATAATATTACAGGCTATAGCTACTAGAGAGGGGTCGTTGATCCAGGGAGTTATTCTGATGCCAGATTGGAGTCGGGAAGGAATTTTTTTCCCCTAAATTGGGGAAAATTGGCTTCTACCTCACAGTTTTTGTTTGCCTTCTTCTGGATCAACTTGCAGGATAACAGGCCGAACTGGATGGACAGATGTCTTTTTTCAGCCTTATGTACTATGTTACACCTGGAGGACAAATACTGTGTAAAGCCACTGCATTTGAGTAACTTAAAGGGGAGGTCCAAGTTATTAAAAAAAAAATGTCCTAATGCCTCTAAATATAGTACAATTAAAGCAAAAAAAATAAAAAATAAAACCTGCGCTCATCGTGACTGCACGACCTTACATGACCACAGCGGTGGAGTACCATACACCTCACATGATTGCTGCAGCCAACCAATGCTCTCAAAGGTATACGGCACGAGACTGCCGAGGCAAGGCATTTGATGGAGGAGTCTCGTCAGATGTACGGGACAGATTCTTGCATGGAGGACCAGAGCTGCAGCAAGAGTGTAACAGACATGTATACCTTCTTTACTTCATTACATTTAGTGGCACTGGAGAGATTTTGAAATATTTGGACAACCCCTTTAAGTAAAGATCCAAAAATGGAGTTTGACTTAAACAGCATTTTTATTACCTACCTCTCCGTAAAACTGTTGTCAGAATTGCGTTTCTGCAAATGTTTGGTGACATTAGTTTCTGCTAACACAGCGTCAGAGTTCACAGGATAGAACAGAGACACAGGGCCAACACCAGGTGTTAAGGTGTGGGGCCCCATTAGCTACCATGGCTGTTCCCACCTGGTATTCGTAGAGTGGACATTGACCTGCCGTCAGTATGCCTAGGACATTGTGGAACCAGTCCTACTGCCTGTGTATTGACTAGGAGACCTGGCGTTCCAACAAGATAATGCCCGTTCATACACTGCCCGTTCATACACTGCCCGTGCTCCTCATCGTCTCGAGGTCAGCTCGATCAACAGACCTCCCCCCCCGATCGAGAGGGTCTGGGACGGGACAAGGTGACGGATCTCCCATGCACCGTGGCTTGCAATGACAGGAGGATATCTAGCATATGACCATTACCGAGCCAGCGTGGCAGCCTGTATCACACCAAGGGAAGATGCCACGCCATATTAATGTGACCCTGGTGCAGAATAAAGGGGGCACCACCTTGGTTGTGTGATCATTGACCAAGTACCACTAGCAGTTTATACACTTTGTCAGTCACATCTCAAGTTACATAAAAGGGGTTATCCAGGAATTTGATACCGATGGCGCATCCTCGGGATAGGTGATCAATATCCAATCGGAGGGGCCCCGACTGCCAACACCGCTGCTCGAAGAGGTTGCTGCCCTCACTGGAGCGCAGTCTCTTCTCAGCTCGCCAAGCACAGGGCCGAACACTGTATAGCTGCACTTGGTATCGCACCCCGAATGGGAATAAGCTGCATGTAGGCCACGTGACTGATGTAGGCCACGTCCCGAGCCTAGGAAGAGGCCCAAACCCTCACAGAGCACAATGGCCTCTTCAAACATCTGTTTGGCGGGGATTCCCGGAGTTGGACCCCCCCCACTGATCAGATATTGATGACATATCCTGAGGATAAGGCCATTAAAATCAAATTACTGGATTGCCTTTTTAAGTTTTCCATAGGTTCTTTTTTCATTTTTCGGTAGTGTGTGTATATATATAAAATTACCTTTATGTTTCTTACAGCAGACGACTGAACAACTGAAAAAAAGAAAAGAGAATGAAGCAGAGCAATTAGACAGTTTATAAAACAGGCTCTCATCTTACAAATACAGAGGAGCGGGTGTCAAGCTGCAGCTCCCGGCCTGACCTCCCAGCACTGCCGGGGTCGCATAGCATTATATTATGATGTTATGTAACCCTTTCAGTTCTAGAATGTACTGGATAACACTGACAGCATTATGTCAGTGTTATCCAATACATTCCAGCCCTCAAAGTTACATAGCATCATAAAACAATATAATGCCCCTGGCAGTGCCGGAAGGTCAGGCCGGGTGCTGCGCTCCGAGTCTGCAGCGCGACACCCACTCGTCTGAAAGGGGCCTAAAATGGCAGAGATGAGCAAAGTTTTGAGAAATACAATTCGGCTGCTTCGCTGAACTTCGAGAAGAAATTTGATTTGTTATGAATTACTTAGTCGCGATTCGAATTCTATTGTAATCATCGGGCGCGATGACAGGGAACGGCGATCGCGCTGCCCCCCCCCCCCCATGATTTAGCCCCTCAGATGTCGCGTTCAACGCTGATCGCGGCATCCGAGAGTCACATTCAGCCTGCGAGGGCGTTAATCAGTTGTAAAAAAATATAAAATAAAATACACCCATGTCATCCATTTGATCGCGGAGAGGCCGTCGCAGCCAAAAAAAAACACGCCAATTGGGGTGTGCGCTGACTTGATGATGTCACCACATCATCGCGCTGGGCAGGCGCAGTGACGTCATCGCTGATTTTTTTTAAAAAAGGTCCATTCTATAAGCTATGTGAGTACATTATTACTCTCCCAATATCTGCTCTGTGAACTGTATTTAGCAGTTATCAAAATTGTCCAAAAGAAAAGCAACAACCAATCACAGCACAGCTTTCAATTTACAGTTTAACCCCTTCCTGATGCAGCCATATACCGCGCTTTGAGGCTACGCGTCGACACTGACCGTAGAGTAGCGGTGATCTATAGAAGTTAATGGGCTCGCTGTGAGAGTCGCAAGAATTCCAACACCTGAGGCGGCGATCCCATTAACTTTTATGGGATCACCTCTACGATCCTGGCCGCGACCAATCACCGTGTAGCCCTAGTCTTATTCCTCGCCTTCTAAGAGCCGTAACGCAATTCTGACACGGGCTTCGTTTTTACAGTGATCGCTACGCGTTAATCTCATTCTCCGTGTGAGTGCAATGACAGCAATGCCCAATTTTTATAGTTTTTATGTTTTAATGCTTAAAAAAACAAATCCATATTCTGACATTGTAATCTTTTTATATTTCTATCTATAAAGCCATGTGAGGGCCCGATTGTTGCAGGACGAATTGTAGTTTTATTCATAGAATTTTGGGGGTAGGTACGGTATACATTTTTGATCATTTCTTATAAAAAAAAAAAAAGCAACCAAAAATGTTCATTTGGTCATTTTTCTTTTCTTTTCCAGTTAGATCATCATAAGAGAGATTTAAATCGTTCGGACATTTTCGGATGCCGTTACACCGATTATCTTTAGTTTTGTTTTAGCGGTTTATTTTTAATTGTAAAATGAAGAAAGGGGGGTGAATTTTTTATTTATTTTTTTAAAATATATTAAAAACTTTTTATTTCATGGGCACTTTATTTAATGATCTTATTTTGCTCATTTTGGGCTAAAAATATTTTTTTCAGTTAGGCTTTATTACAAATTTCCAGCAGTTTCTGAAATACAGGGTTAAAATCAGTCTGTTTGCAAGCTGCTACTTTGTTTTATTTGAATCCCGTCATCTGACGGCTCATGTAGAGCTCTTACGTCTGATCTCCTAACCGTGGGTCCTGGATGGTCAATACAGACGCATGCACACCAGGATCGCCATATACGGTAAGAAGAGCTGCTGTATCTGAAAGGATAGCCGCCGCATCGCATATTGGTTCTGCAGCAGCCCCTGCAATCACTGCCCGGATCAAGAAAACGTATACTTGAAGCGGGAGCGCAATCACACACCCCACTCGCTTGCTCGCCACGAGCGCCTGCACTGGAGGCACGAATGGCAAATAATAGCGTTCAGTGATGAAAGCAGGTTCTGCCTTGGTACTATCGATGGCAGCATCAGAGTTTTCAGGATGGCTGAGGAGCGTCTAATGCCATCACGCGGAGACACATTGGACGAATACCTGGTGTCACGGTGTGGGCCACCACGGCTGTCCCAGCCTTCAGGATGTCTAGGACACTGTGGAACCAGCCCTGCCCGCTTTTTAACTCCGTCATGGGACGTGGTGTCCTGACAAGATATGGCCACACACGGCCCCGCTCTACACCACGTGCTCTTCTGGACAACTCAACCACCAGATCTCTCCCCCGTCAAGCATGTCTGAGGCCGGATGGGGATGATGGATCCTTTGTGCGCCAAGCAGGAGGAATTCCCGCATCTGTATGACCGATGCCATGCAAGAGTGACAGCAATGGGAGAGGCCACCCAGTAGTAATGTCACCCGGCCCCAACAAGTACCGGGCAGTTTCATTAAACACGAATGACCAACAAGAGTTTTCCAGCCAACTAATGGGTATACGGGGGCAGCGCAGCGCTGGCCGGGGCCTCACCGGCCATTAATGGTCGCCTTGTGTGTCCGGGCAGGCGAGGCCCCCGCACATACAGCGGTCTAATTACCCCACACAGGGCAGTAACCCCTCGCCGCCTCCTACTCCCGTCTACAACTGGTGACCATTTTATTTCCGTATCTGTCACATGATGGAGTAAGCGGTGGGGTCGTATGGTGAGCAGGGGCAGTCTTCACTGTTTAAAAACTTGGGAAATCGGGAACTTAAAGTGGCCCTTGGCAAAAATACTAAGAGTGGCGCCATTTTGTAGTTGGGTCCAGATTGATGGAAGGCAGGACCAGCAGTACCATTATACGGCCCCAACAAGGCCAAATGCCACGGTCCATCACAGAATACTGCCGCCAGCAGCACAAAACACATCCCCAAAAACTGCCACTGGCCGGCCGTGAAGGGGGGCTCAGGCGGCCCCCACCGGGAAGATTCCCTGTAAGGTCTGTGGCCAATCCGCCCCCGGGGCCACCATTGTCTAGTTTCACACTAGCAGTTAATTCTTCCGGCAGACGAACATCCTGTCAGACATCGCATCCAGCATAGCCGGAAAAGGCCGGAGCACCGCCAGCCGCACCGACTGCAATGGGACTCGGGGGAGATCCAGCCTGTGTCTGGCCTTAGCGCCAGGATTCGGCTGGACAGATCCCAGTACTGCTGCGGGATCCCAGTATAGCCAACGGGCCCCGGCGGGGTCAGGCACTAGCATCACGCCCCCGAACCCAGGGAACAGACTGGAGGCAGCGAGGGCAGGGTTCTAGAGCAGGAGAGGTTCTAGAGCAGGGGGTTCTAGAGCAGGAGAGGTTCTAGAGCAGGAGGTTCTAGAGCACAACAGGCTTAATCGCTAATATATATCTATCATACACTCCTACAGATATATACATATATATAGCCGGTCCATGTACGTGTGTGTGTGACGTATAAGTATCCATCTCCGTCCACACATCCACATGAGGACCGGGCACTGAGGGGAAGCCTCCCCCCTCCTCGGCTCACACTGACCGGGGCTCTGCTCTCAGGGTCATCTCCTAACCGCAGGTACAGGACAGAGACGGAGCGGCACTTACTACTGGAGCCGGCAGCGCGGACACCGGTACCGGGCGCTCTCCGCGGAGCACGTGCAGCACGGCCGCCGCACCATGTTGTTGACGGAAGTGGCTAGAATGTAGTTGCTCCTTGTAGGTGTGATGTCACGGGAAAAGGCGGGGTCTAGACGTCTGATGGGCGGGGCCCCTCCTATTGCAGAGTAAGCGGTGTAGGGCGGAGAAGGTCGCCGCTGTCTATGGAGGGGGCGGGGGGATGTCAGTGGGAGGGGGCGGGGGGATGTCAGTGGGAGGGGGAGGGGGCGGGGGGGATGTCAGTGGGAGGGGGAGGGGGCGGGGGGGATGTCAGTGGGAGGGGGCGGCTGTGTGCTGGAGTATAAGGCGGGGAGGAGAGGTTGTTTACATGGGACTGTACATTGGAGGGGCTGAAGAGAGAGGAGAGCTGTTTACATGGAACTGCTTTGGAGGGATTGAAAGGGGAAAAGTGTTATTTACATGGAGGGGCTGAGGAGAGTGGTTATTTCCATGGGACAGTATGATAGAAGGCCCAGAGAGAGAGGGGGTGATGTTATTTCCATGGGACTGTACGTTGGAGGGGCTGAGGAGAGTAGTTATTTACATGGGACCGTATGATAGAGAGAGGTTGGTGATGTTATTTACATGGGACTGTGGGTTGGAGGGGCTGAGGAGAGTGACTATTTACATGGGACTGTATGATAGAGAGAGGTTGGTGATGTTATTTACATGGGACTGTGGGTTGGAGGGGCTGAGGAGAGTGACTATTTACATGGGACTGTATGATAGAGAGAGGTTGGTGATGTTATTTACATGGGACTGTATGATAGAAGGCCCAGAGAGAAAGGGGGGTGATGTTATTTACATGGGACTGTACGTTGGAGGGGCTGAAGAGAGTGTTATTTACATGGGACTGTATGATAGAAGGGCTGGAGAGAGGTTGGTGATGTTATTTACATGGGACTGTGGGTTGGAGGGGCTGAGGAGAGTGACTATTTACATGGGACTGTATGATAGAGAGAGGTTGGTGATGTTATTTACATGGGACTGTACGTTGGAGAGGCTGAGGAGAGTAGTTATTTACATGGGACTGTATGATAGAAGGGCTGGAGAGAGGTTGGTGATGTTATTTACATGGGACTGTGGGTTGGAGGGTAGAGACGTTCTGTAGAGTGTCTGTCGGGGTGGCCCGTAGAATGGAGTTGCTGTAGATTGGTTTTGGGCCTGTTACCCCGCAGCATTGTTTCATCGCTTAGAGAAGTGCTCGGCGCACCTGATGAGGGCCTGACGTGTGCATTCACTGAACAGTGGGGGCCGTAGGAAAATAACAAATAGTGATCTGGACTCCAAGATCGTGGACACAGTTTCCCTTTCAGGACAAAATAAAAATTGGGACAGAGGCGCTGCACTGACAATATTACCATTTATTAAATATAAAATAAGATAAAAGTGGGCACAGCGCGGTGTGTCTCAGGCGCAGACATCCACTGTGTCCTCATGCAGGTACTGCTGCGCTAGGAGGTACAGACACAAGGAGGTTGCGGGACTATGCATCTGAAGAAGATAGTTCCCCATGCCATTGGCTGCCCCAAAGCACGATGAATCCACCTCCATAGTCAATGGTTGGAGAGGAGGTGCTCTTTTCATGAAATGTTGTGCCTTTTTTTCCCTAAACATGCTTATTGTGGCCAGAGAGTTCTATTTTAACCTCATCAGTTCATGGGACTTGTTTCCAAAATGTCAGGCTTGTTGAGAACTTCTGACACTGAATTTTGTGGTGAGGACACAATAGAGGCGTCGCTGAACAGTAGAACAAAGTACTACAACTCCAGAGTCTGCTAAGTCTTCCTGAAGGTCTTTTGCAGTCAAGCGGGGGTTCTGATTTGCCTTTCTAGCAATCCTACCAGCAGCTGTCTCTGAAAATGTTCTTGGTCTTCTAGGCCTTCTCTTGACCTCCACTGTTCCTGACCTGATTACGTCTTTTTCATATGCTGTTTTATTAAGACTTTACTTTTATTTCTTTATTTACTTAAAAACAGATTCTCACACTTTACAAGCTAATTGCTATGACAAACTAAAATTCTCAGTGGTTTTCAGGCTGGTTCCCTCTCACAAACTGTGAGCTGCTGCTGCTGTTTATGTTTTTTCACAGCAGTATTCTAAATTCTGGTGGTCTATAGTGACTTCAGCCTCAGAGCGCTCCGGCTGACAGTCTATATTTTCCCTTGTGTTCTACTATAATTCAACTCCTATTACGGAGCTCCCTACCTGCCTACCACTGAATCTAAAAGCACACACACACATACACCCTGCATCCCGACATGTTTCGATGGACACCCAGCGTCTTCAGGGGATGATGCAGGTCCTTCTGGGAGAAATATTTCCTTCCAGGGACATTCTATTGCTGTGTGCCAATGGCCACAAATTTTCTAAAGGCTTCCGAATCCACCAGTTTTTATGGCAACAGTTGGCTGGCTAGCAGTCCCGACGGTGGTCAGCCGTTGGGCAAGAGGGTTATCCGGCGTCATCAACTTCATCGGGCGGTTCTCGGAACTGCCTGCTCCCGGTGACCGCATGTGTTTCAGAGCGGCACAGGTAAGGACTTACCTCTGCATCGCCGGACTTGGGAGTGAAGATGGCAGATCGCATGTGTTCGTCGGCGAACACTGCGAACTGGCCATCACTGATCAGGATGTCTTCAGTTCAGTCCTTTCACGGTATTTGGACGGGGGGAAAAAAACGCAGCATGCTGTATTTTTCTCTCCGTCCAAAATTCCGGAACACTTGACAATAATTTCTATTGAAATGTATTAGTGTCTGATCAGGCATTAAAATTGCCGCATTGACGGATCCGTTCTTCCGGTCTGCGCATGCGTAGACCTTTTAGAAATGTGAAAATAATAAATACCGGATCCAGTTTTCCGGATGACATCGGAGAGACGTATGTGGTATTGCAATGCATTTGTGAGACGGATCCGTCTACAAATGCGAACCTTTTGCATACAGATTGCCGGATCCGGCATGCAGTTTCGGCGACGGGACTGCCTGCCGGAATCCAGCAACGCAAGTGTGAAAGTACCCTAAGCTATCACCTCAAAGTGCATTTAATAATGCTGCCTGTGTTGAAGGCTAGCTATCTAATACATCTAGGAAATTGACATACACTGGAGATTGCTCACTGAACCATGAGATAGCGGCAGGGGAACCGACTCTCTAATGCTAACTGAAATTGCATGATTTTCCTAAACTAATGACGTAAAGTCATGATTTTATTAAAGACACGGAGGCGAGTATTGCTTTCTCTTCCTTTTACTGACCACCATAGCAGCAAAGAAAAAATCAGACAACAAGTAACCATGGTAACCAAGACCCTCCCACATATCATCCCTATAATAGACCTGCTTAGCATAGATTCCTCCTCTTTCTTTGGCGGTGACACTCCTCTGTAGACTCTGAAGGCCTAACCGCTAAACTCTCATGAAAAACTGAACTGGAACAGCATCCGAACTCTCCAACTGAAGAACGAAACTGGGGAGAAACTCAAAACGACTGTAGGCGTCGGATGAAGCTTGCGGGGGTATCCATCCTAAGGAAAGAAGAAAAAGTCCTGTAATCGAACCGTTGAGAACCAAGGATCCAGCATCAAACCTGAAAAAATGCATACATAGGTATTCTCACAATACGATACAATATTAAGGTAAACAATATGCCATAAAAATCATGACTTTACGTCATTAGTTTAGGAAAATCATGCAATTTTATTACATGACACGGAGGCTCATATTGCGAGTTTAACCACCTCAGCTCCCCTAGCTTAAACACCCTTAATGACCAGGCCACTTTTTACACTTCTGCACTACACTACTTTGACCGTTTATTGCTCGGTCATGCAACTTACCACCCAAATGAATTTTACCTCCTTTTCTTCTCACTAATAGAGCTTTCATTTGGTGGTATTTCATTGCTGCTGACATTTTTACTTTTTTTGTTAATAATCGAAATTTAACGATTTTTTTACAAAAAAATGACATTTTTCACTTTCAGTTGTAAAATTTTGCAAAAAAAACGACATCCATATATAAATTTGAGGAGAAAACCCAGGCGAGACAATAAGTCCATTGTCCAGGATAAGTGTGTGAGCAAAGTTGGAAGATCCTGGGCTAATAAGAGGATATCGTCTAAATACACGATTAACCGAACTCCTCGGCTGCGGAGGCAGGATACGAGTGCAAAATGGTTTGGGTAAAAGTTATAGCGTTTACAAACTATGGTACAAAAATGTGAATTTCCGCTTTTTGAAGCAGCTCTGACTTTCTGAGCACCTGTCATGTTTCCTGAGGTTCTACAATGCCCAGACAGTACAAACACCCCACAAATGACCCCATTTCGGGAAGTAGACACCCTAAGGTATTCGCTGATGGGCATAGTGAGTTCATAGAACTTTTTATTTTTTGTCACAAGTTAGCGGAAAATGATGGTGTTTTTTATTTATTTTTCTTACAAAGTCTCATATTCCACTAACTTGTGGCAAAAAATAAAAACTTCCATGAACTCACTATGCCCATCAGCGAATACCTTGGGGTGTCTTCTTTCCAAAATGGGGTCACTTGTGGGGTAGTTATACTGCCCTGGCATTCTAGGGGCCCAAATGCGTGCAAAGTAGTTTGAAATCAAAATCTGTAAAAAATGGCCGGTGAAATCCGAAAGGTGCTCTTTGGAATGTGGGCCCCTTTGCCCACCTAGGCTGCAAAAAAGTGTCAAACATCTGGTATTGCCGTACTCAGGAGAAGTTGGGCAATGTGTTTTAGGGTGTCATTTTACATATACCCATGCTGGGTGAGAGAAATATCTTGGCAAAAGACAACTTTTCCCATTTTTTTATACAAAGTTGGCATTTGACCAAGATATTTATCTCACCCAGCATGGGTATATGTAAAATGACACCCCAAAACACATTGCCCAACTTCTCCTAAGTACGGCGATACCACATTTGTGACACTTTTTTGCAGCCTAGGTGGAAAAAGGGGCCCACATTCCAAAGAGCACCTTTAGGATTTCACCGGCCATTTTTTACAGATTCTGATTTCAAACTACTTACCACACATTAGGGCCCCTAGAATGCCAGGGCAGTATAACTACCCCACAAGTAACCACATTTTGGAAAGAAGACACCCCAAGGTATTCCGTGAGGGGCATGGTGAGTTCCTAGAATTTTTTGCCGAAGTATCCACACCTGCCAAGGACAAAATCCACTTAACCCACCGAGCCAGAGTGACGCTAGTAACCGGAAGAAAAGGGCGTCGGTAAGACAGAAAAAGTTGAGGGTGTGAAGTATCGCGGTGAGAGGCTGTGCGCGACTCATATTCCCTCAGACAGGCGACTGGGCAGAGAGCTGGAGTATCCGGGAAACTGGGATATGACACAGATTTAATATTGGTCTTGGTGCGTCGCGTAATATTGAACACGACCCCAATCGGAGTAAATGAACGAGCATCATGGTCCAAAGCTCGGACATCTGAGACCCTTTTGCAAGAGATCAAACAGAATAAGGAAACCAGCTTGGCCAAAAGTTGACGTAAAGACAGTTCCGCGTTCGAAGGCCAAGAAGAAAATAAGGACAATATGGACGCCACATCCCATGTGGTCGAGAAACGGGGCCTAGGAGTACGGGATAGGTGAGCGCCTTTCAGAAGGCGACATACCAAGGGATGCTGACCTGCTGGGCATCCGTCGAACCCCCGATGAGAGGAAGAAATGGCAGAGCGAAAAACATTAATGGTCCGATATGCTCTACCATCCTCGAACAGTGAGGTGAGGAACTGAAGGATCCCCGTTACAGGAGCTGAAATGGGATCCATGTGTCTAGCCATGCACCAATCAGCCCAAGACTTCCAGGCCGCTCGATAAGCCTGTCTGGTGCCAGGGGCCCATGCGCCCTCCAGGAGGCGTCTAGTAGATTCGAGATGAGAGGATGAGGCAGACCTGACGGGTCTACTAAAAGATCTGGAAAAACTGGGAGAAGGAGAGGACACTGGATCAGGCATTCCAGTAGCTGGGGAAACCAAGGCTGGGAGGTCCAAAAAGCAACCACCAGGACCAGTTTGGCCTCCTCTTGACGGACTCGGGCAAGCACCCGGGGCATCAGAGCGAATGGGGGAAAAGCGTATAAGAGATTGCCGGCCCAGTTCTGTAGAAAGGCGTCGGTGGCTTCTGCGTCTGGATCCGGGCGCCAACTGAAGAATTTGGGAAGATGAGTGTTCAAGCGAGATGCGAACAGATCTATACAGCAGGGACCCCATTGGGAGGATATGGATGAGAAGACCGTCCTGTCCAATCGCTGGAATACGAGAGAAAACGATTGTTCCAGTCCGCGTGCGTATTGTGTAGGCCGGGGAGGTACTCTGCAACAATGGATGTGCCCCTGGAAAGACAGAAGGTCCAAAAGTCCCGAGCCAGAGGGGATAATGTCACCGAGTGCGTGCCGCCCATGGCGTTCACATACCGCACTGCCGACTCGTTGTCCATCCGCAATCTGATGCAGGTGTCGGACACATCTCCCGTAAAACTGTGAACTGCGAAGAATCCAGCCAGAAGCTCCAAGGAGTTGATATGGAGTCTGGACTCTACCGCGGACCAACGTCCTCCGGTGTGCACGCCGTTGCAAAAGGCACCCCATCCCAACAGGCTGGCGTCGGATTCCACGGTGAAGTCCGGATGTGGGTCGACAATAGTCTTGCCATTCCAAACCTCCAGGTTCCTGATCCTCCATGTCAGTTCGTCCCTCGACTCCTCGTCTAACGTGACCAGGTCTTCGTATGACGCCCCTGCACAAAGATGAGATATTTTGAGGAGCTGCATGGTACGATAATGTAACGGTGCTGGAAACACCGCCTGGATAGAGGATGAAAGGAGGCCTATGATGCGGCCCAGACGGCGTAACGATATCTGTGGAAGGGACAACGTCTGGCGAATCTCCTTGTGGATGGCCCGAACCTTGGACGACGGAAGACTGAGAGTCTCCGTCACAGAATTAATAGTGAATCCCAGAAACTCCATGGTCTGGGAAGGTACCAGGCAGGATTTCTCCAAGTTGAGGAGAAAACCCAGGCGAGACAATAAGTCCATTGTCCAGGATAAGTGTGTGAGCAAAGTTGGACGATCCTGGGCTAATAAGAGGATATCGTCTAAATACACGATTAACCGAACTCCGCGGCTGCGGAGGCAGGATACGACTGCAAAATGGTTTGGGTAAAAGCTATAGCGTTTACAAACTATGGTACAAAAATGTGAATTTCCGCTTTTTGAAGCAGCTCTGACTTTCTGAGCACCTGTCATGTTTCCTGAGGTTCTACAATGCCCAGACAGTACAAACACCCCACAAATGACCCCATTTCGGGAAGTAGACACCCTAAGGTATTCGCTGATGGGCATAGTGAGTTCATAGAACTTTTTATTTTTTGTCACAAGTTAGCGAAAAATGATGATTTTTTTTTTTTCCTTACAAAGTCTCATATTCCACTAACTTGTGACAAAAAATAAAAACTTCCATGAACTCACTATGCCCATCACGAAATACCTTGGGGTGTCTTCTTTCCAAAATGGGGTCACTTGTGGGGTAGTTATACTGCCCTGGCATTTTAGGGGCCCGAATGCGTGAGAAGTAGTTTGAAATCAAAATCTGTAAAAAATGGCTGGTGAAATCCGAAAGGTGCTCTTTGGAATATGGGCCCCTTTGCCCACCTAGGCTGCAAAAAAGTGTCACACATGTGGTATCTCCGTACTCAGGAGAAGTTGGGCAATGTGTTTTGGGGTGTCATTTTACATATACCCATACTGGGTGAGATAAATATCTCAGCAAAAGACAACTTTACCATTTTTTTATACAAAGTTGGCATTTGACCGAGATATTTCTCTCATCCAGCATGGGTATATGTAAAATGACACCCCAAAACACATTGCCCAACTTCTCCTGAGTACGGCGATACCAGATGTGTGACACTTTTTTGCAGCCTAGATGCGCAAAGGGGCCCACATTCCTTTTAGGAGGGCATTTGACATTTGGATCCCAGACTTCTTCTCACGCTTTAGGACCCCTAAAATGCCAGGGCAGTATAAATACCCCACATGTGACCCCATTTTGTAAAGAAGACACCCCAAGGTATTCAATGAGGGGCATGGCGAGTTCATAGAAAAAAAAAAATTTTGCCACAAGTTAGCGGAAATGGATTTTTTTTTTGTTTTTTCTCACAAAGTCTCCCTTTCCGCTAACTTGGGACAAAAATTTCAATCTTTCATGGACTCAATATGCCCCTCAGCGAATACCTTGGGGTGTCTACTTTCCGAAATGGGGTCACATGTGGGGTATTTATACTGCCCTGGCATTTTAGGGGCCCTAAAGCGTGAGAAGAAGTCTGGAATATAAATGTCTAAAAAATTTTACGCATTTGGATTCCGTGAGGGGTATGGTGAGTTCATGTGAGATTTTATTTTTTGACACAAGTTTGTCGAATATGAGACTTTGTAAGAAAAAAAATAAATAAAAATTTCCGCTAACTTGGGCCAAAAAAATGTCTGAATGGAGCCTTACAGGGGGGTGATCAGGGAGTCTATATGGGGTGATCACCCCCCTGTCATTGATCACCCCCCTGTCATTGATCACCCCCCCTGTAAGGCTCCATTCAGACGTCCGTATGTTTTTTACGGATCCACGGATACATGGATCGGATCCGCAAAACACATACGGACATCTGAATGGAGCCTTACAGGGGGGTGATCAGGGAGTCTATATGGGGTGATCACCCCTGTCATTGATCACCCCCCTGTAAGGCTTCATTCAGACGTCCGTATGTGTTTTGCGGATCCGATCCATGTATCAGTGGATCCGTAAAAATCATACGGACGTCTGAATGGAGCCTTACAAGGGGGTGATCAATGACAGGGGGGTGATCAGGGAGTCTATATGGGGTGATCACCCCCGTCATTGATCACCCCCCTGTAAGGCTCCATTCAGACGTCCGTATGTGTTTTGCGGATCCGATCCATATATCAGTGGATCCGTAAAAATCATACGGACGTCTGAATGGAGCCTCACAAGGGGGTGATCAATGACAGGGGGGTGATCAGGGAGTCTATATGGGGTGATCAGGGGTTAATAAGGGGTTAATAAGAGACAGGGGGGGTGTAGTGTGGTGCTTGGTGCTACATATTACAGAGCTGCCTGTGTCCTCTGGTGGTCGATCCAAGCAAAAGGGACCACCAGAGGACCAGGTAGCAGGTATATTAGACGCTGTTATCAAAACAGCGTCTAATATACCTGTTAGGGGTTAAAAAAATCGCATCTCCAGCCTGCCAGCGAACGATCGCCGCTGGCAGGCTGAAGGTCCACTCGCTTACCTTCCGATCCTTTGAACGCGCGCGCCTGTGTGTGCGCGTTCACAGGAAATCTCGGCTCACGCGAGATGACGCCAATCGGCGTTAGTGTAGCCTGGGAGCGCCGCAGCGATGACGCCTTTCGGCGTTACGTGTGCGGCAAGTGGTTAAATGTGAAGACCACAATGACCACTTATCTGAGTGGTCAGCAGCAAAGAAAGAGGAGGAATCTATGCTAAGCAGGACTATTATAGGGATGATATGTGGGAGGGTCTTGGTTACCATGGTTACTTGTTGTCAGATTTTTTTATTTGCTGCTATGGTGGTCTTGTAAAAGGAAGAAAAAGCAATATGAGCCTCCGTGTCATGTAATAAAATAGTAATGTAACTGCCTGTGTGCTACAGCTGCAGCAGTGGGACAGATTTTAAAACCTAAGTCTGCCCCTTGTCAGCTAATTAATCCATACCCCCTGAGCAAAGGGGACCTGAGATTGTGACTTTGGGGTTTCATAAGCTGTAAGCCATAATCATCCACATTTTAACAAAGGCTTGGAATATCTCGCTTTGCATGTAATGAGTTTATCTCATATATTAGTTTCGACTTTTAAGTTGCATTACTGAAATAAATTAACTTTGCACAATATTCAAATTTTTCGAGTTTCACCTGTATACAGTAGCTCAGCATTGAGAAGACCATCAATCTCAGGTCAAGTATCCAATGCCTTTGGCTATGAAACAACCCCACTTGTATGGGAGTAGCGCTTAGCAGCTCTCCCTGCTCCGTTCTCCTTGTAGGTGCGGGTCCCAGAGGTGGGACCTGCACCTATCAGACAATGGTGGGCATTTTCTAGCTTACTGGAGGAATTCAGGTACAAAACCATACAGATGAGGCATTGGGCTGGCTTCTTCAGTCTCCTCCCTGGCAGAAGAAGGGTTTGATGCTAAGGAAAGGCCTGAGCTAGCTGTCCCTCTTTCTCTTTAGAAGGCTGGTACCCTGGTCCAAGGCTGGTGATCCAGGGTCTGTGGCAACGTATCCCCATCTCAGCGTCTTCTTCTGGTCACTCAGTAGTCTGGCAGAGTCTCCTCTTCCAAGCACTGTTCCCTTACTGCAGCCCACTAGGGGCTCTGACTGCTCTCCTTATATACAGTTTTTGCTAGACTAGAACCTTCTAGTGGGGGGGTGGAGAGGAGAAACTCAGCCCAAACAGATACATTGTTTTAGCTCCCGTCTGGTATAGACTTACATTAGACCTTCAATGATACTCAATGGCAATGACACAGCAGGTTTTCCAGACAAAAACAAGTTTCCAGACATAACAACAAAGCTAAAACCAGACATTTAACCCCAGGCCTGTTTTCACCTTCCTGCCCAGGCCATTTTTTTGCAAACCTGACATGTGTCACTTTATGTGGTAATAGCTTTGGAACACTTTTACTCAAATTTCAATTTCTCTACTTTTATAATAGCTAGTGATACCTCATATAATAGTTATTACTTTTACATTCCCCATATGTCTACTTCATGTTTGGATCATTTTGAAAATAACATTTTATTTTTTTTGGGGACGTTAGAAGGCTTAGAAGTTTGGAAGCAAATCTTGAAATTTTTTGGAGAATTTCCAAAACCCACTTTTTAAGGACCAGTTCAGGTCTGAAGTCACTTTGTGAGGCTTACATAATAGAAACCACCCAAAAATGACCCCATTTTAGAAACTACACCCCTCAAGGTATACAAAACTGATTTTACAAACTTTGTTAACCTTTTAGGTATTCCACAAGAATTAATGGAAAATGGAGATGAAATTTCAGAATTTCACTTTTTTGGCAGATTCTACATCATGCGCTATTTTTATAGAGCATGTTGTTACGGACGCAATGATATCAAATATGTCTACTTTCTATGATGTTTGTTTCAGTTTTAAATAATAAAGCATTTTTGAAAACAAAAATTAGGTTTTTGTATCTCCGTTTTCTGAACGCCCTATTTTTTTATTTTTTCTGCCGATTGTCTTGTGCAGGGGCTCGTTTTTTGCAGGAAGAGTTGACGTTTTTATTGGTACCATTTTTGGGTACATATGATTTTTTGATCATTCGTTATTACACTTTATGGGGCAAGGTGACCAAAAAATTTGTTGTTTTGGAGCAGTTTTTATTTATTTTACAGCGTTTACCTGAGGGATTAGGTCATGTGACTTTTTTATAGAGCAGATCGTTACGGATGTGGCAATACCTAATATGTCTACTTTTTCTTATTTATTTAAGTTTTACACAATAATAGCATTTTTGAAACCGAAATAATGATATTTTAGTGTATCCATTTTTTGACCAATTGTCTTAGGTAAGGACTAATCTTTTGCAGGATGAGGTGGCGGTTTGATTGTTACTACTTTGGGGGTATATGCCTTTTTGATCACTTGATGTTGCAATTTTTGTGATGTAAGGTGACAAAAATAGCATTTTTTTTTTACAAGGTTTTTATTTTTTTACGGTGTTCATCTGAGGGGTTAGATCATGTGATATTTTTATAGAGTTGGTTGTTACGGATGTGCCAATACCTAATATGTATACTTTTTTTTATTTATTTCACTTTAGCACAATAATAGCAGATTTGAAGCAAAAAATAATAATATTTTAGTATCTCCATTGTCTGAGAGTGATATTTTTTTTTATTTTTAGACCGATTCTCTTAGGTAGGGTCTCATTTTATGCGGGATGAGGTGACGGTCTGATTGGTACAATTTTGGGGGGCATACGCCTTTTTGATCACTTGCTGTTGCAATTTTTGTGATGTAATGTGACAAAAATGCCTTTTTTTTTACAGTTTTTTTATTTTACGGTGTTCACCTGAGGGGTTAGGTTATGTGATATTTTTATAGAGGTGGTTGTTACGGACATGGCGATACCTAATATGTATGTTTTATTTTAATGTATTTCACTTTAGCACAATAATAGCATTTTTTAAACAAAAAAATTATGATTTAGTGTCTCCTTGTTCTGAAAGCTATAGTTTTTTTTTTTTTTGGGCAATTATCTTAGGTAGGGGCTCATTTTTTGCGGGATGAGGTGACGGTTTTATTGAAACCATTTTGTGGGACATAACGCCTTTTTGATCGCTTGGTGTTGCACTTTTTGTGATGTTAGGTGACAAAAATTGCTTTTTTGTACAAAGTTTTTATTTTTATTTTTTTATGGTATTTATCGGACAGGGTGGATCATGTGATATATTTATAGAGCCGGTCATTACGGACATGGCCATACCTAATATGTGTGGTTTTTTTTCTTCTTCTGTTTTTTATTATAAAATAAGGGGAAAGGGCCTTTTTTTTTTCTTTTTTTTACTTTATTAATTTTATTACTTAATTAATTTTATTAAAAACACTTTTTTTTTTCTTTACTTTATTTCTGATGTTCACTTTTGGGGGTCTGATCCCCTTTGCAATGCATTACAATATATCTGTATTGTAATGTATTGCCTGTTAGTGTACTACAGTGAGTAGTACACAAACAGGTTGCCTAGGAGACGCAGGAGATCTCCTCGGCACCCGTAGAAGGCAGTTACCGATGCCATGCAAGGCATTGGGCATCCTCTGCACGGCATCGGGCTGCCTTGTCACGCATTGAGTCCCCGCCACAGCAGCGCGGGGACTCGATGCGCTCCCTCATCCGACACAAACCCCTTCTATGTCGCGGTCAGCGCGGACCGCGGCATAGAAGGGGTTAAACCGCCGGCATTGCTGTACACAGTGATGCCGGCAGATACAGCAGGGATTGTTTAAAAATTCTTTCAAAATCATACAATGTGATTTCCTGATTTTTTATTTTTTTTTTTATTCAGTGAGAATGCACCTACAATGTGAATTTCAGCCCCCTCCATGATTTCTAAGTGGGAGAACTTGCAAAATCGCAGGGTGTTCAAATACTTCTGTTCCTCACTATATATATATATATATATATATATGCAGTTACATTGTATTACACAGTGCAAGTTAACCCATTTAGGTGAAATAAAGTAAGACGTCTTAACTTTGCACAGGGAAAATAGTCAAATGTCCAAATGTCAAAGTACTCTCTGCTCCAGGGCACTACATTGCCACCTCACCACTCTGTCACTGGGCCACTGTGCTGACTCCTCATGCTGTTGCCACCTCACAACTCTGTCACTGGGCCACTGTGCTGACTCCTCATGCTGTTGCCACCTCACCACTCTGTCACTGGACCACTGTGCTGACTCCTCATGCTGTTGCCACCTCACAACTCTGTCACTGGACCACTGTGTTGACTCCTCATGCTGTTGCCACCTCACAACTCTGTCACTGGGCCACTGTGCTGACTCCTCATGCTGTTGCCACCTCACCACTCTGTCACTGGACCACTGTGCTGACTCCTCATGCTGTTGCCACCTCACAACTCTGTCACTGGACCACTGTGTTGACTCCTCATGCTGTTGCCACCTCACCACTCTGTCACTGGACCACTGTGCTGACTCCTCATGCTGTTGCCACCTCACCACTCTGTCACTGGACCACTGTGCTGACTCCTCATGCTGTTGCCACCTCACAACTCTGTCAGTGGACCACTGTGTTGACTCCTCATGCTGTTGCCACCTCACAACTCTGTCACTGGACCACTGTGCTGACTCCTCATGCTGTTGCCACCTCACAACTCTGTCACTGGACCACTGTGTTGACTCCTCATGCTGTTGCCACCTCACAACTCTGTCACTGGACCACTGTGTTGACTCCTCATGCTGTTGCCACCTCACAACTCTGTCACTGGACCACTGTGCTGACTCCTCATGCTGTTGCCTCCCTTCCCACTGTATGACGGGGCAACTATTGTTCATGTTTGGCCTTGTTGAGATCACCATTTATTTTATCCTTCTTCTGATCTGTCAGAAGGACTGAAAAATGAGAAACAAGGATCCTGTCTTTGGAGCAGCGGTAAGGCCTGTATCATACAGTCCCTATTTTGCATCAGGGTTGGCTCATAATTTGGAAGCCAAAAGCAGGAATGGGTACAAAACACAGAAGAAATGCAATTAACTGGCTGATCAACTATTATATATTTCTGTGACGGTGGCAAGTACAGTGTCTTTAAATACCAAAAATAGGTAGGTCTCACCGCCCCAATTTACCGGCTGACTAACTATTATATATCCCTGTGACAGTGGAAAGTAAAAGCTTTTTTACTCAAAAAAATAGGTAGGTTTCACTGACGCAATTAACAGACTGATTAACTATTATTTTCCCCTGTCATTGGTGCAAAGGAGTAGGATTGCATCGAAAATAATGCCAACAGGTCACCCTCAGACTGAACAGCACGATTAAGTATGGTATTTCAGTCTCACTGGTGCAAAGGAGCTGTATTGCACCCATCAATAATGCCTACAGGTCACCAGCACACTTTTTTAAAATAAAAAAGGCCTATCACTCTCCCTGCCTGCAGAGAGCGTCGTGTCCCTACACTAGTTAGAGCAGAATGGCGGTGCACCATGTGATCCAGCATTTATTCATGCATGGTCACATGGTGCACCGGCCAATCACAGCCATGCCAATACTAGGCATGACTGTGAAGGCTTTCAAATGCCCACAGCTTAAAAGCTTGTTGATTGGCTGTAATGCAGCCTTTCAACAAGCTTTATTTAAAGTATGAACAACGGACACAGACTTTGGCACCAAAATCTGTGTTCGTATTCGGTACAAAAACACCAAAATGTCCGGTACGGTCCCGAACATGGCAGTCCGGGTTCGCTCATTACTACTAATGAGATTCCTTTTCTATAACAGAAGGCATAAAACCAAATACATTTAAAAATGTGTTATTTCACCTCAATTACATCTTGTGGTGAACCCTCTGTATTCACTCTGGTGAAGTCTTCTCTTGATTGTTGACTTTGACACACATACACCTACCTCCTGGAGAGTGTTCTTCATCTGGCCAACTGTTGTGAAGGGTGTTTTCTTCACCAGGGAAAGAATTCTTTGGTCATCCAGCACAGTTGTTTTCCGTGGTCTTCCGGGTCTTTTGGTGTTGCTGAGCTCACCGGTGCGTTCCTTCTTTTTAAGAATGTTCCAAACAGTTGTTTTGGCCAGGCCTAATGTTTTTGCTATCTCTCTGATGGGTTTGTTTAGTTTTTTCAGCCTAATGATGGCTTGTTTCACTGATAGTGACAGCTCTTTGGATCTCACCTTGAGAGTTGACAGCAACAGATTCCAAATGCAGATAGCAGACTGGAAATGACCTCTGGACCTTTTATCTGCTCATTGTAATTGGGATAATGAGGGAATAACACACACCTGGCCATGGAACAGCTGAGAAGCCAATTGTCCCATTACTTTTGGTCCCTTAACAAGTGGGAGGCACATATGCAAACTGTTGTAATTCCTACACCGTTCACCTGATTTGGATGTAAATGCCCTCAAATTAAAGCTGACAGTCTGCAGGTAAAGCACATCTTGTTCGTTTCATTTCAAATCCATTGTGGTGGTGTATAGAGCCAAAAATGTTAGAACTGTGTCGATGTCCCAATATTTATGGACCTGGCTGTATGTATGAAACAATGTGGACACCACAATAGCAGTAGTATTAAACAGATTTTTACCCCCAATTAGTGCAGTAAGGTGTAATAGAACGGTTAGCCAAGCATTACACTGTTCATTTGGCTCCTGCTCTCTCCCTATAGTATGGATAAAGTCTCTCTATTATCTCTCTACACTATCTCAGTGCTGTCCTTGAACTGTTTCAAACTAACATTTTACAAATAAAGTCTTTCCTAATCACTGTCCGTAGAGCTTGTCACATCTCTCCCTGCACTAAGTTCACTGTAAAATGTCGGAGACCGGGCAGGATGAGGCTTTTTATAGGGCTTTGACATCACAGGGGCTGACTATCTGCTGATTGGCTGGCTGCACGGCATTATGGGCGATCCCTCGTTTCCGGGCTTTTTACTTTCACTTTGTAACATGTGCAGCAGTCATTTTAGAGCAGTCATCGGATTAGTGATGAATTGAATTTTTCCTGAAATTCGGATCGAATTCCACTTCGTCAACTTCGATTCGCTCATTACTACTGATGACCTATCCTGAGTACAGGTCATCAGTAACAAAATCCTGGAAAACCCTTTTAATTTCTATCTCTAAACTGTAAAATGATGGCTGGAGAGGAAGAGTGGCTTCACATGCATTGTATGAAGTTAGATGAACATGTTTCTACCTTTGTTTAGGGCCAGAAACAACCCTACCTTTGTCCATCGGTTGTGTCTGGTATTGCAGCTCAGGCCCATTCAAGATCTAAGATGTATTCCATACTGAGCCTTCTCCAACTTCTCCAAATCAATTCTTCATGTGTTTTATAAATGAAAAGTTTAGAAATGAAACAATTTGATGCATTTATTTTAAATTGAGTTTGTAATTCCACCTTTATTTTTGTAGCTTTATTTCCATCATTGAAGTTTTATGTTCTAATAGTAGTTTGGCTTTTATATAATTATCTCATATTATCTGTAATCTGTGGGGAAGTCTGGAAGCAAGTGTTCAATTCCTCTTCAGTGCCACCTCAGGAGAAATTAGGTATTACATATTTTCAAATACACCACTATACTGCCTATTTAATGTGCGGATGTGCCGGGTCCTCCAGAGAGAGATATGTCCTTTGTAGCCTCTCTTTGATTATATTATCCCCAAGACCCCTCCAATCTTCAAATTTGAAAACGTTATATATAGGGATAAGCGAACCCAAACTGCAAAGTTCGGGTTCGTACCGAACTTTGTGAGTTCAGGTACTCACACCTAGATTTTTTCACTGAAGTCCGGGTTCGGTGTTCAGGTGATTTTATTACTTTCCGTCATAACATGATTATATTACAAAATAATAGCATTCTTAAGACAGAATACAAAACAATATGGCAATTTAGGGGTTAAAAAAAACAGACAACTCACATCATCCATTTGATCGCGCTGCAGCAGTCTTTTCTATCTTTATTCAGCAGGACCTGCCAAAGGACCTGCGATGTGGGCAATGACATCACCATTCTCTCCCACGTTGTGACGTCATCACGCATATCCCAGGTCCTTTGGCAGGTCCTGTTCAGTAAAGATAGAAGAAGCTGCTTCAGTGCGATCAAGTGGATGAGGTGAGGTTTTTTTTAACCCCTAAATGGCCATATTGTTTTGCATTCTTTCTTAAGAATGCTATTATTTTCCTATATAACCATATTATAACGAAAAATAATAAAGTAAAGTTCGGGTCCCCGTTGACTTCAAGGGGGTTGAGGGTCAGGGGCAAGTTCGCGTCCCGAACCCGAACTTTGATGTGAAGTTCGGCCGAACCCGAACTTCCACAGGTTCGCTCATCCTTAGTTATACAACATTAGAAGCACAATGACTGACAGTACGGACGAACATACTGTCCTTACAGATGATGTGTATGAGGCTCCACCAGAGCGTGTCCCCTGGGTGCATGAATAAGTTTTTTCTGTATACACCTCGCCATCCTTTGAAGTCTGTTTCTTTTGATAGCAAAGGCCTTCGGAGGCGCAGCCACGATTAATCTTAGTCACGGTGAGGGACCCTGTGAACATAAAAAGTAAAGATCAATATATTGTATTGTAACTGCACAGCAAATATGTTGTTAGTAATATCTCCTTAAGAATCAAGCCAATTTTGATTTAAAAAAGGAACTGTTGTCTCTCCTGACATGTCTGTTTTACCGAATCATTTTGATCCTTATGCAATAGCATATTCTGGAGCATATTTTCATACAACTCTATGTTTTTCTGTTCCTCAGTTACTGCTACTAGAACTTAATACACCCCTCAACCGGTAACATGATCCTTAACCATTGTCAGAATAATGGCATATCATAACAATATGTCATCTCTTTATGGGACGGGAATAGCCCTTTAAAGATTCACATCATTTTTTCATATTTTTTCACTCATGCATATCTTCACTTTTTTATTTTTAAGGGTATGTAGCTTTTGGGGGCCTTGCATTTTGGTTTTTAGGCACCATTATATGCATCATTTGGTGTATAAATGAGATTTAACAGGCAAGCAAGTAAGGCAGGGCATAGCAGGTCACTTTTTTTGGGTGCACTTTACTGCACAGCAGGTACAGTAATGTGGGCAACTGGGGTAGGAAGCAGTGGGATGGTGCGGTTAAAGGGGTAGCAGGGTACCAAGTTTTCATGGAGGAAAGAAAAAAAAAGGAGCTAAAGATATCTGGACAACAAACTGTGCAGAAATGAGTCATATTCTGGAGAAGCCATTGTGGCAGCCTGGGTCAGATGGAGAAGAAAAGGGAAAGTGAATGACTCAAATCAGAAACAACCACCTTTGAGTCACTGGATTTAGCTATACTGTAATTACTTATATGGTTTGCAGAGCACCTGTGTGGAGCTAGTATTAACCACTGTATGCTCACTGTATGGAGGTAATATTGGTCTTTCTATAGTTTTTGTCAGTGTGGTAGTTAGACATGGAAACATAGAATGTGTCGGTATATAAGAACTATTTGGCCCATCTAGTCTGCCCAATATACTGAGTACTATGGATAGCCCCATGCCCTATCTTATATGAAGGATGGCCTTATGCCTATCCCATGCATGCTTACACTCCACTGTATTTGCAGCTACCACTTCTGCAGGAAGGCTATTCCATGCATCCACTACTCTCTGTCACTACCAGAGCTTTGAGACGTTCTCACAGCTCTGTTTCTCCACCCCTGTGAGGATGTCACTACTAGAGCTTGGAGGAGTTCCCTCTGCTCTGTTTCTCCGCCCCTGTGTTGAGGTCTTTACTTCCTCCCAGCTGTCCCTCCTGTGTTTGATTTCTCTGCCTTTAAATCACCCCTCCTCCTTTGTAGGGTGTGGATTATACTTCTCATTTGAGCTGTATCTCTCGCTTGAGTATCTTCACTTGTGTGTTATCTTTCTATGGACCTGAGTTCTGCTGAAGCAAGTACTTCGGATAGTGTCTGCTGACTTTGGATCTGTCTTCACTGCTGCTGCAGCTCCTTCAGTTAAGTGTGCAGACATTGTGTGTTTATGTTTGTTTTCTGACTGGATCCGAGGCGACCCCGGTTCCGTCCATATTCTGAGCAGGGCACCGGTGGCCGTGCCCCTTCCACTATTGTAGGGGTTACAGTGGTCATCAGCCTTAGGTACGCGGGCATGTCTCGATCCACCATTTGGATCCGGCCATGTGCTTAGCAGCGTAGGGAGAGCTTTTAGGGTCTGACAGGGGTCACCCTTTATCCTCCTTAGTTTGGGTCCGGTCAGTAGCTTATTCACTGTGTATGCTCTTGTTGCTCACATACAGACGTGACACTCTCTCAGTAAAGTAATACTTCCTGATATTACTTTTAAACCTTTGCCCCTCTAATTTAAAACTATGTCCTCTTATAGCAGTTTTTCTTCTCTTAAATATTCTCTCCTCTTTTACCGTGTTGATTCCCTTTATGTATCTAAAAGTTTCTATCATATCTCCTCTGTCTCGTCTTTCTTCCAAGCTATACATGTTAAGGTCCTTTAATCTTTCCTGGTAAGTTTTATCCTGCAATCCATGTACTAGTTTAGTAGCTCTTCTCTGAACTCTCTCCAAAGTATCAATATCCTTCTGGAGATATACCCTCCAGGAACATCAACCCTGTTACAAATCTTTGTGTCATCAGCAAAAAGACACACCTTACCATCGAGGCCTTTTGCAATTTCGCTCATAAAGAAATTAAACAATATGGGTCCCAGAACAGATCCCTGAGGTACCCCACTGGTAGCAAGACCATGGTCTGAATATATTCCATTGATTACAACTCTTTGTTGTCTGTCCCTCAGCCACTGCCTAATCCATTCAACAATATGGGAGTCCAAGCACAAAGACTGCAATTTATTGATAAGCCTTCTATGTGGGACAGTATCAAAAGCCTTACTAAAGTCTAGATAAGCGATGTCTACTGCACCTCCGCCATCTATTATTTTAGTAACCCAATCAAAAAAATCTATAAGATTAGTTTGACATGATCTCCCTGAAGTAAACCCATGCTGTTTTTCATCTTTCAATCCATGGGATTTTAGATGTTCAACAATCCTCTCCTTAATTTCCCCACTATTGATGTCAGGCTTACTGGCCTATAGTTGCCCGATTCCTCCCTACTACCTTTCTTGTGAATGGGCACAACATTTGCTAATTTCCAATCTTCTGGGACGACTCCTGTTGCTAGTGATTGGTTAAATAAATCTGTTAATGGTTTTGCTAGTTCACCGCTGAGCTCTTTTTATAGCTTTGGGTGTATCCCATCAGGCCCCTGTGACTTATTTGCATTCATTTTAGACAGCTGACTTAGAACCTCTTCCTCTGTAAAGACACATGCATCAAAAGATTCATTAGTCTTCCTCCCTAACTGAGGTCCTTTTCCTTCATTTTCCTTTGTAAAAACTGAACAGAAGTATTCATTGAGGCAGTCAGCTAGTTCTTTATCTTCTTCCATATACCTTCTTTCTTTTGTTTTTAATTTGGTAATTCCTTGTTTTAGTTTCCTTTTTTCATTTATGTATCTGAAGAATGTCTTATAACTTGTTTGGCCTCTCTCTGCCTAATCTTATAAATTTCCCTGTCATCCTCGTTTTTTTTTTTTATATATAATTACTAAATGCTATCTTTTTGTTTTTAATGATTTTGGCCACTTTTGCTGAGTATCACAGTGGTCTCTTCCTTTTCTTGCTTTTACTGACAAGCCTAATGCAATTATCTGTTGCCTTCAATAGTGCCACTTTTAAGTAGTCCCATTTCTCCTGGACTCCATTGAAACTGTTCCAATCTGATAGGGACTCGTATACCACTAATCTAATTTTAGAAAAGTCTGTTTTTCTAAAATCTAAAACTTTTGATTTTGTGTGGTGTGACTCAGTCACTGTACTTATAGTAAACCACACTGACTGGTGATCACTAGATCCCAAGCTTTTCCCTACAGTAATATCAATACCAAATTCCCATTTGTGAATACTAAATCTAAAATAGCCTCCTTCCGGGTTGGCTCCTCAACTACTTGCTGTAGAGATATTCCCAGTAGGGAATTTAGAATATCTGTACTCCTGGCAGAACTAGCTATTTTGGTTTTCCAGTTTACATCAGGAAGATAAAAGTCTCCCATAATGATAACTTCCCCTTTCAATGTCATTTTAGCTATTTCCTCAACTAGTAGATCATCTAATTCCTTGATTTGGTCAGGTGGTCTATATATCACACCTACACGAGTTACCTTATGATTATCAAGCTGCAACGTAACCCAAACTGACTCTAAATTGGTCTTGCTAACTTCTATTAAATTAGATTTTATGCTATATTTCACATATAGGGCCACCCCTCCCCCTTTTTTGCCTTCTCTGTCTTTCCTATATAGAGAGAACCCTGGTATTGTTATATCCCAATCAATACTCTCATTGAACCATGTCTCAGTAACAGCCACTAAATCTATATTCTCAGATGCCATTATAGACTCAAGTTTATTGATCTTATTCCCTAAACTGCGAGCATTTGTAGACAAGACTCTGAGCTTGTCATTTCCTAACCTATGTGCTACTGGCATCTTCTGGCATTGTTCTGGGGGGCAGTCGAACTGCTGGATTATCACTGTGATGTCCAGTGATGTCACCAGCCCAAATTGGCGGCCTTTAGCTCTGCCCTAATCCTTAGTTATATAGCATTCGAAGCACAATGACTGACAGTACGTACGAACATACTGTCTTTACAGATGATGTGTATATACCTGTTTCCACAAAATACTGATTGAGGCCTGCAATATGCCTGCTTCCACAAAATACTGATAGAGGGCTGTGATATACCTGCTTCCACAAAATACTGATTATGGGGTTTGATATACCTGCTTCCACAAAATACTGATTGAGGGCTGCGATATACCTGCTTCCACAAAATACTGATTAAGGGGTTTGACATTCCTGCTTCCACAAAATACTGATTAAGAGGTTTGATATAATAATATTAATAATAAAATAATAATAATTTATTTATATAGCGCTACCATATTCCGCAGCGCTTTACAAATTCATATGGTTCATGTACGAAACAACACTAATTGGCTAATATGCAACTGAAACACTAAGAGTCAGGGCCCTGCTTGCAAGAGCTTACAATCTATGAGGAATTGGGGGTGATACATAAGGTAGTTAATTGTGATAAGTAGGATTTGAGCCATTATTGAACTGACAGGAGTGGTGCCGGACGATCTGCTTCGAGTTTGGGACTACTAGAGGATCGAGTTCAGGCCAGAGGAGTTGGTGGGGAAGAGGTTTAGTCGGGGAATAGTCAGTTTAGGTAGCTTGATAAGCCTGCCTGAAAATATGTGTTTTTAAGGCATGTTTGAAGGTGGAGAAGTTGTGGATTGACCTAGTATTCCGGGGCAGAGTATTCCAGAGAGTAGGTGCAGCTCGAGAAAAGTCTTGAAGACGGGAGTGAGAGGTACGAATTATGGAGGTTATTAATCTTAGGTCACTAACAGAACGGAGAGCATGAGTAGGGTGGTAGATGGAGATGAGGGAGGAGATGTATGGAGGTGCAGAACTATGGACAGCTTTGTGGGTGAGGGTGAGAAGTTTGAACTGTATTCTGTGGTGGATGGGCAACCAGTGAAGTGACTGGCACAGGCTAGTAGCATCAGTGTAGCGGTTGGTTGGATGGATAGATGAGCCTGGCTGCAGCATTTAGGAAAGACTGAAGGGGGGAGAGTTTAGTGAGAGGGAGACCGATTAGTAATGCATTGCAGTAGTCAAGACGAGAATGAATCAAGGCAACAACAAGAGTGTTTGCTGTTTCCACCGTAAGAAAAGGGCGGATTCTGGCGATATTCTTGAGGTGCAGACGACAAGAGCGTGTAAGTGATTGAATATGGGGAACAAACACTGATATACCTGCTTCCACAAAATATTGCTTGAGGTCTGCAATATAACTGCTTCCACAAAATACTGATTAAGGGCTGCAATATACCTGCTTCTACAAAATACTGATTGAGGGCTGCGATATACCTGCTTCCACAAAATACTGATTAAGGGTTTGATATACCTGCTTCCACAAAATCCTTAATGATAGAGATGGCCTTGCGGGTCGCCCGGTGGTCGTTTTGCGATGAACTTTGCGCGTTCGCGATTCGCCGAACATATGGCAATGTTCGCATGCGCCATATTCCTTTGCATTGCGCCGAACTTTGACCCATGACATATCCAACAGGTGGGACAGGACAGCCAATTGAGATGTTTCAGCACATGGAACCCCCCCCCCCCCCCCCCCCGACTATATAAAAAGAATCCAATCTGGCAGCCATTTTACATTCTGTCTTTTGCCAGTCTAGGGTGTGATATACCTGTTTCCCCCCAAAATAAACTGATTGAGGGGTGTGATATGCCTGCTTCCACAAAATACTGATTGAGAGCTGCGATATACCTGTTTCCCCAAATAAACAGGGTGGTGGGATATAACTGTTGTGGCAAAAAAAATTATTGAGGGGTGTGATATTCCTGCTTCAACAAAATACTGATTGAGGGGTGCGACATACCTGCTTCCACAAAATATTAATTGTGGGGTTTGATATACCTGCTTCAACAAAATACTGACTGAGGGGTGCGACATACCTGCTTTCACAAATTACTGATTGAGGGGTGCGACATATCTGCTTCCACAAAATACTGATTGTGGGGTTTGATATGTATTAAGGCATTTGCCTGGATTTGTGGGAGGGGCTGAGGTCCGCCTCCAGCCTATTAGGGCACCCCCCTTACCTGGCTCCTGCACCGTCTGAGGTCTGAGCTTTGTGAGAGGAAATCGCTTGTTGGCGTTCTGAGGAATTTACCTGCGAGCCGCTGATTTTCTGAGAGCTTTTTTCGTCGCCGTCTGGTTCTGGTTTTGGAGCATTGCTGTTCTTTTCCCAGCTTCACTCGGTTCACTGTGGGTCGCGTTTGCCCGTCAAACTGTGAGTTATTTCGTACGGGTCAGCAGGGCCTCACGGTTGCCCCAGTACCGGTTCACCTCATTTCATCAAGGCGCACCAATGTCATGGTTTTCATACAAGTCACCAGCATTCATTTCTGTCACACCTGTTCATGCGTTCTCATTTACGATCCGCACCACCATTCCGGTCATGCACTCTGGCGGCATGCGGCAATGGTTCCTGGTTTAAACCCCCCTTTTTTCTGTTGTTCTTTTCACACACGCTGCACCCATGTCACGGCTGCTCGCAGCAGTCACCAGCAGCTCATTTCTCAGGCCCTCTGACGTCTCCCCACAGGACCGTCACGCCGGTCAGCTCCCTGATGGTCCCAGCCCCATTCCCCGGTTTTTAGTTTCACCCCTAAAAAACATTCATCGTGTACACAGCACAGGGGCAGCTGCGGTGCACCCCCCCATTCATTTTCACACTTCACTGGGCTGCGGTCGTCCCCTCCCTGTCGCCTCCTGCCTGTTGCCGCTCCTCCTGCCGCGCGGCCGATGGCGCCCGACCGCGTCCTGGGGCCTGGTCTGCGCATGCGCAGCCGGGGTTCTGCGCATGCGCGGCGGTTTCGGCGGCGCGTGCGCGGTGTCCCGGCGGCGGTGGGGGGGGGGGGGGGGGGGACGGGGGACGACGACTCCGGACGCATGGGTTCACAATAAATAGATTTCTTTTCACAGGCTCCACATGTCACTCCTTACAGTCACATCATCCAAGTGTGTCCCACATGACTAACTTTCACTTCACCAACTCACGTTCGTGGCCCGCCCGCCCCCCCCCCCCCCGGTCATTTACGTGCGCAGTCACGGGGGCCAGCGGCGGTGCAACCTGCACACCTTCCCCATTCATTTACCTGCACTGGGCTCACCGCGGCCGTAACATCCCCTCCCCACCTCCTGCCTGGTTACCACTCCTCCTGCCGCGCGGCCGATGGCGCCCGGCCGCGTCCTGGTGCCTGGTCTGCGCATGCGCGGCCGGGGTTCTTTGCATGCGCGGCGATTCCGTCGGCGCATGCGCGGTGTCCCGGCGGCCGTATCTGTGCTCGGGGGGCCGCCGTCGGACAGCAGGAGAAGCCTCCCAGTATGCCCCTCTAGTCACACACTGCCCAGGAGCCCCAATAAAAGACAGGGAAACGCATCAACACCCATGAAATAAACAGGCAGATCCTGAGCAGGCCCTCTTGTCCAAAATCATGTATGATCTCACCAATGCTCTTCTGGCTGGAAGGGCATAGACTTCCCATCCGCACTCAGCTACAAGTGACTGTCTCTAAAGGGGTCTTCACCTTTTTCACAACTATGTTCCACCCTGGGGATAGGTCATCAAGAAAAAAAAAAAAAAAAAAACATTATAATTTGTTGCATCATAATCAATGAATGGGTGGGAATTGCGGGGGCACGGTCCAGAAATGTTCCATCAAATTGCAGGCGCGCACTTCCGCCTGGGCATGGCCACACGGCACGCACTGGTCTCTTTCACACCAGGCGCAAGCTATCATTTCATGTATAAACCACCATGATCCTCCCGGTCATGCATATGTACCACATGCATTTACACTTTTCATCACACTATGTTATGTCTACCCTCCCCCTTATTTTTTAGGCGGTCGACCTATACTGTTTTACACTACCGTGTATCCGGAGAATTATTTCTTGGTACCAGGTACGTTCACCTGCTCATTTACCAAAAATCTTCCTTACATTTCGGTTGGTCCCGTTAGGGTCAGCGTGCTGGCTTTAGGGGCACGATCATCCCACTAGGTACCCCCCCCCCTTCTTTGGCTTCGCCGGCAGTTAGTGGTCCCGCGAGGCCGACACCCCGCCTCAAACGTACGGAGGCACCTGCCCAACGCGCCACCTCGTTAGTAAGCCGCCTCGCATGTTGCATAGAGAGGGCCTCACCTCCCTTCCCCTAGTCCTGTCTTACAGTCACCGAGAGGCCAACGCTCCTGCCGCTACCACGAGTGGCCTCATTACCCCCTCGCGCCAAATCATAGGTAGAGCCTCTCAAAGCCGCTTGGCAATTAGCAGGGCCTCATCTGTCACCATGCAAGTGTAATTTTTTCGCCGTTCGGCCTAGCTAGCCAGCACGATCCTGCGTGGCCTCAAATTAATCAACTTTTTTATTGTAGTATGTCGCTGGATGGGTTGGAAAACTTCTCCCTACCTGGCACCCCTGCTAGATCTGTCACTGCTACTTCGGGAGACGATCTAGCCAGTCCAGCGTCCATCCGGTCCTGGACAATTCCACGCATCACGGCGGAGTTGAGGAAACGGCATGTTCCCTTACCCGCCACGGCAAGGAAAGCGGAGCTGTTCCGGCTGCTACGAGCATCAACCAATACTAGCGATGCGGGGGAAGGACCCAGCCAGTCCGGCACCGGGGACATCCATGCCATGCTGGCCTCTCTGATGACATCCATGTCAACGGTCAAGCCAGGCTGGAGAGGCTAGAAACGGTCACCACGACCCTCTCCTTGGCGGGTCCGCCACCGGCGGCATCACCGGCACCGGTCGGTTTGCCGGTGATCACACCGTCCACTAGCGTGGAGGATCGGGAAGTCAACCCGGCGCATATGATTCCGGAGCACTTGAAACGGGATATCCTGGAAGGTAAGGATGTAAACCTGGCCTCCCTTCTGATTGCCTCCCAGGACGTGGTTGAAAACACGACGTACGCCTATGACGAGGTGTCAGTTGTGGTCAAGTCCAGGGATGCCCGGCTCAATAGGAAATTGACCATTCCCGAATTCGTGTTGGCCTTCGGAATCTACAGAGAGGTCATCTGTGCGGTCTACCCCAACAGAAGGGAGGAATTCGACCTCTACTTACACAAACTGGTGGATTTGGGCAACAAATACGGAGGGTCAGCGTTTTATGACTATCACAGGTCTTTTTCGGCAAAGGTGGCAGGGGCTTTCTCCCAGTACGGAGTCCGCTCCAACTGGGCGAGGATCGACACGGTCATATTCTGTCGCCACTTCGCAGGCCTTAGGACCCCAGCCTGTGCGCACTGCTCCTCCACGGCCCACACCACCAATTTCTGCCCGAACACGTCGGTCAGACAGGGCCCCTCCCAGGCAGCTGGTCCCTCCGGGGTCCCGGAAAGACTGGCCCGGGACAAACTGGGTCGGCCGATCAAATTTCTAGGCAAATCCATGATTTGCAATAATTTCAATGAGGGGTCCTGTAATTATAACGGATGTAAATTGTTACATATATGCACCAAATGTTTCCGGGCACATGCCAAGTCCATGTGTCCAAATAAAATGTTTACAAAACCGTATCTAACAACCATCAACATGCCAGTTTTTACCGCGCTCATGTCGCAACACCCCTCCAGGCATCTCTCAGATTTCCTCGTTTCAGGGTTGACAGAAGGATTTCACACGGGCATCCTGTATATGCCAACAGGCACCCTGGAATGTCCCAATCTTTTATCCGCTCTACACAACCCCACCGCCATTGACGCCCTCATAGCCCAAGAGGTAACAGAGGGTTTTGTGCTAGGTCCTTTCAAGACTCCCCCATTCGCCACATGGCGCACCAACCCCATTGGCGTCGTCACTGGGAAATCTTCCCAGAAACAGAGGCTCATCATCGACCTATCGGCACCTCACGGGACGGGCAACCCCAGTCTCAACTCCCTCATTCCCTCGGAGGAATTCTCTCTGCAGTATACCACCATAGATCACGCCATCACGGCCATCAGTCAAGCAGGGGTGGGGGCGTGGCTCAGCAAAACCGACATCGCCAACGCCTTCAAATTACTACCGATTCACCCTACACTGTGGCACCTGCATGGCATCAAGTGGTCTGGGTATTATTATTTTTTCTCCCGATTGACCTTCGGGTCCAAAAGCAGCCCGGCCATCTTCGACGTGTTTGCGGAAGCGTTATGCTGGTTGCTATTGAATATAGCAAGGTGCCCGCTGGTTTTACATTACCTTGATGACTTCCTATTGGTGGAAGAAAACACTTCCCCTCCTTCCAGCCTCAGAGCCACCATCAAGCTGTTCAAGGAACTGGGGGTCCCCCTCTCCACCAAGAAGACAGAGGGGCCGGACACGATCATCACCTTCCTGGGTATCCAGTTGGATTCAGCTTCAATGCAAGCCAGTTTGCCGTCCGGGAAGATCCAGGACATCCTTACCCACATAGACGGCTATCTTCAACTCGGCACCTGCAACCGCAGAGAACTACAGTCCCTGCTGGGCTCCCTGAACTTTGCCATGCGCATCATACCCCAGGGTCGCTCGTTTATTTCACGGCTTCTGCACCTCTTCCCCTTGTTCCTACACGACTCGCACAGATTGTCCCTGGATGCCCACGCTGCGGCGGATCTGGGAATGTGGAGGAGATTTCTGTCCACCTGGAATGGCAGGAGCTTGTTTCTCCCTCAGCTGTCGGACTCTTCCCCCTCTATCTGGTCAGATGCGGCATCTACCACAGGCTTTGCGGCCATATTTGGGGACGATTGGCTGTGGGGCAGCTGGCCTCCTGAGGTCCAGGGTCTGGAGGGATTCTCCACTACCTCAGCGCTTTTTGAGATCTATCCCATCGTAGCGGCTGCCGTGGCGTGGGGTCATTTATGGGCAAATCTGGCGGTCCGCTGCTACTCGGACAACCAAGCAACCTGCCAGATCATAAACAAAGGTCGTTCTAAATCCCTCACAATCATGAGGTTCATGCGAAGACTTACCTGGCTGGCCGCCTGCAATAATTTTTTCTTGCATTGTTTCCATGTCCCGGGGGTGTGCAATTCGGCTGCTGACAATTTGTCTCGCTTCAAATTTCAGGCATTTCATCAGGATCTCCCATCAGCATCACCCACTGCCTCCAGCACCCCGTCATTTCAGCAACTCATTCTGGACTAGAGGCCATCATGCGGCATAGCCAGTCTTTGTCCCACTTTTCACTATCAGTCAATACACATAGAGCATACAACAGAGCGTTCACACTATTCAACAGATTCCTGGTAGAACACAACATCACGCACCCTTTCATCATGACGTCTGTTTTGGGATTTGCTTCTTTCTGCCACCTCAAACTAAAAATGTCATACAACACCATCAAACTATATCTTACTGGCATTCAACATCATATGCTAAACTTGCACCCCAACTACACCAGCTTCATGGCCTCCCACCAAATCAAAACAATACTCAGAGGCATTCAGAAGATGGAACCCGCACGTCCAGCCCAAAGGCTGCCCATCAACAGTCATATTTTCAAGGCATTATCCGACCTGCTGGACGCCACGCCTTTTGATACAAATACCAACGCGGTCATCAAAACTGCTATTTACTTAGCCTTCTACGGGTTCCTGAGGCCCGGGGAATTCACTACCACCTCTACGTCCCAAACCTCATCTTGTCTCCTTGTCTCCCACTTATCTAAACACCTGGATCACTACATCCTGACCTTACCTCACTCCAAGAGTAGTCAGCATTCACCCGTCAACATCTCATATTACCCCACGCACAACAATGGTGTCCGGTGAGGGTGCTGGACACCTACCGTCAGCTTCACAGTTTCCTACCCTCTCAACCGCTACTTCAACTTCATGGATTGGTGCTCACCACGACCACCTTCATGATCCATGTCAGATCATTTCTCACCCAACTGGGCCTTAACGCTGCCAACTACTCGGGGCACTCCTTTCGCATCGGAGCTGCATCCACGGCCTCCAGGGCCAACATCCCTGCCCATGTTATCAAGAAATTGGGACGCTGGAAGTCGTCCGCTTACGCACGATACATTCCCAATCCAGCGCAAGAGTTAAGAGTGGCTTTCCAAAGCATGTCAGGTTGATCTGTTTACATGTTTTATTGGTTACAAATAAACTGGTTTATTTCCATTTTTTGCCCTCTTCTTTCTTAGGCCTACCTCGTCCTCGGTTTCGGCACACCACAACCGACTGCATTTCTTTCCCTGCATTCCAGGGCTCTTCTCTGTACTACCGTAAGCACCTAACACAAGTATTAAGGCATTTGCCTGGATTTGTGGGAGGGGCTGAGGTCCGCCTCCAGCCTATTAGGGCACCCCCCTTACCTGGCTCCTGCACCGTCTGAGGTCTGAGCTTTGTCCCTCCCACCACTCCACTCATTTACAACTCATTTCTTTTATGTCTTTTCCTTGGGTGGGCCCTCTTCTTTCTTAGGCCTACCTCGTCCTCGGTTTCGGCACACCACAACCGACTGCATTTCTTTCCCTGCATTCCAGGGCTCTTCTCTGTACTACCGTAAGCACCTAACACAAACCTGCTTTCATAAAATACTGATTGAGGGCTGCGATATACCTGCTTCCACAAATTCTGCTTTTCTCTAGAGAACTGATTTAAGTTCTAGTCTATGATATGGTTCAATATATATATGAAATGAAAATGATGAAAACCTTATTTTGGATTATGAACATCTGTTGGCTGGGAGAAATCAGACGTCAATTTTGAGTTTTCTTTGTTTCCTGTTATTACTAAAATACCAGTTCAATTATTGATTATATCTATATTCTATAAGTTTCCCTATTTTCCAATTGATTGCATATAATTAATCATTATCATTTAATTGTCACCAATTTTATATTGTATTATATTTTATTCTTTTGCAGTGAATTGATATAAATAAATCTATTTATTTTGTATATACTTGTTTCCTTTTGTCTTCAACTCAGCACAGATAATGAGCTCTTGTTAGCTTTTGATTTGTGGAAATAGGTTGGAATCTCCTTTATTAGGGTACTTTCACACTTGCGTTGAAGGATTCCGGCAGGCAGTTCCGTCACCAGAACTGCCCGCCAGATCCGGAAAAACGTTTGAAAACGGATTACATTTGCATCCAGATCCGGATGCGGATCCGTTTGACAAATGTATTAAAGTACCGGATCCGTCTCTCGGTGTCATCCGAAAAAATGGATCCAGTATTTATTCACATTTTTAAAGGTCTGCGCATGCGCAGACTGTAAGAACGGATGCGTTAATGCGGCAATTTTCAAAGCCGGATCAGGCCCTAATACATTTCAATGGAAATGAATGCCGGCATTCCGGCAAGTGTTTCCGGTATTTTAGATGGAGAGAAAAATACAACATGCTGCGTTTTTTTCTCTGTTCAAATACCGTGAAAGGACTGAACTGAAAACATCCTGATGCATACTGAACGGAATGCTTTCAATTCAGAATGCATTAGGATAAGGCTCCATTCACACGTCCGTGGTGTGTTGCGGATCCGCAAATTGCGGATCCACAACACACCCGCCCGGCACCGCTATAGAAATGCCTATTCTTGTCGGCAAGCGGACCTCAAGATCGGGGCCGCGCTCCGCAAATGCGGATGCAGACAGCACACTGTGTGCTGTCCGCATCCATTCCGTCCCCATAGAGAATGAATGGGTCCGCACCCGTTCCGCAAAATTGCGGAACGGATGCGGACCCATTTTGCGGACGTGTGAATGGAGCCTAAAACTGATCAGTTTTTTTCCGGTATTAAGGCCTGAGGACAGAACTCAATACCGGAAAACTTTGACGCTAGGGTGAAAGTACCCTTACAGATTGTAGCTTGTTTTTCATAAATAAAGTAAACTTTTTTTCAGAGTAGTATAAACATTCTGACAGGGTATCTGTGAGGTGAGCATAACTTATTTTATTTTCTATTTAAAGGGAACCTGTCACCAGTTTTATGGTGTCCTAACTAAGGGTAACATAAATAAGTGACTGATTCTCTTAGCACAATGCTGGGTCACTTTCTTTAATTGACCCAGTCAATCTGCCAACATCTTGTATTGAAAAGCTCCAGCTGATAATGATGAGTCATGAATATTCATGAGCTCCTGACTCTCCCCGCCCACCTGCTGCTGAGTGACAGTTTTTTTCCATATGAATCAGCAGCAGGTGGGCAGGGGAGTGGCTATAGCGCTGAATTAAATATACGCTGGACTCAATGACATCACGCTGGACTCAAATGAGCACATTAGCATGCGGCATCTTTGTGTGTATATAATGAGGTAACCATCTGTCACACCAGTAAGTGAATACATCTAAGGCACTTTTTAGTAGTTAATGATTGTATATAATTAGTTAGATTATAATCAAATATCCACATGACAGGTTCCCTTTAAGTCGATACCTTTAATTAATTTTTTTACCAAGTGGACAACCCCTTTAGGCCCCTTTCACACGGGCGAGAATTCCGCGCGGGTGCAATGCGTGAGGTGAACGCATTGCACCCGCACTGAATCCGGACCCATTCATTTCAGTGGGGCTGTGCAGATGAGCGGTGATTTTCACGCATCACTGGTGCGTTGCGTGAAAATCGCAGCATGTTCTATATTGTGCGTTTTTCACGCAACGCAGGCCCCATAGAAGTGAATGGGGCTGCGTGAAAATCACAAGCATCCGCAAGCAAGTGCGGATGCAGTGCGATTTTCATGCATGGTTGCTAGGAGACGATCGGGATGGGGACCCGATCTTTAATTTTTTCCCTTATAACATGGTTATAAGGGGAAATAATAGCATTCTGAATAGAGAATGATTAGTAAATTAGGGATGGAGGGGTTAAAAATAATAATTAAACTCACCTCATCCACTTGTTCGTGCAGTCCGGCTCGTCTTCTTTCTTCTTTGAGGACCTGGGAGGCAAAGGACCTTTGTTGACATCACTGCGCTCATCACATGGTCCATCACCATGGTGATGGACATGTGATGAGCGCAGTGACATCACTAAAGGTCCTTTTCCTCCCAGGTCCTCAAAGAAGAAGAAAGAAGACGAGCCGGACTGCACGAACAAGTGGATGAGGTGAGTTTAATTTTTATTTTTTAACCCCTCCATCCCTAATTTACTAATCATTCTCTATTCAGAATGCTATTATTTTCCCTTACAACCATGTTATAATAGAAAATAATAAAATCTACACAACACCGATCCCAAACCCGAACTTCTGTGAAGAAGTCCAGGTTCGGGTCTGGGTACCAAACATGACGATTTTTCTCACGCACGTGCAAAACGCATTAAAATGCTTTGCACTTGCGCTGAAAAAATTGTGCATTTTCCCGCAAAGCACCCGCATCTTTTCCCTCAACGCCCGTGTGAAAGAGACCTTAAAGGCGCTGTGTTCTGCAGGCAAGCCTGGCCCATGTGCTTATGAAGATATATGGATTTGATAGAGGGCAGTCCATTAATTGCATTGCATGTGATGTGATGCATGTATAGATATTTTATTATTGTATTTGTTTTTACCTGTAGTTTTTTTCGTAGTTACCAGAAGACACATCGTTTCATCTCCCATGCAATTCATGGATTCCAAGGTTTCACATGACTCTTTATACAGGGCGCACGTGGGACATTTAAGGCCATTGGGCTGTGAACTTGCATCTGGCACTTCAACAAAACAAAAAGAGTAGAAAACCATAAAATCTATGAACTATAATTGACTAGAAAATCAGGAGAGAAAGAGATGGAGCAAGAGAAATAACTGCTGAGGTGATGATAGGACTGATGCCTTTCTGAGAAATGGACATTAAAAATGGACCTATGCAATTGTATGGGGGCTGTCGGTCGCTGAAAAACGGGCAAGATGGAACATGTTTTATTTTTGGACATCCATTTTTCACTGACAGAGTCTACTATTAGTCTTAAAATAAACGTGCGATGGCCATTAAAAAAATGTACATGACATGTCTGTTGTTCACTGTCGTGTGTATGTAGCCTTAGGTTAGTGTCACACTAGCTGCAAGGGACACCGTCGGATCCGTGCTGCCGCTAGTGCACGTGTGCCGCCGGACTACCGCTCCAACCCCATTGACTATAATGGGGACAGGGCGGGGTGGAGCTCCGGCGGCAGCACGGCAGTGCATACCGAGAGGCTGCCAGAATAAAAGTAAGACATGTCGTACTTTTATAAAATAATAAAATAAACAAGCATATCAGGTATTGCTGTGTCAATGACAACCAATAGTATAAAACTGTCACATGATCCATCCCGTCGGGTGAATGCTCACCTCACCTCCCAAAAAGCATAATGTTCTAATTACCCTAAAATTATACAAATGAAAACGTCAACTCATTCCACAAAAACCGAGCCCCTACACAAGACCATTGCTAGGGGGGAAAATAAATATATATATATATATATATATACACACACACACACTGCTCAAAAAAATAAAGGGAACACAAAAATAACACATCCTAGATCTGAATTAATTAAATATTCTTCTGAAATACTTTGTTCTTTACATAGTTGAATGTGCTGACAACAAAATCACACAAAAATTAAAAATGGAAATCAAATTTTTCAACCCATGGAGGTCTGGATTTGGAGTCACACTCAAAATGAAAGTGGAAAAACACACTACAGGCTGATCCAACTTTGATGTAATGTCATTAAAACAAGTCAAAATGAGGCTCAGTAGTGTGTGTGGCCTTCATGTGCCTGTATGACCTCCCTACAACGCCTGTGCATGCTCCTGATGAGGTGGCGGACGGTCTCCTGAGGGATCTCCTCCCAGACCTGGACTAAAGCATCTGCCAACTCCTGGACAGTCTGTGGTGCAACGTGACGTTGGTGGATAGAGCGAGACATGATGTCCCAGATGTGCTCAATTGGATTCAGGTCTGGGGAACGGGCGGGCCAGTCCATAGCATCAATGCCTTCGTCTTGCAGGAACTGCTGACACACTCCAGCCACATGAGGTCTAGCATTGTCTTGCATTAGGAGGAACCCAGGGCCAACCGCACCAGCATATGGTCTCACAAGGGGTCTGAGGATCTCATCTCGGTACCTAATGGCAGTCAGACTACCTCTGGAGAGCACATAGAGGGCTGTGCGGCCCTCCAAAGAAATGCCACCCCACACCATTACTGACCCAATGCCAAACCGGTCATGCTGGAGGATGTTGCAGGCAGCAGAACGTTCTCCACGGCGTCTCCAGACTCTGTCACGTCTGTCACATGTGCTCAGTGTGAACCTGCTTTCATCTGTGAAGAGCACAGGGCGCCAGTGGCGAATTTGCCAATCTTGGTGTTCTCTGGCAAATGCCAAACGTCCTGCACGGTGTTGGGCTGCAAGCACAACCCCCACCTGTGGACGTCGGGCCCTCATATCACCCTCATGGAGTCTGTTTCTGACCGTTTGAGCAGACACATGGACATTTGTGGCCTGCTGGAGGTCATTTTGCAGGGCTCTGGCAGTGCTCCTCCTGTTCCTCCTTGCACAAAGGCGGAGGTAGCGGTCCTGCTGCTGGGTTGTTGCCCTCCTACGGCCTCCTCCACGTCTCCTGATGTACTGGCCTGTCTCCTGGTAGCGCCTCCATGCTCTGGACACTACGCTGACAGACACAGCAAACCTTCTTGCCACAGCTCGCATTGATGTGCCATCCTGGATAAGCTGCACTACCTGAGCCACTTGTGTGGGTTGTAGACTCCGTCTCATGCTACCACTAGAGTGAAAGCACCGCCAGCATTCAAAAGTGACCAAAACATCAGCCAGGAAGCATAGGAACTGAGAAGTGGTCTGTGGTCACCACCTGCAGAACCACTTCTTTATTGGGAGTGTCTTGCTAATTGCCTATAATTTCCACCTGTTGTCTATCCCATTTTCACAACAGCATGTGAAATTGATTGTCACTCAGTGTTGCTTCCTAAGTGGACAGTTTGATTTCACAGAAGTGTGATTGACTTGGAGTTACATTGTGTTGTTTAAGTGTTCCCTTTATTTTTTTGAGCAGTGTATATATAAAATCCAGTGGCGTAGTGTGAGTGGCCAGCATCAGTGGCATGCAAAGTATTGCACCCCCCTAACCTGTGACCACGTCCCTTTTTTTTTTATACAGATAATGCAGTAGATGTCACCTGCAGTCCTATGTAACACCACAGATAACACAGTGATTACTCTGAGTACAGATAATGTAGTAGATGTCACCTGCAGTCCTATGTAACACTTCGGATAACACAGTGATAACTCTCTGAGTACAGATAATGTAGGAGATGTCACCTGCAGTCCTATGTAACACCACAGATAACACAGTGATAACTCTCTGAGTACAGATAATGTAGTAGATGTCACCTGCAGTCCTATGTAACACTTCGGATAACACAGTGATAACTCTCTGAGTACAGATAATGTAGGAGATGTCACCTGCAGTCCTATGTAACACCACAGATAACACAGTAATTACTCTGAGTACAGATAATGTAGTAGATGTCACCTGCAGTCCTATGTAACAGCACAGATAACACAGTGATAACTCTCTGAGTACAGATAATGTAGTAGATGTCACCTGCAGTCCTATGTAACACCTCAGATAACACAGTGATAAGTCTTTGAGTACAGATAATGTAGTAGATGTCACCTGCAGTCCTATGTAACACCACAGATAACACAGTGATAACTCTCTGAGTACAGATAATGTAGTAGATGTCACCTGCAGTCCTATGTAACACCACAGATAACACAGTGATAACTCTCTGAGTACAGATAATGTAGTAGATGTCACCTGCAGTCCTATGTAACACCACAGATAACACAGTGATAACTCTCTGAGTACAGATAATGTAGTAGATGTCACCTGCAGTCCTATGTAACACCACAGATAACACAGTAATTACTCTGAGTACAGATAATGTAGTAGATGTCACCCGCAGTCCTATGTAACAGCACAGATAACACAGTGATAACTCTCTGAGTACAGATAATGTAGTAGATGTCACCTGCAGTCCTATGTAACACCACAGATAACACAGTGATAACTCTCTGAGTACAGATAATATAGGAGATTTCATCTGCAGTCCTATGTAACACCACAGATAACACAGTGATAAGTCTCTGAGTACAGATAATGTAGTAGATGTCACCTGCAGTCCTATGTAACACCACAGATAACACAGTGATAACTCTCTGAGTACAGATAATGTAGTAGATGTCACCTGCAGTCCTATGTAACACCTCAGATAACACAGTGATAAGTCTTTGAGTACAGATAATGTAGTAGATGTCACCTGCAGTCCTATGTAACACCACAGATAACACAGTGATAACTCTCTGAGTACAGATAATGTAGGAGATGTCACCTGCAGTCCTATGTAACACCACAGATAACACAGTGATAACTCTCTGAGTACAGATAATGTAGTAGATGTCACCTGCAGTCCTATGTAACACCACAGATAACACAGTGATAACTCTCTGAGTACAGATAATGTAGTAGATGTCACCTGCAGTCCTATGTAACACCACAGATAACACAGTGATAACTCTCTGAGTACAGATAATGTAGTAGATGTCACCTGCAGTCCTATGTAACGCCACAGATAACACAGTGGTAACTCTCTGAGTACAGATAATGTAGTAGATGTCACCTGCAGTTCTATGTAACACCGCAGATAACACAGTGATAACTCTCTGAGTACAGATAATGTAGTAGATGTCACCTGCAGTCCTATGTAACGCCACAGATAACATAGTGATAACTCTCTGAGTACAGATAATGTAGTAGATGTCACCTGCAGTCCTATGTAACGCCACAGATAACATAGTGATAACTCTCTGAGTACAGATAATGTAGTAGATGTCACCTGCAGTCCTATGTAACGCCACAGATAACATAGTGATAACTCTCTGAGTACAGATAATGTAGTAGATGTCACCTGCAGTCCTATGTAACACCGCAGATAACACAGTGATAACTCTCTGAGTACAGATAATGTAGTAGATGTCACCTGCAGTCCTATGTAACACCACAGATAACACAGTGATAACTCTCTGAGTACAGATAATGTAATAGATGTCACCTGCAGTCCTATGTAACACCACAGATAACACAGTGATAACTCTCTGAGTACAGATAATGTAGTAGATGTCACCTGCAGTCCTATGTAACACCACAGATAACACAGTGATAACTCTCTGAGTACAGATAATGTAGTAGATGTCACCTGCAGTCCTATGTAACGCCACAGATAACACAGTGGTAACTCTCTGAGTACAGATAATGTAGTAGATGTCACCTGCAGTTCTATGTAACACCGCAGATAACACAGTGATAACTCTCTGAGTACAGATAATGTAGTAGATGTCACCTGCAGTCCTATGTAACGCCACAGATAACATAGTGATAACTCTCTGAGTACAGATAATGTAGTAGATGTCACCTGCAGTCCTATGTAACGCCACAGATAACATAGTGATAACTCTCTGAGTACAGATAATGTAGTAGATGTCACCTGCAGTCCTATGTAACGCCACAGATAACATAGTGATAACTCTCTGAGTACAGATAATGTAGTAGATGTCACCTGCAGTCCTATGTAACACCGCAGATAACACAGTGATAACTCTCTGAGTACAGATAATGTAGTAGATGTCACCTGCAGTCCTATGTAACACCACAGATAACACAGTGATAACTCTCTGAGTACAGATAATGTAATAGATGTCACCTGCAGTCCTATGTAACACCACAGATAACACAGTGATAACTCTCTGAGTACAGATAATGTAGTAGATGGGTGTGAGGTCCCAGTATTCAGAACACGCACAGTGTGACCTGAAGTCTGTGGCCAGGATGCGGCAGGATGGGCCATATTCTATATCCACCTTCCCATAACTCCAGAACATACAGGGTAATACAGCGCCCCATTCCTCTTACATCCAGCGATGTAACCTTTTATCTAGATGTAGATGTATGTAGACCTTCAGACCATCCACCATTTTTCTGCCACTTCTCGTCTCTGCAGTTTGACAAAAAAATCTTAGTTCACTACTTTTCCATCATCCTCCCATCTTCTGGATAAATCATCCTACCACCCCCAATACTGTGCCGCTGTGCTCCCCAATACTATACTGCAGAAACAGATAAACCCCCTGATAATACTAGTACCACACAGATAATGCCCTTCAATAATTATTGGCACACAGTGTCCTAAAATAACTGCACCCAGCAGATATTGCTTGTGACACTAATAGTGTAAACATAACGTCCCCAAAAAATAATTGTGGTAAGCTGATACTGGGCCAAGGTGCCCCCAAAGTAATAGTGCTCCCAAAAGTCCCACCAATAGTAATAATTCTCTGCTAGAGCATTAAATGCCAGGAGTCGGGTTCCCACCCCGTTCACAGTGAAATCGAAAAACTCTCTGCTAGAGCACACATGGTAGTAATAGTGCCCCCAACATGTCCCCACTGTTCCCCAGAAGTAATAATGCTCCCATAGTGCCCATACTAGTAATCATGTTCCCCCATAGACCCCCATTAGTAATAAAGCCCACCATATTGCCCCCCAATAGTAATAATTCTCCTTATAATGTGACAGTACAAAAAATGCCCCCTTATAATGTGTGCCAGTGCAAAAATACCCCCTTTTAATGCCCCCAGTTGAGCTAATGTCCACATAGTGCCCACATAATGTGCCAGTATAAAATGCCCCTATACAGTGCCCCCAGTAAACGCCCCCATAGTGCTCCTTTCCCCTTCCTCCTAGTGCCCCCCATAATGTACCAGTATGAAATGCCCCATATATAGTGCCCCAGTAGATGCCCTCAGTCCCTCATAATTTGCAAGTATAAAATACCCCTTCTTAGTGCCCCCCGTAAATGACCTGATAGTACTCCTCTCCCCACTTCCCACCATAATGTGTCCTAGTATAAAATGCCCCTATACAGATCCCCCCATATAAAATACCCCTTCTTTGTGGCCTCATAGTGCCACCCAATAATGTGCTAGTAAAAAGTGCCACCCAATAATGTGCCAATAAGAAGTGCCCCCATAGATACCCCCACAGTGCCCCCTATAATGTGCCAGTAAGAAGTGCCCCCATATATGCCCCCAGTAATGTGCCAGTAAGAAGTGCCCCCCAATCATGTGCCAGTAGCACGTGCCCCCACAGCGCTCCTCTCCTGTATTGTACCATATAAAAAAAATAAACTCACATACTTACCTTCATCAGGCTGGCAGCGAAGCGATGCCTCTTCCGGCCTGTGTCCTGCACTGTACAGGCACCATCTCTGTGGGCTGCACTGATGGAGCCAGACCTATTCGACTTGAATGGGTCCACGTTTTTTGAGGTGCAGAGAGACGGACTGTATGCCGGAGTGCTTCAGTGGCCTTCTGCTCCGTATCTTCCGGATTGTGGACACATTCAAGTGATAGTGTGCTCATGGCCAGTGCACATTTATTGCAGACCTGCTGTTTGTGGGCCGCAAATACGGGCATGGTTGGCACACATCCTGTGCATGAGCCCTAATAATAAGAGCTATTCTGAATGGCTTGGATAAATAAAAGCACTCCAAAATTATTACCACGGAAAGATGAAAAATTAACCAGGAAGGTAAAAAATGGACAATTCAGTGGGAATATATTGTATGTATACCAGGAGTTAAATAGATGGGTTAAAATGGGATTAAAAAAAAAAGCATTGCTCACCTCACCATTCGTCCTCTGCTGCCATTGTAACGCTTATCTGGTCCCCTCTACCTCCTGCTCCCGGCTGACCTCTAACTCCTGCTCCCGGCTGGCCTCTAACTCCTGCTCCCGGCTGGCCTCTAACTCCTGCTCCCGGCTGGCCTCTAACTCCTGCTCCCGGCTGGCCTCTAACTCCTGCTCCCGGCTGGCCTCTAACTCCTGCTCCCGGCTGGCCTCTAACTCCTGCTCCCGGCTGGCCTCTAACTCCTGCTCCCGGCTGGCCTCTAACTCCTGCTCCCGGCTGGCCTCTAACTCCTGCTCCCGGCTGGCCTCTAACTCCTGCTCCCGGCTGGCCTCTAACTCCTGCTCCCGGCTGGCCTCTAACTCCTGCTCCCGGCTGGCCTCTAACTCCTGCTCCCGGCTTGCCTCTACCTCCTGCTCCCGGCTGGCCTCTACCTCCTGCTCCCGGCTGGCCTCTACCTCCTGCTCCCGGCTGGCCTCTACCTCCTGCTCCCGGCTGGCCTCTAACTCCTGGTCCCGGCTGGCCTCTAACTCCTGGTCCCGGCTGGCCTCTAACTCCTGGTCCCGGCTTGCCTCTAACTCCTGCTCCCGGCTGGCCTCTAACTCCTGCTCCCGGCTGGCCTCTAACTCCTGCTCCCGGCTGGCCTCTAACTCCTGCTCCCGGCTGGCCTCTACCTCCTGCTCCCGGCTGGCCTCTACCTCCTGCTCCCGGCTGGTCTCTAACTCCTGCTCCCGGCTGGCCTCTAACTCCTGCTCCCGGCTGGCCTCTACCTCCTGCTCCCGGCTGGCCTCTACCTCCTGGTCCCGGCTTGCCTCTAACTCCTGGTCCCGGCTTGCCTCTAACTCCTGGTCCCGGCTTGCCTCTACCTCCTGCTCCCGGCTGGCCTCTACCTCCTGCTCCCGGCTGGCCTCTACCTCCTGCTCCCGGCTGGCCTCTACCTCCTGGTATTGGCTGGCCTCTACCTCCTGGTACCGGCTGGCCTCTACCTCCTGGTCCCGGCTGGCCTCTACCTCCTGGTCCCGGCTGGCCTCTACCTCCTGGTCCCGGCTGGCCTCTACCCCCTGGTCCCGGCTGGCCTCTACCCCCTGGTCCCGGCTGGCCTCTACCCCCTGGTCCCGGCTGGCCTCTACCCCCTGGTCCCGGCTGGCCTCTACCTCCTGGTCCCGGCTGGCCTCTACCTCCTGGTCCCGGCTGGCCTCTACCTCCTGGTCCCGGCTGGCCTCTACCTCCTGGTCCCGGCTGGCCTCTACCTCCTGGTCCCGGCTGGCCTCTACCTCCTGGTCCCGGCTGGCCTCTACCTCCTGGTCCCGGCTGGCCTCTACCTCCTGGTCCCGGCTGGCCTCTACCTCCTGGTCCCGGCTGGCCTCATTATGCAGTGTTTTTAGGCATTACCTACTGTATGTATTTCGAGCCAGGGCCAGAACTTGTTGACCAGCAAGGACCCTGTATGTACAGGAACAGCAGCAAGTGATCCTCGATGTACTTTTATTTTTTTAACTCATTCTGCCCCTTATATAATAAAAATATAACCCCACTAGTCAACCCTTTAATCCTCTAAATATAAGATTTCGGGTACATTCACACGTCCGTTTAATTTTATCCGCTTCCGTTCCGCATTTTGCAGAATAGATGCGTATCCATTCATTCCTATGGGTGAATAAAATGTGCGGACAACATTCGGTATGTTGTCCGCCTCCGTGTTTCCGCATTTTTCAACCCGCAAAAATATGAAGTTTGTACTACTATTGTCCGCACAGATCGGTCTGTAGCCCCATTCAAGTCATTGGATCCGCAAATTGCGTAAACCATGTCATGCGTTTTTTTGTGGATCCGTTTCCGTGTAATTGAAGTCCCTGCTCCCTGACCTTGCTGCTAAATATTCTGATATTGATATTGCAAAATGCGGTCACACGGAACGGATGCAGAAACACAACGGAAACACATTACAGACACACGATTTTGTTATTTGCGGACCGCAAAACGGAAACGGATTGCACACGGTCGTGTGAATGTACCCTTAAAAGGAGGAGCTTTCAGTGTTAATTCCCAGGGTGCGTGTGGCCTGTCAGGTGTCTGTTCCTTTCTCAGTACTGAATTGCGTATTGAAACTGTTGCACAAGGAGTAGTTTACACAGGGCCGGCGCCACCAGTAAGGCGACTTAGGCAGTCGCCTAGGGCGCCATTTAGCAGGGGGCGCCCGTTGCAGTGTAAAAAAAAAAAAAAAAAAAAAAAAAAAAAAAAATGGATATATATGTAACAGGGTTTTGGTGGCGCCCCCTAGTGTCTATGGGGTCCCTAACCCTAGTTAACTCACTATGCCTGACAGGCGGATCCTGAGCCTCCGCTATCTGGGAGTTGGGGTACATGTCTGCGGCAGTGCCTCCACCCAGTGGAGCATCCGGGGTAGGGATGTGAGGCTCCACTGGGAACATACTTGGTGCAATGAGACTGACACAGCCTAACTGGAATTAACTTTATATAATGCGTAAACAAAATGAACCAACATACATAGGAAAACACAATAGAGTAACACAGATAACAGGGTAATGTGGATTCTTCCTCACCCACCCACCAGCACACCTGCGTCCCACCCCCCTATCTTCGCCCTAATGGCCGTTGGTGCACATAGGAGAGTTGGGGCCCTTATAAGCTCTTGCTCCGCAGGGTCACTGAAGCAGCCTGAGCTGTGTAATGTCCGTCACGGGACCTCAGAGTCTTTATTGTGGTGAGGGGACAGGTGCCCTGTGGTGATACAGGGAGAGGTTTGACTTAGATAATCGAAAAATGCTCCGGCACTCAAGGACGTTCTGTGCAAAAAATCCCGGTCTTTATTAAATCTTCACCAATTACAGGTACAGACAGCAACAGTGACACAAGAACCCCACTGCTCCCCACGATCTACGCGTTTCGAACGCTGTCGTTCTTACTCATGATCTGAAGTGTCTGGCGTGCACCCCGCTGAAATAAGGCCCAACCTCATGAAATCCGCCCAGAAGGAGGAGTCTCAACCCGGGTGAGTCAAAAATCAGCACGGCTGACGCAAGACACCTGTGCACACAGGTTCACCCGTGACAAATAAACATTTCCATACCTGAAGTGCTACAACATAATTATATAATACAATACAACAGATAAAAAGTAGCAAGATGTGATTACTCATTCCAAAACATAAAACAACTGTGTTATACAAAAATGCATGTATACATAAAATTCATGATTTGACATTCCAGCAAGATATAAATGCGTTAAAATTAAAATTAAGATTAAACACTGGGAACAAGTGAGTGATATATGTCATATGGAAAAGCATGTCAGGGGGACTATGCATATATGCATGAACGCACACATGCACACACACACACGCGCATTTACGCATATATATACATATATACATGCGTGCGTCCACACAGAGACGCACACATATAGCATTCACAGGGTTAATGTGGAGGGAGTTTGGTAAGCTTCCATGGCTCTATGTCAGCAAGGCCCCAGCGCAACAGGTTTCCCATAATAGGTTAAATGGATAAGCCATTGGACTGTTCGCTCTCAATGTCGCAAGGTGTGAACAGAATCCAAATTTATATACAGAGATCAATCCAATATGTTGTAATATTTATGGTGCGCTAGGGCATTTACCGACAGAGAGCACACCTCCACATCAGTCTATTGAGAGAAGACGCTCTGTCTGAACTCCGTCATGTTTTCCAAAAAGACGGATTGGTCTGTAAAGAAAGACTAGACATGCTGTTTCTGCTTTGGACAAATATTGATATATCACTAGTTTTTGTACATATCTTTATCTATTTATATTTCTGTGTTTTTATTGCACACATATATGTCTCAATATTGTACGCTGCTGCGGCTATCCTCCCGTCCCCGTTGTCTCCGTGCCCCCACACATATATTTATCTATCATTGCGGTGTTTCAATGTTATCACCTTCTTTCTGGTAATTTCTATGTGGGGAGAATGGAGAAAAAGGGGGACAAAAAAATATAGCAAAATAAACGAGCAGCAGCAACATACAATATATCTGTCTAAGTATTCGCCATTCAGTATGGTAAGTTCCCATATGTGCCGGAACACAAAAATCAATGATTCTAAAGCCTCACCGCCGTGACATCACATCGTCTGTCTCCTAAGTGAACCATAAGAGATATTCTCATGATATTGTACATGTCCGAATGACATAACAGCTGTGAGGCAGTTGGATCATAGTTATTGGAGCGAGTGCATACAATTAATTAAAAATAACTATAAAATAAGATGTCCACAAATGTATGGTAATTATAAAAACAAGGCAAAACCATGTTTAGCTGCATGAGAGTATTAGTATAAATACATTAATTCTCTTTTTAGATTAAGACCGTATGGGACTCTGGTTTTGAGTCTCCAGATCCAAAATGCTTCTCTGAGAAGAATTTTTTGTTTAATATCACCGCCTCTCTGGGGTAAAGTGACACGTTCAAAAGCAAAAGTGTTTAATGTATCTGTACTGCGGTTATGTATATGTATAAAATGATATGCCGCATTGGATACTCCTGTAGCTGTTGGGTTATGTATATAATTGAGATGTTCACGCAATCTATCTTTGAATTTTCTGGTAGTACAACCTACATATATTAAATCGCAGGTGGTGCAAACAATAATGTAGATTACTCCCATCGTGTTACAATTTATAAAACTCTTGACAGGGAAAGTCTCAGTGTGCGTGGAATTGTGGAATTGTTTGATGTTTTTAGCGACTTTGCATGTCTTGCATCTTGTATGTCCACATTTCGAAAAGCCAGTATATTTTAACCATGTAGATGGATTTTTGGGGTATGTCGAGGTATACATGGAGGGCGAGAGTGTTTTTCCCAAAGTGTCGGGTCTTTTATAAACTACCCGACAACCCTGTTTTAGAGTGTCCCTCAGGATGTCATCCTCGTACAAAATAGGTAAACATCTCTGAATAATATTCTTAATTTCAGCAAACTGTCTGCTGTATGTAAGTACTATTGTTGGTACAATATTACTTTCATTTTTTTCACAGATGACTTCGGGTTTAACACCATTTTTTTCACTATATCCCTCACACTCATCATTAATGGTAAGATTTGTCAATTCTTTTTTGATATTAAGGTTGAGAAGTTTGGCTCTAGATTTATTTTTCGCAATTTTGAGACCCCTGTGTAACATCCATTGGGGGTAATCTCGCATCTGTAAACGTTTCCACACTTCAATACATTCCCTGTCAAAAGCTTTTTCTGTACTGCAGTTGCGCCTGGCTCTTGTAAATTCACCAACAGGAATGCTTTTAATGGTATGAAGTGGGTGATGAGAGTTGGCCTTGAGGATGGTGTTGCCAGACACCTCCTTGCGGTAGGTCTCCGTCAACACCACCTCGCCTGCCACTCCGCTCAATGTCAAATCCAAAAAGTGAATGGTTGTAGGATGATATGCCTGTGTGAATCTCAGGTTGTATGTATTCTGGTCAAGATATCGAGCAAAGTCTGGTATGGCAGACACATCACCCCCCCAAATGAGGAGCAAATCGTCGATGTATCTGCCATACCAGACAATGCACCCAGAGTAAGGGTTATCAACCGAGAAGATGTACTTTTCCTCCCAGAATGTCATGGCTATATTAGCCAGGGATGGGGAGAATTTGGCTCCCATAGAAACACCTGAGATTTGGACATAAAAGACTTACCCTCACAACACCATTTACCAGGCCAGTCCGCAGCAATCTCCTTTCACTGGATTCACCAGACGTCTGGACTCAGTGCTTGTCTTTGCCAGCGGTCCCTCTCTCAGCAGGTGTGATCTTGGGTGAGGTAAGTTCTCTCCGCCAGGTTCTATCTCTGTGCTGCAGTCTCTCAATGCCAGACACATGTCCTCTCTCTGGCTGAGCAAGTCGTAGCTTCTAGAAACTTTTCCAGGACCTTCCTCTTTAGAGCTGTGCAGCCAGCGTCGTTTTAGGACCTGCGATGATGTCACTAACCATGTGACTCATTTCAGCCAGTCATGTGATCAATGCTCAATGTCTTATTAACAGCATACTGAGTCCATCTACTGGGCATTTCAGATAACGCAGCCGGTGTAACTTCACAGGGTTACATGCTCCCCCTTGAAAAATACTTGCCTTCCACTGGCAAGTCCGAGCCAGGGGGCTTAACAAAAATTCAACAGAAAAATGTTTAGCATACATACAGTACAGTTGGCACAGTAATATCCTAGCTAGCTATTTATTTAGGGTAAAGAGTCACTAACATTTACCACTTCAGCTAGTGCATGTAGGAAAGTGGCCATTTTAGATGCTGCTTGTGTCAGCGGGGCATAACTGGGCTCTCCTATATTATCATAAACTAAGGCCCTAGGGGGTTGCCGCACTCTGGTACTGTGTCTCAGTTCTCGCTGTGGGAGAGGATCTTGGGACATCAACTGTGGGACTTCGACTCCTGCCTTCGAAGTAGAGTCTCTAAGGGAAGTTCCAGGCACAAAACATGGACTTTCTGGATTCAACCTTGGGGGACTTTGTGACCCAGGAGAGGTTCCGGGACTTTGTGAAACCACCGGAGTTAAAGGAGGCAATTGCTGTGTTTCTTCTGCGGGAGATGACCACCACTGATCCTCTGCACTGGGAGTTCCCGGGGTCTCCTCTGCCCCATTTTCAGGACTCTCTGCTGGGTTTTCCTCCAGTTCTTCACTACTCTCTTCCTCTTCATCAGCATACACAACTGGAAGCAGATGGTTTCTATGCCAAGCCTTTATTCGGCCCTCCGGGCCCCTAATGTTGTACACTGGCAGTCCTTCCAGTTTGGACACAACCTCAAACAGGGTATCTTTCCATCTGTCAGCCAGTTTGTGTTTTCCAGGCACACCTAGATTCCGGAGGAGAACTTTATCCCCTGCTTGAATCTCCCGATATCTCATCTTAGAATCATACCTTCTTTTGTTCCGTTCTTCCATTTTTGCTGCCGCTTGGGTGGCCAACTCATAGGCCCGATGAAGGTTTTGTTTGAGGTTCCTCACATATTGAAAGTGTGAAGTTGAATCTGTTCCATCAGGAGACACTCCCAAACGGACATCTATCGGTAATCGAGCTTCTCTTCCGAACATTAGGAAATAGGGTGAGAACCCTGTAGATTCATGCCTTGTACAGTTGTATGCGTGGACCATGGCTTCCACATGTTTACTCCAAGACCGCTTCTCGACTTGCTTGAGAGTCCCTAGCATATCTAGGAGGGTCCTATTGAACCGTTCTGGCTGTGCATCACCCTCCGGATGATAAGGTGTGGTTCTGGACTTCTGCACCTGCAACATGTCCAACAGCTCCTTGATCAACTTACTCTCAAAGTCTCTACCTTGATCAGAGTGTATCCGATTGGGTAGTCCATAGTGAATAAAATACTTCTGCCAAAGGACTTTGGCTACAGTCACAGCTTTTTGATCTTTAGTGGGGAAGGCTTGAGCATATCTGGTGAAATGGTCCGTTACCACCAGCACATTTCCAATTCCCGCTGTATCGCTCTCAATGCCGAGATAGTCCATGCACACAAGATCCATGGGTCCCGTACTTTTCAGATGACCCATAGGGGCAGCTCTCACAGGCAGGGTCTTCCGCTGGATACACCTCCTGCATGTCTTTACATGTTGCTCGACATGTTCCCTCATGCGAGGCCAATAGAACCGATCTTGTACTAGGCCATAGGTCTTGTCCACCCCGAGATGCCCATGTTGATCGTGGAGAGCTCTCAGGACCATGCCACGGTATCTGTGGGGTAGTACCAATTGTTTTCTGTCAGGGTGATCATGATACTTCACGACCCTATAGAGTACTCCATCTTCAAGATGTAGTCGGCTCCATTCCCTTCGGTATAATTCTCTTTGACTCCCAGGTAGAGAAGTCAGCAATTTAGGATTCTTAGTCTTTATTGCTCTGATAACTATCCCAATATACCAGTCCTGCGCTTGAGCCTTCTTTTTGTCTTCTGTGGTTATACTGGACCACTGTTGAAGCATGACTGGAGCATGGAACACCTCAGGCACGGCTTCTGGAGAGTGGCTAATGGAGTCTATCCCCCTTAGCTCGGCAAACTCTTCTTGACTCTCGGCCACCACATACATCTGACAAAAGGCTCCTACCCCCGGCCCAGGGATCTCTTCCCACTCCTCTTCTTCTTGGTGAGGAGGGAGTCTAGGTCTGCGGGACAGGGCATCTGCACTGACATTCTTGGGCCCAGGCTTGTACTTCAGGCTGAAACTGTAGCTTGATAAGGCAGCCAACCACCTATGTCCTGTGGCATCCAGCTTAGCTGTAGTCTGAATGTAGGTAAGTGGATTGTTGTCAGTCCTTACTTCGAATGTTGCTCCATACAAATAGTCATGTAGCTTATCCACGATGGCCCACTTGAGTGCCAGAAATTCCAATTTATGGACTGGATAGTTCTTTTCTGCACCTGTAAGGCTTCTACTTATGTAAGCCACCGGCCTCAATCCTTCTGGATAACTTTGAGCAGTACACCCCCTAGACCTTCCATACTGGCATCCACATGGAGGATTTATGGTTTCTCAGGGTCTGCATAGGCTAAGACAGGAGCTTCTGTAAGTCTCTTCTTCAATGTCAGAAAGGCATCTTCACATCCTGAAGTCCATTTCTCTCCAAAGGGGTCTTTAGGAGATGGTGCCTTAGCACCCGTTACGTCAGAGGTAATCTTCAGTAGGTCATGTAACTCTCGAGCAATCTTTGAGTAGTCTTTCACAAACCTTCGGTAGTAACCACAGAATCCGAGAAAGGACCGCAACTCACTGATGTTATCTGGCCTTGGCCAATTCAACACTGCTTCAATTTTAGCAGGATCTGTGGCTACTCCTTCAGCGGAGACTATATGCCCCACATAAGTGACAGAGTTCTGGGCAAATCGGCATTTGTCCACTGATAGCTTCAGGCCTTCAGCTTGAAGTCGATCCAACACCTTTAGCAATCTTTGTTCATGCTCCTCTGGTGTCTTCCCGAAAACAATTAGGTCATCTAGATACACTAGACACTCTTTGGGATTCATATCCCCCACAGTTTTCTCCATCAGCCTCTGAAAAGTAGCAGGAGCTCCTGTGACTCCCTGTGGCATTCTGGTAAACTGGAAAAACCCCAAAGGGCAGATGAAAGCTGTCTTTTCCTGATCCTCCTTCTTCATGGGTACCTGATAATATCCAGACCTCAAGTCAAGCACACTGAACCACCGGCTGCCAGATAGGGCGTTCAGAAGATCCTCTATCCGGGGCAAAGTGTACTGATCTGGCACAGTCCTCTTGTTCAAAGTACGGTAGTCCACACATAGCCGAACTGAACCATTCTTTTTTCTCACTACCACAATAGGTGAGGCATAGGGGCTCCGAGACTCTGTGATGATGCCTGCTCCTTCCATCTGCTGGAGTATGTCCCGGACATCTTCCACATCTCGAGGGGGTATTCTTCTTGACCTTTCTCTGAAAGGAGTAGAATCAGCAAGTCTTATAGTATGGGTGGCACTCTTAGAACACCCCACGTCCATCTCTGCTCTGGAAAACACTCCCTCTCGGGTGACCAGTTGTGAACGAAGGCTGTCTTACCACTCCTGTGGTAGAGGAGAATCTTCTAGATCAAAATCTAAAGGTGCTTTCACATGATCCTTCTGTTCTGCACTCACAGACATGATGGACGAAACTTGATCCAAAAGGTGTATCACACCAATCTTCTGATGACGATCAATCCGGATTTCCGTGGGGGTTAAATTCTGTACCATCACAGGAAAGCTCCGACACCAACTTTTCCGCCAATCTTTTACCTCAGGTATGAGAGTCCACCCTTTCTTCTGATCCTCTTCAGGCAGAGACTCAATAAGGTATTGTCCAGTTCCCCCCAACATTTCATGGTGCATTGAGGCTATGGCTCGTAAGGTTTTGGTCTCACCAGGCTTCACAAATGCAGGTTCTGTTCCTGAATAGTGGCATGACCCTGGTTTTGTTTCAAGGGCTAGTCGTCTACACTCTTTCCCTAGGACAGGGCTGACCTCCATCAGTCGGTCTAAGCAGACATCTCCCACTTCTGTCAGATAGGCCTTGAATACATCCTGTACCATCTTTGCATTAGTGCCCAATATTATTGGGGCACACACTTTCCTGGCTGCAGGGCATATTAAAGCTTCCAGCTCCATAGGACATATTATACCAGTGTTTAACTGGGGAATAGTTATGGTCACTTTTATGCATCCCTCCACAGGTTGAGCTTGAGAACCAACGCCCCATAGCTGAAACTCTCCTGCAGGTTCCATAGGAATGTGTTTCAAATGACGTTCATAGAAGTCTCGGTAGATAATGGTGACTTGAGAACCTGTATCTAGCAATGCTGAAGCCTGAATTCCTTCTACTTGCACGTGTATCAAAGATTTAGGCCCAATCTTGGCTCCTACAGATAACCCATATGTAGGCCGGGTCTTCCTTCGCTTGTAAGACCTGGTCATTTGAGTCTCCTCAAGCTTGGTTGCCAGCACCTCCACATCCACCTCCATGGAGTTCGCAGGGCACTCCCGCTGAAAATGCCCTGACTTTCCACATTTAAAGCAATCCCCTCGACGGGGTGAATCCTCAGGAAACAGTTTTTTCTGAGTCTTCCTGTGTTGCCCCCCACTTCCAGGGGAAGGATCTGCTCTCTCTGGTGGTGACTTGCATAAGAACTCCAATTCAGCCACCTTCTTCCTAAGAGCTGACAGTTCTGTATCCTCTTTCTCCTTCTGTAGGGGTGGACACATCTGGTCTTCCAATCTCCTGGCTGTATTTATTAAGGTGGAATAAGGCAGGACTTTATCATCCAACTTGGCTCTCAGCAGAATCATAATTGGATTATTGATTAAGCCGCCTCTCTGAATTTGCTTAGATAGCCGAGCATCCAACTCAGAGGCAGGAACTGCTCCTTTATGGAATAACTTTCCAAGCGATAGCTGTAACCGGTTGATATAGTCAGTGGCTTTTTCATGCTCCTTCTGCTTAGTGGCTAGGAACTTAACCAGCAGATCATCCAAATCTTCTGATTTCCCATAAGCATCCTGCAAAACTTGTAGATAGTCGTGCACAGTAGCTTGCCCATTTACTCCCTTGTACAGTCTTATCATGTCTGTAGCGGGAAACCGAAGACTCTCCACCAAACGCTGTTTCTTTATGGTATCCGTACAAGACCATTCCTCCAACAACTGCATAGCATTATCCTTCCAGACCTCAAAAGGCTCTTCTCCTGAAGGAACAGGCTGATTCCCAGAAAACACCTTTAGTTTGCCGTCACTATGGCTTCTGAGAGTTTCTGGAGTATGTCCGATACATCACTACCTCCTGTAGGCGGGGTGCGGACTTCAGGGTTGTCTGGTTTCAGTAATGCTGTAGATGGATGAAATTCTGCTTTAGGAGTAATCATCCCCTGTTCTCTAGGAGGATGGGCAGCTTGTTTAGGAATGGCTCCGGCCTTTCCGGAGATGGGAGTCAGGAGCTTAGAATAATTTTCTGTGACATAATCTCTCTGTTCTAGTTTAAAGGGTTGTTGCAGCGAGACCCTTTCTTTCTTCTCAAGTAGAGCGTACACTAAAGAGCATCCTTCATCCGGGGCTCCATATAAATGAACGTTGGTATGCATCTCATGGTCTCCCAAGTCCGTATGACAATATATTAACATGTAAGTTTGGCCTTCAGAATCCTGCAGGATATCCCTGACGGTCGCCATTTCTATTCCCAATCGAAGTTCTATACACAAGATGACGTGATTCATCTCACAGCAGGATGGGACTCTGCATAACATCACAGCTTGCTGCAATGGTACATTTCTTTGCTGGGCCCACTCTTTTGCAAAGGAGGGAGTGGTCTGAGGATTTAACCTATTCTCACTGGTTGTACCCCAATTGATCTCAGCAGTGCCTCCATATGTAACAGGGTTTTGGTGGCGCCCCCTAGTGTCTATGGGGTCCCTAACCCTAATTAACTCACTATGCCTGACAGGCGGATCCTGAGCCTCCGCTATCGGGGAGTTGGGGTACATGTCTGCGGCAGTGCCTCCACCCAGTGGAGCATCAGGGGTAGGGATGTGAGGCTCCACTGGGAACATACTTGGTGCAAATGAGACTGACACAGCCTAACTGGAATTAACTTTATATAGTGCGTAACAAAATGAACCAACATACATAGGAAAATACAATAGTGTAACACAAATAACAGGGTAATGTGGATTCTTCCTCACCCACCCACCAGCACACCTGCGTCCCACCCCCTATCTTCGCCCTAATGGCCGTTGGTGCACATAGGAGAGTTGGGGCCCTTATAAGTCCTGCTCCGCAGGGTCACTGAAGCAGCCTGAGCTGTGTAATGTCCGTCACGGGACCTCAGAGTCTTTATTGTGGTGAGGAGACAGGTGCCCTGTGGTGATACAGGGAGAGGTTTGACTTACCCTCACAACACCATTTACCAGGCCAGTCCGCAGCAATCTCCTTTCACTGGATTCACCAGACGTCTGGACTCAGTGCTTGTCTTTGCCAGCGGTCCCTCTCTCAGCAGGTGTGATCTTGGGTGAGGTAAGTTCTCTCCGCCAGGTTCTATCTCTGTGCTGCAGTCTCTCAATGCCAGACCCATGTCCTCTCTCTGGCTGAGCAAATCGTAGCTTCTAGAAACTTTTCCAGGACCTTCCTCTTTAGAGCTGTGCAGCCAGCGTCGTTTTAGGACCTGCGATGATGTCACTCACCATGTGACTCATTTCAGCCAGTCATGTGGTCAATGCTCAATGTCTTATTAACAGCATACTGAGTCCATCTACTGGGCATTTCAGATAACGCAGCCGGTGTAACTTCACAGGGTTACATATAAGTTCGGCCGGCCGGCGGCGCCCCTCCTGAGCGGCTGAGTGCTTGCCGCTCTAAAGAATCTCCGGCCGCCGGCTCAGTGCTGCGCAGCCAGCTGTCATTCTGTGTCTGCTCTGTGCTGTGTCCGAGCTCTGTTAGGTCCGCGGTACAGGAGCTTTTGTTTCCTGTACCCGGCCGGACTGACAGGAAGTGCTCACTTAGTGTGCACTTCCTGTTAGTCCGGCCGGGTACAGGAAACAAATGCTCCTGTACCGTGGACCGAACAGAGCTCGGCCACGCTACACTAGAGGTGACGGGGGTAGGGGGGGGGCTGGCTGCAATGAGAGTGACAAGGGGGGGGGGCTGGCTGCAATGAGAGTGACAAAGGGGGGGGGGCTGGCTGCAATGAGAGTGACAAGGGGGGGGGGGGGCGGGCTGCAATGAGAGTGACAAGGGGGGGGGCTGGCTGCAATGAGAGTGACAAGGGGGGGGGCTGGCTGCAATGAGAGTGACAAGGGGGGGGGGCTGGCTGCAATGAGAGTGACAAGGGGGGGCTGGCTGCAATGAGAGTGACAAGGGGGGGGGCTGGCTGCAATGAGAGTGACAAGGGGGGGCTGGCTGCAATGAGAGTGACAAGGGGGGGGCTGGCTGCAATGAGAGTGACAAGGGGGGGGGCTGGCTGCAATGAGAGTGACAAGGGGGGGGGCTGGCTGCAATGAGAGTGACAAGGGGGGGGGCTGGCTGCAATGAGAGTGACAAGGGGGGGGGGGGCTGGCTGCAATGAGAGTGACAAGAGGGGGGGGCTGGCTGCAATGAGAGTGACAAGGGGGGGGCTGGCTGCAATGAGAGTGACAAGGGGGGGGGGGTGGCTGCAATGAGAGTGACAAGGGGGGGCTGGCTGCAATGAGAGTGACAGGGGGGGGGCTGGCTGCAATGAGAGTGACAGGGGGGGGGGGCTGGCTGCAATGAGAGTGACAAGGGGGGGCTGCAATGAGAGTGACAAGGAGGGGGGGGCTGCAATGAGAGTGACAAGGAGGGGGGGCTGCAATGAGAGTGACAAGGGAGGGGGGGGGTAAAATGAGAGTGACAAGGGGGGGCTGGAATGAGAGTGACAAGGGAGGGGGGGGGTAAAATGAGTGACAAGGGAGGGGGGGCTGGAATGAGAGTGACAAGGGAGGGGGGGGGAGAAGAGAGTGACAAGGGAGTCCCCAGAGCCAGACCAAGAGCCAGACTGCAGCCAGAGACCAGATCATCTTATTGTCCTGGTGGTAAGTAGACAATGCAATATGTTTATTATGTAATTGTTTAGTTATTAATACTACATTGGAGACTAATTTACCTCACATTTAGGGTCCATTCACACATCCATGTGTGTTTTGCGGATCCACAAAACACGGACAGCAGCAATGTGCGTTCCGCATTTTGCGGGCACTAAGAGAATATGCCTATTCTTGTCCGCTATTGCGGACAAGAATAGGACATGTTCTATTTTTTTCAGGATCGGAATTGCGGATCCCATAGAAATGTATGGGTCCGCAATTCCGTTACGCAAAAAGAGACGGCTACAAGAAGCTGGATTAACCCTAAGGGAAACATAGCAGTTCTTTTAATTTAAAAGCTGAGAAAGGGGTGGAACATATGTGATGTCATGATATGGGCAGATCATCTGATAAGGGGGGGGGGGGCGGCAATTTTTATCTTGCCTAGGGCGGCAAAAATCCTTGCACCGGCCCTGAGTTTACAGAAGTGGAGAATGGAACGAAGATGGATGTATCCTTTAACCCCTTAGTGACCAGCCTGTTTTGGGCCTTACTGACCAAGCGTTTTTCTTCCTTTTTTTTGCAGGATATTACAAAAACAATACATTGTCTTTTCTTACTTTATCCACCTTGTGGAATCAGTGTACAGCAGTATCCGTAGAAATACCAACACACATTTATATCATGTATCTGGGGTACACATAACTTTCTGATTAACTTTTATTAACTCTTTCTGGGAGGGAGATGGGAAAAACAGCAATACTGCCACTGCGTTTTTATGTTATAAATTTTATGGCGTTAATTTTTTTTAATATAAATAACATAATATCTTTATTCTATGGGTCACTACGATAACAGTGATACCAAATACATATAGTTTTATTTCCGTTTTACTACTTTTTTGCAAGAAAAAATGTTTTTGCATTGCCGCATCCCAAGGCCGATAACTTTTTTAGTTTTCTTTCTATGGAGTTGTGTGAGGGCTTGAATGGGTGGTCACCAAGGGGTTAAAAGTAGAGTTGTTATGGACATGTTTAGGGGCAATGGTTAAGAAACTACTGTCTCAATTAACCAGTTTGATGTTGGGCCAAACCATAAGGGTCGCATTCTGGTGATTTCCTGGTATTCATCCTTTAATCCCTGTACAGCAGTGGTTCTCAACTCCAGTCCTCAGGACCCACCTACCGGTCATGATTTGAGAATATCCCAGAGAATGAATACCTGTGGTAAGTCCTGATGCATTGACACCAATTATATCACCTGCTCAATACTAAGGAAATCCTGAAAACATGACCGGCTGGTGGGTCCTGAGGACTGGAGTTGAGAACCACTGCTGTACAGGGATGTGGAATTCTCTGAGGGTTATCGGCCAGACCGCTATTTCTCGAGATGGTCTCGCTGCTGACCTACTGAGATCAGATAGACTTGGAAAACACCAGAGACAAAGGCACAGCATAATTCAGAACCATGCAGAATGCAGGACAGGGATCCCTGGCAGACACACGGGACAGGAACCCAGACATACAGAACTTCAGGAACTTGGACACAGTTCAGACATAGCAGAATTTGGCAAGACAGACTTCAAAAATGGACCTTAGGCCTCATGCACACGACCGATGTTCTGGTCCGCATCTGAGCCCCAGTTTTTGCGGCTCGGGTGCGGACCTATTCACTTCAATGGGGCCGCAAAAGATGCTCCATTACGTAGCCCCGCAAAAAAAATATAACATGTCCTATTCTTGTCCGTTTTGCGGACAAGATAAGGCATTTCTACAATGGGCCGCCTGTTCCATTCCACAAATTGCGGAAGGCACACGGGCGGCTCCGTGTTTTGCGGATCTGCAATTTGCAGACCGCAAAAAACGGAACGGTCATGTGCAAAGGGGATATATACAGAAACTGGACAAGATCGCTCAGACAAGAACTAGGATGAAATCCAGAACTGACTTTAGCAAACAAACTAGAACAGGATTCAGACTCACATGGATCAGACTATGACTATGAACTAGGACTATGATCATGACTAGGGCACAGACAAACTCCAAACACTCCTAAATCGCTCCAACAAGCAGCCGATGCTGGCGCGGATGGTACAATGGTTCAGGTGAACAGTATGTATTGTGAAATGTGTTGTCACAGTAGTAAAGTTGATGGTAATATGTAGAGATGAGCGAATCGAAGTTGACGAAGTGGAATTCGATTCGAATTTCCGGAAAAATTCGATCTGCACTGAATCCGAATTTCCTCATAATTTGTGGTAACAAATTTTTTCCTAAAATGGCTGCTGCACATGTTAGGACATGGAGCAAAGAACTCTGGGAACGAGGGATCGCCCACAATGCAATGCATGCAGCCAATCAGCAGCCAAACAGCCCCTGTGATGTCACAGCCCTATAAATAGCCTCAGGCATCTTGGATTCAGCCTGTTGAGGAGGACATCAGTGATGTGCAGACAATACTCGATGATGATGTAGCCGATCGCAATTGGGAGCTGGGTGACGAAGGGTCTTCATCATCATTGGCAGAAGAGGGTGTCAGCTTGCGCATGAGGCAGCGGCGGAGCCAGCAAGTTGGTAGTGTGGCCGGTAGTCAGCAGGGTGGCAGCAGTGGGAGATTGGAAGCCAAATGTGCCCGGGGTAGGTAGACGACCTGCTTCGCAGGAGCCTACCTGCCCAGAGAGTAGCGGTGCAGGGGTTCACGGAGGCAGCGGCGGTAGCAGTCAGTCAGTGCGGAGTGTTGAGGGTAGAATCACCTACTTGGCAGTGTGGCAGTTTTTTGTTAAGCCGCCGGAGGAGGTGAACATGGCCATTTGCCGAATCTGTGGGCAGAAGGTGAAGCGTGGCCAGGGTGCCATTGTTGGCACCACGGCCCTGCATCAACATATGCAGTGTCACCATAAAGTGGCCTGGGAGAACCGTGGCTCCGATGTGGTGCAGCCTGCCACAGCAACCGCTGCATCACCCAGTGGCTCCACCACCTCAGCCGAAGGGAGCTGTCTGTCCTTCCCATCATCTACCTGTCCTGATGCTCCTACTCCTCGCCTTCCTACTCCTCGTCAGTCATTCCGTCAGCAATCGATCACCAAAGAGATTGCCAAGAGACAACAGTATGCGTGCACTCATCCAACGGCACAGAAGCTGAACGTGCTCCTGGCCAAGTTGCTGGTGCTGCAGTCTCTCCCTTTCCAAGTGGTGGACTCTGCACCTTTCAGAGAACTGATGGCTTGTGCCAAGCTGAGGTGGAGAGTCCCAAGCCGTCATTTCTTTGCCAAAAAGGCAGTACCAGCCCTGCACAAATATGCAGAACAGAAGGTGGGCCAGTCCTTGAGCCTGTCTGTGTCTGTGTCACAGTCATTACTGCTGGCTGTGACCTTCTGTCTATGCTCTCGCTGCAGCTCCGTTCCTCTGTATTATTTGTGGTTCTGTATGGGTTAACTCCCCTGTATTCCTATTAGGAGTTAATCCTCTGTCTGCTCCATGGGTGTGGTCTCTCTGCTGCACCCATGGAACCTGTATATAAGGCCTCATGCACACGACCGTATGGCTTTTTCAGTGTTTTGCGGTCCGTTTTTCACGGATCCGTTGTTCCGTTTTTTGTTTCCGTTGTGTTTCCGTTTTTGTTCCGTTTTTCCGTTCCGTTTTTCCGTATGGCATATACAGTATACAGTAATTACATAGATGAAATTAGGCTGGGCATAACATTTTCAATAGATGGTTCAGCAAAAAACGGAACGGAAACGGAAGACATACGGATGCATTTCCGTATGTGTTCCGTTTTTTTTGCGGACCCATTGACTTGAATGGAGCCAAGCACCGTGATTTGCGGACAAGAATAGGACATGTTCTATCTTTTCACGGTACGGAAATACTGAAATACTGAAACGGAATGCACACGGAGACACTTCAGTATTTTTTGCTGAACCATTGAAATGAATGGTTCAGTATATGTTCCGCATACTGAACTACAAAAACGGCCAGTATACTGAACGCAAAATACTGTCGTGTGCATGAGCCCTAAGGCTGAGGTTTCCTCAGTTCTGTGTCAGCTCTCCTGGTGTGTGTTGTCTTGTCCTGGTTTGTACTTTCTCTCCTATGCTGCTGACCCATGGGATCCGTGTCTGTCTGTCTGTGCTCTGTGGGTTTCCCTACTTGTTCATTTGCGTCCTCTTTTACGTTCTCTGATGTCCTCTTTCCTGTCTTTCTGATATCTGATCTGCCTGTTATGTTTTAGTTACTTTGTGTTTATTCTGATGTCTGTGTTCAGCAAGCCTTTGCAGCAGAGTGGCATGACAAGGCCATGCAGTTTACTACTGGTGGAGCAAGTCCTTCTCTGCTCATTGCCACTCCTGCTCCCTTGCATGAACTCCTGCTTGTGTTATTATTTGCCCTGTTTTGTATTTACCTGTCTGTTATGTTTGCCTATGTGCCGTCGGTACCTTCTGGTACCTGTTGTCCATTCGCTCCTGCTGTCACTGTCTAGGTCACGCTCCAGAGTGGACCCTGGCAACTTCCTGCGGCTAAGTCTAACCCTACCATCTAGGGCTCTAGTGAAAACCAGGAGTTGCTTAGTTACGCCCCTCTGGAGTATTACTAGACAGTGGCGCAGTGGGGGTTTTCTCCCACTGTGCTGACGGTACATAGAGCTCATGTTTTATCTGTGCTGCTTTCCATGTTTCTGTTTGTGCAATAAACTCTTATGTGTCTGTACCTGATTTCCGTTTATTGCTTGACGACGCGGTGGTCTCTCCTGGGACCTCCAACTCGTGACAGTCTGCCAAAGTGCACGGCAGAGCCAACTTGTGGAGCTGTAACTACGATCAATGACAATATACTTTATGTCCTTTATGGCCCACTCGGTAAATGTGGTTCCTGCCCAGCCAAACCAGCAACTTGCCCAGGTGACACCGCTTCCACCTCCATGTTCTCACACCGTTGGTCCTGCGAAAATGTCTGCCTCTGCCTCCTTATCCGTGTCCTCAGCCTCCACTGCAGGGAAAATTCACAGTGCTCCTCCGGCATACCACATGTGCAGGGAACGGCGGTGTCACGCTGTTCTACACCTCATTTGCCTGGGCGAACTGTCACACAGGGGAGGAACTGCTCCATGTCCTTCATCAAGAAATCGAATCCTGGCTTTCTCTGCAACAATTCAAAATCGTATCCATGGTGACCGACAACGGGAAGAACATGGTGTCGGTGCTGCGTCAAGGAGGGCTGAGCTATGCACCCTGCATTGCACACATGTTCAATCTGGTTGTCAAGCGGTTCCTGAAATCTTACACCCATCTGCAAGACAACCTAAAAATGGCCAGGAAACTTTGCATGCACTTCAGCCACTAGTACGGCAGAACGGGGTCCCCAACATAGACTGATATGCAACGTTTCCAACCGTTGGAATTCCACCCTCCATATATACGAACAGAGAAAGGCCATAAACAATTTCTTGATGATCCAAGCAGACAAGACAAGAGTACTCCCCTGTGTAACTTCAATGTCAGCCTGGCAGCTCATGCGTGACACCTGCCATTTGCTCAGGCCCTTTGAGGAGGCCAAGTTATTTGTCAGTCACCAGGACTACGGGATGAACAACGTCATTCCACTATTCCTATTTTCAGAGGAAAGGGGCAAAGCTGTTGCCCTCATTGAGTCTAAACTGAGTGACTGTATTTAGAACACAGATCCACTTAGTCTCTTTTTGACCCAATATTTTCCTCCAGTTCCCTCCTCTAGGGGAAACGATCACCCGATCATTACCCCTAAAACGCAGGAGAGATCCATCAGAATTGTGTTTTTCTTTGAATGAGGGCAACAGCTTTGCCCCTTTCCTCTGAAAATGGAGTTTTCACCTCCCTGTTTTTTCTGACTGTGCTCTGCTCTAGAGCGGCGCTCTGGCTCGGGCCTAGGTCCGGCACTTATGTTGAGTTTATTTTAACGGTTCATATTTTTAATAATGTATTTATGGTGTCATGATTTTAACTGTTTTGTATGTTGGTATCCCTTCCTGACTCCTGGTCTGTATTTGTCCTGTTATGCTTTTTTGCACAATGGTTTAACGTGGCACTGCGTTACTTATTACTCTGGGAATTAGTTGTACACATATCTTAGTGCGATGTTTAGTACAAGCTCATAACCGTGTGCTTTTGCATTATGTTAGTGAGATAACTGTTGTTGCAATAGCTTAACATACTATGTGCAATCTGCATTTATTCAACACCTGGTTGGTACAGTGATGATGCATAGATTTTGCACACATTTTTAGACATTGTAATGCTGACAGTGGGAGTTTAGGGGGGGGGGGGGGGTCATTCTTGTCACAGTATTGTCCTGCATTGCTGCCATGATATGTATCTTGTCATATCTTATGTATTTATATTTTTTAAACAATAAAGAATGAATTTATATTATATGTGTGTGTTTAGATTTTTGGTGAGACCTTCCTCTGATCTGTCAGAAGGAAGGAAAAATGAGACGCACAACAGATCCTGTCTGTGTAGTAGCTGTAAGACCTGTATGGTCCCATCAGAATTGGCTTGTGATTCGGTAGCCAAAAGCAGGAGTGGGTACAGAACACAGAAGACATGCAAATATTCTATTCACGTCTCATCTCTGTTTTGGATCCACTCCTGTTTTTTTTTTGGGCTTTAGCAATACTGATGGATTACTTACCAAATGCTGACCGAGTGAAGGCGGATGCTCAACAGACAGGATCCGTTTTTTTGGGGGTTATTGTTCTGACGGATCAGAGGAAGGGCAGAAATAATCAGTGACGTCAACACAAACTTACTGCTGTTCCCCTTTATAAGTAGCTGCAGTGCCTCAGCAGAACCGCACACAACTGCTGCACAAATATGGATAATTAATTCAATATATCTGGTACCATGCTCTCCCTATTTCAAAAAGCCCCCCCCGCTGTAAAAGTGCCCGCAATGCTGTGATCAGTCTGTGTTACCTTACTGACGTCTTCACTCTTTGCGGGATCTAGATTATATTTCTTACGCAGTCTGGGAGCGTCGCAGACACGGGTGAAGTATCTAAACTTAGGCTTTGCGCCCCGGCCGGTGTGCGTGACTCCTTGAGTGCAAGTTTGTGGTTCGCAAACTATCTGTAGTTGTAGAAGTGACGTCACTGGCCGCTCACACTTGAGTTATTTGGTCAGTTTTGGGCCCGTTACTGCCCAAATAAGTGAAGTGTGCAGTGATTCTAAGAGCGACGCCTGTCATCTGCATGTCATACTGACTCACAGTATAGACTCCCTATGCCTGTTACTGCAAGGCACAGTGTTCTACACCACTATACAGGCTCTCTGCTGCCAGGAAATAGCAGTTTATTAACGCGACTACCCGCAAATAAATTCGTATCGAATCAAATCTTTTCAGAAAATTTGGCGAACCGGCTGAATCTAATTTTTGAGAAATTCACTCATCTTTACTAATATGTTGGGAACTAGATAGCAATGTGGATTGAGCAGTTTTAAGGATTTATCGGCTAATTTGCTTGGATACATGAATGTCACCAGGGGTGTACCACCAATGAGGCCAGCTGAGGCACTCGAAAGGCTAGGTGCACCCCAGAATGGCACTCTTCAAATTCTCTATTCCCGTGTTTTGTAAGCACACAAGCTGATGATTTTATCGGGTGCATTGCCTAGTCGTTATCTGTTTTACGAGCCTGTTTTGAATACATTGATTATGGCTAGAAATGTCATGGGGGCACTAAGTGTTGTTAGCCAGTGGGCGTCTGTGTGATGCATGAAATCTATAAACTTTCACCCTTGATAAAGCTCCAGACTTGACTAATTACCTATAGGCTTCGCTGACGTACATCGATCTTCAGAACAACATGTAGTAGCCATCTTCTCCAAAATACTGTTAGGTTGGTTGTATACCCCAGTCGCATTACATTCACTGGGTTGAGCACAGAATCTATTAAACTTCTGGAAGATAAAGTCACCTGTAGATAAAGTATGTGAAACGAATTACACATGTCAAGCTTTTCAAAATTCACTACAAGTGAAGCATATGGAAAACTTCTCCTTAAAGGGTTTCTGTCATCAGAAAAATCGTTATGTAGCTGGCTGACGATAGCAATGTGCTGATGTCAGCAGAAGATAACCGTATGACCTAAAAACATTTTTTAAAAACAGTACACGTGATCCCTCCCTGCTTCTAGCTTGTGGGCCAATGAGAAGGCTGCAATATCTTTGACTTTAGGAGTAGTGTTGATTGCGAATTTTCATAATGCAAATTTTTATTGTAAATTTTTCAAATGTCGATTTCCGCAATCAAGAAAATAATGACTCGAATTCGCTAATATATGGCAAATATTCGCCCAAATATTTGCAAAATATGACAAATTCTAATATTGCCCCTGCCGCTGATCACTAATTATTTAGCGCGATCGGCGGCAGGCAGGGAGATATAAGTCATACAGTTATGTTCTGCTGACATTAGCAAATCGCTATCGTCAGCCAGCTACATAACGATTTTTCTGATGTCAGAAACCCTTTAAGTGGGTTGTCCCACGAACAATATTCTACATTTTTCGAAAAGCACCTGGATCTGAATACTTTTGTAATTGCGTGTATTTAAAAATTTAGCATAGCCAGTGAGCTGTTCAATAAAATGTATCTGTATAGCGCCAAATCCCCTTTATTCTTTTTCTTATTTCTTGTCCACCTCACGGAGGTGGTCTCACGCACCCAGTTTAAATCTTCAACTGTTACTAGGGGGTGGCAGTTATGGGAGGGGGGTGGGATGCAGCAGGAAAGACACACCAACACACACACCCTGAGCTGTGATAGGGAACATGTTGCAGCATGAAGAACATACCCCTTGAGAAAGAACACACCCTGAGCTGCTAGCCTAAAATAAATGTTGAAGAATAATTGGAGCAATGGGGAGATCTCTGGATCTATGTGAGGTCCATGATTGGTTCTAGCTTTGTTAGAAAGGGATTGTCATGTACTACATGATGTCTGATTTTCATTTTTTTTCACATCAGTTCTGGCAAAATCTATTTAAAAGGGTTGTCCTGTCTGGACTAACTGTCCTCTATACAAGATGCAAAACCACACTTTGTGACACTTTTTTAGTACTTTTTGTACAGTTGTGGTACTGCAGAGGTGGATCCCTCCCCGGTCTCCTTATGGGAGGTCTAGTGAAGATACACTGATGCACTACATGCACACTGGCAGGCAACTGACTGCTTAAACCCCCAGTGATCTTAATGTTACCAACACTTTATAGCACTTCATCTCTGATCCCCTGTTGCAAGGTCTGGTGAAGATGCACTGATATGAATTAGTTTGTAAATGGGAACCCTGCTACAGTCACCTGATCACCACTGGTCCGACTGCTTATACCTTTTGTGATCAACTGATCGCTAGAACCTGTGAGAAGCCACATTTTTCTCCTATAGTGGCCACTACAGGCATAATGTAGTATTACATGGCTCCTATACATTAGGCAACATATGATCATATTTTCTCCATTCTCCTGATACTGGCAACCATATAGAAATACAGTTACAACATATAGTTACAACATAGGTGGATAGTGTGATTTGGGGCTTTGGACTTCAAAGGTCGTGGGTCCCTTTCCAACCACTTGTAGTCATGACGTGACTTTGGCAAATTAATTCTATTTGAGGAGCACATGCCACTTGGATTTTTTATTTTTTTTTAGCTGTAGTACCCTTCATTGCCCTAATGCCCATATCCATCTAAAACTCCTTATAATGTAAACTATATAAAAGAGAGAAAAAATATCTAAAATAGGTTCTAATATTTAAAGGGGTTGTCCAGGGCTAGAAAAATATGGCTGCTTTCTTCCCAAAACAGCACCAACCCCGTCCACAGGATGGGTTATTGCAATTCACTGGAGCTGAGCTGCAATACCAGACATGGTCCATGGGCAGTGGTGGCACTGATTTTGGAATAAAGCAGCCATCTTTTTCTAATCCTGCACACATTTCAGTGGATTATGGGCCAAACTTCAACTTGCATGAAAATTAGAGAAAATTTAAAAGGAGTAATTTGCCACCATCTCCGCCAGGAAGTGCCTTCTCTCTGTGTATTAAAATAAGTACTTCGAGAAGGAATAACATACAGAAGACATATAGACAGAGGCTGTTTATAGCTATATATGAATGTAGTCTCTCCTCCCAACCTGCAAACCCAAACCAGAGGCACGTGCCCTGCAAAACTCCCCCCCCAGCTATGCCCATGAACACAAGGTTTTAACTTTATATTAGAAATTACCGCCTGTATATAAAATAATCCCACCTCTTACCGTATACAGATATCTCGTAGCGCGAGGCACATACATTGCCATCAGGGCAAGAGTCAACTTTGGGAATCAAACACGAATCTGAGATTATGTTCCAACAAGTTATACATTCTAAGCAATAACCTGCAATAACATAAAAATAATAATGTGATATTCGGAAATTTATCAAGATGTCAAGGAATAGAGCTTTTGGAAGAATTTTGAACATAGGAGACATACTGTATCTGAAAGATCCAGGGCTCGATACAAAGAATACAACATTGTAGATAATACTGGTCTCTTCCATTGTTGCATAGTTGAAAAAAGTCCAGTCTGTATAATCCTCCCATGTTGATCAATTTAACCCATAGTGGAAGATAAATTCCTTCCCAACTGCAAGTCCGACAGAATAAATCAAATTTCCAGAAATGATGAATGTGTGGAGCATCAGATATTTTCACACATGATGCTCCCCCTTGTCCTGCGCTGAATCACACAGGGCAATAATTTTTTCTAGAGATCTGGTGTACTGGGCTCTCCATGGGAATGCTAGGCGGAGGAACTAATGGACACTAATGAGCGGTCTTTAGCGCAACTTTGAGAATAACGAACTTCGCCTCATCGAAGTCTCTACATTTTAATGCTGTATGGAGACGGATATCCGTACAGCATTAATCCAAAGTTTTGAGCAAAGCGACTTCGGATCTTGGAAGCTATGTAAAGATTTGTTAGCAACTAGACACTTTAATTCCATGGGCAGAATAGTGAGTGCAGCTCTGGAGTATAATACAGGATGTAACTCAGGATCAGTACAGGATAAGTAATGTATGTACACAGTGACTCCACCAGCAGAATAGTGAGTGCAGCTCTGGAGTATGATACAGGATGTAACTCAGGATCAGTACAGGATAAGTAATATATGTACACAGTGACTGCACCAGCAGAATAGTGAGTGCAGCTCTGGAGTGTAATACAGGATGTAACTCAGGATCAGTACAGGATAAGTAATGTATGTACACAGTGACTCCACCAGCAGAATAGTGAGTGCAGCTCTGGAGTATGATACAGGATGTAACTCAGGATCAGTACAGGATAAGTAATATATGTACACAGTGACTGCACCAGCAGAATAGTGAGTGCAGCTCTGGAGTGTAATACAGGATGTAACTCAGGATCAGTACAGGATAAGTAATGTATGTACACAGTGACTCCACCAGCAGAATAGTGAGTGCAGCTCTGGAGTATGATACAGGATGTAACTCAGGATCAGTACAGGATAAGTAATATATGTACACAGTGCCTGCACCAGCAGAATAGTGAGTGCAGCTCTGGAGTGTAATACAGGATGTAACTCAGGATCAGTACAGGATAAGTAATGTATGTACACAGTGACTGCACCAGCAGAATAGTGAGTGCAGCTCTGGAGTATAATACAGGATGTAACTCAGGATCAGTACAGGATAAGTAATGTATGTACACAGTGACTCCACCAGCAGAATAGTGAGTGCAGCTCTGGAGTATGATACAGGATGTAACTCAGGATCAGTACAGGATAAGTAATATATGTACACAGTGCCTGCACCAGCAGAATAGTGAGTGCAGCTCTGGAGTGTAATACAGGATGTAACTCAGGATCAGTACAGGATAAGTAATGTATGTACACAGTGACTGCACCAGCAGAATAGTGAGTGCAGCTCTGGAGTATAATACAGGATGTAACTCAGGATCAGTACAGGATAAGTAATGTATGTACACAGTGACTCCACCAGCAGAATAGTGAGTGCAGCTCTGGAGTATAATACAGAATGTAACTCAGGATGAGTACAGGATAAGTAATGTATGTATGTACACAGTGACTGCACCAGCAGAATAGTGAGTGCAGCTCTGGAGTATAATACAGGATGTAACTCAGGATCAGTACAGGATATGTAATGTATGTACACAGTGACTGCACCAGCAGAATAGTGAGTGCAGCTCTGGAGTATAATACAGAATGTAACTCAGGATGAGTACAGGATAAGTAATGTATGTACACAGTGACTGTACCAGCAGAATAGTGAGTGCAGCTCTGGAGTATAATACAGTATGTAACTCAGGATCAGTACAGGATAAGTAATGTAATGTATGTACACAGTGACTGCACCAGCAGAATAGTGAGTGCAGCTCTGGAGTATAATACAGGATGTAACTCAGGATGAGTACAGGATAAGTAATGTATGTACACAGTGACTGTACCAGCAGAATAGTGAGTGCAGCTCTGGAGTATAATACAGGATGTAACTCAGGATCAGTACAGGATAAGTAATGTAATGTATGTACACAGTGACTGCATCAGCAGAATAGTGAGTGCAGCTCTGGAGTATAATACAGGATGTAACTCAGGGTCAGTACAGGATAAGTAATGTATGTACACAGTGACTGCAGCAGCAGAATAGTGAGTGCAGCTCTGGAGTATAATACAGGATGTCACTCAGGACCAATACAGGATAAATAATGTAATATATGTCCACAGTGACTCCACCAGCAGAATAGTGAGTGCAGCTCTGGAGCATAATATGGTATCTGACTGAGAATGAGTACAGGACAAGTGAAATAATGCATGTATATAGTTGTACTCATTTACTAATTTGAGTGACCTAGATGTTTGTGTAAATTGTGCCAAAATGTATGCAATTTGACACATTTGGACTTGGAAATTGTGTCACCATTCTTACATAACTTTTTTATGTAATGTATCTCCACATACACTATAATTCACATATGAAAAATCTTTTAAGAGGGTCTGCACTTTTTTATATTTTTAGGTTCCATACCTAAACGTATATAACATATTTCATTTACCTGTGATCACTTTACTGCTGACATATTTGCCCACATTCACAAATCAAAGTCTACTATTATGCTGTCCCCACCAGAATCACCGTCCACTACCTGTTTCTATGAGTTGGTCATCTTCAGTTACAAGATGTTGCTCTCTTACCGGTGTGTTTTGGGTCATTGTCGTGTTGAAATTCCCATTTCAAGGGAATTTCTTCTTCAGACTAGGGCAACATGATCTGCTCAAGTTTTTTGATATATTAAAACTGATCCATGATCCCTTGCTTGCAATAAATATACCCGCCACTATACTATACTGTCCTATACTGCACTGTGGCTTTGATTCAGTGCTCAGGGGTCATCTGACATACACTCTGCTGCCACTAGATCTAAAAAGATCAATTTTGCTTTCATTAGCCCACAAAATGTTGTGCCATTTCTCTTTGGACCAGACAATATTTTCCTTGGCAAATGTGACTTTGCGGAGGGGGGGGGGGGTTCTTGCTGGTAACTTGGCTTCATTTCATTATCTTGGGATTCTAGAAGTGGTAACTTCAGATCTTCTTTCATCTTCAGGTACACATTGGCTGATTGTTTGCCATTTTGGCTTTTAATCTATCCATTCAAACAGCAGTTCGAATAGATAGGCATTTGAGCTAATTATTATTGAGTGGCCTAATAATTTGCTGCACTTCTCTATATGTTTTCTCTCTCCAATCAACTTTTTAATAAAACTAAGTTCTTTATCAGACCAATGTCTGGAATGTTCCATTTTCCCCAGTATTTCAGAAGGCAATGCATCATAACCAACATATGCAACATTTGCCACCCTCCTACATCACCTTAAAGAGGACCTTTCATCAGGTTTGACATAGGCTAACTATGTCATTATCTTGGAGTGCGGCCCCCACTGATGCCCTGGGTGTCATTTTTTTTAAAAAACCTTCCCCCCGTTCATCCACTGTGGAGCCCCGTTCTGTAGTGTACCGAGCTGTGAACTCGCAACGGGGCAGAGACGCAGTCTTCTGCTGTGGGCGTCTCCTTTTCCCTGGCTTTGATCGCAATCCAATCAGAGCGGACCGCTCAAAGCCATGGGGGCCGCACTCCAAGATAATGACGTAGTTAGCTTATGTCAAACCTGATGAAAGGTCTTCTTTAAATAAGGGCCAGAATTGGCACCTGTTATTCCACTGCATGAATGACTTCACCAATTTATCTCCTCACTGTTATTCTTTTGAGAATGCCCCTTTTAATTAATGATTCAGTTACTCAGAATGAGTGGCATGGATGTCCTGATTGTTGGCACCCTCAGTTTTTTTGTTTTTTTTACTCTACTACACTTACAAGTAAATTAGTTGCTATTTAGAAATATCACTTCTACTAAAACCATAAGGAGAAAAGAGACCGGCACTCGCTTGTTTAGATAATCTTGCTGTGATTTATTGTCACATTCCAGTGACGCGTTTCGGCATACAATCTGCCTTTGTCAAACCGATCAGATAGTTTGACAAAGGCAGATTGTATGCCGAAACGCATCACTGGAATGTGACAATAAATCACAGCAAGATTATCTAAACAAGCGAGTGCCGGTCTCTTTTCTCCTTATCTACAAGGGACGCCGGCCCTGAGACACGTGCACCGCTACTCTACTTCAAACCGCAGTGCCGATTGATATATTTTTCTACTGAAACCAGTGATTTATCAGGTTAATGATGTTGGGCTGCAGCCTGCTATTTTTTTTTTAACACTAACGTGCATGTGTAAATGAGTGAATGTAACCTGAAATGTGACCCTACTGGAAACCACATAAGATATAAGGTGGAGGATGGGTTGTACAGATATTAAACCTTACCTGTTGCCGCCATGGCAGAGAGGAACCACACACATCTCCAGGTATACATGGCTGAAGAAAGTCAGTGGCATTGTGCTACAGCTACACAATTTTTATATGAGTTAATTTCAGTTCTTGAGAAACGAAACTCATCTTGGACCATTTCCTATAAACAAGGATAATCCACATAATCCAGGTAGGCTTCACTACCCTCAGGGCAATGACTGTACAGCCCTGGCATTGTATCTACATTCTCTGTAAAGTTACACCAATAAATAAATTGAATAAATCCACCACACAAAAAAAAGAAATTATAAATACACAATACACAATGAATCTAAATATATATTTTATTAATTCATCTCAAAAGTCTGTAGCAGCAGCACACATATAGTGTCCCACTACGTAAAGGTGGGCACTACTAAGGGTTATGTTGCTCCCACCTCCTGTGGGAGAATGGTATTTTGTATTGCATTGTAATGCCATGTTAATTCCTGTGTACCAGGCCTGTTAGAGGTTTCTCCTCCCAAGCTGTAGAGGGAGCTAGGGAACCCCCTAGTATATATAGTTAGGCCCAGACAGGAAAGAGTTAGTGCAGTTTAATCCAGAAGAAGGGTTTGCCTCCTGAAGATATCTAGCACCTCAAAAAGTACAGAGCAGAGCCACTGTATTCCAGCCAAGTAGAAAGCTGAAGGGCAGAAGGATATTTACAGCAAGAGGATTTATAACAGAGTAAGTTTTCCCTACCCAAGGATAAAGCCAGCTATAGGGCATACGGGCCTTGGAGGAAGACAGACAGGATCTGAGGAAAGTACAGCCTGATCTGTAAGTGTTATTCCCTCTGAGTATCTTGCAAAGACTTTGCCTGCCATTTGTATGAAGCCTGCCTGTATTCAACATTATACATATGGAACTAACTGAAGACTGTACATAGTTGGACTGTTCAGTAAAAAAAAGTTCTGGTTCACTGCAACTTTGTGTACCTCAATTATTCCTACAACAAATTGGTGTGCCACCGTTACCGGCACTGGCATCACAAACTTAAGGGGATCTTTCCACAGTCACACTAAACCTACAACACCCAGGACACCTCACCTACCACCTGGCCTGGTCCCTATACACAGAGAGTACCCCAGAGGATCCATATGCCAGCCTCTCCATCACTGCTGTACACCTGCCCAGGGTATATAAAAACTGTGAGTACCAAGAGCAACCCTCGGTTTGTTAACTACCCCTGTGACCTCACATTCGCTCACCCTGCAGGGCTGCGTACTGCATATTTTGGCGTTAGTGGAATCTGAACTGTGGGCCATTATCGCCTATAAAGTGATAAATGCCCTATCCGTTTATTTGAAAATTGTTGGGCCAGAGAACTGTGAAAAATTGCGGAGTGAAACTGTGCATTGTGGACTGTTTTCCGAGCCACCGTTTGCTGTCAGTGAATTGACAGCGTTGTGCTTAAAGATGGCTGCTTAAGCTGACTGGAATAATCATTGCGCCATCGCTGTGTCCCTCTGGCACAAAAAAGAAGGAAAGGTACCGCCCTGTCTGTAAAGAAGATACCGCCTACCTTGAATCCCGGAGCTCAGAGAGGCCGCGCCTATCTCCTGACGCTGCGCGTGGGACCTCCGCACAACGTAATCTCGTACCTCGTGAGACCTGGACTGCGCATCACCGGAGTGAGTAAACTTTCGGTACTAACCGATTCCTTGATATTCGAGTACCGGGAGGATTGCGATCCTTGCTGGGAGACTGGGGGGAGGTCCCTCGTTAGTAATAAGAGACTTAACCCAGGGGAAAACACATCCAATTCGGATTTTGACCTGCTCCGCAGCTCCTTAAAGGGCCATACCCTCTCCGTGGTCACTGTTAGCAACGGCCTAAGAAAGTGAAGTCCAGCGTGGGTCTGCATATAGAACTTACCTCCATAGACCATGCCATGTCCGCACCTGAGGGAACGGAGCAGGTGGCCCCCAATGAGCTTTCTGTAATTCACGCAGATGAGAACAGGGCGCCCGCCGCTGCAGTAGCATCTAGTCTGATGCCGCTGACCATGCCATATTATTTCGGGGCCCCCTGGTTCCCGCGATATTTGGGGAAGCCCACAAACTGAAAGACTTTAAAGACCAGATCCTGGCCTTATTCCGGCTCTATCCTATCTCCTCTGAGCAACAAATGGAGATCCTCTTAGCACAGTTAGAAGACGCCGCCCGCAGAGATGTCATGTCATGGCCCAGCTCCGAAAAAAATAACCTGGAACAAATCTTTGATCGCCTCGGCACCACGTTTGAAGCCAGGACGGTGTCGGAAGTTAAGATGCAATTTTTCAGCCGGAAGCAACAACCCGGTGAGTCACTGCGCGATTTCGCCTTGTCCCTGCAGGAGACCTTGAGGGCCGTGGTCCAGGTGGACCCCAGGGAGGACCAGGACCGGACTCTGAGAGAGCCGTTTATCGCGGGTGTGAACGCTGAACACTTAAAGGGCCAGCTGAGGATGCTGTCGGCCCAACACCCCACTTGTGCGTTTTTGGACTTTAAAGAGCTGGCCATCAGCATCCTGGGTCAAAATCCACCCACAGGGCCAGTGGCCTCCCTTGAACCTCAGGCCTACCAGCCAAAAATTATTGATGTGAAACCGTCCGGAGCCAGTCAAGCCACCCAGGCTCCAGTAAAAGATGTGGTGGCAGCGTTAATGGAGCAAGTTAACCATCTCACTAAGAGCCTGGAAAAGGTGTGCAGGAAAATAGAGGAATGGGAAAGACCCTTGTTATTGGAAGACGAAAGCCCCCTACCTCAAAGGCTCCCGCCTGCATATAAAGAGGTCTACCCCAAAGAACCCGATGGGCGACCGAGTTACCGGTCTAAGAATCGCAAGCAGCCTGTCTGCACCTATTGTAAAAAATATGGCCATACCGAATCAACGTGTTGGCAGTTAAATGGGCCACCCCCGAGGCCGAGGACCGCCCCTCGAGAGGTAGAACAGTAGGTCCAAAGGATCCAAGTTGGATGCACCGATACGTGGGACCCCGTCCAAAAATTAACATATGCATCAACGGGATACCTTTTGAAAACCTGCTGGATACTGGGTCTCAGGTCACCACCATCCAACGACCCACCTTTGACAAATTCTGGGATTCAAGTCTCCTCACCCAGCCACCGGTATCCTGGCTGGATATCATTGCTAGCAACGGCAAGCCGGTGAAAGGCCATGGGTACTGGGAACCTACCCTCCAGGTGGGAGAAGCCACCTTACCACAGCAAGGTGTGATTGTGGTGCAAGCCGGAGATAAAGGGGGACACCTAGTGATCTTAGGGACTAATGTCTTTAAAAATTGTTACTCCGAGGTACTTGAGGCTCTGAACCAATCTATACCCTCCGCTTCACCTGCTTCTAAAAGAGTCATTCAAAAGACTATCAGTGTGCTGTGTGCTCAGCAAAAATTTGTGAATGGAAAAGGAGAAATCTGTACTGCCCGGATCTGGGATAACCGGCCGGTAACCCTGCCACCGAATTCCCAGATCATTCTGTGGTGCCGTGCTGTACTAGGGATCCAGGGCCAAGACTATCAAGCCCTGGTGGAGCCTATCCAAATTGAGAATCATCCCTTCGTGCGAGCAGCCAAGAGCCTGGTGACCGTATCTCAAGGTAAAGTGCCTGTCCGTTTGATTAATTTCAGTGATCACCCTGTTGCTCTCTCTAAGCACTGCCCTGTTGCTCAGAGAGCGCCTCTTCAGTATCCTGGTGGGAGGAACTTCATGTGGGGAATGAATCCACCCCGAAGGAACAAATAGAGGGAGTCCTGAATCTGGTGAAGGAGCTCCACCAGGCCTTTAGCAAGCACTCCACGGACTACGGAGAGGTCAGTGTAATCAAACACACCATACCCACTGGCTCTCATCCTCCTATCAAGGAGAGGTACAGACCCATACCACCTACTACCTACCAGTCCGTAAAAGAGATGATACAGGAAATGAAGGACTCTAACATAATCCGGGACAGTCATAGTCCCTGGGCTGCGCCTCTAGTTCTTGTCCGTAAAAAAAGATGGCAGCATTAGGTTCTGTGTGGACTATAGAAAATCAATCAAATCACCCACAAAGACGCGTATCCGTTGCCACACATTGAAGAGTCTTTGACTGCCCTGGGGTCATCAGCCTATTTCTCAACTCTGGACTTAACCAGTGGATACTGGCAGGTACCTATGGCCCCAGAAGACCGGGAAAAGACCGCTTTCACTACACCTATGGGCCTGTTTGAATTCAATTACATGCCTTTCGGACTGTGTAATGCTCCAGGGACGTTCCAGCGGTTGATGGAGCATTGTTTAGGCCATAAGAACTTTGAGACTGTATTGCTATACTTGGATGACGTCATTATCTACTCCAAGACATATGAGGATCATTTAAAACACCTAGCTGAAGTGTTTCAATTCCTTGTTAAATATGGCCTTAAAATCAAGCTGCCCAAGTGCCATCTGCTGAAACCAGCAGTAAAGTATCTAGGGCACGTTGTTAGTGCAGAAGGAGTCCAGCCTGATCCTGATAAACTTGCTGCTGTCTGTAATTGGCATACTCCTACCACCGTGAAGGAGGTGAGAAGTTTCCTCAGCTGTGCAGGATATTACAGGCGCTTCATCCCGCATTTTGCACAGATTGCGGATCCGATCCAGGAACTCCTAAGGGGGCATCCCAAAAAGAGTCCAAAGACTCCTATCCCTGTTGAATGGAATGAAGAACGGGAGATTGCCTTCCAGCTCCTAAAGAAGAAGCTGACTGAACCCCCTGTCCTGGGTTACCCGGATTATCAGAAGCCGTTTCACCTCTATACGGATGCCAGTAAAAGAGGCCTGGGAGCCGTGCTGGCTCAGGTGCAAGACAACAAAGAGAGGGTGATTGCCTACGCCAGCAGATCCCTGAGGGGAGCTGAGAAAAACGATCAGAATTATAGTTCCTTCAAGCTGGAGTTCCTTGCTTTAGTGTGGGCTGTGACTGAAAAATTCAAGGACTACCTTGCTGCCACTCTGTTTGTTGCCTTCACTGACAACAATCCCCTGGCGCATCTGAATACAGCCAAGTTGGGGGCTCTGGAGCAAAGATGGGCCTCCCGCCTTGCCAACTATGACTTCGCTGTGAAATATAGGGCAGGCCGCTCCAATGATAATGCTGATGCCCTGTCTCGGCTTCCCACTACAGAAGCACCAGATGAACCAAAGGATGCCTGGGACGAAGTGGAGATGCCGGCGTTTTACAACAAATTTGCTCAGCAAGATAATGTTCACACTGAAAATCACTCAGCTGCTGATCCCTCTCCACCGAATAATCCTTAATCCAGGGGCAAACAAGAAAGGTGGATTAAGCTCCAGTCAGAAAGTAGAGTCCTCGGTGAACTGCTCGAATTCCTTACTAGTGGATGAACTCCTGAAAGAGTCTGCAGGAAGTGTGCAGACCCAGAACTATTGAAATTGTGGAGACATCGCCACCAACTCTTCCTTCAAAAAGGCCTGTTGCTAAGAAGGAGCCTGGATCCAGTGTCCTGTGATAGGGTGTACCAGATCCTCATACCACGTCGAGATGCCAGTCTTGTATTAGAGATGTATCACAACCGGTCTGTACATTTCGGTGTGCAGAAAACTGAGGCCACCATTCGCAGAAGGTTCTATTGGATTGGGATGAGAGAAGACATTGAAAAATGGTGCCGGGAATGTACTGCCTGTGCCGTCGGGAGAAGTGAACGCCATGACCAGAGAGCGCCTGTCCATCCTATCGTGAGTAAGACTCCCCTGGAGCTTGTTGCCATTGATCATGTGAAGTTGGAGCCAAGTCGCTCAGGTTATACTTATGCCATGACCATTATTGATCACTTCACTAAGTTTGTTGTAGCAGTGCCTGTGAAGGACCTGACAACCAAGACTGCGGCGGAAGCGTTCTGGAAGCATTTCCTCCTGCCCTACGGCTGTCCAGAGAGAATCTTCACTGACCAGGGGTCTGAGTTTGAATCACAGTTGTTCCAGGAGATGTACCTGCTACATAACTGCCAGAAGGTCCAGACCACCGCCTATCATCCGCAAGGTAACGGACTCTGTGAAAAAATTAATCAAACTCTCATCGAAATGTTGAGAGCAGTGCCCCCTGAGACAAGGGGTAATTGGCCTACTCTGCTGCCACAACTTATGTATACGTATAACAATACAATTCACTGCTCCACCGGTACACAACATTCTATTTGATGTTCGGCCATCAAGGGAGGCTGCCTGCTGACCACTCCCTGGACATGCAAGTACCCGATGTCATCAACCCACTACCAAAGACTGATTGGGTGGTGGAGCATCAAAGACGTCTCCTTAATGCCAAAGAGATTGTTCAGGAGCGCATGGAAAGTGCCCGAGAGTGGCAGCAGAGAGACTATGACCTGGCTGCTCATGCAGAACCACTTGCTATGGAAGACGTGGTGTGGTTGAAGTGTAACCACCGAACCAGCAAGCTGGACAGTAAGTGGGAGAGAACTCCCTACGTCATAACTGATATTCCTAATGCTGAGACCCATGTTTACCAAATTTCCAGGGAAGGTAAAGGCTCCCAGATCGTACACAGGAATCGTTTAAAGCCCTGCATAGAAGGAGAAACTGTAGCAGGGGGCATTGAGCTAGAGTTTCCTGAACTAGAGTCGTCAGCCCAACCTGTTGATCCTATGCAGGCTGTTGAGAACCTGATACATGACAAAGAGCCACTTCATTGGTTCCTCACACCCTGGTTGAACTTGGTGGTACCGGCTCAAGTTCCTGTTAGTCCTCAACCCCAGAATTACCTGTCCCAGGGTGTACCTGAAAGGGCTCCAGAGCCTGTGGATTCCTCTGGCCCCCCTGAACCAAGGCAGGAAGAGCCTCTGCCAGTAAGGAGGTCCACACGGCCTACTAAGGGGCACCCACCTGTGAGGTTCGGAGACTACATTGTTGACCAGAGCAACTCCTCCCGGGAAACCCCTGTTTAACTGTCGACAAGACCCGAGTACGGACTCATGTCTCTTTTGAGCCTCCAGGAACTTATATTATTGTTGCATTTTATTATTATGGACTATCCTGGTTATCCCTGATACGCTGTGCCAGGTCAGCATCCCTGTTCCCTGTTCTATCGTGCATGAAGAGAACGATGCCCCTTTTCACCGCACTTGTTCCTTTGCCAGCGGAGCTGCCTGATATATTTTCCTTGCAAATGTAATGATTGTTGTATATGCCTGCTTTGCATTTCTGTCTTTCAGGTCACAGTCTCCAGCTGGGCGGGCCCCCTGTGTTGCGCCGAGGACGGGCAACCTCAAAGCAACGGGGTATATAGTGTCCCACTATGTAAAGGTGGACACTACTAAGGGTTATGTTGCTCCCACCTCCTGTGGGAGAATGGTATTTTGTATTGCATTGTAATGCCATGTTAATTCCTGTGTACCAGGCCTGTTAGGGGTGTAGTTTCTCCTCCCAAGCTGTAAGGGAAGCTAGGGAACCCCCTAGTATATATAGTTAGGCCCTGACAGGAAAAAGTTAGTGCAGTTTAATCCAGGAGAAGGGTTTGCCTCCTGAAGATATCTAGCACCTCAAAAAGTACAGAGCAGAGCCACTGTATTCCAGCCAATTAGAAAGCTGAAGGGCAGAAGGATATTACAGCAAGAGGATTTATAACAGAGGAAGTTTTCCCTACCCAAGGATAAAGCCAGCTATAGGGCATACGGGCCTTGGAGGAAGACAGACAGGATCTGAGGAAAGTACAGCCTGATCTGTAAGTGTTATTCCCTCTAAGTATCTTGCAAAGACTTTGCCTGCCATTTGTATGAAGCCTGCCTGTATTCAACATTATACATATGGAACTAACTGAAGACTGTATATAGTTGGACTGTTCAGTAAAAAGAAGTTCTGGTTCACTGCAACTTTGTGTACCTCAATTATTCCTACAACAAATTGGTGTGCCACCGTTACCGGCACTGGCGTCACAAACTTTAAGGGATCTTTCCACAGTCACACTAAACCTACAACACCCAGGGCACCTCACCTACCACCTGGCCTGGTCCCTATACACAGAGAGTGTCCCAGAGGATCCATGTGCCAGCCTCTCCATCACTGCTGTACGCCTGCCCAGGGTATATAAAAACTGTGAGTACCAAGAGCAACCCTCGGTTTGTTAACTACCCCTGTGACCTCACATTCGCTCACTCTGCAGGGCTGCGTACTGCACACATATACAAAAGAATAGAACCACAACAGACGCGTAACACACCAAAAGGAGATCCCATCAATGAACTAGGCGTAAACCAATACTACACCCTATACATAATAAACTTCCCCACAGATTAAATAAATAAATAACTATTCAAAAGTGCCCAGTGCAAGACATACAGTATAATACTAAATTAATTAGCGAATAGCACTAATATCGCTCAAACCTCCTAAAGTAAATAATATTTTAAGTGCCTAGTGCAATCCATACAAAACATATTTCATTAGGGAATACATGATAAAAAATTATACCGACCAGTGTGGCTCAGACGCCGACGCATGTTTCGTATCTCGCTTTCTCAGGGGATAATGAACAGTGTGCTCCCTGCCTTTATATACCCCACTGATAATCAGAAACTTAAAACTTAATGGGAAATACACTTACTAAAGAAACATGTGCTCCATGGTGTATTCTGTTCATAGTGTGCGTTCCACGCTGGAACGCATGACATCACATCACATCCTCTTTGTTGTTACACTGAAGACCTCCCACATAATTCCCTACCCAGTTTCAAATATTATATAAAATCATTGAAAATCAAATATCTTGAATAAAAGAAAAAAAAAAGATTTTTCATTCGAAATATATCTCTAGATCAATATGAAAATTTTTATGACATCTACACCCTCTTGAGATATTCTTACGTAAGGATTTTTTTTCGGGAGACCCTTACGTACAAGAATATGGCATTATGAACATAGTTTTTGGATAAATTAATTTTATTTTTTTTATTTTTTATCTGAAGAGCTAAGATGTGTTTGTAGTCATAATGAGATTATACTATGGTCTTTTCACTATGATGAATTAATTGGTTTTATGTACTATTTATTGTATATATTATTAACTATCATTTATTTTAGTTTGTATTTTTTGCACTTTTTTGCACTATGGCACTTTGCATGGCACTAACGTGTTATTTTTGTATTTGTTTTAGGTATAACCATGATTGTAGAAATCAAGGTAGTAATTATGTATTAATTATACTGGACAATATTTTATTATGGTATGTGCACAATGTGGTATGATATTTTTTGGAATCATGATTAGAATTTTGATTATGTACATTTTAACAGTTAATCATCATTAAAGGTTCTTTTCATGATTTGCTTGCATAATAATTTACATGATCACTTTGTAAGCACTATGTTAATTACAGTTCAATATATATATATATATATATATATATATATATATATATATACAGTCGTGGCCAAAAGTTTTGAGAATGACACAAATATTAGTTTTCACAAAGTTTGCTGCTAAACTGCTTTTAGATCTTTGTTTCAGTTGTTTCTGTGATGTAGTGAAATATAATTACACGCACTTCATACGTTTCAAAGGCTTTTATCGATAATTACATGACATTTATGCAAAGAGTCAGTATTTGCAGTGTTGACCCTTCTTTTTCAGGACCTCTGCAATTCTACTGGGCATGCTCTCAATCAACTTCTGGGCCAATTCCTGACTGATAGCAACCCATTCTTTCATAATCACTTCTTGGAGTTTGTCAGAATTAGTGGGTTTTTGTTTGTCCACCTGCCTCTTGAGGATTGACCACAAGTTCTTAATGGGATTAATATCTGGGGGGTTTCCAGGCCTTAGACCCAAAATGTCAACGTTTTGGTCCCCGAGCCACTTAGTTAATACTAACTTATGGCACGGTGCTCCATCGTGCTGGAAAATGCATTGTTCTTCACCAAACTGTTGTTGGATTGTTGGAAGAAATTGCTGTTGGAGGGTGTTTTGGTACCATTCTTTATTCATGGCTGTGTTTTTGGGCAAAATTGTGAGTGAGCTCACTCCCTTGGATGAGAAGCAACCCCACACATGAATGGTCTCAGGATGCTTTACTGTTGGCATGACACAGGACTGATGGTAGCGCTCACCTTTTCTTCTCCGGACAAGCCTTTTTACAGATGCCCCAAACAATGGAAAAGAGGCTTCATCGGAGAATATGACTTTGCCCCAGTCCTCAGCAGTCCATTCACCATACTTTCTGCAGAAGATCAATCTGTCCCTGATGTTTTTTTTTTTAGAGAAGTGGCTTCTTTGCTGCCCTTCTTGACACCAGGCCATCTTCCAAAAGTCTTCGCCTCACTGTGCGTGCAGATGCGCTCACACCTGCCTGCTGCCATTCCTGAGCAAGCTCTGCACTGGCGGCACTCCGATCCCGCAGCTGAATCCTCTTTAGGAGACGATCCTGGCACTTGCAGGACTTTCTTGGACGCCCTGAAGCCTTCTTAACAAGAATTGAACCTCTTTCCTTGAAGTTCTTGATGATCCTATAAATTGTTGATTGAGGTGCAATCTTAGTAGCCACAATATCCTTGTCTGTGGAGCCATTTTTTATGCAACGCAATGATGGCTGCACGCGTTTCTTTGCAGGTCACCTTGGTTAGCAATGGAAGAACAATGATTTCAAGCATCACCCTCCTTTTAACACGTCAAGTCTGCCATTTTAACCCAATCAGCCTGAAATAATGATCTCCAGCCTTGTGCTCGTCAACATTCTCACCTGAGTTAACAAGACAATTACTGAAATGATCTCAGCAGGTCCTTTAATGACAGCAATGAAATGCAGTGGAAAGTTTTTTTTTGGGATTAAGTTAATTTTCATGGCAAAGAAGGACTATGCAATTCATCTGATCACTCTTCATAACATTCTGGAGTATATGCAAATTGCTATTATAAAAACTTAAGCAGCAACTTTTCCAATTTCCAATATTTATGTCATTCTCAAAACTTTTGGCCACGACTGTATTTCTAAGTAGGTAGGAAATTTAGTACCACATACAGTATATATTTTCTCGTTGACCGCATTGATAGTTGATAATTAATATTGCAGTGAACCAGCTCGTCAGATTTCTGGATGTGCCAGTGGTGATGCGATGCGTTCCATGCTGGAATGCATGCCGGAAGTTCCGGATGTGGAGTGATGCGCTCCACTGTGTCGATCATCGCTACTGCCAAAGATGCCGATGAATCCTTCCTTTCTTTTCTTTTTAATGCAGGATATTTGATTTTCAATCATATTATATTTTAAGATGGGTAGGGAATAATGTGGGAGGTCTTCAGTGTAACAACAAAGAGGATGTGATGTGATGTCATGCGTTCCAGCGTGGAACGCACACTATGAACAGAACACACCATGGAGCACATGTATCTTTAGTAAGTGTATTTCCCATTATGTTTTAAGTTTATGATTATCAGTGGGGTATATAAAGGCAGGGAGCACACTGTTCATTATCCCCTGAAGAAGCGAGATGCGAAACTCACGTTGGCGGCTGAGCCACACAGGTCGATATAATTTTTTATCATGTATTCCCTAATGAAATATGTTTTGTATGGATTGCACTAGGCACTTAAAATATTATTTACTTTAGGAGGTTTGAGCGATATTAGTGCTATTCGCTAATTAATTTAGTATTATACTGTATGTCTTGCACTGGGCACTTTTGAATAGTTAATTATTTATTTAATCTGTGGGGAAGTTTATTATGTATAGGGTGTAGTATTGGTTTACGCCTAGTTCATTGATGGGATCTCCTTTTGGTGAGTTACACGTCCGTTGTGGTTTGATTCTTTTGTATATGTGCTGCTGCTACAGACTTTAAAAAAATTATTTGAGATTAATTAATAAAATATATATTTAGATTAATTGTGTACTGTGTATTTATAATTTCTTTTTTGGTGTGGTGGATTTATTCTCTGTAAAGTGCAGAGTGGTGTGTTGGAGCTCCTGGCACCTTGTTACTCAGAGACACGCCACCCTGTGAGGAGTCTCGGTATCACACTACACTGCAACCCAGGGAACCTCAAATAAAAAGATTTCCATTTGTTGGGAACGTACTGTAACTAGGGATTTAAGGGCATCTGTACAATGTGCTGAGCGATGCCATCAGATATCAGATAGAAAGGAAGATCGATGGATAGGTAATAGGTAGTGATGAGCGAGCACCAGTATTCGGGTGTTCGGCCCGAACACATTGCTATATTCATGTGCTAGGCCGAGCACCCGAGTATAATAGAAGTCAATGGGAGACAACCAGGCACCCCCTGCTCTGAAGAGGGGAGGGTGCCTGGTCCATTTGAAAAGGTCAGAAAGTGACAGAAACACCACCGAAATGGATCGGGAACAGCATGGGGATGATGTCTGGATGCATCTTGGACTCCCAGGTCGCTGCAGGGAACCATTTTGTCCGTGTTGCATGCCACTTTTACAGACTGACCAAAATACGCACAAACCCCCCAAAAAATGTTTACAGGAAAATTGTTAGGAAATATTCTTTCCTGTATATTTACTTGTATATAAAGTGCAAGTGCTGCCAAAAATTACAAGGAAGAGGCACTTCGATATAACCTGTATAGGGCCTCATTCACATTGTGGTACAATTGTTCAGGTAGTGGGACTCCTACACTCATAAAGCCTATGCACTAAGTGGAAGGGCGGCCAAAAATTACAAGGAACCGGCACTTCAAAACACCCTTTGTTACACATAAAGGAGGGCATTATACACACCATAGAAAAATGATCATCCTGCTGCTGACCCTCAAAAACATTAGGCGCAAGGGACTGCTGATCTGACCATATAAAACATTATGGGCGGTGGCCTGCTGCCACTTTGGTGACTCTTGTTAACTTGGGGCCAATGGAACATCTCCGCAACGGCGACAATCCATTCGGATGTCTGGCCTATCAACTGTCCATGTAATTGTCAGCTCAAAACCATTATCAACTACAGGTCACAGGGAATCAGTGTTTGATTCCAGAGAGGGAACCTGAGAAATGGCTACCACATCCAAGGAAGGCAAGTGGGGGGCGCGCAAATCACACTCTCCTGACTTGGGGAGGTAGTGACGATAAATAACAATACAGACGGAAAATACAAATGTGATAGCACTCTGCATCCAGCACTCTGCTATCACATTTGTATTTTCCGTTTGTATATGTATTTCGCCATAGTGATGTGCACCTACATACAGGTTGTGCTGACCCAATCCCCCAAATAACAATACAGGACTCTTAAAATGCCCTGTTATTGGAATTAGCAATAGAAAATTACAGGGAATGTCACTGCGGTATTTTGGATGAGGAAACCTTATACAGGAGAGGCCCTGCTGCCGCTTTGTTGACTCTAGATAACTTCTGGCTGATTTTGATGTTCTTTTATGCGCCTAACATGGTGACAACAGGTGAAGGTGAATCATTGTTCGATTTTGGAGAGGGAGCCTGAGAAACGAATACGGCTACCACTTCAAAGCAAGGCAGCATGAGTTGCGGGCCTGCTGGTGAGCTGATCCTGTAAACGATTTTAGGTTTGGGCCTGCAGGTGAGCTGACCCTGTAAAAGATTTTAGGTTTGGGCCTGCAGGTGAGCTGACCCTGTAAAAGATTTTAGGTTTGGTCCTGCAGGTGAGCTGACCTTGTAAAATATATTAGGTTTGGGCCTGTAGGTGAGCTGACACTGTAAAAGATTTTAGGTGTCACGGTGCGCTCTGTGCGGAGACGGGGACGGCCTGCAGGCGTCATCAGCACGCCCGGCGTTGCCCGTTCCCATGGTAACCGCGATGGGGCTGAGCGCCAAGCTGCTCACTCGGCACTCGGCTTTATTGGAACTCAGGAGTCATGTGACGCTGGCCATGTCACATGACTCCACCAGCACCCTATTTAAAGAGGACCTTTCAGCGATTATTACACTGTGAACTAAGTATGCTGCCATGTAGAGTGGCACCCGGGGATCTCACTGCACTTACTATTATCCCCGGGTGCCGCTCCGTTCTCCTGCTATGCCCTCTCCGTTCACTAAGTTATGGTAGGCGGAGTCTGCCCTTGTTCTTCTGTAGCGCTGGCCAATCGCAATGCAGAGCTCACAGCCTGGGAGAAAATAACCTCCCAGGCTGTGAGCTCTGCACTGCGATTGGCCAGCGCTAGAGCAGAACAAGGGCAGACTCCGCCTACCATAACTTAGTGACTGGAATCTCCGCCTACTATAACTTAGTGAGCAGAGATACCGGAGGGCATAGCAGGAGAACGGAGCGGCGCCCGGGGATAATAGTAAGTGCAGTGAGATCCCCGGGCGCCGCTCCACATGTCTGTATACTTGTCACAGCTGAGGATGGGGAAAACCCTCAGCCGTGCGATGCCAGAAGATGATGGTCACTGCAAGGCCATGACAGGAATCAGGGAGCAGGTCACCTCCTATCACATCCCTAATTCTGACCCTGTCTCCTAGCCGTATGAGCTGACCCTGATGGTAGGAGGGCTCATACTCCGGAACCTTAGATTCCTACTAGCCATCAGGGTGGCCCTCAACTAGGAGCAGAGTAAGACGACCTGTTCCTCTTAGGCCTCTTTCACACTTGCGTTGTCCGGATCCGGCGTGTACTCCACTTGCCGGAATTACACTCCGGATCCGGAAAAACGCAAGTGAACTGAAAGCATTTGAAGACGGAACGGTCTTCCAAATGCGTTCAGTGTTACTATGGGACCCAGGACGCTTGGGGCGCCCTGACGTCACTCTGGAGCGCCCGGGGAGCCGCACGGACGGTAAGTATACTGCTCCCCCGCTCCCCGCTACACTTTACCATGGCTGCCAGGACTTTAGCGTCCCGGCAGCCATGGTAACCACTCTGAAAAAGCTAAATGTCGGCTCCGGCAATGCGCCGAAACGACGTTTAGCTTAAGGCCGGATCCGGATCAATGCCTTTCAATGGGCATTAATTCCGGATCCGCCCTTGCGGCAAGTGTTCCGGATTTTTGGCCGGAGCAAAAAGCGCAGCATGCTGCGGTATTTTCTCCGGCCAAAAAACGTTCCGTTCCGGAACTGAAGACATCCTGATGCATCCTGAACGGATTACTCTCCATTCAGAATGCATTAGGATAATCCTGATCAGGATTCTTCCGGCATAGAGCCCCGACGACGGAACTCTATGCCGGAAGACAAGAACGCAAGTGTGAAAGAGCCCTTAGTCACGGAGGAACAGGAGTCTTACTGGCCAAGCTACATAGAAAGGGGAACATGAACAACTTATGGCAATGGCAGGTAAATGCAACAAGTACAACACCTACCTGCCAAAGACACAAAGCCTGGAACCCATGCAGAAGTGCTGCTGTCCACAAGAACACAAAGGGACACAGCACACACCACACAACACACAGGAACCCAGGACCATAAGCTGCAATAAACAAGCGGACCAAAGACACACCTTCATAACATCATGTATAACATAAACTTATGACCACAAGGGTGGCCCTCACTGGCAGATGGTAAATAACCAGGAAAATGACTCCAGCTAAGGCCTCTTTCACACTTGCGTTGTTGGGATCCGGCATGCACTTCCGTTGCCGGAGGTGCCTGCCGGATCCGTAACAACACAAGTGTACTGAAAGCATTTGAAGACGGAACCGTCTTCCAAATGCTTTCAGTGTTACTATGGCACCCAGGACGCTAATAAAGTCCTGGTTGCCATAGTAGTAGTGGGGAGCGGGGGAGCGGTATACTTACAGTTCGTGCGGCTCCCGGGGCGCTCCAGAATGACGTCAGAGCGCCCCATGCGCATGGATGACGTGATCCATGTGATCACGTGATCCATGCGCTTGGGGCGCCCTGACGTCACTCTGGAGCTCCCGGGGAGCCGCACGGACGGTAAGTATGCTGCTCCCCCGCTCCCCGCTACACTTACCATGGCTGCCAGGACTTTAGCGTCCCGGCAGCCATGGTAACCACTCTGAAAAAGCTAAATGTCGGGTCCGGCAATGCGCCGAAACGACGTTTAGCTTAAGGCCGGGTCCGGATCAATGCCTTTCAATGGGCATTGATCCCGGATCCGGCCTTGCGGCAAGTCTTCAGGATTTTTGGCCGGAGCAAAAAGCGCAGCATGCTGCGGTATTTTCTCCGGCCAAAAAACGTTCCGTACCTGAACTGAAGACATCCTGATGCATCCTGAACGGATTTCTCTCCATTCAGAATGCATTAGGATAATCCTGATCAGTATTCTTCCGGCATAGAGCCCCGACGACGGAACTCTATGCCGGAAGACAATAACGCAGGTGTGAAAGAGCCCTAACCATGGCTGAAGTGCCCCTCAGATACTGGCATCAGCAGGAGCTAAATAGCTCCAAGTAGCCACACCCACAATCAGACACACCCAGTGTTCACAGACAAAGAAGGGAATTAACCCTTCCAAAACCAGGCAAGGGATGGACACTACTTAAAAGGGGAAGTGCACACATACAGAAAACCCTGTGCAATACAAACAGGGAAAGTGCACACCATACAAACTAAAAGCACACCTACAAAGAGAGGTGGCCAGGTGCCAGGGGCGGGCTGGGCCGGGGGGCAGGGAGGCAATTGCCCCCCAGGCCGCCCGAAATAAACGGCCACTGGGCCGCGCGTCTTAAAAAAAAAAAAAAAATATTTTTTTTTTTTTTATTCTTCAGGGCCGCACCGCCGATCATCACCACAGGCGGCGCGGCCCTGGATGTCATTGCGGCCGTGCTGTGTGCTGTGGGGCAGGGGAGGGAGAGGCGTGTCCCTCCCCTGTTCTTCTGATAGGCCGCAGGCACTAATGCCTGCAGCCTATCAGAGGCCGGCTCAGGCAGAGCAATGACGTCATTATCATTGCGACGCCTGAGCCCGGCAGCACACAGCTGGGACACAGGCCAGAAGAGGCTTGCATCGCTGCTGATGGAGGTAAGTATTAGTGTTGTTTTTTTTTTTCTTCTTTGCGGGGGGCTGGCACTATGGGGGGGGATCTGGCACTATAAGGGGGGCTGGCACTATGGGGGGGGGATCTGGCACTATGGGGGGGGGGGATCTGGCACTATAAGGGGGGCTGGCACTATGGGGGGGGGATCTGACACTATGGGGGGGGGATCTGGCACTTTGGGGGAGCTAGCACTATGGGGGGGCACTATAGGGGGAGCTGGCACTATAGGGGGGGCTGGAACTATGGGGGAGCTGGCACTATGGGGGGCTGGCACTATGGGGGGCTGGCACTATGGGGGAGCTGGCACTATGGGGGGGCTGGCACTATGGGGGAGGAGCTGGCACTATGGGGGGCTGGCACTATGGGGGGGCTGGCACTATGGGGGGATCTGGCACTATGGGGGGGATCTGGCACTATGGGGGGATTTGGCACTATGGGGGGATTTGGCACTATGGGGGAGCTAGCACTATGGGGGGGGGCACTATAGGGGGAGCTGGCACTAGTATAGAGGGGGCTGGAACTATGGGGGGGCTGGCACTATGGGGGGCTGGAACTATAGGGGGAGCTGGCACTATGGGGGGGTTGACACTATAAGGGGGCTGGCACTATAAGGGGGCTGGCACTATGGGGTAGGAGCTGGCACTATGGGGGGGTTGACACTATAAGGGGGCTGGCACTATAAGGGGGCTGGCACTATGGGGTAGGAGCTGGCACTATGGGGGGAGCTGGCACTATGGGGGGAGCTGGCACTACGGGGGGGGGGGCTGGCACTATGGGGGAGCTGGCACTATGGGAGGGCTGACACTATGGGGGGGTTGACACTATGGGAGGGCTGGCACTATGGGGGGGCTGGCACTATGGGAGGGCTGACACTATGGGGGGGGTTGACACTATAAGGGGGCTGGCACTATAAGGGGGCTGGCACTATGGGGTAGGAGCTGGCACTATGGGGGGAGCTGGCACTATGGGGGGAGCTGGCACTATGGGGGGAGCTGGCACTATGGGGGGAGCTGGCACTATGGGGGAGCTGGCACTATGGGCGAAGTGGCACTATGGGGGGGCTTCCACTATGGGGGGCTTGGCACTATGGGGGGCTTGTACTATGGGGGGGGAGCTGGCACTATGGGGGCATTTCTTGCTGGCACATTATGGGGGGGCACCATGGGGGAGAGGAGCACTATGGGGGTATCTGGGGGCTCTAAAGGGGCTTTTTTTTAAATTATTGGCACATTCTGGGGGGCACTATAGGGGAGAGCAGCACTATGGGGCATCTGGGGTTACTATAGGGGCATTATTTGGGGGCACTATGGGGAAGTGGGGGCTCTAAAGGGGCCTTTTGTATTGGAACATTATGGGGGGCACTATGGCATTTGGTAGCACTAAGGGGGCATTTTTTACTGGCACATTATGGCAGGCACTATAGGGGAGAGCGGCACTATGGGGCATTATTTGGGGGCACTATGGGGGAGTGGAGCACTATTGGGGCATATGGTGGCACTAAGAAGGGGAATTTTTTTACTGGCACATTGTGGGGGAGAGGAGCACTATAGGGGCATCTGCTGGGGGGTACTAAGGGGCATTTTTTTACTGGCATATTATGGGGGACACTATGGGGAAGGGGGAGAGGAGCAGTATGAGTGCATTTACTGGGGCACTATATAGGGGTATTTTATACTGGCATACATTATGGGGACATTAGCTCAACTGCGGGCACTAAGCGGGGGTATTTCATGTACTGTCATATTATAGGGAAAATTAGTACTAAGTTATTATGGGGAGCTTTACTACTACTGGGGGGCTATGAGGAACATGATTACTAGGGCACTATAGGGGCATTATTACTACTAAGTGTGCTCTGGCAGAGAATTATTTATATTGGTGGGATTTTGGGGGGCACTGTTTGGGGGCACCCTAGCACAGTATCAGCTTAGCACTATTATTTTTGGGGGACATTATCTTTATACTATTAGTGTCTGGGCGCAGTTATTTTTTAGAGCACTGTGTGCCAATAATTGTTTAAGGGGGCACTATCTGTGTGGTAGTAGTATTCCCAGGGGGACTGTTTCTGCAGTATAGTATTGGGGGTGGCAGGAAACTAATGTCTGTTTCTCAATCTCTGCAGAGATGGGAGATGGCTGAAAAATCATCATGGCGGTCTGGTCTGAATGGAGAAGATGAGGAAAAAGAACGTCTACAACAAAGGTGACATTGGATGTAAGAGGTATGTGGTGCTATGTAGGAGAGGAGATGCTCCGGCTCCTCCCCCTGCCATTTGCAGAAGGATGATTCAGAGCTGGGTGAGGATGACGAAAGGGGGCAGCAGGCCACGGGCGGGTGGCAGATGGTGGGGGGGACCACAGGCCTTGAGCAGGATCTGGGGAGGGAGGAGAGCGGAGGAGCTTCCTGGCTGTAGCTTGTTATATAAGCAGGCAGTGCAGCCGGGACAGGCCTCCCCTCTTCGTATGATGTGTAGACAGGCCGCAACTATAGAATGTCAGCTGTACAGTGTGTGTTGGGAGTGGCCTATTAAATGTAGGAGGGGCTTTTAATAATGGGCGGGGCTAAAAAATGGGCCACTTGACTGGATTTGCCCCCCAGGACTAAGGCTGCCAGCCCTCCCCTGCCAGGTGCAACCGCATGCACTACACAGCAAGCTGCCTCGCAACACTACAGGCTGCTATACTGAAAATAACAACATGTTGCCAGCGCTAACCACAACTGAGGCAACATACTAGCGGCCCTCACCTGTGGTTGAACAACCAAACCAGACCGCAGGCAACAGCATGCGGTTCAGGAGTCACGACCATGACCATGGTCGTGACAATACTTAGTGTAATAATCGGTGAAAGGTCCTCTTTAAACAGGCAATCTGCTGGCCACAGATTGCCTGTTATTGAGGTCCTTCCTGCGATTAGTTACCTGGTGCGCTGATCTCCTGCTCGTGTTATACTTCCCATCCGTCTCATCTCTTGGTCTTGGCTTTCCCTCCTGGTTCTGAATTTGGCTTCTCCCTGACAATCCTCTGCTTGCTCCTCTGGTACTTTGCTGCTCTCTTGGTTTTGGCTCGGCTCGTTTGACTGCTCTGTTGTGTGTTTTGTTCGTCTTCCCTGCTCTTATCCTAGCTGAGGGTTTGTCGACCAGTTGTCCCTCGTCACTAGGACTTGCGAGGCAAGTAGGCAGGGACAGGGGTGCGAGTTGAGCTCAGTGGTCACTTCCCCACTCCCTGTGTGTGTGACATTAGGTTTGGGCCTGCAGGTGAGCTGACCCTTTCAAAGATTTGATTTGCGGTCCTGCTGGTGATCTGCGGTGGAACCGACAAACCCAAACTTATTTTGATGGCTGCATTATTCTGCAGGTGCCCGTCATACAGCTGTACTACAGCTGCCTTTTCCATCTGCATCTTTCTAAACAATCTGTGGCTTTTGTCTTTCATCAAGACTCATTCATTGTGCCACTATGTGGCCTCCTCATGCTGCCATGCCATCTCCACAGTATGTTACCTTGCGACTCATTTCCATTACCACGCTGCTGCTGATGCTGCTTAAAAGGCCTTAGACTGATCACCAGGCCCACAATGTAATTAAGGTTTCATACATTTAAATTCAAAAATATATTTAAGATAAAAAAATTGATAGAAAACATTCTTTCCTGTATATTTAGTTGTATATAAAGTGCAATTGATGCAAAAAATAACAACACATTGAGTTGCGGGCCTGCTGGTGAGCTGACCCTGTGAAAGATTTTAGTTGCGGGCCTGCAGGTGAGCTAACACTCCCTGAAGAGGGACATGAGAAGATCTTATGCACTAATTCCTAAACTCCTCAGCATCCACAGTCAGAAGAAAATGATGGTGGGGAATGGCAATTAGTGTTTAACAAGGTGGATGATGCGGATGAGACACTGTTGTCAATAAGTGAGGGTCTTGTTAGGTCAACAACACAAGTTAGGAGGATGACCCGAGTGAGGAGGTGGAAGAGGGGGTGGTGGACTGGGGTGGTGGACAATGACATCACTGACCCAACCTAGGGAGGTGGCAAGCCAAGCGAGGAAAGCAGTACAGAGGGGGAGGGATCCACAGCACCGCCACAGGCTGGAAGAGGCTGTAGAATGGCAAAAGGGCCACACCAAATAGGCCCACGTACAGATGTCCTTAACCCAAATACCTAGCCACCCCACCCACAGGCCATAGCACTAAATGCACACCTCTAAAAATTGCTGGCCCTGGAAATGTTGAGGCCTGTGGACACTGAGGCTTTCCTCAGCCTCATGGCAGCGCCCGTCCCTTGTTACTCAGTCCCCAGCCGCCACTATTATTCTCAATGTGCCGTTCCCGCATTACACCGGCAATTGTGTCGTGTACCATCACCCGTGCCCTGAACAACGCAGTTATTGTGAAGGTCCACTTAACGACTGACACACGGACAAGTGCTTTTGGGCAGGGACACTACATTTCCGTGACACCACACTGGATGAACCTTGTGGAGGCAGGTAGCGAGTCGTACCCTGGGAAGGCACAGGTGCTACCAACGCCAAGGATTGCGGGCCCCCATTCCATCAGGATTTTCACCACCACATACATTAGTTGCAGCAAACCCCCCTTCTCCTACTCCACTTCCACCTCTGAATTCTCATCTTGCAACGCCAGTCAGCCATCAGTCAGTAGCTGTAAGCAGTGTAGCACGGCAGTGGAGAAGCGGCAACAGGCCGTGCTGAAACTCATTTGCTTAGGTGACAAACAGCACACCGCCGCAGAGCTGTGGCAGGGTATAAGGGACCAGACTGAGCTGTGGCTCCCGCCACTTAACCTACAACCAGGCATGGTTGTTTGTTGTGTCTGATAATGGCCATAACTTGCTGGCAGCTTTGGAGCTCGGCAAGCTCACACACATGGCAATCATACAGCATATATGTCCCATGCACAACAAACATCCCAAACTTATACATTAATACAAATAACAACATAACACACGAGAGTGGAGGTAAACCAATGGCATTGCCAGTTAAATAACAAAAATATAGCCAAATAACCATAAAATAATTTACAACCATAAACCATAATAACAATAATAATACCAACAATAATACAAACACAAACCATAATACTAACAGAACAGAATGTAATTGCGGAAAAATTTACAGTTGGCAACGCTGGCGGCAGAGTACGTAGTTCCTTGGGCAACCCAGGAGGGGAGATGAGGGGAACACACAGCAGTTCCAACAGAGGCAGGACAACACTCTACAAGGCCTGGGACAGTTTCATGACACCTCGCCAGCAGCCTCACCCTGATGCACAGCCTCGTGTCACAAGGAGAGAAAAGTTTTGGAAGATGGTTAAGGAGTACATAGCAGACCGTGTCAGCGTCCTCAATGATCCCTCAGTGCCTTACAACTACTGGGTGTCCAACCTGGACACGTGGCACGAACTGGCATTGGAGGGGCTGGCCTGCCCTGCCGCCGGCATTTTGTCAGAGCGGGTATTTGGTGCTGCTGGGGGCATAATAACTGATAAGCGCATCAGTCTGTCAACCTAAAATGCTGACAGGTCGACTCTTATAAAAATGAACAAGGCCTGGATTGACCATGACTTCTCTACTTCACCAGATGAAAGCGGCTGAACATAAAGGCACTTTAAATGTGTTGTTTATAATGTACTGAATACACTGTATTCACATGCACCTCTGCCACCACAAAAAAGGTCCCATCTTCCATCAAATGCTTCCATCTTCCTTTTCTCATCCTTCTCCTCATCCGCCATCATATCAACATGCGTTTTAGGCTGCCCTTGCTCATAAAGATTTGTAGGGTCAGCTCACCTGCAGGCCCTCCCATATAATGATTTGTAGGGTCAGCTCACCTGCAGGCCCTCACATATAATGTTTTAGAGGGTCAGCACACCTGGAGGCCCTCAGCTACATTCTTTTACTCAGTTTCATCACGTACAGGGCCTCGGCCTCCGCGTGGACCATCAGCATCACGGCCACTTCCACGGCCCGTACTGGCCGCCTTCATAATAATAAATGTTATATATGCTTAAAAGTATTTCCCACGTACAGTAGCGTAGGATTTGTAAGTGTCTGCTCAAATAAAGTAAAAAAGGTATTTGTGATGCGCACACATTACACTGGAGATGTAGCCCTGATAATGTCACAGACTACCATACACCGTCTATGGATGAAGTACAGTATATGTCATTGATATGAAGAAAAGGGAAGTTCAGCAGCTCTCACCTGCCCCTCTTTCAGCTGTGAGCACAGAAGACCCGTGTCAGGTAACGGGCAGCAAATGCGAAAAGAGGTGGAAAGAAATCCAGCTCCACTTGGATAAAGGAATGTAAATTTATTTTGCTTGCGGTAAAAACTCATCCATGAATTACAAAACTAGCAGTCCTGTCTACGCGTTTCGGGCTACCAGAGACAATTCCAGCCCTTCCTCAGAAAGACATTAAAAATGAGACCTTTTAAAGGGGAGGGTGCACCTGTGTCCACTGATTGTCTCCACAGGCCTGTGACCGCCCCCAGGAAAGGGTGCCACACCTTCAGTTAACTCTTCTCATGAAAAATAAATGAAAGTAAAAACTAAAAGCATTAAACCATACATATACATAGTAAAAAATAATGACCATGCAAAGAAATATAGAAGAAGGATACGCATAAGGTGTATGCTGGATGCATACCAGTTGTTTGGTAGAATATGGTGGAATGTAGTGGAAGTCAGATCAGCAGAAATTTTGCTCCTATAATGTTCCCAGGAAAAGGAGGAGGGAGGGATTTGTTGCACTGAATTATTAGTATCTAAATTATTGCTGCAGGATCAGATCTAAGCGTTTGTTGAGCCCCTCAGGTTGGCGCGTGTTCAATGAAAATATCCAGAAAGACTCTCTGTTTAATAATTTTCTTCTATAGTCTCCTCCACGTTTAGGCAAAAAGACTTTTTCTATGCCTTGTACCACCATATGTACTACGTACCACCATGTCCGATGTGTCCCCACCATGGCAGACAGCAAAATGCAGACTAGCTGCAGATACATTGCGACTGCCATGGTGGGGCTCATCAGAGATGTGTTTGCGTATCCTGGATTTTATTGCATTGATAGTGCAGCCCACGTATTGCAATTTACATTTTGTGCAAGTGATCAAATAAACAGCGTGGGTTGTATTGCAGTTGAGATACGCTTTCATTGGGAAGACTCTGTTGTTTGCAGTTGAAGAAAAAGTTTTGGATATTAACATATGTGTGCAGCAGATGCACCTGTGGTGTCCACACCTGTAACTGCCCTTGGTCCTAAGCCACACTGGTTGCGATTTTTTCTCTTCTTGATATAGGCTGGGGCTGACATAGTTTGCAATTGTGGGCGCCCTTCTAGCTGCGCATTTAACCCCATCTGCAGCTATGTCAGTCCATTCTTTATCATATGACAGGACGGGAAAAAACTTTTTTTTACAATATGACACATTTGTTGGTATTCTGTACTGTATTGTGTCACAAACAGATTGTTTCTTCTGCCCTTGTCCTTGATATTTTTTTTTTTTTTTAAATTCAAGCAAAGAAAATATAACCGCGATCTGCTTGACTATCAGTCCGACCAGGTGTATACATGGACAGACTCTAAACAGAACACACCTGGCTCAATCTTAAAAAAGCTGCGTAACAAAAAGAAAAGAAGCAATCTGCAAAGGGTCTCCTTCAGTTCAACGGATTTGGATTCTGCCGATTCTGAACAGGATCTTATCTTGTCATCGACGCAGGCCGCACAAAGTCAAGAGACTGTTTCACACAAAGCGGTTTCAAAAAACGGAGGGCGGGTCGAAAACATGGAAAAAACCGCCGATATCCAATAAGATACAAAAAGGACAGGATGAACTTGAAGTAATTAATTTATCCGCCTCCATATTGTCAGCTGATGATATCAGTATGCTCAAGAGAGGTTTAACCTTTTCTCCTACCTGTCAATTTGACCTGTACAGGACGCTTCTGGATGTCAACAGGCTGGCCCGCGCCCTCACTCTCCGTCGGCATTTTTAGGTGGGTGGTGATGATGTCGGTGCTGCGGACGCTGATCACCCTGTTGCGTCCACAAGTGATCCCTTTGTCTGTGTCGGTACAAGTACTTTAAATAATAGACACATGAGCTTTCATGAAATGATGCATGTATGTGAACTTCAGGAGTCGAATACAGTCCTGGAGGATCTGGATTTGTATAACAGGTCTATGCATTTCCATACAAAGAATCTGGATTTTTATCCGATTCAGTCCAGATCTCCAGCACTGGATCGATTCCAGGATTTGGTGGAACGTGATTTAGTTTTGCTGCATGATCAGACTAATCAGAATCCTGGGGGTTGCAACAATGTCACTAAAAAAGAAAAAAAGGCACTCCAGGATTTGAAAACGAGGGTGGATGTTGTAATCAAACAATCTGATAAGGGGGGCTGAGTTGTCGTGCTGGACAGTGGTCTACACAGGACCCTGATAGAATCCATGCTTGGTGACACTACAGTATATGTCACTCTCAGTGACAACCCCCTCCCCTCTTTTCAGAAGGAACTGAGGGACATCTTGGACTTAGGGACCCAATTAGGTTTCCTAGCTAACAAGGAATCAGAATATATCTATATTGTGTCCCCAGTCATCCCAGTGTTTCATGCACTTTCAAAAACACATAAAAATGTTTTTCCACCTCCCCTCAGGCCAATTGTAGCGGGCATTGGCTCCTTTTCCGAAAGAATGTCACAATGGGTTGATTCCATACTTCAGACACTCATACCACTAATACCAGGTTATCTCAGGGACACTACGTCCGTTCTGCAAACAATTGACAATATTGAATGGTCCTCAAATTATGTATGGATCACAGCGGACGTAGTGTCCTTGTATACTAATATTCCCCACGAACTGGCCATTAAATCCCTAACTTGGTTCCTACAGATATATGGGAACATTACTGCAGGCTTGCAGGAATATGTCCTGATGGTGGTGGACTTCCTCCTCTGGAGCAACTTCTTCATGTTCAACAATAAATTTTACCTCCAGATATCGGGGGTGTCGATGGGGGCCAAATTCTCTCCCTCCATTGCTAACATTTTTATGGCATGGTGGGAGAGGTGTTTTCTCTTCATCGACACCCACCCTTTTTGGCACCACATCAGGTGGTATGGCCGTTACATCGATGACCTGATCCTGATCTGGAGGGGCGATGTGGCGGCCATACCATCCTTTTGTGGTTACATCAATTCCTGTGTGGACACTATTTCATTTAGTGTCCACCATGATACACTGGAGGTGGCCTTTTTGGATTTGCGCCTGAAGGGGGACCCCGCCACCAATCGGGTCTCCACCTGCACATATAGGAAACCCATGGCAGGTAATACCACATTATATGCGACATCCTGTCATCCAAAACATGTAATTGCCAACATACCCAGGGGGGAAATCATCCGTGCAAGAAGGAATTGCACGGAAGAAAAGAGCATTATGGAGGAAGCTAGACACATCTCCCATAGATTGGGTAAAAGAGGCTATGGCGCAAAACTTGTAGAGGATGCTATAGCACAGGTCTCAACCATTGAAAGGGGATCCCTCCTTTATCCTAGACAGGAAGATCTATTGCTAAAGGAGGCTCCACTTTCTGATACAGGCACTAATAGTAAAAACAAAAATCATAATATCAAGGACAAGGGCAGAAGAAACAATCTGTTTGTGACACAATACAGTACAGAATACCAACAGATATGTCATATTGTAAAAAAGTATTTTCCTGTCCTGTCATATGATAAAGAATGGACTGACATAGTTGCAGATGGGGTTAAATGCGCAGCTAGAAGGGCGCCCACAATTGCAAACTATGTCAGCCCCAGCCTGTATCAGGAGGAGAAAAAATCGCAACCAGTGTGGCTTAGGACCAAGGGCAGTTACAGGTGTGGACACCACAGGTGCATCTGCTGCACACATATGTTAATATCCAAAACTTTTTCTTCAACTGCAAACAACAGAGTCTTCCCAATGAATGCGTATCTCAACTGCAATACAACCCACGCTGTTTATTTAATCACATGCACAAAATGTAAATTGCAATACGTGGGCTGCACTATCAATGCAATAAAATCCAGGATACGCAAACACATCTCTGATGTGCCCCACCATGGCAGTCGCAATGTATCTGCAGCTAGTCTGCATTTTGCTGTCTGCCATGGTGGGGACACATCGGACATGGTGGTACGTAGTACATATGGTGGTACAAGGCATAGAAAAAAAGTATTTTTGCCTAAACATGGAGGAGACCATAGAAGAAAATTATTAAACAGAGAGTCTTTCTGGATATTTTCATTGAACACGCGCCAACCTGAGGGGCTCAACAAACGCTTAGATCTGATCCTGCAGCAATAATTTAGATACTAATAATTCAGTGCAACAAATCCCTCCCTCCTCCTTTTCCTGGGAACATTATAGGAGCAAAATTTCTGCTGATCTGACTTCCACTACATTCCACCATATTCTACCAAACAACTGGTATGCATCCAGCATACACCTTATGCGTATCCTTCTTATATATTTCTTTGCATGGTCATTATTTTTTACTATGTATATGTATGGTTTAATGCTTTTAGTTTTTACTTTCATTTATTTTTCATGAGAAGAGTTAACTGAAGGTGTGGCACCCTTTCCTGGGGGCGGTCACAGGCCTGTGGAGACAATCAGTGGACACAGGTGCACCCTCCCCTTTAAAAGGTCTCATTTTTAATGTCTTTCTGAGGAAGGGCTGGAATTGTCTCTGGTAGCCCGAAACGCGTAGACAGGACTGCTAGTTTTGTAATTCATGGATGAGTTTTTACCGCAAGCAAAATAAATTTACATTCCTTTATCCAAGTGGAGCTGGATTTCTTTCAACCTCTTTTCACATGTCATTGATATGTATTAAATGCACACCCAGTAGATGTGGCACAAATTATTTAAATTTGCGCTACAGACACTGTTTTCGGATGTAGTAAAGAATTGGCCACGGAAAGACACACACTATGAACAATAACATTGAGGCCAGAGTAGTTCAATTTGACCTAAAGAAACAGTTTTTGGATGGAATACTGTATATGTCACCGAAAACTACACACTATGGACACTAGATTAGGCCCAGATTAGTTAAATTTGAGCTAGACAAAGACAGTCTGCGGATGATGTACTGTACAGTATATGTCACTAATAGGTATTAAAGAAAAATGTCTTGCTGCTGTCAAACACACACAGTAGTCCTTAAAAGGAATTTGGGGTCATTGATCTGTCCCTTCCTCAGCACGGATGTCCCTGAAACTGCAGATATCTTGCTGCTCTAAAATACACACACAGTGGTCCTTAAAAGGACCGTTGGGGTATTGGACAATCTTTCTCTGATTAAAAACGGTGAAATTTTCTCCCTGTGCTGTCTTTCCCTTCTTACGCTCTGCTCTCCCTGTCTATGTCTGAGCCGAGCATGCATCATCGGGTGCTATATAGCACCTGATGGCGCGTTCCGGCCAGCCAAACACTGTAATGCCAGCAGCCAACATGGCTACTGGCATTACAGTGAGGGCAGTACTTACCTGCACGTTTATTGGCTGCTGAAAACCCGCGAAAGATGCAGGGGGGAGACTCAAGCATTGCGCTCGAGCACATGCGGTACTCGGCCAAGTACCGCCATGTGCCGAGCATAGTGATGCTCGAGCCGAACGGGTATTCGTCTGAGCATGCTCGCTCATCACTAGTAATAGGACACACAGGGAAATATATAAGCAAGACAGATATACCGACTTGAAGACAATCACTGATGCCTTGCCGTACTAAATAGAGATGAGCGAATTTCTCAAAAGTTCGATTTGGTCCGTTCGTTTAATTTTCCCCAAAAATTTGATTTCATCCGAATTTATTTGTGACAAATTGCATTAAAAAACGGCTATTTCCTGGCTGCAGAGAGCCTTTATAGTGGTGTAGAACACTGTGCCTTGCAGTAACACGCAGAGGAGTCTCCTGTAGTTGCAAAATAATACTGTGAGCCAGCATGACATGCAGATGACAGGCGTCGCTCTTAGAATCACTGCACACTACACTTATTTGGGCAGTTACGGGGCCAAAAATGATCAAATAATTGAAGTGTGAACTCAGCCTTACAGATCAATGTTAGCGTCAGGTATAAAGAACCGTGCGGCGGCCCAAGATCCCACTATAGCGGCAAAGAGCGCACTCCTTTTACATCATCAGCTGATTCCACATAGATTTCTACAGAAACTTTTCCGTTTATTGCTGATACAAGTTGAGCCCCCCCCCCCCCCCCCCCCCCGACAGAGTGGAGAGGGTGTCAGCAGTAAATTTGTGTTGACATCACTGATTATTTTGCCCTTCTTCTGATCCTGTCTGTTGAGCATCCACCTTCACCCGGTCAGCATTTGGTCAGTAATTTATCAGTATTGCTGCTAAGGCCAAAAACAGGAGTGGATCGAACACAGAGATGAATGGAATATTTGCATGTCTTCTGTGTTTTGTACCCACTCCTGCTTTTGGCTACCAAATCATGAGCATATCCTGATGCAAAATAGAGACTATGTGATACAGGCCTTACGGCTGCTCCAAAGGCAGGATCCGATCAGAAGAAGCGTAAGATAAATAGTGATGTCAACAAGGCCAAAAAGGGAAAATGGTAGCACTCTCATAGCATGGGGAGGGTGGGAACAGCATGAGAAGTCCACAGAGTGGCCCAGTGACAGAGTGGTGAGGTGGCAGCAGCATGAGGAGACCACAGAGTGTTGAGTTGGCAGCAGCATGAGGAGACCACAGAGTGGCCAAGGGATAGAGTGTTGAGGCGGCAGCAGCATGAAGAGACCACAGAGTTTTGAGGTGGCAGCAGCATGAGGAGACCACAGAGTTGCCCAGTGATAGAGTGGGGAGGTAGCAGCAGCATCAACAGACCACACAGGGTCAGGTGGCAGCAGCATAAAGAGAGCACAGAGTGGCCCAGTGACATAATGGTAAGCTGGCAGCAGCGTAAGGAGACCACAGAGTGGCCCAGTGACATAGTGGTGAGGTGGGGAGCAATACCAGTACCATATAAAGATGGTTGGTGGCAGTAGGAGCACCTGGCAGCAGGTGTTTGGCATCAGGCGGGTGGCAACATCAAAATAGTAGCAGAAGCAGGTAGCCATAAGAAACAGGTCTCTTTTGACAAAGTTTGGGTGTGGCACCATGGATGATCTAGTCTAATACATCAGGCACTGGTGTGTGGAAATCCTGGCTGATCTACACCTGAATCATCTTTACAAAGGTCAGTTTCTCCACATTTTGGATGGACAGGCGAGTTCTTGCGGTAACTATGGCCCCCGCCAGATTAAACACCCGCTCTGATGCTACACTACTGGCCGGGCAGGAAAGCTTGTCTAGGGCAAACTCGGCCAGTTGCGGCCACAAATCGAGTTTGGCTGCCCAGTAGTCAAGGGGATTTTTGATGTGGGTTGGCAGGGTGCAGTCCAAGTATGCCACCACCTGCTGGTTCTGGTTCTGCTCCATGTCTAGCTGCTGCTGCTGGTGAGTAGTTTCTTCAGTAGGCGGGTGAAGAAAACTGCTCATCATCGACTCTAGACTTAAGTTGCTGCTGATGGAGCTGGTACTTCCCCTGCCCCCTCCCCCCTTCCAGCAGCCATGGCAGTGGAACGTGAGTGCAGAGGGCGGATGGGCAATGGCGCACATAGGCAGCGGCCAACTGACTATATAGGATGTCTTAATAGTAGTTCAGTTTGTCTTCCCTCTGACCGGGTGGAAAAAAGGCCCCCATTTTGGACCCGTAGCAAGGGTCTAACATGGTGGAGACCAAGTAGTCATCCCTCTGCCAAATGGGAACAATTCGGCTGTCACTACGCAAGCAACTGAGCATGCATCGTGCCATTTGTGAAAGTGACTCGGAGGGACCTCCATCTCCACTGCATACTGCCACGATGTGTCTGGGTTATCTGCCTCGTCTTCCTCATCGCCCTGTAGCTCCTCCGGCTGCTCTTGTTCCTCCTCTCCTGTAAACTGTGTAGAAAAACCACTAATTTCTCTAGACATTGCTTGTGTGCGAATGTCCTCATCTTCCTCCTCCTCCAGTTCAGCCCCCACAGGGCTCCTGTGACCGTGAGATGTAGCCACCATGTCTTCTGTTCCCTGGCCAGCCAGATTTAGCACCATCTGTTCCAGGACATGAATCAGTGGAGTGACGTTATTCATACCATAGTCCTGGTGATTGACAAATAAAGTGGTCTCCTCAAAGAGCCCGAGCAAATGGCAGGTGTCAAACATGAGCTATCACTGGCTAACATCAAAATTACACAGGGGGGTACCTCTGTCCACCTGTATCATTGAAAAATCTTTATGGCCTTTCTCTGTTCATATAATTGGTTCAACATATGGAGGGTGGAATTCCAACGGGTGGAAATGTTGTATATCAGCCTATGATGAGTGCACGCATACTGTTGTCTCTTGGCAATCACTTTGGTAATCGGTTGCTGACAAAATGACTGACGAGGAGTAGGAGGACGAGGAGCAAGAGCATCAGGACTAGTAGATGATGGGAAGAACAGAAAGCTCCCTTTGGCTTAGGTGGTGGAGCCTTGACTGCTTGAAATCGGGTGCGTGCCACTGGGTGATGCAGCGGTTGCTGTGGCAGGCTGGATCACCACATTGGAGGCACGGTTCTCCCAGGCCACTTTATAATGACGCTGCATGTGTTGATGCAGGGCCGTGATGGCAATATTGGCACCCTGGCCATGCTTCGGCAATTGGCCATGTTAACCTTCTCAGGGGCTTAACAAAAAACTGCCACACCGCCGAGTATGCCATTTTCCTCCCAACACTCTGCGCTGACTGCCTGCTACCGCTGCCTCCGTGAACCCCTGCATGGGTAAGTGCGATAGACTACATCATTATCATCCGCTACTGTCTGCACGTCACTGATGTCCCCCTCAACAGTCTCAGGGCAGGAGCCTGACTGCTCACAATACCAGCTCCCACACGACTCTCCTCATCACTACTTGCCCACCTACTGGAGGAAGCAGCTGATGTCTCCTCAAGATCTTGGCTGGGCAGTGGCTGCTGAGTTTTCTCTAGAAGCTCGTCCTACAGCATATAATACTTCTCACTCTGAGGCAACAAAAAATAACAGAGGCATGGAAAGGGCTAGAGGGCTGCAAATGGCATCAAAATGTGGTTAAGAGCATGGCAAGTGCTCTGCAAACAAATGTGGATAGGGAAATGACTTAAAATAACATAAAATATGTAAAAATAAAAAATAATAATCTTGATCTAGTAGGACGAGGTCCATATGGAGTAGGAGGTTGAGGAGGCGGTGGAGGAGGAGGAGGTTGCCTACAGTGCTTTTTGGTTTCATTTTTTATTTTAATTTTTTATTAGGGTACACCCCAAAACATTGGGAAATATAACCTGTGATAACCCCCTCCAGTCGTGCTAAACACATTTGAAAAATGTCATCTGACAATGTAATTGACGATTTTTTTAAATTTATGTTCCTGTCACCTATGCAGAGGTGCCCCAGTAACATCCACCATCCATTTGGATATCTTCTCTATCAACTTTCGATGTTGTTTTCTGAGCCTACCATGTTGATCGCGGTTATCGGCGAATCAGAGTTCCACGCTGGAGAGGGAGCCTGAGAAAAAGAGACCAAATTTAAGGGAGATAAATCTATAAAAAAAAAATTGGGATTGAGCAAAAATGTGGGAAAAGCAATTAAGGCGCAATTCGCAAATGTGGGACAAATTACAGAAGCCCAAAGGTGGGCCAAAAGAGTCAAGCGGAAATGTGGAAAAAGCTATTGAGGCGCAAATGTTAGCCAAATGAATATAGCAGAAATGTGGGACAAATTATTGAAGTGCAAATGTGGTACAACTTGTTTAAGTTTAAGCATTGAATCAAAGGAGGTGGCGGGCATCAATTAAAGAAGCATTTCAGAAATTTTATTCCCTGTCACCTATGCAGAGCAAGGGTTTATTCACATCTAAAATTGTATAATGTCAACCCAAGAATGTAACAGAAAAATTACAGAAATGTATTAACCTGTGTAGAGCAGGGGTTTATGACAGAAAATAATGGCTTATTGTCACCCGAAAATGTAAAATAAAAATTATTGAAATTTATTAAGCTGTCAACTAGGAAGAGGAGGGGTATATTACACCCAAAAATTTGTGAATTTGTCCCTAAAATGTAACTGACAAATGTTTTAGTTTTTTTACCGGTCTAATAGGTATAGCAGTGGTACGTCACATAAAATTAGGGGACACTCTAAAAGAGTGTGAAATATCCAAAATACAAGAATGAGCAATTGGGCTGCAGTATAACAATGGCTGGTTAGTGCCGGTATACATGTCTATTCTGAACAAGGTACGGACAAGTTCTGAGGGATCCATGCGTGGCTCATTTTAATGAACGTGTGCTTGTCCCCATTGGCTGTGGACAGGTGGCTGCGCTTGTCTGTGATGACGCCCCCTGCCATGCTAAACACACGTTCAGATAATACACCGGCTGCAGGTCAGGCCAGCACCTCCAAGGAGTAAAGGGCAAGCTCAGGCCATGTGCCCAATTTGGAGACCCAGAAGGTGAAGGGGGCAGACCAGTCATTCAGTACGTGTAGGCGTGTGCACACATACTGTTCCACCATGTTGGTGAAATGCTGCCTCCTGCTAAGACGTTCCATATCAGCTGGTGGTGCTGGTTGTTGTGGCATGCTGACAAAGCTTTTCCACATTTCGGCCATGCTAACCCTACCTTCTGAGGTGCTGGCGGTGCCCCAGCTGCGTTGGCGACCTCTTCCTCTTCTTCTGCCTTCGCCTTGTGCCTCCACTGTGCCCCCGCTGTCAGGTGGGAATGCCACCAGCAGCGCGTCTACCAGCGTGCGCTTGTACTCGCGCATCTTACGATCACTCTCCAGTGACGGAATTAAGGACAGTACGTTGTCCTTGTAACGGGGATCCAGCAGCGTGGCCACCCAGTATTCAGCACAAGTTAGAATGTGGGCAACTCAGCGGTCGTTGCGGAGACACTGCAGCATGTAATTGCTCATGTGTGCCAGGCTGCCCAGAGGCAACGAAAAGCTGTCCTCTGTGGAAGGTGTATCGTCTGTGTCCTCTGTATCCCCCTAGCCACGCACCAGTGATGGCCATGAGCCGGTCTGGGTGCCACCCTGCTGTGAACATGGTTCCTCCTCCTCCATCTCCTCATCCTCCACCTCCTCATTCTCCAGAACTGTGCCCTTGCTGGACAATTGTGTACCTGGCGTTTGTGGGTTCAGGAACCCACCCTCGGAGCCACTTGGGAATAATTGGCTGTAAACCCTACGAAATGATCCCTCTTCCTCCTCCTCTTCCTGTGCCACATCCTCTTCCATCATCGCCAGCAGTGTTTTTTCAAGGAGGCATAGAAGTGGGATAGTAACGCTGAGAACGGCGTTATCAGCACTGGCCATGTTGGTGGAGTACTCAAAACAGCGAAACAAGGAACACAGGTCTCACATGGAGGCCCAGTCATTCGTGGTGAAGTGGTGCTGTTCCGCAGTGCGACTGACCCGTGCGTGCTGCAGCTGAAACTTCACTATCGCCTGCTGCTGCTCACACAGTCTGGCCAGCATGTGCAAGGTGGAGTTCCACCTTGTGGGCACGTCGCATATGAGGCGGTGAGCGGGAAGGCCGAAGTTACGCTGCAGCGCTGACAGGCGTGCAGCAGCAGGGTGAGAACGCCGAAAGCGCGAACAGACGGCCCGCACTTTATGCAGCAGCTCTGACATATCGGGGTAATTTTTAAGGAATCTCTGCACCACCAAATTCAGCACATGCGCCAGGCAAGGGATGTGCGTCAAACCGGCTAGTCCCAGAGCTGCTACGAGATTTCGCCCATTATCGCACACCACCAGGCCCGGCTTGAGGCTGACTGGCACAAACCACTCATCGGTCTGTTGTTCAAGGCCCGTCCACAGCTTCTGCGTGGTGTGGGGTTTGTCCCCCAAACAGATAAGTTTTAAAACTGCCTGCTGTCGTTTACCCCTGGCTGTGCTGAAGTTGGTGGTGAAGGTGTTACGCTGACCGGGTGAGGAACTGCTAGAGGATGAGGAAGTAGAGTAGGAGGAGGAAGCAAGAGGAGGCAAACTGAAGCACCCTGCAATCCTCGGTGGTGGAAGGACATGCGCCAAACTGCTATCCGCCTCAGGCCCAGCCGCCACTGAATTTACCCAGTGTGCTGTTATGGAGATATAACATCCCTGACCGTGCTTACTGGTCCACGTATCCGTAGTGAGCTGCACCTGGCCACAGATGGCATTGCGCAATGCACACCTGATTTTGTCCCCTACTTGGTTGTGCAGGAAAGGGATGGCTCTCCAGAAAAAGTAGTGGCGGCTGGGCACGACGTACTGTGGGACAGCCACCGCCATAAGGCCTTTAAAACTATTCATCTCCACCAGACAGAATGACAGCATTTCAAAGGCCAGTAATTTAGAAATGCTGGCATTCAGGGCTAGGGATCGCGGGTGGGTAGGGGGGTACTTCCTCTTCCTCTCCAGCGTTTGGGAGATGGAGAGTTGAACGCTTGCGTGGGACATTGTGGAGATGCTTGGTGACCCAGGTGTTGGTGTTGCTGGCAGATCCTCTGTTTGCGGGGTGGCAGGTGGCACTGTCACTCCAGAGGTGGATGAAGAGGCCGAGACTGCAGCAGAAGAGGTAGCACCTTTCTTGGTTTTTGAGGTGTATACTCCACTGCAGCTCGTGCTTTGCACTTAAATGCCTGGTCATGCAGGTTCTGCTCAGGTTGAGAACGTTTGTGCCTCGCTTCAGGCTCTGATTGCACAGCGTGCAAACCACTCGTGTCTTATCATCAGCACATTGTCTGAAGAACTGCCATGCCAGGGAACTCCTTGGAGCTGGCTTTGGTGTGCTCGGTCCTTTGCTGCGGTGGGCAGTAGCAGGCTAACTGTCTAGAGGACGGCCGCTCCACTTTTGCACCCTGCTGCCTCTTCTGCTGTGCTGGTGGCTCTCTGCGACCACCGCCTCTTCCTCCGAACTACATAGGTCACTCGCATTACCTTGATTCCATGTGGGGTCGAGGACCTCATCGTCCTCCACATCATCTTCCACCCAGTCTTCACCCCTGCCTTCCTTGTCTGTCTGCACACTTTCGAAAGCCCCAGCTGTTGGCACCTGTGTTTCGTCATCATCCGAGACGTGCTGCGATGGTCCTCCCATGTACTCATCTTGAAAGATAAGTGGTTGGGCATCGGTGCACTCAATCTCTTCAACTTCTGGGGCAGGGCTAGGTGGATGGCCCTGGGAAACCCTGCTAACAGAGTCATCAAAAAGCAGAAGAGACTGCTGCATGACTTGGGGCTCAGACTGCTTGGCTGATTTGCAAGGGGGTGAGGTGAAAGACTGATGGACATCGGCTGCAGGTGCCAACTGTGGTCTTTCAGCAGGAGACTGGGTGGGAGACAATGTGAAGGAACTGGATCCACTGTCAGTAACCCAATCTACTATCGCCTGTACTTGTTCAGGCCTCACCATTCAAAGAGCCGCATTAGGCCCGACCAAATAACGCTGCAGGTTCTGTCGCCTTCTCGCACTTGAGGAAGGCGTTTCACTTGTGCGTGTAGCTGGCACAGATTGACCACGTCCTCTCCCTGCAACAGGAGCTCCACCAGCAGCACCATGACCTGGGCCACGTCCCTTATTTGACGCTCTCCTCATATTTCTCGAATTTAGGATCTTGCCCTAAATGGGTGTTTAATTAATAGTAGAATAGAACGACAGTATGTACAGGGTGTATCTCACATGCCCTGAACCAGACTAGGCCTCAATTAAATTTGTTTGCCCAAAATGGCTGTATTTCAAATACCTGAATAGAACCCCTGTATTTAAAGGGTGTATCTCACACGGCCTGACCCACACTAGACCTCAATTAAAGACCTGTTCACAAGATGGCTGTATTTCAAATAAGTGAATAGAACCACACTATGTAAAGGCTGTATCTCACAATGACATCTGCAGCAAAGGCTGCCAACTATTTTTTTTTTGCCTAAACGGGTGTTAGTTTAATAACTGAATATGACAGCAGTATATAACCCTGGAATTTTAAACGTCAAGATGCTGCAAGGGCTGTAAAATGGTGTATTTTGCCCCAAAATAGGGTGTTTTATTAATAGAAGAATATAAGCTCTGTATATACAGGGTGTATCTTACACGGCCTGACCCACACTAGTCCGCAATTAAAGATTTGTGCACAAAATGGTGGTATTTCAAATACCTCAATCAAACCCCTTTATTTAAAGGGTGTATCTCACACACCCTGAACCAAACTAGGCCTCAATTAAAGACTTGTGCACCAAATGGCGGTATCTCAAATACCTGAATAGAACCCCTGTATTTAAAGGGTGTATCTTACACGCCCTGAACCAGACTAGGCCTCAATTAAATTTGTTTGGCCAAAATGGCTGTATTTCAAATATCTGAATATAACCCAAATATATAAAGGGTGTATCTCACAATGACATATGCAGCAAAAGGCTGCCAAATAAACTTTTTTTGCCCAAACGGGTGTTTGTTTAATAATTGAATATGGCAGCAGTAAATAACCCTGGAATTTCAAACGTCTTGATGCTGCAAGGGCGCAACAATTGTGTATTTTGCCCAAAAAAGGGTGTTTTATTAATAGAAGAATATAACCTCTGTATATACAGGGTGTATCTCACACTCCCTGACCCACACTAGGCCGCAATTAAAGATTTGTGCACCAAATGGCGGTATTTCAAAAACCTTAATAGAACCACACTATGTAAAGGCTGTATCTCACAATGACATATGCAGCAAAGGCTGCCAAATAAACTTTTTTTGCCCAAACGGGTGTTTGTTTAATAACTGAATATGGCAGCAGTATATAACCCTGGGATTTCAAAATCTTCAAAATTTTGTATTTTGCACAAAAAATTGGTGTATTTTAAGGGTGTATCTCACACGCCCTGAACCAGACTAGCCCTTCTTTTAATTTAGTTTGCCCAAAATGGCTATATTTCAATTACCTGAATAGAACCCCTGTATATGCAGCCAGCCAGAACCGCAGGGGAAAAACGTGAGGTTCACGGTGGGCCGTTGAGGGGCCAAATAATCACACAGTTCATCAGTTTACTCACGGTTAGCAGAAAGCCTCCCTGGGCTGGCAGCACAAAGTTGAGGAAGACAGCACAAAATCCTCCGGGGCACGCTCTGTGGGAGGGAAGCACCAATCTAGATGGAGGTTGAGGTGCCCTTGGTGGCAGTGGTGTTTAGGGTGCTTGTGGCGGCTGGGTCCCTTGGTGGTATTTGTCGTGACACCAGTACCGTTAATGCTGGTACAACCAATGGTAAGAATGACGTTGACAGTGGTAGGATATGACAGGATATGAGGAGAGGAGAGAGGGGATAGATTTATAAGATAGCACACAATCCTCTCACAATAACAATAACACGTACGTTTTCATATGCCCATCCTAATACAAAAACCTCGACGCGTTTCACCTTCAGGTGTGCTATCTTATAAATTGTGTGCTATCTTATAAATCTATCCCCTCTCTCCTCTCCTCATATCCTGATTAATTCCAGTGTATGCCCCGAGTGGGCAGGTGGTTATTCCATATCTTTGGAACACCTTCCACTTGCGGCTTTATGGGCCTTTTTTAACTGTTTTTGTGTATCCAATACTTTTTCCCTGGATAGGGTCAATCTAGGGATTCGTTAGCCCTAGGTTCGGGGACAGGGAACTCCCACCATCAGGGGGCGACCCTGGGCTGAGCAGACGTTAGGGCATCTAGGGTAAGCAATTGTCTGCCCTGCCCTACCGCAGTACATGTCTTCATTCCTCGAACTACCAAGTATCTAGACTATCTGTGTGTCACTAATGTATGTTGAGGGGTTGCTACTCCCCAGTCAAAAGTAACTTATATATAATTCTTTTGAATTGTAGCATTGTCTGTTGGTATATACATACCTATACCCGCACGTCGATTAATAAAGGTAATTTTAAAAGTCACTAAATTAATAAATGAATATGTTACAAATCTAAGTGATAAGGAATCTTCTAAATAATCTAATTAATTGGTAATATATTAAACTTGAATTTAACACTTGCAGATCTGGAAAATAGTGGTTTTTGGCAAAAAAGTGTGTTTTTAAAAACCCAGAAAATGATGGCTGTATTTCTAGCTTAAATTGCACACTGACTAAGCCTGCAAATGCACCAGATGTTGTAAATTGCCCCAAAAATTTTGATTTTCAATGTCCCAACAGCTCAGATGCAGTGCTAGTGCACTGAGCTTGCATAAAATGGCCACCGCCGCCGCCACCCACCTAACTAACATGTAAAAGTTATTTTTTTTCCGTCACTGGGCTCAGGGCAGGATAAAAAAAAATTGTGCCCTGCACCCACAAAACACAATGTATGTAGATTGCTGAGTTAGATTCACGTTTTGAGCAAAGATTCTCTCCTATTCTCTCCCTGAAATCACCAGCCGCATCCTCTCCCTATAACTGATCAGAGCAGAGTGACGTGCAGCGCTACGAGACTCCAGCTTATATAGAGGCTGGGTCACATGCTGCACTGGCCAATCACAGCCATGCCATTAGTAGGCATGGCTGTGATGGCTTCTAAGGGCACAGAGTTAAACGCTTGTTGATTGGCTGTTCTGCAGCCTTTCAAAAAGCGCAGAGAAATCACTGAACACCGAACCTGAACACAAACTTTTACTAAAATGTTCGTGTTAGTGTCCGGGGTCCAAAAAACCTAAAGTTCGTTTGGGTTCGCTCAACCCTACTCCCTATCCTTTCCCTACACTATGAATAATCTTTTACTGAACTTGTAAATCATTTTTTCAGCACAATAAAGTATTTCCTAGCGCTGTAACTAGCGCCTGCTGACGTCTCTCGCTAAGTACACTGGAAAATGGCAGAATTCAAGATGGCTGCTGCTATTTATAGGGCTGTGACATCACAGGGCTGGCTGCTGATTGGCTGCATGCATGCATGGCATTGTGGGTGATCCCTTGTTCCCAGAGATCTTTGCTCCATATCCTAACACGAACAGTAGCAATTTTAGGAAAAAATTTGATTCGTTACCACGAAACATGAGGAAATTCGACTTTGGTGCAAATCAGATTTTTCCTGAAATTTGCATCGAATTCCACTTTGTCAACTTCGATTTGATCATCTCTAGTAGGCAGCCGTCTCCATGTGCTCCTTTCACCTAGACTCCAGCTTCATGTCCAAGAGCCTATGGCGCCTCAACGAGCTCCAGGGGATGAAAGAGAAGAAGATCTGAAGGAGGATTTGCATGGCGACAGCGTGAAAGCTGGCAAGGTAACAAATCATAAAGCATTCCAGACCCTGCTGTTGTAGAGGGGTAACATGTTAACATAACCAGACTAGTGGACCCTACGGCCACAGTTCCCAGATCGCAGTTGCTAACCAAAGATACCAATCCCAAAGACCTTAGCAAGATAAATAGACATCAGAGGGCTATAGCTGCAAACTACTTCCTTAGTATATGTTTAGATATCTGGAAAAGAATTGCATTGTGAACAGGTAATTGCTGGATGTACTACAACTCCTATTTTGTACACAGTAAAGAGAGACTTTTTTTTTTGTTAATCTGGCCTGGTTACTGATTCTCCTAACGCCACACATTGGCCATTGCACCATTTCATGCCCTGGCTTGCACACACATGGACATTTAGTATCAAGGGCAGCCCCAAATTACCATCAGGCAGTAAGACCCACAGCTACATGGCATGCCCTGAGGGAATACAAGATGCTCCTTCTTCACTGCACTGACCCCAGGGAGCGATGACCTGATGGAGTACACTGTGACTGTGACACATCATCATCAGGGCCACTACCAAGATCTTCCTGAGGGCTCATGCACACAATCGTATTTATTTTGCGGTTTGCAAAACACGGATCCAGAAAAAAAAATGCATGGCATCCGTGTGATGTCCGCGCTACATCCGTTTTTTGGTGGATCCATTGTAACAATGCCTGTCTTTTTTCTGCCAAAGGGACAAGAATAGGACATGTTATATTTTTTTTGCGGAACGGACTTACAGACAAAACAGACAAATGGATACGGACACAGACAAAAATACGTTTGTGTGCATCAGCCCTAAAGCTGTGAAAACAGTGGGGAGCATGTACTAAATGTGAAACTGGTGTACAAAAGTTAAGGGTACGATCACATAGTGCGGTCATGTCGTGTTTCTGATTGTCGAATACCGCTCAGCCATGTGGGCCACAGCGGGTTTTAATTAACCTAAAGAAGACTGCACTGTTTATTCGGACTGCATTACTAATGGCTGCATTGCTGCCATTAACAATGCAGACCTAAAAATGCAATCTTCATTAGTTTAGTTAGAGTCTGGAGGGGCCCATCCAACCATGTGGTACTCGACCACAGTGAGGCTGAGTCGCAATTGTGAAAAAAACGCTCCATGAGGTTCCACCCTAAAAATATTTACGCCAACGGCATATTGTCCAACAATGTTTAACTTTTTAAGTTTTTATACAACTCTCACCAGAAGGCAGAAGGGGATAGGGCAACCATGGAATGACACAGTTAGGCCTCATGCACACGGCCGTTGTTTTGGTCTGTTTTGGCGGCTCAGATGCGGACCCATTCGCTTCAATGGGCCGCAAAAGATGCGGACAGCACTCCGCGTGCTGTCCGCATCCGTTGCTCCGTTCCGTGGCCCCGCTAAAAAAATATAACATGTCCTATTCTTGTCCGCGCTTTGCGGACAAGAATAGACATTTATATTGAAGGCTGTCCGTGCCGTTCCACAAATTGCAGAACGCGCACAGACGCCATCTGGATTTTGCGGATCCGCATTTGCGGACCGCAAAACACACCACGGTCGTGTGCATGATGCCTTACTATGATTTAGGTCAGAAAAATGGAGTAAATTCTAACTGAAATGTGGAGTTTCTGGTATACGTACATCACAGATACAACAGGTTTGTTAAGAGGCCTCTGCACCTCTTCTTAAATTGGCCACATTGTATGCCTGCAGGCTTTTCACTTAAACTGGCATGTGTAACTCAAGTCTCTAGTAAATGACCCCCAGTGTTCTTTGTCAGTATATCTGCACTTCTAATGCAGCCACAGTGAACTAAAGGAACTGAGGGTCCAGGTGTCAACACACAGTAATAGTAGACTCCGGAGAGTGATCCCGCTTCCTCAGCCATTATTTTTTTTGCAAAATGATACTGTAGGTACAACCTTCAAGAGGAGCTGCCACCTATCCTGACATCTACGTATGTATTCTAAGAGAACATTTCTGATCTGTATTTCACAGATGGCTCTTTACTTTCTTAAAGAAATGAGTGAATCAGTTGTACTGTACACAAATCGGATTCAATTTGAATTTTGCTAAATTTTTCTTTTTACCACATTTTTGATGATTCAATTTGGGATATTTTTGGAGAGAGGGAGACAGAGAACCAATTCGGACGAATCAAATTTTGAGCGATTCTCTCATCTCTTTCCTATGAAGTTCTTTATTGTTTCCTTATAATATATAGACATTTAATTATGTTTCAATAACCATAATCTTCCACAATTTATATTTCATAAAGTTTACATCAATATCAGCTAGTCCTGATTATATTCCAACTTTAAACCTTTAACACATCTCCCACCCTCGCCCTCAATACATTCATCTACTTTCATAAAATATATATATATTATCTCTCATATCGTTTAAAAACTTCTGATCTCTAGTTCCTCACTCTCCCTCATCTTCTTCTTCTCCCACTCCCTCCAGAGTGTTCTTTCATCTCTAGTTTAAATCTCTCACCTCTAGTTACTGTACATATACCACTGTATACCAGAAACCTGGTTGCACAGTGTGGGATTGGAACATTCCTCACACACTATGGTTGCCTTGAGTAGGCATTGACATGGCCCTAAGCTGTGTTTTGTAAGCATTCTCCTGTGATCCTGACATGTCAGTGAGCACTACAACCCTATAGTGTAATAACAGTACCTTAGTATAAAGGGACAACCCTCTTCATAGTTAGTTTTTTTTGTAGATACCACTATCTATTTCTAGCTGTTCTATCACTTTGTGAGCTTCGCATTTCCAATTGTGCTAGATCCCTACTACACAAGTTGGGAGCCCTCTGCCTTGGTTTTGAAATTATGTGCATATTGTCAATGTTGTATATGGGTTATCCCTGGGTGAGATATTGGTTGTGATAGAAATTAAGGACTTCTGAACTATGGCCACCAGTGCCAACAGGAGAATCTACCACTGCACCTCCAACCCATTTTTGTTGCTGGTGGTACTGTAGTATTACACTTTTGATGAGAAAGGTCTTTGTAGACTGTATCTAGTAATAAATAAGAAGACACAGACAGTGATAAGGAGGGAAATGATTGATAACTTTTTATTCTGAATATCAGAAAGCCTGTAAATAAATAGTGCTGGTAGTGCAAGCCTCTAGGAATAGAACATGTAAGTGGAATGGATGTCAGGTATGTGAACCCACTGTGTCACTTGAACAGATTTGGCTTGGAGCAACAACCACAGGAATTATCTAAGTGGCTCTCCCTTAACCCCTATACAGGGTTCTGGAGTTGCTGCAAGGGAAACACCAGACCGCTCTACCTCTCGTAGTAGTATCTGTTCAAGTGACTGCTGATGACTCATGGGGCTTAAGAAACACTGGTCAGAGGGATCAGGAAAAAACATAGTCAGGGAAAGGCCAAGATCTGGGTGGGCGTTGCAAGTGGAATCCAGTAACCAGTCTGAAATCAGGGAAGGCAGATCAAGGTCAGTGCGGAGATCGAGCAGGAGTCTGGACAGGTCAGCGAAGAATCAAAATTCAGGAAACATGCAGGAGTCAGTACACGGGCAAAAGAATGTAATTAACATGCAGGGAGGAAGAGGAGAAAGGCTTCCAGGGCCCAGGGCAAAGGGGCAGGTGAGCAGAGCAGCAGTGACCATGAGCTTTTGCTGTAACTATTAGAACAGGAAAAAAACAGGAACCGGAGTTAAGGAACCGAAAATATATTTCTGCGTTTATCTTGTTGAATTGCTGGCAAAATCTCTGTTAAACTGGTAGTTTATATACAGAATTACTGTGCCTTAGTATTAATGGGTGGTCTAATATATCATCACATGCATCTTGTTCAACTGCTTCCACATTCTTAGTTAATCAGTTACATTATTGATACAGTTACTATACACTATGGCCAAAAGACAGTTGCTTGGTCCCTCCAAAGGAATGGGCAGTGTCAAAAATGTTGCTGTATGCCAGTGGCAGCTTAATACGTGTCGTTTGCTCAGGCCCTTTGAGGAGGGCACTTTTTTTTGTCAGTTGGCAGAACTACGGGATGAATGATGTCATTCCACTCCTTCACGTCCTGGAGGGAGTGCTGACAAATCTGATTGTCAAGCGGACAGAAAACGTGGCACCTACACTTCATGTCCACCTGAGCCCCGAGGACAATGAACTAAAAGTGGAGGAGGAGTAGGACATAAACACCTAGGAATTTTATACACAGCTAGGTGGTTTATCTGCTCAAGCAACAGGAGAGGAGCATGGGGAGCTGAAGGGTGACAATGAAGACACCGCAAATTACCTTGACAGACCGTGACAGTATGCAGTGGAGATGGAGGCTGAGAGGCTTTCCGAGTCCCTTGCACAAAAATGGTTAGATGCATGCGGTCATGTTTGCTTAGTGAAAGCCACGTTGTCATAATTCGGCAGAGGGATGACTACTAGCTATCCACATTGTTAGACCCTTGCTACCGGTTAAAAATGGGGGCATTTTTTAGACTTTCTGAGAGAGATGCAAAAAAGGAATACATAATGTGTAGTTAGTTAGTCGCTGCCTACGAGCGCCATCGCCAGTCCTCAGGAAGATCATGACTGGTGGTGGGGGTGAGAGGGCAGGAGCAGCACCAGCTCCATTTGCAGAAACTTCAGTTTGGAGTCTATGATGAGCAATTTTTTTCAGCTGCCTACTGAACTTGGACTGCTCCCTGTCACCCATGATCCAATATCTCTGGACTCCTGGGCATCCAAGTTTGCCATGGGCATACTTTCCTGCCCAGCCAGTAATGTGGCACCAGAGTTGGTGTTCAATGTGGTGGGAGCATAGTTACCCCAATGAGAACTCACCTTTCCTCCCTAAATGTTGAGAGACTAACCTTCATAAAGATGAATCAGGCCTGGATCAACTCAAACACCGGTGCCTGATGCAACAGAATAAATAATTTTGCCACTAATGATCATACTGTAGTGTGCTGCCACACCAGAATATTCTGCAAAATGGGCCATTACTTTTGGCCACATGCTGCTGCCACCCGCCTGATGCCTCTACTGCCATTCCTACAATGGGGCTTCTTGGCTTACTGATATGTACATGTTACATTTTTACAAGGATATGCATGCCACTGGGCCTTGCTATCACACTGCTGTTGTTGGGTTATGCTACTACTCTGATCTGCCACCATCTTGTGCTGTATGCCACTGCTGTTGCCCCCCTGTCCACTCTGTCATGGGGCCACTATTTTCACTGTCACTGATGCTGCCCCCTCCCCACTTTGTCATGGGGCCACTATTGTTCCTGTTACTGCCACTGCTGTTGGCCCGCATCCTCACTCTGTTATGGGGCTACTATTGTCCCTGTTTGTCCGTGTTGACATCACGTCCTTTTTATCAGAAGAACAGAAACATAAAAAAGAAGGATCCTGTATTTTGAGCATCTATAAGGCCTCTTTCACATGGTCAGTATTTTATCAGTATTTGAAAGCAAAAAGCATTTTCTTGTCGAAGTTTGGTGAATCGGCCATATTGAATTTTTCAAAACTTCACTCATCTCTAATCAGGAGGCTCCTCCAAACGATTATCTTTCAGGTAACGCCAACTTCTTACATTGCTAGGGGCAACTCCGCCTTTTGTCAAACTCTTTCAATCTTCCCTTCATAGGAAACAGGAAAAGGAAACAAGATAGTGAGGTATGACTTCATTACACAATCGTTATTACACTTACAAGGTTAATAGAATAAAAGTACACGATCTACACATCGATAAAAAAAACTCCCTCTGTGAGATTTTACACTATAAATTTTTATTGAGTTTTCAAATAACAAAAAAGCTCACGTCAAAGAAGCTCACATAAAAGAAATACACAATCATTGAAGTTCTAGTGCTGTAGGTTCAGTACAGAGAGTGATTGATCAGATCATCACTAACATGAGATTGAGGGTGTTTCGAACAATAACTTTCATAGCTGCAGAAATACGAATAGAAACAGCTCGTCCTGAGATTAATCGATCAACATTTACACATATCAGGTATATCAAAGCAACTAAATAGGATTTGTCCTATGGGTATATCCTATATAGGGTAACACATAAGGGTGTATTAGACGGGCAGATTTTTTGCCCGATAATCGCTAACGAGCGTTCGTATTAACGCTCATTAGCAATCATCTTGCAGTGTAATACTGCCGCCGATTGCACAATGAACGAGGAAATGCTCGTTCATTGGGCAGTCCTGATTTTTTAGCTGCTGAAAGATCAAGATTTGCCGGCGGCTGATCATGCTGACTATTTACGATCATCTGCTGCCGGCAAACCACTATACAGCGTGGGGACGAGCAATGGCATACTGATCGCCCCTCCCCGTGTTGCTGAGGAGATCACTGCATGTAATTGCAAGCAAACAGGCAACTGCTGGGAGGGAAGACAATCGTCTGTCTGATCGGGGTGTCTAATACACCCTATATCTGTGATGGCTAACCTCCGGCACTCCAGCTGTGGTAAAACTACAACTCCCAAGATGCACACTTGCTTGGCTGTTCTCAGAACTGAATGGATCATGCTGGGAGTCGTAGCTTCACCACAGCTGGAGTGCCGGAGGTTAGCCATCACTGCCCTATATCCACTGTGACAGCTGAGAAAGTGTGATCTATAGTGAACATCACATTGCTACTTCAGGGATAATAACAGGGTGTTGTGCTTCCCTCCAGGCCTGCCATTGTAATCTAGTCTACAGGGAGTGCAGAATTATTAGGCAAGTTGTATTTTTGAGGATTAATTATATTAATGAACAACCATGTTCTCAATGAACCCAAAAAACTCATTAATATCAAAGCTGAATATTTTTGGAAGTAGTTTTTAGTTTGTTTTTAGTTTTAGCTATTTTAGGGGGATATCTGTGTGTGCAGGTGACTATTACTGTGCATAATTATTAGGCAACTTAACAAAAAACAAATATATACCCATTTCAATTATTTATTTTTACCAGTGAAACCAATATAACATCTCAACATTCACAAATATACATTTCTGACATTCAAAAACAAAACAAAAACAAATCAGTGACCAATATAGCCACCTTTCTTTGCAAGGACACTCAAAAGCCTGCCATCCATGGATTCTGTCAGTTTTTTGATCTGTTCACCATCAACATTGCGTGCAGCAGCAACCACAGCCTCCCAGACACTGTTCAGAGAGGTGTACTATTTTCCCTCCTTGTAAATCTCACATTTGATGATGGACCACATGTTCTCAATGGGGTTCAGATCAGGTGAACAAGGAGGCCATGTCATTAGATTTTCTTCTTTTATACCCTTTCTTGCCAGCCACGCTGTGGAGTACTTGGACGCATGTGATGGAGCATTGTCCTGCATGAAAATCATGTTTTTCTTGAAGGATGCAGACTTCTTCCTGTACCACTGCTTGAAGAAGGTGTCTTCCAGAAACTGGCAGTAGGACTGGGAGTTGAGCTTGACTCCATCCTCAACCCAAAAAGGCCCCACAAGCTCATCTTTGATGATACCAGCCCAAACCAGTACTCCACCTCCACCTTGCTGGCGTCTGAGTCGGACTGGAGCTCTCTGCCCTTTACCAATCCAGCCACGGGCCCATCCATCTGGCCCATCAAGACTCACTCTCATTTCATCAGTCCATAAAACCTTAGAAAAATCAGTCTTGACGTTTCAGCTTGTGTGTCTTGTTCAGTGGTGGTCGTCTTTCAGCCTTTCTTACCTTGGCCATGTCTCTGAGTATTGCACACCTTGTGCTTTTGGGCACTCCAGTGATGTTGCAGCTCTGAAATATGGCCAAACTGGTGGCAAGTGGCATCTTGGCAGCTGCACGCTTGACTTTTCTCAGTTCATGGGCAGTTATTTTGCGCCTTGGTTTTTCCACACGCTTCTTGCGACCCTGTTGACTATTATGAATGAAACGCTTGATTGTTCGATGATCACGCTTCAGAAGCTTTGCAATTTTAAGAGTGCTGCATCCCTCTGCAAGATATCTCACTATTTTTGACTTTTCTGAGCCTGTCAAGTCCTTCTTTTGACCCATTTTGCCAAAGGAAAGGAAGTTGCCTAATAATTATGCACACCTGATATAGGGTGTTGATGTCATTAGACCACACCCCTTCTCATTACAGAGATGCACATCACCTAATATGCTTAATTGGTGGTAGGCTTTCGAGCCTATACAGCTTGGAGTAAGACAACATGCATAAAGAGGATGATGTGGTCAAAATACTCATTTGCTTAATAATTCTGCACGCAGTGTACAACCCTGCACGTAGATCTAGAGCATAAATTCCACGTAGTTTGTGTTGCATATACTGGTTTATGAGTGCAATTACTTCAGAGATGGCTGAAGAATGAGCCCGTTTCCAGTACATAGCCATAGTTTTCATAGTTGCCAATTGTCCTGAATTTACCAGAACTGTCCATGATTTTCATAGACAGTCCCCACAAATTTATGATATCCCGGGCTGAAAATGGGTGGGGGCAAACACAAACCCCTGCCCAAAAATAGGTGTTTTCAGAGGGATTTGGGGAGTCCCTGGGGGTGAGGCTTAAATGCCATGATTTTACAACTGAATTGTTGGTATGAGTTTTGCGAGTGGTAACCAAGGCATATATCTGCAATGGCTATGATACGGGTACGCTGACGCCACTTTAACGCAGTGGCCTGGTCAGGTGGATAATAGTCAGTATTTGTTCATGACGCCAATTGCAGCGTGTGCAGGGTACTATCCCAGGGCCCTTCCAAGGTGTTATAACGCACGTTCCAGATTAGGAATGCCAGAGTGGTGTAATGGCCGATAATGTCTCTATCGGGTAGTGGTAATTGTGTCAACGGTGTCTCCTACCTGGGTACGGCTGGAATCCTCGCTCACTAGCAATAAGTTTGAGTGTAGTGATAGTAGGAGTAATAGAGGAATTTTGCATAGTAAATGATGTCCAGACCTTTAGATGAAGTTCAAATGTTTCTTTACTGAAGATAACTTGTATCCAAGCAGTATACAGCTTTCGTCTCTGGTCCCAGCAGGTTTTAGCAATGATTGGCAGGAAATGAGTGCTCCTTCTTTAAATTTGGAGCTTGCAGGATAATTCGTCTGCTTGGTAGCTCTGTAATTGTGACAGGAATTAATCTTCTGCACTTTTCTGTAACTTCTGCTGTATGGGGACAGACTAGCTGAGGAATAATAGGCTTTCCTAGGTCTCTGGACTTAACTCACAGATAGATTCTCAGGGGAAGCTTTCTTCCTGGAACTCTGGAGGTTTTAGTTTCTGCTTCTTCATCCAGCTGAGGCTGAAGGTGCTCAGACTGGGGATATGATCAAGTCTCAGCCGAGACTAGATCCTTGCTGTCTTCCCTATGCAGGGGATCTCCTAAACGCTATCACACAGCCTTTCCCTACAGGGGTGGCTGGCACACTAACTCTCACTTCCTTCTCCACCCATGCTGCAGGATGTGGGAACATCCCACTCTGCTCACAGAGGGGGAGCTAAGCTGGAATAATCCATTCCAGCCTAGATTCACTAAACTGGGACTTCCACTTGGCCAATGCGTTGCTGCCGCCTGCTGGTGAACCTGGAAAATTACAGGAACAATTGTGTTTAACATGGTTTTAGATGCACATTTGTGAAGACATAATATAAATTACATCAGATGACAATATACAGCTCTTAAAAGACAGTAAAAAAAAAAAAATATTTCTTTGGCCAGAAAATACCTTTGCGGCCTGTGCTCCATATGTGACAGCCAGGCAGATAAATACACTAAATTCATCTGTTGGATTGTGGGGTGACATATTCACAGTTTGGTCTTTTAACTAACCCTGCGGTCTGCACTGCATATGTGACAACCAGGCCAATAAATTCAGCAAATCCATCTGTTTGCGTGTGTGGTGACATGTCCACGGTTATCAGGCCAGTCATTCACAAGTGGCTTGGATGGTGGGTTCCTGCACCAACATAGGCCAGGTACACAATTGTTCAGCCAGGGCACATGTGCAATACACCACTTTTACACCCCTGACATTGAACATACAGATAAATTATCTCTCTATCTGTGGATGACCTTCCTACAGCAATTTTTTGGTGGGCGCAATGCAACATGTAAAATAAATATTATTAATTTAATACTTAATCCGTCTGTTTGTTCAGTGGGCGACAAAACAATTTTTTTGTGAAGTACACCTGCACCTGCATATGTGCCAGGGACAATAATATAGTTAATCCGTCTCTGAGTTCAGGGGTTGAGATATTTGCATATTTGGCTGTGATATACCCATGTTCTACATAGCGGACAGTGAAATAAATTTCACTAATTTGTCTGTTATATTGTTGGTTGACATTAACCAATTTTTGGCTGTGATATACAAGGAGTGCAGAATTATTAGGCAAATGAGTATTTTGACCACATCATCCTCTTTATGCATGTTGTCTTACTCCAAGCTGTATAGGCTCGAAAGCCTACTACCAATTAGGCATATTAGGTGATGTGCATCTCTGTAATGAGAAGGGGTGTGGTCTAATGACATCAACACCCTATATCAGGTGTGCATAATTATTAGGCAACTTCCTTTTCTTTGGCAAAATGGGTCAAAAGAAGGACTTGACAGGCTCAGAAAAGTCAAAAATAGTGAGATATCTTGCAGAGGGATGCAGCACTCTTAAAATTGCAAAGCTTCTGAAGCGTGATTATCGAACAATCAAGCGTTTCATTCAAAATAGTCAACAGGGTCGCAAGAAGCGTGTGGAAAAACCAAGGCGCAAAATACCTGCCCATGAACTGAGAAAAGTCAAGCGTGCAGCTGCCAAGATGCCACTTGCCACCAGTTTGGCCATATTTCAGAGCTGCAACATCACTGGAGTGCCCAAAAGCACAAGGTGTGCAATACTCAGAGACATGGCCAAGGTAAGAAAGGCGGAAAGACGACCACCACTGAACAAGACACACAAGCTGAAACGTCAAGACTGGGCCAAGAAATATCTCAAGACTGATTTTTCTAAGGTTTTATGGACTGATGAAATGAGAGTGAGTCTTGATGGGCCAGATGGATGGGCCCGTGGCTGGATTGGTAAAGGGCAGAGAGCTCCAGTCCGACTCAGACGCCAGCAAGGTGGAGGTGGAGTACTGGTTTGGGCTGGTATCATCAAAGATGAGCTTGTGGGGCCTTTTCGGGTTGAGGATGGAGTCAAGCTCAACTCCCAGTCCTACTGCCAGTTTCTGGAAGACACCTTCTTCAAGCAGTGGTACAGGAAGAAGTCTGCATCCTTCAAGAAAAACATGATTTTCATGCAGGACAATGCTCCATCACACGCGTCCAAGTACTCCACAGCGTGGCTGGCAAGAAAGGGTATAAAAGAAGAAAATCTAATGACATGGCCTCCTTGTTCACCTGATCTGAACCCCATTGAGAACCTGTGGTCCATCATCAAATGTGAGATTTACAAGGAGGGAAAACAGTACACCTCTCTGAACAGTGTCTGGGAGGCTGTGGTTGCTGCTGCACGCAATGTTGATGGTGAACAGATCAAAACACTGACAGAATCCATGGATGGCAGGCTTTTGAGTGTCCTTGCAAAGAAAGGTGGCTATATTGGTCACTGATTTGTTTTTGTTTTGTTTTTGAATGTCAGAAATGTATATTTGTGAATGTTGAGATGTTATATTGGTTTCACTGGTAAAAATAAATAATTGAAATGGGTATATATTTGTTTTTTGTTAAGTTGCCTAATAATTATGCACAGTAATAGTCACCTGCACACACAGATATCCCCCTAAAATAGCTAAAACTAAAAACAAACTAAAAACTACTTCCAAAAATATTCAGCTTTGATATTAATGAGTTTTTTGGGTTCATTGAGAACATGGTTGTTGTTCAATAATAAAATTAATCCTCAAAAATACAACTTGCCTAATAATTCTGCACTCCCTGTATATGTCTATTAGTGTCCCAGAAACTGATGCTGAAAGTTTTGCTAATACTTTGCGAAATGAAAAAAACAAAACAAAAAAAAAAACGTTTATTTCTCAACAAAAATTTTCAAAACTTATATCACTTATTAACTCCTTAGTGACCGCCCATACACCTTTTTACAGCAGTCACTAGTGGACCTTTGGCTAAGCTGCTGCCTTTTTCAGCAGCCCAGTCTACGCTCTCCCTTGCAGAAAAGAGTAGAAGTTTGGCTGTCACATAAATGCCAGGCTCCTGCTCTAACGGCCCAGAAAGGCAGAAGGGCTGATCTGAGACAAATAATCCCTTAAATTCCTTGGTCAATAGCGATCATGGCAACTAAGCAATATACAGCGGAAGCAGACTTCTATCCGCATCCCAAAAATGACATCACAGGAAGCCAATGTATCTGCACAGCAGTCTGAAGCCTAATGAAGGTCCCAGCCTAGAAGGACATGACTCTTTGACGCGGGCTGCTGGTGACTATCAGTATAGCACTGACTGTATAATTCTAGAAGCAATCAAAAGATCCCCTGATCAAATATCCAAAGTCGATTTGTTCCCCAACTTCGTTTTAATGCTGCACAGAGTCCTCTTTCCATTAACATGTATGGGTTTTGCGCAGAGGCAAACTTCGTTAAGTCCAAAGTCGCATGACACTTCTGTGAAGACCTTCGGCCTTTGATTCTACAACTTAAAAAAAAAATTTAAACAGCAATCCGAAGTCGGCTTCAGGACCGACTGGTACCTCAGAACCAAAGCCTTCAGATTGCTGTTTTTAAATGTTTTTAAAGTTGTACAATCAAAGGCCGAAGTTCTTCACCGAAGTCTCGTACGACTTTGGATTTAACCAATTTGCCTCTGCGCAGCGCATACATTGTAATGCTGTTTGGACACAGGTCTCTGTACAGCATTAAAAAGAAGTTGGGGAACAAATCAACTTTGGATCTTGGATCCAAAATGCAATTCGCTCACCCCTACTAGGCTCAAACTTGTGAAAGGGGTTATCCTGGAAAAAGATGATGACTTATCCTCAGGATGAAGGCTCCTGTAAGGTTTCCAAGGACAGCACCGTAAATCATATAGTGGCAGTGCTTGGTATTGCAGTTCAGCCTCATTGACTTGAATGGAGCTGTGCTGCAATTAGGCCTCATGACCGATATAGAGTGATGTGACCGGCCTAATAAGAGGCTGCGGTGCCCAAGACCTCTTCTAACAGATGATTGTCGAGGTTCTGGGTGTTACACCCCTACAGATATGATACTGATAATGACCTAACCTAAGGATAAGTCATAAACATATTTTCCTGGATAACCCCTTTAATATATCTGCCCTTTTGTATGCTTTGCCTAGCTCTAATTTTTTTTAGTTTTTTGTCCTACTACTGCCATTGTTCCTTTCTTCTCGATGGAGACAATTGTTATATGACTTCTGCACTTAGATATTTTCCAGCCAAGGTTTAGTAAAAAAGTTACTGACAATGGAAGGAATTAAGGAACAATATGAAATACACAACGATATATACATCTTTGTCATTTATTTCGGCCACATTCCTCCAAAAATCCTAGAAGAACAATTTCAGCAGGAGACACACAATGGCTGAAGTCAAGACGACTTTATGGTCACTCATGCTGCCTCTGTTGCTACCGCTGGTGCTGGCTCTCGTGCAGTTAATCTTAACCTCAGTGAATGATCCGGTCTCATTTTGGGACTGACTGCCAAGATCACAGATAGACATTGATGCGCACCCTCGAAAGGCTGTTGAAGTTGACATTGATCCTGCAAAGATCCACAGAAGGACTTTCATTTAACACAATATTAGACCTGAAATATGCAGACTTTCTAAACTAACTAAATAAATAAATAAATAATTATATATATATATATATATATATATATAGTCAGTTGTTGGCCCTTGTATTGCTAGCCTGTGATGCCAATAAAAGTAGCATGGAAAAGGAGTCATACAGATGTGTCCTTTACATTTGCTCTTGACTCCTCATACACTGAGACATGTGGTGTGAGATGAACAATTTGACAACAAAAAAAGATGTGATTTCTCAAAATTTTGTCACAAGATCTCTAATTTTATATGTGTGGCTACCCAATGGTTGTGGTATGCATTGCAGCCTGGTAAGGGTTTTGTTAGCATGTCACATTATTGTATGGAATCTGTGTCATGTGAAATTGAGGTCCTTAATCAAATCAAAGCAAAGGTAAGATTGGACATATCTGCATGTTGGTCCTTCCTTATTTCTTAACACAAAGACTGCCCATAATTGTGTTAGAATTGTGCTCACTAGTTCAGGAGAGGATATTTCAATATTTCTCAATGGTTTCTTTAAAGTAAAATAAAAGAAATAATAAAAAAAATTATACCTGATTCTTGTGTTGTCTGCAGAAGAAGACACATAGTCTCATCCCCTCTGCACTGTATGGTTTCATCAGTGTGACACCAGGTAGAGTTAGCAGATAAGCAGGATGGGCAGCCCAGTCCATTGAGGGGAGAGTTGTCAGTTAGCGCTAGAATCAGATTGGAGAAAGAGAAATAAAATATTGTTAATACATGAACATATGTAGTTCTCTCATAAGTCACTATTCTCTTTGATAAAGTGGTGGTGCTTCTGTTAGAGCCTAATGAAAGCACAATCATTTAGCTTTGTCTAAAGAACTTGTTGGGCAGTGGTCATCTTTTCTGTGGATTGAAATCAGTGAACTTCCAAGCAATATATAGACACTAGTGGTCTTCCAAAGCAAGATCTACCCATCACAAAAAAAAGTATCTGCTCTACCTATGAAATACTATATGGACCACCTTGTCAAGATCGGGGTTATGGGTCCACTCTGCAAACCAACCAGTGTGGTTGGCTGCTGACCTTTGGGAATCAGAGACACCAGTGTGACGTACCAAGAGATCAGGCTATAGTCGTACTCAGCAATCAGGTACAGATCAGAGCAATTCGAGTTCTTGCAAATCTGTATTTCAGTTCAGAAGTCAGGGCAGGCATCTCCGGATCAGCAAAGTGAACAGGCATGGGTCAGGTCAGGCGCCAGAGAGGCAGAGTCCAGGAATCAGGCCCAAGTCGGTACACACGAAGACAAATGGATTATAGCTCTTTAGTATGGACTTGCAAACTAGCAGAATCAAACAGAAACTGGCAATATCTGTGGAGACATATTGCTCAGGCACAGGGTGGAGCAAACCGACTTGTATATGTAGGAGGGCTGATAATCACATTGAAAATCAGCTGGACACAGAACAAAGGGAAAGGTTAACCCTTGCAGTGCTGCAGAAAAGTATAAGAATGCAGAAACCAAGGGAAGTTTAAAGAGCCTCTGTCAGCATGATCAACCCTATTAAACCAGGCATATTGTCTGGTAGTGGTGATCATGCTGATTAAAATGATATATTTCTTAGATATCTGCATTTGTATTCATATGCAAATGGTGCACCAGGGGGTGGGGCTGAATCCTTCGAGTGCTGCTTTGTGACACCCCTGGACAATCCCCTCTCCATTTCATTGAAAGGGTTAGAGATCAGCACACTGGGGACAAAAGCAGAAGATGTAATCATTTTTCTCATATGTGACACTCAGCTCTGGCTTCGAATTTGCCTTTACACAGAGAAATAGATCCTCAGCTAGATATGGGGAGTATTATGTATAGATATCAGGAAAAAGTAAAGTTGAGTAAAAATAAAGTTAATAAAGCATTACTTTCATCAGGCCATTTTACCATACACATAAGATTTTCTATCAACTTTTATTATGAGTTAAATGACTTGGACAAAAATGAACCGAAGAAAGACCTCTCCAAGTGTTTTGTGGGATTAAAACCTGCGACTGCTACAGTATATGCAAGGAAGAAGACCTTACCTTCCGGCTATAGCCTGACCATATTGATAGCACCAAGGGCCCAAAAAATGCTCGCTCTATCTAATTTAAGGTTGCACAAAATCGCCCCAACAGCCGTGAGTTAATGGAGGCCTTCTCACCCCAAAACCATTCAAGTTATCTAAAAGACTAAGCTTTGCTGGCCATGGAGGCAAAAGCCTAAAGCCTCAAGAGCCAGGAGATTAGTTCCTCGGCTGAAGATAAGTTAGACTACAGAGTGAAAGGCAGCATAAAGAAGAAGCCATCATCCAGTCAGCCTGTCAGTACTGCAGTGAGAGAAACAAATATAGCAGGGTCGAGTTTGCCTACCAGTTTAATGCTAAAGCCTGCTGGAACCAAGACAAAGCCTGTAAACTGTTGGAAGAAATGTTTTTGCAAGTAAAGCTGCTGTTGAACTTCAACTTCAAGGTCTGGACTCAAGTTATTTCTTTAACCACCTCAGCTCCCCTAGCTTAAACACCCTTAATGACCAGACCACTTTTTACAATTCTGCACTACACTACTTTCACGGTTTATTGCTCAGTCATGCAACTTACCACCCAAATGAATTTTACCTCCTTTTCTTCTCACTAATAGAGCTTTCATTTGGTGGTATTTCATTGCTGCTGACATTTTTACTTTTTTTGTTATTAATCGAAATTTACCGACATTTTTGCAAAAAAAAAAGACATTTTTCTCTTTCAGTTGTAAAATTTTTCAAAAAAACTACATTTCTATATAAATTTTTCTCTAAATTTAATGTTCTACATGTCCTTGATAAAAAAAAATGTTTGAGTAAAGAAAATATGGTTTGGGTAAAAGTTATAGCGTTTACAAACTATGGTACAAAAATGTGAATTTCCGCATTTTGAAGCAGCTCTGACTTTCTGAGCACCTGTCATGTTTCCTGAGGTTCTACAATGCCCAGACAGTAACAACACCCCACAAATGACCCCATTTCGGAAAGTAGACACCCTAAGATATTCGTTGATGGGCATAGTGAGTCCATAGAACTTTTTTTTTTTCTTACAAAGTATCATATTCCACTAACTTGTGACAAAAAATAAAAACTTCCATGAACTCACTATGCCCATCATGAAATACCTTGGGGTGTCTTCTTTCCAAAATGGGGTCACTTGTGGGGTAGTTATACTGCCCTGGCATTTTAGGGGCCCTAATGCGTGAGAAGTAGTTTGAAATCCAAATATGTAAAAAATGCCCTGTCAAATCCTAAAGGTGCTCTTTGGAATGTGGGCCCCTTTGCCCACCTAGGCTGCAAAAAAGTGTCACACATCTGGTATCGCCGTACTCAGGAGAAGTTTGGCAATGTGTTTTGGGGTGTCTTTTTACATATACCCATGCTGGGTGAGAGAAATATCTCTCTAAATGTCAACTTTTTTCCCATTTTTTTTATACAAAGTTGGCATTTGACCGAGATATTTATCTCACTCAGCATGGGTATATGTAACATGACACCCCAAAACACATTGCCCAACTTCTCCTGAGTACGGCGATACCACATGTGTGACACTTTTTTGCAGCCTAGGTGGGCAAAGGGGCCTACGTTCCAAAGAGCACCTTTAGGATTTCACAGGGCATTTTTTACACATTTTGATTTCAAACTACTTCTCACGCATTAGGGCCCCTAAAATGCCAGTGCAGTATAACTACCCAACAAGCTACCCCATTTTGGAAAGAAGACACCCCAAGGTATTTCGTGATGGGCATAGTGAGTTCATGGAAGTTTTTATTTTTTGTCACAAGTTTAGTCATATATGAGACTTTGTAAGAAAAAAAATCATCATTTTCCGCTAACTTGTCACAAAAAATAAAAAATTCTAGGAACTCGCCATGCCCCTCACGGAATACCTTGGGGTGTCTTCTTTCCAAAATGGGGTCACTTGTGGGGTAGTTATACTGCCCTGGCATTTTAGGGGACCTAATGCGTGAGAAGTAGTTTGAAATCAAAATGTGTAAAAAATGCCCTGTGAAATCCTAAAGGTGCTCTTTGGAATGTGGGCCCCTTTGTCCACCTAGGCTGCAAAAAAGTGTCACACATGTGGTATTGCCGTACTCAGAAGAAGTTGTGCAATGTGTTTTGGTGTGTCTTTTTACATATACCCATGCTGGGTGAGAGAAATATCTCGGCAAAAGACAACTTTTCCCATTTTTTTATACAAAGTTGGCATTTGACCGAGATATTTCTCTCACCCAGCATGGGTATATGTAAAATGACACCCCAAAACACATTGCCCAACTTCTCCTGAGTACGGTGATACCACATGTGTGACACTTTTTTGCAGCCTAGATGCGCAAAGGGGCCCAAATTCCATTTAGGAGGGCATTTTTAGACATTTGGATCCCAGACTTCTTCTCACGCTTTAGGGCCCCTAAGATGCCAGGGAAGTATAAATACCCCACATTTTGGAAAGAAGACACCCCAAGGTATTCAATGAGGGGCATGGCGAGTTCATAGAAGATTTATTTTTTTTAGCACAAGTTAGCGGAAATTGATTTATTTATTTTTTCTCACAAAGTCTCCCTTTCCGCTAACTTGGGACAAAAAGTTCAATCTTTCATGGACTCAATATGCCCCTCAGCGAATACCTTGGGGTGTCTTCTTTCCGAAATGGGGGTCACATGTGGGGTATTTATACTGCCCTGGCATTTTAGGGGCCCTAAAGCGTGAGAAGAAGTCTGGAATATAAATGTCTAAAAATTTTTATGCATTTGGATTCCGTGAGGGGTATGGTGAGTTCATGTGAGATTTTATTTTTTGTCACAAATTTGTGGAATATAAGACTTTGTAAGAAAAAAAAAAAAAAACAATTTCCACTAACTTGTGCTAAAAAAATGTCTGAATGGAGCCTTACAGGGGGGTGATCAATGACAGGGGGGTGATCATGGAGTCTATATGGGGTGATCACCCCCCTGTCATTGATCACCCCCCTGTAAGGCTCCATTCAGAGGTCCGTATGTGTTTTGCGGATCCACGGATCCATGGATCGGATCCAAAAAAACACATACGGACGTCTGAATGGAGCCTTACAGGGGGTTGATCAATGACAGGGGGGTGATCAGGGAGTCTATATGGGGTGATCACCCCCCTGTCATTGATCACCCCCCTATAAGGCTCCATTCAGATGTCCGTATGTGCTTTGCGGATCCGATCCATGGATCTGTGGATCCGTAAAACACATATGTACATCTGAATGGAGCCTTACAGGGGGGTGATCAATGACAGGGGGGTGATCAGGGAGTCTATATGGGGTGATCAGGGGTTAATAAGGGGTTAATAAGTGACAGGGGGGTGTAGTGTAGTGTGGTGCTTGGTGCTACTTATTACAGAGCTGCCTGTGTCCTCTGGGTGTCGATCCAAGTAAAAGGGACCACCAGAGGACCAGGTAGCAGGTATATTAGACGCTGTTATCAAAACAGCGTCTAATATACCTGTTAGGGGTTAAAAAAATCACATCTACAGCCTGCCAGCGAACGATCGCCGCTGGCAGGCTGTAGATCCACTCGCTTACCTGCAGTTCCTGTGAACGCGCGCGCCTGTGTGCGCGCGTTCACAGGAAATCTCGCGTCTCGCGAGATGACGCGTATATGCGTGACTCTGCCTGAGACTGCCGCCTCCGGAACGCGATCCTGCGTTAGGCGGTCCGGAGGCGGTTAAATCTCTCAATTATTCCCCCTTTTTTATTGCTTCAGGGCCAAAGCCTGGGGTCCAGCGGTATCCAGGTAGGAGCAACGTGACACACATAAAGAGACATTTTAGGCCACACTATACCACTCAGCATTCCTACTAAACCTGGGACAGTATATAGAGGGCCCTAGGTGGAGGCCACCCGTTGCACTGTCATTATAAATGTTATAGTACATGCTATCCTATGTTTTATACTTCTACATGTTTTTGGTATTCTTGTAGTTTTACCACACATGTACAATCTCTCACTCCGCGCAGAGTACAACCTGTTGACCAATAAACAAGTTAGACTACAAAGAACAGGAAGAGTTTACTGTGTGAACGTGTATGAAGACAGAACAAGTGATGCAAGATAATCAGCTTGGAAAAATAAAACTTTCAGGTTACTTGCAAAGCCCTGCAGAGCTAGACAGACATGTTTTGTTCTTTAAAACCGACCATCTTGTTCTATTCATCTCAGGATATGTCGAGCCAAGAGGAAAGATAGAGAGGGGCGCATCAGAATGTCAATTCACTTATGTGGAATCTAAAATTGTTTTTCATTTTTAAAGGACAAGTACAGAACACATAGAAATAGCCAGGAATATATGACTCACAATCGATGTTCACAGAGCAGTTGGGATTGCCATAACATAACGTGCCCATGCTGATTTGTAGTTGCTGTAGGCGCATGCTGCCCAAGAAGTTACATTTAGTTGCACATTTATATGTCCAGGCCAAAATTTTAGCCATCTTATCACCTGCAAATAAACATAACCAAGTTTTGAGTTAAAAGAGGTTCTCTCTCCACTGGACCTTCTTGTTAATGGTTCTTTGACAAAAAACAACAACAACTGATCACAGGATAACCCCCTGCTGGGACCTCCAGCAATCAGCTCTGTGGGCATTCAATTTTCCATCAGCGCCTCCGCAGGGGAAATCAGGTATTACCCAGTGTCCATTCTAATTGGTGGAATGTCTGTTTAATAGAAGACAGGAGAGGTCCTCCAGAGTAAGAGATAATCTTAACCCCTTTTTGAAGAGCTGGCTGTGGACTAAAGATTCTGCAAATTGCGGGACGCAGATGGGCCGGCGTACGTGTTTTGCGTACGTGTTTTGCGGATCCACAATTTGCTGATCCGCAAAACACTACGGTCGTGTAAATGTGGTCTAAGACAGCGTCAGAATGGCCCACCAGAGCACAGGAGAATCTGCTGACACTGTCACATGACTGCCTGCCTGCTGTCCATTCATGGCGCTGTGAGCGCAGCGCTGCTTGGATATTAAACCCGAGCCCCACAGCGGCACTGCCTGTGTGCATGTGCTGTTTGAGAGCGAGCAGACAGAGCGAGTGGAGGGGTGTGTTCTGCTGCCCCACTGTGTTATCGCTGGTGTTACATAGGACTGCAGGTGACATCTCCTACATTATCTGTACACAGAGAGTTAGCACTGTGTTATCGCTGGTGTTACATAGGACTGCAGATGACATCTACTACATTATCTGTACTCAGAGTTATCACTGTGTTATCGCTGGTGTTACATAGGACTGCAGGTGACATCTACTACATTATCTGTACTCAGAGAGTTATCACTGTGTTATCTGTGGTGTTACATAGGACTGCAGGTGACATCTACTACATTATCTGTACTCAGAGAGTTATCAGTGTGTTATCTGTGGTGTTACATAGGACTGCAGGTGACATCTACTACATTATCTGTACTCAGAGAGTTATCACTGTGTTATCTGTGGTGTTACATAGGACTGCAGGTGACATCTCCTACATTATCTGTACTCAGAGACTTATCACTGTGTTATCTGTGGTGTTACATAGGACTGCAGGTGACATCTACTACATTATCTGTACTCAGAGACTTATCACTGTGTTATCTGCGGTGTTACATAGGACTGCAGGTGACATCTACTACATTATCTGTACTCAGAGAGTTATCACTGTGTTATCTGTGGTGTTACATAGGACTGTAGGTGACATCTACTACATTATCTGTACTCAGAGACTTATCACTGTGTTATCTGTGGTGTTACATAGGACTGCAGGTGACATCTACTACATTATCTGTACTCAGAGAGTTATCACTGTGTTATCTGTGGTGTTACATAGGACTGCAGGTGACATCTCCTGCATTATCTGTACTCAGAGTTATCACTGTGTTATCTGTGGTGTTACATAGGACTGCAGGTGACATCTACTACATTATCTGTACTCAGAGAGTTATCACTGTGTTATCTGTGGTGTTACATAGGACTGCAGGTGACATCTACTACATTATCTGTACTCAGAGAGTTATCACTGTGTTATCTGTAGTGTTACATAGGACTGCAGGTGACATCTACTACATTATCTGTACTCAGGGTTATCACTGTGTTATCTGTGGTGTTACATAGGACTGCAGGTGACATCTACTACATTATCTGTACTCAGAGTGATCACTAGTATTGATTGCGAATATTCTAATTGCTAATTTTTATCATGAATATCGTCACTTTGAGAATTGGCGATGATTTAGAATATATTGCTGTATCTTCATAATCACAAATATTTTAGATTTTTTTCATCAGTACCCATGTGATCCCTCACTGCTTCTTGCTTGTGGGCCAATGAGAAGGCTGCAAAAGCTTTGTCTGAGCTTAGCAACATCCCAAGCAACCAATAGGAAAGTTGCCGACCCCCTTACTATATAAGAACCTCCCCAGCAGCCACTTTCTGCAGTTTTATGCAGTTCTGAGAGAGAGAGCAGTGACATTGCTGTGCTCTGTGCTTTGCTGAGTCATTACATTAGATAGTTAGCTCATTCATATAATACAGATAGTCAGTGTAGGTTAGATAGTGATATAGTGTAGCTGATAGGTAATATGCACATCATTAGTGCTGATTTGCGCAATCACGAATATTATATTGCCGATTTGCGCAATCAAGAAAATAATAACTGGAGATCATGAATTCTAGAATTCGCTAATTTATGTTGAATATTATGCGAAAAATTCGGGATATATCGCGAAAAAAAATATTGCCCATGCTGTTCATCACTAGTGATCACTGTTATCTGTGGTGTTACATAGGACTTCAGGTGACATCTCCTACATTATCTGTACTCAGAGAGTTATCCCTGTGTTATCTGTGGTGTTACATAGGACTGCAGGTGACATCTACTACATTATCTGTACTCAGAGAGTTATCACTGTGTTATCTGTGGTGTTACATAGGACTGCAGGTGACATCTCCTACATTATCTGTACTCAGAGAGTTATTACTGTGTTATCTGTGGTGTTACATAGGACTGCAGGTGATATCTACTACATTATCTGTACTCAGAGAGTTATCACTGTGTTATCTGTGGTGTTACATAGGACTGCAGGTGATATCTACTACATTATCTGTACTCTTTAAGTCCTGCCTTTTTGATGCCTCCATTAATATAATTTGAAAGTACTTGATCCCTCCGGTTATTTGTGCTTGTGAGCAGTATATGTGATCCAGCGCTGGAACGCATCAGCTGACACTTCAGAACCGTAAGTGACACATCCGGACCGGAAGTAATGTGGACCAACATCCGCGTGGATGCACATGGGGGACCAGATTACCATTACCTATAACTATATATATATGTAAGTCATTTTATGTATTTTATATGGTCCTGAGGAAGGGGACCTCTATGGTAATCCCCGAAACACGTCAAGCTTATTTCCTCATTAACTACTTTCCTTTTATTGGAGTCCTCTGATCCATCTTGCTGAACGGACGGGTGGTTGGTATTCTACAGGCAACCTCGGCGAGGGAGGTGAGGGATGCAAGTGTCTTGAGTTTATCTTCCTGGTGAAGTATTCCATGCGGTATACTGTAATTTTAACTCCAAGTTTTCTGGCTGGTTAACAGATAAATGAGTCTACCACTTTTATAAGCATCCCTAGCGTTTTTACCACTTAGTAACTTTCTATGTGGGCACTCGGTGTATATTGGCGCCTCACGCCTTTTTTTCTTTGCATTTTATCACAGTCTCACACTGATTAATGAAGTCTGTTTAATTCTCTTTAGTAGGTTGCTGCCTCGTCTTCCACCACTCTGCTCATCTATCTTATACAACAAGGACTTACTACCAGTGAACATCACCTTCTTTTGTCTCATTGGTGTCCCTTCCCTCCCCTTTCCCTTACTCCCAATATCTTTCCTCCGCCTGACTCATACCCTTTTTGCTTTTATGAATTTCTCCTAACTCAGAGGGGGCAGGGACAGCCTTCCACCTACTGAGTAGGGCAAAAAACACTTAGCTAGTTAACTCATGTACAGCTGTTGAAATCACAAGCATAACCTAGAAAATGCAGTAAACTCTTAGGCCTCATGCACAGGACCGCCGTGGCCGTATTGCGGCCCTCAAACAGCAGGTCCACAATATGCGGGCACCGGCCGCGTGCTCACCGCATCACATATACGGACCCATTCACTTGAATGGGTCCACAATTCGGAAGGTGCGGTGTGGAATGAAGGCACAGAACCCCACGGGCCACAGAAGCAATCCGGAGTGCTTCCGTGGGGTTTCTCTCTGTGCCTCCAGACCGCAAATAAAATAGAACTTGTTTTTTTGTAATGCGGATGGATCACGAATCCATTCAAGTCCCCAATGGAAAGAACAGCCGAGCATCGGCCGTGTGCATGACGCCTTAACCCCTTAAAGACCGGGCCTATTTCCATTTTTACGTTTTGGATTTTTCCTTCCCACGTTACAATAGCCATAACTTTTTTATTTTTCTGTTCACATAGTTATATGAAGGCTTATTTTTTTGTGGGACAAGATGCATATTTTAATGCCACCGTTTAATTTACCAAGTCTTGTATTAGAAAACAGGAAAAAAATTCTCTGTGTGGCAAAATAAAATAATAAATAAAAAAAATATAGAATTCCTGCAAGTTTCTTGGGGTTTTGACATCACATCGTTCACAAGGTACTGAAAATGACCTGACGTCCTTATTCTGTGGCTAAATACAAATGCGGCAATACCAAACATGAATATATATATATATTTGACTACTTTTAAAAAAATTAAAAGCTTTGGAAAAATCAAAAAAATTTTTTACCTTTGCATTGCTTACCATTTTCTGACAACCATAACTTATTTATTTCAGTCTACTGAGCTGTGTAAGGGCTTGTTTTTTGTGTAACAAACTGTCGTCTTTATTGGTACCATTTTTGTAGTATGTAAGACTTTTTGATCACCTTTATTAAATTTTTTGGGGAGACAAGATGACAATAAAAATGGCAAATCGTGTGTTTTTCATTTTTTTTCATTATGGCGTTCACCGCACAAGATTTTTTTTTTATATTTTAATAGTTCAGATATTTTCGGATGCGGTGATACCCAATATGTATAATTTTTTTTATTGTTTATATATTTTATATGTAAAATTGGGAAAGAGGGTGATTTAAACTTTTAATATATATATATATATTTTTTTATTTTTTTAAAAAACTTTTCACTTATTTTTTTAATAAATATTAGCCCCCTTAGGGACTAGAACCTGGGATCTTTTGATCCCCTCCTCTATTCACCCTAATAGATGTCTATTAGGATTTTTACAGTCCCTATTCTGAGCCGTGCCTCGTGCATAGCTCAGTATGGAGAAAGCCATGGTAGGCCTGGAACATTTCAGCAGCGTCCAGGCTGCCATGGCAACCGATTGTAGCACTGCGATTTCACTGCTGGGGCTCCGATCGGAAGGAAGAAGGAGCCACAACGCTCTGCCGTCACTCACAAGTCCGCCGATTAGTGTTGTTTGTGGCACCTGAGGGGTTAAATAACAGAGGAGGCGTGGGTGTCAGCTATATGATGCAGCCAGCAACCGCCGTGTATGGAGTGGGCCCACTGCAGAGGCCCGCTCCATACACACGAAGGCACATAACGCCATATATATACGGCGCTATGGGTTAAGGTGGCCAGTAGAAACCCTTCTAGCAGTGATCCAATTAATTATTAACCCTTCTAGCAGTGATCCCGTGAGTCACTGTGTGAGACAGTAGCATAGTTGACAACGTTATAAAACAACATACACTGAACAAAAATATAAACGCAACACTTTCGGTTTTGCTCCCATTCTGCATGAGCTGAACTCAAAGATCTGAAACATTTTCTACAAACACAAAAGACCCATTACTCTCAAATATTGTTCACAAATCTGTGTTAGTGAGCTCTTCTTCTTTGCCGAGATAATCCATCCCACCTCACAGGTGTGGCATATCAAGGTACTGATTAGACAGCATGAATATTGCACAGGTGTGCCTTAGACCGCCCACAATAAAAGGCCACTCTGAAATGTGCAGTTTGATCACACAGCACAATGCCACAGATGTCGCAAAGTTTTAGGGAGCGTGCAATTGGCATGCTGACTGCAGGAATGTCTACCAGAGCTGTTGCCTGTGAAATGAATGTTCATTTCTCTACCATAAGCCGTCTCCAGTGACTTGAGTGGGAAAATTCTCACATTGAGTCCCTGTTTTCACTGTTCAGGGCAAATGGCAGACAGCATGTGTGGAGTGGTGTGGGTGAGCGGTTTACTGACTTCAACGTTCTGGATCGAGTGGCCCACGATGGCGGTGGGGTTATGATATGGGCAGGCGTATGTTATGGCAAACGAACACAGGTGCATTTTATTGATGGCATTGTGAATGCACAGAGATACCGTGACGAGATCCTGAGGCCCATTGTTGTGCCGTTCATCCACTGCCATCACCTCATGTTGCAGCATGATAATGCACGGCCCCATATTGCAAGGATCTGTACACAATTCCTGGAAGCTGAAAACATCCCAGTTCTTGCATGGCCAGCATACTCACCGGACATGTCACCCATTGAGCATTTTTGGGATGCTCTGGATCGGCGTATATGACAGCGTGTTCCTGGCAATATTCAGCAATTTCGCACAGCTATTGAGGAGGAGTGGACCAACATTCCACAGGCCACAATCAACAACCTGATCAACTCTATGCGACGGAGATGTGTTGGACTGCATGAGGCAAATAGTGGCAACAGCAGATACTGACTGGTTTTCAGCACCTTGATATGCCACACCTGTGAGGTGGGATGGATTATCTCAGTAAAGGAGAAGTGCTCACTAACACAGATTTAGACAGATTTGTGAACAATATTTGAGAGTAATGGGTAGAGGTGGGACGACGAATCCGTCGAATCCACAAATCCTTCGAATCTAACAAGATTCGAGGGATTTGTGGACTCGAATCCCGACCTATTTTGTAGAATTGGAATCTGACGAATCCTGACAATGGGGACCGGTGCAATCCCTGTATTCTAATGCACCGGCCCCGCTCACTGTTGTATAATCTTATTCTTATCTAGCCTGTAGGCATTATTAATAATAATCATTTGTAATCCAGCTGTATTACTTACAGCAAAGTTCCGTAGCAGGGAGGAGAGAGGCGCGTCACTCACTACGTCACGCGCCCGCGCTGCCTGGTTCATTCATAAAGTGGGCGGCGCAGGTGCATAACGTAGTGAGTGACGCCTTGCCCACCCGTATTTCCGGCCTGCCTCCTGCCTGCCTCCTCCCTGCTACGGAACTTAGATGTAAGTAATACAGCTGGATTACAAATTATTATTATTAACAATGCCTACAGGCCAGATAAGAATAAGATTATACAACAGTGATCGGGGCCGGTGCATTAGAATACAGGGACTGCACCGATCCCCGCTGTCATTACTAATCCAGATGCCGGCCCCCAGCCCCTGTATTGGGGGTTATTCACACTGTAGGGACACTGTTATGGGGGGATCTGTGGATGGCACATAGCATAAGATGCATATGTGTCATCCACAGATCCCCCCATCACAGTACCATCCAGAGATCCCCCATAACACTGCCATCCAGAGATCCCCCATAACAGTGCCATCCACAGATCCCCCATACCAGTGCCATCCAGAGATCCCCCATAACACTGCCATCCAGAGATCCCCCATAACACTGCCATCCACAGATCACCCATAACAGTGCCATCCACAGATCACCCATAACACTGCCATCCACAGATCACCCATAACAGTGCCATCCAGAGATCCCCCATAACAGTGCCATCCACAGATCACCCATAACACTGCCATCCACAGATCACCCATAACAGTGCCATCCACAGATCCCCCATAACAGTGTGCCACCCACAGACCCCCCCCCCCAAAACAGTGCCATTCACAGACCCCCCCAAAACAGTGCCATTCACAGATCCCCCCATAACAGTGTGTCATCCACAGATCCCCCCCCATAACAGTGCCATTCACAGACCCCCCCCCCCATAACAGTGCCATCCACAGATCCCCCCTATAAGTGTTTGGATCACTTTGTTTCTTACACTGTTCACACAATTCTTATGTACAGGATTCGTAGGATTCGAGATTCCAAAGATTTGATAGATTCGAGAACCTTTTCGGATTCGAAAAAAATTGGATTCGTCCCACCTCTAGTAATGGGTCTTTTGTGTATGTAGTAAATGTTTCAGATCTTTCAGCTCATGCAAAATGGGAGCAAAACCGAAAGTGTTGCGTTTATATTTTTGTTCAGTGTAGATTTGTCTCCTTTCTTACCTTTCATCTTTATGTGGACATGTGTCCTTATTTACCAAGATGAGTGGTGCCGGATAACAGGGCATAAAAAACATAAAACTTTTATGCTACTCGCAGAAGCCTTAGGCCCCTTTCACACGAGCGAGTATTCCGCGCGGATGCGATGCGGGAGGTGAACGCATTGCACCCGCACTGAATACCGACCCATTCATTTCTATGGGGCTGTGCACACGAGCGGTGATTTTCACGCATCACTTGTGCATTGCGTGAAAATCGCAGCATGCTGCTCTTTGTGCGTCTTCACGTAACGCAGGCCCCATAGAAATGAATGGGGTTGCGTGAAAATCGCAAGCATTCGCAAGCAAGCGTGGATGCGGTGCGATTTTCACGCACGGTTGCTAGGAGACGATCGGGATGGAGACCCGATCATTATTATTTTCCCTTATAACATGGTTATAAGGGAAAATAATAGCATTCTGAATACAGAATGCATAGTAAAATAGCGCTGGAGGGGTTAAAAAATAAAAAATAAAAAATTATCTCACCTTAGTCCACTTGTTCGCGTAGCCCGGCATCTCCTTCTGGCTTCATCTGATCTCTGTGCTGCAACAGGACCCTTTGGTGACGTCATTCTGGTCATCACATGATCCATCACCATGGTAAAAGATCATGTGACGTACCATGTGATGACCGGAGTGACGTCATCAAAGGTCCTGTTGCTGCACAGAGATCAGATGAAGCCAGAAGGACATGACGGCATCGCGAACAAGTGGATTAAGGTGAGTTAAATTTTATTTATTTTTTTTTATTTTATTTTTTATTTTTTTTACCCCTCCAGCGCTATTGCACTATGCATTCTGTATTCAGAATGCTATTATCTTCCCTTATAACCATGTTAAAATAATACAATCTACAGAACACCGATCCCAAGCCCGAACTTCTGTGAAGAAGTTCGGGTTTGGGTACCAAACACGCGCAATTTTTCTCACGCGAGTGCAAAACGCATTACAATGTTTTGCACTCGTGCGGAAAAATCGTGGGTGTTCCCGCAACGCACCCGCACATTTTCCCGCAACGCCCGTGTGAAAGAGGCCTTACAGAGTCACACAAATTATTTCTTTAAAACCGGTCATCTTGCTCCGCTCATCTCACAATATGTCAAGTCAACAGGACAGGTAAGAAGGGCGCAGTATGTGGAATCTAAGGCCCTTTTCCCACAAGCGTGATGGATTAGGTCCAGATGCGTTCAGGGAAACTTGCACCATTTTACAAGCAAGTTCAGTCAGTTTTCTCTGTGATTGCGTTCAGTTGATCAGTTTTTTCCGCGCAGGCGTAATGCATTTCAATGTGTTTTTAACGCACGTGATAAAAAAACTGAAGGATTACAAACAACATCTCCTAGCAGCCATCAGTGAAAAACGCATTACATCTGCACCTGCTTCTGGATGAAAAGCGTTTTTCACTGAAGCCCCATTCACTTCTATGGGGCCAGGGCTGCGTGAAAAACTCAGAATATAAAACATGCTGCGTTTTTCACGCAAGTGATGCGTAAAAAAAAAACACTCATATACACAGACCCATTGGAATGAATGGGTCAGGATTCAGTCGGGTGCTATGCGTTCACGTCACACATTGCACCCGCACGGAAAACTCGCTCGTGTGAAAGGGGCTGTGCTAGTAAACCTGGAGCCCTAGAGTCAAGGAACTATTTTCTTTGCCAAACTACAAGTATATGTATAAAAAGACAGAAATAGATGACTTACATGCAGGACTATAATTATTGCATTGAATCGGGTTACAATGTGATTTGAAAATCCTGATTTTTTCTTGCTGCGCGCTCGTGCTGTCCAAGGGGTTACATTCAGATGGCGGTGGACTTGACTTGCCCAAAAATGCAGCATTCTTTCCACCTACAAAGAAACATAACAATTTTTTTTTTCTTTCCAAAATTATAAAAGGAATTCATTAACAGGTTTTCCACTTTGGAACTATTGGTTAGAAGTAGTGATGAGCGAACCCGAACTGTATAGTTCGGGTTCGTACCGAATTTTGGGGTGTCCGTGACACGGACCCGAACCCGAACATTTTCGTAAAAGTCTGGGTTCGGGTTCGGTGTTCGGCGCTTTCTTGGCACTTTTTGAAAGGCTGCAAAGCAGCCAATCAACAAGCGTCATACTACTTGCCCCAAGAGGCCATCACAGCCATGCCTACTATTGGCATGGCTGTGATTGGCCAGTGCAGCATGTGACCCAGCCTCTATTTAAGCTGGAGTCACGTAGCGCCGCACGTCACTCTGCTATGATCAGTGTAGGGAGAGGTTGCAGCTGCGACGTTAGGGCGAGATTAGGCAGATTAACTCCTCCAAAAGACTTCATTCAGTGATCGATCTACAGCTGTGGATCATTGAATTGCTGCTATTTAATTGCTCACTGTTTTTAGGCTGCCCAGAGCGTTTTTATGTCACTTTTTTCTTGGGTGATCGGCGGCCATTTTGTGTCTTGTGGTGCGCCAGCACAAGCTGCCACCAAGTCCATTTAACCATCAATAGTGTGGTTATTTTTTTGCTATATCCTACATCAGGGGCTTGGCTGTGCTTGCTATTTTATTGAGGGGTAAAATACAATTGCCAAAATAGCAGTACCCTAAATCCAATTGTAGCCAATTGTAATACTGTCTGCTGTCCACCAAAGCACAGTTTTTGTTGTGGGTTGAATCCAATTCCAAACTTAGCAATTCCCTAAATAATCTTTTTCTGCTGTATCAGGCCAAGTTTAAATCGATCCATAAAAGGGTATATTAGATTAAAGGTGCGGATAGTGTCATCCTCAATAACTTCACACGCTACCGTGCATTTCCAAGTTTAATTCTGTCCGTAAACGTATACCTGTCACCCAGCGCCTAAATAATAGGCCTAAAATTTATATTCAGCTAAATCTGTGTTTATTGCTGAGGCTGATCAATTCATTTAGTGTCCGCCAAAGCACAGTTTTTGTTCTGGGTTGAAATACAATTCCCAACTTAGCAATTCCCTAAATCAGTGGTTTCTGCTGTATCAGGCCAACTTTAAATCTTTCCATAAATGAGTATATTAGATTGAAGGTGCGGATAGGGTCATTCTCAATAACTTCACACGCTACCGTGCATTTCCAAGTCTAATTCTGTCCGTAAAATGGATACCTGTAATCCAGGGCCTAAATACTAGGCCTACAATTTATATTCAGCTAAATCTGTCGTTACTGCTGTGCCTGTATTAGTGTAATACGGTACCTAAATAGATAGCCAGATAGTGTTAGGTGCCTGTAAAAAAAGGCGTGAATTTGAATTCAATACATTGGGCCAAATTTTTTTTTTCTTATTGTGGTGAACGGTAACAATGAGGAAAACATCTAGTAAGGGACGCGGACGCGGACATGGTCGTGGTGGTGTTAGTGGACCCTCTGGTGCTGGGAGAGGACGTGGCCGTTCTGCCACAGCCACACGTCCTAGTGAACCAACTACCTCAGGTCCCAGTAGCAGCCAGAATTTACAGCGATATTTGGTGGAGCCCAATGCCGTTCTAAGGATGGTAAGGCCTGAGCAGGTACAGGCATTAGTCAATTGGGTGGCCAACAGTGGATCCAGCACGTTCACATTATCTCCCACCCAGTCTTCTGCAGAAAGCGCACAGATGGCGCATGAAAACCAAGCCCATCAGCCTGTCACATCACCCCCATGCATATCAGGGAAACTGTCTGAGCCTCAAGTTATGCAGCAGTCTCTTATGCTGTTTGAAGACTCTGCTGGCAGGGTTTCCCAAGGGCATCCACCTAGCCCTTCCACAGCGGTGGAAGACATAGAATGCACTGACACACAACCACTTATGTTTCCTGATGATGAGGACATGGGAATACCACCTCAGCACGTCTCTGATGATGACGAAACACAGGTGCCAACTGCTGCGTCTTTCTGCAGTGTGCAGACTGAACAGGAGGTCAGGGAGGAAGACTGGGTGGAAGACGATGCAGGGGACGATGAGGTCCTAGACCCCACATGGAATGAAGGTCATGCCACTGACTTTCAGAATTCGGAGGAAGAGGCAGTGGTGAGACCGAGCCAACAGCGTAGCAAAAGAGGGAGCAGTGGGCAAAAGCAGAACACCCGCCGCCAAGAGAGTCCGTCTGCTACTGGCCACCGCCATCTGGGACCGAGCACCCCAAAGGCAGCTTCAAGGAGTTCCCTGGCGTGGCAGTTATTCAAACAATGTGCTGACGACAAGACCCGAGTGGTTTGCACGCTGTGCCATCAGAGCCTGAAGCGAGGCATTAACGTTCTGAACCTTAGCACAACCTGCATGACCAGGCACCTGCATGCAAAGCATGAACTGCAGTGGAGTAAACACCTTAAAAACAAGGAACTCACTCAGGCTCCCCCTGCTACCTCTTCTGCTGCTGCCGCCGCCTCGGCCTCTTCCTCCGCCTCTGGAGGAACGTTGGCACCTGCCGCCCAGCAAACAGAGGATGTACCACTAACACCACCACCTCCGTCACCAAGCATCTCAACCATGTCACATGGCAGCGTTCAGCTCTCCATCTCACAAACATTTGAGAGAAAGCATAAATTTCCACCTCGATCCCTGGCCCTGAATGCCAGCATTTCTAAACTACTGGCCTATGAAATGCTGTCATTCAGGCTGGTGGACACAGACAGCTTCAAACAGCTCATGTCGCTTGCTGTCCCACAGTATGTTGTTCCCAGCCGCCACTACTTCTCCAAGAGAGCCGAGCCTTCCCTGCACAACCAAGTATCCGATAAAATCAAGTGTGCACTGCGCAACGCCATCTGTGGCAAGGTCCACCTAACCACAGATACGTGGACCAGTAAGCACGGCCAGGGACGCTATATCTCCCTAACTGCACACTGGGTAAATGTAGTGGCGGCTGGGCCCCAGGCGGAGAGCTGTTTGGCGCACGTCCGTCCGCCGCCAAGGATCGCAGGGCAACATTCTATGCCTCCTGTCTCCTCCTCCTCCTACTCAGCTTCCTCCTCCTCTTCTTCCACCTGCTCATCCAGTCAGCCACACACCTTCACCACCAACTTCAGCACAGCCCGGGGTACCGGTGTAAACGTCAGCAGGCCATTCTGAAACTCATATGTTTGGGGGACAGGCCCCACACCGCACATGAGTTGTGGCGGGGTATAGAACAACAGACCGACGAGTGGTTGCTGCCGGTGAGCCTCAAGCCCGTCCTGGTGGTGTGCGATAATGGGCGAAATCTCGTTGCAGCTCTGGGACTAGCCGGTTTGACGCACATCCCTTGCCTGGCGCATGTGCTGAATTTGGTGGTGCAGAAGTTCATTCACAACTACCCCGACATGTCAGAGCTGCTGCATAAAGTGCGGGCCGTCTGTGCGCGCTTCCGGCGTTCACATCCTGCCGCTGCTCGCCTGTCTGCGCTACAGCATAACTTCGGCCTTCCCGCTCACCGCCTCATATGCGACGTGCCCACCAGGTGGAACTCCACCTTGCACATGCTGGACAGACTGTGCGAGCAGCAGCAGGCCATAGTGGAGTTTCAGCTGCAGCACGCACGGGTCAGTCGCACTGCGGAACAGCACCACTTCACCACCAATGACTGGGCCTCCATGCGAGACCTGTGTGCCCTGTTGCGCTGTTTCGAGTACTCCACCAACATGGCCAGTGGCGATGACGCCGTTATCAGCATTACAATACCACTTCTATGTCTCCTTGAGAAAACACTTAGGGCGATGATGGAAGAGGAGGTGGCCCAGGAGGAGGAGGAGGAGGAAGAGGTGTCATTTTTAGCACTTTCAGGCCAGTCTCTTCGAAGTGACTCAGAGGGAGGTTTTTTGCAACAGCAGAGGCCAGGTACAAATGTGGCCAGACAGGGCCCACTACAGGAGGACGAGGAGGACGAGGATGAGGAGGAGGTGGAGGAGGATGAGGATGAAGCATGTTCACAGCGGGGTGGCACCCAACGCAGCTCGGGCCCATCACTGGTGCGTGGCTGGGGAGAAACGCAGGACGATGACGATACGCCTCCCACAGAGGACAGCTTGTCCTTACCTCTGGGCAGCCTGGCACACATGAGCGACTACATGCTGCAGTGCCTGCGCAACGATAGCAGAGTTGCCCACATTTTAACGTGTGCGGACCACTGGGTTGCCACCCTGCTGGATCCCCGGTACAAAGACAATGTGCCCACCTTACTTCCTGCACTGGAGCGTGATAGAAAGATGCGCAAGTACAAGCGCACATTGGTAGACGCGCTACTGAGAGCATTCCCAAATGTCACAGGGGAACAAGTGGAAGCCCAAGGCGAAGGCAGAGGAGGAGCAAGAGGTCGCCAACGCAGCTGTGTCACGGCCAGCTCCTCTGAGGGCAGGGTTAGCATGGCAGAGATGTGGAAAAGTTTTGTCACCACGCCACAGCTAACTGCACCACCACCTGATACGGAACGTGTTAGCAGGAGGCAACATTTCACTAACATGGTGGAGCAGTACGTGTGCACACCCCTCCACGTACTGACTGATGGTTCGGCCCCATTCAACTTCTGGGTCTCCAAATTGTCCACGTGGCCAGACCTAGCCTTTTATGCCTTGGAGGTGCTGGCCTGCCCGGCGGCCAGTGTTTTGTCTGAACGTGTATTCAGCACGGCAGGGGGCGTCATTACAGACAAACGCAGCCGCCTGTCTACAGCCAATGTGGACAAGCTGACGTTCATAAAAATGAACCAGGCATGGATCCCACAGGACCTGTCCATCCCTTGTGCAGATTAGACATTAACTACCTCCCCTTAACCATATATTATTGTACTCCAGGGCACTTCCTCATTCAATCCTATTTTTATTTTCATTTTACCATTATATTGCGGGGCAACCCAAAGTTGAATGAACCTCTCCTCTGTCTGGGTGCCGGGGCCTAAAAATATCTGACAGTGGCCTGTTCCAGTGTTGGGTGACGTGAAGCATGATTCTCTGCTATGACATGAAGCCTGAATCTCTGCTATGGGACCTCTCTCCTCGTTCTGGGTGCGGGGGCCACAATATCTGACAATGGACTGTTCCAGTTTTGGCTGACGTGAAGCCTGATTCTCTGCTATGACATGAAGACTGATTCTCTGCTGACATGAAGCCGGAATCTCTGTTATGGGACCTCTCTCCTCTGTCTGAGTGCCGGGGCCTAAATATCTGACAATGGACTGTTCCAGTTTTGGCTGACGTGAAGCCTGATTCTCTGCTATGACATGAAGACTGATTCTCTGCTGACATGAAGCCTGAATCTCTGTTATGGGACCTCTCTCCTCTGTCTGGGTGTCGGGGCCTAAATATATGACAATGGACTGTTCCAGTTTTGGCTGACGTGAAGCCTGATTCTCTGCTATGACATGAAGACTGATTCTCTGCTGACATGAAGCCTGATTCTCTGCTATGGAACCTCTCTCCAATTGATATTGGTTAATTTTTATTTATTTTATTTTTATTTTAATTAATTTCCCTATCCACATTTGTTTGCAGGGGATTTAACTACATTTTGCTGCCTTTTGCAGCCCTCTAGCCCTTTCCTGGGCTGTTTTACAGCCTTTTTAGTGCCAAAAAGTTTGGGTACCCATTGACTTCAATGGGGTTCGGGTTCGGGACGAAGTTCGGGTCGGGTTCGGATCCCGAACCCGAACATTTCCGGGAAGTTCGGCCGAACTTCTCGAACCCGAACATCCAGGTGTTCGCTCAACTCTACTCAATTGTCAGTTTCTGTGATTTCTATTTCCTCACAGTAGGAAATAAAATAAAAATTTCAGACTTGTTCAATTTAATTAAACAAGCATATATATGTGATCATTACAAGACACAGGGTAGGGCAGAAATCTACCTGTGAGTGATAGCGAGAAATTGAGCATCAGGCCTCAATTGTCTGTTTCCATGAATTCTATTTCCGCATTGTTAAAAAAATTTTTTAGGACTTGTTCAGTTTAATTAAGCCAACATATGTAGGTGATCAATACCAATACACAGGTCAGCACAGAAAAGTATCTGTGAAGGATAACACATTTAGGCATAATGCAGTTTCCCTTTATTTCTGTGTTTACAAACACATTTCCAATCAATAGGAAATTTAAAGGTGCAATATTATAGCTCAGGAGAAAGAGTCACAGCAGGATCACGTAGAGGTGACTTCAGTATTGGACACCATGACGTGGAGCCAGAAGTCACAGCGTTCCTCCTGCTTCTCCTCCTTGCAGCCCCAAAGAAGGCTTTCAGTGGAGTCCTCCCAGTCTTCACTGCCCCTTCCTAGAGGGGCCCCTTCTTTTTTCCAAAGAAGCAGCAAGAAAACCCCACCATGCTCAAAGGCAGATAAGCAAGAGAGTCTGCTTGTTGATAACTTTTGTGAAAGCAGTCAATGTTTGTACTGCCCTGAAGAGTAGTCATGTCCATGGTAGTAGTAGTATTAGTGGCCTCCATAGCCGCTCTATTGGAGTTCGGACAGTGACATTGACAGTCGTTGAAGAGCAGGAGAGGGGGGCCAAAGAACCCACCATGATATCCCAAAGTCTCATAGAAGCAAAAGGAAGGGTGAGGGCTTCGAGGATGATTGTGTGCTGGATAGGACCTGGGAAATAACAGCATTGTCTTGTGCAAGCTGTGCAAGAACAAATTAAAATGTGGGCCGGCAGACACAAATGTAAGTACAACAACTCCATTGAACCACATAAAGTGGCATCACCACATCCCATTGGCAAACAGAGGTGGCAGCCAGCCACCATAGCAGTTGTTACCTCTTTCTACCGATCCCTTTTGTGGGGGAAGTATAATGTCTTTCACATCTTCATCTTCCTTTTCCACTTCTCCCGCTCAGACTCCTCCTTCCCCTCTGTTCCAGTGTCAGAAATCGATAATGGAAAACGCGGCCAGTAAACAACTCTAGATGCCCAGCAATCTGATTGTGCACAAGTTTTATTCCCACCTGGCCAAGTTGCTGACAGTGCAGTTGCTGCTGTACCATGAAGTTGAATCTGCTGTCTTTAGGGAGCTAATGTGTGCAATCAGCCTCGCAGGAAGATTCCTAGCCAGCATTATTTATCCAAAAAAGCCATCCCTGCCTTGTACTCTCACGTGAGGGAAAATCTGGGCCGCTCCTTCTCTGCTTACAGCCTGACAGTGCTGCGCACCAGCTTTTGACCCACGTAACCTATTAATGTCAGGTGATATTGTGAGTCGCAGGTCCCTACCTGCCTGTGCCCTTCTACTGCCTCACAGATTTCTGGCCTAGTGGCCTGAAGCCTATGAAGCTGAACTGCAGGGGGTCAGGAATCTTCTCTACTGCCTGATGCCCCCTGCAGTTTGGCACCCGGGGCAACTGCCCCCCCCAACCCTATGCCACTACATGTACTGTACAGTACATCTTATAAGTCTCCTCACGCCGATTATGATGCTCCCAAGGAGAAATAATACCACCCAAATCACCTTTATATGGTACAGAAGTATCTAATTAAATGGTGTCCACCTTGCTTAATAAAAAATTCCCTTACGCCTTGATTCTCAAATTGGGGTGAATAAGCTGAATAATATAGCTGCTATTAGGGTGTCCACCTTGTTTATTAGATAAGCAATTCTATTATGCCTTCATTTTCAAATTGTCGTAATTAAGCTAATTTAACTGTCATTGGGGTGTACACCTTGTTTCATAGATAAGACTTTGATTCTTAAATTGGGGTGAATATGGTATCCAATACTACTGTTATTGATATTGAATAACTTATTTTACATACAAAGTTACTGTACAGTATGTCTAACAAAGAGGTACCAGGGCTCTCCAAAGCAACAGACAGTGGCTAAAATGTTGTTGGAACCAGCAGAAGTAATGGCAAAAGAAGAGGTGGTTGTAGCAGCAGCCGCAGAAACAGGTTAGAGCTGACAGAGTCATCCAGCAGTCGTGCATGGCACATGTCTTTAATCTGGTTGTAACCCTGTTCCTGAAGTCTTCCACCCAACTGCAAGATGTCTTGAAAATGGCCAGCAAACTGTGCATGCATTCATTCATTATTAGGCGTGCAAAACACATCCTCCTTGAGCCTCAATGAATGGTGTTCCCCAACATCACCTTATATGTGACATTTCCACACATTGGAACCCCACCCTTCACATGTTGGACCGACTGTATAAGCAGAAGAAGGTTATGAATGATTTCTTGATAATGCAGGTGGACAGGAGTACTCCTCTTTGTAACTTTTACAATAGCCAGTGGCAGATCATGCTTGACACATGTCATTTGTGTAACGGGGTTCCGAAGGTGCACTCGGTCCCCCATTACCGCAGACCTGTTGCTTAGCTTTGGAAATGAGGATCTGTGTTTGACCTCATTCCCAGGGCGGCTTTACTAGCTGGGTGGCTCCCTGCTCCTAGTCTGCCTTGAGCGCCGAGCTGATCACTCGGTGCTCGACTGGTTGGTCTGTCGGTCATGTGACGCTGGCCACGTCACATGACCCTCACTCCCCACTATAAATACAGGCAGCCTGCTGGCCACAGGTTGCCTGTTAATTTAGGTTCCACCTGTGATTTGGTCTTTCCTGGCGTACTTACCTCCTGCTGAATTCCTGACGATCCTCTGCCTGCTCCTTGTGTACTTTGCTGCTATCCTGGTATTCTGACCCCGGCCTCCTCCTGACGTTCCTCTGCTGACTCCTTTGGTACTTCACGTCTCTCCTGGTATTTATGACCCCGGCTTCTCCTGACAATTCTCTGCTTGCTCCATTTCTAATTTGTAGCTTTCCTGGTATTGACTCGGTCCGTTCACGTCCTGTTGTTTGTCTGTCTGTCATCCCTGCACTTATTCCAAGTTAGGGATTGCCGTCCAGTTGTCCCCTGTCATTAGGACTCGTGAGGCAAGTAGGCAGGGGTAAGGGTGGAGCGCAGTGGTCACTTCCCTCCCCCCTGTGTGTGTGTGTACGCGACCGTTACAGATTAACAGGCACAATAACCACTGTATTATGAATCCTCTGGTGACCCTGACTGACTATGTCTCTAATCTGATGCAGAGGGTGCAGGAGTTAGGGGATAAACTCAGTTTTTTGAGTTAGGGCAAGGTTCTTCCACTCCTCAGGCCTGAAGTCCGCATTTTGAGCCCCAGATTAAGTTCCCAGAACCCTTTTCTGGAGACCGGAAGAAGTTTCTCTCTTTTAAGGAGAGTTGCAAACTTTACTTCCGTTTGCGCCCCGTGTCCTCTGGCCCCGAGAGTCAACGCGTGGGCATTATCATTTCCCGATTACAGGGTGATCCCCAGGACTTGGCGTTCTCTTTACCTGCTGGCGCCAGTTGTTTATATTCTGTGGAGGAGTTCTTTCAGGCCCTGGGTACCCTCTATGATGAACCAGACAGGGCTCTAGCAGCCGAGACGGCTCTAAAGGCACTGGTTCAGGGCAATTTACCAGCAAAGGATTATTGCACCCAATTCAGAAGGTGGTGTGTCCCCTCAGGATGGAACGAACCAGCCCTGAAGAGTCAGTTCAGGTCAGGTCTGTCTGATAAATTAAAGGATCTTCTGGTCAGTTATCAACTTCCAGAGACCTTAGAGGAGATGATGACCCTTGTTGTCCGACGACAGGAACAACAGTTCTCTTCCCAGATGGTGGTCCAGCCAGAGGCCTATCCCAGAGACAATGCTGAGGTCTCCACCAAGGAACCCATGCAGGTTGGCATGACCCGAGGGAATCTTCGCCGCAGACGTGGAGAATGCTTTTACTGTGGAGATCCTGACCATTGGATCAACCAGTGTCCTAACAAGGTCCTATCTGTCAAGTCTCCTAAGGCAAGGCAACCTAAAGACCAGGTACACCCTGAATTTTCTAAATGTAAGCTTTCGGTACCCATTACGATTTCTCTGGGAGTAGATAAATGGCCGGGTAAGGCCTTTATTGATTCTGGCTCAGCGGCTAGCTTTATTGACTCTGAGTATGCTGTAAGATTGGGTATTCCTATGTTTGCCTTACCAACTCCTATCCATGTCATGGCTATTGATGTTACTCCTCTTATTGGTGGTACGGTGAGCTTATGTGCCTCGGAGATTTCTCTAACCGTGGGTGTGTGCCACTCAGAGAGATGTTCGCCTCTAGTCCTGGAGAACCTACCGGCTGAGGTGGTACTAGGGTTGCCTTGGCTCCGACTACATAACCCCACTATAGATTGATCCAATGGGGAGTTGGTGAGATGGGGGCCTAAGTGTGACTCGTGCTTGTCCGTGGTACAGGCTGGGGTCTCAGTAAAGTCTGATACTTTACCCACTGTTGTTAAAGAATATTCTGATGTATTCTCATCACCAACCCCGGAGGTTCTAGCCCCCCCATAGACCTTATGATTGTACCATAGAGCTAGTAGAGGAGGCCAAGTTTCCTAAAGGACGAATTTATAATCTTTCTATGCCCGAACGCAAGGCCATGGAAGATTATATTAAGGAGAGCCTTGGTAAAGGGCATATTAGACCTTCTGTCTCTCCTATGGGGGCGGGGTTTTTCTTCGTTAAGAAAAAAGATGGTGGTCTTAGGCCATGTATCGATTACCGGAGATTAAATAAAATCACTGTCCAGAATAGATACTCCCTCCCATTGATTCTGGATTTATTTAACCAGGTTCTGGGGGCAACCTGGTTTTCCAAAATTGACCTGAAAGGGGCATACAATCTAATCCGAATCAAGGAGGGAGACGAATGGAAGACGGCGTTCAATACTCCGGTAGGATACTTTGAATATCAGGTGATGCCTTTTGGACTCAGCAATGCCCCAGCTGTGTTCCAAAACTTCATGAATGACATTCTTAGGGAGTTCTTAGGTAAATTTGTTATTGTCTATCTTGACGACATTTTGATATTCTCTCCTGACTTCGAATCCCATGTGTCTCATGTTAAACAAGTATTAGAGGTGTTGAGGGAGAATCAGCTATCCGCTAAACAAGAGAAATGTGTCTTTGGTGTACAGGAGATTCTGTTTCTAGGGCATGTTCTGACTCCTCACGCCTTCAAGATGGATCCTGGTAAGGTACTAGCAATTAAGGAATGGGTAAGACCTTCATCCTTAAAGGCCTTACAACGGTTCTTAGGTTTCGCCAATTACTATCGTAAATTTATTATGAATTTTATTAAGAAAGGGGTGGATTTGGAGAATTGGTCTACTGAGGCCATTTCTTCATTTGAAAAATTAAAAAAGGCATTCAGTAGCGCTCCCATTCTGATCCAGCCTGATCAGGAGAAACCTTTTATTGTGGAGGTGGATGCGTCCGAGGACGGCGCAGGAGCAGTCCTTTCACAAGGTCCTGCTAGCCTCACTAATCTTAGACCATGTGCCTTCTTCTCCAGGAAATTCTCTCCCACGGAGAGAAACTACGACATAGGGAATAGGGAGCTGCTGGCCATTAAATGGGCATTTGAGGAGTGGAGGCATTTTCTGGAGGGGGCAAGGCATTGTGTAACTGTTGTCACTGACCATAAAAACCTTATGTTTCTCGAGTCTGCTAAGAGGTTGAATCCCCGTCAAGCCAGATGGGCTCTGTTTTTTACTCGTTTTGATATTTCCATCACGTTCAGGCCGGGAAGTAAAAATGTGAAGGCGGACGCATTATCTCGGAGCTTCCAGGCTTTTCAACCTACTGAGGTACCACCTGAATCCATCCTACCAGCAAAAATCTTCTTAGCAGCTCTTACCCAGGATATCTCGGCTCGCATTAGGTCTGAACAACATCTGGCACCGGTATCCACCCCAACAGATAAGTTGTTTGTTCCCATACAATTTCATCTCCAGCTGTTGGGTGAGTGTCACGATTCTGCCTTTTGTGGACATCCGGGTGTTGAGGGCACTAAGGATCTGGTTTCTAGATCTTATTGGTGGCCCACTCTAACTAGGGATGTCAAGTCCTACGTGTCAGCCTGTGAGGTTTGTGCCAGGTCCAAGACACCTAGGACTCGCCCTGCTGGTAACCTACGACCCCTACCCATTCCCAGTAGACCCTGGTCCCATATCTCGATGGACTTTATAACTGACCTACCGCCGGCGGAGGGTAAGACTGTAGTTTGGGTAGTGGTCGATAGGTTTAGCAAGATGGTCCATTTCATTCCCCTGTCTAAACTCCCGAATGCCAAAACCCTGGCGTCTATTTTTGTGAAAGAAATTGTTCGATTGCATGGTATCCCGGAAAATATTGTTTCTGACAGGGGTGTGCAGTTTGTGTCCAAATTCTGGAGGGCCTTCTGTCAAAAATGTAAAATTTAATTGTCTTTTTCCTCTGCCTACCACCCTGAGAGTAATGGGCAGACTGAACGCCTTAATCAGTCTGTCAAACAATTCTTGAGGTCGTATGTTGCTGATGACCAGCAATTATGGGTGAAATTTCTTCCATTGGCTGAATTTGCTTTGAATAACCGTGTCAATTCTTCTGCTGGGGTTTCACCTTTCTTTTGTAACCATGGTTTCCATCCCCGTTTTCATTTTGGGTCATCCGTCTCCTCCTCTAACCCTGAGGTGGATAGGCTCTCCTCTGAACTGTGCACAGTTTGGGCCCGGGTTCAATCGAACTTAGAAAAGGCTCAAAGTTCTCAGAAACTCAAGGCCGATAGGAGACGTTCAAGGGGGGTAAATTTTCAGGTTGGGGATAAGGTATGGTTGTCCTCCAAGAATCTCTCTCTTAAGGTAGATTCTAAAAAGTTTGCTCCTCGTTTTATTGGACCATATAAGATCACGGAGGTGATTAACCCGGTATCTTTTAGGTTGGAGCTGCCCAAGTCATTCCACATTCATAATGTGTTCCATAAGTCTCTACTTAAAAAATATTTTGAACCGGTAGTACCATCAAAAGCCTCGCCTCCGCCGGTTCTTGTTAATGATGCTGTCGAGTATGTGGTGTCTAAAATAGTGGATGTCAGGAAGGTGCGTAATTCCTTGCAGTACCTGATTCACTGGAAGGGGTATGGACCTGAAGAGAGATCTTGGGTACCTGCCAGGGAGGTTCATGCTCCTAGACTTGTTCGAAAATTTCATTTAGAACACCCTGAAAAGCCATCGCCTGAAGTCTTGGGTCCGGTGGCCCCTCGTAAAAGGGGGGGGTACTGTAACGGGGTTCCGAAGGTGCACTCGGTCCCCCATTACCCGCAGACCTGTTGCTTAGCTTTGGGAATGAGGATCTGTGTTTGACCTCATTCCCAGGGCGGCTTTACTAGCTGGGTGGCTCCCTGCTCCTAGTCTGCTTTGAGCGGCGAGCTGATCACTTGGTGCTCGACTGGTTGGTCTGTCGGTCATGTGACGCTGGCCACGTCAAATGACCCTCACTCCCCACTATAAATACAGGCAGCCTGCTGGCCACAGGTTGCCTGTTAATTTAGGTTCCACCTGTGATTTGGTCTTTCCTGGCGTACTTACCTCCTGCTGAATTCCTGACGATCCTCTGCCTGCTCCTTGTGTACTTTGCTGCTATCTTGGTATTCTGACCCCGGCCTCCTCCTGACGTTCCTCTGCTGACTCCTTTGGTACTTCACGTCTCTTCTGGTATTTATGACCCCGGCTTCTCCTGACAATTCTCTGCTTGCTCCATTTGTACTTTGTAGCTTTCCTGGTATTGACTCGGTCTGTTCACGTCCTGTTGTTTGTCTGTCTGTCATCCCTGCACTTATTCCAAGTTAGGGATTGCCGTCCAGTTTTCCCCTGTCATTAGGACTCGCGAGGCAAGTAGGCAGGGCCAGGGGTAAGGGTGGAGCGCAGTGGTCACTTCCCTCCCCCCTGTGTGTGTGTGTACGCGACCGTTACAATTTTCTCAGGCCCTTTGAGGAGGCCACTTTTCCGCAAGGACTACAGGATGAATGATATCACTCCACTCCTTCACGTCCTGAGCAGATGTTGATAAATCTGACTGGCCAGTGGACAGGAGACGTGGCACCTACATCTCATGGCTAACAGAGCCCTATGGAGGCTGAACTGGCCAAGGAGGAGGATGAGGACATTAACATCCAGGAATTGTATGCAGGTGGGTTATCTGCCCAAGTGACAGAAGAGGAGGATGAGAAGCATGAGGACCTTGTGCAAATGGCCAGATGCATGCACAGTTGCTTGTGTAGTGACAACCACATTATGGCCCCTTTTTTCCACCTACTGAGAGGGATGATAAACTCAATAACTATCAAGATATCCAATGTAGTCGGTTGGTTGCTGCCTATGTGTGCCATCGTCCATCCTAACGAAGGTCTGTCAGGGGGATGCCCTGAGCTCACGCTCCACTGCTATGACTGCAGCAGGGGGTGGGTATCTAGGAGCAGCAACTTAAGCCTTGAGCCTCTACAAGGCAGCCAAACTTGATTTGTGGCCACATCTGGCCTAGTTTGTCCTGGACAAGCTTTTCTGCCTGGCCAGCAGTGTGGCATTGCAGTGGCTGTATAGTGCGGCTGGGGCCATAGTCACCCCAAGGAGAACTCACCTTTTAATACAAAATGTTGAGATATTATACTTTGTAAAAGTTAATCAGGCGTTATCCAGGATTTCCACACACCGGTGCATGATGCATCAAACTAGATCATTCTGGCAGAATTGTTTTGACTGCAGTGTGCTGCCACACCAGAACATTGTGAAAAATGGCCCGTTACTTCTGCCCACCTGCTTCAGCCACTATTTTAATGCTCAGGGCCGGTGTCAGCACCCGGCACACCCACTTCCACTGCGCTGCTATGAGCGCTTCCATCAATACAGATAGAAGCGCTCATTACTGGAGTGAAGGAATACGGGTCGCAGCGGTCGCAGTTACAACCAGGCCCCTAAGCCAGGTGCCAGTGGTAAGGTAATAGTAAGAGGAGGGGGAGAGAAGTGTTGTGAGCGTACTTATCCCTCCTCCTGCTTGCTCTTCTCAGGTCCCACGCTGTTGTGTCCTGGCTGCCTTCAGCATCAGGATGTACAGAGCGCATTCTGACCTGACGCTGCAGGAGGTCAGGTGACTGCAGCATGGGCCCTGAGAAGAGAAGACAGCCAGGACAGGGATAGTGGCGGTAGGAGAAGTAAGTTACTTTATTATTTTACAGTCTGATCTAAGGTCTGATATGAAGGTCTAATGGGAGGGTCTGGAGAGGTCTCAATGGGAGTCTGGAGGTCTGACTCGGGGGGTGGGGTCTGGAGGTCTGACTTGGGGCGTCTGGAGGTCTGACTAGGGAGTCTGGAGTGGTCTATGGGGGGTCTGATTGGGGGTCTGGAGGTCTAATTGGGGGTCAGATATGTGGGTCTGTAGGTATAATGGGGGTCTGGAGGTCTAGTAGGAGTCTGGAGGTCTAATGGGGGTCTTATTTGGGATCTGGAGGTCTAATGGGAGTCTTATTTGGGATCTGGAGGTCTAATGGGAGTCCTATATGGGGGTCTGGAAGTCTAATAGGAGTCAGATATGGGGGTCTGTAGGTCTAATGGGGATCAGATAAAGGGGTGTAAAGGTCAAGTGGGAGTCTGGAGGTCTAATGGGGGTCTTATTTGGGGGTCTGCAGGTCTAATGGGGGTCTTATCTGAGGTCTAATATTGAGTTGGTGTCTTACATGGTGGTCTAACGGGGGTCTGATCTGAGGTCTAAAACTGGGGTCTTATGTGGGGTGAGACATAGAGGTCTAAAGGGGGTTTGGTCTGAGATGGGGGATCTCATTTAGGGTTTTATATGGGCGTCTGATCTGAAAGGAAGGGGGTATATAAAGGGGTGTGGTACTAGTATTTTCAGGGGAACTGTTTCTGCAGGAAAGTATTGGAGAGCACAGCGGACACAGTATTGGGGGTGGCAGGATGGGGTGTTGAGAAGGTGGGAGGATGATGGAAAAGTAGCAAAGTAAAATGTCTGTTTGTTAAACTCTGTAGAGACGAGGCGCAGCTGAAAGAAGTCACTATAGTGGTGTGGTCTGACAGGAGAAGAAGAGGACAGAGAATGTCTACTTCAGAGAAGAGAAGTCACTGGATATAAGAGGTACATATGTGGTGCTGTATGACCCTGTATGTTCTGTAGCACTGTATGTAATGTTTTCCAAGTATGTCTTTAAAGGGGTTGTCTGCTTTTTTTATTGTATGAGCGCTGCCTTCTCTGCTCTGTTTACCTGTTCATCACTGCAAATGCTACGGCAAGCAGGTGAACAGAACAGAGAAGGCAGCTCTCATGAGAGCGCTGCCCTCTCTTCAAACAGCTGATCGTCGGGGTTGCCGGAGGACCCCGGCCGATCTTATATTGATTACCTATCCTGAGGATAGGTCATCAGTAGTAAAAAGAGGACAACCCCTTTAACAGTAGGACTCTTACAGAGTATAATGACCACAGTGCCCTCCATTTAGTACAATGATCGCCAATGACCCTCCATTCAGTATAATGACCCCCAGTGACCCCTCCATACAGTATAACCCCCAGTTTGGGGGCCACTGGGGGTCATTATTCTGAATAGGGGGGTGAATGAGGGTCATTATTCTAAATTGAGGGCTTCTGAGGGTTTATTATACTGTGTGTGAGGGCACTGGGGGTCTTTATACAGTGTGGGAGCTACAGGGTTAAATGTAAAAAAATGCCAAAAGGGTGCCCAATGAGATTTATCACCCAAGGGCCCATCTAAAACTATTCTAATGTTCTGCCGCCCCAACCATTTTCTCCATTCTCAGGAAAAATCTAGCATAAGTGACCCACACCAGTATTTTGTGCGCATTACGCAAATAATACATTGCCGATTTTCACAATCAAGACTATATTCTTGAATTCTAGAATTCGCAAACATATGACAAATATTCTACAAAATATTTGCGAAATATCGCAAATTTGAATATTGCCCCTACCGCTCATCACTAAACTACAGCAGTCATAGTTTGCACAATGGTATATTTCTGACCTGCTGTAGGAGACCTCCAGTAACATGTAATTGGCTCTATGGAGATAATCCTGGAGACATAGGGATATACTAGTGTGAGATGGGAGGCCACCGAAGATGATGTTGCAGTAGTCTAGTCGGGAGATAATGAGGACATGCACTAGCACTTTAGATGATTTGGGATTGAGGAAGGATCATATATGAGAAATGTTTGTGGAGGCTGTAAGAGTGATATGGGCTTAGGGGTGAAGGTAGAAAGTGTGGAGTCAATAACTGCGATTAACAAGTATGGTGACGGGCTTGAATGATATGAGGGAAAGAGAATGAAGTCGGTTTTCTCTATGTTGAGTGTTTTTAAGCATCAATCATCATCTAGTCAGAGCTACCGCCATTCCCCTTCTCCGCTTTGTCTGCCCTCAGGGGTTTGCTGCACCAGAACAGAGCCTTGAGCGACATATTACTCACCAGTACCACCTTCTGTGTATGAGGATCCACACCCCTCTCCTGATGGGCAAGCGTTGTTGTTGGTTGGGCATTGTGAGATTATAGAAATACCCGGATAACAGTCAGAGCAACCTAAAAAAGATGTCAAACAGTCAGGACACTGGTCACTTATTACAATATTTGACAACACATTTTTTTTTTGTTGCATTGTTAATGAGATCAGTAGCGTCTGAGAATGATGTCCAATATAGCCCAGCTCACACCATGATCAGGAGAAAGGGAAGATCTGTCCTACACATGACTGTTATCATTGACAATAATATGAATAAATCCATAACAAAACAAAGCAACTAAATAGGAAAAGACATCTAATTCAGGTCTCACTTACTTGTTGCTGCAAGAGCCGAGAGGAGGCAGAGGATTCCATACAGGGAGCTCATGGTTCTGCTCCTGAAGACAGGACGTAATGTGAAGGTTTTTGTGTGTAACATGGGAGGATCTTAATTACGTTGATGAAATGAAAACTCCCCCCAGTAACAAACAAAAAAAAAGTTTATGTTTTATATATAATAAATCCCTGGCAAAATAAAATGGAAAATAACAAATGCACAGGAGGCTGCAGTGCCAAGGACTTACTGGTCGTGCACTTACAGTATAAATTAGTATACAGTAATAATTAAACTGACACAGGCTCGCTCTCCCCCTTAACAAGACACAGCAGATAAGGATTGTATACACATAAAGAAAGTGTTATAAAGTTAAGAGGAAATGTCACCATTACAAGAAAAAAAAAAAAAAAATTTATAAATCCTACTAGTGTGCCAACCTTGCAATAAAAAAAAGAGAATGAGGAGCTCACCAGAATAGTGCCCGACCTGCTACCACCCAATACCTAATACAATTGATAAATACACTAGTGGTCGGCTCACAAGTAATCAATTAGGTATTTATTATTAACGATTCATATGGTACAGTTCATATGCTGCAATTTTCTACATAATTTTCCAAATCTGTCAGATAGGTAAGTATTAGTGATGATCGAGCACCAAAGTCTTCGGGTGTTCGGGCCGAACACATTGCTATATTCGTGTGCTCGGCCGAGCACCCAAGTATAATGGAAGTCAATGGGAGACAACCAGGCGCCCCCTGCTCTGAAGAGGGGAGGGTGCCTGGTCCATTGGAAAAGGTCAGAAAGTGACAGAAACACCACCGAAATGGATCGGGAACACCATGGGGACGATGTCTGGATGCATCTTGGACTCCCAAGTCGCTGCTGGGAACCATGTTTTCCGAGTTGTACCCCACTTTTACAGATTGACAAAAATACACACAAAACCCCCCAAAAAATCTATTTTACAGGAAAAATTGTTAGGAAACATTCTTTCCTGTATATTCAATTGTATATAAAGTGCAAGTGCTGCCAAAAATTACAAGGAAGAGGCACTACGATACAACCTGTACATATATCATATAAAGGAGAGCCTCATTCACATTGTGATACAATTGTTCATGTAGCGGGACTCCTACACTAATAAAGCCTATACACTAAGTGAAAGGGCTGCCAAAAATTACAAGGAACCGGCACTCCAATACAACCTTTATTACACATAATGGAGGGTATCATACACACCCTTGAAAAATTATGATTGATGGCCTGCTGGTGACCCTCAAAAACATTTGGAGCAAGGGCCTTCTGATCTGACCATCTAAAACATTAAGTAAACATAGAGGTTTGGCAGCACTACTGATACCATATTAGGGAAAACCTTTAGAAAATACCTTTAAGGTGGAGGTGGTGCACGCAGATGGGGATCTTGGCTGGTGATCCCAACGTTAAACAGAAATGCAAAAATCCGCAGCACTCGCCAGTACGGTGAATCCAATAGTGATTTATTCAAAGAACAGCATGGTCATGCGACGTTTCGACCTTCAATATTGCTTGAGAAAGACCGATGAAAGTCGAAACGCCGGATCACCATGCTGTTCTTTAAATAAATCACTATTGGATTCACCGTACTGGCGAGTGCTGCAGATTTTTGCATTTCCATCTCAAACATTAGGGGCGAGGGCCTGCTGCCGCATTGGTGACTCTAGATAACCTCTGGGCGATTGCACGTCTCCGTGACGCGACAATCCATTTGAATATCTGCCCTATCAACTTTCGATGTTCTTTTCTGCACCTACCATAATGATCACTGGTAACGGGGAATAAGGGTTCGATCCCGGAGAGGGAGCTTGAGAAAGGGCTACCACATCCAAGGGAGGTCAATGGCTGAAATCTGATTGGCTGTTGTGCCTTGCCCCTTTTTTTTCCTAATTGTGAACCACCCAGAGAGGGTGCGACAAGTTATTAAAGCACAAAATTCCAAGGAAGGCAGCAGGCGCGCGGCAATTACCCACTCCCGACTCGGTGAGGTAGTGACGATAAATAACAATACAGGACTCTTAAAGATGCCCTGTTATTGGAATGAGTATTAAAAAATTACAGGGAATGTCGCAGTATTTTGGATGAGGAAACGTTATACAGGAGAGGCCCTGCTACTGCTTTGCTGACTCTAGATAACTTCTGCCTTATCGCACGTCCCCGTGACGTCCACGATCCATTTGGATATCTTCTCTATCAACTTTCAATGTTCTTTTATGCATCTAACATGGTGACCACCGGTAACGGGGAATCATTGTTCGATTTTAGAGAGCTAGCCTGATAAACGACTACGGCTACCACTTCAAAGCAAGGCAGCATGAGATGCGGGCCTGCAGGTGTAAAATATTTTAGGTGCAGGCCTGCTGGTGCGTTGACCCTGTAAAACATTATATGAGAGGGCCTGCAGCTGAGCTGTCACTCTAAAAAGTTCTATGTGAGGGCCTGCATGTGAGCTGACCCTGTAAAAAATTTCAGTCAAGGGCTTGCATGTGAGCTGACCCAGTAAAAGATTTGAGTTACGGGCCTGTAGGTGAGCTGACCCAGTAAAAGATTTTAGGTGCGGACCTGCTGGTGAGCTGAGGTGGAACCGAAAAACCCAACTTGATTTTGATGGCTGCAATAATCTGCAGGTGACCGTCATACAGATTGTTTCCATCTGCATCTTTCTAAACAATCTGTGGTCTTAGTCTTTTATCCAGTCCTCATGCTGCCATCCCCACACCATGGGACACCAAAAAAGGGGAAAAGGCTAGCACAAATTGAAATAGATATAAACTTTATTACAGTCTCAACACGAGACCAAATACAATAAAATACAAGTAAAAGACAGTACTGTGGTGGGTATGGGACACACAGGAGGAAAAGCGGCACCACTAGTATATAAACATGTACACATCAATATCAATATAGATATCCAGACTAATAGGATCGTATAAATATAACATGGTGTATACGTAACATAGACGGAATGTCTAGAGCTAAAGGTAGAGTCACAGCTAATAAAACAGGATGGAGATCCAAAAAACAGTACAAATGTAACGGTCACGTCCACACACACACAGGGGGAAGGGTAGTGACCACTGCGCTCCACCCTCACCCCTGGCCCTGCCTACTTGCCTCACGAGTCCTGATGACAGGGGACAACTGGACGGCAGTCCCTAACTTAGGATATGTGCAGGGAAGACAGACAAGACAAAATACGGAACATGAACGGACCGGGACAGAACCAAGAGAGCTACGCAGTACAACGGATTAAGCAAAGAATGGTCAGGAGAAGCCGGGGTCAAATACCAGGAGAGTAGCGAAGTACAAGAGGAGTCCTAAGAGAGTAGTCAGGTGGGAGCCGAGGTCCCAAAACCAGGATGTATGCGCAGTACAGGAGGAGCAGGCAGAGGATCGTCAGGGAACAGGATCAGGTAAATATTCAGTAGTCCAAAAAATAGCCAGGAACCTAGAAATTAACAGGCAACCTGTAGCCAGCAGGCTGCTTGTATTTATAGTGGGGAGTGAGGGTCATGTGACGTGGCCAGCGTCACATGACCGACAGACCAACCAGTCGAGCACCGAGTGATCAGCTCGGCGCTCAAGGCAGACTAGGAGCAGGGAGCCACCCAGCTAGTAAGGCCGCCCTGGGAATGAGGTCAAACACAGAACCTCATTCCAAAAGCTAAGCAACAGTTCTGCGGGCAATGGGGGACCGAGTGCACCTTCGGAACCCCGTGACAGTACCCCCCCTTTTACGAGGGGCCACCGGACCAAAGACTTCAGGCGATGGCTTTTCAGGGTGTTCTAAATGAAATTTACGAACAAGTCTAGGAGCATGAACCTCCCTGGCAGGTACCCAAGATCTCTCTTCAGGTCCATACCCCTTCCAGTGAATCAGGTACTGCAAGGAATTACGCACCTTCCTGACATCCACTATTTTAGACACCACATACTCGACAGCATCATTAACAAGAACCGGCAGAGGCGAGGCTTTCGATGGTACTACCGGTTCAAAATATTTTTTAAGTAGAGATTTATGGAACACATTATGAATGTGGAATGACTCGGGCAGCTCCAACCTAAATGATACCGGGTTAATCACCTCCGTGATCTTATATGGACCAATAAAACGAGGAGCAAATTTTCTAGAAGCTACCTTGAGAGATAGATTCTTGGAGGACAACCATACTTCTATCCCCAACCTGAAAGTTCACCCCCCTCGAACGTCTCCTATCAGCCTTGAGTTTTTGAGAACTTTGAGCCTTTTCTAGGTTCGATTGAACCCGGGCCCAAACAGTGCACAGTTCGGAGGAGAGTTTATCAGCTTCAGGGTTAGAGGAGGAGACGGACGACCCAGAATGAAAACGGGGATGAAAACCATGGTTACAAAAGAAAGGGGAGACCCCAGCAGAAGAATTGACACGGTTATTCAGAGCAAATTCAGCCAACGGAAGGAATTTGACCCATAATTGCTGGTCATCAGCAACATACAACCTCAGGAATTGTTCCACAGACTGATTAAGGCATTCAGTCTGCCCATTACTCTCAGGATGGTAGGCGGAAGAAAAAGACAACGAAATTTTACATCTTTGACAGAAGGCCCTCCAGAATTTGGACACAAACTGCACACCCCTGTCCGAAACAATATTTTCCGGGATGCCATGTAAACGAACAATCTCACTCACAAAAATAGATGCCAGAGTTTTAGCATTCGGAAGTTTAGACAGGGGAATGAAATGGACCATCTTGCTAAACCTATCGACCACTACCCAAACCACAGTCTTACCCTCCGCCAGTGGTAGGTCTGTTATAAAGTCCATCGAGATATAGGACCAGGGTCTACTGGGAATGGGTAGGGGTCGTAGGTTACCAGCAGGGCGAGTCCTAGGTGTCTTAGACATGGCACAAACCTCACAGGCTGACACATAGGACTTGACATCCCTGGTCAGAGTGGGCCACCAATAAGATCTAGAAACCAGATCCTTAGTGCCCTCAATACCCGGATGTCCACAAAAGGCAGAATCGTGACACTCACCCAACAGCTGGAGACGAAATTGTATGGGAATAAACAACTTATCTGTTGGGGTGGATACCGGTGCCAGATGTTGTTCAGCCTTAATGCGAGCCGAGATATCCTGGGTAAGAGCCGCTAAGAAGATGTTTGCTGGTAGGATGGATTCAGGCGGCGTCTCAGTGGGTTGAAAAGCATGGAAGCTCCGAGATAATGCGTCTGCCTTCACATTTTTACTTCCCGGCCTGAACGTAATGGAGAAATCAAAACGGGTAAAAAACAGAGCCCATCGGGTTTGTCGGGGATTCAACCTCTTAGCGGACTCGAGAAACATTAGGTTTTTATGGTCAGTGACAACAGTTACTGATGCCTTGCCCCCTCCAAAAAATGTCTCCACTCCTCAAATGCCCATTTAATGGCCAACAGCTCCCTATTCCCTATGTCGTAGTTTCTCTCCGTGGGAGAGAATTTCCTAGAGAAGAAGGCACACGGTCTCAGGTTAGTGAGGCTAGCAGGACCTTGTGAAAGGACTGCTCCTGCGCCGTCCTCGGACGCATCCACCTCCACAATAAAGGGTCTCTCCTGATCAGGCTGGATCAGAATGGGAGCGCTACTAAATGCCTTTTTTAATGTTTCAAATGAAGAAATGGCCTTGGTAGACCAATTCTCCAAATCTGCCCCTTTCTTAGTAAGGTCGGTCAATGGCTTAGCAATTACAGAAAAATTCATGATAAATTTACGGTAGTAATTAGCGAAACCCAAAAACCGTTGTAAAGCCTTTAAGGATGAAGGCCTTACCCATTCCTTAATTGCTAAAACCTTACCAGGATCCATTTTAAAGTCGTGAGGAGTCAAAACATGCCCTAGAAACAGTATCGCCTGTACACCAAAGACACATTTCTCTTGCTTAGCGGATAGCTGGTTCTCCCTCAACACCTCTAATACTTGTTTTACATGGGACACATGAGATTCGAAATCAGGAGAGAATATCAAAATGTCGTCAAGACAGACAATAATAAATTTACCTAAGAACTCCCTAAGAATATCGTTCATTAAGTTTTGGAACACAGCTGGGGCATTGCTGAGTCCAAAAGGCATCACCTGATATTCAAAGTGTCCTATCGGAGTATTGAACGCTGTCTTCCATTCGTCTCCCTCCTTGATTCGGATTAGATTGTATGCCCCTTTCAGGTCAATCTTGGAAAACCAGGTTGCCCCCAAAACCTGGTTAAATAAATCCGGAATCAATAGGAGAGAGTATCTATTTTGGACAGTGATTTTATTTAATCTCCGGTAATCAATACAAGGCCTAAGACCACCATCCTTCTTTTTAACAAAGAAAAACCCCGCTCCCATAGGAGAGACTGAAGGTCTAATATGCCCTTTAGCAAGGCTCTCCTTAATATAATCTTCCATAGCCTTGCGTTCGGGCCCTGAAAGATTAAAAATTCGACCTTTAGGAAATTCGGCACCCTCAATTAGCTCTATGGCGCAATCATAAGGTCTATGGGGGGGTAGAACTTCTGGAGTAAGGGACGAGAACACATCAGAATATTCCTTAATAACAGAGGGTAATGTATTAGACCTTACTGAAACCCCAGCCTGGACCACAGACAAGCATGAGTCACACTTAGGTCCCCATTTCACCAACTCTCCTTTGGACCAATCAAATGTGGGGTTATGTAAACGGAGCCAAGGCAACCCTAGTACCACCTCAACCGGTAGGTTCTCCAGGACTAGAAGAGAACATCTCTCAGAGTGGCACACACCCACGGACAGAGAAATTTCAGAGGTACATGACCTCACCGTACCACCAATCAGGGGAGTAGCATCAATAGCCATGACATGGATAGGTGTAGGTAAAGCAAACATTGGAATACCCAATTCACAAGCAAACTCAAAGTCAATAAAGCTGGCCGCTGAACCGGAGTCAATAAAGGCCTTACCCGGCCACTTATTAACCCCCAGAGAAATTGTTATGGGTACCAAAAGCTTACCTTTAGAAAAATCAGGGTGTACCTGGTCTTTAGGTTGTCGTGCCTTAGAAGACTTGTCAGAGAGGTCCCTCTTAGGACACTTGTTGATCCAATGGCCAGGATCTCCACAGTAGAAGCACTCTCCGCGTCTGCGACGAAAATTACCCCGGGTCATGCCAACCTGCATGGGTTCCTCGGTGGAGACCTCAGTGTTGTCCCTGGAAAAGGCCTCTGGCTGGACCACCATCTGAGAACAGAACTGTCGTTCTTGTCGTCTCTCTCTAACTCGTCTGTCAAGTCGGACAACTAGGGTCATCATCTCCTCTAAGGTCTCAGGAATTTGGTAATTGACCAATAGATCTTTTAAATTATCAGATAGACCAGACCTAAACTGACTCTTCAGGGCTGGTTCATTCCATCCTGAGGGGACACACCACCGTCTGAATTGGGTGCAATACTCCTCCGCAGGGAGATGGCCCTGAACCAGTGCCCTAAGAGCTGTCTCGGCTACCAGTGCCCTGTCTGGTTCGTCATAGAGGGTACCCAGGGCCTGAAAAAAACCCTCCACAGAAGGAGCAGGGAGCCACCCAGCTAGTAAGGCCGCCCTGGGAATGAGGTCAAACACAGAACCTCATTCCAAAAGCTAAGCAACAGTTCTGCGGGCAATGGGGGACCGAGTGCACCTTCGGAACCCCGTGACAACAAAGATATGTAAAGTGCAAAGTGCAGAAATACAAAGTACAGGGATCGCAATTACTGAAACATCCACAATAGAGCTATGACATGAATACCTGAGTGGTGAACCGGGTAATCCCAACGCACGCTTCGCGTAAAGCTTCTTCATGTCACCTTGCCACTTCTTCATGTCACCTTGCCACTCATTTTTATCAGCTTGCTGCTTAAAAGGCCTTAAACTGATCACCAGGCCCACAATTTATTAAGGTTTTGGAATCGATAAACCCAACTTGCTTTTGTGGGCTGCATCAGTGGTGTAGCTACAAATGACTAGGCCCCACAGCAAATTTTTGAATGGGGCTCCATCCCACAGTAATTTTTTAGCAACCCCCCCCCATTCCTGTGGCTAGTAAATATCGCTCTTTCAGACCAGACCCGACAGCTGTTCCATCCATTTTATGGCAAGTGCTCTGCAAACAAATGTGGATAGGGAAATGACTTCAAATAACATAAAATACGTAAAAATAAAAAATAATAATCTTGATCTAGGAGGAGGAGGTCCAAATGGAGTAGGAGGTTGAGGAGGCGGTGGATGTGGCGGTGTAGGTGCAAGCGGCGGTGGAGGAGGAGGAGGTAGCCTACACTGGTTTTTGTTTTTTATTTTATTTTTATTTTTTTAGCAAATTTGGGTAGACCCCAAAATATTGGGAAATATAAAAAAATAAAACAAAGAGAAAGTGCGCTGGAGTACAACAATGGCTGGGTGAGGCTGGTATACATGTCTATTCTGCACAAGGTACGGACAAGTCCTGTGGAATCCATTCCTGGTTCATTTTAATGAACGTGAGCTTGTCCACATTGGCTGTGGACAGGCGGCTGCGCTTCTGATAACCCCCTCCAGTCGTGCTAAACACACGTTCAGATAATACACTGGCTGCAGGGCAGGCCAGCACCTCCAAGGCGCAAAGGGCAAGCTCAGGTCATGTGCCCAATTTGGAGACCCAGAAGTTGAAGGGGGCAGACCAATCAGTCAGTACGTGTAGGCGTGTGCACACATACTGCTCCACCATGTCCCATGTCCCCGTGACGGCCTTGATCCAATTGGATACTACAAGAAAATTTAGACTAGAACCTTCAGAATCACAGGTGCATATCCATGAAGCAAACATGATTATGAAAAAGAAAATGGCTGCACACCATTATACATACAAACAATAGAGCTAAGAAATGGGGATTATTCTAAATAAAAGTGGTACAATACCGACTATAAATGAGTCAATGGAAGCTCTTAACGCGCATATTTGAAGGTTCTATAATCATGTTTGCCTCATGGATATGCACCTGTGATTTTGAAGGTTCTAGTCTAAATTTTCTTGTAGTATTAATTGAGGGTAGCGCCTCTTTTAGACTGAACACGCCCTGGGGCTTCTGAGCAGAGTATGTATGTAGCTGGTTCCTACAATGCCCTGAATATTGTAGGCTTAGGTAAATCCAAAGAGAGGCAGTATACTAGTGTTAGGGATCCATCTGCGGAAGCCACCTTGATGCCTGGTAGATGGGCCCGACACACGTTTGATCAAATATGTACGCTAGGAGCTTCCATTGACTCATTTATAGTAGGTATTGTACCACTTTTATTTAGAATGATCCCCATTTCTTAGCTCTATTGTTTGTATGTATATTGATCCAATTGGATATCTTCCCTATCAACTTTCGATGTTCTTTTATGCGCCTACCATGGTGATCACGGGTAACGGGGAATCAGTGTTCCATGCCGGAGAGGGAGCCTGAGAAAGGGATACCACATCCAAGGGAGGTCAATGGATGAAATGTGATTGAGCGGAAATGTGAGAAAGTTGTTAAAGTGGAAGGATCGAATAAAATGAGTTGGCGCTCGTCAATTGAAGACGAATTTTAGAAATTTAAGTCACTATCACCTATGCAGAGCAGGGGTTTTTAATCGGCAAAAATGAGTTAATGTCACCCACCAATGGAACAGACGATTTTTAAAAATTTCGGTCCCTGTCAACTATGCAGAGCAGGGGTTTGCATACGGCAAAAATGGTAAGATGTCACCTGAAAATGTAACAGACGTTTTTTTTTAATTTAGGTCCCTGTCACCTATGCAGAGCAGGGGTTTATTCACGGCAAAAATGGTAAAATGTCACCCAAGAATGTTACAGACGCTTTTGCAACCTGCTCCCTATTTTGCTGTGCTGGTGCCTCTGTGAGACAACCGCCTCTTCCTCCAAACTGCACACGTCACTCGCATGACCTTGATTCCATGTGGGGTCTAGTACCTCATCATCCTCCACATAATCTTACACCAACTCTTTACCCCTGCCCTCCTTGTCGGTCTGCAGACTCAAGAAAGCCACAGCAGTTGGCACCTGTGTTTCGTTATCATCAGAGACGTGCTGCGGTGGTCTTCCAATGTCCTTATCCTGAAACATAAATGGCTGGGCATCAGTGCACTCAATCTCTTCCACTTGTGGTGCAGGGCTATGTGGATGGCCCATGGAAACCCTGCCAGCAGAGTCATCAAAAAGCAGAAGAGACTGCTCCATGACTTGCGGCTCAAACTGCTTGCCTGATTTGCAAGGGGGTGAGTTGAAAGACAGATGGCCATGGGCTGTAGGTGTCAACTGTGATAGTAGAGCAGGGGTATATCACAGCCAAAATATGGAATATGTCACCCAACAATGTATCAGACAAATTAGTAAAATGACTTAAAAATAACATAAAATACTTAAAAATAAAAAAATAATAATCTTGATCTAGGAGGTGGAGGTTCATATGGAGTAGGAGGTTGAGGAGGCAGTGGACGTAGCGGTGTAGGTGGAAGCGGCGGCGGAGGAGGATAAGGTAGCCAACACTGGTTTTTGGTTATATTTTTTTTATTTATTTTAATTTTTTTGTTTAAATTAGGGTACATCCCAAAACATTGGGAAATATAAAAAATACAACAATGAGAAAGTGCGCTGGAGTATAACAATGGCTGGGTGAGGCAGGTATACATGTCTATTCTGCACAAGGTATGGACAAGTCCTGTGGGATCCATGTCTGGTTCCTTTTAATAAACGTGAGCTTGTCCACATCGGCTGTGGACAGGCGGCTGCGCTTGTCTGTGATAACGCCCCCTGCCGTGCTAAACACGCGTTCAGACAATACACTGGCTGCAGGGCAGGCCAGCACCTCCAAGGAGAAAAGGGCAAGCTCAGGCCATGTGCCCAATTTGGAGACCCAGAAAATAAAGGGGGCAGACCCATCAGTCAGTACATCTAGGCGTGTGCACACATACTGCTCCACCTTTGTTGCTGAAATGCTGCCTCCTCCTAACACTTTCCATATCAGCTGGTGGTGCTGGTTTTTGTGGTGTGCTGACAAAGCTTTTCCACATTTCGGCCATGCTAACCCTGCCTTCTGAGATGCTGGTGTTGCCCCAGCTGCGTTGGCGACCTCTTCCTCCTCCTCTGCCTTCACCTTGTGCTTTCACTGTGCCCCCGCTGTCAGGTGGGAATGCCATCAGCAGCGCATCTACCAGCGTGAGATTGTACGCGCGCATCTTACGATCACGCTCCAGTGATGGAATTAAGGACGGTGCGTTGTCCTTGTAGCAGGGATCCAGCAGCGTGGCCACCCAGTAATCAGCACAAGTTAGAATGTGGCCAACTCGGCGGTTGTTGCGGAGACACTGCAGCATGTAATCGCTCATGTGTGCCAGGCTGCCCAGAGGCAACGACAAGCTATTCTCTGTGGGAGATTTATCTTCTGTGTCCTCGGTATCCCCCCGGCCACGCACCAGTAATGGCCATGAGCTGGTTTGGGTGCCACCCTGCTATGAACACGGTTCCTCCTTTTCCACCTCCTCCTCCTCATCCTCCAGCTCGTCATCCTCCAGAACTGTGCCCTGGCTGGACAATTGTGTACCTGGCGTATGTTGGTGCAGGAACCCACCCTCGGAGCCACTTGTGAATGACTGGCAGGAAACCCTACAAAATGATCTCTCTTCCTCCTCCTCCTGTGCCACATCCTTATCCATCATCGCCCGAAATGTTTTTTTAAAGGAGGCATAGAAGTGGGATAGTAACGCTGAGAATGGCATCATCGGCACTGGCCATGGTGATGGAGTACTCGAAACAGCGCAACAAGGCACACAGGTCTCGCATGGAGGCCCAGTCATTGGTGGTAAAGTGGTGCTGTTCCGCAGAGCGCCTCACCCGTGCGTGCTGCAGCTGAAACTCCACAATCGCCTGCTGCTGCTCGCACAGTCTGGCCAGCATGTGCAAGGTGGAGTTCCACCTTGTGGGCACGTTGCATATGAGTCGGTGAGCGGGAAGGCCGAAGTTACACTGCAGGACTGACAGGCGAGCAGCAGCAGGGTGAGAACGCCGAAAGCGCGCACAGATGGCCCGCACTTTCTGAAGCAGCTCTGACATATTGGGGTAAATTTTCAGGAATTTCTGCACCACCAAATTCAGCACATGCGCCTTGCAAGGGATGTGCATCAAATCGGCTAGGCCAAGAGCTGCTACGAGATTTTGTCCATTATCGCACACCACCAGGCCGGGTAAAGTTCGGGTAAAGTTCGGGTTCGGGGTCCAAAAATCCTAAAGTTCACAGTTCAGGTTCGCTCAACCCTATTTGGGGCCTGTAGTCCAGTTGCCTACAGTCAAATTTTTATCCATTGACTGCATAATGTATCTCGAGCCACATAATCAGAATTTCTTTTATGTAAGGTGAATGCCTAATTTTTAAGGCCCGTACTCCCGTGGCCTAAAATAAAATTTTTCTAGGTTCCAACAGGGCACATTTCAGAGAATTTCCCTTTAAGACACATAAAAGTGTCCCCGGATTAAGATAAATATTTTTTGTTGGAATTTTTGTCATTGATCCCCCTCTAGTATGTCACTGTCCATGTTGTGGGACTATTTGTACACTTTGGTGGCTGCAAATATGAGCTGAAGGTTTTTCAGGTTCGCCTGGCACTAAAGTGAATGGGGCCCGCCGTGAACTTGCGGTTCGCAAACATTTGATTGCGTTCTCGCGATCGCGAACAGTCCCGGCCGATGTTCGTCCATCACTAATTGTAAATGTACAAAATACCACTTTGGTTTTGTGGGGTATTTGGGATACAATCTATCTGCTGTTTTTTCTATTATCACACCTTTCTCCATATATTTCCTCAACAGTGACCTCAGCTACTTGTGAAATTGGGTTGTTAATCAATTGTGTGTATACTTCCTTATCCTCTAACTGTCTCATTGCCTCTTTTATGCAATATTCTTTCAGCATTAACCTTATATTACCTCCCTTGTCGTCTGGTTTCACTATTATATTCTCTTGTTTTATCAGCCACAGTAGGGTCTGTTCTTCCTCCTTACTGATGTTTTTCTTCATCTTTGGGTATATTAGGCACCTCACTTCTTTGGGAACCTGTTTTTGAAATATATCTAAGTTACTAAATATTGATTTAACTCCTTTCATGAACTGTTTTACATTATCCACTTCCCCTATTTGTGTTGATCTGTCTCATCCTGTAGGGCCAACAATGTGTTCACCACAGTTAGAGGATAAGGAAGTATACACACGATTGATGAACAACCGAATTTCACAATATCAGAAGTAGCTGAGGTAACTGTTGTGGAAATATATGGAGAAAGGTGTGATGACAGAAAAAACTGCAGAGAGATTGTATCCCAAATACCCACAAAACCAAAGTGGTATTTTGTACCTAAAGTGCATAAATCGGTGGAAAACCCACCTGGACATCCTATAGTGTCAGGAATAGGGTTAATTACGGAACCCCTGTCACAATATGTAGATTGGCTACTTCGTCCTCTTTTAAAAGGAATACCATCATATCTGAAAGATACTAATGATTTTTTGAGAGTCATTCAAGATATACAGTGGCAAGAAAGAGATCTTTTAGCATCTATACCTGTAGATGTAGAAAGCTTGTATACAAGAATACCACAAGAATTGGGGGTTCAGGCAATAGGTAAAATATTGGAATGTCAACAAAAAAGTGAGGAATATGTGGAATTTGTGAGAGAAGCCTTGAGATTTGTTTTCACACATAACGCCTTCACATTTGATAATAAATGGTATTATCAAAAAACGGGAACATCTATGGGGACACTAGTCTCCTCTACATTTTCAAATTTATACCTGTCTAGAGATGAGCGAATCGAAGCTGACGAAGTGGAATTCGATCCGAATTTCAGGGAAAATTCGATTTGCACTGAAGCCAAATTTCCTCAAGCTTCATGGTAAGGAATCACATTTTTTCCTAAAATGGATGCTAAAAATGGCTGCTACACGTGTGAGGACATGGAGCAAGGAACTCTGGGAAGGCGGGATCACCCATAATGCCATGCATGCAGCCAATCAGCAGCCAGCCCTGTGATGTCACAGCCCTATAAATAGCCTCAGCCATCTTGGATTCTGCCACTTTCCAGCATACTTAGTGCAGAGAGAAATGTCAGCAGGCTCTAGGGACAGTAACATAGTAACATAGTACATACGGCCGAAAAAAGACATCTGTCCATCCAGTTCGGCCTGCTATCCTGCGAGTTGATCCAGAGGAAGGCAAAAAAACCCTATGAGGTAGAAGCCAATTTTCTCCACTTAAGGGGGAAAAAAAATTCCTTCCCAACTCCAATCAGGCAATCAGAATAGCTCTCTGGATCAACGACCCCTCTCTAGTAGCTATAGCCTGTAATATTATTACGCTCCAGAAATACATCCAGGCCCCTCTTGAATTCCTTTATTGTACTCACCATCACCACCTCCTCAGGCAGAGAGCTCCAAAGTCTCACTGCTCTTACCGTAAAGAATCCTCTTCTATGTTTGTGTACAAACCTTCTTTCCTCCAGACGCAGAGGATGTCCCCTCGTCACAGTCACAGTCCTGGGGATAAATAGATGATGGGAGAGATCTCTGTACTGACCCCTGATATATTTATACATAGTAATTAGATCTCCCCTCAGTCGTCTTTTTCTAAAGTGAATAACCATAATTTTGATAATTTTTAAGGGTACTGTAGTCCCCCCATTCCAGTTATTACTTTAGTTGCCCTCCTCTGAACCCTCTCCAGCTCTGCTATGTCTGCCTTGTTCACAGGAGCCGAGAACTGTACACAATGCTCCATGTGTGGTCTCAATAGTGATTTGCAAAGTGGTAGGACTATGTTCTCATCACCGGCATCTATGCCGCTTATGATGCAACCCCTTATCTTATTGGCCTTGGCAGCAGCTGCCTGACACTGGTTTCTACAGCTTAGTTTGCTGTTTACTAAAATTCCTAGGTCCTTTTTTCATGTCAGTGTTACCCTGTGTTTTACCATTTAGTATGTACTGGTGACTTGCATTATTCCTTCCCATGTGCAAAACCTTACATTTGTCAGTGTTAAACCTCATCTGTCACTTCTCTGCCCAAGCCTCCAATCTATCCAGATCCCTCTGTAGTAGTATACTGTCCTCTTCCGTGTCAATTACTTTACACAGTTTAGTGTCATCTGCGAAAATTTATATTTTACTGTGCAAGTCTTCTACAAGATCATTAATAAATATATTAAAGAGGATAGGACCCAATACTGACCCCTGAGGTACTTTACTAGTGACAGTGACCCAATCTGAGTATGTACCGTTAATAACCACCCTCTGTTTTCTATCACTGAGCCAGTTACTTACCCACATACAGATGTTTTCTCCCTGTCCGAGCATTCTCATTTTATATACTAACCTTTTATGCGGTACAGTGTCAAATGCTTTGGAGAAGTCCACATATATGACATCCATTCATTCGCCGCTGTCCAGTCTAGAACTTACCTCCTCATAGAAACTAATTCAATTAGTTTGACATGACCGATCCCTCATGAAGCCATGCTAATATGGCGTTATTTGCTTATTTTCATTGACTTACTTCAAGATAAAATCTCTTAGAAAACCATTAAACAGTTTACCCATGACATTACTTAATTCTTTTAGGATACGGGGGTGTATGCCATCTGGTCCTGGCGATTTGTCTATTTTAATCTTTTTAAGACGCCGCTGTACTTCTTCCTGGGTCAGACAGGGCAATTTTAATGGGGAATTTACTTTTACATTCTGCATTTTATCTGACAGTTTATTTTCTTCATTGACTACAGTGGAGAAAATAGCTTTGCTTTCTCTTCATCGCTCTCTGCAACTCCCCACTCATTACACTGTACAGGGCCGACACCTTCAGATTTATACATTTTACCATTTATATAATTGAAGAACATTTTAGGGTTTGTTTTGCTCTCTTTGGCAATTAATCTCTCGGTCTCTAGTTTTGATACTTTTATTTGTTTTATTACATATTCTATTTTTTTCCTTATAGTTTTTTAGTGCTTCCTCGCTACCCTCCTGTTTTAGTCATTTAAAAGCTTTCTTTTTGTGATTTATTGCTTTTTTTACAGTTCTATTTATCCACATTGGTTTTTCCTTGTTCCTTAACCCTTTATTTCTATAAGGTATGTACCTCTCACAATTATATTTTAGGATTCTTTAAAAAATATCCCATTTTGTGGCTGTATTTTTATTTTTGAGGACTTTGTCCCAGTTAGTTAGGCCTATGGCCTCTCTTAGTTGGCTAAATTTAGCTTTTTTCAAGTTTTGTATTTTTATTCCTCCCTGTAGAAACACTCTTTTGAATGACAATTGGAAGGTTATTACTTTATGGTCACTATTTCCCAGGTGTCCCACGACCTGCAAATCTGTTGTTCTGTCAAGTCTATTGGTTAATACTAAGTCCAGTATAGCCGTCCCTCTAGTCGAGTCCTGAACCAGTTGTGAGAGATAATTGTCTTTGGTTATTGCCAAGAAATTGTTTCCTTTATGAGATGTACAGGTTTCAGTTTCCCAGTCTATATCTGGGTGGTTGAAGTCCCCCATAATAACCACCTTATTATGATCTACTGCCTCGTCTATCTCTTTTAGTAGTAGGTTTTCTGTGGACTCTGGTATATTAGGTGGTTTATAATAAACTCCTATTAGTAATTTATAATTGTTTTTTCCTCCATGTATTTCTACCCACAGTGACTCCACATGTTCATGTCCCTCACTTATATCTTCTCGGGCTGTGGGCTTTAGACAGGACTTTACATAAAGGCAGACGCCTCCCCCTCTCCAGTTTTGGTGATCCTTTCTAAACATACTGTCATAACTGCCCAGTCATCATCCAGCCATGTCTCAGTTATTCCCACTCTGTCATAGTCCTCCTCACACATCACTTATTAGAGTTCAATAGTTTTATTACTCAGGCTTCTGGCATTAGTATACATACAATTGAGAGATTTATGTATATTTTTTACCCTACACTTTTCCTTCTGAACTGTTCTGGTCCCTCCTTCCATTCCTCCCCCAGTCTGTTACCTTGCCCCCGGTCTCTCTATCTTCACTATCTTCCCATCCTATAATGTAATTTCCCTCCCCCCCAAGTCCCTAGTTCAAACACTTCTCCAACCTTCTAGCCATCTTCTTTCCCAACACAGCTGCCCCTTCCCCATTAAGGTGCAGCCTATCCCTACGATAGAGTCTGTAGCCGACAGAGAAGTCGGCCCAGTTTTCCAGGAACCCAAAACCCCTCCTTCCTACACCAGTTCTTTAGCCACTTGTTAACCTCCCTAATCTCCCGCTGCCTTTTTTGTGTGGCTCGTGGTACAGGCAGTATTTTGGAAAACACTAGCTTTGAGGTCCTTGCCCTAAGCTTTTGACCTAAATCCCAGTGATAGGAAAGACTTAATTGTGGTGAAAAAAACAATTTGTAAGTGCAGGAAAAGGATAGGGAGGAATCATTCCACAGCATTTATGTTGAACAGGGTTCAGTAGGGGAGGTTACAGCCTGGGTAATAGGAACAATGCTATTACACCTTGCTGCACTGACCGGGGATCCAAATAGCCATTATACATCTCTGTAATTTCAGAAAACCGTTCTTGTTATTGGGGTGCAAGTGCTGTTTGATACAGCCATTAACAGGGTTTATTACAAGGAAATATTTCTACAGTACGTCTTATTTGCCCCTGTGCGGTGCAGTGAGATGTCGAAAAGCATTTAGTGGCGTGTATAAGTGGAAAAAGAAAAATATATTTGGCGTTCAGCGCTGCAGTTATATGTTGAAAAGCCTTTCGTGGCATATATAAGTGGAAAAAGAAAAATATGTTCGGCGTTCAGCACTGCAGCGCAGAGTAAATTTGGTAAAACAATAAGGGCCTAATTGCCGTTCAGCGGTGCAGTTATATATTCGAAAGACCTTTTTGTGTGTATTAGTGGCAAAATAAAAATATATTTACTATTTTTTGGGGTGTTTTAATTTCCTTTTTATTTATTTATTTCATCTAACAGTATGTCAGACAGAGAAGTGCCAGGCCCTGCACAGGGGAGTGGCAGAGGCGTAAATGTTTCTGGCGCAGGCACAGGTCTCAACAGAGTAAGGAGGCGTGGCAGAATGACTCGCAGTGAGAAGCCTGAGCTCCCAGTGTCATCTAGCGGTCGTGTCTTGACCAGCAACCCAGCAGTTCTTGATTAGTTGACTTGATCTTTGACTTCGTCGCATGTGACAGCAGCAGCAGCCTGAGTCTAGAGTCACTGATGAGCAGCTTTCTTCACCTGCATAGTGAAGAAACTACTCACCAGCAGCTAGACATAGAGCAGAACCTAAACCATCAGGTGGTAGCATACTTGGAATGCACTCTGCCAGCCGTCATTGAAGATCCTCTGGACTACTGGGCAGCCAAACTGGATCTGTGGCCACAACTGGCAGAGTTTTCCCTGGAAAAGCTTTCCTGCCCGGCCAGTAGTGTGGCATCAGAGCCGGTGTTTAGTGCGGCGGGGGCCATAGTTACCCCAAGAAGAACTCGCCTGTTCCAAATGTGGAAAAACTGACCTTTGTCCAGATGAATCAGGCGTGGATCAGCCAGTATTTCCACCCACCAATGCCTGATGCATCAGACTAGATCATCCATGGTGCCACACCAACACTTTGACAAAACAGACTGGTTTCTTCTATTTACCTGCCTCAGCTACTATTCTGATACTGTCATCCGCCTGATGTCACACATCTGATGACAAGTGCTCCTTCTTTCACCCTCCTCCTTCAGCTGGTACTGGTATTGCCACCCACATCCCCACTCTGTCACTGGGTCACTCTGTGGTCTCCTGATGCTGCTGCCACCTCCACACTATGTCACCTTGCCACTCTGTGGTCTCCTGATGCTGCTTCCACCTCACCACTATCATAGGGCCACTCTGTGGCCTCCTGATGCTGCCGCCACCTCCACACTCTGTCATTGGGCCACTCTGTGGCCTCCTGATGCTGCCTCCACCTCCACACTCTGTCATTGGGCCACTCTGTGGTCTCCTCCACACTCTGTCACTCTGTCCACTATTTGCCGTTCAGCGGTGCAGTCATATGTGATAAAGCCCTTTTTGCCATGTATTAGTGGCAAAAGAAAAATATATTTTCAGTTCAGCGGTGCAGTTATATGTGGTAAAGCCCTTTTTGCCGTCTATTAGTTGCAAATAGAGGTGGCTGAAATCCGCTGCTCTGCATCTCTTGTGAAGTCAATGTCTCCAACTATGCCCCTCTCGCGATTTACAGCAAATACATTATTTCCATGTAGAGATCTAAGAATTATGTTGGAGGCATGTAGTGTATGCAAGCCATGTGCGACCCCTCTCTTCACTCTCACAATCTCGTCTGAACCTTCAGCCCAAGCTGTTGCAAGGATAAAAGGGAACCATCAGGTATACCACCGGATCAAACTTGCAAAAAAACAAGTAAAGAAGTTGCATAATCCCAGATCCCTGTTGTAACCAAGCTTTGTGATATTTTGACGCCCTCTTCTGTATCCACACCTACAGAATAGCCCTTGATTAAAACTTTTTGATTCTGGATTTGTGTGCATTCCAGTGGGCTTTGCTGCTAAGTTCCTTCAGTGGTTCGGCATCAAACAGCACCCGCTCCATACTACCTGATAGAAGACCTCCTGAATTTATGTACCTAGTTATTCCTACATCAGAGTAGATTAGAAGTAGGTCAGGAAACCACTTCTGGGCCAAATTGCTTAATAATGCATATTCTTCTTGTTCACGATGTATCTCAAAGAATATCATGTTCCTTATTGTTTCAATTTCATTTTTCACTTTAATGTGCCTGTTGCATTGTATTCATCACACTCTTCCATGCTGCTGCTGACATGCAGTTTCCACCTCAGCTTTGCCTTCAAACCCTTAAAACTCTTCTTGATTGTTAGTAAGTCATCCACATTTGGGTTTTTATTTATCCATTCAGACATGTTCTTTTTGAATTCAACACTATCCAGATACTGTATTTGGCCTTTGCTGGTTAGCGGTGCAGTTACAGTGAGGAACAGAAGTATTTGAACACCCTGCGATTTTGCAAGTTCCCCCACTTAGAAATCATGGAGGGGTCTGAAATTGTAGGTTCATTCCCACTCTGAGAGACAGAATAAAAAAAAATGCAGGAAATCACATTGTATGTTCTTTAAAGAATGTATTTGTCTTGCACTGCTGAACATAAGTATTTGAACACCTGAGAAAATCAGTGTTAATATTTGGTACAGAAGCCTTTGTTTGCAATTACAGAGGTCAAATGTTTCCTGTAGTTCTTGACCAGGTTTGCACACACTGCAACAGGGATGTTGGCCTACTCCTCCACGCAGATCTCCTCTAGATCTGTCAGGTTTCGGGGCTGTCGCTGAGCAACACAGAGTTTCAGCTCCCTCCAAAGATGTTCTATTGAATTTAGGTCTGGAGACTGGCTAGGTCACTCCAGAACCTTGTTATGCTTCTTACTGAGCCACTCCTTGGTTATCCTGGCTGTGTGCTTCGGGTCGTTGTCATGTTGGAAGACCCAGCCACGACCCATCTTCAATGCTCTGACTGAGGGAAGGAGGTTGTTGCTCGAAATCTCACAATAAATGGCCCCATTCATCCTCTTAATATAGTGGGGTCGTCCTGTCCCCTTCGCAGAAAAGCACCCTCAAAGCATGATGTTACCACCCCCCATGCTTTACAGTAGGGATAGTGTTCTTGGGATGCAACTCATCCTTCTTTTTCCTCCAAACACGACCAGTGAAGTTTAGACCAAAAAGTTCTACTTTGGTCTCATGTGACCACATGACTTTCTCTCATGCCTCCTCTGGATCATCCAGATGGTCATTGGCAAACTTCAGACGGGCCTGGACATGTGATGACTTGAGCAGGGGAACCTTCTGTGCAATGCATGATTTTAAACCATGACGGCGTAGTGTTCTACCGACAGTGACCTTTGAAACTGTAGTCCCATCTCTCTTCATGTCATTGACCAGCTCCTCCCTTGTAGTTCTGGGCTGATTCCTCACCTTTCTTATCATCAATGATACCCCACGAGGTTCGATCTTGCATGGAGCCCCATTTTAAGGGAGACTGACAGTCGTCATTAGCCTCTTCTATTTTCTAACAATTGCTCCAACAGTTGATCTATTTTCACCAAGCTGCTTGGCAATTGCCCCGTAGCCCTTTCCAGCCTTGTGGAGGTCCACAATTTTGTCTCTGGTGTCTTTTGACAGCTATTTGGTCTTGCCCATGGTAGTAGTTAGCGTCTGACTGTGAGGTGGACAGGGGTCTTTGAAAAGTGCAGACAGGTGCTACTAAGTTAGATTAATGAGTGGAGTAGAGGTGGACTTTTTAAAGGCACAGTAAAAGGTCTTTGAGAGCCAGAATTCTTGCTGTTTCTTAGGTGTTCAAATGTTCAGCAGTGCAAGACAAATAAATTCTTTAAAGAATCATACAATGTGATTTCCTGAATTTTTTTTTTAATTAAATTCTGTCTCAGAGTGGGAATTGTTAGCACTCCCGCTGTTAACTCAAATTTCTTAACTCATTTCATTATCTTGAGACAAAAGCCATTGAAAAGCAATTGAAGGTGTTTGCTTAGATTAGATAACCAAACTCAGAAATCTCAGAAAAAAGGAGTGCTAACCATGTGACATTTGTACAATGTGAATTTCAGACCCCTCCATGATTTCTAAGTGGGAGAACTTGCAAAATCGCAGGGTGTTCAAATACTTCTGTTCCTCACTGTATATGTTAAAAAGCCTTTTGTGGACAGGGAAACAGCCTTTTTTGGGAAAATTGATTGGTGATTGTACACTTTCTTCTGTATGAACCGAATTACATTATCCTTTTATTAGTGATTTTTTTTTTGGGACATGGCCTTTTTTGGAAAAATTGATGGGTGATTGTACACTTTCTTCTGTATGAACCGGATTCCATTATCCTTTCAATGATGAATTTTTTTTGGGACACTGCTTTTTTGGGGAAAATTGATGGGTGATTGTACACTTTCTTCTGTATGAACTGAATTCTATTATCCTTTCATTGGTGAATTTCTTTTGGGATACAGCCTTTTTTGGGAAAAATGGTCGGTAGCTGTATCTATGGTCAAGGACAATATATGTCCTTTACAGCTTACTGGATAAATGTGGTTTCTGCCTTGCCCAACCACACCAGCAACATGGCCAGGTAACGCCGCTTCCCCCTCCACGTTCTCACGCCGTTCCTCCTGTGACAATGTCCGCCTCTGCCTCCTCATCCTCCACCGTGTCCTCACCACTATGTCATAGGGCCACTATGTGGTCTCCTGATGCTGCTGCCACCTTCACACTCTGTCATTTTCCACTCTGTGGTCTCCTCATGCTGCTTCCACCAGCAATAGGACCTTTGATGACGTCACTGTGTTCACCACATGGTCCATCACATGATCCATCACCATGGTGATGGATCATGTGATGAGTGTAGTGACGTCATCAAAGGTCCTATTGCTCACAGATAAAGAGATGCCGGCTGCGCGATCAAGTGGATTAAGGTGAGTTACATTTGGTTTTTTTTTTTAACCCCTCCAGCCCTATTTTACTATGCATTATGTATTCAGAATGCTATTATTTTCCCTTATAACCATGTTATAAGGGGAAATAATAATGATGGGGTCCCCATCCCGATCGTCACCTAGCAACCGTGCGTGAAAATCACACCGCATCCGCACTGGTTTGCAGATGCTTGCGATTTTCACGCAACCCCATTCATTTCTATGGGGCCTGCGTTACGTGAAAAACGCACAAAGAGGAGCATGCTGCGATTTTCACGCAACGCACAAGTGATCCGTGAAAATCACCGCTTGTGTGCACAGCCCCATAGAAATGAATGGGTCAGGATTCAGTGCGGGTGCAATGCGTTCAACTCACGCATCGCATCCGCGTGGAATACTCGCCCGTATGAAAGGGGCCTTACACTTCAGGAGCTCCCATCCCCCACATGTAAAAAAAAAAAGCAGGACCATATGGGCAATTCACAACATTGAGAAGGATAGCTAGCGAAGATGTAGACTATATACAGTATATCACTACTGGAGAGGGGGTACCCTGAAAAAATTATGATTCATTTTTTAGAGCAGCGATGGAGAGTAATCAAAAAGAAAGGAGATATAATAAACAAGTAGAAAAAAGAGGGAGAGCAGTGTTCACCTTTAAATATATTATATAAATATATGATAAAAAAAAAAGGCATTTTGAATAACTGGAATATTCTTACTCATGAGGATTTAAAGGGAAAAACAATGAACCCACCCTTGATGAGTTTTAGAAGGAGCCAGACCATTAAAAACAAGATAGTAAGTAGTGTTGATCACAAATATTCGAATTTCGAATTTTTATTGCGAATATAGGTACTTTGAAAATTTGCGAATATTTCGAATATAGTGATATATATTCGTAATTTCGAATATTCCAATTTTTTTTTAATCAGTACACATAATCCGTCCCTGCTTCTAGCTTGTGGGCCAATGAGAAGGCTGCAGTATATTTGACTTTAGGAGTAGTGTTGTTTGCGAATATTCGTAATGTGAATTTTCGTAATACGAATTTTTATTGCAAATTTTTCAACTTACAACTATTAGACAAAGAAGATTATAGCACTATATTAGCTAAATTGTTCTATATTCTATTTTATTTTTTCGAATAATTGCTATATTGCTATAACTTCGTTTTTTTTCAAATATTCGGAATATTCTAAAACAAGAATATATAGCAATATAGCGAATGGTGGAAGAAAAAAAAAACGAATATAGAGCAATTTAGCTAATATAGTGCTATAATCTTCTTTGTCTAATAGTTGTAATTTTTTTCTCATCTGAAGTTCAGTTTGGAAAAAAATTACAACTATAAAAAAAAAGATTATAGCACTATATTAACTAAATTGCTCTATATTCGTTTTTTATCGAATATTCGCTATATTGCTATATATTCTTGTTTTAGAATATGACGAATATTCGAAAAAAATGAAGTTATAGAAATATAGCGAATATTCGAAAAAAAAACGAATAGAGAAATTTTGCTAATATAGTGCTATAATCTTTTTTTTTTATAGTTGTAAATTTTTTTCCAATCTGAACTTAAGATGAGAAAGAAAATTACAACTATTAGACAAAGAAGATTATAGCACTATACACTGCGTGCAGAATTATTAGGCAAATGAGTATTTTGACCACATCATCCTCTTTATGCATGTTGTCTTACTCCAAGCTGTATAGGCTCGAAAGCCTACTACCAATTAAGCATATTAGGTGATGTGCATCTCTGTAATGAGAAGGGGTGTGGTCTAATGACATCAACACCCTATATCAGGTGTGCATAATTATTAGGCAACTTCCTTTCCTTTGGCAAAATGGGTCAAAAGAAGGACTTGACAGGCTCAGAAAAGTCAAAAATAGTGAGATATCTTGCAGAGGGATGCAGCACTCTTAAAATTGAAAAGCTTCTGAAGCGTGATCATCGAACAATCAAGCGTTTCATTCAAAATAGTCAACAGGGTCGCAAGAAGCGTGTGGAGAAACCAAGGCGCAAAATAACTGCCCATGAACTGAGAAAAGTCAAGCGTGCAGCTGCCAAGATGCCACTTGCCACCAGTTTGGCCATATTTCAGAGCTGCAACATCACTGGAGTGCCCAAAAGCACAAGGTGTGCAATACTCCGAGACATGGCCAAGGTAAGTAAGGCTGAAAGACGACCACCACTGAACAAGACACACAAGCTGAAACGTCAAGACTGGGCCAAGAAATATCTCAAGACTGATTTTTCTAAGGTTTTATGGACTGATGAAATGAGAGTGAGTCTTGATGGGCCAGATGGATGGGCCCGTGGCTGGATTGGTAAAGGGCAGAGAGCTCCAGTCCGACTCAGACGCCAGCAAGGTGGAGGTGGAGTACTGGTTTGGGCTGGTATCATCAAAGATGAGCTTGTGGGGCCTTTTCGGGTTGAGGATGGAGTCAAGCTCAACTCCCAGTCCTACTGCCAGTTTCTGGAAGACACCTTCTTCAAGCAGTGGTACAGGAAGAAGTCTGCATCCTTCAAGAAAAACATGATTTTCATGCAGGACAATGCTCCATCACACGCGTCCAAGTACTCCACAGCGTGGCTGGCAAGAAAGGGTATAAAAGAAGAAAATCTAATGACATGGTCTCCTTGTTCACCTGATCTGAACCCCATTGAGAACCTGTGGTCCATCATCAAATGTGAGATTTACAAGGAGGGAAAACAGTACACCTCTCTGAACAGTGTCTGGGAGGCTGTGGTTGCTGCTGCACGCAATGTTGATGGTGAACAGATCAAAACACTGACAGAATCCATGGATGGCAGGCTTTTGAGTGTCCTTGCAAAGAAAGGTGGCTATATTGGTCACTGATTTGTTTTTGTTTTGTTTTTGAATGTCAGAAATGTATATTTGTGAATGTTGAGATGTTATATTGGTTTCACTGGTAAAAATAAATAATTGAAATGGGTATATATTTGTTTTTTGTTAAGTTGCCTAATAATTATGCACAGTAATAGTCACCTGCACACACAGATATCCCCCTAAAATAGCTAAAACTAAAAACAAACTAAAAACTACTTCCAAAAACATTCAGCTTTGATATTAATGAGTTTTTTGGGTTCATTGAGAACATGGTTGTTGTTCAATAATAAAATTAATCCTCAAAAATACAACTTGCCTAATAATTCTGCACTCCCTGTATTAGCTAAATTGCTCTATATTCGTTTTTTTTTTTCTTCGACCATTCGCTATATTGCTATATATTCTTGTTTTAGAATATTACGAATATTCAAAAAAACAAAGTTATAGCAATTTAGCAAATATTCGAAAAAAAAAACGAATATAGAGCAATTTTACTAATATAGTGCTATAATCTTCTTTGTCTAATAGTTGTAAGTTGAAAAATTTGCTATAAAAAATTCATATTACGAAAATTCGCATTACGAAAATTTGCATATTACGCAATCATTACCTTGCCGATTTTTCAAGTAAAAAAAATCGTAGAATATAACGAATATTCGAATTTGAGAATATTCGACGAATATTCTACAAAATATTCGCGAAATATTGCGAATTCAAATATGACCCCTGCCGCTCATCACTAATAGTAAGAAGTAGGTTTGAGATTAGAAAATAAAATTGACTAGAAAAAGGAACACCACAGGGAAATTATAAATGTGGTCAATGTACATTTATAATTAAATCTAGGAACTTTAATATAGGAGGAGTGAAACATACAGTAAGACAGTTTATCTCATGTGAGACACAGTTTCTGGTTTATGTTATATTTTGTTCATGTGGAAGGTTCTATATTGGAAAAACCATAAGTTTAGGGAACATAAGAAATCTATTGAGACAGGAATTGGTTCACCGAGGCTGATGGAACATATCAGAGAAGCACATGGAGGGGATAGTAACGTCCTCACATGTGCAGGAATAGAAGCAGTGGGAACATTAATAAATGGAGGAGATAGACATCGCAGATTAGGCTACTTTCCCACTGGCGTTTCACAGATCGTTTGAAACGCATTTGAAACGGATCCGTCAATAAAATGACTAAATGGAGACATACGGAAGCCATTCAGACGGATCCGTACAAACGGATCCGTCTGTAATGCGGATCCGTTTATCACGTTCGTTTCCGTTTTTTGCATCCGTTTAGCGGATCCGTTTTGGATTAAGTAGCATCTCAAAGTGTCCCCCCTCTTCATGTATTCAGATCCCCAGGGTTGTCATTAGCTAGAAGAATTTAAATGCTCCTTTGCTAATTTCTCCGGGGCTGTCTTGTTGAATTTACAAGTCGGTCCGGTTTCAGCTTTGATCACGACCACACCTTTTCGGACTCTTGCACACGACTACATGCACTAAAAGATGTATATTGTTCGTTAGCAGGCCATATGTCCCTGATCGTCATTGATCGTGCGTACGGGAGTACATAGCATCATGATGCTGACCATGTTGTGCCGCACACTAGGCTATTGTCCCGCACTTATATGATCTATTAGTGCTAGGCAATTGCCCCGCGGGCAGCTTGACTTGCACAGAATCATTGTACACTATGATGCTGTGTACTCTCAAGCGCATGATCAATGCCACTACGGGACATATAGCCCGCTCACGGACCGTATGTCTCTAAGGGCATACAGTCGTGTGCAAGAGGCCTTAAAGGGGTTTTATCATCTCAGACAATGGGGGCATATCGCTAGGATATGCCCCCATTGTCTTATAGGTGCGGGTCCCACCACTGGTACCCGCACCTATATTGAGAACGGAGCCCAGAAAGTGGAGGAGGGCGCAATGCGCATGCGCAGCCGCCCTCCATTCATTTCTATGGGAGAGGCGAGGATTAGCGCTTGGTGATGGATGGACCCCGGGAAATCTGTGGTCGTCCAGCAACAGTGCTCCGCGCTCTGTTCTCGATATAGGTGTGGGTCCCAGCGATGGAACCCACACCTATCAGACAATGTGGGCATATTCAAGCGATATGCCCCCATTGTCTAATGTGAATTCCCCTTTAACAGCTGTATGTCCCTTGCGTGTCCCTTGTGGTAATCACACTAGTTATGTCAGAGCGTCATCGGGAAATCATTAATCAAACTGTAAAATTACAATTTATTAATGAAATCCTGATGATGCTGATGGACCGTGACTCCAACAAGGGCTCATATGAAAGGGCACAAGATTGAACAATTAACAAGCATTTGCTTGTTCATTGTGCCAATCATAGGGTCTACGATCAATAAAGAGCCAAAAGATAGCTCATTATTGATGGTCATGTTCCTGGTTCTTCCAACATTGGCACTAATGCTGTTTTGAAAAAAAAAAAACTACCAAGTGTGTTATAATAAACGCACAGTAGTGAGACTAGGGTAGTTTTAATTTCACTGCAGCTGTAGTGGCCAAGGTTACCCAGTACAGGACAATAAAAAAACAGACACAGTGAAGTAAACTATAATTTTTTAATTTTTTTTTATAATTAAAAACATTAAAAAAAATATAAATATAAACATATAAATTTTTCACAACTGCTCAAAATTGGGAGGGGAGGTGGACTGTCGTGGGGTTGGTGGTCTGGGGCTGGCAATGGTAGCCCCCTGTCCTGTCGATTCTCTGAGATTAAACTACGGGCCACAGGAAAGGATGCAGGGCGAAATTGTGGGGTGTGGAGAAAGGAAGGGTCTGAGGAGGAGGGGACCAGAGCATGTGTAGAGGTGGAGGGAGTTTAGAAAGAAGTTGGAGGAAAATAGTGGGGAGGTGAAGAAGAATAAGAGACAGAATGGAACACATGCTCGGAGGGGGGTGGGAATGGAAAGCTTGGCGGTAATGGCCACTGGTGTGGGATGGGGGTAGGTGTGGGATGGGGGATAGGTGTGGGATGGGGGTGGGGGCGGTGCATAATTTGCGATGACCCGTTCTCTAGCATGATCTTAAACTCATGCAACTGCTCGGGCATCATTGAGTCCATCAAACTGATTATGCTTAGCCCATAATGGTAGTTTGGGCTGCGTTGAATCGCCGACCCCGCCCCCTCCCAGTGGCGAATCAAGTCAGCACTAAATTCCTTCTGATGTTCGGAAAAACCTTCTAGAGCGTCGGAAATGACCTCTACAAGGTTCACATAATCAGTTCGATTTGGCCTACAGGATCTCTGCCTGCTCACCAGGGATCTCAAATTTTGGCGGAAACCAAAGAGCCTCTGTTGAGCGGAGGGATCCGGTAGGGGACCCGGACTGTCCTGAGCCGATGCATGAGGGACAGGAGGGCTGGCGCTGGCGATCTGTTCCAGTTCTGCCTCAGGAGGTTGTTCAGGCTCCTCGGTGCTGCTGGCACTTCTGTAGGAAAAAAAAAAGGAATAAAGAATTGTCCTTTAAATAAAACATCCATGCTCTATGCTATGTCTACCTTATATCATAGGGGGCTGTCCAAAACAGGGGAGCCAAACGTTCCGCTGTCTCAGACAGCCCCTTACACTCAGACGGAGAAAACAGTTGTCCCTCTGACTGTAGGGGGCTGGCCAAAACAGGGGAGCCAAACGCTCCGCTGTCTCAGACAGCCCCTTACACTCAGACGGAGAAAACAGTTGTCCCTCTGACTGTAGGGGGCTGGCCAAAACAGGGGAGCCAAACGCTCCGCTGTCTCAGACGACCCCTTACACTCAGACGTAGAGAACAGTTGTCCCTCTGACTGTAGGGGGCTGGCCAAAACAGGGGAGCCAAACGCTCCGCTGTCTCAGACAGCCCCTTACACTCAGTTCGGAGAAAACAGTTGTCCCTCTGACTGTAGGGGGCTGGCCAAAACAGGGGAGCAAAAAGCTCTGCTGTCTCAGACAACCCCTTTAAATAAATTCTTTTTACAGTCTTTAAAAATATTTACCTTCTTGGTTCCATTGTCTGTCGCAGGAACCCCAGGGCCGCCGTATAGATGTATGTGGTCCCTAAGGTTCCTCCGGAGCCACTCGGGGCCTGAACCTCCTTGTTAAAATCCCTCCTGAAGCGGTCCCGGATAGATTTCCAACGCGTTGTAACCAGTTTGACTATAGAAAAAAAACATAAAAATGTAATTTAGCATGATGTAAGGTAAAGAACAATATGAATGTAGTAAAATACATATTGTTGTACTTACCACATTTCTCCTGAGCAGCCGCATTAAGATACCCCCAGGTCTCAAAAAGTTCACAACATATGTCCCTCCAGAGCCGCTCGGTCTCGATGATCAGCGTGGTGGCGGTTGGAGTGGTCCAATAAAGATGGATGCGCCTCCACCAGTTGGATGAGGAGCTGGTTATCGATGGTAGGGACCTCGAGCTCCTCATCTTCCCTGGTGGAGCCTCTGGAACCCTTAAAGGAAAAGAAATACAAAATTAACTGAAAATTCTAATACAAAATGGAAATTAGAACTACTTAATCAAGACTTACACGTCTACGACCGCCACGCTCATTCCCGCGGACTCTGGAGGCGACTGGGGGATCCTCGCTGGCGGCTCTAGGTGCAGATTGCTGAAACAAAACAAAAAATGTTTTAACCATAATGTATTAAAAAAAGACATATATATATATGTATATATATACACTCACCTAAAGAATATTAGGAACACCATACTAATACGGTGTTGGAGCCCCTTTTGCCTTCAGAACTGCCTTAATTCTACGTGGCATTGATTCAACAAGGTGCTGATAGCATTCTTTAGAAATGTTGGCCCATATTGATAGGATAGCATCTTGCAGTTGATGGAGATTTGAGGGATGCACATCCAGGGCACGAAGCTCCCGTTTCACCACATCCCAAAGATGCTCTATTGGGTTGAGATCTGGTGACTCTGGGGGCCATTTTAGTACAGTGAACTCATTGTCATGTTCAAGAAACCAATGTGAAATGATTTGAGCTTTGTGACATGGTGCATTATCCTGCTGGAAGTAGCCATCAGAGGATGGATACATGTTCTCATTCTGTTTACGCCAAATTCGGACTCTATCATTTGAATGTCTCAACAGAAATCGAGACTCATCAGACCAGGCAACATTTTTCCAGTCTTCAACAGTCCAATTTTGGTGAGCTCGTGCAAATTGTAGCCTCTTTTTCCTATTTGTAGTGGAGATGAGTGGTACCCGGTGGGGTCTCTGCTGTTGTAGCCCATCCGCCTCAAGGTTGTGCGTGTTGTGGCTTCACAAATGCTTTGCTGCATACCTCGGTTGTAACGAGTGGTTATTTCAGTCAACGTTGCTCTTCTATCAGCTTGAATCAGTCGGCCCATTCTCCTCTGACCTCTAGCATCCACAAGGCATTTTTGCCCACAGGACTGCCGCATACTAGATGTTTTTCCCTTTTCACACCATTCTTTGTAAACCCTAGAAATGGTTGTGCGTGAAAATCCCAGTAACTGAGCAGATTGTGAAATACTCAGACCGGCCCGTCTGGCACCAACAACCATGCCACGCTCACAATTGCTTAAATCACCTTTCTTTACCATTCTGACATTCAGTTTGGAGTTCAGGAGATTGTCTTGACCAGGACCACACCCCTAAATGCATTGAAGCAACTGCCATGTGATTAGTTGACTAGATAATTGCATTAATGAGAAATAGAACAGGTGTTTCTAATAATTCTTTAGGTGAGTGTATATATATATATATTTATATATAAATATAACAACGAAAAATGGCGGCACAGGCCAATAAGCAAGTCTGGGTGCACGTCCCTGAGGGAATAGGCTTCTTACCCCAATTATAGTCCAGAAAATTGAATAGCACTCCAATGTATCATGAAAAAATAACTCCTTTAATCACCCGTGCGGTGCAACGTTTCAATGCTAGAGCCTTTTTTTCGCTTGAAAAAGGCTCTAGCATCGAGCCAAAACGTTGCACCGCACGGGTTATTAAATGAGTTATTTTTTCATGATACATTGGAGTGCTGTTCATTTTTCTGGACTATATATAAATATATATATATACTTACTTCTTGGCAGCCCCAGTCTGGGCTTGGTCCCCCTCCCCTGGACGATGGTGAGGCCACTAATGTTGAGCGGGCCCTGGCAGATGAGCAGGCCACAGCTGGAGAGCCGTCCGATGATGATGAAGAAGCCTATAATAAGAGCACATACTGATTAATGCAACGAATCAAACAGTACAAACTCCAAGCGTTGATTTTATAGTTACCGGCCGCTGAATACGACGGCGCCTTCTGGGTGGGTGTCTCCAATCAATAGATTTTTGATGACATCTGTATGCAACATAATACCAGACAAAATACAGATAAAGTTAAAGGAACTTGTTTAGAGCACTATTTCCAGATATATCAACAAAATTCTTTTTTTAAATACTTACATTTTAGAAGATATATTGGTGCTTGCCCACCACGGAACTTTCTATAAATCTTTTAATAAAAAAAAATAGATTTTTTTTTATCCCAGAGGTGCCATAATCCTCCCAAATGCCATAATCCCCCCAGAGCCAGCAGCCCCCCACAGTGCCAGGAGCCCCACATAGTGCCATCAGCCCCACATAGTGCCAGCAGCCCCCCACAGTGCCATCAGCCACCCCCAGTGCCAGCAGCCCCCACAGTTTAAACAACCCCCCCACAGTGCCATCAGCCTCCCCCAGAGACAGTAGCCCTCATAAAGCCAGCCCCCCCAGTGCCAGCAGCCCCCACAGTTCCAGCCACACACCCCGAGTGCCATCAGCCCCCCCAGTGCCAGCAGCCCCCATAAAGACAGCCCCCCAAGTGCCATCAGCCCCCAAAGTTCCAGCCACCCCTTGCAGTGCCAGCAGCCCCCACAGTTCCAGCCACCCCCCAGTGCCATCAGCCCACAGTGCCAGCAGCCCCACCACCTCAGTGCCATCAGCCACCCCCAGAGCCAGTAGCCCCCATAAAGCCAGCCCCCCAGTGCCAGCAGCCCCCACACTTCCAGCCACCCCCCCAGTGCCATCAGCCCCCAGTGCCATCAGCCCCACCACCCCAGTGCCATCAGCCACCCCCAGAGCCAGTAGCCCCCACAGTTACAGCCACACCCCCCAGTGAGAGCAGCCCTCCCAGTGCCAACAGCCCCCACAGTTACAGCCACTCCCCCCCCAGTGCCATCAGCCCCCACCCCAGTGCCATCAGCCACTCCCAGAGCCAGTAGCCCCTATAAAGCCAGCCCCCCCAGTGCCAGCAGCCCCAACAGTTCCAGCCACACACACCCATACAGTGCCAGCAGCCCCCACAGTTCCAGCCACACACCCCCAGTGCCAGCAGCACCCCAGTGCCAGCAGCCCCCCCAACTCCAGTGCCATCAGCCATCCCCAGAACAAGTAGCCCCCAAAAAGCCACCCCCCCAGTGCCAGGAGCCCCCAAAGTTCCAGCCACACACCCCCAGTGCCATCAGCCCTCACAGTTCCAGCCACCACCCCAAGTGCCAGAAGCCCCCCCACCATCAGACATCCCCAGAGCCAGTAGCCCCCATAAAGCCACCACCCAGTGCCAGCAGCCCCCACAATTCCAGCCACCCCCTCGCAGTGCCAGCAGCCCCCACAGTTCCATCCACCCCCCCAGTGCCATCAGCCCCCAGTGCCAGTAGCCCCACCACCCCAGTGCCATCAGCCACCCCTAGAGCCAGTAGCCCCCACAGTGACAGCCACACCCCCAGTGACAGCAGCCCTCCAGTGCCAACAGCCCCCCCAGTGCCATCAGCCCCCACCCCAGTGCCATCAGCCACTCCCAGAGCCAGTAGCCCCCATAAAGCCAGCCCCCCCAGTGCCAGCAGCCCCAACAGTTCCAGCCGCACACATCCATACAGTGCCAGCAGCCCCCCCCCCAGTGCCAGCACCCCCCACAGTTCCAGCCACACACCCCCAGTGCCAGCAGCCCCCCCAACCCCAGTGCCATCAGCCATCCCCAGAGTCAGTAGCCCCCATAAAGCCACCCCCCCCAGTGCCAGGAGCCCCCAAAGTTTCAGCCACGCACCCCCAGTGCTATCAGCCCTCACAGTTCCAGCCACCACCTCAAGTGCCAGAAGCCCCCCACCCCAGTGCCATCAGACATACCCAGAGCCAGTAGCCACCATAAAGCCACCCCCCAGTGACAGCAGCCCCCAAAGTTCCAGCCACACACCCCCAATGCCATCAGCCCTCACAGTTCCAGCCACCCCCCCACAGTGCCATCAGCCCCCCCAGTGCTAGCAGCCCCCACAATTCTAGCCACACCCACCTAGTGCCATTAGCCCCCCCAGTGACAGCAGCCCCCCCACCTCAGTGCCATCAGCCACCCCCAGAGCCAGTAGCCCCCATAAAGCCAGGCCCCCCAGTGCCAGCAGTCCCCACGGTTCCAACCAACCCCCACAGTGCCATCAGCCCCCCAGTGCAGCAGCCCCCACAGTTACAGCCACACCCCTCCCAGTGCCATCAGCCCCCCCAGTGTCAGCAGCTCCCCACGCCAGTTTTATCAGACACCCCCAGAGCCAGTAGCCCCCATAAAGCCAGCCCCCCCAGTGCCAGCAGCCCCCACAGTTCCAGCCACCCCCCGCAGTGCCAGCAGTCCCCACAGTTCCAGCCACCCCCCCAGTGCCATCAGCCCCACCACCCCAGTGCCATCAGCCACCCCCAGAGCCAGTAGCCCCCACAGTTCCAGCCACACCCCTCCTGTGACAGCAGCCCCCCCAGTGCCAGTAGCCCCCACAGTTCCAGCCACACACCCCCAGTGCCATCATCCCCCCCCCCCCCAGTGCCAGCAGAACCCACAGTTCCAGCCACAAACACCCCCGCAGTGCCAGCAGCCCCCACAGTTCCAGCCACACACCCCCAGGCCAGCAGCCCCCCTACCCCAGTGCCATCAGCCATCTCAGAGCCAGTAGCCCCCATAAAGCCACCCCCCCAGTGCCAGCAGCCCTCAAAGTTCCAGCCACACCCCCCCAGTGCCATCAGCCCTCACAGTTCCAGCCACCCCCCAAGTGCCAGCAGCCCCCCCACCCCAGGGCCATCAGCCATCCTCAGAGCCAGTAGCTCCCATAAAGCCACCCCCAGTGCCAGCAGTCCCCAAAGTTCCAGCCACACACCCCTAGTGCCATCAGCCCTCACAGTTCCAGCCACCCCCCCAAGTGCCAGCAGCCCCCCACCCCAGTGCCATCAGCCATCCCCAGAGCCAGTAGCCCCCATAAAGCCACCCCCCAGTGCCAGCAGCCCCCAAAGTGCCAGCCACACACCCCCAGTGCCATCAGCCCTCACAGTTCCAGCCACCTCCTAGTGCCAGCAGCCCCCACAGTTCCAACCCCCCCCCCCACAGTGCCATCATCCCCCCCAGTGCCAGCAGCCCCCACAGATCCAGCCACCCCCCCAGTGCCATCAGCCCCCCAGTGCCAGCAGCCCCCACCCCAGTGCCATTAGCCACCCCCAGAGCCATTAGCTCCCAAAAAGCCAGCCCCCCCAGTTCCAGCAGCCCCCACTGTTCCAACCAACCCCCACAGTTCCAGCCACACACCTCCCGTTCCAGCCACACCCCTCCCAGTGCCATCAGCCTCCCCAGGGCCAGCAGCCCCCTAACCCTAGTGCCATCAGCCACCCCCAGAGCCAGTAGCCCCCATAAAGCCAGCCCCCACAGTTCCAGCCACCCCCCCCTGCAATACAAGCAGCCCCCACAGTTCCAGCCACCCCCCCAGTGCCAGCAGCCCAAAGTGCCAGCAGCCCCACCACCACCGTGCCATCAGCCACCCCCAGAGCCAGTAGCCCCCACAGTTCCAGCCACACACCCCCAGTGCCAGCAGACCCCCCCCAGTGCCAGCAGCCCCCACAGTTCCAGCTACACACCCCCAGTGCCATCAGCCCCCCACGCCAGTGCCATCAGCCACCTCCAGAGCCAGTAGCCCCCATAAAGCCAGCCTCCCCAGTGCCAGCAGCCCCAACAGTTACAGCCACAAACACCCCCGCAGTGCCAGCATCCCCCCAGTGCCAGCAGCCCCCACAGTTCCAGCCACACACCCCCAGTGCCAGCAGCCACCCAGTGCCAGCAGCCCCCCACCCCAATGCCATCAGCCATCCCCAGAGCCAGTAGCCCCCATAAAGCCACCCCCCTAGTGCCAGCAGCCCTAAAAGTTCCAGCCACACCCCCCCAGTGCCATCAGCCCTCACAGTTCCAGCCACCCCCCCAAGTGCCAGCAGCCCCCCCAGCCCAGTGCCATCAGCCATCCCCCAAAGCCAGTAGCCCCCATAAAGCCAGCCCCTACCCCCAGTGTCAGCAGCACCCCCACTGTTCCAGCCACCCCCCCAGTGCCTGCAGCCCCCCCTAGTGATAAATAGATAGATAGATAGATCAATAGACAGAAAAAAATAAAGACAGACAAAACTTCCTATACTTACCAGTGTTCAGCAAGTCGATGATCCAAGATGGACGACGATGATGGGAGGGAAATGAAATTACAGGGCATGTGCAGAGACATGAACGTTTTTAAACGGATCCGTCTCAAAGAGGAGCCAGTACAAACGAATCCGTCCCCATTGACTACATCCGTTTGGCTCTGCATCGTCAGACGGCCATCAAAACGCAGCAAGCAGCGTTTTGGTGTCCGCCTGCAAAGTGGAACGGTGACCAAACGCAGCCCAATTGATGCATTCTGAGCGGATCCTTATCCATTCAGAATGCATTGGGTCTGAACTGATCCATTTTGAACCGTTTGTGAGATCCCTGAAACGGAATTCAAAACGCCAGTGTGAGAGTAGCCTAACTCCAAAAGGAAGCCTCTTGGATAATAAAAACAAATGCATTGGGATGTTTGGGCCTAAATGATAAGAATGACCTAGCTTTTTTCATTTAATAAGGTATGTAATAGTGTTTTGTTTTTAAATGTATATGTGTATATCGTTGTCATGGTGATGACATCAGATGCAGCATTTAGGGAGGAGCATGCTGACGCCATCACGTGGGAGGCCAGACGAAGCGCGGATTGCGCAAAACGGCCGTTGCCTGTTCTTGAGTGAGTGCCCGCACCAGCGACCATGTTATGACCTTGAATAAACAAGCTGCAAAGAAAATTTGGTGAGTGCCGCAAGTTTTTGTCTTCTACATACCATATTTGTCTTTAGTAAGTGCATTTCCCATTATGTTTTAAGTTTATAATTATCAGTGGGGTATATAAAGGCAGGGAGCACACTGTTCATTATCCCCTGAGGAAATGAGATGCGAAACGCACGTTGGCGTCTGCAGGGGCAGACTGACAACTCATGGGGCCCCCGAACAATAGGAGATTATGGGGCCCCTGTGTCCCCGCCCACCCTCAAGCCACACCCACACACATATTGCGCAGCCCACATCACCTACACTTGGTTCCAGAGCACACAATGACAGCCCCAGAGCCTTTCTGCTGCCTGGCCAACCATATGCTGCCACAGCGCCAGCCCAGCCTGCAGGACATAAGAGAGGCCTGGCGTCCACATTACAGCACCACTACATTTACATTTATTTATTATCAAAAAGCATCATACATAATGATAAAAAACACAAACTATTTTTACTGTCCCTTTAAGCAAAACCCAGAACATAATAAAAGACAAAAACAGACATTAAACTTAACTACATTTATAATAAAACTATTTACTTACAAAAGAAGCTATTCAGTCGTCTGCTGTGCCATCCTCTGCTTGCTTCCGCTGATTCTTTCCCCTCCTTTCAGTCTCTCCTCAGTGCGCAGGTGCACTGTTATGGGGGATCTGTGGATGACGCACTGTTATGGGGGGATCTGTGGATGACGCACTGTTATGGGGGGATCTGTGGATGACACTGTTATGGGGGATCTGTGGATGACACTGTTATGGGGGATCTGTGGATGACACTGTTATGGGGGCATCTGTGGATGACGCACTGTTATGGGGGATCTGTGGATGACGCACTGTTATGGGGGGATCTGTGGATGACACTGTTATGGGGGATCTGTGGATGACACTGTTATGGGGGATCTGTGGATAACACTGTTATGGGGGCATCTGTGGATGACACACTGTTATGGGGGATCTGTGGATGACACACTGTTATGGGGGATCTGTGGAGGACACACTGTTATGGGGGATCTGTGGATGACACACTGTTATGGGGGATCTGTGGAGGACACACTGTTATGGGGGATCTGTGGAGGACACACTGTTATGGGGATCTGTGGATGACACACTGTTATGGGGGATCTGTGGATGACACACTGTTATGGGAGATCTGTGGATGACACTGTTATGGGGGATCTGTGGATGGCACTGTTATGGGGGATCTGTTGATGACACACTGTTATGGGGATCTGTGGATGACACTGTTATGGGGGGCATCTGTGGATGACACTGTTATGGGGGAGCTGTGGATGAAACTGTTATGGGGGATCTGTGGATGACACTGGTATGGGGGATCTGTGGATGACACACTGTTATGGGGGATCTGTGGATGACACTGTTATGGGGGATCTGTGGATGACACTGTTATGGGGGATCTATGGATGACACTGTTATGGGGGATCTGTGGATGACATTATTATGGGGGATCTATGGATGATGTACTGTTATGGGGGATCTGTGGATGACACACTGTTATGGGGGATCTGTGGAGGACGCACTGTTATGGGGGATCTGTGGATGACACACTGTTATGGGGGATCTGTGGAGGACACACTGTTATGGGGGATCTGTGGAGGACACACTGTTATGGGGATCTGTGGATGACACACTGTTATGGGGGATCTGTGGATGACACACTGTTATGGGGGATCTGTGGATGACACTGTTATGGGGGATCTGTGGATGGCACTGTTATGGGGGATCTGTGGATGACACACTGTTATGGGGATCTGTGGATGACACTGTTATGGGGGGCATCTGTGGATGACACTGTTATGGGGGAGCTGTGGATGACACTGTTATGGAGGATCTGTGGATGAAACTGTTATGGGGGATCTGTGGATGACACTGTTATGGGGGATCTGTGGATGACACACTGTTATGGGGGATCTGTGGATGACACTGTTATGGGGGATCTGTGGATGACACTGTTATGGGGGATCTATGGATGACACTGTTATGGGGGATCTGTGGATGACATTATTATGGGGGATCTATGGATGATGTACTGTTATGGGGGATCTGTGGATGACACACTGTTATGTGGGATCTGTGGATGACACACTGTTATGGGGGATCTGTGGATGACACACTGTTATGGGGGATCTGTGGAGGACACACTGTTATGGGGGATCTGTGGATCACACTGTTATGAGGGATCTGTGGATGACACATAGCATCTTATGCTATATATGTGTCATCCACAGATCCCCCCCCCCCATAACAGTGTCCCTGTGTAAATAGTGACCCCCAATACACAGCAGTACTGTATACTGGGGGACATCTAACCTGTTTATATGCTATAAATGTATACAGAGAAGTCCCTTCAAAAGGGAGTATGATGCCAGTCTGAAAAAAATGTCAGAGCTGGATCATTAACTTGGGTTGTATGTGATTAGAAAAAAGGTCTGCTTTTTTTTCAGTAATGGCGCCACCCTTGACGGTGGTCTGTATATGGTACTGCAGTATTAGGCAGAGCTGCATTACCAACACAACTATAGACACGAGTGGTGGTGTTTATGAGACAAAAACAGACTCTTTCTCACTAATGCTGGCCAACCGCTTTTGGGGCTGACTATGAGGACTGGATATAGCCCCCCAATGCCATTTTCAGAATAATTGCTTGGATCAATTACACGCTGCGCCAGATTATCAGAAATGGCGATGTAACATGCCATAGGGGTGGATATTGGTTTGAAATTCCTTACTATCTCATTGAAGGACTGAAAACAGGGAGCAATAGATGTTACATAACTGCACTCTAGGTTTTGTCATAAGCTTACTGAGTATGCAGCTTTTTCAAGACCAGTGCCTGCTGTCAGTGACTGGACACAAGTGCAGCTTTTGATCTCCCTTGGCCTAGCTATTTAAAGAACTTATTCCTTCCTTGACATGACGATCACTTTCTCACACGCGCTCACATGACCTCTACGGTGTTAATGGTCATCAGGATGGGGTACGAGGAGCCTCCGAGCGGGGAAATGTCCGTCATGATCATACAGACTTTATTCTCCACTACTGTATGGAAGCGCCGCCCCTGGGAATGCATTTTAATAGGATGCATAAAAATGAACATTGCGCTGGGAAACTGCAAGATCCACGTACCTTAATGCAGTGAAGATTAGGCCGAGCAGCCAGAAAAATGTCGTCATCAACCTGCTGGAGAAGATCGAGGCCGTTCCGGTGCAGGCGGCGCCCGTCGACATCATTGCGTCGACGTCACGTAGTGACGTCGACACGCCTCCACCAGCATACAGGACTGGTCCGAGCCGGGCCCCTCCTGAGTCCTATCCTACACAGGTAAGTATCACGATTTGCGACGCTGCGCCAGCTTCCGGGCCCCCGGGCCCGGGTGAATAACTTTGCAGTCCGTGCACATCACTGGTTTTAATACTCCCCTGAGCGTCTAAACCACACTGGTCGGTATAATTTTTTATCATGTATTCCCTAATGAACTATGTTTTGTGTGTCTTGCATTAGGCACTTTTGAATAGTTATTTATTTATTTAATCTGTGGGGAATTGGATTATGTATAGGGTGTAGTATTGGTTTACGCCTAGTTCATTGATGGGATCTCCTTTTGGTGAGTTACGCGTCCGTTGTGGTTCTATTCTTTTGTATATGTGCTGCTGCTGCTGCTACAGACTTTTTAGCATTATTTGAGATGAATTAATAAAATATATATTTAGATTAATTGTGTACTGTGTATTTATAATTTCTTTTTTGGTGTGGTGGATTTATTCTCTGTAAAGTGCAGAGTGGTGTGTTGGAGCTTCTGGCACCTTGTTGCTCAGAGACACGCCACCCTGTGAGGAGTCTCGGTATCACACTACACTGCAACCCAGGGAACCTCAAATAAAAAGATTTCCATTTGTTGGGAACGTACTGTAACTAGGGATGGAAGGGCATCTGTACAATGTGCTGAGCGATGCCATCAGATATCAGACAGAAAGGAAGATCGATGGATAGGTAATAGGACACACAGGAAAATATATAAGCAAGACAGATATACCGAATTAAAGACAATCACTGGTGCCTTGCCGTACTGAGTAGAGATGAGCGAATTTCTCAAAAGTTCGATTTGGTCGGTTCGTCAAATTTTCCCCACAAATTTGATTCGATCCAAATTTATTTGTGACAAATCACGTTAAGAGCTCATTCATACGACCATATTTTCTTCCTGTGTCCGTTCCGTTTTTTTTTTTGCAGACCGTATGCGGATCCATTTATTTTAATGGGTCCACAAAAAAAACTGAAGATACTCTGCGTGCATTCCGTTTCCGCATTTCCGTTCCCCCAAAAAATGTAACATGTCCTATTGTTGTCTGCATTACGGACAAGGATAGTACTGTTCTATTAGGGGCCAGCTGTTCAGTTTCGCAAAATAGGGAATGCACACGGACGTCATCCGTTTTTTGCGGACTACAAAATAAATACGGTCGTGTGCATGAACCCTAAAAAACAGCTATTTCCTGGCTGCAGAGAGCCTGTATAGTGGTGTGGAACACTGTGCCTTGCAGTAACAGGCATAGGGAGTCTGCAGTGGTAGTGAAACAATACTGTGAGTCAGTATGACATGCAGAAGACAGGGGTCGCTCTTAGAATCACAGCACACTTCACTTATTTGGGCAGTTACGGGGCCAAAACTGACTAAATATTTCAATTGTGAACTCAGACATACAGATCAATATTAGCGTCAGGTATGAAGAACCGTGCAGCAGCCCAAGATCCTACTATAGCGGCAAAGAGCGCCCTCCTTTTACACTGTCAGCTGATTCCACGTAGATTTCTACAGAAACTTTTCTGTTAAACGCTGATACAAGTTCAGTTCCACCCCAATATAGTGGAGAGGGTGTCAGCAGTAGGTTTCTGTTGAGGTCACTGATTATTTTGCCCTTCCTCTGATCTGTCAGAAGAAAAACCCAAAAAAACTGATCCTGTCTGTTAAGCATCCGCCTTCACCCGGTCCACATTTGGTCAGTAATTCATCAGTATTGCTAAGGTGAAAAAAAAAAAAAACAGGAGTGGATCCAACACAGAGATGACACGTGAATGGAATATTTGCATGTCTTCTGTGTTTTGTACCCACTCCTGCTTTTGGCTACCAAATAATGAGCTGCTCCAAAGACAGGATCCGATCAGAAGGGTAAAATAAATAGTGATGTCAACAAGGCCAAAATAGGAAAATGGTAGCACTCTCATAGAGTAAGGAGGGTGGGAACGGCATGAGAAGTTCAAAGAGTGGCCCAATGACAGAGTGGTGAGGTGGCAGCAGCATGAGGCGACCACAAAGTGTTGAGGTGGCAGCAGCATGAGGAGACCACAGAGTGTTGGGTTGGCAGCAACATGGGGAGACCACAGAGTGGCCCAGGGAAAGAGTGTTGAGGTGGCAGTAGCATGAAGAGACCACAGGGTGTCAGTGACATAATGGTGAGCTGGCAGCAGCATGAGGAGACCACAGAGTGGCCCAGTGACATAGTGGTGAGGTGGGTAGCAATACCAGTACCAACTGAAGATGGTTGGTGGCAGTAGGAGTGTAACACCCCAAAGTTGTGTTACTAAACTCTTTTACCCGCTAAAATCTACTAAGAGCATTAACCTTGTCATTTGATGTAATTTTACATTATATCCTAACAACTGTGCATTATAAACCAAATTAAATTATAAACCATGTTAAATGTATATTGCTGTTATTTCCATGTTCACCAGCAGGTGGAAGCAATGGTTCATTCCAGCTTAGCTCCCCACTCTGTGAGCAGAGTGGGCTGTGCCCCAGGGCCGGCGCCACCAGTAAGGCGACTTAGGCAGTCGCCTAGGGCGCCATGCAGCAGGGGGAGTGGGGAGGGGGGGTGGAAATAATAAGTGGGGAGGGGAGGGTGGAAATAATGAGTGACATGGGGGGGGAATAATGAGTGGGAAGGGGAGGGGGGGAATAATGAGTGGGAAGGGGAGGGGGGAAATAATGAGTGGGGAGGGTGTGTGGAAATAATGAGTGGGGAGGGGAGGGTGGAAATAATGAGTGGGGAGGGGAGGGTGGAAATAATGAGTGGGGAGGGGAGGGTGGAAATAATGAGTGACAAGGGAGAGGGGGGGGGGGAATAATGAGAGTGACAAGGGAGTCCCCAGAGCCAGACCAAGAGCCAGACTGCAGCCAGAGACCAGATCATCTTATTGTCCTGGTGGTAAGTAGACAATGCAATATGTTTATTATGTAATTGTTTAGTTATTAATACTACATTGGAAACTAATTTACCTCACATTTAGGGTCCATTCACACATCCGTGTGTGTTTTGCGGATCCACAAAACACAGACAGCGGCAATGTGCGTTCCGCACTTTGCGGACCGCACATTGCCGGCACTATTGCGGACAAGAATAGGACATGTTTTATTTTTTTCAGGATCGGAATTGCGGATCCGGGTCCGCAGTTCCGGATCGGGGCTGCACGTTGTATGGGCCCGCAATTCCGTTCCGCAAAAAGAGACAGCTACAAGAAGCTGGATTAACCCTAAGGGAAACATAGCAGTTCTTTTAATTTAAAAACTGAGAAAGGGGTGGAACATGATATGGGCAGATCATCTGATAAGGGGGGGCGTCAATTTTTATCTTGCCTAGGGCGGCAAAAATCCTTGCACCGGCCCTGCTGTGCCCATATCCTGCAGCATTTGGAGAGAAGGAAGTTAGACAGGAGTGTAGGCCACCCCCTGCTAGGGGTAGGGTGTGCATGTTAGGAGCTTCCAGATATTGGAAACCAAACCAGAATCTTGTCTTGGCTGAGACATTGATCAAACCCCCAGCCTGAGCCCTGCAGCCTCGGCTGGATGTAGCAAGCAGACACTTCCTGTTACAGGAAGAAAGCATACCCTGAGAAGATAACTGTGAGTAAAGTCCAGAGACCCAGGAGAAGCCATATTCCTCCTCAGCTAGTCAGTCCCCAGACAGCAGAAGATAGAAAATGCACAAGCCAAATTCCTGCCACAGTATAGAGCTACAAAGCAGACGTCCTTTCCTGCAAGCTCCAGGTTGATAGAGCAGAAGATAAATTCCTGCCAACAATTTCCAATACCTGCTGGGACCTAAGACTAAAGCTGTATCTTGCTTGGATGAAAATTACAATCAGTAAAGACAAGTTTGAACTTTACCCAAGGTCTGGATCTCAATTTCTGCTGCAAACTCCTCTATTACTCCTACTAGCACCACACTCAATTTTTTGCAAGTAAGCCAGGATCCAGGAGTCCAGCCTTACCCAGGTAGGAGACACTATTGACACCATTATCAGCACCATACAGAGACATTACACCACTCTGGCATTCCTAACCTGGGGCGTGAGTTATAACACCTTGGAGGGCCCTGTGATTGTAACCTGCGCACGCTGCAATTGGCGTCACTAACAAAACTATAGACTATCACCTACACCTGACCCAGCCATTGCATAATTTGGCGTCAGAGTGCATACCCTGGTCCAGCTCATTGCAGGAGCACCTGGCAGCAGGTGTGTGGCATCAGGCGGGTGGCAGCATCAGAATAGTAGCAGAAGCGGGTAGCCAGAAGAAACAGGTCTCTTTTGACAAAGTTTATGTGTGTCAGCATGGATGATCTAGTCTGATGCATCAGGCACCGGTGTGTGGGAATCCTGACTGATCCACGCCTGATTCATCTTCACAAAGGTCAGTTTCTCCACATTTTGGATGGACAGGCGAGTTCTCCTTGCGGTAAGTATGGCCCCCGCAGCAATAAGCACTTACTCTGATGCCAAACTACTGGGCGGGCAGGAAAGCTCGTCCAGGGCAAACTCGGCCAGTTGCAGCCACAAATCGAGTTTGGCTGCCCAGTAGTCCAGGGGATCTTCGATGTATGGTGGCAGGGTGCAAGTATGCCACCACCTGCTGGTTCTAGTTCTGCTCCATATTTATCTTCTGCTGCTGGTGAGTAGTTTCTTCAGTAGGCAGGTAAAGAAAACTGCTCATCATTGACTCTAGACTTAAGTTGCTGCTGTGTCACGGCTGAGGATGGGGAAAACCCTCAGCCGTGCGGTATCAGCAGATGGAGTGGTCGCTGCTCGACCAGGACAACAGGATTAGGGAGCAGGTGACCTCCTAATCGCATCCCTAACCTGACCCTGACTCCTAGCTACATGAGCCGACCTTGATGGTAGGAGGGCTCATGCTCTGGAACCTTGAAGTCCCTGCTAGCCCTCAAGATGGCCCTAAACTAGGAGCTGGGTAGACAGCCCGTTCCTCCTGGACACGGAGGAACGGGAGTCTAAAGTGGCCAAGCCAGACAGACAGGGGAACATAAACAGACATATGGCAGTGACAGGTAAGTGAGCCAAGTACCACACTTACCTGCCACAGACACACAACCTGGAACCCAAGTGCTGCTGTCCACAAACACCAAAGACAGAGCACACCACACACATCACAGGAAACCAGGAAACCATATGCTGCAATAAGAAAGCGACCAAACAAACATCTACCAAACACCATACATGAAGTAAACACACAACCTCATAAACATCGAGAATCACAATTTATGATCACAAGGGTGGCCCACACTGGCAGATGGAAATGTGACCAGGAGAGTTCCTCCAGCTAACAAGGCTGGAGTACCCCTCAGACATCATGTCTTAACTGAGGCTTTATAGCCCATGCAGCCACACCCACAAACGGACACACACACTAGGAAGGAACTTAACCCTTCCAACACCAGGGAAGGGAAGACATCAACTTAAAGGGGAAGTGCACACAATAACATACAAGACTGTGCACACAACACACACACCTAACAAAAGGGTTGCTAGGTGTGACCGCATGCCAGGGCAGCAAGCTGCCTAAGAACGTTCAGGCTGCTCTGCTGCAAAATGCAACACTGGTTGCCCGCGGCAACCACAAGTGAGGCCACAGACAAGCGGCCCTCACCCATGGTTGAACGCCCATACAAAACCGCAGGCAACCGCATGCGGTAAAGGAGTCACGGTCATGGGCATGGCCGTGACACTCCCACCCCTCAAAGCCCCCCCACCAAAAAAAAAAGGAAACTGGTGAGAGACACGCACAAGGGGATAGGAGAAGGGAACGTCCACTCTCAGGACATGGTTCCCAGAAAGTCGCTGTCAGCTGCATCCTCTCCCAGCACACAACACAGCCAGTCCGACGAGGCCTGCAGCCCGCACCAGCGACACGGAAATGGAACCACTGAGAGTGGACGAGGGGACTCTCCACTCACGTCCCCACTCCAGTCGCTGCCAGCAGACACTCCTAACCAGCACACAGCCGGACCACTTACGGAGTGCTGCCAGCAAACGACCAGAGATGGGAACATGGAGAGGGACGAGGGATCACCAACACGGACACGGAAGGTAAGGTGGCGGGGAATAAGCCACCAACCGTGCCGTAAACAGTGATCCCCACGGAACGCTCTCCCTCCGGAGAACGCGCATGCAGGCCACAAAGGGATGGCACTGCATGCTGCACCCTCTTCCGAAGGTATGCATACCGCATACCAGACACACACCACGTGTAATAAAATCAGGGGGACGCCAAACGAGGCAACGGTGAAGGGATGGCGGGGAAACGCCACTCACCGCGCCGTCAGAGGCGAAACCCCCAGAGCGCTCTCCCTCCGAAGAGCGCGCATGTACCCCTTCCGCAGACGGCGGTACATGCTTCACCCTCTTTCGAGGGAATGCATACTCCCGCCCCTCAAAGCCCCTCCCAACAACAAAAGGGGAAGGTTGGTGAGGCACAAAAAACAATGGGGGGGGGGAGGGGAAAGACAAACAAAGGGGACACCAACACGGACAACGGTGAGCTAGGAATGGCGGGGAATGCCACTCACCGCGCCGTAAACGGTGAAAGCCCCATAACGCTCTCCCTCCGGAGAACGTGCATGCACCCCATCCGCAGATATCGGTGCATGCTTTACCCTCTTTCGAGGGAAAACCACGTGAGGAGCCTTTGTGATCATACTGTCACGGCTGAGGATGGGGAAAACCCTCAGCCGTGCGGTATCAGCAGATGGAGTGGTCGCTGCTCGACCAGGACAACAGGATTAGGGAGCAGGTGACCTCCTAATCGCATCCCTAACCTGACCCTGACTCCTAGCTACATGAGCCGACCTTGATGGTAGGAGGGCTCATGCTCTGGAACCTTGAAGTCCCTGCTAGCCCTCAAGATGGCCCTAAACTAGGAGCTGGGTAGACAGCCCGTTCCTCCTGGACACGGAGGAACGGGAGTCTAAAGTGGCCAAGCCAGACAGACAGGGGAACATAAACAGACATATGGCAGTGACAGGTAAGTGAGCCAAGTACCACACTTACCTGCCACAGACACACAACCTGGAACCCAAGTGCTGCTGTCCACAAACACCAAAGACAGAGCACACCACACACATCACAGGAAACCAGGAAACCATATGCTGCAATAAGAAAGCGACCAAACAAACATCTACCAAACACCATACATGAAGTAAACACACAACCTCATAAACATCGAGAATCACAATTTATGATCACAAGGGTGGCCCACACTGGCAGATGGAAATGTGACCAGGAGAGTTCCTCCAGCTAACAAGTCTGGAGTACCCCTCAGACATCATGTCTTAACTGAGGCTTTATAGCCCATGCAGCCACACCCACAAACGGACACACCCAGTGCACACACACACTAGGAAGGAACTTAACCCTTCCAACACCAGGGAAGGGAAGACATCAACTTAAAGGGGAAGTGCACACAATAACATACAAGACTGTGCACACAACACACACACCTAACAAAAGGGTTGCTAGGTGTGACCGCATGCCAGGGCAGCAAGCTGCCTAAGAACGTTCAGGCTGCTCTGCTGCAAAATGCAACACTGGTTGCCCGCGGCAACCACAAGTGAGGCCACAGACAAGCGGCCCTCACCCATGGTTGAACGCCCATACAAAACCGCAGGCAACCGCATGCGGTAAAGGAGTCACGGTCATGGGCATGGCCGTGACATGCTGATGGAACTGGTACTTTGGACACGGTGGAGGATGAGGAGGTAGAGGCGGACATTGTCGCAGGACCAACAGCGTGAGAATGTGGAGGCGGAAGCGGCATCAAGTGGCCAAGTTGCTGGTGTGATTGGGCAGGAAACATATTTACCCAGTGGGCCGTAAAGGACATATTGTCCTTGACCATATTTACAGCTCCACACATCGGTGCTGCCGTGCACTTTGGCAGACACCAACAGGCTCAAGGACTGACCCACCTTGTGTTCTACATATGTGTGCAGGGCTGGTACTGCCTTTTTCGCAAAGAAATTAAGGTTTGGGACTCTCCACCTCGGCTCTTACGCGCAGTACGCCGAATCCGCCTCCTCCTCAAGGGGAGGGGCCGGACCTGGCTTTGCGCTCCAATCGCTTCATTGATTAGCTGCTGACAAAATGACTGACGAGGAGTAGGAGGACGAGGAGCAGGAGCATCAGGACAGGTAGATGATGGGAAGGACAGACATCTCCCTTCAGCTGAGGTGGTGGAGCCTTGACTGCATTAAATTCTGGTGCGTGCCACTGGGTGAAGCAGCGGTTGCTGTGGCAGGCTGGATCACCACATCGGAGCCACGGTTCTCCCAGGCCACTTTATGGTGATGCTTCATGTGCTGACTCAGGGCCGTAGTGGCAACATTGGCACCCTGACCATGCTTTACCTTCTGTCCACAAATTCGGCAAATGGCCATGTTCATCTCCTCCGGCGGCTTTACAAAAAACTGCCACACCGCAGATTATGCCATTTACCTCCCAACACTTTGCCCTGACTGCCTGCTACCGTTGCCTCCGTAACATAGTATACAAGGCCAAAAAAAGACATTTGTCCATCCAGTTCGGCCTGTTATCCTGCAAGTTGATCCAAAGGAAGGCAAAAAGAAAACTCTGAGGTAGAAGCCAATTTTCCTGTTACACCTGTCCTGTATACGTTGCCGAAAATTCTGAAAAGTATGACAGCTCCCCTGGGACGACCCATTGTTGCGTCAAATGACTCCTTTTGTCTGCACCAGCTATGTTGATTGAAAAAGTACTCACCCCGTTAACAAATATGCCATCATTTGTATTAGACACTAACCAATTCTTGTCTGATATTAAAGATTTACATCTTGAAGTAGGAGATTTGTTTGTAACATATGATGTATGTAGCCTGTACACATCTATTGAACATACAAAAGGTCTTACTGCTGTAGAATGGATCCTGGAATCGTCAAAGTACACTATTCAAGAAAAACATTTTTTTCTACAATTGCTATAATTAATTTTACAGGAAAATTATTTCCTGTTCCAGGATACATTCTTTCAGCAGAAACGGGGTACCGCGATGGGCTCGCATGCCGCATCGCCATACGCAAATAGTTACATGTCCTGGCTTGAGGAAAATTTTATATATAAAAATCCATTATACATACAATCGTGTATTGTTTGGCGTCGCTTTATAGACAACATTTTTTGCGTATGGCTGGGCGGCAGCAAGTCCCTTGAGCAGTTAACCCAGTATTTAAACAATATATGGCCCGAGTTATGTTTTACAGTTCAGTATGACCAACACAAGATACATTTTTTAGATACTTTGGTAATAAAGGGTCATGATAATTGTGTACAGACTGATTTGTACATCAAAAAAACAGACAAGAACAGTTTGTTACATTACTCCAGTAACCACTCACCTTCTGTGAAGAGGTCTTTACTAGTGATGATCGAATATGCCCATATTCGAATTCGCGATATTTCGCGAATATTTCGTAAAATATTCGCGATATATTCGCAAATTCGAATATTCGTATTCGTCATCATTTAATTGCGCAAGATCATTGTTACTGGCAGGCAAAGGCAGTATTCGTACAAAATCGATTACATCATATTTACCTAGTGCAATAAAATATACCATCTACATGTTATCTGCTTTTCAATCTTTATTTACCATGTATTAAATAATCGCTAATATTGCGCATGCGCATTGCGATCAATATTAATTAGAATAACGCGACCGGCGGACATGACGTCTTTGTATGCGACGCGACGCGACGCGCAGTTGGCTGGCAGAGTTGCAGACAGTAAGAAGATGGTGCGCCGCACATTTAGCGATCGAGAGGAAAAACTGCTTATAACTGTAAGTATTAACTTTTAGTCTTGTTCTTAATGTGAATGCATATTAAAACCTTTAATAGGCGCGTATGCGAAATTATGCTAATTTTTTTTTTTTTATGTCTTGATTTTTGTGGTGATTTTTTTTTTTTGTGGCTTGGATTTTATGTATATAAAGCTGACAAGTAATTAATTACATGCATACTGTACATCCATCCACACAATAAACACCACACATATAGTTCGAAACACTATATACCACTTAACCACTTCAGCCCCCCTAGCTTAATCCCCCTTTATGACCAGACCACTTTTTAGAATTCCGCACTACGCTACTTTCACAGTTTATTGCTCCGTCATACAAATTACCACCCAAATGAATTTTACCCCCTTTTCTTCTCACTAATACAGCTTTCATTTGGTGGTGATCAATGTGGATGAAAAAATCTCTAAAAAATGTGCAAAAAATAAAAATAAAAAGAGGGGAAAGCTGTAAAACTGCGATCGCTAAGGGACCCTTAGGCCTCATTCACACGTCCGCAATTATGTTCCGCAAAATTTTGTGGAACGGAATTGTGGATACATTCAATTCCATGGGGACAGGCTTTGTCCTGCTCAGATCCGGAATTGCGGATCCGCATTTCCGTATCCGCAAAAATGTAGAACATGTCCTATACTTGTCCGCAATTGCAGACAAGAAAAGGCATTTTCTATATAGTTCTGGCAATGTGCGGATCCGCAAAATGCGGAAAGCACATTGCCGGTGTCCGTGTTTTGCGGATCCACAGATCCGCAGATCCGCAAAACACATACGTTCGTCTGAGTGAGCCTAAAGGGGGGTGATCAGTGACAAGGGGGGTGACGGGGTGATCAGGGGGGTGACATGGGTGATCAGGGGTTAATCAGTGAGAGAGGGGGTGGGGGGGTGGGGGGGGCTCTTGTGTGGTGATTGGTGCAGATACTTTCATTTTCCTCTGGTGGTCCCAAGCAAAAGGGACCACCAGAGGAGGGTGTAGGAGCCATATCAGACGCTGTTCACAGAACAGCGTCTGATATGCGTTTTTTTTAACAATCTGCAGCCTGCCAGCAACCGATCATTGCTAGCAGGCTGCAGATTAATTTCTCCTGCGGCGATTACAGCTGCGCACCGCGCAGGCGGCCCGGCGCGTCTTCTCGCCTCTAGCGAGAGGACGCGCCGGCGCTTCCAGGAGGAAAAAACCTCCCGCCGGCAGGACGCGATTATGCGTCCGCCGGTCGGGAGGCGGTTAACCGCAAACACGGGTAATCTATAGATCCGAGTTTATATTGTCTGTCTGTCAAAATCTTTTTCGGCAGATCGCCAGTATTTGCTGGTTCATTTAGCATTACCCAGGGTGCACCACGGGGAGGCGAACCAGCTGTACACCCCATAAAGTACCATCACTTAATAGACGGGTACTATATTCTAGGCACTATATAACGCACCAATACTGGGCATGAAGCTCCTGTTCCACCACATCCCAAAGATACTCTATTGGGTTGAGATCTGGTGACTTTTTGGGACCATTTTAGTTCAGTGAACTCATTGTCATGTTCAAGAAACCAATTTGAAATGATTAGAGATTTGTGACATGGTGCATTATCCTGCTGGAAGTAGCCATCAGAGGATGGGTACATGGTGGTCATGAAGGGATGGACATGGTCATAAACAATGCTCAGGTAGCCCGTGGCATTTAAACGATGCCCAATTGGCACTAAGGGGCCTAAAGTGTGCCCAGAAAACATCCCCCACACCATTACACCACCACCACCAGCCTGCACAGTGGTAACAAGGCATGATGGATACATGTTCTCATTCTGTTTACGCCAAATTCGGACTCTACCATTTGAATGTCTCCTAATCATCAGATCAGGCAACATTTTTTCTAGTCTTCAACAGTCCAGTATTGGTGACCTCATGCAAATTGTAGCCTCTTTTTCCTATTAGTAGTGGTGATGAGTGGTACCCGGTGGGGTCTTCTGCTGTTGTAGCCCATCCGCCTCAAGGTTGTGCGTGTTGTGGCTTCACAAATGCTTTGCTGCATACCTCGGTTGTAACGAGTGGTTATTTCAGTCAACGTTGCTCTTCTATCAGCTTGAATCAGTCGGCCCATTCTCCTCTGACCTCTAGCATCCACAAGGCATTTTCGCCCACAGGATGGCCGCATACTGGATGTTTTTCCCTTTTCACACCATTCTTTGTAAACCCTAGAAATGGTTGTGCGTGAAAATCCCAGTAACTGAGCAGATTGTGAAATACTCAGACCGGCCCGTCTGGCACCAACAACCATGCCATGCTCAAAATTGCTTAAATCACCTTTCTTTCCCATTCTGACATTCAGTTTGGAGTTCAGGAGATTGTCTTGACCAGGACCACCCCCCTAAATGCATTGAAGCAACTGCCATGTGATTGGTTGACTAGATAATTGCATTAATGAGAAATAGAACAGGTGTTCCTAACAATTCTTTAGGTGAGTGTATATTATATGCTTGTATCTTTTATCTTGCAGAGAATGGTAAAGAAGGGGTATGACCGTACCCGGCGGCATGACTCAAAAAAAGAAATAGTTCGCAGCATACAACAAATGCTGAGAGAAAAATTCGCCCGCGAGCACTCTGAAAGTGCAATAGTAAAGAGGTGGTCGGACCTAAAAAGGCGAGACCCAGAATTCGTCAGAGAAATATCTGAAAGAGTCTGCCCCGGTAAGATGCTTACTGTAACATTACACAATGTGGATGAGAAATAATGTAATGTACAGTGATGTCTAGAATTATTCATACCCTTGTCTTATTATCACATAAAGTTACGTTTAATCCAAAATACAGCTATCATATATACAAAGACGTTATTCACACTAAAATTAATTATAAGCGATGTACAAAAGGCATTATTGTGGTCCCCCTTTCCATATCAAGGAGAGAAATTCCTGTTTAATTGCAAAAAAATAAAAAATCTTGGTATCAACATAGGAAATAACATTAAAGTAATAGCAACATATATACAAAGAACAACTTCACATTAAACTGAAAAATTATAAATTAAACTATACCATACGCTAAGCTATAGATGAAATATAGAATGTATTTTAAGTATTATTTTTTGAAACTATTTACAAGTAATACTGGAAACCCTACCCTTACTATAAAACTAGCTAAAAGACGTTCTACTACCCTAATAATAAACGATGTACCAAAGGCATTATTTAAAAAATATATATATATATATATTTCCTTGTGTACTGGTTTTTTTTGAGTAAACGTAACTAATTTCACATAAAATTATGTTATTGTATGGTCTCTGATTATTATGCTTATTGATCAGGTTTCCACCATTAATTGTCTCTTGTCAAAGTTCTAAATTTTGGTGAAGACCAAGTCCGCCCCTGAATTTTGTCCTTGTAGTTGTTAATATGTCAAAGGATAGACCTTTCTATCCCCCTTTCCATACCAAGGAGATAATTTCCCTGTTAATTGCAATAAAAAAGCTTCTGGGTATAGACATAGGGATTCCCTGTCAAAAAATACATAACTCCAGGGAGGCTGATAATTTTAACAAGGTTAACATGGCTAACCCAAGAGACATAGATGTCTCTCCAATCATCAATATTTGACTTAATATTAAAGGACTTTAATAAAAAAAAATTAAATATCAACCGCATAAGATACAGATTAATGGTTAAATTGTTTAGTTATATTCGTTGATTTTCCTGTCTAAATCATTAACAATGTGTAATTACAGGCCAGCCTGTTCCAACAGTGCGCTCAACACCTGCGCACCGGGATATCCACGTGGTGGAGGTCTCTGAGGAGGAGGAAGAGGAGGCAGGCCCCCCCACCGCGATGGAGACGAGCGACACTGCTCCCCCAGATGTCGCCGAACATGTGGAGGTGGAGGAGGAAGGCGGTCCCTCTCAACCCCACACCTCACCGGCTGCCGCAATACCTCCGGCCGAGGTGACCGAGGAGGAGGAGGAGCAAGAGGTGGCCGCACAGACAGAGGAGGAGGAGGAGCTTGTGACCACCCCACAGCAGGAGGGTAAATATCTACAAAAATCTTTATAAAAATAACTAACAAACCTAATTCTACTTAATTATACTATCAAAGGTAGTTTTGTAATCTTGGTTAGAATTTTTAAAGTAAAAAGTAAGGGTGGAGTTTGAGCAAGGAATGATGGGTGAATGATAAGGGACAGAGCGGCTAGTTTTAACTGGTCTCCCTGTGTCCCTGAGCCAACACCCTGCTGGGTAATGAATGGCAAAGGAAAACAGGGTACGGAAAAAGGAACAGAAAACCAATACATATTACAGTACACATTTAAACAAATAAAAAAAAGCCTTGATGGCGGTCAGGACACACAAAATGGAATTAAAGTGTAGCCAGAGTCCAGGTACACACACTAAACAGTCAATAATATTAATGTAATAGCAACATATATACAAACAACAACTTAACAGTAAACTGAAAAATTATAAGGTAAACTCTACTAAACTCTAAACAATTCATGAAATATCTAAATTTTTAAACTATTGTTTTATCAACTATTTACAAGTAATACTGGAAACGCTAGCCATATTACAAAACTAAATGTTAACATACGTACAAAGACTTCATTCACAATAAGCCTAAATAAAATTATTTTAACACTAATCTAGTCTCAAAAATCTTCAAAATATATAATTCTATTGAACACTATATAAAAATCTATTTACAAGTTAAAATGGAAACACTAGCCATACCATATAACTAAATGCTATCTTACATACCTAGACTATATTAACACTAACCCTAGTAATCATTTAAACGCTAATAAACAAAATAAATTAAAATAAATTATTTAATTTTTTAACATAAAGTATACTTAAAATATTTACAATTAACAAAAAAGGAAATACTAGCCATACTACAAAAATAATTGATATAATATATACAAATACACTGTTCACACTAACCGTAATCACTAATTTAACCGAATAAAAGTATAACCTAATAAAAAAATATATATATAATCTTTTGGAATAAATCATATTTCATACATTTAAACAGTTAACTATTAACACTAACAATACTACAAAACTGAATTCCATCAATGCCTGCAACTGTGACTGATTATCTCTATTTTTATCTTTCACCATAGGGATAAATAATCTAATAAAAAAAATAAAAGGGGTTATAAAAGACCAAAAAAAAAAAGCGAGGCTTTCTGCCTCCAAATGCAAGAATTGGAGAAGAGGCACCGGCTCCTGGAGAGGCAGAACCAGCGGGATCTGCGCGAGGTCCTGGACCAATTGGAACAATTAAAGAAGCACCGTTAGCTTCTTTGTTTTATTCATTTTATATGTTGGGGCTGGGAGGGGATTGTTATTTTGTTTTATATATATATATATATATTTTTAATTAAAAAAAAAATAAAAAATCAGATAGAGCATAGTCTGATTAAAATATTTTTTTGATTCCAAATTCAAAGTTTCTGTTCTTTTGTTAAAGTATGTACTATATAACTTTGAATTAAGCAAGATTTAGTCCAGTTTGTGAATTATGCAGAGTCCAGTCAGAAAGTGTAATGTCATATATATATTAACAGTGCAGTATAATGCCTACACATAACTTAATCAGGACATTGCAGCTAATCAATTTTATTAGGTATACTTAAAGCAATACAAATTACCTAAGTTTAATCCAAAAAAACAAAATGTAAGATAACGGTGTCGTGTAAGGCCCACACAGATAAATACACTAGTTGAGGACAGCAGCAGTGTAAGATAACGGTGTAGTGTGAGGCCTCACGGATTACATACACTAGTGGAGGACAGCAGCATTGTAAGATAACGGTGTAGTGTGAGGCCTCACGGATTACATACACTAGTTGAGGACAGCAGCAGTGTAAGATAACGGTGTAGTGTGAGGCCTCACGGATTACATACACTAGTTGAGGACAGCAGCAGTGTAAGATAACGGTGTAGTGTGAGGCCTCACGGATTACATACACTAGTGGAGGACAGCAGCAGTGTAAGATAAAGGTGTAGTGTGATGCCTCACGGATTACATACACTAGTTGAGGACAGCAGCAGTGTAAGATAACGGTGTAGTGTGAGGCCTCACGGATTACATACACTAATTGAGGACAGCAGCAGTGTAAGATAACGGTGTAGTGTGAGGCCTCACGGATTACATACACTAGTTGAGGACAGCAGCAGTGTAAGATAACGGTGTAGTGTGAGGCCTCACGGATTACATACACTAGTTGAGGACAGCAGCAGTGTAAGATAACGGTGTAGTGTGAGGCCTCACGGATTACATACACTAGTTGAGGACAGCAGCAGTGTAAGATAACGGTGTAGTGTGAGGCCTCACGGATTACATACACTAGTTGAGGACAGCAGCAGTGTAAGATAACGGTGTAGTGTGAGGCCTCACGGATTACATACACTAGTTGAGGACAGCAGCAGTGTAAGATAACGGTGTAGTGTGAGGCCTCACGGATTACATACACTAGTTGAGGACAGCAGCAGTGTAAGATAACGGTGTAGTGTGAGGCCTCACGGATTACATACACTAGTTGAGGACAGCAGCAGTGTAAGATAACGGTGTAGTGTGAGGCCTCACGGATTACATACACTAGTTGAGGACAGCAGCAGTGTAAGATAACGGTGTAGTGTGAGGCCTCACGGATTACATACACTAGTTGAGGACAGCAGCAGTGTAAGATAACGGTGTAGTGTGAGGCCTCACGGATTACATACACTAGTTGAGGACAGCAGCAGTGTAAGATAACGGTGTAGTGTGAGGCCTCACGGATTACATACACTAGTGGAGGACAGCAGCAGTGTAAGATAACGGTGTAGTGTGATGCCTCACGGATTACATACACTAGTTGAGGACAGCAGCAGTGTAAGATAACGGTGTAGTGTGAGGCCTCACGGATTACATACACTAGTTGATGACAGCAGCATTGTAAGATAACGTTTTAGTGTAAGGCCCACACAGATAAATGATTTGGAGGACAGCAGCATTTTCACGTAGAAGATTATATTACTAAGTAGATTCAAGATCTACTTATAGCTCGTCAAAACATAGCAGAAACAGAATGCAGCATATTCTTATCTTGTATCAGGTAAGTGTTTAAAGGTAAGTTTGACAGTGCTAATAACATTCTTTCAATAATAATGAGACTTGTAAATTAACAAATTATATTATTCTGAGATTTTTGACAAAAAAAAATGTAATGCAACACACAATATTTTAGTATCGCAAGCATTGTGTACAGTTTATTTGTCTACAAAATAATATACACATCATATATTTTGTGATGTTTTTTATAATATAATTTTAAAAAATTTAATTAAAATGTACGTGGACTAATTGTGTTTGGGGAGACTATAATCGGTCCATTATTCTCCTATTTTTAAAAAATATTTATAACAACAAAAATAATAATTGAAAAAAAAGCTGATTTGATTCCAAAAATAATGTAGTGGCTATTAACTAACCAGCACGGATTACCAAAAAAAACACAATAGTGTATTTCGGATTTATTATTTATTATTTAACAATATATATTAACATCATGTGCCCATAATCCAAAAATGTTTGTCAAGAATTATCCTATAAAATATTCATGTATTTTTTGCTTAATAAATGTGGCAATAATGCTCTACTCACAAATACGGATTTCCACACGGATAAGTATAACGCCAGTCACACCCAACCATGTAGAGAGGTCAACACGGAAGTCCAGCATCCTTTCCAGGACGACAGACAACACCATGCTAGTACCCAATTCCGTATTTAAAAAAACCCGAAATAAATAAAATTAAATGAAGTTATTAGGTTTATCAATCGGTCGTGTAACATGGTCAATGAACAAGACCTTTTGAAAAGGGAAGCCCTGGTGCGTTGCCCACCATGATATAGTGAGAACCACATCCATTGCCCATTAACCCAATTTCTTCAAAATAATAAAATATTTAAATAAAACAAAACAATTTTGTAAATGAAGCATAACACCACATGATATTTTAATAACTTTTCTTATTATTTAATAGATTTATTTAACTCGTGACAATACCTTTTGAACTAAGCACATGTGCCCACATAAAAAGTTTATAATAAATAACAATCAAATTCCCAAAATTTAATTTAGAAAATAATATGGATAAAATATGGTACATGCTGGTAGTCTCCACATAATCATTCTGAAAATACAGCATAAAAAAATAAAATAAAAATAATGATCACAAAATTTATAAAAAATTTGAAGTTGCCATAACAATGGCACACAATATTCCTAGTAAGCCAACAGTTTTAGGCATACACACTGTTTGACCGAAGCTCTCAATTGTATATCGGATAGGCTCATGTAAATGTGAACTTGTTATTTTATTTTAATTTGTAAAAAAATGTGTACGCAGGGATGGGAATAACTGTGGATTCTTGAATTCTTAATTTCATACTATCAGTCATTTAAAAAAAAAATTCAATAGAAAAAAGCTATTAATAACACTATCAACAGCAGCAACTAGATGTTTATCATTTAACTGAATGTCTAAACATATATTGTAGACCAACATAGGATGACAGGCAGCAGTAGGCGCTAGTAGCTACTGCAGCATTTAGAAGTTTATGGGTCAACCTTTTGACTAATAATATATCTTGAACTAAGTGAACTGAACACAACGTGTAGCAGCACGGTTGGAGTGTTTTATGCGAACCAGGAATATCCTCTCAGGAATGGGCCCCCTCCCAGACCTGGACAGCAGCAGCAGCAGCGTGTAGTATAGTCGACTGGCAGAGCAGCAGGTATAATGGTGCAGCAGGAATATCCTCTCAGGAATGGGCCCCCTCCCAGACCTGGACAGCAGCAGCAGCAGCAGCGTGTAGTATAGTCGACTGGCAGAGCAGCAGGTATAATGGTGCAGCAGGAATATCCTCTCAGGAATGGGCCCCCTCCCAGACCTGGACAGCAGCAGCAGCAGCGTGTAGTATAGTCGACTGGCAGAGCAGCAGGTATAATGGTGCAGCAGGAATATCCTCTCAGGAATGGGCCCCCTCCCAGACCTGGACAGCAGCAGCAGCAGCGTGTAGTATAGTCGACTGGCAGAGCAGCAGGTATAATGGTGCAGCAGGAATATCCTCTCAGGAATGGGCCCCCTCCCAGACCTGGACAGCAGCATAAATAGATAAAAAGAGCAGGTAGATCAGGATGTTCCATGTGTGCAGCAGGATTGTGTTAAAAATGACGCTAAATTCTATATTGTCCAATGTCTACAATGTACATCACAAATACCTTTGCTCCACACGTTGGCTGCACAGGGCTGCTCTCAGTTTCCACATCTGGCACATCCAGTGTGTGTAGCAGAACACAGCGGTAAGGCATCCAGCCTCCCTGTGTGCAGAACCCTTCACGCCAGAGGGCAGTAGTAGTGGCGGGGATTAGCCGCAGCTCTCTCATCCTCCATGTGTCTGTGAGGAGGAAGGGATACCGGCTGTCTCCACACCCATACACGATCATCAGCGCCCACACGCGGTGCTCCATCCTAACGGTGGACCTATCCTTCCTGCACCGGTCTGAACACCGAACTCAGTGAAGATCCAGCTATTCTCAGCAAGGATCTTGACGGCTACTTTTACACTAGCGTTCGGAGCGGATCCGTCTGATGTTTCATCAGACGGATCCGCTCCGATAATGCAGACGTTCGCATCCGTTCAGAACGGATGCGTCTGCATTAAAACGTAGAAAATTTTCTAAGTGTGAAAGTTGTCTGAGCGGATCCGTTCAGACTTTACATTGAAAGTCAATGGGGAACGGATCCGCTTGAAGATTGAGCCATATGGTGTCATCTTCAAGCGGATCCGTCCCCATTGACTTACATTGTAAGTGTGGACGGATCCGCTCGCCTCCGCACGGCCAGGCGGACACCCGAACGCTGCAAGCAGCGTTCAGGTGTCCGCTCACGGAGCGGAGGCTGAACGCTGGCAGGCGGATGCATTCTCAGTGGATCCGCCTCCACTGAGAATGCATTGGGGCCAGACGGATGCGTTCGGGGCCGCTCGTGAGCCCCTTCAAACGGTGCGCACGAGCGGACACCCAAACGCTAGTGTGAAAGTAGTTTTAACCCGTCATGTCTAGTTCACGTCCCTCCCCAGTAGTGTAACAGAAGAGTCAGCTGTATTCCCCGGCTACAGGGATGGCGCTTTGTGGCTGACTCCAGTGCTCAGCACTGATCATCGATCTCATCTCATCTCATGGTGCTGAATAAGGCCTTAGAGGCGACATATCTCTACAAAGGGTGGAGTATTACTTTTCCCCTTTAAGGCTTTCCCAGAAAGGGTATGGCTATCAAAGTGCTGCAACTTCACTTTCACTAAGCGGGGCCTAGTAAGGATTCTGGTATGAAGGCATTATGTGTCTGGGTCTTGTATTGATTTTTGGATAAACTATACCTAGATAAGGACAGTAGCTGTGCTACAGTTACTTGTGCTTGAAATCAAAATTGACATTAAAATTAACTACAATAAATACATAAATAGGATTGACTACAATGCAGATTACGCGAAGTAGAGACTATAGAATAATGCAGACCTTCACAGGAGTGAAGTGTTATTTATTTAAAAATATATATTGATATATACTATATGTATATTTATATATGTGTGCTGTCACACTACGATATATATATAGAACCTTTCACTTCTGAAAAGTGAATTATGGAAAATTTACATCCTCCGGATAGCAGCATTGCAGATGATTGTGTTAGTGGACTTTATGTAAGAATCTTAACTACTCCTTTTTTTATATTACAACTCAACTAAAATGAAGCACAGCTGCAGTGCATTGGGTATGCGGGTAAAGGTAAGCTTTAAATGATAGTTCTTTTTAAAACCCAGAAACATAATGCCTTCATACCAGAATCCTTACTAGGCCCCGCTTAGTGACAGTGAAGTTGCAGCACTTTGCTAGCCATTCTATTTCAGGGAAAGCCTTAAAGGGGAAAAGTAATACTCCACCCTTTGTAGAGATATGTCGCCTCTAAGGCCTTATTCAGCACCATGAGATGAGATCGATGATCAGTGCTGAACACTGGAGTCAGCCACAAAGCGCCATCCCTGTAGCCGGGGAATACAGCTGACTCTCCTGTTACACTAGCGTGGAGGGACGTGAACTAGACATGATGGGTTAGCAAGCACTACGGACACGTCAAGATCCTTGCTGAGAATAGCTGGATCTTCACTGAGTTCGGTGTTCAGACCGGTGCAGGAAGGATAGGTCCACCGGTAGGATGGAGCACCGCGTGTGGGCGCTGATGATCGTGTATGGGTGTGGAGACAGCCGGTATCCCTTCCTCCTCACAGACACATGGAGGATGAGAGAGCTGCGGCTAATCCCCGCCACTACTACTGCCCTCTGGCGTGAAGGGTTCTGCACACAGGGAGGCTGGATGCCTTACCGCTGTGTTCTGCTACACACACTGGATGTGCCAGATGTGGAAACTGAGAGCAGCCCTGTGCAGCCAACGTGTGGAGCGCTGTATGGCTACTACATTGATTATAGTTGAATAGATTTTTGATTATAGTTCAATAGATTATTGAGTTTTTTCAATTTAAAAAATTGATATATATTAAAACATAATCCATATTTAAGTCTATATATACATAAAAGATATGTTTAAGGGAAAATTCATATAATTATTTTCTATAATTCATATATTTACACTACACAACACATGATTAAAGAAATTTAGAGACATTATTAAAATAAATTATTAAATAAAATTTCTTTATCAGACTCTGTACATGATTCACCAAAATTAATAAATTAATTAAAAATATATTGACACATATATACATATGAGAAGATTAAATTTAATAAGTAATTTTTTCATAATAAAGTAGATTTGATAAAAAAATAACTTAATAAAGAATATTAAAAATCATATTAAAATCAATAAAAAATTCATCAATAAATTCATAAATATATACAACACATATAAAAAGAAATTCATAAATAGGATAAAAAATAACTTCATATTAAGATAAGACAATAAATTAGTTAAAAAGGTTAAAAAACAACGGATTTACGGAGGGAGAGCGAGGGAGAGGAATGGACAAGGGACCCTTCAACGGCCTGAACCGACAGCTGGGGCCAGGAAGTCACTGCCGATCCAGGACTCGTTCATTTTGATGAATGTCAGTCTGTCCACGGAGTCAGTGGACAGACGGGTCCTCTTGTCTGTGACCAGCCCACCTGCTGCGCTGAATGTCCGCTCAGACAGTACGCTGGAGGGGGGGACAGACAATAACTCCAGCGCATACTGAGCGAGCTCACGGCAGGTGTCCAGTCTGGCAACCCAGTACTCCATGGGGTCGTCAGTGCTCATGCTGTCGGAAGCACCAACGGACCCCATGTAGTCTGCCACCATGCGGGCCAGCCGCTGGTGGTTGCTGCTGCTGCTGCTGCTTGCACTGGGTCTTGCAAACTGGTAGAACAGCCTCATCTCACCCATTAGGTCACCTGCTCGGCTGGTGCTGCTGGGTCCAGCCACCTGCTGGGTGAGATGGGCGGGGGAAACTGGAGCTGGAGGCCGAGGGGTAGTCTGCTCCAGACGCTTGATCAGACAGGCCCGCAGTTGTTCCATCCGGGCCTGCCGCCGACTTGATGGTATAAACTGTTCCAGTTTCCCCTTGCATCGTGGGTCTAAAAGGGTGGCCAACCAATAATCATCCCTCCCCTTAATACTATTGATCCGGGGGTCCCTCCTGAGGCATCGCAGCATGTGGGCAGCCATGGGGAAGAGGACAGCCCGCTGTGACTCGTCATGGCTGCCCGGGACCATGACCTCTTGGTCCTCCTGCTGCTGTTGCTGCTGCTCCAGGTTGGAGCTGCCCCACCCCCGGACTAACGGTGCCCCCATCACCGGCTCTCCCTCCTGACCAGGCCCAAACTCCTGGACGTCCACTGTGTCATCCTCCTCCTCCTCCTCAACGTCCTGGGCCTGGTCCTGGTGGAGCAAGGCAGCCTCATCTTGCTCCACCAAGGCACTCTCCCCAGCTTCAAGCAGGCGATCGAGTGTCCTGTCCAGCAGGAACACTAATGGGAGCACGTCATTGAGGCCGACATGCTCCCCGCTGACCATCTTGGTCGCCTGCTCAAATGGGGCCAACACGTGACAGACCTGCTGTATCTGCCCCCACTCCGCATTAGTGACATAGGGGAGTGGGTGTGATGGCCCTGAAGTGCCTAGGTCCAGCAGGTATTCCCTCACCGCCCGTCTCTGCTCCCACAACCTTTCCAGCATGTGGAGGGTTGAGTTCCACCGCGTCACACTGTCCACAATCAGCCTGTGAGGGGGCAGGCTGTTGTCCCGCTGAAGTCTGGACAGGGACGCGGTGGCAGTTGGGGAGCGTCGGAAATGGCTGGCAATCCTACGTACCCTTAACACAATGTCACTCAAACCTGGGTACGTACGGAGGAACTTCTGTACCACTAGGTTGAGGACATGTGCCATGCAGGGCACGTGGGTCAGAATGCCAGCCTGAAGGGCTGCGAGTAGGTTGCTGCCGTTTTCACAGACAACCAAACCTGCCTGGAGCCTACAGGGTGTCAGCCACTTCTGGACCTGAGCCTGAAGTGCGGCCAGAACTTCAGGTCCAGTGTGTCTCCTGTCTCCCAAGCTCACAAGCTGGAGCACGGCCTGGCAACAGACGTGCCCCACACTTGCATAGTTACGGGGACGCTTACTGGGGGGCTCAGCAGCAGTGGAGACAGTGGCTTGTGGGACAGCAGCAGTTCTCCCCTGGACACCCCGCGGCGGCACCACAAACTCTGATGCCGCCGATCCCTCCCCGGCGCCTCGGAGGGACACCCAATGGGCAGTAAAACTCAAGTATCGTCCCTGCCCATGTCTGCTAGTCCAAACATCCATTGTGAGATGTACCCTGTCGCTGACAGCATGATCCAGCGACAGGCATACATTCTCCACAAGGTGCTGGTATAGGGCAGGGACGCCAGTCCTGGCAAAGTAATGGCGGCTGGGGACACGCCATCTGGGTTGTGCCTGCTCCAACATCTGCCGGAACGGATTGCTGTCCACAAGATTGTAAGGGAGCAGATGTTGGGCAAGAACCCTTGCCAGGAGCCCATTGAGTCAACGCACACGTCGGTCCCCGGGGGCATAGGGCGCGGTGCGTTCAAAAGCGTCAGCAACTGATGGCTGGCGCCGGACGGCAGTGGAGGAGGAGATAGAGGATGGTGCAGTGGAGGCAGAGGTATGGCTGCCGGTCCCAGTACTTCTATGAGAGGGAGTGGCGGAGTGGGAATGACTTACGGGGATCTGTTGTGGGGGCTGCTGTACTGTGGCAGGAGCTGCTGTCCCCTGCACACTGCTGGTGGCGCTGCTGCTACCACCCTTCATCTGTTCCCACTCCCGCCAGTGGTTGACCCGTAGGTGCTGGTTCAGGGCTGTAGTACCCAGCCGAGCCACCACCCTCCCTCTCTTCACCCTGGCACGGCATAGCTGACAGATTGCTACTGTAACATCGTCAGCTGCCAGGGTGAAGTAAGCCCAAACAGGCGACTTATGCACCGACCGCCGGTCAGATGGGTTGGTGCTCACTTGCGTCTGTTCGGGCTCGGTGCGCACAGGTGGAGGTGGCTGCTGCTGCTGCCTCCTACTGCTGACATTACCAGTGGAGCCCCTGCTGCTAGACTCACTGGTAACCTGGCGCACCGTTTGCCTCCGGTGCCGACCTTCCTCCTCATCAGTGCTGCTGATGCCTGACAAGGGAGGTGGCATCCATTCTTGGTCACCCTCCTCTTCATCCCCCGATGTGTCAGACCCAGGGCCAAGCCTTGGTGAACAGAGGGGAGCAGCTGACATAGAGCCCCTGACCGGGCTCTGCTGTCCCCTCGCTGATGCCTGGGTCTGACTAGGTACAGGGGTTATGTGGCTGACACCACCTGCACCTATTGGAAGGGATGTCACTGGCACCATCTCCCCCTCCATCTCTTCCAAGAGTTGCTGACCATGGGGAGGACTGAACTGCAGTTCTGCCTCCTGTTCCTCCTGAGTTGCCTGCCCAAAAATATCAGAATCAACATCCTCAAAAAGATCAGGTGATAAATTTTCGGGGGTGGGGGTTGATTCTGCAGGAGGCAGAACCCTGCAGATGCTGCTGCTGCTGGTTGTGGCTGGGCCGGAGGACTCTGTGGCACTGGACTGTGCCATCATAGCCACAACTTGTTGGGCATCCTGAGAACTAATTGGGCGGCTGCCACGCCCAAAGAACTCTCTGATTAGTCGGACGCCCCTCACACTTGAACCTCTGTGGGTAGAGGAGCGGTCCCGTGCAGGCAGCGGTCCAGCACTGGAACCAACTCCCCTACCACGACTTCCAGAACGCCCGCGTGATGTCATACTGGTCAGAGATTGGTCTTACTGTCACAGACCAAAAAAAAAGTGTGGGATTTGGGGAAAACTTTATTGGGATGGGGAATCTGGGGCTAAAATGAAAAACGAATTCAATAAATTAAATCAATAAATTAATAAATCCTAACCTCTATATAATTTTTTTTTGTTTTTTTAACTATGAAAAGACGCAGACTCTGACGCAGACAGACACAAAAGCAAATAAACTATTCAACAACTACCCTATATAAACTTTTTTTTTTTTTTCTTTTTTTTCAAACTAAAGGAAGACAAGGACACTGACGCAGACAGACACAGAACCTAGTAGACTAAGGAAAAACTACCCTATATAAACTTTTTTTTTTTTTTTTAGCTAACAAAAGACACAGACACTGACACTGACAAACACAAAAGCTACTAGACTAAGGAAAAACGACCCTATATAAACTTTTTTTTTTTAGTTTTTTTTTTTTTTTTTAACTAAGAAAAAGACGCGGACTCTGACGCAGACAGACACAAAAGCTACTAAACTATTGAACAATTACCCTATATAAACTTTTTTTTTTTTTATTTCAACTAACAAAAGACGTTGACACTGACACTGACAGACACAAAACCTACTAGACTAAGGAAAAACTACCCTATATAAACTTTTTTTTTTGTTTTTTTCAACTAAGAAAAGACGCGGGCTCTGACACAGACAGACACAAAAGCTACTAGACTAAGAAAAACTACCCTATATAAACTTTTTTTTTTCTTTTTTTTTTTATCTAACGTAAAACACGGACACTGACAGACACAAAACAAATACTACACAAACTAAACTATTATAACCTAAGGAAATACACTAACACACCTAACTAAAACACTAAAACTAAACTAAACTAAAGCCTACAATATAACTAAACTTAAGCTCCCTCAATCTACACTAATCACTCCCTACTACTACAACCTACACTATAGAATGAATAATTAGATTGTGAAATATATTGCTTTTAAAAAAGCACAATTCCACACCACACAGCACAGCACAGTTTTTAGCTCCTAACACAACCAACTCCAAGTAAAACTGCACAGAATGGCTGCTGGGAAGAATATTATATAGTAAAGAGGTGGGGAGCTTTCCGATTGGTTGCTAGGGAGGTTGCTAACCTATGACAACTGTAGGTACATCATTTTCATTGGACAAAAAGACAGAAGGGAGGGATCTATGTACTTTGACGGAAATGATATATTCGCATAAATTCGCATTACGAAAAAAAATCGCAAACTGAACTAAAATTAGTGTAAACTTTATAATTAAGTGATGATTGGAAGTCTCACCTCACCCTACCAATTTAATTTGCACCACAAGCTACAAGCAGCCTGCTTCTAGCTTGTGGTCCAATTGAGATTTAGATAGTTTATACTGTGCAAGGCATAGAATATTCGTGTATGCGAATTTTCGAATATATTCGCAATTCGCAGCGTTTACGAATTCGCAAGCGGGAAAAAAATCGCATGGCAAAAAAATCGCAAAAACACTTTAACTTTCATGGCCGGGATGGTCAAGTCAATCAATGCGCAGGAAGAATAGCACGTGTGAACGAAATCGCATCGCTTAATAAAAATCGCATTACGAAAAATCGCAAAAAAGGCAGGATTTTGGCTATGGTTTTGAAAAAGAGCCTTGATGCAAAACAACACCTTAAATGAATGAAACTCAGAGTCACTCAAACTCATTTATCAACACAAGTGAACTGAAGTTCGTGAACTTATTGTGTATCATCTAATTTAACCAACGCGAATATTCGCAATATAGAATTTATGGCATGATATTCGAAAAAAATCGCGAAATCGCGAATATGCGATATTCGCGCGAAATATTCGCATTGCGAATATTCGCGCCCAACACTAGTCTTTACCCTATTCACAGTTTAAACGCATCAAGAGAATTGTGTCAGACGAATCAGTGAGGGGGGTCAGATTTAATGAGATGGCAAAAAAAAAATTTCTTTGAGGGGATATCCCAGACCCTTATTGGATTCTGAGATGAAGAAATGTAGCAGCAAAATGGAGATACCCAAGCCTCATACTGATAATAAACAGACATAGGCGTCAACTTTTCCTTTCCACACCTAAAAGGGGCACTTTCCCTTGCTTGCAGTGTGTTCACTGTTCTGCGGTAATTAAGGGTGAATCCTTTTTCCATCCACACACTGGTAAGAAATTTCCTGTAAAAGGTTTCTTTACCTGTGATAGCAACTATGTTGTGCTATTACTCAAAAAACTTGAAATTTTTGGATCCACACCCTGCAGACCATTGAACCAAAAGGTTTAAATCGGGAATACGAATTAAATGCATTTCTGTAAGATACATGAAAGTTTTCTTTTTTTCATTATTGCAATAGACAATAATTGGCATTGTATTTTAATATACATTTTTTATTTGTTTAGTCACAGAGAAAATGAAACAAATGAAAAAAGCAACAAGATTTGATATCTTTAGATTATGTGTAGCCTGTGGGAGACTTATTTCTCAGGGTAATTATTATTATTTTTTGTATCCATTGTATTTTTGCATCTCATGCAATTTGCTAACTTCTCTTTTCTGTAAAACCCACCTTAATTAAAGCTATAAGATTTAATTGTATTATATGTTAAACAGTACCGTGACTTTGTTGCAACAATGTTTATAACTGTTGTGCTTCATGTTTTGTGTATCTCTGTTTCTATGGTGATGTGACCTCATCACGTTTGACGCCGATATGGGCGCACTATTTAAATGTGTTTCATGCAGTAATTCACTATGCTTGACAAAGGCTCATACCTGAGCCGAAACACGTGTCGCATCTGCGCTGTTTTCCTCCATGCTCCAATAAAGCAAAGATTTGTGATCAAAAGTGAAGTGCCGGTCTCTTGTTCTATATCGTAAGTGGGCTTTTCCCCACTTAAGGGGGAAAAAAATTCTTCCCGACTCCAATCAGACAATCAGAATAACTCTCTGGATCAACGACCCCTCTCTAGTAGCTATAGCCTGTAATATCACCCTCCAGAAATACATCCAGGCCCCTCTTGAATTCCTTTATTGTACTCACCATCACCACCTCCTCAGGCAGAGAGTTCCATAGTCTCACTGCTCTTACCGTAAAGAATCCTCTTCTATGTTTGTGTACAAACCTTCTTTCCTCCAGACGCAGAGGATGTCCCCTCGTCACAGTCACAGTCCTGGGGATAAATAGATGATGGGATAGATCTCTGTACTGCCCCCTGATATATTTATACATAGTAATTAGATCTCCCCTCAGTCTTTTTTCTAAAGTGAATAACCCTAATGCTAATAATCTTTCAGGGTACTGTAGTTGCCCCATTCCAGTTATTACTTTAGTTGCCCTCCTCTGAACCCTCTCCAGCTCTACTATGTCTGCCTTGTTCACAGGAGACCAGAACTGTACACAGTACTCCATGTGTGGTCTGACTTGTAAAGTGGCAGGACTATGTTCTCATCACGGGCATCTATGCCCCTTTTTATGCAACCCATTATCTTATTGGCCTTGGCAGCAGCTGCCTGACACTGGTTTTTGCAACTTAGTTTGCTGTTCACTAAAATTCTTAGATCCTTTTCCATGTCAGTGTTACCCAGTGTTTTACCATTTAATATGTACGGGTGACTTGCATTATTCCTTCCCATGTGCATAACTTTACATTTGTCAGTGTTAAACCTCATCTGCCACTTATCTGCCCAAGCCTCCAATCTATCCAGATCCCTCTGTAGTATTATACTGTCCTCTGTAGTATATATACAGTATACTGTCCTCTGTAGTATATATACAGTATACTGTCCTCTGTAGTATATATACAGTATACTGTCCTCTTCTGTGTCAATTATTTTACACAGTTTAGTGTCATCTGCAAAAATTTATATTTTACTGTGCAAGCCTTCTACAAGATCATTAATAAATATATTGAAGAGAATAGGGCCCAATACTGACCCCTGATGTACTCCACTAGTGACAGTGACCCAATCTGAGTGTGTACCATTAATAACCACCCTCTGTTTTCTATCATTGAGGCAGTTACTTACCAACATACAGACTTTTTCTCCCAGTCCAAGCATTCTCATTTTATATACTAACCTTTTATGCGGTACAGTGTCAAATGCTTTGGAGAAGTCCAGATACACGACATCCATTGATTCGCCGCTGTTAAGTCTAGAACTTACCTCCTCATAGAAACTGATTAAATTAGTTGGACATGACTAATCCCTCATGAAGCCTTGCTGATATGGCGTTATTTGCTTATTTTCATTGACATACTCCAAGATAGCATCTCTTAGAACACCTTTAAACAGTTTACCCATGACAGATATTAAACTTACCGGCCTATAGTTTCCGGGCTCAGTTTTTTTTACCCTTTTTGAATATTGGCACCACATTTGCTATGCGCCAACCCTGTGTCCTTAAATATCAGAAATAAGGGTCTGGCTATGACATTACTTAATTCTCTTAGGAAACGGGGGTGTATGCCATCTGGTCCTGGCTATTTGTCTATTTTAATATTTTTAAGACGCCGCTTTACTTCTTCCTGGGTCAGACAGGGCACTTTTAATGGGGAATTAACTTTTATATTCTGCATTTCATCTAACAGTTTATTTTCTTCAGTGATAAATTGGAGAAAAAAAAAATTCATAGCTTTACTTTCTACTAAATGAAAAAAGAGGTTTGTCCAGCCTTTTCTTTGCGGAATTCCAGTAGCACTTTATTTCATACAAAACTTAAAACATCCAGGTAGAGAAGATATTGGTCTACGCGTTTCAGGCAACAAAACAATTACAGCCCTTACTCATGACCATTGAACAGGCATTAAATCTTCACTTATGTAGCAGGAAGGAACCGCATCAGACCAATCCAGGTGATCATGCAGCCACTCCCTCCCAGACAGGTGTGTAACCAATTAAAACTGAAACAAACTTAAAATAATCTTATAGATAACATATAGAATGTATGGGAACAGAAAATTAGTATTGAAGGATCAGGTCCAACCTTTTATTTAGCCCTAGTGGTTGGCGGCTTTCCAATCTAAAAATCCAAAAGGATTCTCTATTTAGAAGTTTTCTTCTTCTATTGCCGCCTCTTGCTGGCTTATTGACCCTTTCAATGCCTTGCACCACCATATCCGATGTATCCCCACCATGAACAACCGCAAAGTGGAGACTGGCTGCAGAGACATTGCGGCTTTCATGGTGCGGTACATCAGATATGTGTTTTCTTATCCAGGTTTTTATAGTATTTGTAGTACATCCTACATACTGAATTGAACACTTAGTACATGTAAAATAACATATTAACACTTTTTAGTAGGATAGGGTATTTTAAGGACCATGAAAGGTCAGCACTTGTGTGAAGTGTCAATTTTGACAGTTCTTGAGACGACAATAGTATTTAGAAAGGTTAGGAATCCTCCTCCTCAGCATAATATTATTAGCTTTATAAGTAAGGAATACTTAGAAAATCATGATGTAAGGGGTTTTACTTGTTAACCATATATGTCTGTTAGAATAGTAAATTTAGGATACAATATAACTCTATGGAGAGTCAACCTATAAAAAGGCTTTGTTTCATGACATTGGCAGAGCATTCTTTGACAAGACACCTGTTGCTCTCTACACACACAGATTCACACATACACGTTACTTTAAGGGAATTACTTTTTCACTCATTTTAAATTGGTTTATTGCTTGCTTGTTATCTTTTGAGATTCATCTGCTGTACTTTATTTTTCTCTTCCTAAACTTTGTAATAGTTTCTTTTTATGCGAATTAAATCCTTTTAACTTTTATCTTTCATTAAGAACTCTCCATATTTTGTTGGCTCCTTCTAAAGCATTTCTTACAAAATTAAGAAATGCTGGACGATATTTAACAGTACATCTAATCAAATAGATGGAATATGTTGTATTGCAATTTAGAAAAGATTTTATCACAAATCTTTGGCCAGTGACACAGGATTCAAACACTTTAGATACTTTCATATATCTGCAGCATATACAGTATACACACAGAGTGCCCACATTTATAATTACCCTTGGTGGATAGCGAGGTACTATGGAGAGGTGATGTTATTTTATTTTTTTGGAACATACTTGGGCTAACTGTATTTGCAATTGTCGGAGATCTGCGTGCTGCGAATTTTATGCCTGTTGAAACCACCCCACTCCAATTTTTATCGCATGCTAGTACTGGGAAATGTTTTTTAATAATGTTGCAAACCTGTGTGTATTCACTGCTAAACTGTGTGACAAACACACTCTTTTTTGTATGGTCTGTCTCACATTTTTTATGGGATTTTTTAGCATTTGTATTTATCAGTTCATCTCTGCTTATGTTGCGGACTTCTGTATTATGTTTCATCATTGATCTTTTTGAATAAGATCTATTCGACAGTCTACTGATAATACTTTGAGCCTCCTCTTCATATGTGTTTTGCTCACTACAGTTTCTCCTGGCTCTAATGAGTTCCACTTTAGGTATGTTACGCACTGTATGGGGGGAGGGTGACACGACCTTGCATGTAGTAGTGTATTGCCTGATGTTGGTTTCCTGTAGGTGCTTGTGTGAATGGAGGCTGTCGTGGAGTCCCCCCTCAGGTGGAGATCCAAGAACACTATGTGCGAGCTGTCAAATTGTACAGTAAATTGGATACTGTTCACACAAGTGTTAAGGTATTGGGAGAAAAGTGGTATGACCGCCACATCGCCAGCTTTCTACTCTATCAATCTCTGCCACTCCCCCCTCATTTCTCTGTAGAGGGCCGACACCATCAGATTTATACTTTTTACCATTTATATAATTGAAGAACATTTTAGGGTTAGTTTTGCTCTCTTTCGGAATTAGTCTCTCGGTCTCTAGTTTGGCTGCTTTTATTTGTTTTTTAAATATTCAATTTTTTTCCTTATAGTTTTTCAGTGCTTCTTGGCCGCCCTCCTGTTTTAGTGATTTAAAAGCTTTCTTTTTGTCATTTATTGCTTTCTTTACATTTCTATTTATCCACATTGGCTTCTTCTTGTTCCTTAACCTTTTATTCCCATAAGGTATGTACCTCTCACAATTAGATTTTAGGATGCTTTTAAAAATATCCAATTTTGTGGCTGTATTTGTATTTTTGAGGACTTTGTCCCAGTTAGTTAGGCCTATAGCCTCTCTTAGTTGGCTAAATTTAGCTTTTTTGAAGTTTGGTATTTTTGTTCCTCCCTGAGGAAACACTCTTTTGAATGATATTTGGAAGGTTATTACTTTATGGTCGCTATTTGCCAGGTGTCCCCCAACCTGCACATATGTAGAGATGTTGCGAACATAAAATTTTCCGTTCGCAAACGGCGAACGCGAATTTTCGCAAATGTTCGCGAACTGGCGAACCGGGCGAACCGCCATAGACTTCAATAGACAGGCAAATTTTTCTGGCCACAATAGTGATGGAAAAGTTGTTTCAAGGGGACTAACACCTGGACTGTGGCATGCTGGAGGGGGATCCATGGCAAAACTCCCATGGAAAATTACGTAGTTGACGCAGAGTCGGGTTTTAATCCATAAAGGGCATAAATCACCTAACATTCGTAAACTGTTTGGAATAACATGCTTTAAAACATCAGGTATGATGTTGTATCGATCAGGTAGTGTAAGGGTTATGCCCGCTTCACAGTGACAGACCCAACTCCCCGTTTAACTCACAGCAAACAGTCCATTTGCACAACCGCAAACTCCCCATTTGCACAAGGTTGGATACCAAGCTAGCCATGTCCCGTTTCTTGTCCTCACTGATGTCATTGAAGGTATCTTCCTCCACCCAGCCATGTACAACACCAAGGGTCCCCGAAAGGTGACAACAAGCCCCCTGGGACGGCTGCTGTGGTTGGTCTTCCACCTCCTCAAAGCTACCTTCCTCCTCTGACTCCTCTTCTTCAGACTCCTCTCTCTGAGTTACCTCTCTCTGCGTTATTATAAGGTGTGTTAAGTAGTACTATTCCTATCAGTTTAATCCCTGTTACGTCCCCTATCAGGGGACATGTATATGGCATCGATTTTAGGAACAGGGAGATGGAAAAAGATGCTTGGTCGGTCCTCCTACTTCAAATTTGGGGCACTGCGCGTGCAATCTAATGTGCCGCCAGATAGTTGTGGTGTGTTATGTTGTTCTATTCTTATCAGTTTAATCCCTGTTACGTCCCCTATCAGGGGACGTGTATATGGCATCGATTTTAGGAATGGGGAGATGGAAAAAGATGCTTGTTCGGTCCTCCTACTTCAAATTTGGGGCACTGCGCGTGCAATCTAATGTGCCGCCAGATAGGAGTGGTGTGTTATGTTGTTCTATTCTTATCATTTTAATCCCTGTTACGTTCCCTATCAGCTTTCAGGCAAGTCAACCCCAAAACGGCGTGACACTGCCGTATCCGGGATGTGGAATAGCCCCTGAGGAGCTGGGGGGGTGCCGTTGATGTGGAGCAAGACGCAGCAGCAGAAGAGGACTCAGCCGAGGATGTTATGGAAAAGGATGGAGTAGGAGGAGTAGAGGAGGTGGCATTCCATGCTTGGCAGCCGTCAGCAGGTTTACCCAAAGCGCAGTGTAGGTGATATACCTGCCCTGACTGTGCTTTGCAGACCAGGTATCAGTGGTCAGATGGACCCTTGCCCCAACACTGTGTGCCAGACATGCCATGACTTCCTTTTCCACAATAGAGTACAGGTTGGGGATTGCCTTTTGTGAAAAGAAATTTCAGCCGGGTACCTTCCACTGCGGTGTCCCAATAGCTACACATTTTTTGAAGGCCTCATACTCCACCAGCTTGTATGGTAAAAGCTGGCGGGCTAAGAGTTCTGACAAGCCAGCTGTCAGACGCCGGGCAAGGGGGTGACTTTGACATTGGCTTCTTACGCTCAAACATTTCCTTGACAGACACCTGACTGTGGGCAGATGAGCAGGAACTGCAGAAGGTGAGAGGCAGAGTGGTGGATGGTTGAGAGAGGGCAAGGAGGACAGCAGTGGTTGACGTGGCTGAAGATGCCGGACCAGGAGGAGGATAGCGGCTTTGAGTTTGTGTGCTGCTTGTACTCATGTGTTGATCCCATAGGCGTTTGTGATGTGAGATCATGTGCCTTTGCAAAGCAGTTGTACCTAGGTGTGTGTTGGACTTCCCACGACTCAGTTTCTTTTGGCACAGGTTGCAAATGGCATCGCTGTTATCAGAGGCAGACACACAAAAAAAATGCCACACTGCTGAGCTCTGCAATGACAGCATTCTGGTGGTGGCAACAGCATATGTTGATTGGCGTACTGTCTGGCTGACCCCGGGTGCCGATGCATGCTGTCTGACTGTGCCACTAGCTCCTTGCGACGACCTCCCCCTGCTTCCAACTCGTCTCCTCCTCCTCTCTATCTCCCCATCTGAACTTTCCCCCTGTTCTTCTTCTCTTCTAGCGGGCACCCACGTGACATCCACGGACACATCGTCATCATCAACCGCTTCACTTGTATCTGACAACTCAGCAAAGGAAGCAGCAGCGGGTACAACATCATCATCATCATCACACCGTACGTCCATGTGTGTAATGCTGCCTGACTGAGACATATCCCTGTTATCTACATCCTCTGGCAATAATGGTTGTGCATCACTCATTTCTTCCAACTGATGTGTAAATTACTCCTCTGACAGATCAAGTGAAGCGGCTGTGGTGGCTATGGTGGTAGTGGTGGCAGGCGGGCAAGTGGTAACTTGAGAGGTGCCCGAAGCTAAGCTGGAGGAGGATGGTGCGTCAAGGTTCTGAGCGGAAGCTGTAGAAGATTGGGTGTCCTGTGTTAGCCAGTCAACTATGTCCTCAGAACTTTTTAAGTTCAAGGTACATGGCCTCTGAACACTGGGCATTAGTCTAGGGCCAAAGGGAATCACAGCACCACGGCCACCACGGCCCCTGTGGGGTGGCCTGCCTCTGCCTGTAATTTTTTTTTAGATTAGTTAAGTTGTACTATGCGTGCAAGGTACTGTGCCACCAGATATGAGTGGCACTGTGCACTGGCAGAAGTTGGCAGAGTAGACGCTGTAGGCCTGACACACACGCTTGCAGACAACTAACTATTCTATTCAATCTATTACAGTCAAAATTGTATTTTTTTTTAAATGTACACCACTGTTACACCAGATATGAGTTGCACTGGTGTGACACTGTGCCCTGGCAGGCCCTGAAACGCACACGCGTGCAGGCAACTGACTGCTATTATATTACAGTCCAAAAAATATATATTTTTTTTAAATGCAAGCTACTGTGACACCAGATATGAGTGGTGGCACTGGGCAAGTGGGCACAGTATACGCTGTGAGCCTGACACACACGCTGGCAGGCAGGCAACTGCAATTAGATTACACAGGAAAAAAAAAAAAAAGCTGACTGATGTTCTAGCCCTAAAAAGGGCTTTTTGGGGTGCTGTCCTTACAGCAGAGATCAGATGAGTCCTTCAGGACTGGAGTGGACACTGAATACACTGGCCTAGCTATCGATTTCCCTATTAAATCAGCAGCAGCAGCACTGTCCCTCCTCTCACTAAGAATGAATCTAAAATGGATGCTGTCCAGGAGGTGGGAGGGTCTGGGAGGGAGGGTCTGCTGCTGATTGGCTGGAATGTGTCTGCTGACTGTGAGGTACAGGGTCAAAGTTTACTCAATGATGACGAATAGGGGGCGGACCGAACATTGCATATGTTCCCCCTGCCGCGGCGAACGCGAACAAGCTATGTTCGCCGGGAACTATTCGCCGGCGAACTATTCGGGACATCTCTACACATATGTTGTTCTATCAGGTCTATTGGTTAATACTAAGTCCAGTATGGCCGTCCCTCTAGTCGGGTCCTGAACCAGTTGGGAGAGGTAATTGTCTTTGGTTATTGCCAAGAAATTGTTTCCTTTATGAGATGTACAAGTTTCAGTTTCCCAGTCTATATCTGGGTAGTTGAAGTCCCCCATAATAACCACCTCATTATGATTTGCCGCCATTGTCTATCTCGTATAGTAGTAGATTTTCTGTGGACTCTGGTATATTAGGTGGTTTATAATAAACTCCTATTAATAATTTATTATTGTTTTTGCCTCCATGTATTTCTACCCACCATGACTCCATAAAGGCAGACCCCTCCCCCTCACCGTTTTTGGCGATCCTTTCTAAACAGACTGTAACCCTGTACATTAACTGCCCAGTCATAGCTATCATCCAGCCATGTCTCAGTTATTCCCACTATGTCAGAGCCCTTGTCACACATCATTAATTCCACTTCCCCAATTTTATTAGTCAGGCTTCTGGAATTAATATACATACATTTAAGAGGTTTAAAAGTAATATCAGGAAGTATTACTTTACTGAGAGAGTAGTGGATGCATGGAATAGCCTTCCTGCAGAAGTGGTAGCTGCAAATACAGTGAAGGTGTTTAAGCATGCATGGGATAGGCATAAGGCCATCCTTCATATAAGATAGGGCCAGGGGCTATCCATAGTACTCAGTATATTGGGCAGACTAGATGGGCCAAATGGTTCTTATCTGCCGACACATTCTATGTTTCTATGTTTCTATGTTTATGTATATTTTTACCCTACACTTTTCCTTCTGAACTGTTCTAGTCCCTCCTTCCATTCCTCCCTCAGTGCCGTTACCTCGCCCCCGGTTTCTATCTGCACTTTCTTCCCATCCTATAATGTATTTCCCCCCTAGTTTAAGCACTCCTTCAACCTTCTAGCCATCTTCTCCCCCAACACAGCTGCCCCTTCCCCATTGAGGTGCAACCCATCCCTACGATAGAGCCTGTAGCTAACAGAGAAGTTGGTCCAGTTCTCCAGGAACCCAAACCCCTCCTTCCTACGCCAGTTCTTGAGCCACTTGTTAACCTTCCTAATCTCTCGCTGCCCTTCTTGTGTGGCTCGTGGTACCAGTAGTATTTCGGAAAACACTACCTTTGAGGTTCTTGCCTTAAGTTTTTGACTTAAATGACTAAAATGATTTTTAAGGACGCTCCACCTACCTCTAACTTTGTTATTGGTTCCAATATGGACCATGACCGTTGGATCTTCTCCAGCCCTTCCCAGTAATCTAAACTATTATCAAATATTTAGAAAAGGCTCCACCAGCAAACTACTGGAGCTCAGCCTTTCAGTTACCAGCTGAAAAGAAGGAATAAATCAATAGTTATATAGGCTGGCTCACAGTATTTTTGCATAAAATTTTATTAATGCACTAAATCAAAACAAACTGACTTGATGTCAGCATATCAGCATACATACATAAGTAAATGTGAAAAATAGGTATATAAGTGCGGAGCTCAAGCACAAACCTAAATAACTGGAGTACTCCTAAGAATAAGACCTAATGGCTAGAGTGAGGCTGCAAGAGGTATTCAATTGGACCGCTCAAATGTCCATAACTTTAAATGCCGATTTGACGGGTAGTTGGAACCAGAAAGGTTCAGGAGCGTCCTTGTTGTAATTTCCCACAAGGAGTTTCCCTTGTGGGAAATTACAACAAGGACGCTCCTGAACCTTTCTGGTTCCAACTACCCGTCAAATCGGCATTTAAAGTTATGGACATTTGAGCGGTCCAATTGAATACCTCTTGCAGCCTCACTCTAGCCATTAGGTCTTATTCTTAGGAGTACTCCAGTTATTTAGGTTTGTGCGTGAGCTCCGCACTTATATACCTATTTTTCACATTTACTTATGTATGTATGCTGATATGCTGACATCAAGTCAGTTTGTTTTGATTTAGTGCATTAATAAAATTTTATGCAAAAATACTGTGAGCCAGCCTATATTACTATTGATTTATTCCTTCCCAGTAATCTGTCAACCCGATCTGCGATGTGTCGAACTCGAGCGCCAGGAAGACAACACACTGTTCAACGATCCCAGTCTTTGTGACAGATCGCCCTATCTGTACCCCTAATAATTGAGTCTCACTACCAGCACCTCTCTGGCCTGTCCTGCTCTCCTGGTCCCCTGCTTACTGGAGCTGACATTCCCCTGACTGGCAGGGTGTGTCTGGCTGCAGCAGTGCCGTCCCTGGACTGACATCCCCCTCATCTACCAAACTTGTTGGGGTGTGTCAGATCAGGGCTATCCTCCCTGGCACTCTTCCCTCTACCCCGCTTTCTAACCGTTACCCAGCTAGCTACCTCACTCTCCTGAGCCTCCTCGCTACCACCCTCCCCACATCTATTCCATAGAGTGCTTGCTCAGTGAGCAGCAAACTCTGTTCCAAATTGTCAATGCCTCTCAGTGTTGAAACTCGCCCGGTTAGATACTCGATGTGTGATTCCAAACGGGCAATTTGCTCACATTTTGAACAAAGATATGCACCCTCAAACTGCTATTCCAGGACTGCATACATAAGACAAGATATGCACTGGACTGTGCTGTCAATAATGGAACACATACTAAATGGGGATTACGCAAGAAAAGAGAAAAATACAATATAGTGCAGTGATAAGAATCTAACTTACTGTGGTCCCCTCCTAAAGTCCCTGAATCTGAAGTCACATAATCTAAAGTCACACACTTAATACAAACACACATTTGAACTTAAACACGCGAACGCTCACAAACTCGCGTTATTTGCCTGCTTGTATAAATGCAGATCTCAAACCAGCCTTTTTTTTTTCCTCTGGATTCCCCTGCATCGCTACTTTCCATACAGGGAGGCTCCTGCGAAGAGGGTGGTTTACCCCGGGCATGTTTGGCTCCCGACCCCCCACTGCTGTCACCCTGCTGACTCATGGCCACGCTACCACCTTGCTTGCTTAGCCGCTGCCTCACATGCGAACTGCCACCTTCTTCTCGTGATATTGATGAAGCCTCTTCCTCACCAGGTGCGATCGTCTACAAGTGCGATAGGCTACATCATCATCATATGCTACTGTCTGCACGTCACTGATGTCCCCCTCAACGGTCTCAGGGCAGGAGCCTGACTGCTCACAACACCAGCTCCTACACGACTCTCATCATCACTACTTGCCCACCTACCAGAGGAAGCAGCTGATGTCTCCTCCAGATCTTGGCTGGGCAGTAGCTGCTGACTGTCCTCTAGAAGCTCATCCTCGCTGAAAAGTGGAGCCCAGCCTATGGCATATAATACTTCTCACACTGAGGGAACAGAAAATGACAGAGGCATAGTTGGGGGCACAGAGCTTTCTCCCAGGCCATGCCAAATAAGCGTTGTGTCAGAGGAACCCACCGACTCTTGGCTGGGGGTGTCTGATGTCACTTGCGACAAAGACGAAGACCGAGTCAACTATTCAAACACTGCTGGGTTGCTGGTCAAGACACGACCGCTAGATGACACTGGGAGCTCAGGACTCTTGCTGCGACTCCTGCTGCCACCCCTCCTTCTGCTGCTACCTCTGCCTGTGGCAGAAACATTTTGGCCACTGCCCATTCCCTTTGAAGGGCCTGTCACTTGTCTGTTTGACATACTGTATATTAAAAGTAAAATAATACACACCAAAAAAGGCTGTAGTACAATAACTTCAAAGCAGAACAGCAAATAAGACATATTTTTTTCCTATTAATACACCCCAAAAAAAAGTATAACAATGTGAATTCACCGCAGAACGGCTAATAGGACGTACGTATATATTTCCTATTAATACACACCCTAAATGGCTGTAGTACAATGTAAATTCACTGGAGAACAGCAAATAAGACATATTTTTTTTTCCCTATTAATACACCACTCAAAAAAATGTATAACAATGTAAATTCACTGCAGAATGGCTAAGAGGACGTACATATATCTCCTATTAATATACCCCGTAATCTCCTATTAATACAGACCGTAAATGGCTGTATTATAATGTGACTTCACTGCAGAACGGCAAATAAGACATATTTTTTTCCTATTAATACAGCCCCCCCCCCAAAAAAAATGTATAACAATGTAAATTCACAGCAGAATGGCTAATAGGATGTACGTATATTTCCTATTAATACACCCCATAACTGGCTGTAGTACAATGTAAATTCACAGCAGAATGGCAATTAAGAGGTATTTTTTTCCTATTAATACAATTAAGAAAAACTGTAGAAAAATGTAAATTCACCGTAGAATGGCTAATAGGACATACATATACTGTATTTCCTATTAATACGCCGTAACTCACAGCACTTCCACCCCAATAGCAAACAATGTTTGCTGGAATTACTGATTTATTATATAGTGCAAACCTAAAAGCAACAGTATAACAGCAATTTGGATCCCCAATTAGTGCAGCAAGGTGTAATAGAATCGCTCCTATTACCCAGGCTGTACACTTTCCTATTGGACCCTGTTCTCCTTTATAGTGTAGATGATGTCTCCCTATCCTTTCCCTACACTATGAATAATATTTCCCTGACTTTGTAAATCGTTTTTTCAGCACAATAAAGTCTTTCCTAGCACTGTCCCTAGCGCCTGCTGACGTCTCTCCCTGCACTAAGTACACTGGAAAATGGCAGACTCCAAGAGGGCTGAGGCTATTTATAGGGCTGTCACATCACAGGGGCTAGCTGGCTGCTGATTGGCTGCATGCATGGCATTGTGGGTGATCCCTCATTCCGAGTTCTTTGCTCCATGTCCTAACACGAGCAGTAGCCATTTTAGGAAAAAATGTGATTCGTTACCACGAAGCGTGAGGAAATTCAACTTTGGTGCAAATCAAATTTTTCCTGAAATTCGCATCAAAATCCAGTTTGTCAACTTTGATTCACTCAGCAGCCGTCTCCATGTGCCTCTTTTCACCCAGACTCCAGCTTCATGTCCAAGAGCCTATGGCACCTCAACGAGCTCCAGGGGATGAAAGAGAAGAAGATCTGAAGGAGGATTTGCATGGCTACAGCATGAAAGCTGGCAAGGTAACAAAGCATAAAGCATTCCAGACCCTGCTGTTGTAGGGGGGTGGAAGATATATTTATGTGTAAGATTTGGTCTATAGTGTTAATGACCTTCAGAACTTCTAGATACACATAGACAGCGCCAAATCCCCACAAACATAAAACTACGTACAGAAGCGCAATGAGATATAACGATATCCCTAAAGGGCAAGTAAATAGCCGTAAATGATGACTTACTTCAGTGGGGGGCTGTCAAACAGGTATTCTGGTGACCCCCCAAGCAAGTTCACCAGAAGAGAAGCACAAATACGTAAAGGTCAGTGTTTATAGCTTGAAGTGAACTGGACTACTCACTTCACTGGGGGGGCTGTCACATAGGTCAGTGGTCGCAAATACCTAGGACAGTGAACCCCCCTGGCCAAGGTCGCTGGAATTCACTTGAACAAACAAGTACTTTTATAAAGGCAGTTATTACTCACTTCACTGGGGGGCTGCCAAACAGGTATAATGTAAGGTACCTGAGACAGTACCCCCCTGGCCGAGTCAGCTTCTCCTGGTCTCCAAATTGGAAATCAGTATCTCCAGTCTTTAGAATAGGTATCTTCAAATATTTTAATAAACAAAGCTCTACGCGTTTCGGGGTTATGCAAAACCCCTTCCTCAGGAGCAAGGTATTCACTAATACATAAAATCAAAGAAACTCACATATTAAATAGATTCCTCTCACCAATGCGTCTTGTTCCCGCGCTCGAGAATCGAAAAAAAGGCGGGAAATTGTGTTCAAACACAGCCTCCGGTCGGGTGGAACGCCTCCAGAGACCGGAAATCGCGTATCTAACGCGACTTCCGGTTCTGTGGAACGCACGCCGGCTGTGTGTGGAACGCACGCCGGCTCAGGGGAACGTCACTTCCTGTCTCGATGCACTCCAACTAATGGAACGCATCGGCAGGGGGGGTGAAGAAAGGGGAGGGAAACCTGCTAGTAGCGATGTCCCTCCCTTACTGCCAGCCGCCTACTAATGCGATCTGGGAGGAGGAAAAAGTTAGTAGATATTAACCGCCTATCAAATTCTCTCTATATTCATATAGAAATATATATATATGGGTTATTTCATGATTTTGGAAGAGGGATATAATATAAAATATAATAATAATAAAGGATAAATAATTTCATAAATTTGCAAAGAATAATCATAATGACAAGATGTAGAAAATAAATATCTGTGGATCATAAGAAATTCTTAATAAAAAATTATTAATTAAAAATTAATAATAAAAAATTAAAGGACACGTAAAACACGGGTGGTCGACACATGGGTGTAGAGGAATAAAGGAATAAATATATTATGGATATAAAATTGGCATGTAAAAATCACAAATAATACATAAAAAATCCATTGAAAAAATATATATATAAATAATCAATAGTAATATCAATGTAGTCAGATATAAAATCTTTTCCGAATGATAAATAGAAGTAATATATAAAATATAAAATATGGAGTATGAATAGCACCTGTATTTAAAATTATATATCGATTTTCTCTTCAAAAAATTTATAAAATGCTAATAGTGTATAGATAACTCCTAAAGTCATGGGATCTCTTCTCAGGTAAATGTTTGTTTTCTCAGTTTGGAAGTTAGTAGTTAGCGTATTCCAAGGCCTCATTGAGACCAAACGGTGCAAGTGTATTTAATTTATATATCCAAAACATCTCCTTTCTTGATAGTGTCTGATAGGATTGTGGAACCCATTCCAACGGAGTGACTTTCAGGCCCTTAGAGTCACCCTCGTGGTATAATGAGAAATGTTTAGACACACTATGTGTAATCACTTTCCGTTTTATATTTGAGCGATGTTCATTCATACACTCTCTCAGAGCCTGTATTGTACGACCCACATATAAGAGCTTGCAGGGACACTCTAATAAATAGATGACATAGGAGGTGTTACAATTCATTGCTTGTTTTAGGGAAATCGGTTCTTTTGGTAGCGAGAGGATCAGTGTTTTTCCGCAATATATCATTGGACAGCACTTGCACTTTCTTGAGCTGCATTTAGATGATCCTACGTCACTTGTCAGACCTTTGTAGTCTGTTTGTATAGTTTTCTGAGGTAGTTTGGGACATGAAGGTGCTAATATATTTTTTAGGGTTTTTGCTCTGCGGAACGTTAGGGTAGGGGCTGATGGGATTGTTTTCTCCATAATTGGATCTTTCAAAAGGATTTTCCAGTGCTTATTAATTATTTTCCTAATCTCTGCATGGCGATTGTTATAATTAGTGGTTAGACCTACATTAGTATATTTTTGTTGGGTTTCTTTCTTTGTGATTTTTGTAAGGCTTTCTTTTTGGCTTTCCTTCAGGATTCTGGCTTCGGATTCCGATATTAATTTATTGGGATAGCCTTTCTCCTTGAATCTTTCTTTCAGAATGTCTAGCTGTTTTTTCATAGTAGCATCGTCACTGCAATTTCTGCGGATCCTTTTCATTTGGCCGTAGGGAATGTTAGTTTTCCATCTCTGGTGATGGCAGCTTTTAAAATTGAGATAGCTGTTCGTGTCAACTTTTTTAAAATGTGTTTTTGTGGTTATGGTCTTGTTAATGATTTCTATATGTAAATCTAAAAATATGGCCTCCGTATTGTGATGGTCTACAGTAAACTTTAGATTCCACTCATTGGTATTTATTGTATCCACATACGAAATCAATTTCTTTTCTCCCCCATCCCAAATTATAATAATGTCGTCGATAAAACGCTTATAAAACCAAATGTTTGGATGAGTCAAAAGTCCAATATCTCTCTCGAATCCCCCCATGAATAAATTTGCATAAGCTGGCGCGAATTTAGTCCCCATTGCCGTGCCTTTTTTCTGTTGATATATTGTGTTTTGAAAAGAAAAATAGTTATGTTTAAGGATAAAGTCTATGGATTTTAGTATAAATGATCTTTGTGTAATTGGCATCAGGGGATCTGAGTTGAGAACTTTTTCTATTTCTCTAAGCCCTAAATTGTGTGGAATATTTCTGTATAGTGAGCATACATCCAGTGTGGCCCACAAGAAATTATTCTCCCATTTTAGTGTTTCCAAGAATGTGAGAAGGTGTGAGGTGTCTCGTAAATAGGACGGTAGATTTAGAACATATTTTTGCAGGATTCCATCTACATATTCTGAGAGGTTGGCGGTTAATGACCCTATGCCCGAAATAATGGGCCTCCCTGGAGGTTCTGTGAGGGATTTGTGTATTTTTGGCAAAAAATAGAATCTTGCGGTGGAAGGATAGTTGATCTTTAAAAAATGTTTTTCTTATCTGTATGGAAACCCTCATCTATCAATAATCCGAATATCTTTTTATATTCTGGAGTTGGATCATATAATAGGGTATCATAGTACTCTTTATCTGCAAGAATACGTAAAGCTTCCTTTTTGTAATAACTGGAATTCATAATGACAATGCCCCCTCCTTTATCTGCATTTTTTATCACAATATCTCTATTGTTGGTAAGGGTTTTAAGTGCTCTAGTTTCCCTTTCATTTAGATTTTTACCACCTATATCTGACGGGGCTTTGGAGAAATTTTCTTTGAAATCGGACATTACTAGGTTATAAAAAGTTTCGATATGTGGACCTTTACTGTCCAATGGATAAAAGTTTGATTTAATTCAAATATTAGGTGTAATTGGGGCAGTAGATGTTTGGTCCAAGTTTAGTTCTTGGGATCTTAAGGTAGGATCTTTGGGTTGTGTATCTATCTGTAGAAAGTTCTTTATAGTGAAATGTCTATGTAGGGTTAATTTACGAATAAACTGATTCAAATCAACAAAAAGTTCGAATAAGTCTGGTTGATTAGTTGGGCAAAATGATAATCCTTTTGCTAGGAGTTCTATTTCGTTCTCTTTTAGGATATAATCAGATAAATTAAAGATGCCAATTTCTTTCTCCTGGTCCTTGGCATCAATTAGTGTTTTGGTTTTAGTTTTTTGGTGAGTGGCGCACTTTCTTCTCACACCTCTGCACCCTCTGTGTCTTCGTTTGGTCTTTTCTTTTTCATAGAGGAGACAGGGGTGTAGAAATGGGTTATCTTTAGAGACCGTGGTGCTAATGGGGTATTCAATTGGGGGGGCTCATTGGGATGAATAACTGGGCTTAGGGCTAGAAAGCTTGTAAGTATCTGTCTGACCGGCGGCACAGGCGGACCCTTGTTGGGGGTGGACAAAACCTGGTCTAAAAAAGAATTCCCTGATAGATTTGTTGAGAGTGCAAGAAATTTATTTTCTGGGCTTGGGGGAGATGTTGAGTAGGTGGATAAATTAATAATATCAAGTGGGCTTGACAAAACGTTATGATTTTTTTGGGTTGTTTCTGTATCATCTTCCGTAGAAGCTCTCAAATTCTTACTGACATTAACAGAATCAGAGGTTTGGTTGGTCGTGCTGATGATTGGAAGTACCTCCAGTTTATCAGAGGAAGTGGAGGTTAAGTTACATGATGAGAATGTGATTGGTATTAATAGATTAGTCTGGGGGTTTGCAGGGGGATGCCCTCTCTTGGTTTCAGTTCTTAATTCTTGTTCGCATTTAATCGTTACAATTTTATCTATATCGTTATTGATCTTTCTTCCTATATGTTCCTGACATCTCTTTTTGGTAAATGTTTCGAAGTTAATACGGTTCATATTTTGCCTAACGGGATTATTACTGTTATATATGGTTCTAGTAGTATTTTTCTGTACTTGGTTCTTACTCTGTGTTTTATGTGTTTCCAACAGAAATTCTTTTCTATTGGTTGGATGTGTGGGTCCTTCCCTACTTGAGTGATAAGATCTTTTACGCTCCCACGCCCTTATTCTCCCAGTTTGGTAATCAGTGATATCTCTCATCAATTTCTCACATTTTTTGAGAACCTCATTATATTCTAGAGTCCTAAGGTTGATTCTTCTACTCTTAATTGATTGTGGCTCACATTGTTTGTAAGAAGGGTGCTTTTTGAGTATTTTAACTAAATTCGTACATATGGATTTTCGTTTAGTGATGAGTGCTTTCATTTCCGAGAGCACTCATCACTATATTCCAGCCATTTTCTGCAAAAAACATTATCATCAGAGAAAGTTGGTTTCAGTGATAGTCGTAGACCTCTTGGGACAATGTTCAATGCCAGATAGACTGATATGAAATATCCGTCTATCTCGTTGTGAATAAAGTTTTTTAGTGTCTGTGTAAAATCCACTCCATTGGATGTATTACCCTCATTTCCTAGAGGCATTTTCATGTCCATCCAAGTCCCATTAGGTGTTGTCTTTAATTTTTCAGCAAATTCCATAGGTATAGTCCTCATTATTTCGCCTTTTACCCGTTTGATTAGGTGATTCAGATCCATCGTTACATATGCCCATCCCGAGTCAGCCTCAGCTCCGTTTTTCGGCTCAAACGTTTCCGTTGGCCGATCCATTGATAGAAAGGTAACAGAAAAAAAAAAAGGAGGTTAGGAAGACCTTGATGCAAGGAAAATCCCACTTGCAAGGCGCCAACGGTGATGGGACTAGGAATTACTGGAATATTAATTGGAATATTAATTCTAAGTGAAGAAAAAAAGAAAAGAAAAAAAAGTTTAAGTGTTAAGGACAGCAGTGATAGGGGAGGCTGCACGAAAAAATAGTAGTGTTAACACTAGGTTAAACACTTAGGTAGCGGAAGATATATTTATGTGTAAGATTTGGTCTATAGTGTTAATGACCTTCAGAACTTCTAGATACACATAGACAGCTCCAAATCCCCACAAACATAAAACTACGTACAGAAGCGCAATGAGATATAACGATATCCCTAAAGGGCAAGTAAATAGCCGTAAATGATGACTTACTTCAGTGGGGGGCTGTCAAACAGGTGTAAATGCACCTGCGACAGTGACCCCCCAAGCAAGTTCACCAGAAGAGAAGCACAAATACGTAAAGGTCAGTGTTTATAGCTTGAAGTGAACTGGACTACTCACTTCACTGGGGGGGCTGTCACATAGGTCAGTGGCCGCAAATACCTAGGACAGTGAACCCCCCTGGCCAAGGTCGCTGGAATTCACTTGAACAAACAAGTACTTTTATAAAGGCAGTTGTTACTCTCTTCACTGGGGGGCTGCCAAACAGGTATAATGTAAAGTACCTGAGACAGTACCCCCCTGGCCGAGTCAGCTTCTCCTGGTCTCCAAATTGGAAATCAGTATCTCCAGTCTTTAGAATAGGTATCTTCAAATATTTTAATAAACAAAGCTCTACGCGTTTCGGGGTTATGCAAAACCCCTTCCTCAGGAGTAAGGTATTCACTAATACATAAAATCAAAGAAACTCACATATTAAATAGATTCCTCTCACCAATGCGTCTTGTTCTTGCGCTCGAGAATAAAAAAAAAGGCGGGAAATTGTGTTCAAACACAGCCTCCGGTCGGGTGGAACGCATCCAGAGACCGGAAATCGCGTATCTGGCTACCAACAGCTCTGGTAGGGGGGTAACATGTTAACATAACCAGACTAGTGAACCCTACGGCCACAGTTCCCAGATCGCAGTTGCTAACCAAAGATACCAATCCTAAAGAATTTAGCAAGATAAATAGACATCAGAGGGCTATTGCTGCAAACTACTTCCTTAGTATATGTTTATATATCTGGAAAAGAATTGCATTGTGAACAGGTAATTGCTGTATGTACTACAACTCCTATTTTTTACACAGTAAAGAGAGACTTTTTTTTTGTTAATCTGGCCTGGTTACGGATTTTCCTAACACCACACATTGGCCATTGCACCATTTCATGCCCTGGCTTGCACACACATGGACACTTAGCATCAAGGGCACCCCCAAATTACCATCAGGCAGTAAGACCCACAGCTACATGGCATGCCCTGAGGGAATATAAGATGCTCCTTCTTCACTGCACTGACCCCAGGGAGCGATGACCTGATGGAGTACACTGTGACTGTGACACATCATCATCAGGGCCACTATCAAGATCTTCCTGAGGGCTCATGCACACGATCGTATGTATTTTGTATTTTCCGCAAAACACGGATCCAGAAAAAAAATGCATGGCATCCGTGTGATGTACGTGTTACATCCGTTTTTTTGTGGATCCATTGTAACAATGCATGTCCTTTTTCTGCAAAAGGGGCAGGAATAGGACATGTTTTATTTTTTTGCACAACGGCCTTACAGACAAAACAGACATGGATATGGACCGCAAAAATAACGGAACGGACACAGACAAAAATACATTTATGTGCATGAGCCTTAAAACTGTGAAAACAGTGGGGAGCATGTACGAAATGTGAAACTGGTGTACAAAAGGTAAGGGTACGACCACATAGTGCGGTCGTGTTTCTGATCGTCGAATACCGCTCAGCCATGTGGGCCACAGCGGGTTTAAATTAAACTGATGAAGACCGCTGTTTATTCGGACTGCATTGCTAATGGCTGCGTGGTATTGAAGTTGCTGCCATTAACAATGCAGACCTAAAAAATTAAATCTTTATTAGTTTAATTAAAGCCTGGAGGGGCCCGTACAACCATGTGGTACTCGACCACATGTGAGTCGCAATTGTGAAAAAAACGCTCCGTGAGTTTCCACCCTAAAAATATTTATGTCAATGGCGTTTTGTGCAACAATGTTTAACTTTTTTACATTTTTATACAACTCTCACCACTTAAAGTTTGACAGAAGGGGAAAGGGCAACCATGGAATGACACAGTTAGGCCTCATGCACACAACCATTTTCGATAACGGTCGATAACGAGGGGAGGCGCTGCGGCATGACGTGAGCAGACGGGCGTGCAGCGGTCCTCCTCCTCCCACAACGCCGGCTCCTGCTCCCGATGCGGCACGTGCGGTAATGCCGCTGATGAGTCACCCGACCCCTTGCTGAGAGGCTGTCTTACCCGCCGATGTGTCTGCTGGGCCCGTTGGCCTGTCCCGTTGCCTTGGGGTGCCGTCTTTTTCCCCGCTGGGTCGGCTTCGGAGGCTGGATGTCCGGGGTCCTTGCCTCAGGCTGCCCCATCTGTGCCTGTTCCGGGCTGCTTTAGACTGGAGGATCCACTCGCTGTCTGGAGTTCGGGAGCCGCGGTGTGACTAGACGTCCCCCTGTATGTTATCGTTCTTGGGAACCCCGTCTGCCTGGTGCTGTCTGCTGGAGCGGTCGTCTGTGTGCCGTTCCTTCTGCCTCATTTGTCCTGTTGCCCTGTTTGCTGGGTGGCCCTGAAGAGAGGGGGGCTGTCTGACTCTGCTGCCCATCACTGCTGACACTGTATTGACTGTGCCACTACATGCTGCTCCATTTGCCAGCTGCTTTACCTGACCTACCTGTGGGGCCGCTGTGACAGTCGCTAGGAATAAACAGTCTTGTCTCTTGTTGCTACACTAGCAACACCTGCGTGCATACTAGTGTTGCTTTTGCCTCTGCTCCGCTGCTGAACATTGCATTGTGGTGTGGCGGAAACTGCCCCATTACCCCTCTGAGCTCTAGACCCTGGAATCTATGAGCCCCCAGAACCGGGACAATTTCAGTTTGGAGTTATCTGTGACTCAGGATACCGGGGGGCCTATATGCAAGACTCCCTGATTTATTCGTCCGCTCTGGGCTCCACAAGATATTTATGACTGTGTGTGTAAAAAAAAAACAAAAAAAAAAACTGAGATCTGCGTAATATTAACCCCGAAGTAGCCGTGTAAGAGGAGGAAAGGGAATAAAAGGGGAAAGGAAAAATAAATAAATAAATAAATAAATATGGCCCCCAAACTACAAAACAGAAAGTCCATCGGAGCCTCTTCACCCAAAGGGGGCACCGTAAGGACGCAGCTTGATAAATATCTTAAATCCCCACCCCCATTGCCCAAGACAAGGGGTAATCAGAAACAAACATCACAGATGGGGGAATATGAAGAGAACGAAAACCCTCTAAATAAGGTGGGAGAAAACCGGGTAGCAGAAGTAGACAACCAGATGAGTAACATTGATTACAAATTAGCAGGCATACTGGAAGCAGTTAGAACAACCAACCAATCACTAAGTACTCTAACGACAACGGTGGCAGCGGTGCAGACCGACATCTCGGTAATACGGGACGATTTAAATAAAATGAGGCAGCGCATCAAAGAGTATGAAACACTGACTACAGAGTTACAAAAAGAATCCAGCCAGCTAAAAAAAAGGATGGCAACAGTGGAGAGTGATAATAAGGCACTGAAGGAAAAAATGACCGATCTGGAGGACAGATCACGGAGGGGTAATCTCAAATTTGTGGGCTTTCCAGAAGGAGCAGAAAAAGACGACCCCATAGGTTTTATACAAAAATGGTTGTCAGATAATATAATAGCTTCAGACGCGGCTACAGCACCCACAGTGGAGAGAGCACACCGTATCCCAATAAGAAAGCCTCCACCAGGGCTAGCACCAAGGCCATTGTTAATTAAAATGACCTCATCAAGGATCGGGATAATATTCTTAGGTGGAAGAGAGAAGCACAAACGGTGAAATATAACGATGTCAATATAGAGATATACCCGGATTTCTCAAAAGCTACGCAAGATAAAAGAAGAGAATATAAGGATGTCAAAAAAAGACTGATACAAGCCCAACTAAAATATTCCATGATGTACCCTGCGAAACTACGGGTTATCTACAAAGAAACCATTCAATTCTTCTCCAACCCAAGCGATGTAGCTGAATGGATGGACTCTAAGGGCATTAAATAACCTGCTCACGACCGTGGTGGGGGAGAGTCGGGGGGGGTCGGCGCTGGGGGGGGGGGGGGGGGGGGGATAGTCTATAGTTAGAGACCAATGAGCCGCAGTTTGCGACTCGTAGGTCAGAATGGGATTGGGGTTTGGGGGGGGGGTTTCTTTCCGTGGGGGACTGTTACGGTGTTGAGGGTATGTTGCCAGGGGTGCCCCTGTTCTTCCGCCCAGTGCTGCTTTATTCTTTAAAATGTCTGGTGTATTGACATGGAATATCCGTGGTTTTGCAGAAAAAATTAAAAGGTGCGCAGTGTTTGACTTAGTTTCTAGACATTTACCAGCAATAGTGGCCCTGTTAGAAACACATCTCACAGGAGAAAAGGTAGCGACGCTGGGCGGAAGGAGATGGGCCTCCCACGAATACCATTCCTGTCACTCTGCATATTCCAGGGGAATTAGCGTCTATATCCATAGACAGGTAGATTATATCCCAATAGAACAGCTAATCGATCAAGAGGGCCGTTACATTTTTCTGCACTGCCATTGGCAGGGGCAAAGGAGAATTATAGCATTTATATATATCCCGCCACCCTTTGCCACCACAGTATTACGTAAACTAATGGACTACATCGCAGCACGAGAGGAGTGCCCGGTGCTGGTGATGGGCGATTTCAACTCGGTCATGGACATGAAAAAAGATAGGATCTCCACTATATCCAATTACGAGCCAAACTCAGGATCAGGTACAGTGCTATCTAGAATTTGTACAGAGATGGCACTGGTGGATATATGGCGATCTCTTTATGGAAATAAGCAAGTATTTTCATGTTTTAGTAATACATATAGGTCCATGTCTCGAGTTGATCTGGCTCTCGCCAGCCCCGGGCTCGTTAATAGGATTAAAAAAATGAACTATGAATGTCATGGTATCTCCGACCATAGCCCGGTCATGGTAATACTGGACAGCCCTAATAAACCAAAGCAAAATAGAATTTTTAAACTCAACCCTCATTGGATGACATTCATAAAGGATCTAGATAAAATTAATGAAGAAATAAAACTCTTCTGGAGGGACAATGTCAATTCAACCCACATCCACATGGTTTGGGACTCGCTCAAGGCATACCTCCGGGGTACATATTCACATGAAATCAGGAAACAGAAAAATCTCTTTGCCCAAACTCAAAAAGAAATAGAAGGGAGGCTTAACCAGATAATGAATGAGATTAGCCACGTAAATACCTCGGAAAAACAACTTCAACTTAAAAAAGTACAAGATGAATATAAACAATATCTATACAAAAAAGCACAGAATAAAATGTTCTTTTCAGGGTTGAGGAGTTTCAGTGAGTCCGGCAAGCCAAGTAGATTACTGTCCATGATAGTAAAAAACCAAAGGGGAGGTACCAACATCATTGGAATTAGGACAGAGGTAGGAAATACCCTACGAGACCCTGAAGACATTTTAAGGGAATTTACAAGGTATTTCTCGACATTATATCAAGCCGGGTCTAAAAATCAGGGAGAAAAAATAGATCAATATCTGAATAACATTGAGATCCCGTGAATTTGACCAAGAAGATATTGATTGGTTAAATAGGCCTATTCAACTGACCGAATTACAGGCCACGTTGCAGTCTATCAGGGGCAATACATCCCCAGGGGTGGATGGTTTCCCATTTGAAGTATACCGGAAACACGAGGGAATTATTCTTCCCCAAATGTTGGAGGTACTAAACGAATCTTGGATAATGGGTTCCCTTCCTCCCTCATGGATGGAAGCCACCATTACACTGATCCCCAAGAGAGGGAAAGATCCGCTGTCAGTTGCTTCCTATCGCCCCATCTCTCTGTTGAATACAGACTATAAAATTTTGGCCAAACTGTTAGCCAACAGATTAAAAACCGTTATACACAAAGTTGTTCATGCAGATCAAACCGGGTTCATTCCTAAAAGGAACATACAGGATAACATAAGGCGAGCTTTCTTGAACATTCAGGTGGGGGACGGGGAGGACTGCTCCATCCTGTCTTTGGATGCCGCCAAGGCCTTCAACAGGGTGGAGTGGCCTTTCCTTTGGAGAGTACTGTCGCGGGTGAGGATAGGTAAATACTTCTCCAGATGGGTCCGTATTCTGTACCAAAACCCGGTATCTAGTGTCCGAATTAACGATGAGTACTCTGCCCCTTTTCCCCTGTACCGAGGAACACGCCAGGGCTGTCCCCTCTCCCCCTTGCTCTTCTCGCTGTTCCTGGAGCCAATTGCATGTAAAATCAGAAAAGATGTGGAAATAGCCGGCTTCGGGTGCGAGGGAGAAGCTGATAAAATTAGTTTATACACAGACGACATGCTGCTTTTCCTGGGGAAGGGGTACATAACTTTGCCAAGGGTTATGGAAAGTCTGGATGAGTTTGGATCCCTGTCTGGATACGATATAAACTGGGAAAAATCAAAATTTCTTCCATTAAGACGCCCGGTCCCACCGGGCCACAATTTCCGGGTCAGTATATTGACCCCAGCAGACTCCTTAATGTATCTGGGTATCCAGATAGGGTCCAAATTGGAACACTATTTGAAATTGAATATACTCCCAATAATAGATAAAGTCAGGGAAAAAATTAGAACATGGTTAAAACTCCCTCTGTCACAAATTAATCGAATAGCGCTTATTAAAATGACATTATTACCAATGTTACTATACGTTTTCAATGCTAGCCCAATTATGATAGAAGATAAGTTTTTCAATAAGTTAGAGACCCTCTTTAATGAATTGATATGGGGCCGCAAACGAGTCAGAATTAAGATTCAGTATCTGTATAAAGAGGAGGGTGGAATCTCCATTCCTTTCTTAAAAGGATACTATCTAGCTGCCCAATTGAGATGGTGTGTGAGGAATCGAAAGAACAAATGCATTTGCCTTTTCTTTGGGGAGCACTGTAGATCATGGTCGGATCTCTTTCATATTCTGGAAACTGGTGTTCCTAAGACCATAATAAACCCGTTTAGTAGAATGCTTGGGTACATCTGGCAACAAACTAGAGATATGGTGGGTGTATCTGAAGCAGTTCAGTACACCCCACTATGGGGGAATGCACACTTACCACAAGTTATGCAATTAGGCCACTCTGAATACTGGGAAAAACATGGGATATACTTAATAGCACAAGTTTTTCATCAAGGACTGATTAAGCCCTTAAATGAAATACTACCAGACATTAAATTGGGATTCATTGATAGATTTCGATATGAACAATTACGTCACGCTATACAACACACGGAGAATAAGAATTATTTGAAGATAGTAAGGAACACTTTCTTAGATTTTTGTCAAGATATGACACCTAACACTTCTATATCACATATATATGTTAAGCTTAAACATGAATACACGAAAACAATTACATTTAGGGGTGAGGCTAAATGGGAAAGAGATCTACATAAACGGGAACCCATTATGTGGAACACCGTGTACAGAAATATTAAGAAATCGACTGTGTCACCGGCTCATGCATGGATCCTTTTGAAAACGATACACCGCCTCTATTATACTCCAGCATTACTGCATCATTTATCATTTATAAAGACAAGAGACAGAACTGCTATAAGTGTAACAAAGACAAAGGAGACTATAAACATCTGCTGTGGGAATGCCCAGGGATAAAGGAATATTGGCTTAAAATATTCCGGAAGCTGCAGGACTGCTCCCCTATGAAGTACCAGGCCTGCATTGACTACGCCATCCTGGGTACACTCCCAGAGACAGATCCAAATAAAACTGAGCAGATATTGTGGCTTCGGGGCATTGCGCTAGCTAAAATAATAATTGTTAAACACTGGGGCACTGTTAAATACCCCAGTCTTCAGGAATGGGTGGAGTGGATGAATAGGGTTAGGCAGTACGAGAACATTTTAGCCCAAACAGCAGGGAGGGAGGCAGTCTGGTGGCAGATATGGGGAAATTGGAAATAACGACAGGCGATGTAGATACGGCAGGCCCGTGAAAAGAAAAAGGGGGCAACTGGAAATAAAGACTAAAATGTAGACACAGCAGCCCCGCGGAGAGAAAAAGGGGGGGTTGGGGGGAGGGATAGGGGGGCATATAAATAAAATGGAAATTCAATACAGGATGAAATGAATTTATTAATGTATTTCTATTTTACTGTTTTGTGACATTGAAACAGAATGTTGTCGTATTTTCTCTTTTGGAAAATAAAATAAAATTTCTCTAAAAAAAAAAAAAAAAGATGCTCCTTCTTCACTGCACTGACCCCAGGGAGCGATGATCTGATGGAGTACACTGTGACTGTGACACATCATCATCAGGGCCACTATCAAGATCTTCCTGAGAACTCATGCACACGATCGTATGTATTTTGTGATTTCCGCAAAACACGGATCCAGAAAAAAAATGCATGGCATCCGTGTGATGTACGTGTTACATCCGTTTTTTTGTGGATCCATTGTAACAATGCATGTCCTTTTTCTGCAAAAGGGGCAGGAATAGGACATGTTTTATTTTTTTGCACAACGGCCTTACAGACAAAACAGACATGGATATGGACCGCAAAAATAACGGAACGGACACAGACAAAAACACATTTATGTGCATGAGCCTTAAAACTGTGAAAACAGTGGGGAGCATGTACGAAATGTGAAACTGGTGTACAAAAGGTAAGGGTACGACCACATAGTGCGGTCGTGTTTCTGATCGTCGAATACCGCTCAGCCATGTGGGCCACAGCGGGTTTAAATTAAACTGATGAAGACCGCTGTTTATTCGGACTGCATTGCTAATGGCTGCGTGGTATTGAAGTTGCTGCCATTAACAATGCAGACCTAAAAAATTAAATCTTTATTAGTTTAATTAAAGCCTGGAGAGGCCCGTACAACCATGTGGTACTCGACTACATGTGAGTCGCAATTGTGAAAAAAACGCTCCGTGAGTTTCCACCCTAAAAATATTTATGTCAATGGCGTTTTGTGCAACAATGTTTAACTTTTTTACATTTTTATACAACTCTCACCACTTAAAGTTTGACAGAAGGGGAAAGGGCAACCATGGAATGACACAGTTAGGCCTCATGCACACAACCATTTTTCGGGTCTGCATGTCCGCATCCGTTGCTCCGTTCCGAGGCCCCGGACAAGAATAGGCATTTCTACAATGGGCCACCCGTTCCGTTCCGCAAATTACAGAAAGCACATGGGCGGCTTCCGTTTTTTGCGGTTCCGCGGTTTACCTGACCGCAAAAAACAGAATGACCGTGTGCATGAGGCCTTACTCTGCTTTAGGTCAGAAAACTGTAGTAAATTCTAACTGAAATATGGAGTTTCTAGTATACGTAATAGGTTTTAGGCTCCATTCAGACATCCTTATAAATGGTCCGGATCCGTTCTGCAATTATGCCGCAATGTGGCCGGAACAGATGCTGACAGCATACAGTGTGCTGTCCGCAGCCGCACTTCCGTTCCGCGGCCCTGAACTTCCGGTCCACGGCTCCGCAAAAAAATAGAACATGTCCTATACTTGTACACAATAGCGGACAAGAATAGGCATTTTCTATTATAGTGCGGGCCATGTGCACATAGCCGGTGTCAGTGTTTTTTGCGGATTTGCAATTTGCGGCTCCGCAAAACACTTAAGGACGTGTGAATAGAGGCCTCTGCACCTCTTCTTAAATTGGCCACATTGTATGCCTGCAGGCTTTTCACTTAAACTGGCATGTGAAACGCAAGTCTCTAGTAAATGACCCCCAGTCTTCTTTGTCAGTAGATCTGCAGTGAGCACTTCTAATGCAGCCACAGTGAACTAATGGAACTGAGGGCCCAGGTGTCAACACACGGTAATAGTAGACTCCGGAGAGTGATCCCGCTCCCTCAGCCATTTTTTTTTTGCAAAATGATACTGTAGGTACAACCTTCAAGAGGAGCCACCACTAGTGTTGATTGAGCATGCTTGGCCGAAAACCAGTACGGCTCGAGCATCTCGATGCTCGGCACATGGCAGTATTCGACCGAATACCTCATGTGCTCGAGCGCAATGCTTGAGTCTCCTCCCCGCACGTTTCTTGGCTGCTACGCAGCCAATAAACGTGCAAGTGAGTAATGCCCTCAGTGTAATGCCTGTAGCCATGTTGGTTACTGGCATTACATTGATTGGCTGGCCGGAACGCGTCATCGAGTGCTATATAGCACCCGATGATGCGTGTTCCGCTCAGTCTTAGCTGTGCGGAGGAAGGGACAGACAGTGTAGGGAGTGATATAGGAATATTTTTATTAGAAAAACTTTTCAGAGACCCAAAAGTCCTTTTAAGGACTATTGTGTGTGGCAGCAGCAATATATATTTTTAGCACTAACTGCGCTAAATAGCTAAAACTTTACAGACCCAAAAGTCATTTTAAGGACTATTGTGTGTGGCAGTAATATCTATTTTAGCGCATTCTGCGCTAAATAGCATGCAGTAGTTAGGCTGCTGCACAGCGACATTATCTGCGCTAAATCTCCTGTAACGTGTGCGCATCCAAAAAATATCAGTGAAATCCAGTGTACTTTTTCCGCTGCGGACAGTGACATTACCAGCGCCATATCTGCAGTGTAAAGTGTGCGCTGAAAAAATGTATCTGTGACATACAGTGTACTTTTTCAATAGATGGTGTCTGCTTCTGACAGTGACATTACCAGCGCCACAGACAAAAGCAGTGTAACATGTGCGCTGAAAAAGTTTTACTATGACATACAGTGTACTTTTTCAATAGACGGTGTCCGCTTGTGACAGTGACATTACCAGTGCCACATCTGCAGTGTAACGTGTGCACTGAAAAAATTGTATCTGTGACATCCAGTGTACTTTTTCAATAGACGGCGTCCGCTTCTGACAGTGACATTACCAGTGCCCCATCTGCAGTGTAAAGTGTGCCCGCCTTACACCAACAACTGTCCCGTAACATCACACGTGCCATGACCAACACAGTTAAAGGATTTAATAGGGCACTCATTCCAATAATAGGGCCTCTTAAGAGTCCTGTTTTGTTATTTATCATCACTACCTTTCCGAGTCAGGAGTGGGTAATTGGAGCGCGTTCTGCCTTCCTTGGATGTGGTAGCCGTTTCTCAGGCTCCCTCTCTGGAATTAAACCCTGATTCCCCATTACCCATGGTCACCAAGGTAGGCGCAGAAAGTAACATCGAAAGTTGATAGGGCAGACATCCAAATGGATTGTCGATGTCTCGGGGATGTGCGATCAGCCAGAAGTTATCTAGAGTTAACAAAGCGGCAGCAAGCCCTCGCCCATAATGTTTTCGATGGTCAGCTCACCTGCAGGCCCTCACATATAATGTTTTACAGGGTCAGCTCACCTGCAGGCCCTCACATATAATGTTTTACAGGGTCAGCTCACCTGCAGGCCCTCACCTACAATCTTTTACAGGGTCAGCTCACCTGCAGGCCCTCGCATATAATGTTTTAGAACGTCAGCTCACCAGCAGGCCCTCATCTACAACCTTTTAGAGGGTCAGCCCAGCAGCAGGCTCTCGACCATAATTTTTTCGATGGTCATCTCAGCAGCAGGCCCTCATCCATATTGTTGTATAGGGTCATCAACCTTTTAGAGGGTCAGCCCAGCAGCAGGCCATCAACCATAATTTTTTTGATGGTCAGCTAAGAACCAGGTTTTATGAGTGTAGGAGTCCCACTACATGAATAATTGTACCACAATGGGAATGAGGTCCTCCTTTATGTGATATACAGGTTGTATCGGAGTGCCTCTTGCTTGCAATTTTTGACAGCACTTGCACTTTATATACAAGTAAATATACAGAAATGAATGTTTCCTAACAATTTTTCCTCTAAAATCAATTTTATCTTCAGTTTTGTGCGTATTATTGTCAGTCTGAAAAGTGGCGTACTATTCGGACAACATCGTTCCCAGCAGCGACCTGGGAGTCCAAGATGCATCCAGACATCCTCCGCATGCTGTTCCCGAACCATTTCTGTGGTGTTTTTGTCAATTTCTGACCTTTTCCTATGAACCAGGACCCTCCCCTCTTCAGAGCAGGGTTGCCTGGTTTAATGCTCGGGTTCTCCCATTGACTTCCATTATACTCGGGTGCTTGGTAGAGCACCCTAGCATCTCAATGTGTTCGGCCCAAGCACCCGAGCACTTTGGTGCTCGATCAAAAACACTAGCCGTTACCTATCCTAACATCTATGTATTCTCTAAGAGAACATTTCTGATGTGTCTTTCACAGATGGTTCTTAGCTTTTCTTAAAGAGATGAGTGAATCAGTTGTACACAAATCGGATTCAACTTGAATTTTGCTAAATTTTTCTTTTTACCAAATTTTTGATGATTCGATTCAGGATATTTTTGGAGAGAGGGAGCCAGAGAAACAATTCGGACAAATCAAATTTTGAGCGATTCTCTCATCTCTTTCCTATGATGTTCTTTATTGTTTCCTTATAATATATAGACATTTAATTATGTTTCAATAACCATAATCTTCCACAATTTTTTTTTTTTTTTTGAACAATAGTTTTTATTAACATTTTCAAAATAGGTTGCAAATGAATGAGTTCAATCACATGTAGAAGTTATAGTAAAGGAATAATTAAGGCACTTGTGGCAGCTGTTAATGAGGTAGAAAATTACACTTCATATAACAATTAGCTTAAAACTATAAATAAAATAATAACAAAACAGGTACATAGATGCAGAAAGATATACTGACATAACAGACTTGAGCGCAAGTAATATTACATTCTAATGGATGCATTGGGAGGTATGTTGCAATTAGTGTCAGCTAGCCAAACTTCCCAGTTTTTTAGAAAGCTGGTCTTAGAGTTCCTAGCTGATGCCCAAAGGCCCTCATATAAGCAATTATTATCAAGTGTTCTAAAGATTCTATTGATATTAGGTAGGGAGCCAGTTTTCCAGCAAGCAGCAATTTTCAAACGGGTAACAAATATTAAGTGACTGGCAATGGTCCTATAATGATAAGGAAGGTCTATAAGGCCTACCGATAATAATGCCATCTTAGGAGAGGGATCTATAGTATAGCATGCAAGAGTCGATATGTACTTAAAGATTGTATTCCACAGACATTCTACTGTTGGACAGTTCCACCACATATGAAGATACAATCCACAAACGTGACCACACCTCCAACAAGCAGGGGAAACCTCTGGAAAAATTTTATTCAAGTAGACAGGAGTTCTATACCATCTGTACAATATTTTTCTTGCTCCTTCTAAGTGATCAGAGCATTTAGAGAGTTTAGACACAGAGGTAAAAGCTTCATTCCATTCTGAGTCTGAAAGAACTATACCCAGGTCTTCATTCCACATATCTAAAATATGCTGTAAGGGGTTTATATTTGATTCTTTCAATAGTTGATAACCTTTAGTAATACCTTTATCTAATCTATGCGACATATGAATCCACTCTGTCAAAGAGTGATTATTGGAAGTAAAATGAAAAATCCTTGGGGATTGTAGTAAATGTCTTATTCTTAGATACTTATAGAAATCTGCATTGGGAATGTTGAACTCTTTGTGTAAGTAAGCAAAGTCAACAAAAACATCATTTTTCTTTAGTTGGTCAATATCAGTGATGCCCAAGGAGATCCAATTATCAATCCTGAGGTCTGGTATTACCAATTCACAAATTTTTAGAGGGAGAGAAGATACTGAAGTGGTGACTAATTTTTCTGTTCTAGCAATGGAGTACCAAATGTTGTGAATTGCTTTTAGGGTTGAGAGAGGGGAAGTATTCTTGGAACCAAAGGCTGCTGTTGCAGAGAGACGCAAGCTTAAATCATAGGTGCCCATTATATTTTTTTCAAGTAAAACCCATTTTTTTGAAATGTCATTTTTGATCAGATATCTCATTTGATCAAGTATGGAGGATGCATAGTAATGTTTAATAGAGGGGACATTAAGACCTCCTGTTCTAAGTGATTTATTAAGGATAAGCCCTTTGACTCTAGGTTTAAATCTCCCCCAGATGTGTTTGTTGATTAAGGCCTGGAGTTTTGTGATATATCCTTTGGGAATAATAATTGGGATATTGCGGAACATATAAATAATTTTGGGTAGAATTACCATTTTTATTGCAGCAATTCTTCCTAACCATGAAAGTGAGTCCGTTCTTAGATTATTCAAGGAGTCGTTAATTTTATTGTATAAAGGCCAAAAATTGACTTTAAATAATTTGCTAGTAGGGAAGGCAAGCTGAATGCCTAAATATGTCAATGATTCCTCAGCCCAGGGGTATTTATACAAGTTGGATATTGAGCGTTTGGTGGATTGAGATAGTCCCATATCAAGAATTTGAGATTTATTGATATTAACTTTATAGAATGAAGCTTTGCCAAAATTGAATATAATATCATTAATTGCACTTAAAGCAGTAGTTGGATTTGATGTCAATATTAGTACATCATCAGCAAAAAGTCCAATGCGGTGGTCTGTATTACCCACTGTTATCCCATTAATGAGAGGGGATGATCTGATATGCTCTGCAAAGGGTTCCATTGCCAGGGCAAATATCAAGGGTGACATAGGACATCCTTGTCTGGTTCCATTCTTTATATTGAATGGAGCAGACAAAAAACTAGATGAGTATATAGATGCGGTTGGGTTAGAATATAGTGACATTACTGCGGATAAGAAGAAATCCCTAAATCCAAACTTTTCCAAAGTAGCCTGAATGTATTTCCAATGTATTCTATCGAACGCCTTCTCCGCATCCAAGGAAAGGAGCAAAGAAGGCGTTTGGGAGGAATATGCTACATCCAGAAGATCTATGAATCTCCTAGTACCATCTGAAGATTGTCTATTGGGAACAAACCCAATTTGATCATTGGCTATTAGGGAAGGCAGAATGCTAGATAGTCTCTTTGCCAAAATTTTTGCAAATATCTTTACATCAGAGTTTAATAGTGATATTGGTCTGAAGTTAGCCGGCTTATCTGCGGGCTTACCAGGTTTTGGAAGGGTTATTATCAATGCATTTAACATGTCTTTGGGGATTGAATTTTGCTCTGCTATCAAATTGAAGGATCTGTTCAGGAAGGGGCTTAAGATGTGGGAGAAATTTTTATAGTATTCATTTGTGAGTCCATCAGGATCTGGGGACTTATTATTTTTGAGGGACTGGATTGCTTCAGTTATTTCTAGATGTGTAATTTTAGCGTTAAGGGATTGGTTTTGGGATGAGGTTATGGACGGAAGAGAAATGCCCTTGAGAAAGTCATTAATATATTCAGGAGTTGGTTGGACTATGTCAGTTGTTTTTTCTAGATTGTATAGGTTTTCATAGTATTTTGCAAATTCTTCTGCTATGTGTTTGGGGTTATACAATTTTTGATTCTGGTTGTTGTATAGAAAAGGGATTCTTGATTTGACTTCTCTTTTTTTAATTCTGTTAGCTAAGATTTTTGATGCTTTATTACCTTGAGAATAATGGTCTGATTTTAGTTTTCGAAGGTGAAATTCATGTTTTTCATGAAGGTGGAGATATAAGTGATGTCTAGCTGTTTTTAGTTTGTTAATGACTTTTGGGTCCAGAGAGATCTTGGGGGAATCCTCCAGAACCTTAATGTCCGCTAATAATTTATCTAAAATTTCCCTTCTTTTTTTCTTTTGCATAGCTGCATGTTTTAGCAATACACCTCTTATAAATGCCTTGTGCGCACTCCATATTGTAATATCTGATACCAGATTATTGTCATTCGTCTTAAAATATTCTTTTAATGAGTTTTCTACATCTGTGCGTATAGAGGCATTTTGGAGTAAAGAATTGTTAAGTCCCCACGGGGAGTATATTCTATTGCTGTATGTGTCATCTAGTGTAAGGGAGATAAATGCATGGTCAGACCATGTTATATTAGATATCGTTACCTCTATCACTTTTTGAAGAAGCCATTTATCTGAAAGAAAGAGGTCGATTCTAGAATAAGTGTTGTGTGGATGCGAGAAAAAAGTAAAATCTTTTTCATTGGCGTGATGTACCCTCCATATATCTAGAAGTCTTTCCTGAAATAGAAAATCTCTGAGTTGTGAGTTTTTGGGAGACAGGTTAGGGGAGGGAAGCCTATCAATTGAGGAATCAGGGCACATGTTAAAATCACCGCAGATCAATAAGGATCCTTGCTTAGAATCCTGAGCTAGTTTGATGGTGCGTTTGATAAAATTTATCTGATCAGCATTAGGGGCATACAGGTTAACTATTGTGTATCTGGTATTGTTTATGTCACATATTATGATAATATATCTACCCTCTTCATCTATTATTGTGTCATGACAATGGAAAGCAACAGAATTCTTGAAACCCAAAATCACACCTTTTCTTTTTTTTGAGGCTGGAGAAAAGAAAATATGCGGAAAGGAGGGATGAGAAAATCTGTATGAGTCTTCCTCATTAAGATGGGATTCCTGAATACAGATGATGTCAGCTCTCTGTTTCCTCACCTCATTCCAACATGTTGAACGCTTAAAGGGATTGTTAAGACCCTTAACATTTGCAGAAAATATTTTTATGCCTTTACTGGACATCTTGAACTTTAAGGTAGCATGCTTGAATTCCTGATCTGAATTGAATGACTAGTAGTATGTGAATAACATAGTAAAGTACCCAAATGTTACCGTATTTCAGTTGTGGGGGTCGTAGAATTATACCTTTAGATTAAATTATTTGAGGATGTAGGTATAGACCCTTTTTATGTAACCTTGTAAAACAATAAGTTAAAACATAAATAATAAAGTAAATATTAAATAACAATAACATAACAATGGTCTAACAATGACCACAAATTGTGATGTATCTCACTTAGTATAGGAGACGTTAGGTAAACAGTGGATTAGAGAATGTGAACACAGAGATGGAATATGTGTTCTGAGAGGTAAAGCAACGGGTGTGGAGCCCCGCAAAAATAGTATAACATGAAAGTATACTTAATTTAATATAGATATTATCCAGAGTAGAAATCATGGAGGATTTCTTCCTACTTTAGACCATTCTGGAGTCAGGTTCAGGTGACTTCTATCCGAGGAAGGCCTGTAAGGTGGAGAGTTCATTGCTTTGTCTTTGTCTTTGGCGCCCTCTGGTGGCACGTTGATGTTCCATTTGGCAAAGGCATTTGATGCTTCCTGAGGAGAGACTAGTACAGTTGATGAGTTTTGATATCTTACAATCAGCTTAACAGGGAAGCCCCATTTATAAGGGATATTGTTATCCCTTAGTGCTTTGGTGTACATTTGAAATTCACGTCTTCTACTCAGCGTTGCTGGTGAGAGGTCGATGAACAGAAGCACATTACAAAATCTTTCAGGAATGTCCGGCCTCTTTTTTTGGGCTTCTCTCATCAAGGAATCCTTTAGATGGTAGAAATGGATTCTAGCTAGTACATCTCTGGGAATAGAGGCTGGTAAAGCTTTGGGTTTAGGGACCCGGTGTACCCGGTCTATGATTAGCTCTGACCCTGGGGTGTCTGGTAAATATGACACTATAAATCCGCAATAAAATCTTGTAACTGAGAGTCCAGAACACTTTCAGGGATGCTTCTGAATCTTATGTTGTTTCTTCTGGAGCGATCCTCCAGATCAGCAATTTTAAGTTTCATGGTGGCTATGTCATCTTCAACCGCATTATGATTATCTACTAGCGAGTTATGTGCTGTGACAAATTCCTCCATTTTCTCTTCCAAATGTGCTGTTCTTTCCCCTATAGCGACTATATCTGCATGAATAACAAAGATTGTCTCTTTAAAGTCACCATGTATGGATCTTTTTAGATCTGCCAGCATGTCCTGCATTGTGGTAACTGTTAGCCCAGGATCTATGCCTGGTGAAGCAGGGTAAGTATTAAGGGGAGGGCTATATGGCTGTTGCTCACTCACCCTTTTTTGTTTTTTAGGTTCCTGTGGTGGTGGAGAACCGGATCCTGCTGAGGAGGGAGATCCAGAAGATCGCTGGATGGGTGCCGCTGCTGAGGATGGACAGGGCTCTCCCTCTGTGTGGCGGGAACCGGCGCCATCTTGTGAAGACCCAGGAGCTGGGTGAAAAAACGCCGTCATCTTCTGAGGCTGCGATCCCTTCTTCCGTCCCCTGGTCATCATCGGCAGGACTACTGTATCGAGGGCTGTCCTGGGGTAGGTAAGTATGAAATATATTTGCTGTAAATATGCCGCTTTGAGCCGTTATCGAGGCTCCACAGCCGGAGCTCCCACACTATGCGTCCTCTCCTCTCGGCATCCGGCCACGCCCCCCCCACAATTTATATTTAATAAAGTTTACATCAATATCAGCTAGTCATGATTATATTCCAACTTTAAACCTTTAACGCATCTCCCACTCTCGCCCTCAATACATTCATCTGCTTTCATAAAATAAATATATATATATACACTGCTCAAAAAAATAAAGGGAACACAAAAATAACACATCCTAGATCTGAATTAATTAAATATTCTTCTGAAATACTTTGTTCTTTACATAGTTGAATGTGCTGACAACAAAATCACACACACAAAAAAAAAAAATGGAAATCAAATTTTTCAAGCCATGGAGGTCTGGATTTGGAGTCACACTCAAAATTAAAGTGGAAAAACACACTACAGGCTGATCCAACTTCGATGTAATGTCCTTAAAACAAGTCAAAATGAGGCTCAGTAGTGTGTGTGGCCTCCACGTGCCTGTATGACCTCCCTACAACGCCTGTGCATGCTCCTGATAAGGTGGCGGACGGTCTCCTGAGGGTTCTCCTCACAGACCTGGACTAAAGCATCTGCCAACTCTTGGACAGTCTGTGGTGCATAGAGCGAGACATGATGTCCCAGATGTGCTCAATTGGATTCAGGTCTGGGGAACGGGCGGGCCAGTCCATAGCATCAATGCCTTTGTCTTGCAGGAACTGCTGACACACTCCAGCCACATGAGGTCTAGCATTGTTTGCATTAGGAGGAACTCAGGGCCAACTGCACCAGCATATGGTCTCACAAGGGGTCTGAGGATCTCATCTCGGTACCTAATGGCAGTCAGGCTACCTCTGGCGAGCACATGGAGGGCTGTGTGGCCCTCCAAAGAAATGCCACCCCACACCATTACTGACCCAATGCCAAACCGGTCATGCTGGAGGATGTTGCAGGCAGCAGAACGTTCTCCACGGCGTCTCCAGACTCTGTCACATCTGTCACATGTGCTCAGTGTGAACCTGCTTTCATCTGTGAAGAGCACAGGGCGCCAGTGGCGAATTTGCCAATCTTGGTGTTCTCTGGCAAATGCCAAACGTCCTGCACGGTGTTGGGCTGTAAGCACAACCCCCACCTGTGGACGTCGGGCCCTCATATCACCCTCATGGAGTCTGTTTCTGACCGTTTGAGCAGACACATGCACATTTGTGGCCTGCTGGAGGTCATTTTGCAGGGCTCTGGCAGTGCTCCTCCTGTTCCTCCTTGCACAAAGGCAGAGGTAGCGGTCCTGCTGCTGGGTTGTTGCCCTCCTGCGGCCTCCTCCACGTCTCCTGATATACTGGCCTGTCTCCTGGTAGCGCCTCCATGCTCTGGACACTACGCTGACAGACACAGCAAACCTTCTTGCCACAGATCGCATTGATGTGCCATCCTGGATAAGCTGCACTACCTGAGCCACTTGTGTGGGTTGTAGACTCAGTCTCATGCTACCACTAGAGTGAAAGCACCGCCAGCATTCAAAAGTGACCAAAACATCAGCCAGGAAGCATAGGAACTGAGAAGTGGTCTGTGGTCACCACCTGCAGAACCACTCCTTTATTGGGGGTGTCTTGCTAATTGCCTATAATTTCCACCTGTTGTCTATCCCATTTGCACAACAGCATGTGAAATTGATTGTCACTCGGTGTTGCTTCCTAAGTGGACAGTTTGATTTCACAGAAGTGTGATTGACTTGGAGTTACATTGTGTTGTTTAAGTGTTCCCTTTATTTTTTTGAGCAGTGTATATATATATATATATATACAGTACAGACCAAAAGTTTGGACACACCTTCTCATTCAAAGAGTTTTCTTTATTTTCATGACTATGAAGGCATCAAAACTATGAATTAACACATGTGGAATTATATACATAACAAACAAGTGTGAAACAACTGAAAATATGTCATATTCTAGGTTCTTCAAAGTAGCACCTTTTGCTTTGATTATTGCTTTGCACTCTCTTGGCATTCTCTTGATGAGCTTCAAGAGGTAGTCCCCTGAAATGGTCTTCCAACAGTCTTGAAGGAGTTCCCAGAGATGCTTAGCACTTGTTGGCCCATTTGCCTTCACTCTGCGGTCCAGCTCACCCTAAACCATCTCGATTGGGTTCAGGTCCGGTGACTGTGGAGGCCAGGTCATCTGGCGCAGCACCCCATCACTCTCCTTCATGGTCAAATAGCCCTTACTTTCAAAGTTTTCAAAATTTTTCAGCTGACTGACTGACCTTCATTTCTTAAAGTAATGATGGCCACTCGTTTTTCTTTACTTAGCTGCTTTTTTCTTGCCATAATACAAATTCTAACAGTCTATTCAGTAGGACTATCAGCTGTGTATCCACCTGACTTCTCCTCAACGCAACTGATGGTCCCAATCCCATTTATAAGGCAAGAAATCCCACTTATTAAACCTGACAGGGCACACCTGTGAAGTGAAAACCATTTCAGGGGACTACCTCTTGAAGCTCATCAAGAGAATGCCAAGAGTGTGCAAAGCAGTAATCAAAGCAAAAGGTGGCTACTTTAAAGAACCTAGAATATGACATATTTTCAGTTGTTTCACACTTGTTTGTTATGTATATAATGCCACATGTGTTAATTCATAGTTTTGATGACTTCAGTGTGAAGCTACAATTTTCATAGTCATGAAAATAAAGAAAACTCTTTGAATGAGAAGGTGTGTCCAAACTTTTGGTCTGTACTGTATATATACAGTTGCAAGAAAAAGTATGTGAACCCTTTGGAATGATATGTATTTCTGCACAAATTGGTCATAGAATGTGATCTGATCTTCATCTAAGTAACAACAATAGACAATCACAGTCTGCTTAAACTAATAACACACAAATAATTAAATGTTACCATGTTTTTATTGAACACACCATGTAAACATTCACAGTGCAGGTGGAAAAAGTATGTGAACCCCTAGACTAATGACATCTCCAAGAGCTAATTAGAGTGAGGTGTCAGCCAACTGGAGTCCAATCAATGAGATGAGATTGGAGGTGTTGGTTACAGCTGCCCTGCCCTATAAAAAACACACACCAGTTCTGGGTTTGCTTTTCACAAGAAGCATTGCCTGATGTGAATGATGCCTCGCACAAAAGAGCTCTCAGAAGACCTACGATTAAGAATTGTTGACTTGTATAAAGCTGGATAGGGTTATAAAAGTATCTCCAAAAGCCTTGCTGTTCATCAGTCCACGGTAAGACAAATTGTCTATAAATGGAGAAAGTTCAGCACTGCTGCTACTCTCCCTAGGAGTGGCCGTCCTGTAAAGATGACGGCAAGAGCACAGCGCAGACTGCTCAATGAGGTGAAGAAGAATCCTAGAGTGTCAGCTAAAGACTTACAAAAGTCTCTGGCATATGCTAACATCCCTGTTAGCAAATCTACGATATGTAAAACACTAAACAAGAATGGATTTCTCGGGAGGATACCACAGAGGAAGCCTCTGCTGTCTAAAAAAAACCATTCCTGCACGTTTACAGTTTGCACAAGAGCACCTGGATGTTCCACAGCAGTACTGGCAAATTATTCTGTGGACAGATGAAACCAAAGTTGAGTTGTTTGGAAGAAACACACAACACTATGTGTGGAGAAAAAGAGGCACAGCACACCAACATCAAAACCTCATCCCAACTGTGAAGTATGGTGGTGGGGGCATCATGGTTTGGGGCACCTTTGCTGCATCAGGGCCTGGACGGATTGCTATCATCGAAGGAAAAATAAATTCCCAAGTTTATCAAGACATATTGCAGGAGAACTTAAGGCCATCTGTCTACCAGCTAAGGCTCATCATAGGATGGGTGTTGCAACAAGACAACAACCCAAAGAAAAGAAGTAAATCAACAACAGAATAACCAGAAGAAAATACGCCTTCTGGAGTGGCCCAGTCAGAGTCCTGACCTCAACCTGATTGAGATGCTGTGGCAAGACCTCAAGAAAGCAATTCACTCCAGACATCTCAAGAATATTGCTGAAACAGTTCTGTAAAGAGGAATGGTCAAGAATTACTCCTGACCGTTGTGCACGTCTGATCTGCAACTACAGGAAACGTTTGGCTGAAGTTATTGCTGCCAAAGGAGGTTCAACCAGTTATTAAATCCAAGGGTTTACATACTTTTTCCACCTGCACTGTGAATGTTTACATGATGGGTTCAATAAAAACATAGTAACATTTAATTAATTGCGTGTTATTAGTTTAAGCAGACTGTGATTGTCTATTGTTGTGACTTAGATGAAGATCAGATTACATTTTATGACCAATTTGTGCAGAAATCCATATCATTCCAAAGGGTTCACATACTTTTTCTTGCAACTGTATATATATTATCCACTTCCTCCTCTCTCATATCATTTAAATACTTCTGATCTCTAGTTCCTCACTCTCCCTCATCTTCCTCTTCTCCCACTCCCTCCAGAGTGTTCTTTCATCTCTAGTTTAAATCTCTCACCTCTAGTTACCGTACATATATCACTGTATACCAGAAACCTGGTTGCACAGTGTGGGATTGGAACATTCCTCACACACAATGGTTGTCTTGAGTAGGCATTGACATGCCCCTAAGCTGTGTTTTGTAAGCATTCTCCTGTGTTTCTGACATGTCAGTGAGCACTACAACCCTATAGTGTACTAACTGTGTCTTAGTATAAAGGGACAACCCTCTTCATAGTTAGTTTTTTGTAGATACCACTATCTATTTCTAGCTGTTCTATCATTTTGTGAGCTTCGCATTTCCAATTGTGGTAGATTCCTATTATACAAGTTGGGAGCCCTCGGCCTTGGTTTTAAAATTATGTGCATATTGTCAATGTTGTATATGGGTTATCCCTGGGTGAGATATTGGTTGTGATAGAAATTAAGGACTTCTGGACTATGGCCACCAGTGCCAACAGGAGAATCAGTTTTTGCGGCTCGGGTTTGGACCCATTCACTTCAATGGGGCCGCAAAAGATGCGGACAGCACTGCATAAGTGAAAGTGTTGCCAAAAATGACAAGGAACTGGAACTACACTGCACCCTTTATTACACATATAGGAGGGCATCATACACACCCTTTAAAAATTATCATTGATGGCCTGCTGGTGACCCTCAAAAACATTAGGAGCAAGGGCCTGCTGATCTTAACACCTAAGAAGTTAATTGACCCGATCAGCACAGGCTACCAAGAAAGAATGAACAATTTCTAATCGTAATGTTCCTTTGGGTTACAGAGAATGTCACATAGCAGAGTTAGCGCAGGGAATGGCGGTCCGCACAGACTACTAAGAAAGAATGATCAATTTCTAATTTTAATGTTCCTTTGGGTTCCAGAGAACGTCACATAGCAGAGTTAGCGCAGGGAATGGCGGTCAGTACAGGCTACCAAGAAAGAATGACCAATTTCGAATTTTAATGTTCCTATGGGTTCCAGAGAGCATCACATAGCAGAGTTAGCGCAGGGAATGGCGGTCAGCATTTGCTGCCTCTTTACATTATGGAACTGTACCACAATTACAAGCTGCTATCTGACTATGTTGGAATTCTATTGTATACCCCAAAAAAAGATCATTGTAGTGAAGGCCTACAGCTGAGCAGACGTATGAAACATTGGAGGTGAGGGCCTACAGGTGAGCGAATCCCATAAAACATTGTAGTGATGGCTTATAGCTGAGCAGACCGTATGAAACATTGGAAGTGAGGGCCTACAGCTGAGCAGACGTATGAAACATTGGAGGTGAGGGCCTGAAGGTGAGCGAACCCCATAAAACATTGTATTGAGGGCCTACAGCTGAGCAGACGTATGAAACATTGGAGGTGAGGGCCTACAGCTGAGCAGACCGTATGAAACATTGTATTGAGGGCCTACAGCTGAGCAGACGTATGAAACATTGGAGGCGAGGGCCTACAGCTGAGCAGACCGTATGAAACATTGGAGGTGAGGGCCTACAGGCGAGCGAACCCCATAAAACATTGTAGTGAGGGCCTACAGCTGAGCAGACGTATGAAATATTGGAGGTGAGGGACTACAGCTGACCAGACCGTATGAAACATTGGAGGTGAGGGCCTACAGCTGACCAGACTGTATGAAACATTAGTTGCAAGGGCCTGCTGATCTAAACACCTAAGAAGTTAATTGACCCGGTCAGCACAGCCTACCAAGAAAGAATGACCAATTTCTAATTTTAATGTTCCTTTGGGTTCCAGAGAACGTCACATAGCAGAGTTAGCGCAGGGAATGGCGGTCAGAACAGGCTACCAAGAAAGAATGACCAATTTCTAATTTTAATGTTCCTTTGGGTTCCAGAGAACATCACATAGCAGAGTTAGCGCAGGGAATGGCGGTCAGTACAGGCTACCAAGAAAGAATGACCAATTTCTAATTGTAATGTTCCTTTGGGTTCCAGAGAGCGTCACATAGCAGAGTTAGCGCAGGGAATGGCGGTCAGCATTTGTTGTCTCTTTACATTATGGAACTGTACCACAATTACAAGCTGCTATCTGACTATCTTGGAATTCTATTGTATACCCCAAAAAAAGATCTAGGGAAAGTGGCACATACAATGAAAAAAAGGAATACAATTGTAATTCCTCCAGGCCCCAAATGTGAAAGGGTCTAATATCTCCTGAAAAGGCATCTGCAAAGGAGAGAGGAGAAAATGGAGTCAAGCCTGACATTTTTAAAAAAAAAACGTTGACATTTTTACCCCTGTGCCACAATATAAAACCAGAATCCTGTAAAAAACACATGCGTGAAAGATTCACCACTGAAGGAAACCAAATTATGTTTCCTTCCAAGTCTGGAACATAGAAAATAATATACAAACGGAAAATACAAATGTGATAGCACTCTACATCCAGCATTCTGCCCTGCCACCATGCTGGATAAGGCATTGGTGTACATTTTGGCCAAAGCGTAATAAGCCACTCACCACGTCAAGGTCGCCTCTATTGAGTGGTCCCTAACACTAGTTCCTACCTATTTATGGGCCATGACAGCCACACAAAGTCCAGGGAATGCAGGTCAGCGTGCACGCCAAGCACACTCTGCTTTTAACCCCGTCCGGTGCCATTACAGCTTTCATCGGATCCAGTGATGCAAGTACCAACATGCACGCTGAGCCCACCATATACTTCTCCTTGAGCCAAATGGCTACTGGTAGGTTCTATATAGTTTTATACTGACTTTAAAACCAGCCTCCAGAACAGATTGACTGGTCAGGTGTGCATGACTCCAAGGAGATCGCTACGCCTCCAATATATACTACAAAACTGAGTCTGCTTATATAGAACCTACCAGTAGCCATTTGGCTCCAGGAGAAGTATATGGTGGGCTCAGCGTGCATGTTGGTACTTGCATCCCTGGATCCGATGAAAGCTGTAATGGCACCGGACGGGGTTAAAAGCAGAGTGTGCTTGGCGTGCACGCTGACCTGCATTCCCTGGACTTTGTGTGGCTGTCATGGCCCATAAATAGGTAGGAACTAGTGTTAGGGACCACTCAATAGAGAGGCGACCTTGACGTGGTGAGTGGCTTATTACGCTTTGGCCAAAATGTACACCAATGCCTTATCCAGCATGGTGTCAGGGCAGAATGCTGGATGTAGAGTGCTATCACATTTGTATTTTCCGTTTGTATATGTATTTCGCCATAGTGATGTGCACCTACATACAGGTTGTGCTGACCCAATCCCCCACATTTTTTCTTTGTAGTATATATTGGAGGCGTGGCGATCTCCTTGGAGTCATGCACACCTGACCAGTCAATCTGTTCTGGAGGCTGGTTTTAAAGTCAGTATAAAACTGAGTCTGCTTATATAGAACCTACCAGTAGCCATTTGGCTCCAGGAGAAGTATATGGTGGGCCCAGCGTGCATGTTGGTACTTGCATCCCTGGATCCGATGAAAGCTGTAATGGCACCGGACGGGGTTAAAAGCAGAGTGTGCTTGGCGTGCACGCTGACCTGCATTCCCTGGACTTTGTGTGGCTGTCATGGCCCATAAATAGGTAGGAACTAGTGTTAGGGACCACTCAATAGAGACGACCTTGACGTGGTGAGTGGCTTATTACGCTTTGGCCAAAATGTACACCAATGCCTTATCCAGCATGGTGGCAGGGCAGAATGGTGGATGTAGAGTGCTATCACATTTGTATTTTCCGTTTGTATATGTATTTCGCCATAGTGATGTGCACCTACATACAGGTTGTGCTGACCCAATCCCCCACATTTTTTCTTTGTAGTATATATTGGAGGCGTGGCGATCTCCTTGGAGTCATGCACACCTGACCAGTCAATCTGTTCTGGAAGCTGGTTTTAAAGTCAGTATAAAACTTAGTCTGCTTATATAGAACCTACCAGTAGCCATTTGGCTCCAGGAGAAGTATATGGTGGGCTCAGCGCGCATGTTGGTACTTGCATCCCTGGATCCGATGAAAGCTGTAATGGCACCGGACGGGGTTAAAAGCAGAGTGTGCTTGGCGTGCACGCTGACCTGCATTCCCTGGACTTTGTGTGGCTGTCATGGCCCATAAATAGGTAGGAACTAGTGTTAGGGACCACTCAATAGAGGCGACCTTGACGTGGTGAGTGGCTTATTACGCTTTGGCCAAAATGTACACCAATGCCTTATCCAGCATGGTGGCAAGGCAGAATGCTGGATGTAGAGTGCTATCACATTTGTATTTTCCGTTTGTATATGTATTTCGCCATAGTGATGTGCACCTACATACAGGTTGTGCTGACCCAATCCCCCACATAGAAAATAATATACCATGTCAGCTGACCCCCCAAAAAAATTGTAGGTGAGGGCCTGCAGTTGAGCAGACCATATGAAACATTGGAGGTGAGGGCCTGAAGGTTAGCAAACCCCATAAAACATTGTATTGAGGGCCTACAGCTGCGCAGACGTATGAAACTTTAGAGCTGAGGACCTACAGCTGACCAGACCGTATGAAACATTGGAGGTTGAGGGCCTACAGCTGAGCAGACGTATGAAACATTGGAGGTTAGGGCCTACAGGTGAGCAAACCCCATAAAACATTGGAGGTGAGGTCATACAGCTGAGCAGACGTATGAAACATTGGAGGTGAGGGCCTACAGCGGACCAGACTGTATGAAACATTGGAGGTGAAGGCCTACAGCTGAGCAGACCGTATGAAACATTGGAGTGAGGGCCTACAGCTGAGCAGACCGTATGAAACATCGTACTGAGGGCATATATACTGTATGGAACAGGAGGAGGAGGAGGATGAGTAAACAAGATTCAAACATATACCTTTTTTTGGAGGTGAAAAGCTTGCATCTGAATCTTGTGGATTGAGTACATTGCAAAGCATACATTTTAATTGCGTGTTTGTTCCTCATTAGCTCAGCGTTCCTCTGGTGGAGTAGAGAAGTCAGAGGCAATCCAGCCCTTGTTCATTTTTATCTGAGTCAACCTGTCAGCATTGCCAGTGGACAAGCGGATACTCTTATCTGTTATGATGCCACCAGCAGCACTAAATACACGCTCAGACAAAACGCTGGCGGCCGGGCAGGCCAACACCTCCAAGGAGAAGAGCGCAAGTTCGTGCCACTTGTCTAGCTTGGACACCCAGTAGTTGTAAGGCACTGAGGGATCATTTAGGATGCTGACATGGTCTGCTATGTATTCCTTCATCATTTTCCAAAACTTTTCCCTCCTTGTACCACTAGGCCGCGCTTCAGGGTGAGGTTGCTGGCGGGATGTCATGAAAGTGTCCCATGCCTTGGAGAGTGTTGCCCTGCCTTTGTTGGAACTGCTGTGTGTTCCCATTGTCTCCCTCCCTGGTATCTGATATTACTGTAGGGGAAAGCTTGGGATCTAGTGATCACCAGTCAGTGTGGTTTACTATAAGTACAGGGACTGATTCACACAACACAAAAACAAAAGTTTTAGATTTTAGAAAAACTTACTTTTCTAAAATTAGATTAGTGGTATACGAGTCCCTATCAGATTGGAACAGTTTCAATGGAGTCCAGGAGAAATGGGACTACTTAAAAGTGGCACTATTGAAGGCAACAGAAAATTGCATTAGGCTTGTCAGTAAAAGCAAAAAAAGGAAGAGACCACTGTGGTACTCAGCAGAAGTGGCAAAAATCATTAAAAACAAAAAGATAGCATTTAGTAATTATAAAAAACAAAACAAAATGAGGATGACAGGCAAATTTATAAGATTAGGCAGAGAGAGGCCAAACAAGTTATAGGAGCTTCTAAAGCACAGGCAGAAGAGAAATTAGCTCAGTCAGTGAAAAAAGGCGATAAGACATTCTTCAGATACAAAAATGAAAAAAGGAAACTAAAACAAGAAATTACCAAATTAAAAACAAAAGAAGTAAGGTATATGGAAGAAGATAAAGATTGGAAATTAGCAAATGTTGTGCCCATTCACAAGAAAGGTAATAGGGAGGAATCGGGCATCTATAGGCCAGTAAACCTGACATCAATAGTGGGGAAATTAATGGAAACCATACTTAAGGAGAGGATTGTGGAACATCTAAAATCCCATGGTTTGAAAGATGAAAAACAGCATGGGTTTACTTCAGGAAGATCATGCTAAACTAATCTTATTGATTTTTTTCATTGGGTGACTAAAATAATAGATGGCGGAGGTGCAGTAGACATCGCTTATCTAGACTTTAGTAAGGCTTTTTATACTGTTCCACATAGAAGGCTTATCAGTAACAGAGGGTTGTAGTCAATGGAGTATATTCATACCAAGGTCTTGTTACCAGTGGGGTACCTCAGGGATCTGTTCTGGGACCCATATTGTTTAATATCTTTATCAGCGAAATTGCAGAAGGCCTCGATGGTAAGGTGTGTCTTTTTGCTGATGATGCAAACATTTGTAACAGGGTTGATGTTCCTGGAGGGATACACCAAATGGAAAAAGATTTAGGAAAACTAAAGGAATGGTAAAAAATCTGGCAACTAAAATTTTATGTTGATAAGTGCAAGATAATGCACCTGGGGCGTAAAAACCCAAGAGCAGAATATAAAATCAGTGATACAGTCCGAACCTCAGTATCTGAGGAAAGGGATTTAGTGGTCATCATTATTTCAGAAGACTTAAAGGTAGGCAGACAATGTCATAGAGCAGCAGGAAATGCTAGCAGAATGCTTGGGTGTATAGGGAGAGGAATTACCAGTAGAAAGAGGGAGGTGCTTATGCCGCTCTACAGAGCACTAGTGAGACCTCATTTGGAGTATTGTGCTCAGCACTGGATACCATATCTCCAGAAGGATATTGATACTTTGGAGAGAGTTCAGAGAAGAGCTGCTAAACTAGTACATGGATTGCAAGATAAAACTTACCAGGAAAGATTAAAGGACCTTAACATGTATAGCTTGGAAGAAAGACGAGACAGAGGGAATATGATGGAAACTTTTAAATACATAAATGGAATCAACAAGGTAAAAGAGGAGAGAATATTTAAAAGAAGAAAAACTGCTACAAGAGGACATAGTTTTAAATTAGAGGGGCAAAGGTTTAAAAGTAATATCAGGAAGTATTACTTTACTGAGAGAGTAGTGGATGCATGGAATAGCCTTCCTGCAGAAGTGGTAGCTGCAAATACAGTGAAGGAGTTTAAGCATGCATGGGATAGGCATAAGGCCATCCTTCATATAAGATAGAGCCAGCGGCTATTCATAGTATTCAGTATATTGGGCAGACTAGATGGGCCAAATGGTTCTTATCTGCCGACACATTCTATGTTTCCATGTTTTTTCCCGGTTGCCTAAGGAAGTACGGACTCTGCCTTCAGCGTTGTCAGATGGAAAATTCCGGAGCAATCTCTCAACAAGTACCTTCTGGTATTGCACCATTTTACTCGTCCTCTCCACCAAAGGAATGAGAGATGAAAAGTTTTCTTTGTAGCGGGGGTCGAGAAGGGTGAACACCCAGTAATCCATGTTATCTAAAAGTCGTATAACGCGAGGGTCGCGGGTAAGGCAGCCTAACATGAATTTAGCCATGTGTGCCACAGTACCAACAGGCAAGATGTCGACATCAGGATGACTCTCCATCTCCTCCTCCTCCTCTTCGGCCCATCCAAGCTGAACAGATGGAATTAAAGTTCCATGGGTACTAGCCTCAGTAGCAGAGGCAACAGTCTCCATCTCCTCCTCCTCCTCCTCTTCCTCCTCCTCTTCAATGCCCAATCCTCGCTTGTGAATAGTGGCAGTTGACTTGAAAGGCGACGACCATGTTGCAGCTGGTATTCCACAACTGCCCTCTGCTGCTCACAAAGCCTGGCCAACATATAGAACGTAGAGTTCCAGCGTGTGCTCACGTCGCACAACAGTCGGTGAGCTGGAAGCCGCAAGCGCTGCTGCAGCGTTGACAGGCCGGCTGAAGCTGTGGACGACCTGCGGAAATGGGCACACACGCAGCGCGCCTTCACTAGTAGCTCTGGCAAATTGGGGTATGTTTTGATAACATGCTGAACCACTAAGTTTAAGATGTGGGCTAGGCATGAGATGTGTGTCAGGTTGCCGAGCTCCAAAGCCGCCATCAAGTTACGGCCATTGTCAGACATAACCATGCCTGGTTGTAGGTTGAGTGGAGAGAGCCACAGCTCGGTCTGTTCTCTTATACCCTGCCAAAGCTCTGCGGCGGTGTGCTGTTTGTCCCTTAAGCAGATCAGCTTCAGCACGGCCTGTTGACGCTTACCCACAGCAGTGCTACACTGCTTCCAGCTAGCGACTGATGGCTGATGGCTGCTGGAGGTAGAAGTGGAGGAGGATGAGGCAGAAGAGGAGGAGAAGTGGGGGTTGGAGCCAGTAACATTGCTGCTTGCAGAGACCCTGATGGACGTAGGGCCCGCAATCCTGGGCATGGGTAGCACCTGTGCCATCCCAGGGTATGACTCACTCCCGTCCTCCACCACATTCACCCAGTGTGCGTTCAGGGAAAAGCATCCCTGGCCACCAGCACTTGTCCATGTGTCCGTGGTTAAGTGGACCTTCTCAGTAACTGCGTTGGTCAGGGCACGGGTGACGTTCTGGGACACATGCTGGTTAAAGGCGGGCACGGCACACCTTGAAAAATAGTGGCGGCTGGGGACTGCATACCGTGGGACCACGGCCGACATCAGGCTGCGGAAGGCCTCAGTGTCCACAAGCCTATATGGCAACATTTCAAGGGCCAGTAATTTTGAAAGTTGGCAATTAAGTGCTATGGCCTGTGGGTGGGTGGGTATTTGCGCTTGTGTTCAAATGACTGTGGTATGGACAGTTGTACGCTGCACTGGGGCAGAGAAGTGGATGTTGCTGCTGCTGGTTCATTTGAATGTCCAGGTGCAGGGCGAGAGGCATCCAGGCCTGCGTCTTGGACAGGGGATTGGACAGCACGTAACAAGGGGAAGAGGAGGCAGTTGTGTGACCCGCAGACCCAGATTGTGGACCCAGGCATTCGGCCCACTTAGTAGGGTGCTTGGATGCCATGTGGCGAATCATGCTGGTGGTGGTGAGGTTGCTAGTGTTCATGCCTCGGCTCATTTTGGTACCGCACAGGTTGCAAACTACCACTCTTTTGTCCTCTGCACTTTCCTCAAAAAAGCGCCATACTGCGGAACACCTACCCCTTGCTAAGGTTGATTTACGCATGGGGGTGATCGGTGTAACGGTTGCGGGCCTGTTTGGTGTGGGCCGACTTATCCCTTTTGTAACCTCACTGCCTCTTTCAGCCTGTTGCGGTTCTGTGGATCCCTCCCCCTCTGTACTGCTGTCCTCGCTCGACTTTTCACCTTCCCTTGTTGGGTCAATGACCTCATCGTCCAACACCTCCTTTTCCACTTCCTCACTCTGATCATCCTCCTGTCTTGACCTAACCACGTCAATGATTGACAACTGTGTCTCATCGTCATCCACCTCGTGAACTAATGATTGACGTTCACCACCGTCATCTTCTTGAGACTGTGAAGGCTCAAGAGGTTGGGAATCAGGGCACAATATCTCAGGTCCCTATTCAAGCATGCTGGCCGCGATGGCCAAATCTAATTGTGGAGCTGAAAAGAGCTCCTGGGAATATCCGAGTGTGGGATCACTTGTTTGGCAGGCCTCTCCATGGTGGGAGGAAGGATGATCTGAGCAAGGAGTTAGCTGACCAGACTCTTGGCTACAGAGACTGGACTTGGTGGAAGAGAGGGTGGTGCTTAGCCGACTGAAAGCATTATCGTCAGAAAGCCAACCAACCAACTGTTCGCACTAGTCTGACTTGGACAGTGTTCTCGTGCGCCGCCTAGCTAAGTTGGACATAAAGCTGGGTACGGTTTTATAACTTTTTTTTTTGGGTGCACTGGCAGCAGGCACGGTTTAATTGCGCCCAGTGCCACGACCTCTGCCTGAACCATCAGCAAAACGTCCACTTCCCCGTCCCTTAGTGCTGGCCTTCTTCATATTTATGGATTTTTTACTGGTTGTGATGCAGTTTTTTTTACTGTCCACAAAAGACAGTTTTCAGATACAGGGCAGTATATGACACAGAGCAGCACAGATTTTGGACAGTATTTTAGCCACAGATTATTGTAATCTGCAGTACAGACACTGTTTTATGATGTTGTTTATATTTATGACTATATTATTCCCAATATATGGGCCTGAAGCGTACAGAGTATACAGAAATCCAATGCACCGCGATTAACGTTTTAAACCGCAGACAAGAAAACTGGGTGCTGATTTAGTGAAATGTGTATATATACTGAATTTCAATTTCTCAAAATATATGGGCCTGAAGCACTCAGACGGTATAGAAATGCAATGTGCTGCGATAAACGGTTTCTGCCGAGACAAAAAAACTGGTTGCTGTTTTCACTGATATTCTTCCTATCTATGCCCCTGATACACATAAGGTATTGCACAGATGTCTGAAATCACTGCAGACACCTTCTATTAAGAGCCAATGAAGCGATTTTTTTTGTAAATTGAAACAAAAAAAAAAGTGCAAATCTGCACTTTAAATTGCTGCCAACACATACAGTAGTCCTTAAAAGGACTTTTGGGTCTTTGAAACGTCTTGAGAAAGAAAGTAATTTGCGATCCCAATCTCCCTACACTGTCTGTCCCTTCCTAACAGCATCTCTCTCTGACTCGCAATGAGCCGAACCCGCGTGACCGGGTGCTATGTAGCACCCGATGACGTATTCCGGCCAGCCAATCACTGTAATGCCAGTAGAAAACATGGCTAATGGTATTACAGTGATGGCAATACTACTTACCAGCATGTTTAGTGGCTGCTTAGAAGGCGCCAAACTTTCAGGAAGGAGACTCGAACATGGCGCTCGAGCACATGTGGTACTCGGCCGGGCGCTCGGATCTGCCGAGCATAGCGATGCTCGAGCCGAACCGGTACTCAGCCGAGCATGCTCGCTCATCACTAGTCCCCATAAATTTATGATATTCGGGGCTGAAAATAGGTGGGGCAAACACAAACCTCTGCCCAAAAATGGGTGTTTCCAGTGGGATTTGGGGTGTCCCTGGGGGTGACGCAGTGGCCGGGTTAAGTGGATAATAGTATGTCTTTGTTCATGACTCCAATTGCAGTGTGTGCAGGGTACTATCCCAGGGCCCTTCCAAGGTGTTATAACGCACGTCCCAGATTAGGAATGCCATAGTGGTGTAATGGCCTATAATGTCTCTATAGGGTAGTGGTTATTGTCTCAACGGTGTCTCCTACCTGGGTACTGCTGGTCTCCTGGCTGCTGGCTCACTTGCAATAAGTTTGAGTGTAGTGATAGTAGGAGTAATAGAGGAATTTTGCAGAGTAAATGATGTCCAGACCTTTAGATGATTTTTTTTCTTTTTTTTTTTATAATCTTTATTGAGCAAGTCAATATCATACAAAAGAAAAAAGAATAGTGGAAAATGACAAGTCTCCGCTACTCTTATACAAATCAAAACATATTCCAGGTCTGTCAGATACAAAGTATAGAACAAACTAATATCTAAGAGGTTGTTCATCAGGAAGATAACAATACAAAGAAAGCAGTTATATGACATTACTTTTGGACTTATATCTAAGTCATAATTCTTATTTGAGATTCCTAATTAAGCAAAACATCCGAATGTTACAACTGAGAAACATATCTGAAAATCTCCTCTGAGAGTTACATCCGAGAGACACATCCGAGACGGGTCTCAGAAGCGAAAGCAGTTTTTTCTGTATTTTGGTGTATGTGAAACTAATAGAAATAGTAGCAGTGGAGGGGGAAATTTAGACGAAACAACCACATAGAAGTGAACCTTGGAAGATCTCTCCTCACCAGGTGTTTCGCCTAATAACCCCTAAAAGAGATCCATCGACTCCAGATTTTCAGAAACTTGAGGTGTGATCTCATTTCCCATGAGGATAGCTCCTCTAGGCGATATATTTGGTCATTTTTTTGGAACCATTGTTCCGTAGTGGGTACATCCACTGATAACCATAATAGGGGGACTAGTAATTTAGCGGCGTTCACTAATTGTTTAAAAAGTGCCAGATTAGGTGGGGGGGATCTCGAGGAAAAAGATTTAGGAGTGTAACCTCTTGTGTTGGGACAATGTTAGAACTGCAGATTTTATTGCAAGTTTGAAAAATCGTAACCCACCAACTTAACAAAATCGGGCACGACCACCATATGTGGAGAAATGTACCTCTATGTTTTGAGCATCTCCAACATGTGTCAGACGCTGAGGCTGAGTACAAACAAGTCTTGTCAGGGGTTTTATACCATCGTGTGATAATTTTGTAGTTATTCTCCTGGATTTTAACGCATCTTGAGGCTTTATGAGGGGAGTTGTAGATGTTGATGGTGTCTTCAGGGGAGAAACATTTACCTAGGTCTTTTTCCCACAGTCTAATGAAAGCTGGCGTTAGGGCAGTAGGAGGAGTCCTCAACCTATTGTACCACTGTGAAATCGGTTTATGTGGGGTATAATCTTGAGAAATCAAGTGCTCAAACCATGTTACAGGGCGTAACAAATTTTGTATTTGAATGTTTTGAGATAAATAGGCCCTCAGAAAAAGAAGTCCATTGAAGCTAGAACAAGGTATCTTCAGAAGATCGTTCATTGCTTTTATAGAAATCAGTTGGCCATCTTCGTAGAGATCAATCAATCTCACCTTAGCCTGACTAACCTCTGTAGGTAGGCTGTTTTGTAAGGCCTGGGGGGCTAAGTGAAATATGTCACTAATTCTTAGAATAGGAGATGGGAGTGGAGAACTTAGAGGCGAGGTCTGCAGGGCATTCCATGCATGGAGGGTAGCCTTCATTATTGGGGTAATTTTCGGATGGGGAGGAAAAGGTGACATTCGTCCTAGAAGCGCTGCTCTAAAAGGAAGCCCAAGTAAGGATTCTTCCATCGGGACCCATGATTTCTGTTTGGGGGCAATCATCCAATCCACCACTCTAGTGAGTAATACCGCTTTGCCATATAGTTTGGGATCTGGTAACGATATACCTCCTCTCTCTCTTGGATATGACAAAAATTTATAAGACAATTTGGCTTTTTTCTTGTTCCAGATGAAAGCTCGAAACATGGTCCTAAGTTTAAAGTAGAATGTGGCGGGAACTGGGATTGGTAAGGTCTGTTGGAGGTAAGTAAGTTTAGGAATAATGAGGGAAAGCAGGATGTTTTTCCTCCCAAACCATGAGAGTATAGGGACATCCAGGGAATTCAAATCCTCAGACAATTTATTTTGGAGAGGGATATAGTTTAAATAGAAAAGTTGGTTCGGATCTGTATTCATTTTTACCCCCAGGAATGTTACGAAGCGGGACGACCAATTAAAAGGAGAACATGCTTCTAGATGGTTTTTTAAAGATTTTTTAAGGCCAGTGGAGATTATTAGAGATTTATTGTGATTCACCTTAAAATTGGAAAACGATCCATATGTTTCCAAATGGCCATAGATCTTAGGGAGAGCTGTTTCAGGATTGCTTACAATTAAAAGAAAATCATCCGCAAAGGCGGCAATTTTATGCTGCTGGTCTCCTAGAGTTATTCCCTGGATGTCACCATCTAATCTAATGGTCTGTAATAAAGGTTCTAAGGCGAGGACAAATAGGAGCAGGGATAAGGGACAGCCTTGGCGTGTGCAATTGCGAATCTTAAAGGGGTCAGATAGGGTGTCATTTACCCAAACTGATGCTGAGGCATGATGATACATAGCTTTTATTGCATGTATAAAAGGGGAAGGGAAATTGCGAGACCTCAACACTGAATACATAAAGGACCAGTTGACCCTATCAAAAGCCTTCTCAGCGTCTGTGCTGAGAAGGACTAGGGGGAGTTTTTTTTTTCTTGACATAATGGATGATATTGAGGATCCGGGCCGTATTATCCTTTCCTTCTCTTTGTTTTACAAAACCCACTTGATCTCTGTGGATTAATGACGGGAGGAGTCCTGCCAATCTATTTGCAAGTAACTTGGCTAAAAGTTTTAAATCAATATTAAGAAGGGAGATGGGTCTATAATTGGGGCATAATGCATGGTCCTTACCTTCTTTGGGGATTAGAGTAATGTGGGCTCTAGTCATATCAGCTGATAGGGGTGTACCTAGTAAAGTGGCATCGTAAACCGGTAGGAGGTGTGGGATCAATATCTCATGAAAAGTCAAATAGTAGGGAATCGGGAGTCCATCAGGACCTGGGCATTTCCCCCTGGGGGAGTTTTTGATAGCTTCAAATAGTTCCTCCGAGGAGAATGGGGATGCCAAGAGTAACTTGCTTTGTTCTGATAACGAGGGAAGGGCTAATTTATCTAAATACAAAGACATGGGCGATGACAAGTTAGTGTCACTCAAGGGGGATTGTTGTGAGTTAAGGTTATAGAGGGATTCATAATAATCTCTGAATAGAGAAGCTATTTTATTAGATTCAAACGTTAATGCACCATCTGGGGTTTTTAATTTATGTACGTAGTTGTACATTTTCCTGCATTTGAACCTAGACATCATAAAGCGGGAGGCCTTGTTTCCGTGAGCAAATATTTTGTATTGAGAGTGTAGATAAAACTTAGCAGAATTTAAATTCAAAATGTTCTTGAGAGAGGCCCTACATGAGGAAAGCTCCTGCAGTTGTGTCTCCAGTAAGGAGATCTTATGAGCCCTTTCTAAGAAGCTTATTTTTTCATAAAGGGAATCTAACTGCCTTTGTCTTTCTTTCTTAAGATGAGCTCCTAGGCTGATGCAATGGCCCCTTATGTATGCTTTGTGAGCATCCCAAACTGTATGTGGTGAGACCTCAGGGGTACAGTTATTACTAAAATATTCTCCTAACAGTTGTTTCAGTTTGGATATGTTATCAGACGAGTTGATAAGTTGTTCATTAAACCTCCAATGGCAATTGTGTCTATGATTAGGGGGAGGCTTCATATGGAGATATATAGGGGCATGGTCAGATAGGATTATAGATCCTATTTCAGCCCTGGAACATAGCTGGAGATGTTCTTTTGAAACAAATAAATAGTCTAATCGCTGATATGACTTGTGCATTGAAGAGTAAAAGGTGTAATCTCTGGAATCAGGATGCATGGTATGCCAGACATCTATCAGGTGGGCTTTGGTTAAGGAACGTAATAAAGAGCGAAAGCCTTTTTGGGATTGAGCAGATTTTTGGGAGGAGGAGTCGATGAGGGGGTTTAGGACCAAATTTAAGTCCCCTCCTACCACCGTAACGCCACTTCTAAAAGCTTCCAATTTTAGTAGAGTTGAATTTAACCACTTAAATTGGTGATCGTTTGGGGCATATATATTCACAAAGGTGTAAAGATGTTGACCTATTTTGCCTTTAATCATTAAAAAACGACCCTCAGGATCACAACCCTCTGGAAGCCTATACTAACTCCTCTAGAGTTTGAAGTAGGGGAACCGCAGTGATACCAAGTGGGATAAAATGAAAAGGATAGATTAGGAAAATGTTGTATCTTTAAATGTGTTTCCTGTAGGAAAACTATATTTGCTTTATCTCTCTTCAATAATCCAAAAATCTGGCTCTGCTTAGAAGGTGAATTGCATCCCTTAACATTATAAGAGGTAATACTAATAGCCATCTTGGGGATAAAGAGGAGAGACAAAGTGCTGAATCAAATTAACATAAGAGTGTGTTACTTTAATGAGTTGATCCTGGATCTTAACTTGTAGTCGGATTGCTATATAGAACCGACTTAGTCCTGTTGATGAAATGACCCGTCTCGGATGGACATACTGTTGAATATGTAGAGACCTGGAAATAAAACAATAAAATAAACAAAAAGTGAACAAAGGTAAAACAAGAGCAACCTTAACAAAAGGGTCCTGAGGGACCTGGCCAAAAGGGGGAATAGGCATTCGCCAATTATGGACCCGGACGTCTATTATGATTGTCATAGACGCTGCTAGGCTAATATATGAAGTAATAAGGGTAAGTGGAATTGGGCAATTTAACCCCTGGACTCCCCTAGTATCATAAATTGACTGAAGGTATTAGGAAAAAAGAGAGGGGAACATATATATAAGAATGGCATGAGAATCTAAGGAGAAATATGAATGTTGGGGGGGGGGTGGAAGAATGGGGAATAGGATTAAAAGGCAGTAAATGTATACCTTGATCTGATGGGAATTTATAAAACATGTGAATTCCTGGGAAAAGATATGTGGGATTTGAGTTGGAATCCCAAGGGGAATTTCTACGCAGGTGCTTTGTGATAAGCCAGAGGCTGCTGAATACATATTATAGCCCAAAGGCGCTGAATACATAATATAGCCCATAGGCGCTGAATGCATAAATTAGCCCAAAGGCGCTGAATACATAATATAGCTTAAAGGCGCTTAATACAAAATATAGCCCAAAGGCGCTGAGAACATATTATAGCCCAAAGGCGCTGAATACATAATATGGCTTACATGATGCCGGCTACTCAGTGACCCAACTCGCCAAAATATGAGTATTGAGACAATGTACAGCCGGGACCACCGCCAGGGACTGTTGGATGCAACTCATAAATCAATTGATCTGAGAAAGTTTCAAGGAAGGAAAACACCTTCTATAACATGGGCATTAAACCCATGGGCTACTGGGTGTTTATGATGATTGGGCAAATATGGAGCCCATGAGGCCTTACCCTGTCAGGTGTTTTAATGGACAAGAAAAGCCGTACTGAGCCTAGTTCTAGGGAATGACCGACCTCCTTGGACGCGGAGAGCTGAGTATTTAGTGAGATATAGCTTTAAGGTATAACTAATTTCCTGTCGCAGAGTAGTGTCAGGTATATTACATTATCTACAGTTGTGTTCAAAATTATTCAACCCCCAATGCTGTAAAGGGTTTTAGGGAATTTAGTGTACATTTTTAATTGTGTTCAGAATGAAATCTTACAAGGACTTTTTAAAGAACCAAATGCAACTAAAATGACATCAATTGTTTTTGTAATACAGTATTTTGTGATTTCTTCATTGACACAATTATTCAACCCCTTAAAGACTACCACTCTTAAGAACAGAGGTTCATTCAAGTATTTTCGATCAGGTGTTGAAAACACCTGTGGATGTCAAGGAGCAGCAATCAAGCATAATAAGCACCAATTAGGCTGATTTAAAAGGACTGTGATACTCAGCTCCTTCTAGACATTTACTGGTGTGTTTACAAACATGGTGAAGTCAAGAGAATGGTCCAGGAAGACAAGAGAAGAGGTGATTTCTCTTTACAGGAAGGGCAATGGCTATAAGAAGATTGCAAAGATGTTAAACCAAGAGACACCATAGGAAGCATCATTCGCAAATTCAAGGCAAAGGGCACTGTTGAAATGCTACCTGCTCGTGGCAGAAAAAAGATGCTGACTTCGACTGCTGTGCGCTACCTGAAGCGCAAAGTGGAGAAAAGTCCCCGTGTGACTGCTGAGGAACTGAAAAAAGATTTGTCAGATGTGGGTACTGAAGTTTCAGCTCAGACAATAAGGCGCACACTGCGTAATGAAGGCCTCCATGCCTGAACTCCCAGGCGCACCCCCTTGCTGTCTCCAAAGAATAAGAGTCGACTGCAGTATGCCAAAAGTCATGTGGACAAACCACAAAAGTTTTGGGATAGTGTTCTGTGGACTGATGAAACAAAATTAGAACTGTTTGGGCCCATGGATCAACGCTATGTTTGGAGGAAGAAGAACAAGGCCTATGAAGAAAAGAACACCTTGTCTACTGTGAAGCATGGTGGGGGGTCAATCATGCTTTGGGGCTGTTTTGCTTCTACAGGTACAGGGAAGCTTCAGCGTGTGCAAGGTACCATGAATTCTCTTCAGTACCAGGAGATATTGGATGAAAATGTGATGCAGTCCGTCACAAACCTGAGGCTTGGGAGACGTTGGACCTTTCAACAGGACAATGATCCCAATCATACCTCCAAGTCCACTAGAGCATGGTTGCAGATTAAAGGCTGGAACATTTTGAAGTGGCCATCGCAGTCACCAGACTTAAATCCGATTGAGAACCTCTAGTGGGACTTAAAAAAAGCAGTTTCAGTGCGCAAGCCTAAGAATGTGACTGAACTGAAGGCTTTTGCCCATGAAGAATGAACGAAGATACCCGTAGATCGCTGCAAGACACTTGTGTCAAGCTGTGCTTCACGTTTAAAAGCTGTTATAACTGGAAAAGGATGTTGTACTAAGTACTAAGATTGAATGTCACTTGGGGGTTGAATAAAACTGATAATGATGTGAGCACAGAAAAGACATTTGTGGTTATTTCATTATAAATGTTATGTTATATTTGTCTGACTTACAAGTGCCTCTTTGATTTAAGATGACTGAAATTATCAAAATCAATGTCAAACTGGCCAAAACACTCAATTTCAGTGGGGGTTGAATAATTTTGAACACAACTGTATGATACCCTGCGAAAATACACTTACGGAAAAAATCGTGAGGCCAGATTTCGCCAGACATTTCGCGTTGCAGCGACTAGGTATAAATAGGTGTCTAGTGCAAACGAGTGGCCTCTTGAATTCCTACAGGCTGAACACTAACAGGCAGGAAGAGTTTAGAACATAACATCGGGCACATTTCTATCAGGCATCGGCTCACCATGAGTCTCGGGAAGACTATCACCCCCCACATCTTGATGTCACTTATGGTATAACGATCTACACTCACCTAAAGAATTATTAGGAACACCATACTAATACGGTGTTGGACCCCCTTTTGCCTTCAGAACTGCCTTAATTCTACGTGGCATTGATTCAACAAGGTGCTGATAGCATTCTTTAGAAATGTTGGCCCATATTGATAGGATAGCATCTTGCAGTTGATGGAGATTTGAGGGATGCACATCCAGGGCACGAAGCTCCCGTTCCACCACATCCCAAAGATGCTCTATTGGGTTGAGATCTGGTGACTGTGGGGCCATTTTAGTACAGTGAACTCATTGTCATGTTCAAGAAACCAATTTTAAATGATTCGAGCTTTGTGACATGGTACATTATCCTGCTGGAAGTAGCCAACAGAGGATGGGTACATGTTCTCATTCTGTTTACGCCAAATTCGGACCCTACCATTTGAATGTCTCAACAGAAATCGAGACTCATCAGACCAGGCAACATTTTTCCAGTCTTCAACAGTCCAATTTTGGTGAGCTCGTGCAAATTGTAGCCTCTTTTTCCTATTTGTAGTGGAGATGAGTGGTACCCGGTGGGGTCTTCTGCTGTTGTAGCCCATCCGCCTCAAGGTTGTGTGTGTTGTGGCTTCACAAATGCTTTGCTCCATACCTCGGTTGTAACGAGTTTTTATTTCAGTCAACGTTGCTCTTCTATCAGCTTGAATCAGTCGGCCCATTCTCCTCTGACCTCTAGCCTCCACAAGGCATTTTCACCTACAGGACTGCCGCATACTGGATGTTTTTCCCTTTTCACACCATTCTTTGTAAACCCTAGAAATGGTTGTGCATGAAAATCCCAGTAACTGAGCAGATTGTGAAATACTCAGACCGGCCCGTCTGGCACCAACAACCATGCCACGCTCAAAATTGCTTAAATCACCTTTCTTTCCCATTCTGACATTCAGTTTGGAGTTCAGGAGATTGTCTTGACCAGGACCACACCCCTAAATGCATTGAAGCAACTGACATGTGATTGGTTGACTAGATAATTGCATTAATGAGAAATAGAACAGGTGTTCCTAATAATTTTTTAGGTGAGTGTATGCAATTCCATTAATAACCGTTACTGTAACATGGGACAGAGCATTACGTAGCTAATAATTATAATTAGTAGTAGTCCCGTCCTTAATAGCTAATTATTAGGAAAAAGTTGGAGAGGGAAAGAGAAAAAGAATACGATTACAGACATACATAAGGGGAGTGAAAGAAGGGTATAAAAAGGAGAGGATGGGAGAATTATACTCATCATAGATGACATTAGATGAAGAGAAAGAGTAAATCTATTCCTCAGAAGACGTCCGAGGCAATGCGTCTTGGGGTGAGAGGCTGGGCCTGTGCCTTAGGGGTGTTCTTCAATTCAAATGACACAATTCTGGGAAGACCCAGCAACGATTATATATCTTGGACTGTATCCCAATCTTCGATCGCCAAGGAGGAAATGTCCAGAAGTTCGAATACAGGGCCTAAGTCCAGGTAAGACTTGATGGTAATCCTCTTGCCCTGATAAGAAAAAGATAATCCGAACGGGAACTGCCAACGATAGAGGATTTTATGGCTTCTGAGCCAATCTGTGAGGGGCTTGAGGGTTCTTCTTTTCTGGAGAGTCATAGGAGCCAGATGTTGATAGATGTTAATCGGGACTCCACTGTACATTGCTCCATTCGGCAAGCGCGCTTTAGCTATTATATCTTCCCTATCTTGAAAGTGACGAAAGCGACAGATAATGTCTCTAGGGGGTTCATTGCCTTTTGGTCTTGGACCAAAGCCCGGTGAGCTCTCTCTATTACAATCGTTGCCGCGCGTTTTGGGCCCAGTAACCCCTCACAAATTTCCTTAACCACATCTGAAGGGTCTAGGGGGGAGTCGATCTCTGGAACCCCTCTAAATCGTAAGTTATTTCTTCGCCCCCGATTTTCCTGATCTTCCAGAGCATTAAATGCTTCGTTCAGACGCGATTGGCATTTTTGCAAACTGGTGGCAGTTGCTTCTTGGAAGTCTAGGATCACAGCCTGGTTGTTCTCTAGGGTTTCAACCCTACCTCCCACATGTCTGATGTCTTGTCTGAGGGATGACATTTCACACACGAGCGGCTCCATTGCTCTCTGTAGTGCAGAGTCCAGGTATTTTCTGGATATCGGGAGATGTTTGCGATGTTTAAGGTCTTCAACATCGCTGCTTTCTGCCTGGAGATTCGGTTCACTGTCCTCAGTATCCTTGTTAGGCTCCGGCGCCATCTTAGCTTCCCGGGCTGCACATATTGCTGCAGCTTTTTTAATGAACTTGTCCATGTCCCCACAGTTTGACGACTGTTTGTGGGAGAGGGACGAGTCCCCCGTTCTTTGCTGGCCGATTTTGCCCATAATTTATGCCAAGCAGCTATCGTTAGCTCTTAAAAGGCCGGGTCTGAGCAGCAGAGCTCAAGCGCACACGTCCATTCAGGTCTGGTGCTAGCTCCGCCCCCAGACCTTTAGTTGATTTTCAAATGTTTATTTACTTAAGATAACTTGTATCCAAGCAGTATACATCTTTGGTTTCTGGTGCCAGCAGGTTTTAGGAATCGTTGGCAGGAATAAATAATTCTGCTTTCAATTTGGAGCTTGCAGGATAAGTCGTCTGCTTGGTAGCTCTGTAATTGTGACAGGAATTAATCTTCTGCACTTTTCTGTACCTTTGTGGGGACAGACTAGCTCAGGAGGAATGGCTTCTCCTAGCTCTCTGGACTTAACTCACAGATAGATTTTCAGGGGATGCTTTATTCCTGGAACTCTGGAGGTTGTAGTTTTTGCTTCTTCATCCAGATGAGGGTGAAGGTGCTCAGACTGGGGATATGATCAAGTCTCAGCCGAGACTAGATCCTTGCTGTCTTCCCTATGCAGGGGATCTCCTGAACGCTATCACACAGCCTTCCCCTACAGGGGTGGCTGGCACACTAACTCTCACTTCTCACTTCCTTCTCCACCCATGCTGCAGGATGTGGGAACATCCCACTCTGCTCACAGAGGGGGAACTAAGCTGGAATAATCCATTCCATCCTAGATTTACTAAACTGGGACTTGTGCTTGGCCAATGCATTGCTGCCACCTGCTGGTGAACCTGGAAAATTACAGGAACAATTGTGTTTAACATGGTTTTAGATACACATTTGTGAAGACATAATATAAATTTAAAAGAAAGTAAAAAAATAAAAAATACCTTTGCAGCCTGTGCTCCATATGTGACAGGCAAATAAATACACTAAATTCATCTGTTGGATTGTGGGGTGACATATTCACAGTTTGGTCTTCCAACTAACCCTGCAGCCAGCACTGCATATGTGAAAGCCAGGCCAATAAATTCAGCAAATCCATCTGTTTGCGTGTGGGGTGACATTTCCACGGTTATCAGGCCAGTCATTCACAAGTGGCTTGGATGGTGGGTTCCTGCACCAACATAGGCCAGGTACACAATTGTTCAGCCAGGGCACATGTGCAATACATAATTTTTACACCCCTGACACAGAAAGATAATTTTTCTGTATGTTCAATCTGTGGCTGACCTTCCTACAGCAATTTTTTGGTGGGCGCAAAGCAACATGTAAAATAAATATTAATAATTTAATACTTAATCCGTCTGTTTGTTCAGTAGGCGACAAAACTATTTTTTTGTGAAGTACACCTGCACCTGCATATGTGCCAGGGAAATATTATAGTTAATCCGTCTCTGAGTTCAGGGGTTGACATATTTGCATATTTGGCTGTGATAAACCCCTGCTCTACATAGCGGGCATGGAAATAAATTTCACTAATTTGTCTGTTACATTTTCGGGTGAAATTCACCAATTTTTGTCTGTGATATACCCCTGCTCTACATAGCGGACAGGGAAATACATTTCACAAATGCGTCTGTTACATTGTTGAGTGACAAATTCTCAACTTTTGCGCTAGAAAGTACATTTGCGGCCTACGCTGAATTTATGACAGTCCAATAAAACCATTAAATACTGATGTTACATTGTTGGTTGAAGAAATAACACTTTTTGTGCTAGATAGTACATTTGCAGTCTGCGCAGCAATTCTGGCAGTCAAATAAATCCAGTAAATACTGCTGTTCTAGGAATGGTGAGGCCAGAACAAGTACAGGCGATAGTAGATTGGGAGGCTGACAGTGCCTCCAGTTCCTTCACATTTTCTCCCACCCAGTCCCTTGCTGAAAGCGCAGAATTGGCACCTACAGCCCATGGACATCTGTCTTTCAACTCACCCCCTTTAAAATCAGGCAAGCAGTCTGAGCCCCAAGTCTTGCAGCAGTCTCTTATGATTTTTGATGACTCTGCTGGCAGGGTTTCCGTGGGCCATCCACATAGCCCTGCCCCAGAAGTTGAAGAGATTGAGTGCACCGATGCCCAACCACATGTTTCAGGATGAGGACATGGGAGGACCACTGCAGCACGTCTCTGATAATGACAAAAAACAGGTGCCAACTGCTGCAGCTTTCTGCAGTCTGCAGGACCGACAAGGAGGGCAGGGGTAAAGACTGGGTGGAAGATGATGTGGAGGATGATTAAATACTAGACCCCACATGGATTCGAGTGACGTGTGCAGTTCGGAGGAAGAGGCGGTGGTCGCACAGAGGCATCAGCACAGCAAAAGAGGGAGCAGGGTGCAAAAGCACCTGTTACATTCTTGGGTGACATTTTACAATTTTTGCCGTGAATAAACCCTTCTCTGCATAGGTGACAGGGACCTAAATTTTGTAAAATCATCTGTTCCATTGGTGGGTGACATGAACCCAGTGTTGCCGTAAATAAACCCCTGCACTGCATAGGTGACAGGGACCTAAATTTCTAAAAATCGTCTGTTACATTCTCGGGTGATGTGAGGAATATGGATTAATATTTACTGTCAGCCATGTCCTGACACCCACCATTTGCTGAAAGATGTCAGAGGAAATCAAGCTCCACAGGGAGGCCCTGTTTAAAACTCCTAGCAGGCCACATTTGATTACATTTCACACCTCCAGTCAGACAGCATGGATCCTGCAGGAAAACCCCCAGCAGGAGGTATCAGCCCTTGCCAGGATCAATGATACCTCCCAGACATGTTGTCACCTACATTTAATAAGGAATTATGAATTGCCCTGCCATCGCAAGCGGTCTTTGTTTGAGGGGGGATGCCAGGGAACGGAGATATCCATATCTGCCCACAGAAACCAAATATCGGTACCATGTTTGGACTCTAGTTGTAGCCGGAACCCAGGCGGATCAATTGGGCCCGGAACCATCTTCCTGAGACATTCTGATCTGGGGCTATGAGCCCTAAGGGGTTTTAACGGTCATTTGCTGCCAGCACCTGAGTAGGGGGTGTGGACCCCTCCCAAAGGCCGGGAGGGGAGGGGCCGCCTAAAGGTCATAAGCCCATGCAAGCCAGCGGGCGGGGGTCTTTTTCTAAAAGGGGATCACATCGTGCAAATGTGTTTGGAGAGACCTGGAAACCAGCTGACATCACTGCCCTCCATGTGAATACAACGAAGGAACTTTCATCTTACCCGGTAACTGACTTTTGCTCTGCTTAACCCTGTTGTACCCATATCACCTGTATCTGTAACCTCAGACCACTGTATATATTCTCTGTGTATATTGTGTTATATCTAGTGTGCACTTAAGGCGATTAAATATATAAGTTAATTTTGTGCTTTCTTGTATCTCGATCACAAATCCCCACGTCCGTGTTTCGGCCTAGTTATAAGCTACCGCGAGTTGGTTTCTTACCCTATATAATCCCGTTAGCGGATCGGGCTTACATCAAACGAGAAGCTGGTGGCAGATACCCGGACTGAGACAGCGCTGTTTTCACTGCGGCAGAGAAAAGGCTCTCTCAGCTTGTTGCCTCTCTGTGCCCGTGTGGACAGGAGGTGTCTGTGTAAACTGTACCAAGCTGACCTTACCTGCTCCTCTGGAGGACGTAACATCACGCTCTTGGTAACCCGTGACCATACTGCGTCTAGTGAGCTTGACGTAGGTAAAGTCAAGCGGGCACGAGGTGTGGTATTTGTCACAGGTGACATTTTACAATTTTTGCCGTATAAAAACCCCTGCTCTGCATATGTGACAGGGACCTAAATTTCAAAAATTTGTCTGTTACATTGATGGTTGATACTACACAACACAAGTAGAGTGCAACCACACTATTTATCAATAAAAAATCAATTTTATTCGTATAACAGTTAAAATCATGACATATTATACACAATGTGAGTATAACTAAGCAGGGACAAACACAGTCATACATCACCCTGTAAGCACACCCCTCTGAAAACTACTCAGTGGTATACCCCCCTTTTGATCAGTACTCAGGGAAAGAAATTTCCTGGTGGATGTACAGAAATGGGGATATACAGTATAGGAACCTATCTAAGTTATAGGCTTGCCTCCCTTACAACTGATTACTGCATGACCACGGCTCAGACCACATGGGTCAAAGACAAAAACCGAGGGTGCATGAAGTAAGGATGAAACATACCGATATGACGGGGGCTGCTGACAGGGTCGAAGCGCTCCTCAACGCGCGTTTCGCGTAATTTGCTTCCTCAGGAGGAGTTGATGATCGGGGAAATGAGGGAGATTTAAAAAGAGGCCGCCCTATCAAATGCTCTGATTAAGATCACGTGACCTGTTCCATGACTCCACGTCAGTATAACGGCGCATGACCAGTCGGCGTCGGCGACGTCCTGAAACTTCCGCCCTTCCCCTGAGGCCGATGGAGGAGAGGGCGGTCACACGTCAATGACGTTGATCGCCGTCGCCACCACCTACGCCTTCACGAGAGAGGAACAGCCGAAGCAGGCGCGCGGACCGGCCGGACATGCGCACACATAACGCAGGTGAATCACAATAGTAGCGATTACTGCAAATATTCACATGTATCTATTCAGTGCATCAAAGAAGATTTGGAACAAAGTCCTGTATATTACATAAAAGTGCAAATAGTATATAATGTCAATCACATAAAATAACTGACATAATATAATGTGAAAGTGCAAGTGCAATATAGGGTAACAACAATAAATGACAGCCATGCCGCCATGCAGTGCATATATCATTATTGACAATTTATAAATGTCACTATTGCCAATTGTTAATTAATTCAATTATCACAGACATAACAATAAATTAAAGTGCTAAATATATGAAACAGTCAAAAGTGCATAATCGTACAATACATAATATCAGAATTTTACCGGATAATAATTCTAAAAACCTGTGCATCCATAATCACCATAGTAGTTCATTACTGATAGAATAAATATATATAGAAAAAGGCCACAGCTTAAAAAGCTCCAAGACATGGATCATCAGTTGTATGCAGTTCAAAAAGAAGATGAGTCATGGAAAAATATCAGCATTCACAGTGAGTCGGCGAACTAGAACAACGTAAAACAAACATTAGTATACATATAAATTCATCCAAACATAACAAATATGTGTATAATAAAAAATGGGTATAAACCCCATTACCCCCCTAAAATAATGCCACTGTTCGGAGAAAAGAACCAAAGCCAAAGCTTTCATTTAGTCCCCTGGGGGTCAGAGTTTTGAGACAAAATATCCATCTCGTCTCAATCTGGGCCAGGATTTTGCTATAATTGCCCCCTCTGATTCCCAGGTGTACTTGATCTATGCCCCTAAACCGCAATCCATTTGGATTGCATTGGTGGTGGATTTTAAAATGTTTGGGCAAGGTTTTTAATTCATTAAGATCCATGACCTCTTTGGCCTTTTCTATGTCTCGCACATGTTCGCGTATCCTTTTGCGAAATTCTCTTGTAGTGAGACCAATATAAATTTTATCGCATGGGCAAGTGGCATAATAAATAATTCCAGTAGACAGACAGGAAATGTATTCTCTGATTTCATAAGTTTTACTTTTATCAGAGTCTGAGAATTGGGTAAATCTATCCATGTTGGCGCATGCTTTGCATGCGCCACATGGATATGACCCCTTAATCATTGTTCGGGAATCCATCTTTCGCCCAGGTACATAATGACTGCGGACTAATGTATCTTTAAAATTTTTAGAGCGTCTTGCAGTCAGCAATGGTCTCTCTGGGATGCATTTAGTTAATTTGATATCAGTCCTGAGGATGCTCCAATGCCTATTCAAGATCTCGTGTAGGTGTTTCCACTGATTATTATAGTTCGTAATGAACCTTATATCTTGATTGGAAGTGGTTGTTATTTTTCCACTCTTTTTCTCCTCATTCGGGCACAGTAGTTTGTCCCTTTTGCGTGTCTTTGCTATTTGAACTCCCTTTTTAATCTGTCTATTACTGTACCCTCTTTCCCTGAACCTATTTTTTAATTTCTCAGCTTCCTCCAAATAATTAGCTTCATTTGAACATATCCTTTTAAGACGTATAAACTGACCTTTGGGAATCCCGTCAATGGTGGATCTTGGATGCGCGGAATTCGCATGTAATAGGGAATTGACAGCAGTTGTTTTCCTGTATATCTCAGTATGCAATTTTCCCTCATCATCAGCCTTGATTTTTATGTCCAAAAAATCAACTTCACGTCCTGCTTTAAAGGAGAGCTTGATGTTAGACACATTGTTGTTTAAATCACTCATGAATGTATTGAGATCTTCCATGGTGCCCTCCCATATGAACAAAATGTCATCGATATATCGAGTCCAATTATGGACCCCATCGATACATTTAAGGAGGCCACCATGGAAGATCTCTCTCTCCCACGCTCCCAAAAACAGATTGGCATACGATGGGGCACAAGTGGCCCCCATCGCAACGCCTTGTGTCTGTAAGTAAAATCTGTCCTTGAAGACAAAGAAGTTGTGATGTAATATGAAATCCAATAGTTGAAGTAATAATTGGTTGAAAGAGGGTTCTAAGGTATTACTTTTTAGGAAGTCCGAAGTAGCACGCAATCCATCCTCATGACGTATACTTGTATAGAGGGACTCTACATCAGCCGTCACTAGGATCATTTCTTCTGTTAGCTGTATTCCTTCCAATCTGTTTAAAACAGCTGTAGTGTCCTGTACAAAGGAAGGAAGACTGGTCACCAGCTGTTGCAGGTAAAAATCAACAAACCTACAGATATTTTCACTGAGGCTGTCATTACCTGCAACAATAGGTCGTCCAGGTGGGTCAGTTTTACTCTTATGGACTTTTGGAATGATATAGAATGTTGCCACTTTTACATGTTGCACCATAAGATTATCTTTAATTTTTTTCGGAATGACGTTCTTATCCACTGCTACATTGAGGATTGTCTCAAGTTTGTTCTGAAAACAGATAAGGGGGTTATCAGGCAGGGATCTATAACAATTCCTATCTTTGAGTAGTTTAAATGCTTGATGTTCATACATTTCCAGTGGCCATACCACAATATTCCCTCCCTTATCTGCTGCTTTGATTACCACCTCCTCCATTTCTCTTAGTTCGTTGAGGGCCTTATATTCATTCTTGCTCAAGTTTTTACAAGTTTTACCCTTCTTAATTTTGCTTAGATCTTCACACACCATTTTGACAAAAATGTCTATGGCTGGACATAAGTAGAATGGAGGGAATGTCTGTGATTTTTTTCCCATCCCCTTAGGTAACAAACTCACCTCCTTATTCTCACCCATTTCATTTTGTTCAGCCAATTCTTCCAATATTTTTAGTGCCTTCCTCTCTTCCTCTGTTACTAACCAATCTTCACACCGTGTCTTATAATGTAATTTTCTCAACAGCAATTTTCTAGCGAACAGATGAGTATCTTTTACAGCAGTAAAGACATCTATATCTGTAGTTGGACAAAAAGTTAGTCCTTTTTCTAGAACCGCAATTTGATCATTAGTTAATACTATCTTTAAAAGATTGATTACCTGTGGCGTATCCTCTTTTCCTTTTTTCGGAATTTTATTGTCAGCTTTATCGTATTTCCGTTTGCCGTGTTGATTGCGGGTTAGCCAATTACCTCTAGTGCGTCCTGTATACGCATTAGAGGATTCCCCCTTCTGGGAGTTGGAATCAGAGACTGAACTCATCGAGGAGATGGAAGAGCTACGAACTCGTGTTGCCCCATTTCCTGTGTCCTGCAACCACTTATAGACCCTGCGATTGTTATAATCCGATACATCCCGCTGAAATTTTTGCATCTTTTGTGTCGTAATTTCTTTTTCCCAGGTGGTATAGTTAGATGTAAGATCTTCCTCAAACTTCTGGAGATCTTCCCCTATATTGGCACCCTGAATCTGACTCTGCAAGGAGGAGATTTCTGTTTCCAAAGACTTCAATCTCCTACTGTTAGCTTCTACGATGATTTCCATAAATTCAAAGGAGCATTTGTTAACTGCCTCTTCCCATCTTTTTTTCAAATCCTCATCATCCATACCGAAATTTGGAAATTTCTGTATTCTAAGGCCTCTCGGAATAATTCTTTTACCAATATAATTTTCTATTGTTTTTTTATTCCACCAGGTTTTAATTTTTTTGTGACATAGATTTTTAAACTTCCTCTGTAATTCCTTAATCTGAACGGTGGCATCACTAAAAACAGGCTGTGCATCCCCGCTGAATAAATTGTCGGCTTGTGCCAACCAAGTCTGCTCTCTGGCTCCTACGTCCATGACGAATTTTAGACCAAAAATTGCTCTGTCAAAAAAACAGAATATAGAATGATTAAATCACGCGCGGTCTCTGACAAAGGAGGTATACTCCCGCAATATATGAAACTACACAACAAATTTAAAAGATACATTAGTCCGCAGTCATTACCTGGGCGAAAGATGGATTCCCGAACAATGATTAAGGGGTCATATCCATGTGGCGCATGCAAAGCATACGCCAACATGGATAGATTTACCCAATTCTCAGACTCTGATAAAAGTAAAACTTATGAAATCAGAGAATACATTTCCTGTCTGTCTACTGGAATTATTTATTATGCCACTTGCCCATGCGATAAAATTTATATTGGTCTCACTACAAGAGAATTTCGCAAAAGGATACGCGAACATGTGCGAGACATAGAAAAGGCCAAAGAGGTCATGGATCTTAATGAATTAAAAACCTTGCCCAAACATTTTAAAATCCACCACCAATGCAATCCAAATGGATTGCGGTTTAGGGGCATAGATCAAGTACACCTGGGAATCAGAGGGGGCAATTATAGCAAAATCCTGGCCCAGATTGAGACGAGATGGATATTTTGTCTCAAAACTCTGACCCCCAGGGGACTAAATGAAAGCTTTGGCTTTGGTTCTTTTCTCTGAACAGTGGCATTATTTTAGGGGGGGAATGGGGTTTATACCCATTTTTTATTATACACATATTTGTTATGTTTGGATGAATTTATATGTATACTAATGTTTGTTTTACGTTGTTCTAGTTCGCCGACTCACTGTGAATGCTGATATTTTTCCATGACTCATCTTCTTTTTGAACTGCATACAACTGATGATCCATGTCTTGGAGCTTTTTAAGCTGTGGCCTTTTTCTATATATATTTATTCTATCAGTAATGAACTACTATGGTGATTATGGATGCACAGGTTTTTAGAATTATTATCCGGTAAAATTCTGATATTATGTATTGTACGATTATGCACTTTTGACTGTTTCATATATTTAGCACTTTAATTTATTGTTATGTCTGTGATAATTGAATTAATTAACAATTGGCAATAGTGACATTTATAAATTGTCAATAATGATATATGCACTGCATGGCGGCATGGCTGTCATTTATTGTTGTTACCCTATATTGCACTTGCACTTTCACATTATATTATGTCAGTTATTTTATGTGATTGACATTATATACTATTTGCACTTTTATGTAATATACAGGACTTTGTTCCAAATCTTCTTTGATGCACTGAATAGATACATGTGAATATTTGCAGTAATCGCTACTATTGTGATTCACCTGCGTTATGTGTGCGCATGTCCGGCCGGTCCGCGCGCCTGCTTCGGCTGTTCCTCTCTCGTGAAGGCGTAGGTGGTGGCGACGGCGATCAACGTCATTGACGTGTGACCGCCCTCTCCTCCATCGGCCTCAGGGGAAGGGCGGAAGTTTCAGGACGTCGCCGACGCCGACTGGTCATGCGCCGTTATACTGACGTGGAGTCATGGAACAGGTCACGTGATCTTAATCAGAGCATTTGATAGGTGAGCGGCCTCTTTTTAAATCTCCCTCATTTCCCCAATCATCAACTCCTCCTGAGGAAGCAAATTACGCGAAACGCGCGTTGAGGAGCGCTTCGACCCTGTCAGCAGTCCCCGTCATATCGATATGTTTCATCCTTACTTCATGCACCCTCGGTTTTTGTCTTTGACCCATGTGGTCTGAGCCGTGGTCATGCAATAATTAGTTGTAAGGGAGGCAAGCCTATAACTTAGATAGGTTCCTATACTGTATATCCCCATTTCTGTACATCCACCAGGAAATTTCTTTCCCTGAGTACTGATCAAAAGGGGGGTATACCACTGAGTAGTTTTCAGAGGGGTGTGCTTACAGGGTGATGTATGACTGTGTTTGTCCCTGCTTAGTTATACTCACATTGTGTATAATATGTCATGATTTTAACTGTTTTTACGAATAAAATTGATTTTTTATTGATAAATAGTGTGGTTGCACTCCACTTGTGTTGTGTAGTTTCATATATTGCGGGAGTGTACCTCCTTTGTCAGAGACCGCGCGTGATTTAAACATTGATGGTTGATATTAACCCATTTTTGCCGGTGAAAAACCCCTGCTCTGCAGTGCTGATAGGGAACTAAATTTAGTAAAAATGTCTGTTACTGATCGGAAGATGCGCAACGACCAGCTCATGCTGGTAGATGCGCTGCTGATGGCATTCCCACCTGACAGCGGGGGCTCAGTGGAAGCACAAGGCGAAGGCTGAAGAGGAGGAAGAGGTCGCCAACGCAGCTGGGGCACCACCAGCACCTGAGAAGGCAGGGTTAGCATGGCCGAAATGTGGAAAAGCTTTGTCAGCACACCACAACAACCAGCACCACCAGCTGATGGAACATCTTAGCAGGAGGCAGCATTTCACCAACATGGTGGAGCAGTAAGTGTGCACATGCCTACACGTACTGAATGATGGGTCTGCCCCCTTCAACTTCTGGGTCTCCAAATTGGGCACATGGCCTGAACTTGCCCTTTACGCCTTGGAGGTGCTGGCCTGCCCTGCAGCCAGTGTATTGTCTGAACGTGTGTTTAACATGACTGAAGGGCGTCATCATAGACAAGCGCATCACAGACAATGTGGACAAGCTCGCGTTCATTGAAATGAACCAAGCATTGATCCGACAGGACTTGTCCGTACCTTGTGCAGAATAGACATGTACAGGGAGTGCAGAATTATTAGGCAAATTAGTATTTTGACCACATCATCCTCTTTATGCATGTTGTCTTACTCCAAGCTGTATAGGCTCGAAAGCCTACTACCAATTAAGCATATTAGGTGATGTGCATCTCTGTAATGAGAAGGGGTGTGGTCTAATGACATCAACACCCTATATCAGGTGTGCATAATTATTAGGCAACTTCCTTTCCTTTGGCAAAATGGGTCAAAAGAAGGACTTGACAGGCTCAGAAAAGTCAAAAATAGTGAGATATCTTGCAGAGGGATGCAGCACTCTTAAAATTGCAAAGCTTCTGAAGCGTGATCATCGAACAATCAAGCGTTTCATTCAAAATAGTCAACAGGGTCGCAAGAAGCGTGTGGAAAAACCAAGGCGCAAAATAACTGCCCATTAACTGAGAAAAGTCAAGCGTGCAGCTGCCAAGATGCCACTTGCCACCAGTTTGGCCATATTTCAGAGCTGCAACATCACTGGAGTGCCCAAAAGCACAAGGTGTGCAATACTCAGAGACATGGCCAAGGTAAGAAAGGCTGAAAGACGACCACCACTGAACAAGACACACAAGCTGAAACGTCAAGACTGGGCCAAGAAATATCTCAAGACTGATTTTTCTAAGGTTTTATGGACTGATGAAATGAGAGTGAGTCTTGATGGGCCAGATGGATGGGCCCGTGGCTGGATTGGTAAAGGGCAGAGAGCTCCAGTCTCAGACGCCAGCAAGGTGGAGGTGGAGTACTGGTTTGGGCTGGTATCATCAAAGATGAGCTTGTGGGGCCTTTTCAGGTTGAGGATGGAGTCAAGCTCAACTCCCAGTCCTACTGCCAGTTTCTGGAAGACACCTTCTTCAAGCAGTGGTACAGGAAGAAGTCTGCATCCTTCAAGAAAAACATGATTTTCATGCAGGACAATGCTCCATCACACGCGTCCAAGTACTCCACAGCGTGGCTGGCAAGAAAGGGTATAAAAGAAGAAAATCTAATGACATGGCCTCCTTGTTCACCTGATCTGAACCCCATTGAGAACCTGTGGTCCATCATCAAATGTGAGATTTACAAGGAGGGAAAACAGTACACCTCTCTGAACAGTGTCTGGGAGGCTGTGGTTGCTGCTGCACGCAATGTTGATGGTGAACAGATCAAAACACTGACAGAATCCATGGATGGCAGGCTTTTGAGTGTCCTTGCAAAGAAAGGTGGCTATATTGGTCACTGATTTGTTTTTGTTTTGTTTTTGAATGTCAGAAATGTATATTTGTGAATGTTGAGATGTTATATTGGTTTCACTGGTAAAAATAAATAATTGAAATGGGTATATATTTGTTTTTTGTTAAGTTGCCTAATAATTATGCACAGTAATAGTCACCTGCACACACAGATATCCCCCTAAAATAGCTAAAACTAAAAACAAACTAAAAACTACTTCCAAAAATATTCAGCTTTGATATTAATGAGTTTTTTGGGTTCATTGAGAACATGGTTGTTGTTCAATAATAAAATTAATCCTCAAAAATACAACTTGCCTAATAATTCTGCACTCCCTGTATACCGGCCTCACCCAGCCATTGTTGTACTCTAGCGCACTTTCTGTTTGTTTTATTTTTTATATTTCCCAATTAGGGATGAGCGAACCCGAACTGTATAGTTCGGGTTCGTACCGAATTTTGGGGTGTCCGTGACACGGACCCGAACCCGAACATTTTCGTAAAAGTCCGGGTTCGGGTTCGGTGTTCGGCGCTTTTTTGGCGCTTTTTGAAAGGCTGCAAAGCAGCCAATCAACAAGCGTCATACTACTTGCCCCAAGAGGCCATCACAGCCATGCCTACTATTGGCATGGCTGTGATTGGCCAGTGCAGCATGTGACCCAGCCTCTATTTAAGCTGGAGTCACGTAGCGCCGCACGTCACTCTGCTATGATCAGTATAGGGAGAGGTTGCAGCTGCGACGTTAGGGCGAGATTAGGCAGATTAACTCCTCCAAAAGACTTCATTCTGTGATCGATCTGCAGCTGTGGATCATTGAAGTGCTATTATTGACTTGCTCACTTTTTTGAGGCTGCCCAGAGCGTTTTTAGATCACTTTATTTCTGGGGTGATCGGCGGCCATTTTGTGACTTGTGGTGCGCCAGCACGAGCTATCACCAAGTGTATTTAACCATCGATAGTGTGGTTATTTTGTGCTATATCCTACATCAGCTACAGGCTGAGCCTGTGTCACCGAAGTGCATTTAACCATCAACAGTCTGGTTATTTTTTGGCCATATACTACATCAGCTGCAGGCTGAGCCTGTGTCACCGAAGTGCATTTAACCATCGACAGTCTGATTATTTTTTGGCCATATACTACATCTGGTGCAGGCTGAGCCTGTGTCACCCAAGTGCATTTAACCATCAACAGTGTGGTTATTTTTTGGCCATATATTACATCAGGGGCAAGTTGAGCCTGTCACCCAGCGCCTAAAAAATAGACCTGACATTTCTATTCAACCAAATCTGTACTGTTTTAGCTGGTCAAGTTATTTGTAGTGACCGTAAAAGCACACTTTTTTTTCTGGGTTGAAAAACCATTCCCAAATTTGCCATTCTCAAAATAACTAGTTTCTGGTATTTGAGGCCTACTAGAAATCTATCCCAAAAAGGATATCTTACATTGAAGGTTCTGATAGTGTCATTCAGAAAAACCTATGACACACGCTAGCGTGCTGATAGAAGTCTGATTCTGTGATTAAACCTATACCTGTCACACAGCGCAAAAAAAAACAGTCCTCACATCTCTATTTAACCAAATCTGTACTGTTTTAGCTGGTCAAGTTATTTGTAGTGACCGTAAAAGCACACTTTTTTTTCTGGGTTGAAAAACCATTCCCAAATTTGCCATTCTCAAAATAACTAGTTTCTGGTATTTGAGGCCTACTTGAAATCTATCCCAAAAAGAATATCTTACATTGAAGGTACTGATAGTGTCATTCAGAAAAACCTAAGACACACGCTAGCGTGCTGATAGAAGTCTGATTCTGTGATTAAACCTATACCTGTCACACAGCGCAAAAAAAAAACAGGCCTCACATCTCTATTTAACCAAATCTGTACTGTTTTAGCTGGTCAAGTTATTTGTAGTGACCGTAAAAGCACACTTTTTTTTCTGGGTTGAAAAACCATTCCCAAATTTGCCATTCTCAAAATAACTAGTTTCTGGTATTTGAGGCCTACTTGAAATCTATCCCAAAAAGGATATCTTACATTGAAGGTTCTGATAGTGTCATTCAGAAAAACCTATGACACACGCTAGCGTGCTGATAGAAGTCTGATTCTGTGATTAAACCTATACCTGTCACACAGCGCAAAAAAAAAACAGTCCTCACATCTCTATTTAACCAAATCTGTACTGTTTTAGCTGGTCAAGTTATTTGTAGTGACCGTAAAAGCACACTTTTTTTTCTGGGTTGAAAAACCATTCCCAAATTTGCCATTCTCAAAATAACTAGTTTCTGGTATTTGAGGCCTACTTGAAATCTATCCCAAAAAGAATATCTTACATTGAAGGTACTGATAGTGTCATTCAGAAAAACCTAAGACACACGCTAGCGTGCTGATAGAAGTCTGATTCTGTGATTAAACCTATACCTGTCACACAGCGCAAAAAAAAAACAGGCCTCACATCTCTATTTAACCAAATCTGTACTGTTTTAGCTGGTCAAGTTATTTGTAGTGACCGTAAAAGCACACTTTTTTTTCTGGGTTGAAAAACCATTCCCAAATTTGCCATTCTCAAAATAACTAGTTTCTGGTATTTGAGGCCTACTTGAAATCTATCCCAAAAAGAATATCTTACATTGAAGGTACTGATAGTGTCATTCAGAAAAACCTAAGACACACGCTAGCGTGCTGATAGAAGTCTGATTCTGTGATTAAACCTATACCTGTCACACAGCGCAAAAAAAAAACAGGCCTCACATCTCTATTTAACCAAATCTGTACTGTTTTAGCTGGTCAAGTTATTTGTAGTGACCGTAAAAGCACACTTTTTTTTCTGGGTTGAAAAACCATTCCCAAATTTGCCATTCTCAAAATAACTAGTTTCTGGTATTTGAGGCCTACTTGAAATCTATCCCAAAAAGGATATCTTACATTGAAGGTTCTGATAGTGTCATTCAGAAAAACCTATGACACACGCTAGCGTGCTGATAGAAGTCTGATTCTGTGATTAAACCTATACCTGTCACACAGCGCAAAAAAAAACTGTCCTCACATCTCTATTTAACCAAATCTGTACTGTTTTAGCTGGTCAAGTTATTTGTAGTGACCGTAAAAGCACACTTTTTTTTCTGGGTTGAAAAACCATTCCCAAATTTGCCATTCTCAAAATAACTAGTTTCTGGTATTTGAGGCCTACTTGAAATCTATCCCAAAAAGAATATCTTACATTGAAGGTACTGATAGTGTCATTCAGAAAAACCTAAGACACACGCTAGCGTGCTGATAGAAGTCTGATTCTGTGATTAAACCTATACCTGTCACACAGCGCAAAAAAAAACAACAGGCCTCACATCTCTATTTAACCAAATCTGTACTGTTTTAGCTGGTCAAGTTATTTGTAGTGACCGTAAAAGCACACTTTTTTTTCTGGGTTGAAAAACCATTCCCAAATTTGCCATTCTCAAAATAACTAGTTTCTGGTATTTGAGGCCTACTTGAAATCTATCCCAAAAAGGATATCTTACATTGAAGGTTCTGATAGTGTCATTCAGAAAAACCTATGACACACGCTAGCGTGCTGATAGAAGTCTGATTCTGTGATTAAACCTATACCTGTCACACAGCGCAAGAAAAAACAGGCCTCACATCACTATTTAACCAAATCTGTACTGTTTTAGCTGGTCAAGTTATTTGTAGTGACCGTAAATGCACACTTTTTTTTCTGGGTTGAAAAACCATTCCCAAATTTGCCATTCTCAAAATAACTAGTTTCTGGTATTTGAGGCCTACTTGAAATCTATCCCAAAAAGGATATCTTACATTGAAGGTACTGATAGTGTCATTCAGAAAAACCTAAGACACACGCTAGCGTGCTGATAGAAGTCTGATTCTGTGATTAAACCTATACCTGTCACACAGCGCAAAAAAAAACAGGCCTCACATCTCTATTTAACCAAATCTGTACTGTTTTAGCTGGTCAAGTTATTTGTAGTGACCGTAAAAGCACACTTTTTTTTCTGGGTTGAAAAACCATTCCCAAATTTGCCATTCTCAAAATAACTAGTTTCTGGTATTTGAGGCCTACTTGAAATCTATCCCAAAAAGGATATCTTACATTGAAGGTTCTGATAGTGTCATTCAGAAAAACCTATCACACACGCTAGCGTGCTGATAGAAGTCTGATTCTGTGATTAAACTATACCTGTCACACAGCGCAAAAAAAAAACAGGCCTCACATCTCTATTTAACCAAATCTGTACTGTTTTAGCTGGTCAAGTTATTTGTAGTGACCGTAAAAGCACACTTTTCTTTCTGGGTTGAAAAACCATTCCCAAATTTGCCATTCTCAAAATTGTAGTGAACGGGAGCAATGAGGAAAACATCTAATAAGGGACGCGGACGTGGACATGGTTGTGGTGGTGTTAGTGGACCCTCTGGTGCTGGGAGAGGACGTGGCCGTTCTGCCACAGCCACACGTCCTAGTGAACCAACTACCTCAGGTCCCAGTAGCCAGCAGAATTTACAGCGATATTTGGTGGGGCCCAATGCCGTTCTAAGGATGGTAAGGCCTGAGCAGGTGCAGGCATTAGTCAATTGGGTGGCCGACAGTGGATCCAGCACGTTCACATTATCTCCCACCCAGTCTTCTGCAGAAAGCGCACAGATGGCGCATGAAAACCAAGCCCATCGGTCTGTCACATCACCCCCATGCATATCAGGGAAACTGTCTGAGCCTCAAGTTATGCAGCAGTCTCTTATGCTGTTTGAAGACTCTGCTGCCAGGGTTTCCCAAGGGCATCCACCTAGCCCTTCACCAGGGGTGGAAGAGATAGAATGCACTAACGCACAACCACTTATGTTTCCTGATGATGAGGACATGGGAATACCACCTCAGCATGTCTCTGATGATGACGAAACACAGGTGCCAACTGCTGCGTCTTTCTGCAGTGTGCAGACTGAACAGGAGGTCAGGGGTCAAGACTGGGTGGAAGACGATGCAGAGGACGATGAGGTCCTAGACCCCACATGGAATGAAGGTCGTGCCACTGACTTTCACAGTTCGGAGGAAGAGGCAGTGGTGAGACCGAGCCAACAGCGTAGCAAAAGAGGGAGCAGTGGACAAAATCAGAACACCCGCCGCCAAGAGACTCCGCCTGCTACTGACCGCCGCCATCTGGGACCGAGCACCCCAAAGGCAGCTTCAAGGAGTTCCCTGGCATGGCACTTCTTCAAACAATGTGCTGACGACAAGACCCGAGTGGTTTGCACGCTGTGCCATCAGAGCCTGAAGCGAGGCATTAACGTTCTGAACCTTAGCACAAACTGCATGACCAGGCACCTGCATGCAAAGCATGAACTGCAGTGGAGTAAACACCTTAAAAACAAGGAAGTCTCTCAGGCTCCCCCTGCTGCCTCTTCTGCTGCTGCCGCCGCTTCGGCCTCTTCTGCTGCTGCTGCCGCCGCCTCGGCCTCTTCCTCCGCCTCTGGATGAACGTTGGCACCTGCCGCCCAGCAAACATGGGATGTACCACCAACACCACCACCTGCGTCACCAAGCATCTCAACCATGTCACACGGCAGCGTTCAGCTCTCCATCTCACAAACATTTGAGAGAAAGCGTAAATTCCCACCTAGCCACCCTCGATCCCTGGCCCTGAATGCCAGCATTTCTAAACTACTGGCCTATGAAATGCTGTGATTTAGGCTGGTGGACACAGACAGCTTCAAACAGCTCATGTCACTTGCTGTCCCACAGTATGTTGTTCCCAGCCGCCACTACTTCTCCAAGAGAGCCGTGCCTTCCCTGCACAAACAAGTGTCCGATAAAATCAAGTGTGCACTGCGCAACGCCATCTGTGGCAAGGTCCACCTAACCACAGATACGTGGACCAGTAAGCACGGCCAGGGACGCTATATCTCCCTAACTGCACACTGGGTAAATGTAGTGGCGGCTGGGCCCCAGGCGGAGAGCTGTTTGGCGCACGTCCTTCCGCCGCCAAGGATCGCAGGGCAACATTCTTTGCCTCCTGTCTCCTCCTCCTCCTACTCAGCTTCCTCCTCCTCTTCTTCCACCTGCTCATCCAGTCAACCACACACCTTCACCACCAACTTAAGCACAGCACGGGGTAAACGTCAGCAGGCCATTCTGAAACTCATATGTTTGGGGGACAGGCCCCACACCGCACAGGAGTTGTGGCGGGGTATAGAACAACAGACCGACGAGTGGTTGCTGCCGGTGAGCCTCAAGCCCGGCCTGGTGGTGTGCGATAATGGGCGAAATCTCGTTGCAGCTCTGGGACTAGCCGGTTTGACGCACATCCCTTGCCTGGCGCATGTGCTGAATTTGGTGGTGCAGAAGTTCATTCGCAACTACCCCGACATGTCAGAGCTGCTGCATAAAGTGCGGGCCGTCTGTTCGCGCTTCCGGCGTTCACACCCTGCCGCTGCTCGCCTGTCTGCGCTACAGCGTAACTTCGGCCTTCCCGCTCACCGCCTCATATGCGACGTACCCACCAGGTGGAACTCCACCTTGCATATGCTGGACAGACTGTGCGAGCAGCAGCAGGCCATAGTGGAGTTTCAGCTGCAGCACGCACGGGTCAATCGCACTGCGGATCAGACACACTTCACCACCAATGACTGGGCCTCCATGCGAGACCTGTGTGCCCTGTTGCGCTGTTTCGAGTACTCCACCAACATGGCCAGTGGCGATTACGCCGTTATCAGCGTTACAATACCACTTCTATGTCTCCTTGAGAAAACACTTAGGGCGATGATGGAAGAGGAGGTGGCCCAAGAGGAAGAGGAGGAAGAGGGGTCATTTTTAGCACTTTCAGGCCAGTCTCTTCAAAGTGACTCAGAGGGAGGTTTTTTGCAACACCAGAGGCCAGGTACAAATGTGGCCAGACAGGGCCCACTACTGGAGGACGAGGAGGACGAGGATGAGGAGGAGGTGGAGGAGGATGAGGATGAAGCATGTTCACAGCGGGGTGGCACCCAAAGCAGCTCGGGCCCATCACTGGTGCGTGGCTGGGGGGAAACACAGGACGATGACGATACGCCTCCCACAGAGGACAGCTTGTCCTTACCTCTGGGCAGCCTGGCACATATGAGCGACTACATGCTGCAGTGCCTGCGCAACGACAGCAGAGTTGCCCACATTTTAACGTGTGCGGAATACTGGGTTGCCACCCTGCTGGATCCCCGGTACAAAGACAATGTGCCCACCTTACTTTCTACACTGGAGCGTGATAGGAAGATGCGCGACTACAAGCGCACGTTGGTAGACGCGCTACTGAGAGCATTCCCAAATGTCACAGGGGAACCAGTGGAAGCCCAAGGCGAAGGCAGAGGAGGAGCAAGAGGTCGCCAACGCAGCTGTGTCACGGCCAGCTCCTCTGAGGGCAGGGTTAGCATGGAAGAGATGTGGAAAAGTTTTGTCACCACGCCACAGCTAACTGCACCACCACCTGATATGGAACGTGTTAGCAGGAGGCAACATTTCACTAACATGGTGGAACAGTACCTGTGCACACCCCTCCACGTACTGACTGATGGTTCGGTCCCATTCAACTTCTGGGTCTCCAAATTGTCGACGTGGCCAGAGCTAGCCTTTTATGCCTTGGAGGTGCTGGCCTGCCCGGCGGCCAGCGTTTTGTCTGAACGTGTATTCAGCACGGCAGGGGGCGTCATTACAGACAAACGCAGCCTCCTGTCTACAGCCAATGTGGACAAGCTGACGTTCATAAAAATGAACCAGGCATGGATCCCACAGGACCTGTCCATCCCTTGTGCAGATTAGATATTAACTACCTCCCCTTAACAATATATTATTCTACTCCAGGGCACTTCCTCATTCAATACTATTTTTAATTTCATTTTACCATTATATTGCGGGGCAACCCAAAGTTGAATGAACCTCTCCTCTGTCTGTGTGCCGGGGCCTAATTGTGTGACAGTGGCCTGTTCCAGTGGTGGGTGACGTGAAGCCTGATTCTCTGCTATGACATGAAGAATTATTCTGTGCTGACATAAGGCCAGATTCTCTGTTACGAGACCTCTCTCCTCTGCCTGGGTGCCTGGGCCTAAATATGTGACAGTGGCCTGTTCCAGTGGTGGGTGACGTGAAGCCTGATTCTCTGCTATGACATGAATACAGATTCTGCGCTAACATAAGGCCAGATTCTCTGTTACGGGACCTCTCTCCTCTGCCTGGGTGCCTGGGCCTAAATGTGTGACAGTGGCCTGTTCCAGTGGTGGGTGACGTGAAGCCTGATTCTCTGCTATGACATGAATACAGATTCTGCGCTGACATAAGGCCAGATTCTCTGTTACGGGACCTCTCTCCTCTGCCTGGGTGCCTGGGCCTAAATGTTTGACAGTGGCCTGTTCCAGTGGTGGGTGACGTGAAGCCTGATTCTCTGCTATAACATGAATACAGATTCTGCGCTGACATAAGGCCAGATTCTCTGTTACGGGACCGCTCTCCTCTGTCTGGGTGCCGGGGCCTAAATGTGTGACAGTGGCCTGTTCCAGTGGTGGGTGACGTGAAGCCTGATTCTCTGCTATGACATGAAGACAGATTCTGTGCTGACATCAGGCCAGATTCTCTGTTACGGGACCTCTCTCCTCTGCCTGGGTGCCGGGGCCTAAATGTGTGACAGTGGCCTGTTCCAGTGGTGGGTGATCTGAAGCCTGATTCTCTGCTATGACATGAAGACTGATTCTGCGCTGACATGAAGCCAGATTCTCTGCTATGGCATGAAGAGACTGATTCTCTGCTGACATGAAGCCAGATTCTTTGCTATGGCATGAAGAGACTGATTCTCTGCTGACGTGAAGCCAGATTCTCTGCTATGGGACCTCTGTCCAATTGATATTGGTTCATTTTTATTTTTTTAATTTTTATTTTAATTCATTTCCCTATCCACATTTGTTTGCAGGGGATTTACCTACATGTTGCTGCCTTTTGCAGCCCTCTAGCTCTTTCCTGGGCTGTTTTACAGCCTTTTTAGTGCCCAAAAGTTCGGGTCCCCATTGACTTCAATGGGGTTCGGGACGAAGTTCGGATCGGGTTCGGATCCCGAACCCGAACATTTCCGGGAAGTTCGGCCGAACTTCTCGAACCCGAACATCCAGGTGTTCGCTCAACTCTATTCCCAATGTTTTGGGGTGTACCAAAATTTAAACAAAAAAATTTGAAAATAAAACCAAAAGGCAGTGTAGGCTACCGCCTCCTCCTCCACCGCCGCTTCCACCTACACCGCCACATCCACCGCCTCCTCAACCTCCTACTCCATATGGACCTCCTCCTTCTAGATCAAGATTATATATTTTTATTTTTACGAATTTTATGTTATTTTAAGTCATTTCCCTATCGACATTTCTTTGCAGAGCACTTGCCATGCTCTTAACCACATTTTGCTGCCATCTGCAGCCCTCTAGCCCTTTCCATGACTTTTTTAGAGCCATTTTAGTGCTCCAAAATTCTGGTCCCCATTGACTTCAATGGGGTTCGGGGTCAAGTTCGGGTCCCGAACTCAAATTCTTTTGCGAAGTTCGGCCGAACCTGTCGAACCCGAACTTCCAGGTATCCGCTCAACTCTAGCAGGCACAGTTTCATTGCGCCCAGGGCTTGCCTTCTTCATATTAATGGTTTTGTCACTAGATGTGGCACAGATTTTTTTTACTGTACGTTAAAGACACCGTTTTCAGATGCAGGACAGTGTATGTCACAGAAGACCACAGAAAATGGACACTATTTTAGGCCCAGATTATTTAAATCTGCGGTACAGACACTGTTTTCTGATGTAGCTTATATTTATATTTTTCCCCATATCTAGGCCTGACAACCACACAAGGTATTGTAGAACAGATCACACAATTCACGGATTACACCGTTGACAGCAAAAATGTGGATTATGGATTAGTTTTCACTAATATTCTTCCTATCTCAGCCCATGACAAACAGAAGGTATTGCTGCACAGATGTCACAAGTCACTGCAGACACAATCTATATAGCAAAAGATTCTCTATTTCGCAAAAAAAAAAAATTTGAGTAGAACTTTGCACAATTAAATTGCTGCCAACGACATACAAGTCCTTAAAAGTAGGGATGAGCGAACCCGAATTCGTACCGAATTTTGGGGTGTCCGTGACACGGACCCGAACCCGAACATTTTCGTAAAAGTCCGGGTTTGGGTTCGGTGTTCGGCGCTTTCTTGGCGCTAATCAACAAGCATCATACTACTTGCCCCAAGAGGCCATCATAGCCATGCCTACTATTGGCATGGCTGTGATTGGCCAGTGCAGGATGTGACCCAGCCTCTATTTAAGCTGGAGTCACGTAGCGCCGCACGTCACTCTGCTCTGATCAGTGTAGAGAGAAGTTGCAGCTGCTGTTAGGGCCAGATTACACAGTGATTAACTCTGCAAAAACACTTAATTCAGTGATCGATCTACAGCTGTGGATCATTGAACTGCTGCTATTTAATTGCTCACTGTTTTTAGGCTGCCCAGAGCGTTTTTATGTCACTTTTTTCTTGGGTGATCGGCGGCCATTTAGTGTCTTGTGGTGCGCCAGCACAAGCTGCCACCAAGTCCATTTAACCATCAATAGTGTGTTTATTTTTTTTGCTATATCCTACATCAGGTGCTTGGCTGTGCTTGCTATTTTATTGAGGGGTAAAATACAATTGGCAAAAATAGCAGTACCCTAAATCTGGTGTTTCAGTTGTGGCTAGCCAATTGTAATACTGTCTGCTGTCTGCCGAAGCACAGGTTTTGTTCTGGGTTGAATACAATTCCCAACTTAGCAATTCCCTAAATAATTTCTTTCTGCTGTATCAGGCCAAGTTTAAATTGATCCATAAAAGGGTATATTAGATTTAAGGTGCGGATAGTGTCATCCTCAATAACTTCACACGCTACCGTGCATTTCCAAGTTTAATTCTGTCCGTAAACGTATACCTGTCACCCAGCGCCTAAATAATAGGCCTAAAATTTATATTCAGCTAAATCTGTGTTTATTGCTGAGGCTGGTCAATTCATTTAGTGTCCGCCAAAGCACCGTTTTTGTTCTGGGTTGAATACAATTCCGAACTGAGCAATTCCCTAAATATTTTTTTTCTGCTGTATCAGGCCAGGTTTAAATTGATCCATAAAAGGGTATATTAGATTTAAGGTGCGGATAGTGTCATCCTCAATAACTTCACACGCTACCGTGCATTTCCAAGTTTAATTCTGTCCGTAAACGTATACCTGTCACCCAGCGCCTAAATAATAGGCCTAAAATTTATATTCAGCTAAATCTGTGTTTATTGCTGAGGCTGGTCAATTCATTTAGTTTCCGCCAAAGCACAGTTTTTGTTCTGGTTTGAATACAATTTCCAACTTAGCAATTCCCTAAATAATTTTTTTCTGCTGTATCAGGCCAAGTTTAAATTGATCCATAAAAGGGTATATTAGATTTAAGGTGCGGATAGTGTCATCCTCAATAACTTCACACGCTACCGTGCATTTCCAAGTTTAATTCTGTCCGTAGACGTATACCTGTCACCCAGCGCCTAAATAATAGGCCTAAAATGTATATTCAGCTAAATCTGTGTTTATTGCTGTGGCTGGTCAATTCATTTAGTTTCCGCCAAAGCACAGTTTTTGTTCTGGTTTGAATACAATTCCCAACTTAGCAATTTCCTAAATAATTTCTTTCTGCTGTATCAGGCCAAGTTTAAATTGATCCATAAAAGGGTATATTAGATTTAAGGTGCGGATAGTGTCATCCTCAATAACTTCACACGCTACCGTGCATTTCCAAGTTTAATTCTGTCCGTAAACGTATACCTGTCACCCAGCGCCTAAATAATAGGCCTAAAATTTATATTCAGCTAAATCTGTGTTTATTGCTGAGGCTGGTCAATTCATTTAGTTTCCGCCAAAGCACAGTTTTTGTTCTGGTTTGAATACAATTTCCAACTTAGCAATTCCCTAAATATTTTTTTTCTGCTGTATCAGGCCAGGTTTAAATTGATCCATAAAAGGGTATATTAGATTTAAGGTGCGGATAGTGTCATCCTCAATAACTTCACACGCTACCGTGCATTTCCAAGTTTAATTCTGTCCGTAGACGTATACCTGTCACCCAGCGCCTAAATAATAGGCCTAAAATGTATATTCAGCTAAATCTGTGTTTATTGCTGAGGCTGGTCAATTCATTTAGTGTCCGCCAAAGCACAGTTTTCGTTCTGGTTTGAATACAATTCCCAATTTAGCAATTCCCTAAATATTTTTTTTCTGCTGTATCAGGCCAAGTTTAAATTGATCTATGAAAGGGTATATTAGATTTAAGGTGCGGATAGTGTCATCCTCAATAACTTCACACGCTACCGTGCATTTCCAAGTTTAATTCTGTCCGTAAACGTATACCTGTCACCCAGCGCCTAAATAATTGGCCTAAAATTTATATTCAGCTAAATCTGTGTTTATTGCTGAGGCTGGTCAATTCATTTAGTGTCCGCAAAAGCACAATTTTTGTTCTGGGTTGAATGCAATTCCCAATTTAGCAATTCCCTAAATATTTTTTTTCTGCTGTATCAGGCCAAGTTTAAATTGATCCATAAAAGGGTATATTAGATTTAAGGTGAGGAGAGTGTCATCCTCAATAACTTCACACGCTACCGTGCATTTCCAAGTTTAATTCTGTCCGTAAACGTATACCTGTCACCCAGCGCCTAAATAATAGACGTAAAATTTATATTCAGCTAAATCTGTGTTTATTGCTGAGGCTGGTCAATTCATTTAGTGTCCGCCAAAGCACAGTTTTCGTTCTGGTTTGAATACAATTCCCAACTTAGCAATTCCTAAATATTTTTTTCTGCTGTATCAGGCCAAGTTTAAATTGATCTATGAAAGGGTATATTAGATTTAAGGTGCGGATAGTGTCATCCTCAATAACTTCACACGCTACCGTGCATTTCCAAGTTTAATTCTGTCCGTAAACGTATACCTGTCACCCAGCGCCTAAATAATTGGCCTAAAATTTATATTCAGCTAAATCTGTGTTTATTGCTGAGGCTGGTCAATTCATTTAGTGTCCGCAAAAGCACAATTTTTGTTCTGGGTTGAATGCAATTCCAACTTAGCAATTCCCTAAATATTTTTTTTCTGCTGTATCAGGCCAAGTTTAAATTGATCCATAAAAGGGTATATTAGATTTAAGGTGAGGAGAGTGTCATCCTCAATAACTTCACACGCTACCGTGCATTTCCAAGTTTAATTCTGTCCGTAAACGTATACCTGTCACCCAGCGCCTAAATAATAGACGTAAAATTTATATTCAGCTAAATCTGTGTTTATTGCTGAGGCTGGTCATTTCATTTAGTGTCCGCCAAAGCACAATTTTTGTTCTGGGTTGAATGCAATTCCCAATTTAGCAATTCCCTAAATATTTTTTTTCTGCTGTATCAGGCCAAGTTTAAATTGATCCATAAAAGGGTATATTAGATTTAAGGTGAGGAGAGTGTCATCCTCAATAACTTCACACGCTACCGTGCATTTCCAAGTTTAATTCTGTCCGTAAACGTATACCTGTCATCCAGCGCCTAAATAATAGACGTAAAATTTATATTCAGCTAAATCTGTGTTTATTGCTGAGGCTGGTCAATTCATTTAGTGTCCGCCAAAGCACAATTTTTGTTCTGGGTTGAATACAATTCCCAATTTAGCAATTCCCTAAATAATTTTTTTCTGCTGTATCAGGCCAAGTTTAAATTGATCCATAAAAGGGTATATTAGATTTAAGGTGCGGATAGTGTCATCCTCAATAACTTCACACGCTACCGTGCATTTCCAAGTTTAATTCTGTCCGTAAACGTATACCTGTCACCCAGCGCCTAAATAATAGGCCTAAAATTTATATTCAGCTAAGGCTACTTTCACACCTGCGTTCAGGTGTCCGCTCGTGAGCTCCGTTTGAAGGGGCTCACGAGCGGTCCTGAACGCAGCCGTCCAGCCCTCATGCATTCGCTGCTTGCAGTGTTCGGGTGTCCGCCTGGCCGTGCGGAGGCGAGCGGATCCGTCCAGACATAATGGAAGTCAATGGGGACGGATCCGCTTGAAGATGACACCATATGGCTCAATCTTCAAGTGGATCCGTTCCTCATTGACTTTCAATGTAAAGTCTGAACGGATCCGCTCAGGCTACTTTCAGACTTAGAAATTTTTCTAAGTTATGATGCAGACGGATCCGCTCTGAACGGATGCAAACGTCTGCATTATAGGAGCGGATCCGTCTGATAAAACATCAGACGGATCCGCTCCGAACGCTAGTGTGAAAGTAGCCTAAATCTGTGTTTATTGCTGAGGCTGGTCAATTCATTTAGTGTCCGCCAAAGCACAGTTTTTGTTCTGGGTTGAATACAATTCCCAACTTAGCAATTCCCTAAATAATTTTTTTTCTGCTGTATCAGGCCAAGTTTAAATTGATCCTTTAACGGGTATATTAGATTTAAGGTGCGGATAGTGTCATCCTCAATAACTTCACATGCTACCGTGCATTTCCAAGTTTAATTCTGTCTGTAAACGTATACCAGTCACCCAGCGCCTAAATAATAGACCTAAAATTTATATTCAGCTAAATCTGTGTTTATTGCTGAGGCTGGTCAATTCATTTAGTGTCCGCCAGAGCACAGTTTTTGTTCTGGGTTGAATACAATTCCCAATTTAGCAATTCCCTAAATATTTTTTTTCTGCTGTATCAGGCCAAGTTTAAATCTATCCATAAAAGGGTATATTAGATTGAAGGTGCGGATAGTGTCATCCTCAATAATTTCACACGCTACCGTGCATTTCCAAGTTTAATTCTGTCCGTAAACGTATACCTGTCACCCAGCGCCTAAATAATAGGCCTAAAATTTATATTCAGCTAAATCTGTGTTTATTGCTGAGGCTGGTCAATTCATTTAGTGTCCGCAAAAGCACAATTTTTGTTCTGGGTTGAATACAATTCCCAATTTAGCAATTCTCTAAATAATTTTTTTCAGGGGGGCGTGGCTAACCGCTGAACCAGGAAGACGTCTCTCTCCCTTGCTCTGTACATAGGACCAGCTCTAATTTGGGACCTTTCTCGAGCCGTGGGTCAGTTCCTGGCCTGAATTACAACTGCGGCCTAGCAGCAAGTACATCCCCGGCCTGGATTTGGATCGTGTGCGGCCGACAGCGCAGCGGCAGTTGCCGTTACAAGTTAGGCTAACATCGGCTCTACAGCCCGGATTCCATTGCAGTCACTGCAGGCCTGTGTGACTTGCGAATTACCGCGCCGAACACGGCAAATTACAAGCGGGCGCCATTTTGTGGATCCGATCCATCGGTCTGACCGGCAGCAGAGGAGTCTTTTAAGGGCACCAGAACTCAAGAATTAAGGTACCCCCCTTGCCTTACATGCTCCGGTTTTCAGTGAGGTCATATTCACCTGCATAGGCTCCTGCTGCATCGCCCAGTGACGTCGCTCAAACATCAGTGGTGTGCTCAGGTGCAACGTCACTAGACCAGGCCTGTATGCACCTTATAGAGCTAGTCTGTGGCAGCTTATAACCTCACAACCCCCTGGTTGTGACTGCCAATCTTAAAACATAAAAGATTCCTGCTTTGTGAATATTGCGAAAATTTAAAGAGACAGTAACCAATTTTTGTCTAAGTGCTGATTACACTACAGCACCTGTTCTCATCTATAAAATGGCCTAAAGAGGGGGTCGGAGCTAGCAGCAGAGCTGTGCAGACGCACATCATTAGAGCTCTGAGCAAATTCTGTATATAAACAGATATAACTCCGTCTGAAGTGGTTTTTTGAGCCTAAAAACAACATCATCGGGCTCAGAACAACTTCTGGAATAGGTCGACACCACCTTTGTAAACTTCTGACATAGTCGGCGATCGCGGCCTACATTGCTATACAAAGCACCGGGCTAAAGTTGGAGTAGAGCCGGAACACTCACGATATTCCTCGGCTGCCTAGGTCTCACAACACCCCAGGAAACGTGCAGCACCAGAGACTGTTATCATCAGACAACTTTGGATCGTGAACCGCACCTCCTCAATTTCGGTCGCAAGCGGCACAGCTGACAAGATTAACAGGCTATACAGAAGCTAGTCCTGGTATTGGCACAATTATCAGAAGCAGGTAACGGTGTGCTGAGGAACTAACCGGCATGTGAAGAAGCTGCGGCGACATACCTTTGGATCGCAGTAAGTCCCTCATGGTGCTATAAAAAAGGCTTACCTAGCTGGCCCTGAGATTCAGACCCAAGCCAAATTACGGACCAGCCTTTATAACCTCCCATGTCAGGCTGAAAGGTAATAAGGAGGGAGGCTGACACCATTTTAGTTACACGCTGATAAAGACGCAAGACCAGCGACATTATAAGCACATATAGATATAAAGGAACATCATATAACGTTACATGAGACTCTCTGTATGATTATCCATCATTATTACCACTGAATCTGAAATAACGTGGTTCTGCACAATTTACAAGTTATTAAGAGTATTAGTGCTACTGAGAAATATATACAAATAATATCCAGTAGGTGGCGACATTCTCCCATCTGAGAATCTCTCAATACAACTCAATGCTCCTCTGTCTCTGCAAAGTGTTATATACACAGTCAATATAATGCCATGATTAGTTAACACCTTCATTAAGGGTATGTGAGAAGAATATATTATGCGCGGGGCCATTTAAATACATTTCTATGGTGAAGATCGGAAGATACCCTGGTTCTCGACCAGACCCACCAAAGAAACGCGAACTCTCTCTTACGCATCAATCTGATCTTGATAAGTACATAATGAAAAAATCCAGTATTAACGCTATAAATACTAAGTCTGCTGCTTCAAAAACGCCTCATTCACAAGCAGATGATGAGAGTGACCCTGAAGACACAATGGAAACTTCATCCGAACTTCCCATCTCTAGATCATTTATTTCACAGGCGCTCACAAGGGCGGTCAATCCTATACTAGAAGAACTTGCTGATCTCAAAAAAGAAATGCAACAAGTGGGCCATAGAGTCGAAAATCTAGAAGCCACACAATCAGTATTAGTGAACTACACCAAAAAGAACACAGAAGTTCTTCACTCATACCAACAACATATAAATTATCTATACGACCATATAGAGGACCAAGAGAACCGTGGACGCCGTAATAACATACGCTTTAGAGGTAGTGGCGTCGCTAGGGGGGGGCGAGGGGGGGCAATCGCCCCCCCTATGTTGTCCTTTGCCCCCCCGGTTGCCCCCCCGCTGAATACTAATGAGCGCTTCCATTATGGAAGCGCTCATTAGAACCGAGAGACCAGGAAGTGGTGAACGCTCTGTACTCACCACTTCCTGGTACTCGGCTGTCGGCTGTGCAGGGCTGCGCACAGCGTGAGGGCGCTCTGTGACCTCACGCTGTGCGCGCCAGTTCAGAGCACAGTCGACTGAGGAGAGGCAGGCGGCGTCCAGGAGCAGAAGAGGTAAGTGATTTTTTATTTTATAAACTATGTGGCTGCTGGGGGCATAAGGGGGCTAATGATGAGGCATGGGGGCTAATGATGAGGCATGGGGGCTAATGGAGAGGCATATGGGGGCTAATGGAGAGGCATATGGGGGCTAATGGAGAGGCATATGGGGGCTAATGATGAGGCATATGGGGGCTAATGATGAGGCATATGGGGGCTAATGGAGAGGCATATGGGGGCTAATGATGAGGCATATGGGGGCTAATGATGAGGCATATGGGGGCTAATGGAGAGGCATATGGGGGCTAATGATGAGGCATATGGGGGCTAATGATGAGGCATATGGGGGCTAATGGAGAGGCATATGGGGGCTAATGGAGAGGCATATGGGGGCTAATGATGAGGCATATGGGGGCTAATGATGAGGCATATGGGGGCTAATGATGAGGCATATGGGGGCTAATGGAGAGGCATATGGGGGCTAATGGAGAGGCATATGGGGGCTAATGGAGAGGCATATGGGGGCTAATGGAGAGGCATATGGGGGCTAATGGAGAGGCATATGGGGGCTAATGATGAGGCATATGGGGGCTAATGATGAGGCATATGGGGGCTAATGGAGAGGCATATGGGGGCTAATGATGAGGCATATGGGGGCTAATGATGAGGCATATGGGGGCTAATGGAGAGGCATATGGGGGCTAATGATGAGGCATATGGGGGCTAATGGAGAGGCATATGGGGGCTAATGGAGAGGCATATGGGGGCTAATGGAGAGGCATATGGGGGCTAATGGAGAGGCATATGGGGGCTAATGGAGAGGCATATGGGGGCTAATGATTAGAGGCAGCATATGGGGGCTAATGATGAGAGGCAGCATATTGGGGCTAATGATGAGAGGCAGCATATGGGGGCTAATGAGAGGCATAATAACAGTGTCATCCACAGATGCCCCCATAACAGTGTGTCTTCCACAGATCCACCATAACAGTACGCCTGCGCACTGACGAGAGACAGAAAGAAGGGGAAAGAATCCGCAGAAGCAAGCAGAGGACGGCTCAGCAGACGACTGAATAGCTTCTTTTGTAAGTAAATAGTTTTATTATAAATGTATCCCTGCAGACCGCAATCCTCTCGTATTTTGTAATCTTATTTATATATACTTATTTTGTTTTTGCCCCCCCCCCATTTTTGACTGTGGTATCTTTGTGCCCCCCCCTATATATTATTCCTAGAGTCGCCACTGTTTAGAGGTGTCCCAGAGTCAGTAGCTAATGAGGCAGTCCCCAAAGTGGTACATGAAATTTTCTCATCGTTACTAGGAGAAGAATACCTGGAACCAATAATACTGGAAAGAGCTCATCGGGCCTTAAGGCAAAAACCCAAAACAAATGAACCGCCCAGGGACATTATCTGCAGGTTCTTGAATTATTCTCAAAAAGAGTTGGTTATGAGGAGAGCGAGAGAATGTGAAAATTTAGAGTATCAAGGAATGAAAATAATGCTGTTTCAAGATTTGGCCCCCGCCACACTGCAAAAAAGACGACTGCTGAAACCATTTACAGATCATCTCAAGCACAAACGTATTGCCTTCAGATGGCTTTTTCCCTTTGGACTGCTATTCCATTGGAAAGAAAGAAGAATGATCATAAAAACACATGGAGACCTCCAAGAAGTCCTAAAAATTATGGACATTGACGACATAGATGTGTCCGACTGGTCTACAACTGTTGACGTCTGCATCCCATCAGAAATCTCACCTCCAACTCCATGGGAAACAGTCAGCAACGGGAAATCATCGAAGCAGAGGAAGAGACAGGGAAAAATGACACCTCGTCGTATCTTATCAGAGGGTGACGGATGAACAGTCTTGCTCTTTATAGTCCTGCTCTTAACTCTGATGGACACTATAGTAATTTAGAGTTTTTTTTCTTCTCTCTCCCTCCTTGCTGTCTTTCTTATGTCTGGTGGTGTGCTCTTTTTGACGGTGTTGACTTCCTCTCTGATCCACAATAGCCAAACAGCAATACCTCCATAGAGGTTTATAATGCTGTTCCTCAAATAAGCAGTGGATGAAGGGAGTGGACGCGGTCACAGGCTACCACCGGTTACACTTCGCATCTTTCATTTGAATAATACTAGGTTTTGCATCGTCTAAAGATATATTATGTCTACTATATCTTACATCATATTCTTCTCGCTGACCCACTTCTTTTTCTTTACGTCCTTTATTTCCATACCCATTGTATGTTTTATCATTTATTCCTCCTTTTACATCAGATTAGATCATTCTGATGTATAGACCTGACATGGTCGTCCCTGGAGACAAAGATCTCCTTTACAGTTACATCCTATTGAGGATAATTTATGTGGTTGTTCCAGGTTTATTTACAATTGTTAAAAATTACCAGCTAATGGTTTTTGGTTCTTTTCTTCCTCATAGACGTCATCTCTCAATATGTATCCGGAGATATCCAGTCAGGCGAGCCTACCCAAATATGCCTTACCACATAAACAATATGGTAAGAGTCACTACCACAAACTTCACTCTATATTCAACACATGGCTAACCTACAAGTAGTGACATATAACGTCAGGGGGTTGAGATCCCCAATAAAAAGAAGTCAAATTTTAAGACACTTTCACAAAGAAAAAGTACAAATAGTGTTTTTACAAGAAACACACTTTAGACATCATAAAACACTGAACCTCACACATTCCCCCTATAACTTATGGTTTCACAGTACATCGGAATTTACTAACAAACTAGGTACCAGTATAGGCATCCATAAACACACCAACTTTTCGTTAGTAGAAACTAAGATAGACCCAAAAGGTAGATTCGTCTTTATAAAAGGACATATAGACTCCCAACTCTACACGTTAGCCAATATCTATGCACCTAATTCTTCCCATAGACAGTGGTATGAAACGGTCATGAATGAATTAGAAATATTTAGAGAAGGCCTAGTCATCTTAGCAGGAGATTTCAATGTCTCACTACAACCCTCTCTTGACTGTTCTATGGGAAAAACTACCGTGCCTTTTAAAACTTTAGCTACTATTAACAAACTAACACATAAACATTCACTAGTGGACATCTGGCGCACCTTCCACCCAGATACAAAAGACTACACATTCTATTCAGCTCCACACAATTCTTATCATAGAATTGATTATATCTTCTTTCCGGCGGCTCTCGTACACCTCTGTACAGAGGTTAACATTGGTTCCATGATTCATTCTGACCATTTCCCAGTTTTTATGTCTTTCAAGGTCCCGGACAGCCGTCCCAGATTATTTCACTGGCGGTTGAACGAGACAATTCTTAACAAGCTAGATATCACGGAGCGTGTTGAGACCAGCCTGAAGGAATATTTCCTTTTAAACAATGTGGAAAACATATCCCCCCATATTCTGTGGGAATCTCACAAATCAGTTATTAGAGGGGTCTTTATATCCATTAACTCCCATATAAACAAAACTAGGAAGGCACTGGTGACATCTCTGAATAGCAAAATACAGCAAATAGAAGCCATTCATAAGCAATCCTTGTCCACTAGTCACCTAAAAGAACTGGTCAAGCTGAGAGAAGAACTAAGAGATTTACTTAATGCACAGTCGGCTAAATTCTATCTTTCTCTAAGGCAGAAATTCTTTGCCCATGGCAATAAACCAACTAAATTCATGCTGGCTATGCTGAAACAGAGGAAAAGAAGATCCAGAATTATGGCCATCAAACATCAAAATAACTCTGTTTCCTCAGATGATGTTGGAATTGCAGAGGCTTTTCACGCATATTACTCTGACCTCTATAATATCAATATCTTAGATACAGAAGAAGATAAAAAGAAAAGAGAGGAACTCACAACCTCCTTTCTAGAAAAGCTCAAACTCCCTTCTCTCTCAGCTGAACAGGCTCAATATTTATGTACACCAATCACAGAAACTGAAATACTAGCTTCCATAAAAAATATGGCCAAAGGGAAGGCACCTGGACCTGATGGCCTACCTCTACTATATTACAACACATTTTCTAAAACCCTAATGCCCCATTTACTAAATTCCTATAACCAGGCCATAAAGGGAGAACCTTTTTTACCCCAAACACTTTCAGCACATATATCACTGATTCATAAATCTAACAAAGATCCTACCTTGTGCTCAAATTACCGTCCCATCTCATTATTAAACTTAGACGTTAAAATATTCGCAAAAATATTAGCCTCAAGAATAAAACCCCTATTACATTCACTTATTCACTCAGACCAATGTGGCTTTGTCCTTAATAGAGAAGGGAAAGACAACACTTTTAAAGTAATTAGTGCCATATCTTTGGCTAAGAAAAGAAACTCCCCTATTGTACTATTAAGTACAGACGCAGAAAAAGCTTTTGACAGGGTGTCCTGGCTATTTTTGCGGCACACCCTGTCAAGGTTTGGCTTTCATGACATCTTTATTGACACTATATTTACAATGTATTCCTCACCCAGCGCCCAAATAAGAGTTAACGACTCACTATCACCCCCAGTCCATATAAAAAATGGTACAAGGCAGAGTTGCCCCTTATCACCAATTCTTTTTATACTCTCACTAGAACCCTTACTCCAATATATATGCCAATCACCAGATATTGAGGGATTGAAATGCAAAAAGATAGAAATAAAACAAGCTGCTTATGCGGATGACCTCCTGATGTTGATTACAAATCCTTTACGAGCTTTCCCCATCCTTTTGCAGGCCTTTGACACTTTTAGCTTTATATCTAACTATAAAATAAACCCGACTAAATCCCAAGCAATGGGTATTAATGTACAGTCTACAGTAATAAGCAAATTACAAACTACTTCACCCTTTCTGTGGACTAAGGATCATATAAAATTCTTAGGGATTAATGTTACCCCGAACCTAGATCAACTATTTAACGCAAATTACAGTCCTCTATTAAAAAGTATCCCAGACTTGCTAAAATCCTGGTCACCTACATTCATATCCTGGTGGGGCAGAAGGAATATTTTTAATTCATTAGTGATACCCAAGATTAACTACCTACTACAGACGTTACCTATTAAAATCCCAAAGGAGTTCTTTGATAAATTCAGGAAAATCAGCTCAAGATATATATGGGGTAATATTAAACCGAGGTTGGCCTTTAATATTTTACAATTACCCTATGATAGAGGGGGAATAAACCTACCCTCCATACAGAGAACATACAATGCTATACAATTAGGTAGGGTTATAGACTGGGTAAGGAAACCACTACACAAGCAATGGTTAACGATAGAGGAAGAACAAATAGATAGACCCTTGAGATCCCTGGTCTTCTCGGACCCAAAGGAAATTCATACACATAGAGACTACTCTCTACTTACAAACACTTTGCAAATTTTGCAAAATGTGAAGATCAGACAATACTGCTTAGAATTCCCTTCCCCATTAACAACGGTGTCAGACTGCCTATATAGAGATAAAATAGCTTCACAAACATTACCACGTAAATTGTCAGAGTGCACAGCTAGGTTGGATGAACTACTAGATGACACTGGAACTTTTTAAAATAAATCTGAATTAGCAGCCAAACTTACAATAAATGAACTACATACAATGCAATATGAATACTTAAAAACACAAGTCAAGTTTTTTCTCGCACATCCTAGGTCAAACTCTGATCTCTCATGGTTCGAGAAACTTCTAACTCAGACAAAACCTCCTACGAAAATAATTGCAAACATAACCAGACAACTTAGTTTGTTGGACAAACCCAATGCTCTATATTACATTAGAGAATGGGAAAATGACTTAAACCGGACATTTTCTGACATCGAGGTTAGTTTATTGTTATCTGCCCCAAAACAGATTTCTAGATGCATTACAATTCAAGAAAATGCTTATAAGATATTAACTAGGTGGTACCTGACACCCCATAAATTGAGTAAAATATATCCCCTCTCATCCAAAAATTGCTGGAGATGCAATATGCAGGTGGGAGATTTCCTCCATATTTGGTGGTCATGTCCTAAGATAATTAACTTTTGGAAAGACATATTTCTCAAGATCAGGAAGATCCTGCATTTGTCAGAGGAAAAACTTCCATTTCTTCCAGAAATAGCTTTACTATCTCTGCTACCGACTTCCCTGTCCAAGATAGAAAAGAACTTGATAAGAATTTTAACAGCTGCTGGTAGATTACTAATTGCTATAAAATGGAAATCAGAGGACATCCCATGAAGACCTCAATGGTCCGCTAAAGTAAATGATATTGCCAGATTGGAGGAGCTCTCGCACTGGGAACTTAGGAATCACTCCAAATTTGAAAAAATATGGAGGCCTTGGAAATCAGAAACACAGATCTAAAGTCTACATAAACATAGATTAATAAATAACACAAACACTAATATGTGACAATATTACGTCATAGGGTACGGCTGGTCTGTACTTGGAGTCTCGTTGAAGGATATTTAATATGCAAGAAACTTCAATCCTGAGTGGTTTTTTAGCTACTTGAGGATATTTCAATAACTGTCTAGAGGAACTGTTGTTGTTCTGTTCTCCCCCCCCCCCCTTCCTCCCCCTCCCTCATTCCCCCCCTCCTTCTTGTCCCCCCACCCTTTTTTGGTTAATAACCGCTTAACACACCTGACTCATACCCCCCTCCCTCCCCCTCTTCCAATTAGTTATCCATAACCCCCTGTTTACCCTCCTCCTCCTTATTATACCAAAATTATTTAACCATATGAATAGACACTAACATTGTTTCTCACCAGAACATTGTTGGATCTCATCAACCTAATATAGTGAACTCATGGATATATATACGGTTTCTGTTATACAGATTTTTCTATTTTCAAGTTATAATACTCTAACCCTAGATACTAATGCAAACTGTATTACTTTACAATGTCCAAATGCTATTAACCCGCTATGCAACATGGTTGATGTATAACTTTCTACTAAGTGTCATTGTAAAACATTTTATATTATGTGGATGTTTATTTTCTTGAAATAATAAAAAGAATTTTGAAAGAAAAATAATTTTTTTCTGCTGTATCAGGCCAAGTTTAAATTGATCCATAAAAGGGTATATTAGATTTAAGGTGCGGATAGTGTCATCCTCAATAACTTCACACGCTACCGTGCATTTCCAAGTTTAATTCTGTCCGTAAACGTATTCCTGTCACCCAGCGCCTAAATAATAGGCCTAAAATTTATATTCAGCTAAATCTGTGTTTATTGCTGAGGCTGGTCAATTCATTTAGTGTCCGCCAAAGCACAGTTTTTGTTCTGGTTTGAATACAATTCCCAACTTAGCAAATCCCTAAATAATTTTTTTCTGTTGTATCAGGCCAAGTTTAAATTGATCCATAAAAGGGTATATTAGATTTAAGGTGCGGATAGTGTCATCCTCAATAACTTCACACGCTACCGTGCATTTCCAAGTTTAATTCTGTCCGTAAACGTATACCTGACACCCAGCGCCTAAATAATAGGCCTAAAATTTATATTCAGCTAAATCTGTGTTTATTGCTGAGGCTGGTCAATTCATTTAGTGTCCGCCAAAGCACAGTTTTTGTTCTGGGTTGAATGCAATTCCCAATTTAGAAATTCCCTAAATATTTTTTTTCTGCTGTATCAGGCCAAGTTTAAATTGATCCATGAAAGGGTATATTAGATTTAAGGTGCGGATAGTGTCATCCTCAATAACTTCACACGCTACCGTGCATCTCCAAGTCTAATTCTGTCCATAAACGTATACCGGTCATCCAGCGCCTAAATACTAGGCCTACAATTTATATTCAGCTAAATCTGTTGATACTGCTGTGGCTGGTCAATCTATTTAGTGTCTGCCAAAGCACAGTTTTTGTTCTGGGTTGAAATACAATTCCCAACTTAGAGCAGAAACCACAAATTTAGGGAATTACTATCAGGCCAAGGTTAAATCTATCCATAAAAGGGTATTTTAGATTTAAGGTGCGGATAGGGTCATCCTCAATAACTTCACACGCTACCGTACATCTCCAAGTCTAATTCTGTCCGTAAAAGGGATACCTGTCATCCAGCGCCTAAATACTAGGCCTACAATTTATATTCAGCTAAATCTGTCGTTACTGTTGTGCCTGTATTAGTGTAATACGGTACCTAAATAGATAGCCAGATAGTGTTAGGTGCCTGTAAAAAAAGGCCTGAATTTGAATTCAATACATTGGGCCAAATAATTTTTTTCTTATTGTGGTGAACGGTAACAATGAGGAAAACATCTAGTAAGGGACGCAGACATGGTCGTGGTGGTGTTAGTGGACCCTCTGGTGCTGGGAGAGGACGTGGCCGTTCTGCCACAGCCACACGTCCTAGTGAACCAACTACCTCAGGTCCCAGTAGCCGCCAGAATTTACAGTGATATTTGGTGGGGCCCAATGCCGTTCTAAGGATGGTAAGGCCTGAGCAGGTACAGGCATTAGTCAATTGGGTGGCCGACAGTGGATCCAGCACGTTCACATTATCTCCCACCCAGTCTTCTGCAGAAAGCGCACAGATGGCGCCTGAAAACCAAGACCATCAGTCTGTCACATCACACCCCTTGCATATCAGGGAAACTGTCTGAGCCTCAAGTTATGCAGCAGTCTCTTATGCTGTTTGAAGTCTCTGCTGGCAGAGTTTCCCAAAGGCATCCACCTAGCCCTTCCCCAGCAGTGGAAGACAAAGAATGCACTGACGCACAACCACTTATGTTTCCTGATGATGAGGACATGGGAATACCACCTCAGCATGTCTCTGATGATGACGAAACACAGGTGCCAACTGCTGCGTCTTTCTGCAGTGTGCAGACTGAACAGGAGGTCAGGGAGGAAGACTGGGTGGAAGACGATGCAGGGGACGATGAGGTCCTAGACCCCACATGGAATGAAGGTCGTGCCACTGACTTTTAGAATTCGGAGGAAGAGGCAGTGGTGAGACCGAGCCAACAGCGTAGCAAAAGAGGGAGCAGTGGGCAAAAGCAGAACACCCGCCGCCAAGAGAGTCCGTCTGCTACTGGCCACCGCCATCTGGGACCCAGCACCCTAAAGGCAGCTTCAAGGAGTTCCCTGGCGTGGCAGTTCTTCAAACAATGTGCTGACGACAAGACTTGAGTGGTTTGCACGCTGTGCAATCAGAGCCTGAAGCGAGGCATTAACGTTCTGAACCTTAACACAACCTGCATGACCAGGCACCTGCATGCAAAGCATGAACTGCAGTGGAGTAAACACCTTAAAAACAAGGAACTCACTCAGGCTCCCCCTGCTACCTCTTCTGCTGCTGCCGCCTCGGCCTCTTACTCCGCCTCTGGAGGAACGTTGGCACCTGCCGCCCAGCAAACAGAGGATGTACCACCAACACCACCACCTCCGTCACCAAGCATCTCAACCATATCACACGGCAGCGTTTAGCTCTCCATCTCACAAACATTTGAGAGAAAGCGTAAATTCACACCTAGCCAACCTCGATCCCTGGCCCTGAATGCCAGCATTTCTAAACTACTGGCCTATGAAATGCTGTCATTCAGGCTGGTGGACACAGACAGCTTCAAACAGCTCATGTAGCTTGCTGTCCCACAGTATGTTGTTCCCAGCCGCCACTACTTCTCCAAGAGAGCTGTGCCTTCCCTGCACAACCAAGTATCCGATAAAATCAAGTGTGCACTGCGCAACGCCATCTGTGTCAAGGTCCACCTAACCACAGATACGTGGACCAGTAAGCACGGCCAGGGACGCTATATCTCCCTAACTGCACACTGGGTAAATGTAGTGGCGGCTGGGCCCCAGGCGGAGAGCTGTTTAGCGCACATCCTTCCGCCGCCAAGGATCGCAGGGCAACATTCTTTGCCTCCTGTTGCCTCCTCCTCCTACTCGGCTTCCTCCTCCTCTTCTTCCATCTGCTCATCCAGTCAGCCACACACCTTCACCACCAACTTCAGCACAGCCCAGGGTAAACGTCAGCAGGCCATTCTGAAACTCATATGTTTGGGGGACAGGCCCCACACCGCACACGAGTTGTGGCGGGGTATAGAAAAACAGACCGACGAGTGGTTGCTGCCGGTGAGCCCCAAGCCCGGCCTGGTGGTGTGCGATAATGGGCGAAATCTCGTTGCAGTTCTGGGACGGTTTGACGCACATCCCTTGCCTGGCGCATGTGCTGAATTTGGTGGTGCAGAAGTTCATTCACAACTACCCCGACATGTCAGAGCTGCTGCATAAAGTGCGGGCCGTCTGTGCGCGCTTCCGGCGTTCACATCCTGCTGCTGCTCGCCTGTCTGTGCTACAGCGTAACTTCGGCCTTCCCGCTCACTGCCTCATATGCGACGTGCCCACCAGGTGGAAATCCACCTTGCATATGCTGGACAGACTGTGCGAGCAGCAGCAGGCCATAGTGGAGTTTCAGCTGCAGCACGCACGGGACAGTCGCACTGCGGAACAGCACCACTTCACCACCAATGACTGGGCCTCCATGCGAGACCTGTGTGCCCTGTTGCGCTGTTTCGAGTACTCCACCAACATGGCCAGTGGCGATGACGCCGTTATAAGCGTTACAATACCACTTCTATGTCTCCTTATGAAAAAACTTAGGGCGATGATGGAAGAGGAGGTGGCCCAGGAGGAGAAGGAGGAGGAAGAGGGGTCATTTTTAGCACTTTCAGGCCAGTCTCTTCGAAGTGACTCAGAGGGAGGTTTTTTGCAACAGCAGAGGCCAGGTACAAATGTGGCCAGCCAGGGCCCACTACTGGAGGACGAGGAGGATGAGGATGAGGAAGAGGTGGAGGAGGATGAGGATGAAGCATGTTCACAGCGGGGTGGCACCCAACGCAGCTCGGGCCCATCACTGGTGAGTGGCTGGGGGGAAACGCAGGACGATGACGATACGCCTCCCACAGAGGACAGCTTGTCCTTACCTCTGGGCAGCCTGGCACACATGAGCGACTACATGCTGCAGTGCCTGCGCAACGACAGCAGAGTTGCCCACATTTTAACGTGTCCAGACTACTGGGTTGCCACCCTGCTGGATCCCCGGTACAAAGACAATGTGCCCACCTTACTTCCTGCACTGGAGCGTGATAGGAAGATGCGCGAGTACAAGCGCACGTTGGTAGACGCGCTACTGAGAGCATTCCCAAATGTCACAGGGGAACAAGTGGAAGCCCAAGGCGAAGGCAGAGGAGGAGACAGAGGTCGCCAACGCAGCTGTGTCACGGACAGCTCCTCTGAGGGCAGGGTTAGCATGGCAGAGATGTGGAAAAGTTTTGTCACCACGCCACAGCTAACTTCACCACCACCTGATATGGAACGTGTTAGCAGGAGGCAACATTTCACTAACATGGTGGAACAGTACGTGTGCACACCCCTCCACGTACTGACTGATGGTTCGGCCCCATTCAACTTCTGGGTCTCCAAATTGTCCACGTAGCCAGAGCTAGCCTTTTATGCCTTGGAGGTGCTGGCCTGCCCGGCGGCCAGCGTTTTGTCTGAACGTGTATTCAGCACGGCAGGGGGCGTCATTACAGACAAACGCAGCCGCCTGTCTACAGCCAATGTGGACAAGCTGACGTTCAAAAAAATGAACCAAGCATGGATCCCACAGGACCTGTCCATCCCTTGTGCAGATTAGACATTTATAACTACCTCCCCTTAACCATATATTATTGTACTCCAGGGCACTTCCTCATTCAATCCTTTTTTTATTTTCATTTTACCATTATATTGCGGGTCAACCCAAAGTTGAATGAACCTCTCCTCTGTCTGGGTGCCGGGGCCTAATAATATCTGACAGTGGCCTGTTCCAGTGTTGGGTGACATGAAGCCTGATTCTCTGCTATGACATGAAGCCTGAATCAATGCTATGGGACCTCTCTCCTCTGTCTGGGTGCCGTGGCCTAAAAATATCTGACAGTGGCCTGTTCCAGTGTTGGGTGGCATGAAGCCTGATTCTCTGCTATGACATGAAGCCTGATTCTCTGCTATGGGACCTCTCTCCTCTGTCTGGGTGCCGGGGCCTAAAAATATCTGACAATGGCCTGTTCCAGTGTTGGGTGACATGAAGCCTGATTCTCTGCTATGACATGAAGCCTGATTCTCTGCTATGGGACCTCTCTCCTCTGTCTGGGTGCCAGGGCCTAAATATCTGACAATGGCCTGTTCCAGTGGTGGGTGACTAGAAGCCTGATTCTCTGCTATGACATGAAGCCTGATTCTCTGCTATGGGACCTCTCTCCTCTGTCTGGGTGCCGGGGCCTAAATATCTGACAATGGCCTGTTCCAGTCGTGGGTGACGTGAAGCTTGATTCTCTGCTATGACATGAAGCCTGATTTTCTGCTATGACTTGAAGCCTGATTCTCTGCTATGACATGAAGCCTGATTCTCTGCTATGGGACCTCTCTCCTCTGTCTGGGTGCCGGGGCCTAAAAATATCTGACAATGGCCTGTTCCAGTGGTGGGTGACATGAAGCCTGATTCTCTGCTTTGGGACCTCTCTCCTCTGTCTGGGTGCCGGGGCCTAAATATCTGACAATGGCCTGTTCCAGTGGTGGGTGACGTGAAGCCTGATTCTCTGCTATGACATGAAGCCTGATTCTCTGCTATGACTTAAAGCCTGATTCTCTGCTATGACATGAAGCCTGATTCTCTGCTATGGGACCTCTCTCCTCTGTCTGGGTGCCGGGGCCTAAAAATATCTGACAGTGGCCTGTTCCAATGGTGGGTGACGTGAAGCCTGATTCTCTGCTATGCCATGAAGCCTGATTCTCTGCTATGGGACCTCTCTCCTCTGTCTGGGTGCCGGGGCCTAAATATCTGACAATGGCCTGTTCCAGTGGTGGGTGACGTGAAGCCTGATTCTCTGCTATGACTTGAAGCCTGATTCTCTGCTATGACTTGAAGCCTGATTCTCTGCTATGACATGAAGCCTGATTCTCTGCTATGGGACCTCTCTCCTCTGTCTGGGTGCCGGGGCCTAAATATCTGACAATGGCCTGTTCCAGTGGTGGGTGACGTGAAGCCTGATTCTCTGCTATGACTTGAAGCCTGATTCTCTGCTATGACATGAAGCCTGATTCTCTGCTATGGGACCTCTCTCCTCTGTCTGGGTGCCAGGGCCTAAAAATATCTGACAATGGCCTGTTCCACTGGTGGGTGACATGAAGCCTGATTCTCTGCTATGGGACCTCTCTCCTCTGTCTGGGTGCCGGGGCCTAAATATCTGACATTGGCCTGTTCCAGTGGTGGGTGACGTGAAGCCTGATTCTCTGCTATGACATGAAGCCTGATTCTCTGCTATGACTTGAAGCCTGATTCTGTGCTATGACATGAAGCCTGATTCTCTGCTATGGGACCTCTCTCCTCTGTCTGGGTGCCGGGGCCTAAATATCTGACAATGGCCTGTTCCAGTGGTGGGTGACGTGAAGCCTGATTCTCTGCTATGACATGAAGCCTGATTCTCTGCCATGAGACCTCTCTCCAATTGATATTGGTTAATTTTAATTTATTTTATTTTTATTTTATTTCATTTCCCTATCCACATTTGTTTGCAGGTGATTTACCAACATTTTGCTGCCTTTTGCAGCCCTCTAGCCCTTTCCTGGGCTATTTTACAGCCTTTTTAGTGCTGAAAAGTCCGGGTCCCCATTGACTTCAATGGGGTTCGGGGCGAAGTTCGGGTCAAGTTCGGATCCCGAACCCGAACATTTCCGGGAAGTTCGGCCGAACTTCTCGAACCCGAACATCCAGGTGTTCGCTCAACTCTAATTGTGAAATGAAAAAAAAAAAAACAACACAAAAACGTTTATTTCTCAACAAAATGTTTCAAAACTTATATCACTTATTAACTCCTTAGTGACCGCCCATACACCTTTACATTTCCTACTTCCCTCATTTTTTCCCCCTCCGCCCTGGACCACTGAGCGGCTGCTGCTTGTTCGCTCAGGTTTAAAAATTCTATACTACATGTCGAAATCATCCTACATTGTTCTATATTGTTTAGCCTGATTATAGTCTCTAGCTTTGCATCACTGTCCCGTCCGCAAATATTTATTTTGTTTATCATATATTCTTTACAGATCCCTTGATAAAGGTCGACATCGACCGAAACGTTGGGTGTACTACTTACCTAATTAATTGTAATGCTTGAATAATTACTCTGGATGGAACAAAAAGTTGATGTATGAACTATCATGAATTAAAAAAACATTAATTGATGAAATTGTAATGGTGTGCCGTGGATTTCCTCTGTGAATCAATTGACGTTAGTCCTTCACGACCACCCCACATCTAGGGTGTGCAGATCTCATACCTTTCCCTGTATACGTATATTCTGCTGATCTAGCACCCCGATTAGATGTCTACTAATACCTTTTCCTATGATACTGAGACCGCTAGCAGCATCATAGCCCAGGTCCAGTTAGGAAACGAGTTCCTTCACATCCCATCTCAGGAATGGAAAATAAGGGACTACACACGTCATCTGCAACGTTTAACTTCATTACAGTTACACTGCAGTACACTAACGGAGTATCATAAATCTAGCCGCATACCACGAGGACTACGTTCTAATTTTCGACCGACATTGTTCAAGGAGGATAAGGATTTCTGTGATCGTTTTGAGAGCATACTCAATAAATGTTCATTGAACTTAATGCTTTTAACCATTGAGAAAGCCTATTCATCCATCAACGATCTTACCAAACAGGTTGAAACGACAGAGAACCAGTTGAGCACCATACTACCTCCAGAGGATTGGGACACGCTTAAAGAAAAGACCACCAAACAGATCGCGGAGTACCAGTCACACACAGAATCTACTAAAAGGTCCAAGTTTATAAGGGACGCAGAAGATTATAGACTCAATCAGGTTTACAGGTGGAGGGATCCGAACTACCAACCCTCGTGGAATAGTCACTATCACCAGTTTTCTTCAGGAGCCAGCTCAACAGGGTCTGACGGCGAAAGATCACAGCATCGCATACAGCCTTTTTTAGGGAGAGGCCATACACGCCCCAGATACGGAAGAAACGACCGCGGAGGAGCCAGAGGAACAGACCCGGACAACCGTATCCAGACACGCTCACAGGTACAGTGGACAACCTGGTGGTAAATATTTCCTCCATTAATCTGTCGCCCGCACAAACCACAGTACTGCAGAAAGGTTTATCCTTCTGTCCCATGACTCCCCTTGATACATTCTTACTTGAACAGGAATTACAACGATTCTTCAGGAACATCCGATTAAAAACACACTTTGGGCTTCAAGATAACTTAAACACAACACCAACTAAGTGCATAACTGATGCCCTATCACTACAAACCCTGGGCTTCCGTAATAAGAGCCATTTTATGCCCCCCAGAACTAACCATCCAACTGAAACATATATTTCCTTCACACAACAATCAATACAACAAATATTGAAGTCCCACAGTAAAGGCGAGTTTAAGCACTCACATAATTTGACAGTCGAGGAACAAAGGGCAATCACTGAGCTAAAGTCCCATAAAGATCTAGTGATAAAACCGGCAGACAAGGGGGGAGCGTTAGTTGTCATGGACAAATCCATGTACATCGATGACATTACTAAACAATTGGGTGACCGCGTAACATACGAACCTCTAAAAATGAATCCCACGGCCGACATAGCCAATAAGATTAGGAACATTCTCCAATACTATCGAAAAATTAACGTGATTGATGACAATACAGTATCCTTCCTGACCAAACAACACCCCATCATACCAGTGTTCTATACTCTCCCTAAAATCCACAAAAATCTCCATAACCCACCGGGCAGACCCATAGTGGCCTCGACAGATTCTATATTATCTCCCCTCTCAATATATCTGGATCGTATACTTACACCCCTTATTAAAACCTCACGCTCATTTATACTGGATTCCAAAGATTTCATTAATAAACTTAAACAGAGTACCCCCCAGTCTGATTCCATATTGTTCACCATGGACGTAAATAGTCTGTACACATCTATTGAGCATGAGAAGGGCATGAGGGCCACAGCCAAAGTACTCTCTACACATTCCTCATTAAGTACTCCACAACAAGAATTCTGTTTGTCCTTACTCTCTCTAGTCCTACATGAGAATTATTTCCTTTTTGGAGATGAGTATTATGCCCAGAAACGTGGGACCGATATGGGGGCCAATGAAGCCCCCCCCCCATATGCTAATGCCTACATGATCAATTTTGAAGAAGAATTTGTATACTCACACTCACTATTTCAACAACATGCCATTATTTGGCTACGATTCATTAATGACATCTTCTGCCTCTGGGGAGGATCAATATCCAGTGTACTCCTCTTCCATCAGTGCTTAAATAACATCTATCCAGAACTGGGCTTCACTATACAAACCAATATGAATAACATTAGCTTCCTGGATACATTAGTACTCAAAAACCCAGATGGACAGTTTGAGTTTGACCTATACAGCAAACCCACAGATCGCAACAGTCTTTTGCATTTTTCTAGCAACCAAACAAAGGCGACCAAACAATCATTACCGCATTCCCAATTCACACGGGTGGATCGTATTGTTTCAAACCCTTCCATAAAAACTAAGAGGATGGACGAGATGGCCCTAAAATTCAGACAGAGGGGATACCCAACACAAACAGTTGAACGTGAAAATACATGGACGTCGACAAGGCAGATAGAAACACAAAAACGGAAAAGAATACCATGTATTCTGACTTACCATCCCCTTGTCCCGAAATTACAACATACCATTAGAAAACAGTGGCACATTCTCTCAAGAGCATTTCCGGAAATAGAGGAATTTCAGAACCCACCTCTTACGTGTTATAAACGATCAAAAAACATCAAAGATCAACTCGTCCGTGCAGATATAGGCCCCCTATCTAAAACACCACGTCAAAGATTCCTAGGTCCCCCCAAATTTGGAACATTCCCTTGTCTCCATTGCGCACAGTGCTCCAGTGTCATTAAGGGAGACACTATCACACATCCCCAGTCAGGCAAAAAATATTCCATTAAAGGATACTTTACATGCGATTCTACTTATGTGGTCTATCTCATAAAATGCCCCTGCGGACTGATTTACATCGGTGAGACCACTCAACATATTAGAGATAGGATCTCTAAACACAAATCCACCATCAGAACAGATCAACTCTTGCTCCCCATCCCTGCCCACTTTAAGAGACATAATCATCAGATCTCTTCCTTGTGGTTTCAAGTCCTGGAACAGGTCCTGATCCCCCGGAGGGGAGGCAACCGGACATTATTAATTAAACAACGGGAGTCCTATTGGATACATCGTCTGGATACGTTATCACCCAAAGGACTTAATAGGGAATGCGATTTTTATTATAATCTCTGAAGGGTGTAATACATCAATAGACTTATTCTATTGTGTTTCTTACAATATCTATTAATGTCATAATGTATTCATAATATGCCTGATATATTACCCCCTTCTTTTTTCAGATTCACTAGCCTTGACCTTGGTCCATATGATCTAGTTATGGGTGAGAACCATCCCCCCTCCCCCCTGCCTCCCTTATCCCCTCCATCCCTTTTTTTCCTTTTTTCCTTTTTCTTTTTTCCCCCCTTTTTTCCTTTCTTCCCCTTTCTTTTATTTTCTTTTCTTTTCTCTTCCTTTCTTTCTTTTCTTTTCTTCTTTCTCTTCTCTCCCTTTCTCCATCTTTTTTCTCCTTTCTCTCCTTTTTTTCTTTCCTTCTTTCTTCTTTTTTTCTCTTTTTCCTTTTTTCCCTTCTTTTTTCCTCTTTTTTTCGTTCTCTTTTCCTCTACCCTCTTTACCCTTTTTTCACCTCTCCGAGAACATAGAATACAAGATATACAATAATATATATAATATATACCACAATATACACAATATTCTCCCCCTAACTTCGTAACATATATAGTTTTCTCATTCATTTTCGATAAAAACCAGTACTTCTAACATACTCATTACCTGTTCTTAGTAACTCAGCTGGCCATGTTTATACTATATCACATCCACTATTTTGCTATATATCAAAGCGGCATCCATCTAACAGAAGGGCATAGTTTCTGCCCTTCCTGGTCCTCAGATTTTGCAATGCGCATGCGCCCGCCCTTTACAACACTGACGCATGACGTCAGACATCTTATCCTCTGATACTTTCATTCTGTGATAGTGCGCATGCGCGCGCCGTCTGCTGATGTCAGACGCTGGCGCCACCTCATGGGAGACATTACACTCTACATATGCATATAAATGCCGCTGATGTGGATAGACGCACACCTCCAGAGCATCTCTTACATATCCTGAGTCACAGGTAAGACTTCCCTGATACGTTTTTTGCTACAGCAATAAATTAGCCACATTTTATGATTGCAGCTTCTACACTATGCCCTTCACTTTGAGAACATTATTCATACTACTTTATACTTTGTACTCTGTACTTTTTTGCTTCTTTTACTACTCCTCTGGGTATCATATAACAGTATCCTTGCAGCCTTGTATCCCTTAACCTCTACATAAATTGGTGTCCTCCCTCTGTCTAATGCCTTCCCTAACCACTCCATGCTCCCCGTCTTCCAAAACGGTCCCTGACTCCCTATATATACCTCCTATAGCTGTTACTAATATCTAATATTTGAGATTTATCCTTAAAATGTTTGATCACGAACATATTTGTATGTATAAAGGCAATAATATGCTTTATATTCTATTACTATACGTGTTGTACACATTTGCTACTCTTCAGTTCTTCTAATATGTTTTTACATTTCCTACTTCCCTCATTTTTTCCCCTTCCGCCCTGGACCACTGAGCGGCTGCTGCTTGTTCGCTCAGATTTAAAAATTCTATACTACATGTCGAAATCATCCTACATTGTTCTATATTGTTTAGCCTGATTATAGTCTCTAGCTTTGCATCACTGTCCCGTCCGCAAATATTTATTTTGTTTATCATATATTCTTTACAGATCCCTTGATAAAGGTCGACATCGACCAAAACGTTGGGTGTACTACTTACCTAAGTAATTGTAATGCTTGAATAATTACTCTGGATGGAACAAAAAGTTGATGTATGAACTATCATGAATTAAAAAAACATTAATTGATGAAATTGTAATGGTGTGCCGTGGATTTCCTCTGTAAATATCTGACAATGGCCTGTTCCAGTGGTGGGTGACATGAAGCCTGATTGTCTGCTGACATGAAGCCTGAATCTCTGCTATGGGACCTCTCTCCTCTGTCTGGGTGCCGGGGCCTAAATATGTGACAGTGGCCTGTTCCAGTGGTGGGTGACGTGAAGCCTGATTCTCTGCTATGGGACCTCTCTCCTCTGTCTGGGTGCCGGGGCCTAAATATCTGACAATGGCCTGTTCCAGTGGTGGGTGACGTGAAGCCTGATTCTCTGCTATGACATGAAGCATGATTCTCTGCTATGACTTGAAACCTGATTCTCTGCTATGACATGAAGCCTGATTCTCTGCTATGGGACCTCTCTCTTCTGTCTGGGTGCCGGGGCCTAAATATCTGACAATGGACTGTTCCAGTGGTGGGTGACGTGAAGCCTGATTCTCTGCTATGACATGAAGCCTGATTCTCTGCCATGAGACCTCTCTCCAATTGATATTGGTTAATTTTAATTTATTTTATTTTTATTTTAATTCATTTCCCTATCCACATTTGTTTGCAGGGGATTTACCTACATTTTGCTGCCTTTTGCAGCCCTCTAGCCCTTTCCTGGGCTATTTTACAGCCTTTTTAGTGCCGAAAAGTTCGGGTCCCCATTGACTTCAATGGGGTTCGGGTTCGGGGCGAAGTTCGGGTCGAGTTCGGATTACGAACCCGAACATTTCCGGGAAGTTCGGCCGAACTTCTCGAACCCGAACATCCAGGTGTTCGCTCAACTCTAATTGTGAAATGAAAAAAAAAAAAACAACACAAAAACGTTTATTTCTCAACAAAATGTTTCAAAACTTATATCACTTATTAACTCCTTAGTGACCGCCCATACACCTTTTTACAGCAGTCACTAGTGGACCTTTGGCTAAGCTGCTGTCTTTTTCAGCAGCCCAGTCTACGCTCTCCCTTGCAGAAAAGAGTAGAAGTTTGGCTGTCACATAAAAGCCAGGCTCCTGCTCGAACGCCCAGAAAGGCAGAAGGGCTGATCTGAGGTGATTAATCCCTTAGATTCCTTGGTCAATAGCGATCATGGCAACTAAGCAATATACAGAGGAAGCAGACTTCTATCCGCATCCCAAAAATTACATCACAGGATGCCAATGTAACTGCGCAGCAGTCTGAAGCCTAATGAAGGTCCCAGCCTAGAAGGACATGACTCTTTGGCGCGGGCTGCTGATGACTATCAGTATAGCACTGGCTGTATAATTCTAGAAGCAATTAAAAGATCCCCTGATCAATTTGTTCCCCAACTTCGTTTTAATGTTGCACAGAGTCTTCTTTCCATTAAAATGTATGGGTTTCGCGCAGAGGCAAACTTCGTTAAGTCCAAAGTCGCATGACACTTCGGCCTTCGATTCTATAACTTAAAAAAAAAATTCAAACAGCAATCCGAAGTCGGCTTCAGGACCGACTGGTACCTCAGAACCAAAGCCTTCAGATTGCTGTTTTAAAATACTTTTAAAGTTGTACAATCGAAGGCCGAAGTTCTTCACCGAAGTCTCGTACGACTTTGGATTTAACCAATTTGCCTCTGCGCAGCTCATACATTGTAATGCTGTTTGGAGACAGGTCTCTGTACAGCATTAAAACAAAGTTGGGGAACAAATCAACTTTGGATCTTGGATCCAAAATGCGATTCACTCATCCCTACACGGCTCAAACTTGTGAAAGGGGTTATCCTGGAAAAAGATGATGACTTATCCTCAGGATGCAGGCTCCCGTAAGGTTTCCAATGACAGCACCGTAAATCATATAGTGGCAGTGCTTGGAATTGCAGTTCCATCCCATTGACTTGAATAGGGCTGTGCTGCAATTAGGTCTCATGACCGATATAGAGTGATGTGACCGGCCTAATAAGAGGCTGCGGTGCCCAAGACCTCTTCTAACAGATGATTGTCGAGGTTCTGGGTGTTACACTCCTACAGATCTGATACTGATAATGACCTAACCTGAGGATAAGTCATAAATATCTTTTCCTGGATAACCCCTTTAATATATCTGCCCTATTGTATGCTTTGCCTAGCTCAAATTTTTTTGTGTTTTCTGTCCTACTACTGCCATTGTTCCTTTCTTCTCAATGGAGACAATTGTTATATGACTTCTGCACTTAGATATTTTCCAGCCAAGGTTTAGTAAAAAAGTTACTGACAATGAAAGGAATTAAGGAACAATATGAAATACACTACGATATATACGTCTTTGTCATTTATTTCGGCCACATTCCTCCAAAAATCCTAGAAGAGCAATTTCAGCAGGAGACACACAATGGCTGAAGTCAAGACGACTTTATGGACACTCATGCTGCCGCTGGTGCTACCGCTGGTGCTTTCGCTGGTGCTGGCTCTCGTGCAGTTAATCTTAACCACAGTGAATGATCCGGTCTTATTTTGGGACTGACTGCCAAGATCACAGATAGACATTGATGCGCACCCTCGAAAGGCTGTTGAAGTTGACATTGATCCTGCAAAGATCCACAGAAGGACTTTCATTTAACACAATATTAGACCTGAAATATGCAGACTTTCTAAACTAACTAAATAAATAATATCAGTTGGCCCTTGTATTGCGAGCCTGTGATGCCAATAAAAGTAGCATGCAAAAGGAGTCATACAGATGTGTCCTTTACATTTGCTCTTGACTCCATATACACTGAGACATGTGGTGTGAGATGACCAACTTGACAACAAAAAATACATGATTTCTCAAAATTTTGTCACAAGATCTCTAATTTTATATGTGTGGCTACCCAATGGTTGTGGTATGCATTGCAGCCTGGTAAGGGTTTTGTTAGCATGTCACATTATTGTATGGAATTTGTGTCATGAGAAATTTAGGTCCTTAATCAAATCAAAGCAAAGGTAAGATTGGACAAATCTGTATGTTGGTCCTTCCTTATTTCTTAACACAAAGACAGCCCATAATTGTGTAAGAATTGTGCTCACTAGTTCATGCAAGGATATCTTTTGTGCTCACTAGTTCATGCAAGGGGTTTAAGCATGCATGGGATAGGCATAAGGCCATCCTTCATATAAGATAGGGCCGGGGGCTATCCATAGTATTCAGGTATATTGGGCAGACTAGATGGGCCAAATGGTTCTTATCTGCCGACACATTCTATGTTTCTATGTTTCTATGTCTATCTCAATCTTTGTCAATGCTTTTCTTTAAAGTAAAATAAAAGAAATAATAATAAAAAATTATACCTGATTCTTGTGTTGTCTGCATAAGAAAACACATAGTCTCATCCCCTCTGCAGTGTATGGTTTCATCAGTGTAACACCAGGTAGAGTTAACAGATAAGCAGGATGGGCAGCCCAGTCCATTGAGGGGAGAGTTGTCAGTTGGCGCTAGAATCATATAGGAGAAAGAGAAATAAAATGTTGTTAATACATGAACATATGTAGTTCTCTCATAAGCCACTATTCTCTTTGATAAAGGGGTGGTGCTTCTGTTAGAGCCTAATGAAAGCACAATCATTTAGTTTTGTCTAAAGAACTTGTTGGGCAGTGGTCATCTTTTCTGTGGATTGAAATCAGTGAACTTCCAAGCAATACATAGACACTAGTGGTCTTCCAAAGCGAGATCTACCCATCACAAAAAAAGCATCTGCTCTACCTATTGTTGTGCCTTTTCATAGGTAAATGCATTGATATCCAATTCATTCTAGTCAAGATGGATGTTCATTACCTTTAAGAGCCATGCTCGACTATAGTTGCAATTTTGTATGTCTTGAGTAGGCCGAAGTAAGGTCACACAAAAGTTTCTGCTTTTTAGTGTTATTCTTCTCATGAATGTACCAGTCTGAGAAGAATCCTCCTTGTCTACTTTTAAATTTATGACGGGAGATAAAGATAAGCTCTATGCAGCTGGTGATAATTACCTATACAATTAGGCATTTATAAATGAAGCAAAATATATAATATTCCTGTATTCATTTAATGAGCCTTAGTTAGTCCTTAGCATAAGACAATCAGTAGGACATATATATATATATATATATATATATATATATATATTTGTTTATATTATATTGTTATATGTTACGAAGACAACATGTATTCAGTATATTGAATATATCTTTCTCATTAGGAGAATATCTGTCTCTAAAAGAGTGTCTGTGAAGATGTGTGTTTTGTAACAATTAATCACATCTTTGGTGTGAGAGGAGGTACTGATATCTCTGTGAGAAAACAAGGCCATTCATATCAGTATGGCCCATAAATTAACAGTGTGAGAAACATTCAGAGAGACGCCTAGAGGTCTGTCTCTAATTGCTACAAGTGTCAGAATTAATCCCTATGGCTTTGAATTAAAGCTTTTAAGGTCAAATGTATATTCAGACTTACATAAGTTAACCCTTTATACTATGATTCAAATAGCTTATACAGCAGTGCCACCTAGGTATCAGTTGTTGACAATACAACAGTAGCAAAAGTGCATTCTGGGTAAGGTTATGATGTCACATCTTTTATCAATGGTCACGCCCATCCGACAATGATTGGAAAGTTCCAAACTAGGAAGGTGTGTCTAACTGATAAGTTTGTGATCATAAGCCATACACAGAAGGTAGAAGAGGAGAGAGAGAAAGGAGAAAGAGAAGAGAAGTTGAGCTCTCTAGAGGGATCTATAAAGATGAAAGCCATGGTGAGATGTGCTATGATGGACCACCCAGCTTCCCTAGGAACAGAAGTGAGATTCCTACTAGGACTTGGTAAGAGACACAGAAAATGATATTTCATTTTATTAAGACTAATTTGATAGTGTGGGTGAAATTATACCATCTAGATTGGCAAATAAATAAATGATTAAATTAATTGATCATCTCCATACTGAGATGTAGTCTTAGGATATTGTGAGGCTTCATTCTACCTGCAGAAGAATTAAGACTCATAATCTAGCAAAGCATTAAATGATTGCTTATTTATACAAACCGGATTCCAAAAAAGTTGGGACACTAAACAAATTGTGAATAAAAACTGAATGCAATGATGTGGAGATGGCAAATGTCAATATTTTATTTGTAATAGAACGTAGATGACAGATCAAACATTTAATCCGAATAAATGTATCATTTTAAAGGAAAAATACGTTGATTCCAATTTTCACGTTGTCAACAAATCCCAAAAAAGTTGGGACAAGTAGCAATAAGAGGCTGGAAAAAGTAAATTTGAGCATAACGAAGAGCTGGAAGACCAATTAACACTAATTAGGTCAATTGGCAACATGATTGGGTATAAAAAGAGCTTCTCAGAGTGGCAGTGTCTCTCAGAAGCCAAGATGGGTAGAGGATCACCAATTCCCACAATGTTGCGCAGAAAGATAGTGGAGCAATATCAGAAAGGTGTTACCCAGCGAAAAATTGCAAAGACTTTGCATCTATCATCATCAACTGTGCACAACATCATCCGAAGATTCAGAGAATCTGGAACAATCTCTGTGCGTAAGGGTCAAGGCCGTAAAACCATACTGGATGCCCGTGATCTCCGGGCCCTTAAACGACACTGCACCACAAACAGGAATGCTACTGTAAAGGAAATCACAGAATGAGCTTAGGAATACTTCCAGAAACCATTGTCAGTGAACACAATCCACCGTGCCATCCGCCGTCGCCAGCTGAAACTCTACAGTGCAAAGAAGAAGCCATTTCTAAGCAAGATCCACAAGCTCAGGCGTTTTCACTGGGCCAGGGATCATTTAAAATGGAGTGTGGCAAAATGGAAGACTGTTCTGTGGTCAGACGAGTCACGATTCAAAGTTCTTTTTGGAAATCTGGGACGCCATGTCATCCGGACCAAAGAGGACAAGGACAACCCAAGTTGTTATCAACGCTCAGTTCAGAAGCCTGCATCTCTGATGGTATGGGGTTGCATGAGTGCGTGTGGCATGGGCAGCTTGCATGTCTGGAAAGGCACCATCAATGCAGAAAAATATATTCAGGTTCTAGAACAACATATGCTCCCATCCAGACGTCATCTCTTTCAGCGAAGACCCTGCTTTTTTCACCAAGATAATCCCAGACCACATTCTGCATCAATCACAACATCATGGCTGCGTGATTTATGTTCTATTCTGAATAAAATATTAGAAGTTGGCACCTCCACGTCATTGCATTCAGTTTTTATTCACGATTTGTATAGTGTCCCAATTTATTTGGAATCCGGTTTGTGTATATATATATATATATATATATATATATATATATATACCATTCTTTGCCAAGCTAAGTGATGGATTCCCACAGGAAAGACTTGTTTCAAGTCCTTCCCATTTAAGATCCTAGATCCCTGTTATTTGTCTTAATAGTTTTACCAAAGTTATATATGTGAAAATAGTCCAGGATGGGGCGGAAGGATACAGTTATCTCTTCTAAGTTATATCCTTGGATGGATTTGCCCATCTTCAAGTAATGTGATGTGTAGTTGGTTAGAGAGGGGTGGAATGTATTTAGCATTCTATAATGATGTCCAGGATTAGACATGCCCATCTTGATATCATGAGTAGGAATGAGCGAACCCGAACTGTATAGCACAGTTTTTGTTCTGGGTTGAAATACAATTCCCAACTTAGCAATTCCCTAAATCAGTGGTTTCTGCTGTATCAGGCCAAGTTTAAATCTATCCATAAAAGGGTATATTAGATTGAAGGTGCTGATAGGGTCATCCTCAATAACTTCACACGCTACCATGCATTTCCAAGTCTAATTCTGTCCGTAAACGCATACCTGTCATTCAGCGCCTAAATAATAGGCCTACAATTTATATTCAGCTAAATCTGTTGTTACTGCTGTGCCTGGTCAATTTATTTAGTGTCCGCCAAAGCACAGTTTTTGTTCTGGGTTGAAATACAATTCCCAACTTAGCAATTCCCTAAATCAGTGGTTTCTGCTGTATCAGGCCAAGTTTAAATCTATCCATAAAAGGGTATATTAGATTGAAGGTGCGTATAGGGTCATCCTCAATAACTTCACACGCTACCGTGCATTTCCAAGTCTAATTCTGTCCGTAAACGTATACCTGTCATCCAGGGCCTAAATACTAGGCCTACAATTTATATTCAGCTAAATCTGTCGTTACTGCTGTGCCTGTATTAGTGTAATACGGTACCTAAATAGATAGCCAGATAGTGTTAGGTGCCTGTAAAAAAAGGCCTGAATTTGAATTCAATACATTGGGCCAAATAATTTTTTTCTTATTGTAGTGAACGGTAACAATGAGGAAAACATCTAGTAAGGGACGCGGACGCGGACATGGTCGTGGTGGTGTTAGTGGACCCGTGCTGGGAGAGGACGTGGCCGTTCTGCCACAGCCACACGTCCTAGTGAACCAACTACCTCAGGTCCCAGTAGCCTCCAGAATTTACAGCGATATTTGGTGGGGCCCAATGCCGTTCTAAGGATGGTAAGGCCTGAGCAGGTACAGGCATTAGTCAATTGGGTGGCCAACAGTGGATCCAGCACGTTTACATTATCTCCCACCCAGTCTTCTGCAGAAAGCGCACAGATGGCGCATGAAAACCAAGACCATCAGTCTGTCACATCTCCCCCATGCATATCAGGGAAACTGTCTGAGCCTCAAGTTATGCAGCAGTCTCTTATGCTGTTTGAAGACTCTGCTGGCAGGGTTTCCCAAAGGCATCCACCTAGCCCTTCCCCAGCAGTGGAAGACATAGAATGCACTGACGCACAACCACTTATGTTTCCTGATGATGAGGACATGGGAATACCACCTCAGCACGTCTCTGATGATGACGAAACACAGGTGCCAACTACTGCGTCTTTCTGCAGTGTGCAGACTGAACAGGAGGTCAGGGAGGAAGACTGGGTGGAAGACGATGCAGGGGACGATGAGGTCCTAGACCCCACATGGAATGAAGGTCGTGCCACTGACTTTCAGAATTCGGAGGAAGAGGCAGTGGTGAGACCGAGCCAACAGCGTAGCAAAAGAGGGAGCAGTGGGCAAAAGCAGAACACCCGCCGCCAAGAGAGTCCGTCTGCTACTGGCCACCGCCATCTGGGACCGAGCACCCCAAAGGCAGCTTCAAGGAGTTCCCTGGCGTGGCAGTTCTTCAAACAATGTGCTGACAACAAGACCTAAGTGGTTTGCACGCTGTGCCATCAGAGCCTGAATCAAGGCATTAACGTTCTGAACCTTAGCACAACCTGCATGACCAGGCACCTGCATGCAAAGCATGAACTGCAGTGGAGTAAACACCTTAAAAGCAAGGAACTCACTCAGGCTCCCCCTGCTACCTTTTCTGCTGCTGCCACCTCGGCCTCTACCTCCGCCTCTGGAGGAACGTTGGCACCTGCCGCCCAGCAAACAGAGGATGTACCACCAACACCACCACCTCCGTCACCAAGCATCTCAACCATGTCACACGGCAGCGTTCAGCTCTCCATCTCACAAACATTTGAGAGAAAGCGTAAATTCCCACCTAGCCACCCTCGATCCCTGGCCCTGAATGCCAGCATTTCTAAACTACTGGCCTATGAAATGCTGTCATTCAGGCTGGTGGACACAGACAGCTTCAAACAGCTCATGTCGCTTGCTGTCCCACAGTATGTTGTTCTCAGCCACCACTACTTCTCCAAGAGAGCCGTGCCTTCCCTGCACAACCAAGTATCCGATAAAATCAAATGTGCACTGCGCAATGCCATCTGTGGCAAGGTCCACCTAACCATAGATACGTGGACCAGTAAGCACGGCCAGGGACGCTATATCTCCCTAACTGCACACTGGGTAAATGTAGTGGCGGCTGGGCCCCAGGCGGAGAGCTGTTTGGCGCACGTCCTTTCGCAGGGCAACATTCTTTGCCTTCTGTTGCCTCCTCCTCCTACTCGGCTTCCTCCTCCTCTTCTTCCACCTGCTCATCCAGTCAGCCACACACCTTTACTACCAACTTCAGCACAGCCCGGGGTAAACGTCAGCAGGCCATTCTGAAACTCATATGTTTGGGGGACAGGCCCCACACCGCACAGGAGTTGTGGCAGGCATAGAACAACAGACCGACGAGTGGTTGCTGCCGGTGAGCCTCAAGCCCGGCCTGGTGGTGTGCGATAATGGGCGAAATCTCGTTGCAGCTCTGGGACTAGCCGGTTTGACGCACATCCCTTGCCTGGCGCATGTGCTGAATTTGGTGGTGCAGAAGTTCATTCACAACTACCCCGACATGTCAGAGCTGCTGCATAAAGTGCGGGCCGTCTGTGCGCGCTTCCGGCGTTCACATCCTGCCGCTGCTCGCCTGTCTGCGCTACAGGGTAACTTCGGCCTTCCCGCTCACCGCCTCATATGCGACGTGCCCACCAGGTGGAACTCCACCTTGCACATGCTGGACAGACTGTGAGAGCAGCAGCAGGACATAGTGGAGTTTCAGCTGCAGCACGCACGGGACAGTCGCACTGCGGAACAGCACCACTTCACCACCAATGACTGGGCCTCCATGCGAGACCTGTGTGCCCTGTTGCGCTGTTTCGAGTACTCCACCAACATGGCCAGTGGCGATGACGCCGTTATAAGCGTTACAATACCACTTCTATGTCTCCTTGAGAAAACACTTAGGGCAATGATGGAAGAGGAGGTGGCCCAGGAGGAGGAGGAGGAGAAAGAGGGGTCATTTTTAGCACTTTCAGGCCAGTCTCTTCGAAGTGACTCAGAGGGAGGTTTTTTGCAACAGCAGAGGCCAGGTACAAATGTGGCCAGCCAGGGCCCACTACTGGAGGACGAGGAGGACAAGGATGAGGAGGAGGTGGGGGAGGATGAGTATGAAGCATGTTCACAGCGGGGTGGCACCCAACGCAGCTCGGGCCCATCACTGGTGCGTGGTTGGGGGGGAACGCAGGACGATGGCGATACGCCTCCCACAGAGGACAGCTTGTCCTTACCTCTGGGCAGCCTGGCACACATGAGCGACTACATGCTGCAGTGCCTGCGCAACGACAGCAGAGTTGCCCACATTTTAACGTGTGCGGACTACTGGGTTGCCACCCTGCTGGATCCCCGGTATGCGAGATGCGAGATGCGCGAGTACAAGCGCATGTTGGTAGACGCGCTACTGAGAGCATTCCCAAATGTCACAGGGGAACAAGTGGAAGCCCAAGGCGAAGGCAGAGGACGAGCAAGAGGTCGCCAACGCAGCTGTGTCACGGACAGCTCCTCTGAGGGCAGGGTTAGCATGGCAGAGATGTGGAAAAGTTTTGTCACCACGCCACAGCTAACTGCACCACCACCTGATACGGAACGTGTTAGCAGGAGGCAGCATTTCACTAACATGGTGGAACAGTACGTGTGCACACCCCTCAACGTACTGACTGATGGTTCGGCCCCATTCAACTCCTGGGTCTCCAAATTGTCCACGTGGAAAGAGCTAGCCTTTTATGCCTTGGAGGTGCTGGGCTGCCCGGCGGCCAGCGTTTTGTCTGAACGTGTATTCAGCACGGCAGGGGGCGTCATTACAGTCAAACTGTCACAGCCACTATCTCTGGCTGTGACCTTCCGTCCTTGCTTGTTCGGCACTCCTCGCTGAAGTTTCGTTTCAGTGTCATTTGTGGTTCTGTATGGGTTAACTCCCCTGTGTTCGTATTAGGAGTTAATCCTCTCTGTCTGCTCCATGGGTGTGGCCTCTCTGCTGCACCCATGGAACCTGTATATAAGGCTGAGGTTTCCTCAGTTCTGTGTCAGCTCTCCTGGTGTGTGTTGTCTTGTCCTGTCCTGCTCCTGGTTTGTACTCTCTCTCCCATGCTGCTGACCCATGGGATCCGTGTCTGTCTGTCTGTACTCTGTGGGTTTCCCTACTTGTTCATTGACGTCCTCTTTCCTGTCTTTCTGTTATCTGTTCTGCCAGTTATGTTTTAGTTACTTTGTCTGTATTCATATGTCTGTGTTCAGCAAGCCTTTGCAGCAGAGTGGCATGCGCAAGGCCACGCAGTATACCGCTGGTGGAGCAAGTCCTTCTCTGCTCATTGTCACTCCTGTTTCCTTGCTATGTATTTCTGCTTGTGTTATTAGTTGCCCTGTTTTGTATTTGCCTGTCTGTTATGTTTGCCTATGTGCCGTTGGTACCTTCTGGTACCTGTTGTCCATTCGTTTCTGCTGTCACTGTCTAGTTCACGCTCCAGAGTGGACTCTGGCAAATTCCTGCGGCGAAACCTAACCCTACCTTCTGGGGCCCTAGTGAATACCAGCAGTTGCTTAGTCACGCCCCTCTGGAGTATTACTAGACAGTAGCGCAGTGGGGGTTTTCTCCCACTGTGCTGACGGTACACAGAGCTCATGTTTTGTCTGTGCTGCCTTCCCTGGTTTTTATTTGTGCAATAAACTCTTATGTGTCTGTACCTGATTTCCGTTTGTTTATTGCTTGACGACGCGGTGGTCTCTCCTGGGACCTCCAACTCGTGACACAAACGCAGCCGCCTGTCTACAGCCAATGTGGACAAGCTGACGTTCATAAAAATGAACCAAGCATGGATCCCACAGGAGCTGTCCATCCCTTGTGCAGATTAGACATTTATAACTACCTCCCCTTAACCATATATTATTGTACTCCAGGGCACTTCCTCATTCAATCCTTTTTTTTATTTTCATTTTACCATTATATTGCGGGGCAACCCAAAGTTGAATGAACCTCTCCTCTGTCTGGGTGCCGGGGCCTAAAAATATCTGACAGTGGCCTGTTCCAGTGTTGGGTGACATGAAGCATGATTCTCTGCTATGACAGGAAGCCTGATTCTCTGCAATGGGACCTCTCTCCTCTGTCTGGGTGTCGAGGCCTAAAAATATCTGACAATGGCCTGTTCCAGTGTTGGGTGACATGAAGCCTGATTCTCTGCTATGACATGAAGCCTGATTCTCTGCTATGGGACCTCTCTCCTCTGTCTGGGTGCTGGGGCCTAAAAATATCTGACAATGGCCTGTTCCAGTGGTGGGTGACATGAAGCCTGATTCTCTGCTATGACATGAAGCCTGATTCTCTGCTATGGGACCTCTCTCCTCTGTCTGGGTGCCGGGGCCTAAATATCTGACAATGGCCTGTTCCAGTGTTGGGTGACGTGAAGCCTGATTCTATGCTATGACATGAAGCCTGATTCTCTGCTATGACTTGAAGCCTGATTCTCTGCTATGACATGAAGCCTGATTCTCTGCTATGGGACCTCTCTCCTCTGTCTGGGTGCCGGGGCCTAAATATCTGACAATGGCCTGTTCCAGTGCTGGGTGACGTGAAGCCTGATTCTCTGCTATGACATGAAGCCTGATTCTCTGCTATGACATGAAGCCTGATTCTCTGCTATGACTTGAAGCCTGATTCTCTGCTATGACATGAAGCCTAATTCTCGGCTATGGGACCTCTCTCCTCTGTCTGGGTGCCGGGGCCTAAAAATATCTGACAGTGGCCTGTTCCAGTGGTGGGTGACTTGAAGCCTGATTCTCTGCTATGCCATGAAGCCTGATTCTCTGCTATGGGACCTCTCTCCTCTGTCTGGGTGCCGGGGACTAAATATCTGACAATGGCCTGTTCCAGTGCTGGGTGACGTGAAGCCTGATTCTCTGCTATGACATGAAGCCTGATTCTCTGCTATGACATGAAGCCTGATTCTCTGCTATGACTTGAAGCCTGATTCTCTGCTATGACATGAAGCCTAATTCTCGGCTATGGGACCTCTCTCCTCTGTCTGGGTGCCGGGGCCTAAAAATATCTGACAGTGGCCTGTTCCAGTTGTGGGTGACGTGAAGCCTGATTCTCTGCTATGACATGAAGCCTAATTCTCTGCTATGACTTGAAGCCTGATTCTCTGCTATTTGATATAACATGCTGGTTACAACTGTAAAAAAACAGATGGGCGCACCATAGGGTGATTCTGTGGGTATACAATGATAGGCAGAGAGAACGAGCAAGGCTCACCTTGTGTGGTTGTGCAAATGTAGGCACATAACTATTGTAGGTTGGTCTAGTAAGCCTGGACGTCTGGATATGGCGGTCTGCAGCCATGGAACCATGTGGAATCTTCAAATGGAGAAGCGTGGAGCCTCCAAGAGGATAATGGATGCAGGAAAACAAAATACGTCCCATGGCGCAAATTACCGTCAACCAGTCACCAGGATCAAGAAGGAATCTTTTATTGCAGCAATACAACGCGTTTCGGGGAATCACTCCCCTTCATCAGGTACAAAGAAGCTGCACAAGTGTAACAGCATGAAGCTACAAACATTTATACTTTCAAAAGTACCGCCTTAAGGAGGTCACAAGGTCAAAGGGGAGGGGTTATGGGTGTAGTCTAGATAGATAGGGACGAGTATAATGTGCATATCAGCAAATCCTCAAAACGAGCTGCCGATGTGCACATCTCAATTGTATTAGTACAATATATAGCAAAAAATCGCGCTAATGACAAACTGTTTGGCAGAGGTTTCACTTGACTGCGCCCATAAAGGGGCCGACTCTAAAGTGCATACAATTGGAAGCGCATCAAAAAGCACATAGTCGCGCGCACTAATGATGCGGTCCCATAAAGTGTTCGGGACCCGCATCACATGAGCGGGGTCAGGTCACGTGAAAACCGTTGCCTAGTTACACAGACGCTTTGACGGCGAAAAAGCCGTCCGCTATAGAAAAAACTAGTTAGCGTCTTCCGGCCCGACGTCACGTGATGATAGCCAGATCACGTGGAGGCCGCTACTAAGTAACAGAGGACGCTCTTACCTGGCGGCTGCTGCTAAGTAACAGGGACGCTCTCAGAACATAAAAGCAGTCCGCATGGGTCTAATTTATGGTAAGGATCATATACATGTATTAGTGCCCCACAAACATAATGATTGGATTCCTGGAAGAAAATGCATTACATCACATACAAATGTAAGGAGGTGGCATATATAACCTTAAAAAAGGATGAAAGTAAAAAATATTATTAATAAATAAATAAATATATGGTACATAAAACAATTATATAAAAAATATATACGAAAAGAATATACCAAAAGAGAATGTATTGTGTGTCAGAATGAATTGGGTTGATTTCAATATAAACAACTTCTGATCAACAGGTACAGAGGGATCTTTATCAAGAAAGGAATCAACGCACTTGATCCCCAATTCATGGTCGATATTGGAATAAAGGGCCGCAACATCAAGGGCTATCCACGAATATGTGTTCTTCCATGCGATTCCTTTGAGTGTTGTAATTAAAGAAGTGGAATCTTTCAAGTAGGAAGGTAGTTGGATAACATATTTTTGTAACAAGATGTCCACATAATGGGACAAATTGCAGGTCAAGGAAGATACCCCAGAAATGATGGGGCGGCCCGGAGGATTCTGAGGATATCCTTATGAATTTTGGGTAGATGGTAAAAAAGTGCCATTACTGAATCTGTTTTAAGAATATATTCTTGTTCTTTTTTACTTAGTATATGTTTTGCTGAGTCAATCAGGGTCCTCAATGCCACCCTATGTTCCCCAGAAGGATCTTTTTCCAGAGGAAGATAGTAGTCGGTATCCGACAAAATGTGGAGAGCTATTTTGAATGACCACGCCTCCACCCTTATCGGCATTACGAATAACAATTGAGGTGTTTTCATATAGGCTTTTTACTGCCTTGGATTCTTTGGGATTGAGATTATGGTTCAGAATAGGTTTCTGATTGATGGAACGAAAATCGTCCATCACTAAATGATAGAAAGTGTCTATAAAATTCCCCTTGTGATGGGTCGGGTAAAATGTTGAGGGGGGTTTTAAACTCGTAGAGACATATTGTGTTATTGCTGAGGACCAAGTTTGTGGTAAGTCAAACCACAAACCACTACAAACGTGGTTTGACTTACCACAAACGTGGTCCTATTCACTCCACTTCACACCCCACATTGCCCAAAACCCATAGGGCGGTCACTTTTGTCAATAGTAAAAACAGACTTCAGGCATCACAACCTGACACTACAAAGGTGAGGGCAACACTGCCGGCCAATTCTGACACCACCAACACTAGTTGTCCTATCACTAGTTCATCCATGTCACCAACCTCAGTGACAGTTATCACCCCCACACACAAGAGGCAAACATCACAATCCATTTGTCCCACTGGGTCAACTCAATTGGTGAGCGCTGGGGGGGATCCCCACTTGGAGCCCGCATCCAGGTCTGCTTGTTTGGGATCTCCTATCCCAATCGCTGCTGGGGGTTTTGACCCAGAAATTCTTTCCAGCTGTGCACCCCTCAATCTCCCTCCCACTTCCTTTTCCCCCACCATTAGACCCAGTCACCCCACATTTCACCAATCACCATCCTCACCACCCATCCTCACTGATCTGGAGTTGGATTCAATCATCACGCTCCATGACCTTTCCCTCAATCGGGCCTCCATCCATACGTCTCCCAACCACTCAAGTTCTGGAGTCAGCCCGAAACTTACAGAGACGTTTAATATGACGCCTCAGGTAGGTCAGAGTTCTTTTTTATCCCTTCCAACGGTGCTCACACCAACTACGATATACCCGATAATGAAAAGCCAGAATACGGTAACAATCACAAATTTTTTCCATCCCCTGGGAAAAAGATCAGTAAAAAGAAAAAACTTAGAAGAGGTTGTAGGGGAGGCAAAAGTAAAAAGAAGAATCAAATAAAAGAGAAATCAGATCATGATATCAAAATTTTCAATTTATCCTCTTATTTTTTAAATGTGGAGGAAACATCACTTCTAGCAAGAGGTCTTTCATTTTGCCCAACATCAGGCATAAAGGGTTTTGATCTTTTTTTAGATCTACATAATTTTGTTAGGAAACTAACATTAAAAAGACATTTTAGCCTACTGGATGGTCTAAACAAACCTAGTATTGAACATACTAATGAGGCTCCATCTACCTCAGCAATAACACAATATGTCTCTACGAGTTTAAAACCCCCCCTTAACATTTTACCTGACCCATCACAAGGGGAATTTTATAGACACTTTCTATCATTTAGTGATGGACGATTTTCGTTCCATCAATCAGAAACCTATTCTGAACCACAATCTCAATCCCAAAGAATCCAAGGCAGTAAGAAGCCTATATGAAAACACCTCAATTGTTATTCGTAATGCCGATAAGGGTGGAGGCGTGGTCATCCAAAATAGAGATGACTACGTCATAGAAGCTCTCCACATTTTGTAGGATACCGACTACTATCTTCCTCTGGAAAAAGATCCTTCTGGGGAACATAGGGTGGCATTGAGGACCCTGATTGACTCAGCAAAACATATACTGAGTAAAAAAGAACAAGAATATATTCTTAAAACAGATTCAGTAATGGCACTTTTTTACCATCTACCCAAAATTCATAAGGATTTTCAGAATCCTCCGGGCCGCCCCATCATTTCTGGGGTATCCTCCTTGACCTGCAATTTGTCCCATTATGTGGACATCTTGTTACAAAAATATGTTATCCAACTACCTTCCTACTTGAAAGATTCCACTTCTTTAATTACAACACTCAAAGGAATCGCATGGAAGAACACATATTCGTGGATAGCCCTTGATGTTGCGACCATGAATTGGGGATCAAGTGCGTTGATTCCTTTCTTGATAAAGATCCCTCTGTACCTGTTGATCAGAAGTTGTTTATATTGAAATCAACCCAATTCATTCTGACACACAATACATTCTCTTTTGGTGAACAACTATATCTCCAGTGCAAAGGTACCGCAATGGGTACGCGATTCGCATCCAGTTTTGCGAACCTTTTCATGGGAGCATTCGAAGATCAATATATTTAAAAGTCCACCCAGTGGTCAGATAATATCGTCTTGTATCGACGCTATATAAACGACTTGTTCTTTATATGGGATGGAGATTCTGATTCTATCAAGAATTTCATTAAACATCTGAATTCCTCTGATTGGGGTATAACTCTATCTGGGACATATGATTGTTCAAGAATTGAATTCTTGGCTTTAGAAATGAATGCTGTAGGTGATGAAATCATAACACGTACGTTCTTCAAAAAGGTTGACTGCAATAGTTACCTTGAGTATTCCAGTCTTCACTTCAAGAAGTGGAAGAAGAAACATCCCTTTTGGCCAATTTAAGAGATTGAGAAGGAACTGTTCTCTAACTAGGGATTTTATCTCACAAAGTGAGATAATTCGCAAGAGATTTCAGAAAAAAGGCTATCCCCATGGAGTTATTGAGGCGGCTTATAATCGAGCCAAGGCCTTTACACAAGAAGATTGCCTATAAGCCAGCCATAAATATCAGGCAGAGGCTAAACAGCAAAATAAAAATAGGAGTGCCAATTTCATCACTACCTATAGTAGTAATCATAATGATGTGAGAAATATTCTTTCCAAACATTGGCACATTATTAAAAAAGACCCTTATATAGGCAAATCCTTACCAAGCCACCCGCCTCTAACTTTCAGGAGAGCAAAAACCCTCAAAAATCTGTTAGCACCCAGCAAGTTACGCGAACTTCACCACAATAAAGTAGCTGGGTCAATTGCCAGTTCACTCATGCCATCCAGACCAGTGGGTAGTACAAAATGCAGACAACCCAAATGTTTGTGTTGCCTCTCCATACGAAATTCCACCTCTTTTCGCAATAATACTACTGGCGAAATTTTTAATATTAAACAACCAATGGATTGTGGGTCAAATAATGTGATCTACATACTTGAATGCCAGTGTGGATTACAGTATGTGGGGCGCACTACACAAACATTGCGCAATAGGTTGAACAAGCACCGTTCAAACACTAAGTAGAAATTTATGCAGCACAGTGTATCAAGACACATTACGGATAAACATCAGGGTCTCTTCTCCAGTATTTCTGTTTTACCTATAGAAAAAATTCATGCCGACAGCCGGAACATTATACAAACAAAAGATGCGAAATGTTCTGGATTTATAAACTGAATCCTCAGGGTTTAAATGAGGCATTTGAAATTAATTTATAGATCCAATACAATCAACAACATTAGTTAATGGAGTAGTAAGAGAAATAGATATGCATATATATATAATTTATTTTTATTAATTTTTTTCTCCCCATATTAGATCCAGACCCTGATCATTTATCTATTGTCTTGAACCCCCCTTTTTTCATGAATCAATAGGTGCATCATTTGGCTGCACTTTCAATATGGCACTTTTCGGTGGCAGTCACACCGGTTGGAGTCCTGGGGGGAACTTTTGGATGTATGCGTGTATTTCCAACAACTGCACGCGCATTTCCATCCCACACACTCCTTACTGGTGACTGTCATTGATCATGTGCTCGGATTTTATATATTTTATATCTTTATGCATTCTTTCCACCAGAAAGAATGTTCTAGCTGACACCTCAAATGTGTGGCATTATCTGTTTAATTCTATTCTTAGAAGTATGTATACATTTGCATATATTTTTTATATAATTGTTTTATGTACCATTTATTTATTTATTTATTTATTAATATTTTTTTTTACTTTCATCCTTTTTTAAGGTTATATATGCCACCTCCTTACATTTGTATGTGATGTAATGCATTTTCTTCCAGGAATCCAATCATTATGTTTGTGGGGCACTAATACATGTATATGATCCTTACCATAAATTAGACCCATGCGGACTGCTTTTATGTTCTGAGAGCATCCCTGTTACTTAGCAGCGGCCTCCAGGTGAGAGCATCCTCTGTTACTTAGTAGCGGCCTCCACGTGATCTGGCTATCATCACGTGACGTCGGGCCGGAAGACGCTAACTAGTTTTTTCTATAGCAGACGGCTTTTTCGCCGTCAAAGCGTCCGTGTAACTAGGCAACGGTTTTCACGTGACCTGACCCCGCTCATGTGATGCGGGTCCCGAACACTTTATGGGACCGCATCATTAGTGCGCGCGACTATGCGCTTTTTGATGCGCTTCCAATTGTATGCACTTTAGGGTCGGCCCCTTTATGGGCGCAGTCAAGTGAAACCTCTGCCAAACAGTTTGTCATTAGCGCGATTTTTTGCTATATATTGTACTAATACAATTGAGATGTGCACATCGGCAGCTCGTTTTGAGGATTTGCTGATATGCACATTATACTCGTCCCTATCTATCTAGACTACACCCATAACCCCTCCCCTTTGACCTTGTGACCTCCTTAAGGCGGTACTTTTGTAAGTATAAATGTTTGTAGCTTCATGCTGTTACACTTGTGCAGCTTCTTTGTACCTGATGAAGGGGAGTGATTCCCCGAAACGCGTTGTATTGCTGCAATAAAAGATTCCTTCTTGATCCTGGTGACTGGTTGACGGTAATTTGCGCCGTGGGACGTATTTTGTTTTCCTGATTCTCTGCTATGACATGAAGCCTGATTCTCTGCTATGACATGAAGCTGTCACGAGGGTATCAAGAGCCACGTCTGACTCCGTTATACCCGGGGTCAGGAAGTCGCAGCGGGTGGCTGCGCGCTCTATATCTAAAGATCGCGTTGTTTCTTTGTGATTGTTTTCTGTGTTTGCCTTGCTATTCTTTTTGTCTCACTCAGGGATCCGTAGCTTCTCCTCCTCAGCTGTTTCTTGTCTGCCACTCCCAATCTCCTTATATTCTCCCCTCACACTTCTCTAGTTGCCAGTTATAGAGCTTCCTGCCTGGACTTCTATACTGACCCACTAGAGTCGTGAATCCTGGTTGTCGTTCCAGAGTGCTTCCCTCCGGATCCCTGTTGGACTTCTTGTTGTCTCCTGTGATCGCCCACCTGGGATTATATGTTGAGTCTGTATTGTCTGTCCTCCCCTTGGTGTTTTCCTTTAGAGCTAGTGGTGCGGACTAGTGTTCCCACCGCCCTGTTCACTATCTAGGGCTCAGCTTAGGGAAAGCCAGGGTTTAGGCACGTGATCGGCGTACGGGTGAGGAACCCGTCTAGGGACGTCAGGGCAGCTAGGTGCCAGCCGCAAGGTGAGTCAGGGGTCACCACCTTCCCTCTCACTTGGGCAGGGCCTTCCTCGTTCCCTCCCTCTGTGTTTTTTTTTCTCTACTTAGAATCCAATATGGATCCTATTGCTGCCTTGGCAAAACAGCTTCAAGGCCTGTCTTTGGAGGTGGCAGGATTGAAGGCGTCTGTCCTCCAACAACAGCAGCAAATGCAGCAGACCGCACGCCCAGCGGTTGCTATGGGTAACCAGGTTGTTACAGAACCCAAGGTTGTTCTTCCTGACAGATTCTCTGGGGGAAGGGACAAATTTGCTACGTTCCGTGAGGCCTGCAAATTATATTTTAAGTTGCACCCTTACTCCTCAGGTAATGAAGAACAGCGGGTAGGGATTGTCATTTCCCTGCTTCAGGGGGACCCGCAATCCTGTGCGTTCTCGTTACCCCCTGGTTCCCAGGCTCTCCAGTCAGTGGAGGGATTTTTTGGGGCTTTGGGTCTCATATATGATGACCCTGACCGAGTCGCCCTGGCTGAGTCGAAGTTACGGAGACTCTTGCAGGGAGATCGGTCAGCAGAGGAATATTGCTCAGAGTTCCGTAGGTGGGCTACGGATACTCAGTGGAACGACCCAGCTCTCAGGAGTCAGTTCTGCTCTGGGTTATCTGAAAGGGTTAAGGATGCACTGGCGCTGTATGAGACCCCCCTTTCCCTTGATGCTGTTATGTCCCTCTCTATCAGAATTGATAGACGTCTTAGGGAGAGATCGAAAATTCCTGAGCAATTGGTTACCGCTCCCAAGCAACAGTTAGTCTGTACTGACTTAGATGAGCCTATGCAGCTAGGCGGAACTTCTCGTCAGGTCCGTCCTCCTGAGGTTCGCCGTAGGGGGGGGGCTTGTTTTTTCTGTGGGGGGAGGGGTCATTTCATTAATGTCTGTCCCTCCTTTCTCAAAAACAAAAGACCGTCGGAAAACTACTAACCCCAGGCTGTGTGGAGGATGTCAGCCGGGGGGTATACGTTTCCTCCATACGAACATCTCAATTTGTGTTACCAGCGGTTATTGTTTTTGGTGTTAAGACGGAGTCTATTTCTTTTTTTCTAGACAGTGGAGCAGGGGTAAATTTGATAGATGCCCATTTTGCCCGCACTATGGGTTTGTCTCTCTGTACGCTGCAGAGACCTATTCCCGTATTCGCTATAGATTCTGCTCCTCTGTCTCAGAGAAACCTCACCCACGTTGTTCATAATTTACACCTTCGGGTAGGGGACCACCATAATGAGTGTCTTTCATGTTACGTTCTGGAGGGCCTTCCCTCTCCTGTGGTATTGGGTCTTCCCTGGTTGGTAGCGCACAATCCAGTGGTGGATTGGCAGGCCAGGGAGATATTGGAGTGGAGTGAGCATTGCAGAGAGAATTGCTTAAATAACAATCGCCTCCATAGCTTCCCTACCTACATTTATTTCGGACTTTGAGGACGTTTTTTCTGAAAAGGGTTGTCAGAAGCTACCACCTCATCGTCCTTATGATTGCCCGGTTAACCTGATTCCCGGTGCAAAATTACCCAAGTCCAGGTTGTATAATCTTTCGGGTCCCGAGAGACAAGCCATGAAAGATTATATCTCCGAGAGTCTGGCTAAGGGACACATCAGACCCTCTTCTTCACCCGTGGCTGCAGGGTTTTTCTTTGTTAAAAAGAAAGATGGGGGCCTGCGTCCTTGCCTAGATTTCCGTGAGCTAAACCAGATAACCATCCGAGACCCATACCCTCTTCCTCTCATTCCTGACCTTTTTAATCAGATTGCGGGTGCTAGGTGGTTCTCCAAACTTGATCTTAGGGGGGCCTACAATCTGATTCGTATCAAGGAAGGGGATGAGTGGAAGACAGCTTTTAACACCCCTGAGGGGCATTATGAAAATCTAGTTATGCCTTTCGGTCTGACCAATGCCCCTGCTGTCTTCCAACATTTCGTTAATGATATTTTTAGTCATCTCATCGGCAGGTTTGTAGTCATATACCTAGATGATATCTTAATTTATTCGGCTGATCTGAAAACACATGAGGTGCATGTCAGGCAAGTACTGCAGGTCCTACGGACGAATAAATTATATGCGAAAATTGAAAAATGTGTCTTCGCCGTTCAGGAATTACAGTTCCTGGGATATCTATTATCTGCTTCAGGTTTCCGTATGGATCCTGGGAAGGTCCAGGCAATTTTAGATTGGGATCTTCCTGAGAACCTTAAAGCCCTACAACGGTTTTTGGGTTTCGCAAATTTCTATAGAAAGTTCATTAAAAATTATTCAGTGATCGTTAAACCCCTTACCGACATGACTAGGAAGGGGACTGATTTTTCCAAATGGTCAGACGCCGCTAAAAATGCATTTTCCTCTCTAAAAGAGAGGTTTACCTGGGCACCTGCTCTAATTCAACCTGATGTCTCCCAGCCTTTTATTGTTGAGGTAGATGCGTCAGAGGTGGGAGTGGGGGCTGTATTGTCTCAGGGTCCGTCTCCTGGCAAATGGCGTCCTTGCGCTTTCTTTTCCAAAAAATTGTCTTCTGCAGAGAAGAACTATGATATTGGAAATAGGGAACTGTTGGCGATTAAACTGGCGCTTGAAGAGTGGCGTCACTTCTTAGAGGGAGCTATCCACCCCGTCACGGTGATTACGGATCACAAAAACCTTCTGTACCTAGAATCGGCTAAGCGTCTCACCCCTAGACAAGCTAGGTGGTCGCTATTCTTTACCAGATTTAACTTTGTAATCACCTATCGTCCTGGGGCAAAAAATACCAAGGCAGACGCATTATCTCGTAGTTTCCCTGGAGGGGGTAATGTTAGTGATCCGGTACCTATTTTACAAAGAGGAGTGGTTGTCTCTGCTGTACACTCTGTTCTAGAGGGAAAGGTGTTAGAGGCCCAGGGGGACGATCCGGCCTCTTGCCCCTCAGAGAAATTGTTTGTACCGTTAAACCTGCGTCTTGAATTATTAAAAGAACATCATAATTCGGCACTTGCTGGGCACCCGGGTAGTAAAGCAACCTTGGAGCTATTATCTCGTCGTTTTTGGTGGCCAAGGTTGCGTCAGGATGTAATGGATTTCGTGTCTACTTGCTCTACTTGTGCACGCGCGAAAGTCTCTCATACACGTCCAGCAGGGTCTTTATTGCCACTTTTCATCCCCAATAGGCCATGGACACATCTGTCAATGGATTTCATCACTGACTTACCGTTGTCTGCAGGTAAAACAGTTATCTTGGTAGTAGTAGACAGGTTTAGCAAAATGGTACACTTTATTGCGCTACCCGCACTTCCTAATGCTAAGACTCTAGCTCAGGTGTTTATCAGTGAAATCGTGAAGCTTCACGGGGTCCCTTCCGATGTGGTTTCGGATCGGGGAACCCAGTTTATTTCTAAGTTTTGGAAAGCTTTTTGTTCCCGTTTGGGGGTACACTTGTCCTTTTCCTCAGCCTTCCATCCTCAGTCGAATGGACAGAAACATATTTAAGGTGTTTTGTCTCTGAAAACCAAGGGTTGTGGTCATCATATTTACCGTTAGCTGAGTTTGCCATAAATAATCATTATCAGGAGTCCACTGGCAAGTCACCATTCCTTGGTGCATACGGTTTTCATCCCCAATTTTGTACTTTCAAAGAGGGGGGGTCTTCTGGGGTTCCCGAAGAGGAAAGGTTTTCTTCATCTCTTTCATCGGTATGGCAGAAGGTGCAAGCTAACTTGAAAAAGATGAGTGGTAAATATAAATGCATGGCCGATAAGAAACGGTCGCCAGGTCCGGACCTAGGAGTGAATGACTATGTGTGGTTGTCTACTAGGAATATTAAGTTGAAGGTTCCCTCTTGGAAACTGGGCCCTAGGTTCATTGGTCCTTATAAAATAGTAGCCGTCATTAACCCTGTGGCTTTTCGCTTGGAGCTACCTCAGACTTTTAAGATCCATAACGTCTTCCATAAATCGTTACTCAAGAAGTATGTTCCACCTCTAGAACCATCACCGCTGCCACCTCCTCCTGTTATTGTGGATGGTAATCTGGAGTTTCAAATAGCCAGAATTGTTGATTCTCGTCGGGTCCGCCGCTCTCTTCAGTATCTAGTGCATTGGAGGGGTTACGGTCCCGAGGAAAGAATGTGGGTTCCAGCGTCAGAGGTAAACGCCAACAGGTTAATTCAGGCTTTCCATGCCTCTCATCCGGAGAGACCTGGTCCTGAGTGTCCGGAGGCCCCTCGTGAAAGGGGGGGTACTGTCACGAGGGTATCAAGAGCCACGTCTGACTCCGTTATACCCGGGGTCAGGAAGTCGCAGCGGGTGGCTGCGCGCTCTATATCTAAAGATCACGTTGTTTCTTTGTGATTGTTTTCTGTGTTTGCCTTGCTATCCTTTTTGTCTCACTCAGGGATCCGTAGCTTCTCCTCCTCAGCTGTTTCTCCCAATCTCCTTATATTCTCCCCTCACACTTCTCTAGTTGCCAGTTATAGAGCTTCCTGCCTGGACTTCTATACTGACCCACTAGAGTCGTGAATCCTGGTTGTCGTTCCAGAGTGCTACCCTCCGGATCCCTGTTGGACTTCTTGTTGTCTCCTGTGATCGCCCACCTGGGATTATATGTTGAGTCTGTATTGTCTGTCCTCCCCTTGGTGTTTTCCTTTAGAGCTAGTGGTGCGGACTAGTGTTCCCACCGCCCTGTTCACTATCTAGGGCTCAGCTTAGGGAAAGCCAGGGTTTAGGCACGTGATCGGCGTACGGGTGAGGAACCCGTCTAGGGACGTCAGGGCAGCTAGGTGCCAGCCGTAAGGTGAGTCAGGGGTCACCACCTTCCCTCTCACTTGGGCAGGGCCTTCCTCGTTCCCTCCCTCTGTGTCACGTGTGTGATAGTCACGCCGATCGTGATAGAAGCCTGATTCTCTGCTATGACTTGAAGCCTGATTCTCTGCTATGACTTGAAGCCTGATTCTCTGCTATGGGACCTCTCTCCTCTGTCTGGGGGCTGGGGCTTAAATATCTGACAGTGGCCTGGTCCAGTGGTGGGTGACGTGAAGCCTGATTCTCTGCTATGACATGAAGCCTGATTCTCTGCCATGAGACCTCTCTCTAATTGATATTGGTTAATTTTAATTTATTTTATTTTTATTTTTATTCATTTACCTATCCACATTTGTTTTCAGGGGATTTACCTACATTTTTCAGCCCTCTAGCCCTTTCCTGGGCTATTTTACAGCCTTTTTAGTGCCGAAAAGTTTGGGTCCCCATTGACTTCAATGGGGTTCGGGTTCGGGGCGAAGTTTGGGTCGAGTTCGGATCCTGAACCCGAACATTTCCGGGAAGTTCGGCCGAACTTCTCGAACCCGAACATCCAGGTGTTCGCTCAACTCTAATCGTGAGGTTTTCTGTGAACAGAAGTAATGTATATAACTTATGTTTATATTTCGATATCCTAACCTAATAATAGCTTGGTTATAATGTGACAAGTTATTTCCACTCACATGTATTGTTAAGCTCGTAATGCTTTATATTAATGCTATATATATTCATTTGCATGTATCATTGTGTTTATTTACTTATATATGTTTATAACCTTGTAACCAATAAATCTGCATATTTTTATAATACCTGTGTACTATTGTATAATGCAGAACTACATTTTATCATTAATCTCATCTCACGTCAAAAAGAACTTATTTATCTGAGGAAATAGGCGGACTAAGATGTGAATTGTATCAATTAGGTTGTCTACAATTCACACGGTCATGATTTTAAGAATTTATGAAAAATTTTATAAATTTTATTTTTTTATGATTCATTATTTTTATGACCATAATTAATAATTCTTAATTGAATTATTACCCCCCGACACTATGCAATACTAGATGGACCACCTTGTCAAGATCGGGGTTATGGGTCCACTATGCCAACCAACCAGTGTGGTTGGCTGATGACCTTTGGGAATCAGAGACACTAGTGTGAAGTACCAAGAGATCAGGCTATAGTTGTACTCAGGAATCAGATACAGATAAGAGCAATTAGAGTTCTTGCAAATCCGTATTTCATTTCAGAGGTCAGGGCAGGCATCTCCGGATCAGCACAGTGAACAGTCATGGGTCAGGGCAGGCGCCAGAGAGGCAGAGTCCAGGACTCAGTCGCAAGTCGGTACACAGGAAGACAAATGGATTATAGCTCTTTAGTATGGACTTGCAAACTAGCAGAATCAAACAGAAACTGGCAATATCTGTGGAGACATATTGCTCAGGCACAGGGTGGAGCAAACCGACTTGTATATGTAGGAGGGCTGATAATCACATTGAAAATCAGCTGGACAAAGAACAAAGGGAAAGGTTAACCCTTGCAGTGTTGCAGAAAAGTATAAGAATACAGAAACCAAGGGAAGATTAAAGAGCCTCTGTCAGCATGATCAACCCTATTAAACCAGGCATAATGTCTGGTAGTGGCGATCATGCTGATTAAAATTATATATTTCTTAGATATCTGCATTTGCATTCATATGCAAATGGAGCACCAGGGGGTGGGGCTGAATCCTTGGAGCGCTGCTTTGTAACACCCCTGCACAATTCCCTCTCCCTTTCATTGAAAAGGCTAGAGATCAGCACACTGGGGACAAAAGCAGAAGATGTAATCATGTTTCTCATATGTGACACTCAGCTCTGGCTTAGAATTTGCCTTTACACAGAGAAATAGATCCTCAGCTAGATATGGGGAGTATTATGTATAGATATCAGGAAAAAGTAAAGTTGAGTTAAAATAAAGTTAATAAAGCATTAGATTACTATTGGTATTAAAGTTTTCTACCAGGATGTCTTGTGACAACAGTTTTTAGAGGTAAAATACAAGTATACAGTAAATGTGACTTTTAAAAATACCTTTATTAAAAGTCAAGCGGGTATTGGTATGTAAATACCAACAGTAGTGTACTACACTTACCACAATTTTTACATAGGGGAATAGTGGCCCCCAACAAGAAAAACATTCATAGTGACGGAATAGACACTAAAGATTTAGGTAAATGGATATAGGTATAGTCCACAAGGGTGGGGCAGAAAAAAACTTACCCTACAGGCCCTGAAGACTGCTGAGCCCAGGGCGACCCCCTGATGGTGGTGGTTCCCTGTCCCCAAACCTAGTGCTATCCGGTCCCTAGTACACCCTTATCAGGGAGAAAGATAATAACAGTAAGGTAGAGGGTGGTTGGTTGTCCTATGGAATGGACATCACCACCGTCAACGCGAAAGCCCCGACGCGTTTCGCCTAACATTTGTCAGGCTCATCAGGGGGTAAATAAATCGGGGTAGATATACAAAAATGATAGAACTATGATACTTAGCTCTACAGCCAGATGTCAACACAACATTTTTTTTTAGGTCACCAAGGAAAAAACAAGAGAGCTCTCTATCCCACTAATGATGCCTAAAAGAAGGCCAATATGTTATAGACATCAAACAATCAACCAATGCCAGAGCAAGAAACATAAATATCAAGGCACTTTTCCTACTCACAAGCGGGAGGATGGTGGATTTCCCACAAAAAACGCCAAGTTGTATGTGCCAGGAGCTGACTCTGGCCGTGGTGGCGCCAACTATTTAAAACCCGCACTCCTCAGCACAAACTTCCGGACGCCACAGACCTCCTTCCGGCATCTGGACCACATTTTGGAGTGCAAATCCTCCTGTACATGTGACTTCCGGTATCATGGAACTCATCGTGAACCGCATGAGGCTGGATGCGAATACCGGAAGTGCTAAGACGTCAGTTCCCGGCTCCCTAATGGAAAGCATCAGTGGAACGCATCGTCAAACAGAATATCGCTATGGTAAAACCGGACAAGAGGATTAATAAACGCAAAGATAAGGAAGCATCGGAGCCTCAATATAATACAGAGGGTCATCTAACACAGTGTTTATTAACTGTATTTATATATTACATTTTCTTTTTTAATTTTTTTAAATATCGGCCCACCACCATCAGCCAGAGATATCAAAGGGAGAACCTCATACACACATGAAAGTTTTTCCCATTAATAATAAGGGGTATAAAAAAGTGATACAAAAGGGGGATAGTCATCACTTATGTCAGTCCCCCTAAATAATGATAAACAAAAAGGGGGAAGGACAAAAAGTGTAGCAAAGATAAGATGACCTGGTAAATATATCACCATGGAAACAAGATGCTTCTTGCATCGATTTAGTCCAGTTAAAGGGCAACATACCAACAATAAATCACTTATTCCTGAAGGGAAGTACATATTTGGACGAACAGGAAATTTTAGATGAAACATGTAAAGTTAAGCCTTTCGTTCAACCCAAGTGGGGACTGGGACTGAAAGCGGTATATCCAAGAAGCTTCTTTTTTAAGAATCTTCTTGTCCCAATCACCTTTCCTCTCGGGTAGGGGAACTACCTCGAGGACAGAGAAACGAGCAGAGCCCACATCACCCATATAGCAGTTGTTAAAATGATGGGCCACGGGTGTATCTTTTAGTTTTTTAATGTCATTTAGATGCTCGCAGACCCTTCTTCGAAGTTCTCTTTTCGTCTTGCCAATGTAGTCCATACGACAGTTACATTGGCAAATGTATACAATGCCTTTAGTTCTGCAATTTGCAAAATCCAGGATGGCAAAGGAGCGTTGTGTAACAGAGCAGGTCACTGTCTTTGACGTATTGATAAAATTACAGGCCTTACACGATCCGTATCTGAAGACACCCAGAGGCTTGCAGTCTAACCAGGTACCCTCTTTTTTGGGGCCCTCATAGTGGCTGTGAACTAAACGGTCCTGCAAGCTCCTTCCTTTCCGGTAGGTCACTTGGGGATATTCCCTGATCACCTGCATTTGATCGGGGTCCATTGTTAGTACTGGCCAGTGTCTTCTCAAAATGGAGATCACTTCCTTATTGCTAGAGTCGAAGGTGGAGATTAGACGGATCAGATCCTCGTCTGAACTGTTTCTGTGCCTTGGCATCAACAGGTCTTCCCTTCTCTTCGACTCTGCATATTGGAAAGACTCCCTTAGAAGGGGCAGGGGATAACCTCTCTGTAGTAGTCTGTTTTTTTAGTTTTCGTGTTTCCGAGTAGAAATTGCTTCCCGAGGAACAGTTCCTGCGAACCCGCAGGTACTGTCCCCTGGGGATCCCCCTCTTCACAGTCGTAGGATGTGACTATCCCAGTGAAGGATGCTATTGATTGCCGTCGGTTTTCGATACACTGAAGTGCTAAGGGTCCCCTCAGTTTTTTTCACCACTATATCGAGGAACATAATCTTCTCCATCTGGGTCTCAAAGGTGAAGCTCAGGCCAATATCGTTTTGGTTTAGAGTGTTGATAAACTTGTGGAAAGCGGACGTACTGCGACGTACCAGATCAGGAACACATCGTCGATGTAACAAGTCCAAAAGGTGATATTCTCGCTCCACCAACGGTGCTGGTCTGGGAAGACAAATTTGTCCTCCCACCAACCCAAGAGGAGGTTGGCATAGGTCGGGGCACAGGAATTCCCCAATTCCGTCCCCCTGAGTTGGTGGTAAAAGGAACCATTGAACAGAAAAAAATTATGGGTTAGGGTGTATTCTAGGAGCCGTAGGATAAAATCTACGACCCCTTGAGTAGTGGCCTCCTCTAATTGTTTCTTTTGTATTTGGAATGCCTGCCCCCTCGGAGTCAGAGAAGTCAGGTTCAGAGGATGATATTTCTGAAAACTGTAGGCCCTATTCTCTCTGAATTCTCCCAGGTCTTTAATAAATTGTCTATGCTTCCTCTCCTTGATGAGGTTCTGGAATCTGTCTACGTTGTTTGTAGGGAAGATTCCCTTTTATCAAAATCAGGATCAGATTAAATTTTTAAGGCTGATTCTATGAGTGTTTTTAATTTAGCTGATGTATTTTCAAAGATTCTTTTTTCCTCATCAAGGAGAAGTGACATCCATTTTAGGAAGCTACAGGTAATTTCTTGCTCCCATTTACTTAGGAATTCAGGAGACTGAATACGTTCTGCTGGTCTGGTAAATAAAGTCATTTGATAATTACCTAGAACATAAAGTTGTTCCTAGAGGCAAACATATTCCCCTTAGACCAGCAGAATGTATTCAGTCTCCTGATTTTGATAAAAGGGAATCTTCCCTACAAACAGCCGTAGACAGATTCCAGAACCTCATCAAGGAGAGGAAGCATAGACAATTTATTAAAGACGTGGGAGAATTCAGAGAGAATAGGGCCTACAGTTTTGTGAGGAGCAACATCTCACAGACTGATTCAGAAATATCATCCTCTGAACCTGACTTCTCTGACTCCGAGGGGGCAGGCATTCCAAGTACAAGAGGAACAATTAGAGGAGGCCGCTATTCAAGGGGTTGTAGAGCTGGCCAGAGATGGCGGGGATCAAGGGGACAGAGAGGCAATTACTGGGGTGGACAGGGGGGTGGATACTCAGGTCCCATGCCACCAGGGCCCCAGAGTCGTACCCAAAAAGACAGTACACCCCAGCAAATTCCGCATCAAAGTCTTGCCAACACTGCCTCCTTACCTGCTCTAAATTCTATACCGTCTTCTTCTTCCTCCTCCTCTTTTTAGCCAAAGGCCCGGCCTCTTACCAGTTAAGGGACCGCAACAAGAACAATTGACAGACCAATTACAGGTAATTAATCTTTCTGACTATAGTTTGACTCCTGCTGAGAGGAGCCTCCTACAGAAGGGATTATCCTTTGTGCCCACGATAAGACATGATACCTTTACGTGGGTTATCTTAATCTATTTGGGAGAAAGCTGAAGTGGCACAAATTTTTCAAAAACTATAATAAAAAAACGTGTTTAGATCTGGGAATCAACCCAGAGGACTTCCCTGACTTTCAAAATCTCATGGAATTTTTGGAAGAGGGCACAAGAACACCTGGGAAAGGACCTTTTACGGAACTACGATCCCGGAGTAGAGATGTCGCGAACATAAAATTTTCTGTTCGCGGACGGCGAACGCAAATTTCTGCAAATGTTCGCGAACGGGCGAAACGGGCGAACCGCCATAGACTTCAATAGGCAGGCGAATGTTAAAACCCACAGGGACTCTTTCTAGCCACAGTAGTGATGGAAAAGTTGTTTCAAGGGGACTAACACCTGGACTGTGCCATGCCGGAGGGGGATCCATGGCAAAACTCCCATGGAAAATTACATAGTTGACGCAGAGTTGGATTTTAATCCATAAAGGGCATAAATCACCTAACAATCCATTTTTTTTTTAACAACGTGGTTTAAAACATCCAGTGTGTGTATAAGATCAGGTATGATGTTGTATCGATCAGGTAGTGTAAGGGTTATGCCCGCTTCACAGACATTGGCAGACCAAACTCCCCTTTTAATGCACCGCAAACAACCGCAAACAGCCCATTTGCCCAACCGCAAACTCCACATTTGTAGCCATGTCCCGTTGATGTCATTAAAGGTTTCTTCCTCCACCCAGCCACGTACAACACCAAGGGTCCCGGAAAGGTGAATTGAATAGATTTTTCGAACGGGGAGATGGTTAAAAAAACGCTGGCTCCCTCCCCTTTGTTTGAATCCACGGTCACTGCGTCTGTGCCGTGCAATTTACTGCCCCACCCGATATGAGTGGTATTTTCTATAGTTCTCTCTTCTCATCAGTTTAATCCCTGTTACGTCCCCAATCTGGGGTCCATTTATTAAATAAATTTTTCGAACGGGGAGATGGTTAAAAAAATGCTGGCTCCCTCCCCTTTGTTTGAATCCACGCCACGGTCACTGCGTCTGCGCCGTGCAATTTACTGCAACACCAGATATGAGTGGTATTTTCTGTAGTTCTTACTTCTCATCAGTTTAATCCCTGTTACGTCCCCAATCTGGGGTCCATTTATTAAATAGATTTTTCGAATGGGGAGATGGTTAAAAAAATGCTGGCTCCCTCCCCTTTGTTTGAATCCACGCCACGGTCACTGCGTCTGCGCCGTTCAATTTACTGTCCCACCCTATATGAGTGCTATTTTCTGTAGTTCTCTCCTCTCATCAGTTTAATCCCTGTTACGTCCCCAATCTGGGGTTCATTTATTAAATAGATTTTTCGAACGGGGAGATGGTTAAAAAAACGCTGGCTCACTCCCCTTTGTTTGAATCCACGCCACGGTCACTGCGTCTGCGCCGTGCAATTTACTGCCCCACCTGATATGAGTGGTATTTTCTGTAGTTCTCTCTTCTCATCAGTTTAATCCCTGTTACGTCCCATATCAGGGTGGGATTGCCTTTTGTGAAAAAAAATTTAAGCCGGGTACCTTCGACTGCCTTCACAGTGACAGACCAAACTCTGATACACCAAACTGAATTAATTTTAGGAACCGGGAGATGGAAAAAGCAGCTTGGTCGGTCCTCTTACTCCCAAGTTGGGGCACTGCGCGTGCATGGAGCAATGTGCTGTGACACCCTATATGAGTGGTGTCTTAACTAGTACTATTCCTATCAGTTTAATCCCTGTTACGTCCCCTGTCCGGGGACGTGTGTCGAATTGATTAACCATTGTCGAATTAACAAACCATTACGACATCCTGGAATAATTTAGTTCTGAGCTTTGTATTTGCTTTGTATTGGAATTGATGGGGATTTTTTTAAATTGTCTGCATTATTTCTAATAAACTATTAAGAGACTTTATTATGATTTTTTTATTTTATGTATTAAAAATCCACCCATACAACTTAAAAAATAAAAAATAAAAAATGTAAGTTTTTTCTATGAAAAATTATCCAGCCGATCGCTTTTGGTCTGATCATAATAAAGCAACGGCTTTATCATCTGGGGTGTGGCAACATTGCCAACACACTCATAGAGGTGATGATCGCTTCATTGTGATACGCAAGCCACTTCACCACGACAAGGTAACGATCACGAAGGGGAATTGACACTTGTATGTGCCTTTTTTTTTTGTTTGTTTTTGCAGCCACAGTGCAGCACCAGAAGCCAAAAAAATTAGGCATGTACACATGCCTGAAAAATAATGGTATTTTTGCAGCCGCTGTTGTAGCAGCGGCTGGAAAAATTGATGTTTTCCAGGCAGAAAGGTGACTAAAACATTGCGGCTTGAACCCTATTTGTTGGCGGAGAATTCACGAAAGTCTTTCGGTATGCAGACATTAAATACAGCAGCGTGGGAACCATTTTGAGGCCAAGGCATGTCATCAGGCCTTTTGTTAGTCAAACGTATCCCCCACTGTCAGTCCCTTCGGGATCCATGCCTCATTCATCTTAATGAAGGTGAGGTAATCAACACTTTTTTGACCGAGGAGACTTCTTTTGTCAGTGACAATGCCTCCTGCTGCACTGAAGGTCCTTTCTGACAGGACACTTGAAGCGGGGCAGGCCAGAAGTTCTATCGCAAACTGGGATAGCTCAGGCCACAGGTCAAGCCTGCACACCCAGTAGTCAAGGGGTTCATCGCTCCTCAGAGTGTCGATATCTGCGGTTAAGGCGAGGTAGTCTGCTACCTGTCGGTCGAGTCGTTCTCTAAGGCTGGATCCCGAAGGGCTGTGGCGATGTGTAGGACTGAAAAAGCTCTGCATGTCCTCCATCAACAACACATCTGTAAAGCGTCCTATCTTTGCCGCCGTGGTCGTGGTAGGAGGAGGATTACTTTTACCTCTCCCCCTGTTAGATTCCCGTTGTGCTGTGACATTCCCCTTATAAGCTGTGTAAAGCATATTTTTTAGTTTTGTTTTGAACTGCTGCATCCTTTCTGAATTTCGGTAAGTTGGTAACATTTCCGCCACTTTCTGCTTATAACGGGGGTCTAGTAGCGTGGCCACCCAGTACAGGTCGTTCTCCTTCATCCTTTTTATATGAGGGTCCCTCAACAGACATGACAGCATGAAAGACCCCATTTGCACAAGGTTGGATGCCGAGCTACTCATTTCCCGTTCCTCGTCCTCACTGATGTCATTGACGGTCTGTTCTTCACCCCAGCCACGTACAACACCACGGGTCCCAGATAGGTGACAACAACGAGCACCCTGGGATGCCTGCTGTGGTTCAGGGCGGACAGGAGTGCTGGTCCGGTGTGGCTCTCTGCTTTCAGGCAAGTCAACCCCAAGACAGCGTGACACTGTCGTATCCAGGATGTGGAATAGCCCCTGGGGAGCTGGGGGGATTCAGTTGATGTGCAGCCAGACACCGCAGCAGAAGAGGACTCAGCCGAGGAGGTTATCGAAGAGGATGGAGAAGGAGGAGTAGAGGAGGTGGCAGTAGGCCTGCCTGCAAGTCGTGGCGGTGTCACCAACTCCGCTGCAGAGCCACGCATTCCATGCTTGTCAGCCGTCAGCAGGTTGACCCAATGTGCAGTGTAGGTGATATACCTGCCCTGACCGTGCTTTGCAGACCAGGTATTAGTGGTCAGATGGACCCTTGCCCCAACACTGTATGCCAGAGATGCCATGACTTCCTTTTCAATCACTGAGTAGATGGTTTGGGATTGCCTTTTTTGAAAAAAAAATTTGTCGGGGTACCTTCCACTGTGGTGTCCCAATAGCGACAAATTTTTTGAAGGCTTCAGACTCCACCAGCTGGTATGGTAAAAGCTGGCGGGCTAAGAGTTCCGTCAAGCCAGCTGTCAGACGCCGGGCAAGGGGGTGACTCTGTGACATTGGCTTCCTACGCTCAAACATTTCCTTTACAGACACCTGACTGTGGGCAGATGAGATGGAACGGCTGAAGGTGAGAGGCGGAGTGGCGGGTGGTTGAGAGGGGGCAAGGAGGACAGCAGTGGTTGACGTGGCTGAAGATGCTGGACCAAGAGGAGGATGGTGGCTTTGAGCTTGTGTGCTGCTTCTACTCGTCATCATGTGTTGATCCCATAGGCGTTTGTGATGTTCGATCATGTGCCTTCGCAAAGCAGTTGTACCTAGGTGGGTGTTGGATTTCCCACGACTCAGTTTCTTTTAGCACAGGTTGCAAATGGCATCGCTGTTGTCAGAGGCAGACACACAAAAAAAATGCCACACTGCTGAGCTTTGCAATGACGGCATTCTGGTGGTGGCAACAGCATGTGTTGATTGGCGTGCTGTCTGGCTGACCCCGGGTGCCGATACATGCTGTCTGACTGTGCCACTAGCTCCTAGCGACGACCTCCCCCTGCTTCCAACTCGTCTCCTCCTTCTCTCTGTCTCCCCTTCTGAACTTTCCCCCTCTTCTTCTTCTCTTCGAGCAGGCACCCACGTGACATCCACGGACACGTCGTCATCATCAACCACTTCACTTGTATCTGACACCTCAGCAAAGGAAGCAGCAGCGGGTACAACATCATCATCATCATCACACTGCACGTCCATGTGTGTAATGCTGCCTGACTGAGACATATCCCTGTTATCTCCATCCTCGAAATAATGGTTGCGCATCACTAATTTCATCCAACTGATGTGTAAATAACTCCTCTGAGGGATCAAGTGAAGCGGCTGTGGTGGCTGTGGTGGTAGTGGTGGTGGTGGCGGCGGGCGGGAGAGTGGTAACTTGAGAGCAGGTGACCAAAGCTGAGCTGGAGGAGGATGGTGCGTCAAGGTTCTTAGCGGAAGCTGTTGAAGATTGGGTGTCCTGTGTAAGCCAGTCAACTATTTCCTCCGAATTTTTTGGGTTCAGGGTACGTGGCCTCTGAATACTGGGCATTATTCCAGGGCCAGTGGAAATCACAGCACCACGAACACGACGGCCCCTGCGGCGTGGTCTGCCTCTGCCTGTCATTTTTTATTAGATACTGTAAGTGTTACTATGCGTGCAAGGTACTGTGCCACCCTATATAAGTGGTGGGCAGTGGGCACAGTACAGTCTGTGTGGGCCTGACACACACTGGCTTGCAAATGTGATTAGATCACAGAAAAATATTAAATAGAATTTTTATTTATCTGCAAGGTATTTGTGAGTGAGTGACACCCTGTAACGGTATAAGTGGAGGCCTAGCCACTAGCCAGTGGCCACAATACAGTCTGTGTGGGCCTGACACACACTGGCTTGCAACTGTGATTAGATCACAGAAAAATATTAAATAGAATTTCTTTTTATCTGCGAGGTATTTTCTGTCACACCCTGTATGAATGGTGTGCACACAGTACTGTCTGTGAATGAGCCTGCAGCCTCTCACACACGGGCAGGCAACTGGGTTGGTGGGAGGACAAATTTGTCTTCCCAGACCAGCACCGTTGGTGGAGCGAGAATATCACCTTTTGGACTCGTTACATCGACGATGTGTTCCTGATCTGGGAGGGCAGTACGTCCGCTTTCCACAAGTTTATCAACACTCTAAACCAAAATGATATTGGCCTGAGCTTAACCTTTGAGAACCAGATGGAGCAGATTATGCTCCTCGATATAGTGGTGAAAAAAACTGAGGGGACCCTTAGCACTTCAGTGTATCGAAAACCGACGGCAACCAATAGCATCCTTCACTGGGATAGTCACCATCCCACGGCTGTGAAGAGGGGGATCCCCAGGGGACAGTACCTGCGGGTTCGCAGGAACTGTTCCTCGGGAAGCAATTTCTACTCAGAATCACGAAAACTAAAAAACAGACTACTACAGAGAGGTTATCCCCTGCCCCTTCTAAGGGAGTCTTTCCAATATGCAGAGTCGAAGAGAAGGGAAGACCTGTTGATGCCAAGACACAGAGACAGTTCAGACGAGGATCTGATCCGTCTAATCTCCACCTTCGACTCTAGCGATAAGGAAGTGATCTCCATTTTGAGAAGACACTGGCCAGTACTAACAATGGACCCCGATCAAATGCAGGTGATCAGGGAATATCCCCAAGTGACCTACCGGAAAGGAAGGAGCTTAAAGGACCGTTTAGTTCACAGCCACTATGAGGGCCCCAAAAAAGAAGGTACCTGGTTAGACCGCAAGCCTCTGGGTGTCTTCAGATGCGGATCTTGTAAGGCCTGTAATTTTATCAATACGTCAAAGACAGTGACCTGCTCTGTTACACAACGCTCCTTTGCCATCCGGGATTTTACAAATTGCAGAACTAAAGGCGTTGTATACATTTGCCAATGTAACTGTCCTATGGACTACATTGGCAAGACGAAAATAGAACTTCGAAGAAGGGTCTGCGAGCATTTAAATGACATTAAAAAACTAAAAGATACACCAGTGGCCCATCATTTTAACAACTGCCATATGGGTGATGTGGGCTCTGCTCGTTTCTCTGTCCTCGAGGTAGTTCCCCTACCCGAGAGGAAAGGTGAATGGGACAAGAAGATTCTTAAAAAAGAAGCTTCTTCGATATACCGCTTTAAGTCCCAGTCCCCACTTGGGTTGAACGAAAGGCTTAACTTTACATGTTTCATCTAAAATTTCCTGTTCGTCCAAATATGTACTTCCCTTCAGGAATAAGTGATTTATTGTTGGTATGTTGCCCTTTAACTGGACTAATCGATGCGAGAAGCATCTTGTTTCCATGGTGATATATTTACCAGGTCATCTTATCTTTGCTACACTTTTTGTCCTTCCCCCTTTTTGTTTATCATTATTTAGGGGGACTGACATAAGTGATGACTATCCCCCTTTTGTATCACTTTTTTATACCCCTTATTATTAATGGGAAAAACTTTCATGTGTGTATGAGGTTCTCCCTTTGATATCTCTGGCTGATGGTGGTGGGCCGATATTTAAAAAAATTAAAAAAGAAAATGTAATATATAAATACAGTTAATAAACACTGTGTTAGATGATCCTCTGTATTATATTGAGGCTCTGATGCTTCCTTATCTTTGCGTTTATTAATCCTCTTGTCCGGTTTTACCATAGCGATATTCTGTTTGACGATGGGTTCCACTGATGAGTTCCATTAGGGAGCCGGGAACTGACGTCTTAGCACTTCCGGTATTCGCATCCAGCCTCATGCGGTTCACGATGCGTTCCATGATACCGGAAGTCACATGTACAGGAGGATTTGCACTCCAAAATGCGGTCCAGATGCCGGAAGGAGGTCTGTGGCGTCCGGAAGTTTGTGCTGGGGAGCGCGGGTTTTAAATAGTTGGCGCCACCACGGCCAGAGTCAGCTCCTGGCACATACAACTTGGCGTTTTTTGTGGGAAATCCACCATCCTCCCGCTTGTGAGTAGGAAAAGTGCCTTGATATTTATGTTTCTTGCTCTGGCATTGGTTGATTGATATGGCTTTGTTTATATCCTTTCTTTTAGGCATCATTAGTGGGATAGAGAGCTCTCTTGTTTTTTCCTTGGTGAAAAAAAACGCTGTGTTGACATCTGGCTGTAGAGCTAAGTATCATATTTCTATCATTTTTGTATATCTACCCCAATTTATTTACCCCCTGATGAGCCTGACAAATGGTAGGCGAAACGCGTCGGGACTTTCGCGTTGACGGTGGTGATGTCCATTCCATAGGACAACCAACCACCCTCTACCTTACTGTTATTATCTTTCTCCCTGGTTAGGGTGTACTAGGGACCGGATAGCACTAGGTTCGGGGACAGGGAACCTCCACCATCAGGGGGTCGCCCTGGGCTCAGCAGTCTTCAGGGCCTGTAGGGTAAGTTTTTTTTCTGCCCCGCCCTTGTGGACTATACCTATATCCATTTACCTAAACCTTGAGTGTCTATTCCATCACTATGAATGTTTTTCTTGTTGGGGGCCACTACTCCCCTATGTAAAAATCGTGGTAACTGTAGTACACTACTGTTGGTATCTGCATACCTATACCCGCTTGATTATTAATAAAGGTATTTTTAAAAGTCACATTTTCTGTATACTTGTAATTTAATAAAGCATTACTTTCATCAGGCCATTTTACCATACACATAAGATTTTCTATCAACTTTTATTATGAGTTAAATGACGTGGACAAAAATGAACTGAAGAAAGACCTCTCCAAGTGTTTTGTGGGATTCAAACCTGAGACTGCTACAGTATATGCAAGGAAGAAGACCTTACCTCCAGGCTATAGTCTTACCATATTGATAGCACCATTTTTGGTATACTTAGAAAGCTAATACGTAGTATTTGCAATGGAAACCAATGTTACAGTTGAAAGAAAAAGTATGTGAACCCTTTGGAATGATATGGATTTCTGCACAAATTGGCCATAAAATGTGATCTGATCTTCATCTAAGTCACAACAATAGACAATCACAGTCTGCTTAAACTAATAACACACAAAGAATTAAATGTTGCCATGTTTTTATTGAAGACACCATGTAAACATTCACAGTGCAGGTGGAAAAAGTATGTGAACCCTTGGATTTAATAACTAGTTGAACCTCCTTTGGCAGCAATAACTTCAACCAAACGTTTCCTGTAGTTGCAGATCAGACGTGCTCAACGGTCAGGAGTAATTCTTGACCATTCCTCTTTACAGAACTGTTTCAGTTCAGCAATATTCTTGGGATGTCTGGTGCGAATCGCTTTCTTGAGGTTATGCCACAGAATCTCACCCATCTTCAGGTGGTGGACAGATGGCCTTAAGTCCTCCTGCAAAATGTCTTGATAAACTTGGGAATTCATTTTTCCTTTGATGATAGCAATCTGTCCAGGCCATGACGCAGCAAAGCAGCCCCAAACCATGATGCCCCCACCACCATATTTCACAGTTGGGATGAGGTTTTGATGTTGGTGTGCTGTGCCTCTTTTTCTCCACACATAGTGTTGTGTGTTTCTTCCAAACAACTCAACTTTGGTTTCATCTGTCCACAGAATATTTTGCCAGTACTGCTGTGGAACATCCAGGTGCTCTTGTGCATACTGTAAACGTGCAGCAATGGTTTTTTTGGACAGCAGTGGCTTTCTCTGTAGTATCCTCCCATGAAATCCATTCTTGTTTAGTGTTTTACGTATCGTAGATTTGCTAACAGGGATGTTAGAATATGCCAGAGACTTTTGTAAGTCTTTAGCTGACACTCTAGGATTCTTCTTCACCTCATTGAGTAGTCTGCGCTGTGCTCTTGCAGTCATCTTTACAGGACGGCCACTCCTAGGGACAGTAGCAGCAGTGCTGAACTTTCTCCATTTATAGACAATTTGTCTTACCGAGGACTAATAAACAGCAAGGCTTTTGGAGATACTTTTATAACCCTTTCCAGCTTTATGCAAGTCAATATTTCTTAATTGTCGGTCTTCTGAGAGCTCTTTTGTGCGAGGCATCATTCACATCAGGCAATGCTTCTTGTGAAAAGCAAACCCAGAACTGGTGTGTGTTTTTTATAGGGCAGGGCAGCTGTAACCAACACCTCCAAACTCATCTCATTGATTGGACTCCAGTTGGCTGACACCTCACTCCAATTAGCTCTTGGAGATGTTATTAGTCTAGGAGTTCACATACTTTTTCCACCTGCACTGTGAATGTGTTCATGGTGTGTTCAATAAAAACACGGTAACATTTAATTCTTTGTGTGTTATTAGTTTAAGCAGACTGTGATTGTCTATTGTTGTGACTTAGATGAAGATCAGATCACATTTTATGACCAATTTGTGCAGAAATCCATAATATTCCAAAGGGTTCACATACTTTTTCTTGCAGCTGTTTATATACTGACTTTCTAAGAATAAAAAAATATGGAAAGGCTATAACCTGGAGCTAAGGTCTTCTGCCTTGCATATAGCAGTCTCAGATTTAAATCCCATTTAAATTTCTCTATTCAGTTAATTTTATTTCTCTTTCATTTAACCAATAATAAAAGTTGATAGAAATTAAAATCTTACTGCATGTGTATGGTAAAATGGCCTGATGGAAGAAATGCTGCAGTTCATATCATGTTATGATGCCATTCAATGATGAGTTTTACTTCTTTCCTGATACCTATACATCTGAGGAGTAACCAGGGGCAAATCTGCAATGAGGCAATGAGGCAATGAGGCTTTGCAGAAGGATTCTCAATGTGATTTAGGTCTGGACTTTGACTAGGCCATCCTAACACATACAGTTCTAACCCACTCCATTGTAGCTCTGGCTGTATGCTTAGGGTTGTTGTCCTTCTGGAAGTTGAACCTCCACCCAAGTCTCAAGTCTTTTGCAGCCTTTACCAAGTTTTCCTCCAGGATTGCCATGAATTTAGCGCCATTCATCTCCCCATGAACTCTGACCAGCTTCCATGTCCTTCTGAAGAAAAGCATCCCCACAGCATGAGGCTGGGGGGCTGATATATGAGGCTGGGAGTGATATATGATGTTGGGGCTGACATGAGGCTGGGGTCTGATATATTAGGCTGGGGTCTGATATATGAGGCTGGGGGCTGATATATGAGGCAGGGGGCAGATATACGAGGCTGGGGGCTGATATATAAGGATGGGGGGCTGATATATGAGGCTGGGGGCTTATATATGAGGCTGGGGGGCTGATATATGAGGCTGGGGGCTGACATGAGGCTGGGGGATGATATATGATGCTGGGTGGCTGATATATAAGGCTGAAGAGTTACAAACCGGATTCCAAAAAAGTTGGGACACTATACAAATCGTAAATAAAAAATGAATGCAATGATGTGGAGGTGCCAACTTCTAATATTTTATTCAGAATAGAACATAAATCACAGAACAAAAGTTTAAACTGAGAAAATGTACCATTTTAAGGGAAAAATATGTTGAATCAGAATTTCATGGTGTCAACAAATCCCAAAAAAGTTGGGACAAGGCCATTTTCACCACTGTGTGGCATCTCCCCTTCTTCTTACAACACTCAACAGACGTCTGGGGACCGAGGAGACCAGTTTCTCAAGTTTAGAAATAGGAATGCTCTCCCATTCTTGTCTAATACAGGCCTCTAACTGTTCAATCGTCTTGGGCCTTCTTTGTTGCACCTTCCTCTTTATGATGCGCCAAATGTTCTCTATAGGTGAAAGATCTGGACTGCAGACTGGCCATTTCAGTACCCGGATCCTTCTCCTACGCAGCCATGATGTTGTGATTGATGCAGAATGTGGTCTGGCATTATCTTGTTGAAAAATGCAGGGTCTTCCCTGAAAGAGATGACGTCTGGATGGGAGCATATGTTGTTCTAGAACCTGAATATATTTTTCTGCATTGATGGTGCCTTTCCAGACATGCAAGCTGCCCATGCCACACGCACTCATGCAACCCCATACCATCAGAGATGCAGGCTTCTGAACTGAGCGTTGATAACAACTTGGGTTGTCCTTGTCCTCTTTGGTCCGGATGACATGGCGTCCCAGATTTCCAAAAAGAACTTCGAATCGTGACTCGTCTGACCACAGAACAGTCTTCCATTTTGCCACACTCCATTTTAAATGATCCCTGGCCCAGTGAAAACGCCTGAGCTTGTGGATCTTGCTTAGAAATGGCTTCTTCTTTGCACTGTAGAGTTTCAGCTGGCAACGGCGGATGGCACGGTGGATTGTGTTCACTGACAATGGTTTGTGAAAGTATTCCTGAGCCCATTCTGTGATTTCCTTTACAGTAGCATTCCTGTTTGTGGTGCAGTGTCGTTTAAGGGCCCGGAGATCACGGGCATCCAGTATGGTTTTACGGCCTTGACCCTTACGCACAGAGATTGTTCCAGATTCTCTGAATCTTCAGATGATGTTATGCACAGTTGATGATGATAGATGCAAAGTCTTTGCAATTTTTCGCTGGGTAACACCTTTCTGATATTGCTCCACTACCTTTCTGCGCAACATTGTGGGAATTGGTGATCCTCTACCCATCTTGGCTTCTGAGAGACACTGCCACTCTGAGAAGCTCTTTTTATACCCAATCATGTTGCCAATTGACCTAATTAGTGTTAATTGGTCTTCCAGCTCTTCGTTATGCTCAAATTTACTTTTTCCAGCCTCTTATTGCTACTTGTCCCAACTTTTTTGGGATTTGTTGACACCGTGAAAATTTGAATCAACGTATTTTTCCTTTAAAATGATACATTTACTCGGATTAAACGATTGATCTGTCATTTACGTTCTATTACAAATAAAATATTGACATTTGCCATCTCCACATCATTGCATTCAGTTTTTATTCACAATTTGTTTAGTGTCATAACTTTTTTGGAATCCGGTTTGTATATATGAGGCTGGGGGCGGATATATGAGGCTGAAGAATTGATATATGAGGCTGGGGGCTGATTTATGGCATTCGGGAGGCTGATATATGGCATTGGGGGGCTGATATGAGGTTTGATTGAGGGTCTTATTAACATTGGGGGTCTGATTGGGGCTCAGCTGAGGTCTGATTAACATTGGGGGTCTGACTGCTGGTCTGACCTGAGGTGTAATGGAAAATATTTTTTTCTTATTGTCCTCCTCTAAAATCTAGGTGCGTCTTATAGGGAAAAAATACGGTTACTTTCTTGCTCCTTCTCCCGATCTCCTTTGCCCTTTGCGTACGTCGCGCGCCGTGACGTCACGTGGAGGCACTGCAAAGCTAGGGTGAGCCGAGTCCCGGTGTCCTTCCTGAACTGCAGAGCGGTGCCCACTTCCAGCCCTAAGCCCAGTTGCCCAGAGCACTGATCCTGAGCCTGCTGGAGTCTTCAGAACTGTAAGTATTTACAGTATTTTTGTGTGTGTTGTGGTGGAGGGTGTGATTGTATGCTAGGGTGTGGGAAGGCGGGATCCAGGGGGCCCAAGTAAATTCTTGCCCAGGGTCCAATCAATATTAACCCCTTAAGGACCGGGCCCTTTTTCACCTTAAGGACCAGGCAGATTTTTGCAAATCTGACATGTGTCCCTTTATGTGGTGATAACTTTAAAACACTTTTACTTATCCAAGTCATTCTGAGATTATTTTCTCGTCACATATTTTAATTCATGACAGTGGTAAAATTAAGCCCAAAAATTTCATTTTTATTTATAAAAAAATACAAAATTTACAAAAAATTTAGAAAAATTCGCAACTTTCCAAATTTCAATTTCTCTGCTTTTAAAACAGATAGTGATACCTCCTAAAATTGTTATTATTTTACATTCCCCATATGTCTACTTCATGTTTTTGATCATTTTGTGAATGCCATTTTATTTTTTGGGGACGTTAGAAGGCTTATAAGTTTAGAAGCAAATCTTTACAATTTTTAGAACATTTTCAAATCCCACTTTTTAAGGGCCAGTTCAGGTCTGAAGTCACTTTGTTAGGCTTGCACAATAGAAACCACCCAAAAATGACCACATTTTAGAAAGTACACCCCTAAAGGTATTCAAAACTGATTTTACAAACTTTGTTAACCCTTTAGGTGTTCCACAAGAATTAATGGAAAATGGAGATGAAATTTCTTAATTTCACTTTTTTGGCAGATTTTTCGTTTTAATCCATTTTTTCCAGTTACAAAGCAAGGGTTAACAGCCAAACAAAATTCTATATTTATTGCCCTGATTCTGTAGTTTACAGAAACACCCCATATGTGGTCGTAAACTGCTGTATGGGCACACGGCAGGGCGCAGAAGGAAAGGAATGCCATATGGTTTTTAGAAGGCAGATTTTGATGGACTGTTTTTTTGACACCATGTCCCATTTGAAGCCACCCTGATGCACCCCTAGAGTAGAAACTCCAAAAAGTGACCTCATTTTAGAAACTACACCCCTAAAGGTATTCAAAAATGATTTTACAAACTTTGTTAGCCCTTTAGGTGTTCCACAAGAATTAATGGTAAATGGAGATGAAATTTCAAAATTTCACTTTTTTGTCAGATTTTCCATTTTAATATTTTTTTCCGCTAACAAAGCAAGGTTACCAGCAAAAAAAAACGTCAATATTTATTGCCCTGATTCTGTAGTTTACAGAACCACCCCATATGTGGTCAAAAACTTCTGTATGGCCACACGACAGGGCGCAGAAGGAAAGGAACGCCATATGGTTTTTAGAAGGCAGATTTTGATGGACTGTTTATTTGACACCATGTCCCATTTGAAGCCATCCTGATGCACCTCTAGAGTAGAAATTCCTAAAAAGTGACTCCATTTTAGAAACAACAACACTCAAGGTATTCAAAACTGATTTTACAAACGTTGTTAACCCTTTAAGTGCTCCACAAGAATTAATAGTAAATGGAGATGACATTTGAGAATTCACCTTTTCTGGCAGATTTTCCATTTTAATAATTTTTTTCCGCTAACAAAACAAAGGTTAACAGCCAAACAAAACTCAATATTTATTGCCCTGATTCTGTAGTTTACAGAAACACCCCATATGTGGTCAAAAACACGGCAGGGCGCAGAAGGAAAGGAATGCCATATGGTTTTTGGAGGGCAGATTTCACTGGGATAATTTTAACTTACCATGTCACATTTGAAGACCCCTTGATGCACCCCTAGAGTAGAAACTACAAGTGACCCCATTTTGGAAACTATGCGATAAGCTGGCAGTTTTGTTGGTACTATTTTAGGGTACAGATGATTTTTGGTTGCTGTAATAAAAGCATTTTTGAAACAAAAAAAAAAATCATGTTTTAGTGTCTCCATAGTCTGAGAGCCATAGTTTTTTTTTATTTTTTGGGCGATTGTCCAATGTGGGAGCTCATTTTTTGCGGGATGAGGTGACGGTTAGATTGGTACTATTTTTGGGGGCATACGCCTTTTTGATCACTTGGTGTTGCACTTTTAGTGATGTAAGGTGACAAAAATTGCTTTTTTTTACACTGTTTTTATTTTGTATTTTTTGTGGTGTCTATCGGATGGGGTGGATCATGTGATATTTTTTTTTTACTTGAAACTTTTTTTTTTTTATTCAAAACACTTTTATTTATTCTGTATTGTAATGCATTGCCTGTTCGTGTACTACATTGAGTAGTACACAAACAGGTTGCCTAGTTCTCCTCGGCACCAGTAGAAGGCAGGTCACGAAGCTATGCAGGGCATTGGGCAGCCTCTGCACAGCATCGGGCTGCCTTGTCACGCATCGAGTCCCCGCCACAGCACCGCGGGGACTCGATGCGCTGCTTCACCCGCCGCAAACCACTTCCCTGTCGCGGTCAGCGCGGACTGCTGCATAGAAGGGATTAATCCGCCAGCATCGCTGTTTGGATACAGCAGGGGCCCGGCTACCAGGGACTGCTGGACCCCTGCAGTGATCGGGCGCTCACCGCTCCGGTGCCCGCCCCCGATCATCCCGAAGTGCATGTACGTCGGAATGCATTCTGGCAATGCATCCCCCGCCGTACATATATGGCGGAATGCGTTAAGGGATTAAAGACGGCCCTGCTTGTATCTTCAAGATACGGGGGAGCCTGGGTCACGTATTTCTGCAAGAAAAAGTCTATATATTCTGTAAGTCTGCTGGTAAGGGAATTAATTCCAGAGACTATAGGTCTCCCAGGGGGGGTTGTCCAAACTTTTAGGAATCTTCGGTAGCAGGCATATGACCTGAAAACAAAACAGTTATGTCCCTATATACCATATAACTGCTTCCCCCTGCCTCCCTGCACTGCCTGTAGTGAGCGCTTACCGCTCCCGGCAGCTGCTTCATTAGTCCGCACGCCTGTAGTGCAAGGGGAAAGCTCCCTGACAGCGCTGGCCATGCTTAAGATTCCTGCGCCCACCAGGCTGTGAGGGAGCAGGGCAGGCAGAGACCCGCAGCTCCCGCACAGCCCGTCTCTCCTATGCTAATAGAAGAGGGATGGCCCTTAGCAACGCTCATTTGACATTTGAGAGAGTGCTGCTAAGGGACATTTCAGACCCAGTTTTCTACTAAAAATAAACGTTTTCCCTAAACAAAGTACATTACAAAAATGTTCCCTGTCACTGTTCCTACACATTAGCAAAAAAAAATAAAAATGAAACGGCAGTTACACTTTAAAAGCTTGTTGATTGGCTGCCCTGCAGCCTTTCAACAAGCTTTATTAATTGCCTGAACACCGAACTCGACCCAAACTTTTCTGGCAAAGTTTGAGTTTGGGTCCGGGTACCCAAAATCGTAAAGTTTGGTACAGACCCGAACTTTACATAATGCTACATTGTTGATTTTTTGATCCATAAGCCATGTGTGTTCTTTTGTTTTTATTCACCATGCCTTTCAGCATGTGTTGTCAATTTCATTTTAGGAGGAGCTTGTAGTTAGTGTGTCCACCTGTTTCTAGGTGGAGGCGCTATATATTCAACCTCCTCCTCAGTATGTGTATGTCATGAGGAAGGATCGCTATTGTCCCTGATCCGAAACATGTTGACTGGAGTGTAACTGGCTTTTAATCTGCACTGAAAAATAAAGGTAACATTTTAATCGAGCTGGACTTCTTTTTCTCCTTTACTTAAGTTACGCTGTGGTTCCCAGCATGGTCCGTGCTCGGTGCAACAGGGTTTGAGCACGCCTGCCTTTTTCTTTTTGCTTACAGTTCAGGTTCGCTCCATACTACAAAGAGCTTGTCTACAGCGTATTTATCTCCCTCAAATAAAACTTCAGAGGACACCAGAGACAAAAGAACATTTCTTTACCTTCATGGAAAGAATATTCCAGAATAACCATGCAGAAATTGCACCCGTGCTCCAAGACTCCGAGGAGTGTTGGTACTTAGCCATATTCTGCGTCTATCATCCTAAAAAACCAAGGAAGATAAGAGTAGTATTTGACTTAAGCGTCAGGTGCGAAGGTGTATTGCTAAACTATATCTTACTGTCTTGTCCAGACCTCAACAACAGATTTATGGAGGTACTTCTACGCTTCCGCAGAGATTCAGTAGCATTTATGGCCGACATACAGATGTAGCAGGGTTAACACACAAACTCTTAACTCAAATTTCTTAACTCATCACATTATCTTGAAACAAAAGCTATTGAAAAGCAATTGAAGGTGTTTGATTTAAGGGAGTCTTTCACCTAAAATGACTATTATAGAACACTAACACCAGGATCTCCATTATGGTCCCCATATTAGAATGCTACTTACCATATTGCTGTCCGTCGCTGATTTTCGCTAACAAACATTTTTATTTAATATGGTAAATAGGCTCTGAAGGTGCCCAGGAGCGGTGTTCAAGCATCCAGTGGCCAAGTCCCTCGTTGCTTTTCATACCAAATCCCTCCCCTTTCACCCCTCTGGCCCGCCCTAGGTTCTTCAGAAATCCAGCGCCAGCGCCGTTCAAAAGATTTGCCGCGCCTGCACACTTCATTCCACATTAAGGGCAGAGGCACAAGAGCGTTTAATGCGCATGTGCCGGCCCGTACATCTAGCCGGCCTTGTGTCTCTGCCCATAATGGTTAATGAAGTGTGCAGGCGCATCAAATCTTTTAAACGGCGCTGGCGCTGGATTTCTGAAGAACCTAGGGCGGGACGGAAGAGTGAAAGGGGAGGGATTTGGTATGAAAAGCGACGAGGGGCCTGCAGAACCTAATTAACATATTGAATAAAAGTGTTTTTTAAAGGACAGCAATATGGTAAGTAGCATTCTAATATGGGGAATATAATGGAGATCCTGGTGTTAGTGTTCTATAATGGTCATTTTAGGTGAAAGACTCCCTTTAACGCATTTAGTTTTTGCTAACACGTCTCATAAACCATGTGTTTTAACTCTACTACATCCGTACAACAGATGTTCCACTACTTCCTCGTCAAGGAAGAACACAGAAACTACTTGAGGTTCTTCTGGTATCGTAACCACGAACCCAGTGAAGACATTGTAGAGTACCGAATAAGAGTGCACATCTTCAGAAACAGTCCTTCCACTGCAGTCACTATCTACATTCAGCCTGAGAGGGTAAAGCAAAGTATGGGTTGGATGTCAGGTCCTTTGTGGAAAAGGATTTTTATGTGGATGACTGCTTGAAATCCACACCCACGAACGAGACCGCAATTAGTCTCTTGAAAAGGGCCCAATAAATGCTCGCTCTATCTAATTTAAGGTTGAACAAAATAGCCTCCAACAGCCGTGAGTTAATGGAGGCCTTCTCACCCCAAGACCATTCAAGTGATCTAAAAGACTAAGCTCTGCTTGCCATGGAGGCAAAAGCCTAAAGCCTCAAGAGCCAGGAGATTAGTTCTTCGGCTGAAGATATGTTAGACTACAGAGTGAAATGCAGCATAAAGAAGAAGCCGTTATAAAGTCAGCCTGTCAGTACTGCAGTGAGAGAAACAAATATAGCAGGGTTGAGTTTGCCTGCCAGTTTAATGCTAAAGCCTGCTGGAACCAAGACAAAGCATGTAAACTATTGGAAGAAATGTTTTCTGCAAGTAAAGCTGCTGTTGAACTTTATCTCAAGGTCTGGACTCAAGTTATTTCTTCAAATCCCTCAATTATTCCCCCTATTTATTGCTTCAGGGCCAAAGCCTGGGGTCCAGCGGTATCCAGGTAGGAGCACCGTGACACACATAAAGAGACATTTTAGGCCACACTATACCACTCGGCATTCCTACTAAACCTGGGACAGTATATAAAGGGCCCTAGGGGGAGGCCGCCCGTTGCACTGTCATTATAAATGTTATAGTACATGCTATCCTATGCTTTATACTTCTACATGTTTTTTGTATTCTTGTAGTTTTACCACACATGTACAATCTCTCACTCCGCGCAGAGTACAACCTGTTGACCAATAAACAAGTTAGACTACAAAGAACAGGAAGAGTTTACTGTGTGAACGTGTATGAAGACAGAACAAGTGATGCAAGATAATCAGCTTGGAAAAATAAAACTGTCGGGTTACTTGCAAAGACCTGCAGAGCTAGACAGACATGTTTTGTTCTTTAAAACCGACCATCTTGTTCCATTCATGTCAGGATATGTCGAGCCAAGAGGAAAGATAGAGAGGGGCGCATCAGAATGTCAATTCACTTATGTGGAATCTAAAATTGTTTTTCATTTTTAAATGACAAGTACAGAACACATAGAAATAGCCAGGAATATATGACTCACAATTGCCGTTCACAGCGCAGTTGGTAGTATTGCCATAACATAACGTGCCCATCCTGATTTGTAGTTGCTGTAGACGCATGCTGCCCAAGAAGTTACATTTAGATGCACATTCATATGTCCTGGCCAAAATGTCAGCCATCTTTTGACCTGCAAATAAACATAACAAAGTTTTGAGTTAAAAGCGTTTCTCTCTCCACTGGACCTTCTTGTTAATGGTTATTTGACAAAAAACAACAACAACTGATCACAGGATAACCCTCTGCTGGGACCTCCAGCAATCAGCTCTGTGGGCATTCAATTTTCCATCAGCGCCTCCGCAGGGGAAATCAGGTATTACCCAGTGTCCATTCTAATTGGTGGAATGTCTGTTTAATAGAAGACAGGAGAGGTCCTCCAGAGTAAGAGATAATCTTAACCCCTTTTTGAAGAGCTGGCTGTGGACTAAAGATTCCACAATTTGCTGATCCGCAAAACACTACGGTCGTGTAAATGTGGTCTAAGACAGCGTCAGAATGGCCAACCAGAGCACAGGAGAATCTGCTGACACTGTCACATGACTGCCTGCCTGCTGTCCATTCATGGCGCTGTGAGCGCAGCGCTGCTTGGATATTAAACCCGAGCCCCACAGCGGCACTGCCTGTGTGCATGTGCTGTTTGAGAGCGAGCAGACAGAGGGAGTGGAGGGGTGTGTTCTGCTGCCCCACTGTGTTATCGCTGGTGTTACATAGGACTGCAGGTGACATCTACAACATTATCTGTACTCAGAGTGATCACTGTGTTATCTGTGGTGTTACATAGGACTGCAGGTAACATCTACTACATTATCTGTACTCAGAGAGTTATCACTGTGTTATCTGTGGTGTTACATAGGACTGCAGGTGACATCTGCAACATTATCTGTACTCAGAGTGATCACTGTGTTATCTGTGGTGTTACATAGGACTGCAGGTGACATCTACAACATTATCTGTACTCAGAGAGTTATCACTGTGTTATCGCTGGTGTTACATAGGACTGCAGGTGACATCTACAACATTATCTGTACTCAGAGTTTTTACTGTGTTATCTGTGGCATTACATAGGACTGCAGATGAAATCTCCTATATTATCTGTACTCAGAGACTTATCACTGTGTTATCTGAGGTGTTACATAGGACTACAGGTCACATCTACTACATTATCTGTATTCAGAGAGTTATCACTGTGTTATATGTGGTGTTACATAGGACTGCAGGTGACATGTACTGCATTATCTGTATTCAGAGAGTTATCACTGTGTTATATGTGGTGTTACATAGGACTGCAGGTGACATCTCCTACATTATCTGTATTCAGAGAGTTATCACTGTGTTATATGTGGTGTTACATAGGACTGCAGGTGACATCTACTACATTATCTGTACTCAGAGAGTTATCACTGTGTTATATGTGGTGTTACATAGGACTGCAGGTGACATCTACTATATTATCTGTATTCAGAGAGTTATCACTGTGTTATCGCTGGTGTTACATAGGACTGCAGGTACCATCTACTACACTATCCGTACTCAGAGAGTTATCACTGTGTTATCTGAGGTGTTACATAGGACTGCAGGTGACATCTACTACATTATCTGTACTCAGAGAGTTATCACTGTGTTATCGCTGGTGTTACATAGAACTGCAGGTGACATCTCCTACATTATCTGTATTCAGAGAGTTATCACTGTGTTATATGTGGTGTTACATAGGACTGCAGGTGACATCTACTACATTATCTGTATTCAGAGAGTTATCACTGTGTTATATGTGGTGTTACATAGGACTGCAGGTGACATCTACTACATTATCTGTACTCAGAGAGTTTTCACTGTATTATCTGTGGCATTACATAGGACTGCAGATGAAATCTCCTACATTATCTGTACTCAGAGAGTTATCACTGTGTTATCTGTGGTGTTACATAGGACTGCAGGTGAAATCTCTTACATTATCTGTACTCAGAGAGTTATCACTGTGTTATCTGTGGTGTTACATAGGACTGCAGGTGACATCTACTGCATTATCTGTACTCAGAGAGTTATCACTGTGTTATCTTCCAAACCATAAGTGACACATCCGGATCGGAAGTAATGTGGACCAACTTCCGCGTGGATGCACATGGGGGACCAGATTACCATTACCTATAACTATATATATATGTAAGTCATTTTATGTATTTTATATGGTCCTGAAGAAGGGGACCTCTATGGTAAACCCTGAAACACGTCAAGCTTATTTCCTCATTAACTACTTTCCTTTTATTGGAGTCCTCTGATCCATCTTGCTGAACGGACGGGTGGTTGGTATTCTACAGACGACCTCGGAGGTGAGGGATGCAAGTGTCTTGAGTTTATCTTGCACCCCCTCCCTGGTGAAGTATTCCATGCGGTATACTGTAATTTTAACTCCAAGTTTTCTGGCTGGTTAACAGATAAACGGGTCTACCACTTTTATAAGCATCCCTAGCGTTTTTACCACTTAGTAACTTTCTATGTGGGCACTCTGTGTATATTGGCGCCTCACGCCTTTCTTTCTTTACATTTTATCACAGTCTCACGCTGATTAATGAAGTCTGTTTAATTCTCTTTAGTAGGTTGCTGCCTCGTCTTCCACCACTCTGCTCATCTATCTTATACAACAAGGACTTACTACCAGTGAACATCACCTTCTTTTGTCTCATTGGTGTCCCTCCCGACCCCTTTCCCTTACTCCCAATATCTGTGGGACAGCCTTCCACCTACTGAGTAGGGCAAAAAACACTTAGCTAGTTAACTCATGTACAGCTGTTGAAATCACAAGCATAACCTAGAAAATGCAATAAACTCTTAGACCTCATGCACAGGACTGCCGTGGCCGTATTGCGGCCCTCAAACAGCGGGTCCGCAATATGCGGGCACCGGCCGCGTGCTCACCGCATCACATATACGGACCCATTCACTTGAATGGGTCCACAATCCGGAAGGTGCGGTGTGGAATGAAGGCACAGAACCCCACGGGCCACAGAAGCAATCCGGAGTGCTTCCGTGGGGTTTCTCTCTGTGCCTCCACACCACAAAAAAAATAGAACTTGTTTTTTGTAATGCGGATGGATCACGAACCCATTCAAGTCCCCAATGGAAAGAACAGCCGAGCATCTGCCGTGTGCATGACGCCTTAACCCCTTAAAGACCGGGCCTATTTCCATTTTTAAGTTTTGGATTTTTCCTTCCCACGTTACAATAGCCATAACATTTTTATTTTTCTGTTCATATAGTTATATGAGGGCTTATTTTTTGCGGGACAAAATGCATATTTAAATGCCATTATTTTATTTACCAAGTCTTGTATTAGAAAACAGGAAAAAAAAATCTCTGTGTGGCAAAAAAATAAATAAAAAAAATAAATAAAATTGAATTCCTGCAAGTTTCTTGGGGTTTTGACATCACATCGTTCACAATGTACTGAAAATGACCTGACGTCCTTATTCTGTGACTAAATACCAATGCGGCAATACCAAACTTGAATATATACCATATATATATATATATATATATATTTTTTTACTACTTTTCAAAAAAATTAAAAGCTTTGGAAAAATATACATTTTCTTTGCATTGCTTATCATTTTCTGACAACCATAACTTAATTATTTCAGTCTACTGAGCTGTGTAATGGCTTGTTTTTTGTGTAACAAACTGTCGTTTTTATTGGTACCATTTTTGTAGTATGTAAGAGTTTTTGATCACCTTTATTACATTTTTTGGGGAGACAAGATGACAATAAAAATGGCAAATCGTGTGTTTTTCATTTTTTTTCATTATGGCGTGTGTTTTATATATTTTATAGGTAAAATTGCGAAAGAGGGTGATTTAAACTTTTAATATATTGTGTTTTTTAAAAAACAATTTAAACTTTTATTTTTTTTATAAATATTAGCCCCCTTAGGGACTAGAACCTGGGATCTTTTGATCCCCTCTCCTATTCACCCTAATAGATCTCTATTAGGATTTTTACAGTCTCCATTCTGAGCCGTGCCTCGTGCATAGCTCAGTATGGAGAAAGCCATGGCAGGCCTGGAACCATTCAGCAGCGTCCAGGCTGCCATGGCAACCGATTGTAGCACTGCAATTTCACTGCTGGGGCTCCGAACGGAAGGAAGAAGGAGCCACAACGCTCTGCCGTCACTCACAAGTCCACCGATTAGCGTTGATCGTGGCACCTGAGGGGTTAAAAAAAAGGGAAGAGGCGGGTGTCGGCTATATGATGCAGCCAGCAACCGCAGTGTATGGAGTGGGCCCGCTGCAGAGGCCCGCTCCATACACACGTAGGCACATAACGCCATATATATATATGGCGCTATGGGTTAAGGTGGCCAGTAGAAACCCTTCTAGCAGTGATCCAATTAATTATTAACCCTTCTAGAAGTGATCCAATTAATAATTAACCCTTCTAGCAGTGATCCCCTGAGTCACTGTAGTGAGACAGTAGCATAGTTGACAAGGTTATAAAACAACATACACTGAACAAAAATATAAATGCAACACTTTCGGTTTTGCTCCCATTTTGCATGAGCTGAACTCAAAGATCTGAAACATTTTCTACATACACAAAAGACCCATTACTCTCCAATATTGTTCACAAATCTGTCGAAATCTGTGTTATTGAGCACTTCTCCTTTGCCGAGATAATCCATCCAACCTCACAGGTGTGGCATATCAAGGTGCTGATTAGACATCATGAATATTGCACAGGTGTGCCTTAGACTGCCCACAATAATAGTCCACTCTGAAATGTGCAGTTTGATCACACAGCACAATGCCACAGATGTCGCACCGTTTGAGGGAGCGTGCAATTGGCATGCTGACTGCAGGAATGTCTACCAGAGCTGTTGCCTGTGAAATGAATGTTCATTTCTCTACCATAAGTCGTCTCTAGTGACTTGAGTGGGCAAATGCTCACATTCGATGGCGTCAGGCACGTTGGAGAGGCATTCTGTTCACGGATGAGTCCCGGTTTTTACTGTTCAGGGCAGATGGGGGTCATTCACACTGTAGGGACACTGTTATGGGGGATCTGTGGATGGCACATAGCATAAGATGCATATGTGTCATCCACAGATTCCCCCATCACAGTACCATCCAGAGATCCCCATAACAGAGCCATCCAGAGATCCCCTATAACAGTGCTATCCAGAGATCCCCCATAACAGTGCCATCCACAGATCCCCCATAACAGTGCCATCAACAGATCCCCCCATAACAGTGCCATCCACAGATCCCCCCCATAGCAGTGTCATCCACAGATTCCCCCCATAAGTGTTTGGATCACTTTGTTTCTTACACCGTTCACACAATTCTTATGTACAGGATTCATAGGATTTGAGATTCAAAAGATTCAATAGATTTGAGAACATTTTATGATTAACAAAAAAATTGGATTCGTCCCACCTCTAGTAATGGGTCTTTTGTGTATGTAGAAAATGTTTCAGATCTTTGAGTTCAGCTCATGCAAAATGGGAGCAAAACCGAAAGTGTTGCGTTTATATTTTTGTTCAGTGTAGATTTGTCTCCTTTCTTACCTTCCATCTTTATGTGGACATGTGTCCTTATTTACCAAGATGAGTGGTGCCAGATAACAAGGCATAAAAAACATAAAATTTTTATGCTACTTGCAGAAGCATTACAGAGTCACACAAATTATTTCTTTAACCCCTTAAGGACTCAGCACTATTTTACCTTACAGACTTGGCCATTTTTTGCAAATCTGACCAGTGTCACTTTAAGTGCTGATAACTTTGAAACTGACTTATCCAGGCCATTCTGAGATTCTTTTTTCATCACATATTGTACTTCATGACACTGGTAAAATGGAGTAAAAAATAATAATTTTTATTTATAAAAAATACCAAATTTACCAAAAATTTGTAAAAAATAGCAAATTTCCAAGTTTCAATTTCTCTACTTCTATAATACATAGTAATACCTACAAAAATAGTCATTACTTTGCATTCCCCATATGTCTACTTCATGTTTGGATCAATTTGGGAATGATATTTTATTTTTGGGGGATGTTACAAGGCTTAAAGGTTTAGAAGAAAATCTTTAAATTTTTCTGAAATTTTCAAAAACCTACTTTTTAGGGACCAGTTCAGGTCTGAAGTCATTTTGTGAGGCTGACATAATAGAAACCACCAAAAAATGACCCCATTATAGAAACTACACCCCTCAAGGTATTCAAAACTGATTTTACAAATGTCGTTAACCCTTTAGGTGTTCCACAAGAATTAATGGAAAATAGAAATACAATTTCAAAATTTCACTTTTTTGGCAGATTTTCCATTTTAATATTTTTTTTCCAGTAACAAAGCAAAGGTTAACAGCCAAACAAAATGCTATATTTATTGCCTTGATTCTGTAGTTTGCAGAAACACCCCATATGTGGCCGTAAACTACTGTACGGGCACACAGTAGGGGGTAGAGGGAAAGGTGCGCCGTATGGTTTTTGGAAGGCAGATTTTGCTGGACTGGTTTGTTTACACCATGTCCCATTTGAAGCCCCCCTGATGCACCCCAACTCCATAAAAGTGACCCCATCTAAGAAACTACACCCCTCAAGGTATTCAAAACTGATTTTCTAAACTTTGTTAACCCTTTAGGTATTGCACAAGATTTAATGGAAAATAGAGATACAGATACATTCCCAGTTACAAAGCAAGGGTTAACAGCCAAACAAAATTCATTATTTATGGCCCTGATTCTGTAGTTTACAGAAACACCCCATATGTGGTCGTAAACTGCTGTACGGGCACACGGCAGGGCGCATAAGAAAAGGAATGCCATACGGTTTTTGGAAGGCAGATTTTGCTAGACATTTTTTGGACATCATGTCCCATTTGAAGCCCCCCTGATGCACCCCTAGAGTAGAAATTCCAAAAAAGAGACCCCATTTTAGAAACTACGGGATAGGGTGGAAGTTTTGTTGGTACTAGTTTAGGGTACATATGATTTTTGGTTGCTCTATATTACACTTTTTGTGAGGCAAGATAACAAGAAATAGCTTTTTTGGCACCGTTTTTTTTTTTTTTTTGTTATTTACAACATTCATCTGACAGGTTAGATCATGTGGTATTTTTATAGAGCAGGTTGTCACGGACGCGGCCATACCTAATATGTATACAATTTTTTTATTTATGTAAGTTTTACACAATGATTTCATTTTTGAAACACAAACAAATCATGTTTTAGTGTCTCCATAGTCTGAGAGCCATAGTGTTTTCAGTTTTTGGGCGATTATATTAGGTAGGGTCTCATTTTTTGTGGGATGAGATGACGATTTGATTGGCACTATTTTGGGCTGCATATGACTTTTTGATCGCTTGCTATTACACTTTTTGTGACGTAAGATGACAAAAAATGGCTTTTTTTACACTGTTTTTTTTTTTTTTTTACGGTGTTCACCTGAGGGGTTAGGTCATGTGATGTGATGTGGTCGATACGGGCGCAGCAATAGCTAATATGTATACTTTTTTTTCATTTATGTAAGTTTTACACAATGATTTCATTTTTGAAACAAAAAAAATCATGTTTTAGTGTTTACATAGTCTAAGAGCCATAGTTTTTTCAGTTTTTGGGCGATTGTCTTGGGTAGGGTATGATTTTTGCGGGATGAGATGACGGTTTGATTGGTACTATTTTGGCGTACATGCGACTTTTTTGATCACTTTTATTACCTTTTTTGGGAAGTAAGGTCGGCAAAATATCAATTTCCTCATAGTTTTCATTTTTTTTTTTTTATGGCGTTCACCATGCGGGGAAAGTAACATGACCGTTTTATAGATCAGGTCGTTACGGACGCGGCGATACCTAATATGTGTAGTGTATTTTATTTTTTTAATCTTTATTCAGTGATAAATGTGGGTTTTTTTTATCTTTACTTTTTTCACTTTTTTTAAAAAAAAATTTTGGACCCAGACCCACTTGGTTCTTGAAGATTCCGGTCTGTATAATACAGTACAGTACTCTATATAGTCTATTGTACTGTATTTTACTTACACTTTGTCTGAACAGATCTCTGCCTTTAGCACAGATCTATTCAGCACCATGGACAGCAGGATGCCTGAGAAGGCGTCCTGTTGCCATGGGAACCTTCCCCCTCTGCCACAACTGAGCAGACGAGGAAGGGGAAGGAGGGGGGATCCCTCCCTCTGTGACCCCATTCTGTCTGGGGGCTGCAAAGGCACAGCAGCCCCCCGATGGAAGAGGGAGGGAGCTCCGTACGGACCGCGGTATGGAAAAGGTTAAACGGCTGACATCACAGCACAGATGTCAGCCGTTTATACCAGAGTGTCAGCAATGTGCTGACACTCTGGTATACCCACTGGACACCAATGAATATTCAAGAGGAGGCGGGCGGGGGATCGAGCCTCCCGCACCGCCTGCAACTTCCCCCCCTGCACCACCCGCCAGCATAAAATCATTCAGGGGTGCAGGGGGTGAAATTTTTTTTATTTTGGGCATTTTAAAGTTTCTGATCCCCGCTGTCAGGGACCGCAGGGATCAGAAACTGCAGAAAGCTATGCAAACAGCTGGTCTGAATTGATCTGCGGTTTGCTGCGATCGCCGATACGATGATTTCAGCGGGCATCCTGTTCCGATTATCCCCCGCAGCACCGCAATCGCATTTTAAACTCATGACGTACCGGTACGTCATGGGTCCTTAAGGCCTCAGGAAAACATGCCGTACCGGTAAGTCATGCGTCCCTAAGGGGTTAAAACCGGTCATCTTGCTCTGCTCATCTCACAATATGTCAAGTCAACAGGAAAGGTAAGGAAGGGCGCAGTATGTGCAATCTAAGGCCCTTTTCCCACGAGCGTGACGGATTAGGTCCAGATGCGTTCAGGGAAACTTGCACTATTTTGCAGGCAAGTTCAGTCAGTTTTCTCTGTGATTGTGTTCAGTTTTTTCCGCGCAGGTGTAATGCGTTTTGATGCGTTTTTCATGCACGTGATAAAAAACTGAAGTATTACAAACATCATCTCCTAGCAAACATCAGTGAAAAACACATTGCATCCGCACTTACGTTTTTCACTGAAGCCCTATTCACTTCTATGGGGCCATGGCTGCGTAAAAAACTCAGAATAGAACAGAATGTAGAACATGCTGCATTTTCACGCAAGTGATGCGTGAAAAAAAACGCTCCTATACACAGACCCATTGGAATGAATGGGTCAGGATTCAGTCGGGTGCTATGCGTTGACGTCACATGTTGCACCCGCACAGAAAACTCGCTCGTGTGAAAGGGGCTGTGCTAGTAAACCTGGAGCCCTAGAGTCAAGGAACTATTTTCTTTGCCAAACTACAAGTATATGTATAAAAAGACAGAAATAGATGACTTACATTCAGGACTAGAAAAATTGCACTCTTTCGAGTTACATTTTGATGTGAATATCCTGGTTTCTTCTTGCTGCGCGCTCGCGCTGTCCAAGGGGATACATTTAGATATCCATGCACGTGACTTGCCCAAAAATGTAGCATTCTTTCCACCTACAAAGAAACATAACAATTTTTTTTTTCTTTCCAAAATTATAAAAGAAATTCTTTAACAGGTTTTCCACTTTGGAACTATTGGTTAGAAGGACTCTGACAAGAGGCTGATCACAAAGTGCCCCACTGCTGGGCGCTCCAGTGATCAGCTGTAACCTGTGGGGGAACCTAACAGCACAAGTTCAACTTCCCTGCAGCGCCTCCACAGGAGGTATTAGCCAATCTCCATTCACAAAAATGCACTGTATGATGTATAGTCTTATGTACACGCAGTCTTACCCTTCGGGCCTCGATCCGCTTAGCTGACTAATTCAACAGGGAGGAAAAAAAGAAGGCATGACACTTTGCCATGGGCCACAAAGGCCTAGAGAATAAGGCACCTATTCCAGAGACCAATTTCCTAGCACTTATCAAATGGAGAGTCAAGAAAAAGGGGAGGAAGGTAGGGGATGTGCAAGGAGCCCCTGGGGAGCAGTTGTAGAGGATGGGAGTGGTAGTGACCCTGATGTAGTGATGTGATCTTGCAGTGTCCTACCTCAGGCTGTTGCTCCCAGGGGTTCAATGCAGTGAGAAATATGGTGGAGAAAGGAACCAGGCACAGAGGGTTAAACAAGGAACCTTTAGCAATACACTCAGAAACCTGCTAGCTGACGCGGTCTCTCTCTCTCTGGATTCCTTTCCCTAGGACTTTACTATAGTATCTGTGACTGTAGGTGTCCACTATAAGATAATAATAATAATAATAATAATAATAATATGTATTTATATAGCGCCATCATATTCCGCAGCGCTTTACAAATTCATATGGTTCATGTACAAAACAAATGTAACTGGCTAAAATACAACTGAGATGGACCAACACTAGGATTCAGGGCCCTACTCCAAGAGCTTACAATTAATGAGGAATTGGGGGTGACACATAAGGTAGTTGATTGTGATAAGTAGGATTCGAGCCATTATTGAACTGACAGGAGTGGTGCCGGCCGATCTGCTTCAGGTTTGGGACTGTTGGAGGATCGGGTTCAGGCCGGAGGAGTTGGTGGGGGAGAGGTTTACTCGGGGAAAAGTATTTTAGGTAGCTTGATAAGCCTGCCTAAATAGATGTGTTTTTAAGGCACATTTAAAGGTGGAGAAGTTGCGACCTAGTATTCCGGGGCAGAAAATTTCAGAGAGTAGGGGCAGCTCGAGAAAAGTCTTGAAGACGGGAGTGAGAGGTAAAATTATGGAGGTCATTAAAGGGTTTCTGTCATAAAAAAATGGGTATTAAGCTGGCTGACATTAGCGATGTGCTGATGTCAGCTGAACGTAACTATATTAGTGACATCTCCCTGTGTGCCACCGTTATTGAGTACTTGAGTCTCTCTGTTAATGACAGGTGCAATACAGGTGCTGTGTTGGTGGTGGTAGTAGCAGCACCTGTATTGGTAGTGGTGATAGTATGTGCAATGGTAGCAACAGTGGCACTCTGAGCAAACACAAAGTCAGAAGGCGGAAAGGGAATCAAGGATCCCACCATAAATATGATAAAAGTAACGAGGAGGGTGAGGACTATAATGACTATTGTGTGTTGGAGATGGATCAGGGTGCTCTGACAATAGTTTGGCTAAAAAGTCCTAAAATCCGTATGTGTAATAGGAAAAAATGCAAGTTGTTTCTATAGTGTTTTTTTTTTTTTGTGAGAAAAAAACAGCAGATTAGATGCCTGTGTGCAGGGGACCTTACAATGTATCACCGCAGGCAGAGATATAATTAGACCTGACTAGACACTAATAGCAAATTTTTAAATTTCTCCCCCTTCCCGAATAGTGTTGAGCGGCATATATTTCACAAATATTTTGTAGAATATTCGTCGAATATTCGCAAATTCGAATATTCGTTAGGAGTAGTGTTGATTGCAAATTTTCTTGATGCAAATTTTTACAATGAGAATAAATGAAATCATGAAAACTCAGATCCGATGGTATATTCTAACCCCCAGGCGTTCCCATGGTGACGGGGACGCTTGTCGGGGAGGAGTATGCCAAAAGGAAACAACTGTACAGATTTTAAAAAAAGATGAATATTCTAGAAAACTAATATATTAGTTTTTTTAGAATATTCCTAATATTAAAAAACAAGAATATATAGCAATATAGCGAATATTCGAAAAAAATAAATAAATAAAAATAATATAGAGCAATTTAGCTAATACACTGCGTGCAGAATTATTAGGCAAATGAGTATTTTGACCACATCATCCTCTTTATGCATGTTGTCTTACTCCAAGCTGTATAGGCTCGAAAGCCTACTACCAATTAAGCATATTAGGTGATGTGCATCTCTGTAATGAGAAGGGGTGTGGTCTAATGACATCAACACCCTATATCAGGTGTGCATAATTATTAGGCAACTTCCTTTCCTTTGGCAAAATGGGTCAAAAGAAGGACTTGACAGGCTCAGAAAAGTCAAAAATAGTGAGATATCTTGCAGAGGGATGCAGCACTCTTAAAATTGCAAAGCTTCTGAAGCGTGATCATCGAACAATCAAGCGTTTCATTCAAAATAGTCAACAGGGTCGCAAGAAGCGTGTGGAAAAACCAAGGCGCAAAATAACTGCCCATGAACTGAGAAAAGTCAAGCGTGCAGCTGCCAAGATGCCACTTGCCACCAGTTTGGCCATATTTCAGAGCTGCAACATCACTGGAGTGCCCAAAAGCACAAGGTGTGCAATACTCAGAGACATGGCCAAGGTAAGAAAGGCTGAAAGACGACCACCACTGAACAAGACACACAAGCTGAAACGTCAAGACTGGGCCAAGAAATATCTCAAGACTGATTTTTCTAAGGTTTTATGGACTGATGAAATGAGAGTGAGTCTTGATGGGCCAGATGGATGGGCCCGTGGCTGGATTGGTAAAGGGCAGAGAGCTCCAGTCCGACTCAGACGCCAGCAAGGTGGAGGTGGAGTACTGGTTTGGGCTGGTATCATCAAAGATGAGCTTGTGGGGCCTTTTCGGGTTGAGGATGGAGTCAAGCTCAACTCCCAGTCCTACTGCCAGTTTCTGGAAGACACCTTCTTCAAGCAGTGGTACAGGAAGAAGTCTGCATCCTTCAAGAAAAACATGATTTTCATGCAGGAAAATGCTCCATCACACGCGTCCAAGTACTCCACAGCGTGGCTGGCAAGAAAGGGTATAAAAGAAGAAAATCTAATGACATGGCCTCCTTGTTCACCTGATCTGAACCTCATTGAGAACCTGTGGTCCATCATCAAATGTGAGATTTACAAGGAGGGAAAACAGTACACCTCTCTGAACAGTGTCTGGGAGGCTGTGGTTGCTGCTGCACGCAATGTTGATGGTGAACAGATCAAAACACTGACAGAATCCATGGATGGCAGGCTTTTGAGTGTCCTTGCAAAGAAAGGTGGCTATATTGGTCACTGATTTGTTTTTGTTTTGTTTTTGAATGTCAGAAATGTATATTTGTGAATGTTGAGATGTTATATTGGTTTCACTGGTAAAAATAAATAATTGAAATGGGTATATATTTGTTTTTTGTTAAGTTGCCTAATAATTATGCACAGTAATAGTCACCTGCACACACAGATATCCCCCTAAAATAGCTAAAACTAAAAACAAACTAAAAACTACTTCCAAAAATATTCAGCTTTGATATTAATGAGTTTTTTGGGTTCATTGAGAACATGGTTGTTGTTCAATAATAAAATTAATCCTCAAAAATACAACTTGCCTAATAATTCTGCACTCCCTGTAGTGCTTTAATCTTCTGGAGTTCAGATTGGAAAAAAAATTACAACTATTAAAAAAAAAAACATTATTAGCTAAATTGTTCTACATTTGTTTTTTCTGAATATTCGCTATATTGCTATATATTCTTGTTTTAGAATATTACGAATATTCGAAAAACAAATATATAGCACTATATCAAATATATTAGTTTTTTAGAATATTCGTCTTTTTTTCCATCTGAAGTCATGTTTCCTCCCTGCTTAAGTTACTTAAGCAGGGAGGAATCATGACTTCAGATGGAAATATCAATATCCTTCTGGAGATATGGTCTCCAGTACTGCGCACAATACTCCAAATGAGGTCTCACTAGTGCTCTGTAGAGCGGCATGAGCACCTCCCTCTTTCTACTGGTAATGCCTCTCCCTATACACCTAAGCTTTCTGCTAGCTTTTCCTGCTGCTCTATGACATTGTCTGCCTACCTTTAAGTCTTCTGAAATAATGATCCCTAAATCCCTTTCCTCAGATACTATGCAAAATAATTGTGGAGCTCCAGTTATGGGTCTTCAACACAGTGGATTGCTGTGTCGAGACTCTTAAATGAGGCTCCACAGTGTTTTCTGTAGCTGGTCTCCCTAAGATCAGCCATTGTTTTGTTGAAGTAGTCTCCAAGGCATTGCTCCTGTTTAGCCAGAATCCTATGCCACACTGATGAGGGGCAATACCCCGAAACAGCTGTCTGTGGATGGATAACTGGCTTAGGTCTTCCCCATCACATCCTTAAAGCTTGTAAAAGAGCGGGATCTTGACATAGGGGCCACTTAATATGGTGGATTTGGTGATCTCTGTAATGGGGACACCCCTTTGCTCAGTTTTCCTTACTTTGAGGGATATCTGGCTTTCACTGTGTTGAAGACCCATAACTGGGGCTCCACAATTATTTTGCATATTACTGTTTCCCAGGGAGCTTTGCACTTTGGATTGTTGTGTCGAGACTCTTAAATGAGGCTCCACAGTGTTTTCTGTAGCTGGTCTCCCTAATATCAGCCATTGTTTTGTTTAAGTAGTCTCCAAGGCATTGCTCCTGGTTAGCCGGAATCCTACTCCACACTGATGAGGGGCAACACCCCGAAACAGCTGTCTGTTGATGGATAACTGGCTTAGGTCTTCCCCGTCACATCCTTAAAGCTTGTAAAAGAGCGGGATCTTGACATAGGGGCCACTTAATATGGTGGATTTGGTGATCTCTGTAATGGGGACACCCCTTTGCTCGGTTTTCCTTACTTTGAGGGATATCTGGCTTTCACTGTGTTGAAGACCCATAACTGGGTCTCCACAATTATTTTGCATATTACTGTTTTCCAGGGAGCTTTGCACTTTGGAATGCTGTGTCCAGACTCTTAAATGAGGCTCCACAGTGTTTTCTGTAGCTGGTCTCCCTAAGATCAGCCATTGTTTTGTTTCCTCAGATACTGAGACACTCGACGAGGGGCAAGCCAAGAGTTTCATGGCAAATTTTGCCAGCTCTGGCCACAGGTCAAGCCTACACACCCGATGTAGTCGGACAACTGTCAGTCTAGGCGTTCTCTGAGGCTGGATCTGGAGGGTGGCTCTCGATGGGTTGACTGCAAGAATGATCTCATATCCGAAGTGACCAACACATCTTCAAACAACCCTATTTTGCAGGCATGGTAGGACTGGTCCCCGCACCTGTTTCGCTGTGGGTGGAAATTCCTCTGCCAGTGCCCGCAACAGCAGAATGCAGCATCTCTCGCAGCAAGGCCTGGAAATGCTGCATTCTGACAGCCCTCTGTGATGCTTGTAACATGTCTGCCATTTTGCGTTTGTACCGGGGGTCTAAGTACGTTGCCACCCAGTACAGGTCCTTGACCTTTATGGTTTTTATATGAGGGTCCCTCTTCAAACACTGGAGCATTAAGGCCCCCATTTGCACTAAATTGGAAGTGGTGGAGCACCCTGGCTACTGCTCATCGCCAAGGAGAATGTTGTCCTCGGTCTCCTCTCCCGAGCCACGGACAACACGAGGGATTCCCGAAAAGTTTAAAGTCCCCTCAAAGCCTGCTCTTCTTGCTCCTCCTCCTCCTCCACCATAGCCACCATCCTCCTCTGACTTCTCTTCAGACTCTTGCCTGTCTCAGATGGAGTAGACCCACTGGGAATTCATTCAGCATTGCGACTTCTTCATCGCCTAGCTCCTGCTCCTCGACAGCTTGATCACTTACACAACGCAATGCACACTCAAAAAAAGGCATAAGGTACGATGTCACTGATGGTGCCCTGGCTGCGACTCACCAGTTTGGTGATCTCATCAAATGGCCGCAGAAGTCTGCATGTGTTGCGCATGAGCAGCCACTTAGCGGCAGGGGCAATATTCTAATTTGCGATATCTTGCGAATTCGTGATCTCCAGTCATTGTTTTCTTGATTGTGAAAATCAGCAATTAGAAAATTATCGATAAAAAATTTGCGATAAAAATTTGCAATACGAAAATTTGCAAAAAACACTACTCCTAAAGTCAAACATATTGCAGCCTTCTCATTGGCCCCCAAGCATGAAGCATTGAGGGATCTTGGGCACTGATTAAAAAACAATCTAGAATATTCTCGATTACGAAGATATAGCACTATATTCTAGATATTCGTGAATTCTCGAAGTGCCAATATTCGCGATAAAAATTAGTGATTAGAATATTTGCTATCAACACTTCTAGCACGGTGAAAAGAAACCAAGCTCCCCAGAACATGTCCTGCTGCAGAGTTTGTACAGGTAATCGTGAATGGCACTTTGCTGCTGGAGCAGCCTATCAAGCATATATAAGGTGGTGTTCCAGTGCGTCGGACTGTCACAAATCAGACGTCTGACGGGCAGGTGTTGTCGCCGCTGAACATCAGCAAGGCGAGCCATGGCCGTGAAATATTTTCTAAAATGTCCAGAGATTTTACGGTCCTGCAGCAAGACATCCTGGACCCTGGGGTATGTGGCAACGAATCGCTGCACAACTAAGTTCAGGATGTGTGCAATGCACAGCACATGTGGCACTTTGCCCTGTTTCAGCGCGCTCAGCAGATTGGCACCGTTGTCGACACCACTTTACCAACTGAAAAATTGAGCGGGGTTAGCCACTGATCGGCCTGTGACCGCAGAGCTGAAAGCAGTGCAGGACCGGTGTTGCTCTTGGCTTCCTGGCACAACAGCAGCAGCACAGCATGGCAACTTCTCACCTGGGATGTCGCATAGGTTCTGGGAAGCTTGTGGGACACAGCGGAAGAGGCGGTAGCAGTGGAAAAGGAGGGGTCAGCTGAGGAGGAGACGGAGGAGGAGAAGAAGAGGCAGGCCTGCAGGCAATCCTTGGCGGTAACACCAAATCCACACGGGAGCCACTGGTTACATGCTTTAAGGCTGTCAGAAGGTTCACCCAGTGGGCAGTAAAAGTTATGTACCTTCCCTGCCCGTGTTTGTCTGTGGTCAGATGTATCTTGGCACCGACACTGTGTGCCAGAGATATATTAACTTGCAGCAGAACGTGGCCATATAGTTCAGGGATGCCCTTCTGAGAGAAATGTTTTATTCCGGGGACCTTCCATTGCGGTGTGCCAATGGCCACAAATTTTCTAAAGGCTTCCGAGTCCACCAGTTTATATGGCAGTAGTTGGCGGGCTAGCAGTTCCGACAAGCCAGTGGTCAACTGTTGGGCAATAGGGTTATCCGGCGTCATCAACTTTTTACGCTCGAACATTTGGGCCACATAAGCCTGCCTTCTACCAGATAAACGAGACAATGGCATGGTGGAAAGGGGAGTGGAGGACAAATGGGAGGAGAAAGTAGAAGAAGAGGCAGGACGTGGAATGCCGGAAGTGTGACTTTGTGGGTTCTGACTAGAGATGTCGCGAACATAAAATTTTCAGTTCGCGAATGGCGAACGCAAATTTTTGCAAATGTTCGCGAACAGGCGAACAGCCATTGACTTCATTAGGCAGGCGAATTTTAAAACCCACAGGAAATCTTTCTAGCCACAGTAGTGATGGAAAAGTTGTTTCAAGGGGACTAACACCTGGACTGTGGCATGCCGGAGGGGGATCCATGGCAAAACTCCCATGGAAAATTACATAGTTGACGCAGAGTCTGGTTTTAATCCATAAAGGGCATAAATCACCTAACATTCCTAAATAACGTGCTTTAAAACATCAGGTATGATGTTGTATCGATCAGGTAGTGTAAGGGTTACGTCCGCTTCACAGACATTGACAGACCAAACTCCCCTTTTAATGCGCCACAAACAACCGCAAACAGTCCATTTGCCCAACTGCAAACTCGCCATTTGCACAAGGTTGGATACAAAGCTAGCTATGTCCCGTTGATGTCATTGAAGGTTTCTTCCTCCACCCAGCCACGTACAACACCAAGGGTCCCCGAAAGGTGAATTGAATTGATTTTTCGAACGGGGAGATGGTTAAAAAAACGCTGGCTCCCTCCCCTTTGTTTGAATCCACGGTCACTGCGTCTGCGCCGTGCAATTTACTCTCACACCCGATATGAGTGGTATTTTCTGTAGTTCACTTCTCATCAGTTTAATCCCTGTTACCTCCCCAATCTGGGGTCCATTTATTGAATTGATTTTTCGAACGGGGAGATGGTTAAAAAAAGTTGGCTCCCTCCCCTTTGTTTGAATCCACGGTCATTGCGTCTGCGCCGTGCAATTTACTGTCACACCCGATATGAGTGGTATTTTCTGTAGTACTATTCTCATCAGGTTAATCCCTGTTACGTCCCCAATCTGGGGTCCATTTATTGAATTGATTTTTCGAACGGGGAGATGGTTAAAAAAAACGCTGGCTCCCTCCCCTTTGTTTGAATCCACGGTCACTGCGTCTGCGCCGTGCAATTTACTGTCACACCCGATATGAGTGGTATTTTCTGTAGTACTATTCTCATCAATTTAATCCCTGTTATGTCCCCAATCTGGGGTCCATTTATTGAATAGATTTTTCGCAAGCGGAGATGGTTAAAAAAACGCTGGCTCCCTCCCCTTTGTTTGAATCCACGGTCACTGCGTCTGCGCCGTGCAATTTACTGTCACACCCGATATGAGTGGTATTTTCTGTAGTACTATTCTCATCAGTTTAATCCCTGTTACGTCCCCAACCTGGGGTCCATTTATTGAATTGATTTTTCGAACAGGGAGATGATAAAAAAAACGCTGGCTCTCTCCCCTTTGTTTGAATCCACGGTCACTGCGTCTGTGCCGTGCAAGAAAGGGATACCACATCCAAGGGAGGTCAATGGCTGCAATGTGATCGAGCTGAAATGTGGGACAAGTTATTAAATCGTAAGGATCGAATGAAAGGGACAATTAAAGACAAATTTTACAAATTTAATTCCCTGTCACCTATGCAGAGAAGAGGTTTTTCATCGCCAGAAATGCGTTGCTACCCACCAATGGAACAGATGATTTTTTTAAATGTCGGTCCCTGTCATCTATGCAAAGCAGGGGTTTATTCACGGCAAAAATAGTAAAATGTAACCCAAGAATGTAACAGAAAAATTTATGAACCTGTCTAGGTAGAGCAGGGGTATATCACAGCAAAAAATTGGTGAATGTCACCCTACTATGTAACAGAAAAATTTGTGAAATTTATTAACCTGTCTACCAGGTAGAGCAGGGGTATATCACAGCCAAAAATTGGTGAATGTCACCCAACTATGTAGCAAAAAAATTTGTGAAATTTATTAACCTGTCAACTAGGTAGAGCAGGGGTATATAACAGCAAAAATTGGTGAATGTCACCCGACAATGTAACAGAAGAATTTGTGAAATAAATGAACCTGTCAACTAGGTAGAGCAGGGGTATATCACAGCCAAAAATTGGTGAATTTCACCCAAACATGTAACAGAAAAATTAGTGAAATGTATTAACCTGTCAACTAAGTAGAGCAGGGGAATATCACAGCCAAAAATTGGTGAATGGTGAGTTCCACCTTGTGGGCACGTCGCTTATGAGGCAGTGAGCGGGAAGGCCGAAGTTACGCTGCAGTGCTGACAGGCGAGCAGCAGCAGGGTGAGAATGCCAAAAGCGCGCACAGACGGCCCGCACTTTCTGCAGCAGCTCCGACATGTCGGGGTAATTTTTAAGGAATCTCTGCACCACCAAATTCAGCATATGCTCCAGGCAAGGGATGTGCGTCAAACCGGCTAGTCCCAGAGCTACTACAAGATTTCGCCCATTATCGCACACCACCTGGCCGGGCTTGAGGCTGACTGGCACAAACCACTCATCGGTCTGTTGTTCAAGGCCCGTCCACAGCTCCTGCGCGGTGTGGGGTTTGTCCCCCAAACAGATACGTTTAAAAACTGCCTGCTTTCGTTTACCCCTGGCTGTGCTAAAGTTGGTGGTGAAGGTGTTACACTGACCGGATGAGGAGCTGGTAGAGGATGAGGAAGCGGAGTAGGAGGAGGAAGCAACAGGAGGCAAACTGAAGCGCCCTGCAATCCTCGGTGGTGGAAGGACATGCGCCAAACTGCTATCCGCCTCAGGCCCAGCCGCCACTGCATTTACCCAGTGTGCTGTTATGGAGATATAATGTCCCTGACCGTGCTTCCCTACATGGTTGTGAAGGAAAGGGATGGCTCGCCTTGAAAAGTAGTGGCGGCTGGGCACGACGTACTGTGGGACAGCCACCACCATAGAGCTTTTAAAACTATCTGTCTCCACCAGATGGAATGACAGCATTTCAAAGGCAAGTCATTTAGAAATGCTGGCATTCAGGGCTAGAGATCGCGGGTGGGTAGGTGGGTACTTCCTCTTCCTCTCCAGCGTTTGGGATATGGAGAGCTGAACGCTTCCGTGTGACATTGTGGAGATGCTTGGTGACTCAGGTGTTGGTGTTGCTGGCAGATCCTCTGTTTGAGGGGTGCCAGGTGGCACTGTCACTGCAGAGGTGGATGAAGAGGCCGGGACTGCAGCAGAAGAGGAAGCAGGAGGAGCCAGAGACCTTTCTTGGTTTTTGAGGTGTCTACTCCACTGCAGCTCGTGCTTTGCACTTAAATGCCTGGTCATTCAGGTTGTGCTCAGGTTGAGAACGTTTATGCCTCGCTTCAGGCTCTGATTGCACAGCATGAAAAACCACTTGTGTCTTGTCGTCAGCACATTGTCTGAAGAACTGCCATGCCAGGGAAATCCTTGGAGCTGGCTTTGATGTGCTTGGTCCCTTGCTGCGGTGGGCAGTAGGAGGCGTACTGTCTAGAGGACGGCCGCTCCGCTTTTGCACCCTGCTCCCTCTTCTGCTGTGCTGGTGGCTCTGTGCGAGCACCGCCTCTTCGTCCGAAATACATCGGTCACTCGCATGACCTTGATTCCATGTGGGGTCGAGGACCTCATTGTCCTCCACATCATCTTCCACCCAGTCTTCACCCCTGACTTCCTTGTCGGTCTGCACTCTTTCGAAAGCCCCAGCAGTTGGCACCTGTGTTTCGTCATCATCCGAGACGTGCTGCGATGGTCCTCCCATGTACTCATCTTGAAAGATAAGTGGTTGGGCATCGGTACACTCAATCTCTTCCCCTTCTGGGGCAGGGCTAGGTGGATGGCCCTGGGAAACCCTGCTAACAGAGTCATCAAAAAGCAGAAGAGACTGCTGCATGACTTGGGGCTCAGACTGCTTGGCTGATTTGCAAGGGGGTGAGGTGAAAGACTGATGGACATCGGCTGCAGGTGCCAACTGTGGTGGGCAGTAGCAGGCGTACTGTCTAGAGGACGGCCGCTCCGCTTTTGCACCCTGCTCCCTCTTCTGCTGTGCTGTTGGCTCTGTGCGACCACCGCCTCTTCTTCCGAACTACATAGGTCACTCGCATGACCTTGATTCCATGTGGGGTCGAGGACCTCATCGTCCTCCACATCATCATCCACCCAGTCTTCACCCCTGCCTTCCTTGTCGGTCTGCACACTTTCGAAAGCCCTAGAAGTTGGCACCTGTGTTTCGTCATCATCTGCTGCGATGGTCCTCCCATGTACTCATCTTGAAAGATAAGTGGTTGGGCTTGGGTGCACTCAATCTCTTCCACTTCTGGGGCAGGGTTAGGTGGATGGCCCTGGGAAACCCTGCTAACAGAGTCATCAAAAAGCAGAAGAGACTGCTGCATGACTTAGGGCTCAGACTGCTTAGCTGATTTGCAAGGGAGTGAGGTGAAAGACTGATGGACATCGGCTGCAGGTGCCAACTGTGGTCATTCAGCAGGAGACTGGGTGGGAGACAATGTGAAGGAACATAATCCACTATCAGCAACCCAATCTACCTCTACTTGTTCAGGCCTCACCATTCTTAGAGCAGCATTAGGCCCGACCAAATACCGCTGCAGGTTTTGTCGCCTACTCGCACCTGAGGAAGAGGTTTCACTTGTGCGTGTAGCTGGCACAGATCGACCACGTCCTCTCCCTGCAACAGGAGCTCCACCAGCAGCACCACGACCTAGGCCACGTCCCTTATTTGACGCTCTCCTCATATTTTTTTAATTTAGGATCTTGCCCTAAATGGGTGTTTAATTAATAGTAAAAAAGAACGACAGTATGTAAAGGGTGTATCTCACACGGCTTGAACCAGACTAGGCCTCAATTAAAGTTTTCTTTGCACAAAATGGCTGTATTTCAAATGGCTGAATCAAACCCCTGTGTGTATAGGGGGGATCACACACGCCCTGAATCAGTGTAGGCCTGAATTAAAGATTTATTTGCACCAAATGGTTGTATTTCAAATACCTGATTCAAAACCCTGTATGTAAAGGGGGGATCACACGCGCCCTGAATCAGTGAAGGCCTGAAGTAAATATATCTTTGCACAAAAAGGCTGTATTTCAAATGGCTATATTTCAAATGCCTGATTCAAACCCCTGTATGTAGAGGTAGTATCTCAGAGGGCCTGAACCTCTGTAGGCCTGAAGTAAATATATCTTTGCACAAAAAGGCTGTATTTCAAATGCCTGATTCAAACTCCTGTATGTAGAGGGAGTATCTCACACGGTCTGAACCAGTGTAGGCCTGAAGTAAATATATCTTTCCACAAAAAGGATGTATTTCAAATGACTGTATTTCAAATGCCTAATTCAAACCCCTGTATGTATAGTGGATCACAAACGCTAGCCAAGTGACTAAGGAAAGATTTTCCATCAGATCCTTCATTAGATGTACATCAGTGGGAGTGGTGTATCTTTTGACTTGCCAATGTGGTGCACAGTATGTGAGTAAGACCAGACGTGAATTACGGAGACGTATTGGTGAACACCTACTGGACATCAAAAATAAGCGTGATACATCTGTGGCACGCCACGTGTGTGATCATCATGGGGGCAACCCAGATGTGCTGAAGGTCCAGGGGATTGAGCACATTGTGACATCCATTCGCGGAGGGGACATTGATGTGCCATTTCTTCGCAAAGAGACTGAATGGATTTTCAAACTGGACACGGTACACCCCAAGGGACTAAATGAGGCAGTTTCTTTATCCTGCTTCATTTAAGATACCATGGGCGAGAATATGTGGTCCATCACTTTGCCCCAGAGATTCTGGGTGTTATTCATATAGAGTGTCTTTTGAATGATGCTACCATCCCGCATGAATTACGGAATGGTGGCTCTTATTATAGATACTTATTTCAATCAACATGGCTGTTTATGTGGATTATCTAAGCACTTATTGGTGTTACTTCTCCTGTATAGACCTTCCTTATACACCCTGATCAATTCTTTATAGCGATGTCACTCGACTATTTAGACTGCATTCGAATATTCCCCCATAAAATCGAGCATAGTAATGCTCCTCCCCGTGAGCGCATGACGATGTACTGTGCGACGGTCACGTCAGGGAGCGTGTCAGAGGACGCGCCTCCGTCCCTGATTGGAGACCAGTGCCGGCACACACTCTCGGGGGGCGGGTCTTAGATTATTTATATCCGGCGTGTGGTTGGCCGCACACGGCCATCACAGCGTCGATGTACACACGCTACAGTGTGGTAGCTTTATTTTATTTGACACTGTAATGAAGTAAGCTCGCTCCTGATGATACATGATACATACCTGTCATGTTGAAACGCGTAGAGCGATTTGCTGTGTCATCCATCGCTCACTAAATAGGGCAGCTTCAGCTTATTTGAGCGCATTGCTGTATTTCAATTGCCTAATTAAAACCCCTGTATGTAGAGGGGGTATCTCACACGGCCTGGACCAGTGTGGGTCTGAAGTAAATATATCTTTCCACAAAAAGGATGTATTTCAAATGACTGTATTTCAAATGCCTGAATCAAACCCCTGTATGTAGAGGGTGTATCTCACAGGACCTGAACCAGTGTAGGCCTGAATTTTATATTGGTGCACCAAATGGCGGTATTTAAAATCACTGAATGTAACCCAAATGTATTAAGGGTGTATCTCACAATGACATCTGCATCAAAGGCTGCCAACAAAATTTTTGGAGCCCAAACGAATGTTTGTTTAACAACTGAATTTGACAGCAGTATATAAGCCTGTAATTTCACACGTGCTGATGCTGCAAGGCCTGAAAATAGTGTTTTTTGTCAAATAAGTGTGTTTTTCAAACCCCAGAAAATGATGGGTGTATCTCTACCTTAAATTGCACACTGACTAATACAGATGTTGTAGATTGCCCAAAAAGTGTTTTTTTGCTAACAGAATATGAATGCTGTATATATTCAACTTGAATTTACTACTTGCAGATCTGGCAAATACTGTTTTTTGAAGAGAAAAAATGTGTTTTTCAAACCCCAGAAAATGATGGGTGTATTTCTACCTTAAATTGCACACTGACTAATCCAGATGTTGTAGTTTGCCCCCAAAAAATGGTGATTTGCAATGTCCCAAAATCTCAGATGCAGTGCTGGTGCACTGAGCATGCATAAAATGGCCGCCGCCCCCGCCTAACTAACAGAATTCTAAAAGTTAGTATTTTTGGTCAATGAGCTCAGGGCAGGGTAAAACGATATTTCCCTGCACCCACACAACTATTTGTCTGTAGATCGCTGAGTTAGATTCTCTCCTATTCTCTCCCTGAAATCACAAGTCCAGCAGCATCCTCTCCCTACACTTGTAACAGCAGAGTGACGTGCAGCGCTACGTGACACAAGCTTATATAGAGCCTGGGTCACATACTGCTCTGGCCAATCAGAGCCATGCCATTAGTAGGCATGGCTGTGATGGCCTCTTGGGGCAAGTAGTATGACGCTTGTTGATTGGCTGCCAAACTTTTACGAAAATGTTCGGGTTTTGGTCCGGGGTCCAAAAGTTTATTGTTCTACATGTCTTTGATAAAAAAAAATGCAATAAGTGTATATTTATTGGTTTGGGTAAAAGTTATAGCTTTACAAACTATGGTGCAAAAATGTGAATTTCCGCATTTTGAAGCAGCTCTGACTTTCTGAGCACCTGTCATGTTTCCTGAGGTTCTACAATGCCCAGACAGTAGAAACACCCCACAAATGACCCCATTTTGGAAAAGTAGACACCCTAAGGTATTCGCTGATGGGCATAGTGAGTTCATGGAAGTTTTTATTTTTTGTCACAAGTTAGCGGAAAATTATATATATATTTTTTTTTACAAAGTCTCATATTCCACTAACTTGTGACCAAAAAAATTAATTTTACATGAACTAACCATACCCCTCACGGAATACCTTGGGGTGTCTTCTTTCCAAAATGGGGTCACATGTGGGGTATTTATACTGCCCTGGCATTTTATGGGCCCTAAAGCGTGAGAAGTAGTTTGGAATCCAAATTCGTAAAAATGCCCTGTGAAATCCTAAAGGTACTCATTGGAAATTGGGCCCCTTTGCGCAAAGTAGGGCAATGTTTTTGGGGTGTCTTTTTACATATACCCATACTGTGTGAGAGAAATATCTCTCTAAAAGACAACTTTTGCCATTTTTTTTATACAAAGTTGTCATTTGACAGAGATATTTCTCACACAAAGTTTGGGTATATGTAAAAATACACCCCAAAACACATTGCCCTACTTCTCTTGAGTACGGTGATACCACATGTGACACTTTTTTGCAGCCTAGGTGCGCAAAGGGGCCAAAATTCCAAAGAGTATCTTTTAGGGAGGGCATTTTTAGGCATTTGGATTCTCACGCTTTAGGGCCCCTAAAATGCCAGGGCAGTATAAATACCCCACAAGTGAATTTTGCAAAGAAGACACCCCAAGGTATTCCGTGAGGGGCATGGCGAGTTCCTAGAATATTTTTTTTTTTGGCACAAGTTAGCGGAATTTTTTTTATTTTTTTCTGTTGTTTTTTTTTCCTTACAAAGTCTCATATTCCACTAACTTGTGACAAAATTTTTTTTTTTACCTGAACTAACCATACCCCTCACGGAATACCTTGGGGTGTCTTCTTTCCAAAATGTGGTCACATGTGGTGTATTTATACTGCCCTGGCATTTTAGGGGCTCTAAAACGTGAGAAGAAGTCTGGAATATAAATGTCTAAAAAATTCTACGCATTTGGATTCCATGAGGGGTATGGTGAGTTCATGTGAGATTTTATTTTTTGTCACAAGTTAGTGGAATATGAGACTTTGTAAGAAAAAAATAAATAAAAAAATTTCCGCTAGTGCCAACTTGTGCCAAAAAACAAATTCTTCTATGAACTCGCCATGCCGCTCAAAAGTTATCTTTTTATAGCGCCACAGCGATTTTACGGTGTTTTTGCAGTGATCCGAAAAAATAAATTCTGTCACTGCGGTGGGGCGGACTGAACGCAAGTGTGCGCACAAGATCAGGCCTGATCGGGCGAACACTGCGTTTTTTGTAGAGCCTATTGCGGACAAGAAAAGGCATTTTCTATATAGTTCTGCCAATTTGCGGATCCGCAAAATGCGGAAAGCACATTGCCGGTGTCCGTATTTTGCAGATCCGCGGTGTCCGTGTTTTGCGGATCAAGGAGTCTATATGAGGATCCGCAAAACACATACGGACGTCAGAATGGAGCCTTACAGGGGGGTGATCAATGACAGGGGGGTGATCAGGGAGTCTATATGTGGTAATCACCCCCCTGTCATTGATCACCCCCCTGTAAGGCTCCATTCAGACGTCCGTATGTGTTTTGCTGATCCGTGGATCCGCGGATCCATGGATCCACGGATCCGCAAAACACATATGGACGTCTGAATGGAGCCTTACAGGGGGGTGATCAATGACAGGGGGGTGATCAGGGAGTCTATATGGGGTGATCACCCCCCTGTAAGGCTCCATTCAGACGTCCTTATGTGTTTTGCGGATCCGCGGATCCATGGATCCGCAAAACACATACGGACATCTGAATGGAGCCTTACAGGGGGGTGATCAATGATAGGGGGGTGATCACCCCATATAGACTCCCTGATCACCCCCCTGTCATTGATCACCCCACTGTAAGGCTCCATTCAGACGTCTGTATGTGTTTTGTGGATCTGTGGATCCGCAAAAAACATACGGATGTCTGAATGGAGCCTTACAGGGGGGTGATCAATGACAGGGGGGTGATCAGGGAGTCTATATGGGGTGATCAGGGGTTAATAAGTGATGGGGGGGTGTAGTGTAGTGGTGTTTGGTGCTACTTTACAGAGCTGCCTGTGTCCTCTGGTGGTCGATCCAAGCAAAAGGGACCACCAGAGGACCAGGTAGCAGGTATATCAGACGCTGTTAACAAAACAGCGTCTGATATACCTTTCAAGGGTTAAAAAAAAAATCGCATCTACAGCCTGCCAGTGAACGATCGCGGCTGGCAGGCTGTAGATGCACTAGTTTACCTGCCGTTCCTGTGAACGCGCGCTCCTGTGTGCGCGCGTTCACAGGAAATCTCGCCTCTCGCGAGATGACGTGCCGGAGCGTGAAGGAGGAATAAACCTGCCGCCTTCGGACCGCAATCCTGCGTTATACGGTCCGGAGGCGGTTAATAAGCAATTCTATACCTGACAGTCTGATCTGAGGTCTGATATTAAAGGGAACCTGAAACTGGGATTTTGGGTATATAGCTGAGGACATGGGTTGCTAGATGGCCACTAGCACATCCGCAATACCCAGTCCCCATAGCTCTGTGTGCTTTTATTGTGTGACTGAGGGTCATTATTCTGAATGGAGGGCCACTGGGTGTTATTATACTGTGTGTGGGGGCATTGGGGGGAGGGGTCATTATAGAAACATAGAATGTGTCGGCAGATAAGAACCATTTGGCCCATCTAGTCTGCCCAATATACTGAATACTATGAAGGATGGCCTTATGCCTAAACTCCTTCACTGTATTTGCAGCTACCACTTCTGCTGGAAGGCTATTCCATGCATCCACTACTCTCTAAGTAAAGTAATACTTCCTGATATCACTTTTAAGCCTTTGCCCCTCTAATTTAAAACTATGTCCTCTTGTAGCAGTTTTCCTTCTTTTACATATTCTCTCCTCTTTTACCTTGTTTATTCCCTTTAAGTATTTAGCAGTTTCTATCATATCCCTTCTGTCTCCTCTTTCTTCCAAGCTATACATGTTAAGGTCCTTTAATCTTTCCTGGTAAGTTTTATCCTGCAATCCATGTACTAGTTTAGTAGCTCTTCTCTGAACTCTCTCCAAAGTATCAATATCCTTCTGGAGATGTGGTCTCAGTACTGAGCACAATACTCCAAATGAGGTCTCACTAGTGCTCTGTAGAGCAGCATGAGCGCCTCCCTCTTTCTACTGGTAATTCCTCTCCCTATACACCCAAGCATTCTGCTAGCATTTCCTGCTGCTCTATGACATTGTCTGCCTACCTTTAGATCTTCTGAAATAATGACCCCTAAATCCCTTTCCTCAGATACTGAGGTTAGGACTGTATCACTGATTTTATATTCTGCTCTTGGGTTTTTACGCCCCAGGTGCATTATCTTGCACTTGGAACTAAGTACTCGACCTAACAGTTAGAATTCCTGTTAGGTCGAGTGGAATATATATTGGCTCACAATTATTTTGCATTTGAGCGGGAGTTCTATGTGCAGCGCACGGGCACCGCCATGGGTACCAGATTCGCTCCCAGCTATGCCAATTTGTTTCTGGCTCAATGGGAAAGGGAGGTCCTTCTACCCAGGCTGGGGGCGCATCTGGTCCTATGGCAACGCTACATAGACGACATTTTGTTTATTTGGCAGGATACAACTGAATCCCTAGATTTGTTTCTAAATAGTATCAATACCAACGAGAGGAATCTTATTTTTAGCCCCAATACCAGCAAAGAAAAGGTCGAGTTTTTGGATCTAGAGATAAGGGTGAAGGAAAACCAACTACATTGTAGCACATTTTTCAAGCCAGTGGCTAAAAACAGCTTCATCAGATTTGCCAGTTGCCATCTTCCACGATGGCTGCTAAATGTACCAACTAGTCAGTTTCGTAGATTGAGGCAAAACTGTACGGGTGATAGCAAATTTGAGGAGGAAGCCACTGGCTTGAAACAACAATTTTTGGAAAGGGATTACCCAGCCCAGGTAATTGATAAATCATTAGAAAAGGTAAAAGAAATGGAAAGAAGAGATTTCTTCTTGGTTAGCCATCCGCAACCACAGGACAAAACATTGAGGATTATCCTTCCTTTTAATTCCCAGTATAGGTTGATGGAAAGGAGTATTCAAAAACATTGGGGACTCCTATTGAATGATAAAGTGATAGGCCCCCTTTTGAGTGACACACCCAAGATTACGTACACACGGGCTAATAATTTAGCTGGTAAAATAGCCCCGACGGTCAAAGTGAGGCAAGATAGCCACAAAAAAGATAATTGGTTGGCAGTGAATGTTTTTTTCAAGTGTGGCAGATGCGTTTTTGATGCGATTGTCCTTCAGATGATCGCAGGACCTTGCAGTCTTCTCCATGATAGTTTTTACTTGTTTTTTAACTTGTTTAACATGTGGATTTTTAACATGTGTAATTGTGTAAGGGTATTTATTGTTTTAGTGTTATGAAAGGAGGCATGCATGATCATTGAAATCCACTCCTGATATTAGGAAATGCACTAAATAACGTGGGATTGTGGGTAATGACATCCCATTTATAAGGAGTGAGGATCCGCTCACTCAGTTGGCCACTGAGGAAGGGGCATAAGACCCTTAAACGCGTCTGGCATTACAGAGTGAGCGTGGAATCATACTAAGGATAAAGGAAGCCTGGAACTAAAGAAAATAAGAAATAACGCAAAAAGATCTGCTTGAATCCAAGAGATGGAGGAGCAGTCGCTCAAATAGTGACGTCAGCAAAGCGTCTATCCGGTCCCCTGGACAACCAGGTCACGTGGGAAGCCACGTACGGCCGGGTACACCACGTGGGACGCTGCGAGTGTACGGCCGCCTGGAAACAACGCTGTGGAGAGGCAGTGAAGAGGGGTAAGACCGGGCTCTTAGGTGAGCACTACAAGATACAAGAAAAGACTGTAAGTAACGAAACTATTGAGCTTCAATGATATTTGACATTGCTTATGCTTGAAGCACGCTAGAAGACACTGGAATTTTATTGCAATATCAATACTGCTTAGCTTGGTTCCGGCTAACTAGCAGTTTCTACGCCTAACTACAATAGGACTATTGGGATATTTCTACGTCTAACTACAATAGGACTATTGGGCCATTGCTGGTACGCTGTCACATTATTAAACAGAGACATTGTGGCTGTATGTTTCACCAGTACGCCTACAGCCATTGGATCTTATCCCCATTATAATCATATATTGAGCATCATTGATTACGTGTGCCTTATGTATAATTTATTTTAGGGGTATGTTTTTAGACTAATAAAGTCCACTATCTTTTGTACTATCTGTGTTTCCCTTCTGAGTGTGCCCCTTCATATTGCTTACATTATCTTGCACTTATCAACATTAAATTTTAGTTGCCAGATTTATACTGTATATAGGCCACTGGGGGTCTTTATACAGAGTGCGAGCCACAGGGTTAAATGTATAAAAATGCCAAAAGGGGGCCCACTGAGATCTATCGCCCAAGGGCCCACTCAAACCAATGCCAGACACCTGTTGCCATCTTCTCCTACTGCCACCATCTTGTGTTGTTACCGCCATTGCTGTTGTGAACCGCTCTACTCTGTGACTGGTTCACTATGTTGCTTCCTCTTGAGCTCTTTTCACAGTTTATTTGCAAACATATAAAAGTGTTTTTTTTTCTGCAAAACTACAGCAGTCATAATTTGCACAATGGTATATTTCTGACCTGCTGTAGGAGACCTCCAATAACATGTAATTGGCTCTATGGAGATAATTCTAGTGACATAGGGATATACAGTACTAGTGTGAGATGGGAGGCCACCGAAGAGGATGTTGCAGTAGTCTAGTTGGGAGCTAATGAGGACAAGCACTAGCACTTTAGATGATTTGGGATTGAGGAAGGATCATATATGAGAAATGTTTGTGGAGGCTGTAAGAGGTGATATGGGCTTAGGGGTGAAGGTAGAAAGACAGGAAAGAAAGTGTGGAGTCAATAACTGCGAATAACAAGTATGGTGACGGGCTTGAATGATATGAGGGAAAGAGAATGAAGTCGGTTTTCTCTATGTTGAGTGTTTTTAAGCATCAATTATCATCTAGTCAGAGCTACTGCCATTCCCCTTCTCCGCTTTGTCTGCCCTCAGGGGTTTGCTGCACCAGAACAGAGCCATGAGGGACATATTACTCACCAGTACCACCTTCTGTGTATGAGGATCCACACCCCTCTCCTGATGGGCAAGTGATGTTGTTGGCTGGGCATTTCGTGAATACATGCAAACCCCCAGAACAGTTAGAGTAACCTAAAAAAGATGTCAAACAGTCAGGACACTGGTCACTTATTACAATATTTGCCATTACATTTCTTTATTTTGCTTTGTTAATGAGATCAGTGGCATCTGAGAATGATGTTCAATATAGCCCAGCTCACACCATGATCTGGAGAAAGGGAAGATCTGTCCTACACATGACTGTTATCATTGACAATAATATGAATAAATCCATAACAAATCAAAACAACTAAATCAGAAAAGACAACTAATTCAGGTCTCACAATGTTTCCAAAAACTTACTTGTTGCTGCAAGAGCCGAGAGGAGGCAGAGGATTCCAAACAGGGAGCTCATGGTTCTGCTCTTGAAGACAGGACGTAATGTGAAGGTTTTTGGGTGTAACATGGGAGGATCTTAATTATGTTCATGAAATGAAAACTCCCCAGTAATAAAAAAGTTAATGCTCTATAAAAAATAAATCCCTGGCAAAATAAAATGGAAAATAACAAATGCACAGGAGGCTGCAGTGCCAAGGACTTACTGGTCGTGCACTTACAGTATAAATTGCTACGTAATTAAACTGACACAGGCTTGCTCTCCCCCTTAACTAGACACAGCAGATAAGGATTATATACACATGAAGAATGTGCTACAAAGCCGTTAAAGAGGAAATGTCACGTGCGTTATTAGTGGCAGGTGACTTTAATGCGGTACTTGACCCTGAACTGGATCGGTTCTCTTCGCTTTCTGGACGCGGTCACAGTGGGTCCCCCTTGATTGCTGTGTGCGAGGAGCTGGCGCTGGTTGATATCTGGCGCCACCTCTACAGGGAAAAAAAATCTTTTCATGTTTTCGCCAGTCATTCGGGTCCATGTCCCGTATTGATCTGGCCTTTGCAAGTCGGGATCTGTGTGGCCGCGTCCTGAGAATGAGGTATGAGCCGCATGGAATATCGGATCATTCCCCAGTTCTGATTGCGTTTGTGGAGGCTCCAATTACAGGAAGAATCTTTAAATTGAACTCGCATTGGTTTGAGGTGATAGGGGAGCAATCCCGGGTAGATCAGGACATACAGGAATTTTGGGGCTTCAACGTAGGCTCAACTCATATTCATTATGTGTGGGATGCGCTGAAGGCCCATATTAGGGGCCTCTACTTTATTAAAATCCACAGATTTAGAATGGAATTACGACGTAGGGAAAAACAACTGGCAGATTTAATTAGGAGTTTGCGTGCCGCATTGATTGACTGTCATGAGGAACAACTCATTGGTCAATTAAAGGAGGCTAATTGCAACTTAAGACACTTTTATATAAAAAAGCACAACATAAGCTTCTATTTCAAGGCCAGAATCGTTTTTGCGAATCCGGTAAAACGGGCAGGTTTTTGGCTCGTTTGGTGGCCAATCAGAGAGAGGATTCCACTATAAAAGAAATTAGGAACCCACAGGGAATTGGGGTGAGATCCGCAGAGGAGGTTAGAGAGGAGTTTGTGAAATACTATTCTACCCTTTATAAATCTGAGTCTATAATTAGTCGTACTGAGATGGATCAATACCTACAACAATTGGCGCTCCCTCAGTTACCTACTCAAGACAGAGAAATGTTGGAATCCCCCATCCTTTTGGAGGAACTTCAAGCGACTCTCCCGCTCCTAAAGTATAGTTCATCTCCTGGCCCAGATGGGTTGCCGTTTGAAATTTATAGGTACCATGCCAAATCCCTCTTGCCGATTCTTCTCCAAGTTTTTAAGGAATCTTTTGCATTTGGCTCCTTACCACCATCATTTAGAGTAGCAGTAATTACCTTGGTCTTGAAAAAGGAGAAGGATCCATGCGATGTGGGGTCATATAGACCCATATCGCTATTAAATATGGACTATAAGATTTTCGCAAAAATTCTGGCTAACCGCTTGAAGAGAGTTATAGCTGGTCTGGTTCACCCTGACCAGACAGGCTTTATCCCGGGCCGCCAAATACAGGCGAGTATTTATAGGGTCTATCTGAATTTGTCAGTTGGGGGCAGTGTGGACCACTCCGTCCTGTCATTGGACGCCGCAAAGGCGTTTGACAGGATGGAGTGGCCTTTTCTCTGGGCTACGATGTCTTGTTTTGGCCTTGGGAACGTATTTTTGGAGATGACCCAAATGCTATACGAACAGCCAGTTGCATATATTAACATCAATGGCATGAGATCTTCCCCGGTTACGATGCGGAGAGGGATGAGACAGGGTTGCCCCCTGTCTCCTCTCCTCTTCGCTCTCTTTATTGAACCGTTGGCTTGTCGGATTCGTTTGGAGAATCGTATAGCAGGTTTCCGGGTGGCGGGTGTTAGCGATAAAATAAGCCTGTATGCAGATGATGTGATCTTGTTTCTGGACCAAGGGTGGAAAATCCTTCCGTTTGTTATACAGCTAATTGAAGATTATGGTAAATTATCAGGCTATATGATCAACTGGACAAAGTCATCGCTCCTCCCGCTGAACCGGAAAGCTGTAGATGTGGGGAGTCGAGTCCGTGTCTTGGCCCCTAATGATTCTTTGGATTATTTGGGGGTTAAGATCGGGGTCCCTATAGATAGGTTTTATGAACTCAATCTGGCCCCAGTGCTGAATAAAGTTAGGATCAAAGTTGGCGCTTGGCGGAAACTGACATTGGCACAGACAGATCGAAATGCATTGATCAAGATGATTATTCTGCCTATAGTCTTGTTTCCGGTGTGTGCCTCCCCTATTTGGATTGATGATATCTTTTTCCATAGATTGGAGACCTTGATTAATGACCTAATTTGGGGAAGGAAGGGGGTGCGTATAAAGCAGAGATATCTATGGCTCTCGGAGGCAGATGGTGGGTTGTCACTACCTTTTTTTAAGGGTTATTATTTTTGCGCACAGATTCAGCGATGTTGTTATTGGAAAGAGAGTTTACTTTCACGGTATTTGAACATAGTTATTGACACCCCAATAGAGAATATTTTTTCATATTTGGAAACTGGATCTATGGGAATGAGGAAGTCCTTACTGGTCCCTCACTCACTACAGAGGGTGTGGAACAGGCTTAAGGAGATTCTTAAAGTCCCCGGTCCGTTTGTTTTCACCCCTTTGTGGAGGAATGGGGCGCTGGAGGAATTCTTCAAGATTACAGACTTTGGTTATTGGTCACGAAAAGGCATCTACATGGTGTCTCACCTTTTTCATTTGGGTCGTTTTAAAACACCTCAGGAATTTGGTTTTAATGATAGTTCACCATTAGAGGTATTTATGTATGCACGTTTGAAACATGTCTTTGAAGCCTCTAGGAATAGGGGTCGTATTTTTCCACGAGAGAATATATTTTTTGACTATTGTGACGCCCAGAAGTATGAGAAGGTGAAAATATCTAGATTATATGCTAAACTCCGAATGGCACTGGCAACGGTAACACCTTTTAAAAGCCCAAGTAAATGGGAGCAAGAGCTGAATTGCTCTCCTTTACAGTGGCCTACTATTTATAGGAACGTGCGAAGGGCGTCAGTTTCCAGTGCGCATAGATTAATTCAATTTAAGATTCTTCATAGACTTTACTACACGCCTAGGGTCCAAGGGAAATTTCCACAAAATAGGGACCGGGACTGTTGCTGCCCTAAATGTGGATATGTTAATGCGAACTATGTCCACATGTTATGGAGCTGTAGTAAAATAAGAAAATATTGGGATGAGGTTTTCTCTGTCCTACAAAAGGAATCCTCAATGAACTATAACCCGGGGATCTTGATAGTGATCTTTGGAGACTATGGTTCAGAAACGGAAGTCCCTCCCCGGGTTAGACGGATTTGGATGAGAGGATTGATGGTAGCGAAAGCTATACTGGTCAAGTACTGGGGTTCTATCTCCCAGCCTTCTTCAAGGGAGTGGGATCTATACCTTCAACAAATTAAAATCTATGAGGATATCGGAAAGAATCGGAGAGTTGCACGCAGAGCCATGTAGACATAGTTTGACATGACTAATGTACTTACTGTTTGTTGTATTTGAATGAATTGAGGGGAACGACAGCCAATGGGGGGGGGAGGGAGGTATAAGGATATCTATGATTGATATACTATATACACTGAAGTGGTTTATATTGGTCTATGTACTACTTCTAGGATTGTTATATTACATACATTGTTGTATTGGTATTAATTTTATGACTTTCTATAATAAAAATAAAATTTAAATAAAAAAAAATAAAAAAAATGAGGAAATGTCACCGTTCCAAGAAAAAAAAAAAGAAGATATTTATTAATCCTAGCAGTGTGCCAGCCTTCTCTCCGGTCTGAGTGAGACACTGTCCTATGGGAAGCAATGTCACAGTGTGATCACGTGAGATCAATCTGCAGCCGGAGGATTGGTGTGATGCAGAGCATCACAGCCTGGAGAAACCGCCTTTACCAAAATAAGTGAAATGACTAGGAAGATATCTGGATGACATGCCTGGTGCTAGGGGCCATAAATGAAGAATGGGTAGGGGTACTGTACATAAATATGACTGAGAGATTGCCATGGTCATGGAAGCATGGAAAACTAGAATATATCCATTTATATCTCAGGTTCTTTTTAACCCTCTTGTAGATTGTAAGCTCTCATGAGCAGGGTCCTCTCCCCCTCAAATATTGTTCACAAATCTGTCTTAGTGAGCGCTTATCCTTTGCCGAGATAATCCATCCCACCTCACAGGTGTGGCATATCAAGGTGCTGATTAGACAGCATGAATATTGCACAGGTGTGCCTTAGACTGCCCACAATAAATCCACTCTGAAATGTGCAGTTCGATCACACAGCACAATGCCACAGATGTCGCAACGTTTGAGGGAGTGTGCAATTGACATTCTGACTGCAGGAATGTCTACCAGAGCTGTTGCCCGTGCAATAAATGTTTATTTCTCTACCATAAGCCGTCTCCAAAGGCGTTTTAGAGAATTGGGCAGTACATCCAACCGGCCTCACAACCGCAGACCACGTGTAACCACACCAGCCCAGGACCTCCACATCCAGCATGTTCACCTCCATGATCGTCTGAGACCGGCCACCCGGACAGCTGCAGCAACAATCAGTTTGCATAACCAAAGAATTTCTGCACAAACTGTCAGAAACCGTCTCAGGGAAGCTCATCTGCATGCTCGTCATCCTCATCGGGGTCTGGACCTGAGTGCAGTTCGTCGTCGTAACCGACTTGAGTGGGCACATTCGATGGCGTCAGGCACGTTGGAGAGGCGTTCTGTTCACGGATAAGTCCCGGTTTTTACTGTTCAGGGCAGATGGCAGACAGCGTGTGTGGGGTCGTGTGGGTGAGCGGTTTGCTGACGTCAATGTTGTGGATCGAGTGACCCATAGAGGCGGTGGGGTTATGGTATGGGAAGACATATGTTATGGTCAACAAACACAGGTGAATTTTATTGATGGCATTTTGAATGCACAGAGATACCGTGACGAGATCCTGAGACCCATTGTTGTGCCATTCATCCACGACCATCACCTCATGTTGCAGCATGATAATGCACGGCCCTATATTGCAAGGATCTGGACACAATTCCTGGAAGCTGAAAACATCCCAGTTCTTGCATGGCCAGCATACTCGCAGGGCATGTCACCCATTGAGCATGCTTGGGATGCTTTGGATTGGCATATACAACAGCGTGTCCCAGTTCCTGCCAATATTCAGCAACTTTGCACAGCTATTGAAGAGGAGTGGACCAACTTTCCACAGGCCACAATCAACAACCTGATCAACTCTAGGCAACGGAGATGTGTTGCACTGCGCGAGGCATATAGTGGCCACACCAGACACTCACTGGTTTTCTGGTTTTCTGAATTGGTCTTTTGTGTATGTAGAAAATGTTTCAGATCTTTGAGTTCAGCTCATGCAAAATGGGAGCAAAACCGGAAGTGTTGCGTTTATATTTTTGTTCAGTGTGTGTATATATAGCTTGACAAAGGCCTCATTGAGTAGGCCGAAACGTTGCTGGGAATAAAGTTTTTGGGTCGTCACCCTACCACCAAAAGCTGGAAGTGCTGCCTCGTTATTTGATGAGTATATACCGTGGAGGAGAGGCCGATCTCTGTGAGGAGTTGCACCCAGGGCAAGTTATCTGACTGTGCTGCTGCACTATTGGAGATTTTATATATATATATATATATATATATAGACTTGGGAAAATGAGGAAGCAGCACACTGTAGACAAAAGGGTGCACAGCCGACCAATATGGACCAGCACCTGGGTCCAACAAATGGAAGAAAAATAAGCCAGCAGCACTCCAAGTAATTGAGGAAAAACGTGTGGTTTATTGACCCAAAAAAATGAAGCGACGTTTCAACAGCTCATTGCTGTCTTTATCAACAGAGGATTAACATCAATTAAAGATAAATAAGTAAAAAAGGCATACATATAGTGATATCTGTGGATGTACAAATACACATAGAAAACAGTCGCAGAAAAACAAAGATGATGCATATAAATACATAAATATATAATGCAGTATTCCTGTATTACATAAAAAAGAGCTTAATGAGTGCAGGTGAACCCAATGAATGAGTGAGATTAAAAAACTTGCCGTCAGGTGTGTAACTGTATGTAATCCACATCGCATGTTCAGCGGCGTTCCCATTGACCCACCGCGCATGCGCGGGAGGAGCAAATATCGCGATCCTGACGGCATCCAGACAATGACCGGAAACCACAACAAAGATGGCCGGAATAGCCTCACACACAATGTGCGCATGCCCAGACCGCAATAGAAGCTGCAAATCAGTCGCTACACACTCATAGTCAAGTGCATAGATACCAGATGGATATACGGGACCAAATGTTTATAAAAACAAATATCAAGAGGTAAATATATATATGAATAGGGTCTAGGACACTGTAGCGCTGCAACCGCCTTGAATATATATAAAAGGTCGCATAATTCAGCGCCTTATCAACCCAATGAAACAGGCTATGAGGAGAATATATGAACGGTGAGGAAAGATGTCACCCAACAATAACAGATCATGTTAATGATCAGTCAATGCTAGAGATGGGGGAGAGAAGGACAACCCCTCGAACCACCTTCAATCACCCATATTATTACAACACCATATCACCGAAACAGTAAAATCTCCAAGCCAAAACTTAGGGAAGTAAATAATCATATTTCCGTACAAAGGTGCAAAAAACCATGGTGGTAACGACTGTATAGGCAGACATCTAATACAGCATAGAATACACTCAACATTGACTTTGCAACGGCGGTCCGGACATCATGTGTGCAGATAATGAATACAAAAGTGTGGATAGCCGACTGGAACTGCGACAAACTTCATGTCACACAGCAACACAATCAAGACGGTAAGAATGTTGTAAATCTAAAAACAAAAAGAGAAAAATATTAAAGAAAGACTCTCATAAAAATAACGCCTGATTAAATGCTTAATAATATGCATGTGCATTCACCATACAGTAGGGAATATGGATACAGCAAATGACAGAGTGAGGCAGTACTAATCTACCCTAAAATCCACATTTAACCCATTGGGTCTTAAAGTTTTCAAAGTAAATATCCAGTATAATTCACGTTTTTTGAGCAGAGCCTGTCTATCTCCGCCCCTTCTCCCTAGTTCAATCTGTTCCAAGATGCGGAATCTCAGGTCATTCTGTGTGTGTCCAGCCTCTTTAAAATGCTTGGACACAGGCAAATCCATTTTCTCTTTCCTGATGGAATAGCGGTGCTGGTTAAGCCGTGTTTTTACATCCCACGTGGTCTCACCAATGTACCACTTCCCACAGGGGCAGGCAAGTTGGTAGACCACGTAGGATGAGTCACAGGTCAGAAATTGTTTGATTTTAATTACACCATTAGTAACCGGATTATGAAACGTGTCACCCTTGAGCATGAGTTTGCAATTAATGCAATGATAACATGGATAACATCCAGTGTGGGTGGAACCGCACATGGCCCTCACATTAGTCTTAGTACTACCCACATCCGCCCTAATCAATCTGTCTCCCAGATTACGCCCTCTGCGATAGGAAAACAAAGGGGGGGGGGGTGTGGAATTCTGAAATGTGGGGGAAACTATTCCCAATCAAACTCCAATGTTTCCGAACAACAGTGGCAATGTGCACACTGTTAATGGAAAAATGGGAGACGAATGGAATACGAGGATTTTTCGGGGCAACCTTCGGTCTAGCTGTATTGAAAAGATTCTTAGCTTTACTGATGGAATCATGGACCAACTTTCTAGGGAACCCTCGAATGGCAAATTTGTGACTCATTTCATCAAATCTAATTGATTTCATCTTTTCATCCTTGACTATCCTCTGAACGCGAAGGAACTGGCTATACGGCAGGGAACGGATCATGGAACGAGGGTGATGGCTATCATACCGTAGCAAGGTATTCTTATCAGTAGGTTTTACAAATAGGTCTGTGCTCAGACCTCGTCCCATGATCCGGACCTCGGTGTCAAGGAACTGAAGCCTCTCCGTGGAATGAACCACGGTAAATTTAACAGTCGGATCGACTTCATTGAGGTATGCGTGGAACGCGAGGAGGCCCAACGTGTCGCCCGTCCACACCAAGAAGATATCATCGATATAGCGCCACCACCCCAGAACATGTCTGAAGTGGTGGCTGCCATAGACAAATAACTTCGTGATATGGTGTTGTAATAATATGGGTGATTGAAGGTGGTTCGAGGGGTTGTCCTGGCGACGCCATTCTCTCCCCCATCTCTAGCATTGACTGATCATTAACATGATCTGTTATTGTTGGGTGACATCTTTTCTCACCGTTCATATATTCTCCTCATAGCCTGTTTCATTGGGTTGATAAGGTGCTGAATTATGCGACCTTTTATATATATTCAAGGCGGTTGCAGCGCTACAGTGTCCTAGACCCTATTCATATATATATTTACCTCTTGATATTTGTTTTTATAAACATTTGGTCCCGTATATCCATCTGGTATCTATGCACTTGACTATGAGTGTGTAGCGACTGATTTGCAGCCTCTATTGCGGTCTGGGCATGCGCACATTGTGTGTGAGGCTATTCCGGCCATCTTTGTTGTGGTTTCCGGTCATTGTCTGGATGCCGTCAGGATCGCGATATTTGCTCCTCCCGCGCATGCGCGGTGGGTCAATGGGAACGCCGCTGAACATGCGATGTGGATTACATACAGTTACACACCTGACGGCAAGTTTTTTAATCTCACTCATTCATTGTGTTCACCTGCACTCATTAAGCTCTTTTTTATGTAATACAGGAATACTGCATTATATATTTATGTATTTATATGCATCATCTTTGTTTTTCTGCGACTGTTTTCTATGTGTATTTGTACATCCACAGATATCACTATATGTATGCCTTTTTTACTTATATATCTTTAATTGATGTTAATCCTCTGTTGATCAATGTCTCTATATACCACACGCTTGTATCACATGTGCATTAGGCTTGATAAAGACAGCAATGAGCTGTTGAAACGTCGCTTCATTTTTTTGGGTCAATAAACCACACGTTTTTCCTCAATTACTTGGAGTGCTGCTGGCTTATTTTTCTTCTATATATATATATATATATATATATATATACACTCACCTAAAGAATTATTAGGAACACCATACTATTATGGTGTTGGACCCCCTTCTGCCTTCAGAACTGCCTTAATTCTACGTGGCATTGATTCAACAAGGTGCTGATAGCATTCTTTAGAAATGTTGGCCCATATTAATAGGATAGCATCTTGCAGTTGATGGAGATTTGAGGGATGCACATCCAGGGCACAAAGCTCCCGTTCCACCACATCCCAAAGATGCTCTATTGGGTTGAGATCTGGTGACTGTGGGGGCCATTTTAGTACAGTGAACTCATTGTCATGTTCAAGAAACCATTTTTCCAGTCTTCAACAGTCCAATTTTGGTGAGCTCGTGCAAATTGTAGCCTCTTTTTCCTATTTGTAGTGGAGATGAGTGGTACCCGGTGGGGTCTTCTGCTGTTGTAGCCCATCCGCCCATCAAGGTTGTGCGTGTTGTGGCTTCACAAATGCTTTGCTGCATACCTCGGTTGTAACGAGTGGTTATTTCAGTCAACGTTGCTCTTCTATCAGCTTGAATCAGTCGGCCCATTCTCCTCTGACCTCTAGCATCCACAAGGCATTTTTGCCCACAGGACTGCCGCATACTGGAAGTTTTTCCCTTTTCACACCATTCTTTGTAAACCCTAGAAATGGTTGTGCGTGAAAATCCCAGTAACTGAGCAGATTGTGAAATACTCAGACCGGCCCGTCTGGCACCAACAACCATGCCACGCTCAAAATTGCTTAAATCACCTTTCTTTCCCATTCTGACATTCAGTTTGGAGTTCAGGAGATTGTCTTGACTAGGACCACAACCCTAAATGCATTAAACGAACTGCCATGTGATTGGTTGACTAGATAATCGCATTAATGAGAAATAGAACAGGTGTTCCTAATAATTCTTTAGGTGAGTGTATATACAGAGAGAGAGAGAGAGAAAATTCTAAAAGCAAGCAGCACTCCAATATAATAAAAAATAAACGTGGTTTATTCACCCAGTGTCAAATAGCAGAGACGTTTCAACCGCCTGATGCGGTCTTTCTCAAGCTATGCAGACATGTGTTACATCAGTGATCTATAAAGGTGTGTCAATTCATTGCATTAAATTCTCCAATTAAAATAAAAATAATCACAGTTCATAAAAAATATATTAGATAAATACATATCCATCAGCAGCAATGTGAAATTGTATATAGTACAATAAAGTGACAGTTCCAAGTGCAAAAATACATTATACATAGCAAAAGTGCATAGTCGAATAAAATTGATAATTAAAAATTCACGTGTTAACAATGTGTGGTGTTAATTAAAAAATTACAAAACCAGTTAACCAACAGTGTCGACGGAGCACCACGGTCCCGAGAGAGTACACATTCAGTTAATGCGCATGTGCGAGATCAATAGATCTCACAATATCTCAAGCGCAAAGGAACTCTATGGGAACCTCATCAAAGATGGCCGATTCTGGAGGTAAATACATGTGCACATGTCTGAGCAATAGTTGCCACTGGAATTGTAACTCGTAGCTGAATCTAAAAACTATATAGAGAGAAAGAAATGATTCCACTTTTTATAACATACTTGCAAAATGTAGACATAGTTATTTACACACATGTGCAAAAGGACTACACCAGGGAAGGAGAACAACACGAGACACGGAAAGAGGCAACATCAGTTCACCCTAAAGTCAACATTAAGGCCGTTTGGTTTAAGTGTCTTCAAAGTGAATATCCAAAATAATTCTTGCTTTTTAAGAAGAGCCTTCCTGTCACCAACACGTCTGCCCATCTGTACCTGCTCTAAAACACGGAACCTAAGATCTTTTTCAGAGTGACCTGCCTCCTTAAAATGTTTGGAAACTGGCAAATCCATTTTCTCCTTCCTAATAGAGTATCTGTGTTGATTTAATCGTGTTTTAACATCCCACGTGGTCTCCCCGACATACCATGAATCACATGGGAATGTCAGTAGGTAGACCACGTGGGACGAATCACACGTCAAATATTGAGCAATCTTAATTGTTTTATTTGTCGCTGGATTAAGGAAAGAGTCCCCCTTGAGCATGAGGCAACAATTCACACAGTGTAGCATGGATAGCAGCCAGTCCGTGTAGAGCCACAAAATGACCTCACACTGGTTCTATTGCTGCCTACATCAGATCTAACCTATGACCCAAGTTTTGCCCCCTGAGGTAAGAGAAAAGTGAGGGTGTCCGAAACTCCTCAATCTGAGGGAAACTATTGCCAATAATCTTCCAATGTTTTCTGATGACAGATGCGATCTGCGGACTGTCAGCAGAATACTGTGAGATAAAAGGAATATGTGGGGCTACTTTGGCCTCATTGCAGGGAGTCTGTGTCCGGCTTAAATCAGCCTGCAGCTTGCTCTCTGCAATGAGTTTCTTGGGATACCCTCAGACTGCAAATTTCTTGCTCATTTCAATGAAGCTTAGATCCCTGGTGGATTTGTCCCTCACAATCCTCTTAACCTGAAGGAATTGACTATAGGGCAAAGACTGAATCATGGAACGAGGATGATGGCTCACAAAACAAAGTATTCTAATCAGTTTTTTTTCACATATAAATCAGTGGTTAGACCCTGCCAATGGACCTGCACTTCTGTGTCCAGAAATTGTAGTTTCTGAGTTGAATGAACGACAGTAAATTTCACAGTAGGGTTGATTTCATTGAGGTATGCGTGGAACGCAAGGAGGCCCAACGTGTCGCCCGTCCACACTAAGAAGATGTCATCAATATAGCGCCACCACCCCAGAACATGTCTGAAGTGGTGGCTGCCATAGACAAATAACTCCTCAATGTCGGACATGTAGATGTTGGCATAAGTGGGTGCCACGTTGGAGTCCATCACAGTCCCACGCAACTGTACAAAGAAATCGTCTTGAAATAAAAAGTAATTCTTAGTTAACACAAATTTCAATAATGTCAAAATGAAATGTTGGCATTCCTCAGTATAATCAGATTGCGTCAGACACCTTTGTACAGCCTGAAGGCCCAACTCATGTTCGATCGACGTGTACAAGCTGCACACATCGAACGAGACGAGGGTGGCCCACACAGGTACACAAAGGTCATAAATTTTTGACAAAAAATCCCCTGTATCTTTGATATAGGACTTTGAAGAATTGTTGCCTCATGCTCAAGGGGGACTCTTTCCTTAATCCAGCGACAAATAAGACAATTAAGATTGCTCAATATTTGACGTGTGATTCGTCCCATGTGGTGTACCTACTGACATGCCCATGTGATTCATGGTATGTCAGGGAGACCACGTAGGATGTTAAAACACGATTAAATCAACACAGATACTCTATTAGGAAGGAGAAAATGGATTTGCCAGTTTTCAAACATTTTAAGGAGGCAGGTCAATCTGAAAAAGATCTTAGGTTCCATGTTTTAGAGCAGGTACAGATGGGCAGACGTGGTGGTGACAGGAAGGCTCTTCTTAAGAAACGAGAATTATTTTGGATATTCACTTTGAAGACACTTAAACCAAACGGCCTTAATGTTGACTTTAGGGTAAACTGATGTTGCCTCTTTCCGTGTCTCGTGTTTTTCCTTCCCTGGTGTAGTCCTTTTGGACATGTGTGTAAATAACTATGTCTACAATTTGCAAGTATGTTATAAAAAGTGTAATAATTTCTTTCTTTCTATATATTTTTTAGATTCAGCTACGAGATACAATTCCAGTGGACACTCTTTATGACAATTGGAGCATTGCGACCCTATATCAGCTATCCACATTCTGCTCTTCTTTTTGTCAATAATTAAAGGATGGCCACATTTATTTATATATAGTATTATACATGTGTCATGTTGTAGTTTGCAATTTTTTGTCTACCTCCATAGATGATTATTTGTGATATTGTCTGTAGACATTGAGATAGCGGTTTCCTCCTTGCCCCGGTGGTTATACCGTGCCTTTTTATCCAGCTGTTACACGCATAGATTTGATCGAGGTCTGTGGCAATGTCTTCGCCTCCCTATAACAGTGATGACCTGACTGCTGACCCGGACGGTTTTGACTGTGAGACTCCTCTAATCCAGCAGTTTATTTATATTATATTATTTTGTTTACTTTTGGGTCTATACAGCGTGATGTAGGTTGAGGTACGCTTGGCCTGAGGAGCCATGGCAGCGTCTCCATCACCTACTATCAGTGAATCGTTGACTGTTGACACGGTCCCGGCTCACTGCTAGTCGTTGTGATCCTTAATGTATCATTGTTCATGTTTACATGTTGCGATCGGGATCATGTGACTGTGATCACATGTCCCTGGTTTGGGTGGCAACTATTGCTCAGACATGTGCACATGTATTTACCTCCAGAATCGGCCATCCTTGATGAGGTTCCCATAGAGTTCCTTTGCGCTTGAGATATTGTGAGATCTATTGATCTCGCACATGCGCTTTAACTGAATGTGGACACACTCGGGACCGTGGTGCTACGTCGACACTGTTGGTTAAATGGTTTTGTAAGTTTTTAATTAACACCACGAGGGATGAGCGAACCCGAACTGTATAGTTCGGGTTCGTACCGAATTTTGGGGTGTCCGTGACACGGACCCGAACATTTTAGTAAAAGTCCGGGTTCGGGTTCGGTGTTCGGCGCTTTCTTGGCGCTTTTTGAAAGGCTGCAAAGCAGCCAATCAACAAGCGTCATACTACTTGCCCCAAGAGGCCATCACAGCCTTGCCTACTATTGGCATGGCTGTGATTGGCCAGTGCAGCATGTGACCCAGCCTCTATATAAGCTTGGGTCACGTAGCGCCGCACGTCACTCTGCTGATACAAGCATAGGGAGAGGTTGCAGCTGCGACGTTAGGGCGAGATTAGGCAGATTAACTCCTCCAAAAGACTTCATTCTGTGATCGATCTGCAGCTGTGGATCATTGAAGTGCTAATATCGACTTGCTCACTTTTTTGAGGCTGCCCAGAGCGTTTTTAGATCACTTTTTTCTGGGGTGATCGGCGGCCATTTTGTGACTTGTGGTGCGCCAGCACAAGCTATCACCAAGTGTATTTAACCATCAATAGTCTGGTTATTTTGTGCTATATCCTACATCAGCTGCAGGCTGAGCCTGTGTCACCGAAGTGCATTTAACCATCAACAGTCTGGTTATTTTTTGGCCATATACTACATCAGCTGCAGGCTGAGCCTGTGTCACCGAAGTGCATTTAACCATCAACAGTCTGGTTATTTTTTGGCCATATACTACATCTGGTGCAGGCTGAGCCTGTGTCACCCAAGTGCATTTAACCATCAATAGTGTGGTTATTTTTTGGCCATATACTACATCAGGGGCAAGTTGAGCCTGTCACCCAGTGCCTAAAAAATAGACCTGACATTTCTATTCAACCAAATTTGTACTGTTTTAGCTGGTCAAGTTATTTGTAGTGACCGTAAAAGCACACTTTTTGTTCTGGGTTGAAAAACTATTCCCAAATTTGCCATTCTCAAAATAACTAGTTACTGCTATATGAGGCCTACTTGAAATCTATCCCAAAAAGGATATCTTACATTGAAGGTGCTGATAGTGTCATTCAGAAAATCCTAAGACACACGCTACCGTGCAGATAGAAGTGTGATTCTGTGATTAAACCTATACCTGTCACACAGCGCAAAAAAAAAAACAGGCCTCACATTTCTATTCAACCAAATCTGTACTGTTTTAGCTGGTCAAGTTAATTGTAGTGACCATAAAAGCACATTTTTTGTTCTGGGTTGAAAAACTATTCCCAAATTTGCCATTCTCAAAATAACTAGTTTCTGCTATATGAGGCCTACTTGAAATCTATCCCAAAAAGGATATCTTACATTGAAGGTTCTGATAGTGTCATTCAGAAAAACCTAAGACACACGCTACCGTGCAGATAGAAGTCTTATTCTGTGATTAAACCTATACCTGTCACACAGCGCAAAAAAAAACAGGCCTCACATTTCTATTCAACCAAATCTGTACTGTTTTAGCTGGTCAAGTTATTTGTAGTGACCGTAAAAGCACACTTTTTGTTCTGGGTTGAAAAACTATTCCCAAATTTGCCATTCTCAAAATTGTGGTGAACGGGAACAATGAGGAAAACATCTAATAAGGGACGCGGACGCGGACGTGGACATGGTCGTGGTGGTGTTAGTGGACCCTCTGGTGCTGGGAGAGGACGTGGCCGTTCTGCCACAGCCACACGTCCTAGTGAACCAAGTACCTCAGGTCCCAGTAGACAGCAGAATTTACAGCGATATTTTGTGGGGTTCAATGCCGTTCTAAGGATGGTAAGGCCTGAGCAGGTACAGGCATTAGTCAATTGGGTGGCCGACAGTGGATCCAGCACGTTCACATTATCTCCCACCCAGTCTTCTGCAGAAAGCGCACAGATGGCGCATGAAAACCAAGCCCATCGGTCTGTCACATCACCCCCATGCATATCAGGGAAACTGTCTGAGCCTCAAGTTATGCAGCAGTCTCTTATGCTGTTTGAAGACTCTGCTGCCAGGGTTTCCCAAGGGCATCCACCTAGCCCTTCCCCAGGGGTGGAAGAGATAGAACGCACAACCACTTATTTTTCCTGATGATGAGGACATGGGAATACCACCTCAGCACGTCTCTGATGATGACGAAACACAGGTACCAACTGCTGCGTCTTTCTGCAGTGTGCAGACTGAACAGGAGGTAAGGGATCAAGACTGGGTGGAAGACGATGCAGGGGACGATGAGGTCCTAGACCCCACATGGAAGGAAGGTCGTGCCAGTGACTTTCACAGTTAGGAGGAAGAGGCAGTGGTGAGACCGAGCCAACAGCGTAGCAAAAGAGGGAGCAGTGGGCAAAATCAGAACACCCGCTGCCAAGAGAGTCCGCCTGCTACTGGCCACCGCTATCTGGGACCGAGCACCCCAAAGGCAGCTACAACGAGTTCCCTGGCATGGCACTTCTTCAAACAATGTGCTGACGACAAGACCCGAGTGGTTTGCACGCTGTGCCATCAGAGCCTGAAGCGAGGCATTAACGTTCTGAACCTTAGCACAACCTCCATGACCAGGCACCTAAATGCAAAGCATGAACTGCAGTGGAGTAAACACCTTAAAAACAAGGAAGTCACTCAGGCTCCCCCTGCTACCTCTTCTGCTGCTGTCGCTTTGGCCTCTTCTGCTGCTGCCGCCGCCTCGGCCTCTTCCTCTGCCTCTGGAGGAACGTTGGCACCTGCCGCCCAGCAAACATGGGATGTACCACCAACACCACCACCTGCGTCACCAAGCATCTCAACCATGTCACACGGCAGCGTTCAGCTCTCCATCTCACAAACATTTGAGAGAAAGCGTAAATTCCCACCTAGCCACCCTCGATCCCTGGCCCTGAATGCCAGCATTTCTAAACTACTGGCCTATGAAATGCTGTCATTTAGGCTGGTGGACACACACAGCTTCAAACAGCTCATGTCACTTGCTGTCCCACAGTATGTTGTTCCCAGCCGCCACTACTTCTCCAAGAGAGCCGTGCCTTCCATGCACAAACAAGTGTCCGATAAAATCAAGTGTGCACTGCGCAACGCCATCTGTGGAAAGGTCCACCTAACCACAGATACGTGGACCAGTAAGCACGGCCAGGGACGCTATATCTCCCTAACTGCACACTCGGTAAATGTAGTGGCGGCTGGGCCCCAGGCGGAGAGCTGTTTGGCGCACGTCCTTCCGCCGCCAAGGATCGCAGGGCAACATTCTTTGCCTCCTGTCTCCTCCTCCTCCTACTCAGCTTCCTCCTCCTCTTCTTCCACCTGCTCATCCAGTTAGCCACACACCTTCACAACCAACTTCAGCACAGCCCGGGGTGAACATCAGCAGGCCATTCTGAAACTCATATGTTTGGGGGACAGGCCCCACACCGCACAGGAGTTGTGGCGGGGTATAGAACAACAGACCGACGAGTGGTTGCTGCCGGTGAGCCTCAAGCCCGGCCTGGTGGTGTGCGATAATGGGCGAAATCTCGTTGCAGCTCTGGGACTAGGCGGTTTGACGCACATCCCTTGCCTGGCGCATGTGCTGAATTTGGTGGTGCAGAAGTTCATTCGCAACTACCCCGACATGTCAGAGCTGCTGCATAAAGTGCGGGCCGTCTGTTCGCACTTCCGACGTTCACACCCTGCCACTGCTCGCCTGTCTGCGCTACAGCGTAACTTCGGCCTTCCCGCTCACCGCCTCATATGCGACGTACCCACCAGGTGGAACTCCACCTTGCATATGCTGGACAGACTGTGCGAGCAGCAGCAGGCCATAGTGGAGTTTCAGCTGCAGCACGCACGAGTCAGTCGCACTGCGGATCAGACACACTTCACCACCAATGACTGGGCCTCCATGCGAGACCTGTGTGCCCTGTTGCGTTGTTTCGAGTACTCCACCAACATGGCCAGTGGCGATTACGCCGTTGTCAGCGTTACAATACCACTTCTATGTCTCCTTGAGAAAACACTTAGGGCGATGATGGAAGAGGAGGTGGCCCAGGAGGAGGAGGAGGAAGAGGGGTCATTTTTAGCACTTTCAGGCCAGTCTCTTCGAAGTGACTCAGAGGGAGTTTTTTTGCAACACCAGAGGCCAGGTACAAATGTGGCCAGACAGGGCCCACTACTGGAGGACGAGGAGGACGAGGATGAGGAGGAGGTGGAGGAGGATGAGGATGAAGCATGTTCACAGCGGGGTGGCACCCAAAGCAGCTCGGGCCCATCACTGGTGCGTGGCTGGGGGGAAACACAGGACGATGACGATACTCCACCCACAGAGAACAGCTTGTCCTTACCTCTGGGCAGCCTGGCACACATGAGCGACTACATGCTGCAGTGCCTGCGCAACGACAGCAGAGTTGCCCACATTTTAACGTGTGAGGACTACTGGGTTGCCACCCTGCTGGATCCCCGGTACAAAGACAATGTGCCCACCTTACTTCCTACACTGGAGCGTGATAGGAAGATGCGCGAGTACAAGCGCACGTTGGTAGACGCTCTACTGAGAGCATTCCCAAATGTCACAGGGGAACCAGTGGAAGCCCAAGGCGAAGGCAGAGGAGGAGCAAGAGGTCGCCAACGCAGCTGTGTCACGGACAGCTCCTCTGAGGGCAGGGTTAGCATGGCAGAGATGTGGAAAAGTTTTGTCACCACGCCACAGCTAACTGCACCACCACCTGATACGGAACGTGTTAGCAGGAGGCAACATTTCACTAACATGGTGGAACAGTACCTGTGCACACCCCTCCACGTACTGACTGATGGTTCGGCCCCATTCAACTTCTGGGTCTCCAAATTGTCGACGTGGCCAGAGCTAGCCTTTTATGCCTTGGAGGTGCTCGCCTGCCCGGCGGCCAGCGTTTTGTCTGAACGTGTATTCAGCACGGCAGGGGGCGTCATTACAGACAAACGCAGCCGCCTGTCTACAGCCAATGTGGACAAGCTGACGTTCATAAAAATGAACCAGGCATGGATCCCACAGGACCTGTCTGTCACGGATGGTGTACAGGAAACAAGATAAAACAATACAAACAATGACACACTGGATCCACAACTAAGGAACAAAAGGGAGACCCCTGCAATCGACCTGCCGCTCTCCCTTATTGCTCAGCCTATGCGACCACCCCAAAGGTGGATGGGCGCATATCCACGTGCCTCGGCTATCTTTAGACCTGAAGGCCCTACAATAGTGAGGGGACACGACCACCGGCTCCCTACACAGACACGGAGTCAGGGTCACCTGGATCCAGAAAACAGAAAATCATAAATACATAAACAGAACTTATCTTGCAAACGACTTTAGACAGGGAACTGGGAACTTGGAGCTGGGAACTGGGAACTGGGAACAGCATGCACACACACTCCAGGAAGTTGTATCAGCCGCACCCAACTGCCTTATGGGGAGGAATTTAAAGGGAAGTGATCAGTCCGACTGCATGACAGCTGAGATAGAGTAACGAGGTGAGGAACAGAAATCAAAACAAAGAAACTCACTGAGGAGGATCTGGACGGCTCCTGTCAGAGCTTCTCAGCTGTCTGGTTGTGACACTGTCCATCCCTTGTGCAGATTAGATATTAACTACCTCCCCTTAACAATATATTATTCTACTCCAGGGCACTTCCTCATTCTTTACTATTTTTAATTTCATTTTACCATTATATTGCGGGGCAACCCAAAGTTGAATGAACCTCTCCTCTGTCTGGGTGCCGGGGCCTAAATGTGTGACAGTGGCCTGTTCCAGTGGTGGGTGACTTGAAGCCTGATTCTCTGCTATGACATGAAGACAGATTCTGTGCTGACATAAGGCCAGATTCTCTGTTACGGGACCTCTCTCCTCTGCCTGGGTGCCTGGGCCTAAATATGTGACAGTGGCCTGTTCCAGTGGTGGGTGACGTGAAGCCTGATTCTCTGCTATGAAATGAAGACTGATTCTGCGCTGACATAAGGCCAGATTCTCTGTTACGGGACCTCTCTCCTCTGCCTGGGAGCATGGGCCTAAATATGTGACAGTGGCCTGTTCCAGTGGTGGGTGACGTGAAGCCTGATTCTCTGCTATGACATGAAGACTGATTCTGTGCTGACATAAGGCCAGATTCTCTGTTACGGGACCTCTCTCCTCTGCCTGGGTGCCTGGGCCTAAATGTGTGACAGTGGCCTGTTCCAGTGGTGGGTGACGTGAAGCCTGATTCTCTGCTATGACATGAAGACTGATTCTGTGCTGACATAAGGCCAGATTCTCTGTTACGGGACCTCTCTCCTCTGCCTGGGTGCCTGGGCCTAAATATGTGACAGTGGCCTGTTCCAGTGGTGGGTGACGTGAAGCCTGATTCTCTGCTATGACATTAAGACTGATTCTGTGCTGACATAAGGGCAGATTCTCTGTTACGGGACCTCTCTCCTCTGCCTGGGTGCCTGGGCCTAAATGTGTGACAGTGGCCTGTTCCAGTGGTGGGTGACATGAAGCCTGATTCTCTGCTATGACATGAAGACAGATTCTGTGCTGACATAAGGCCAGATTCTCTGTTACGGGACCTCTCTCCTCTGCCTGGGTGCCTGGGCCTAAATATGTGACAGTGGCCTGTTCCAGTGGTGGGTGACGTGAAGCCTGATTCTCTGCTATGACATGAAGACTGATTCTGTGCTGACATAAGGCCAGATTCTCTGTTACGGGACCTCTCTCCTCTGCCTGGGTGCCTGGGCCTAAATGTGTGACAGTGGCCTGTTCCAGTGGTGGGTGACGTGAAGCCTGATTCTCTGCTATGACATGAAGACAGATTCTGTGCTGACATAAGGCCAGATTCTCTGTTACGGGACCTCTCTCCTCTGCCTGGGTGCCTGGGCCTAAAAGTGTGACAGTGGCCTGTTCCAGTGGTGGGTGACGTGAAGCCTGATTCTCTGCTATGACATGAAGACAGATTCTGTGCTGACATAAGGCCAGATTCTCTGTTACGGGACCTCTCTCCTCTGCCTGGGTGCCTGGGCCTAAATATGTGACAGTGGCCTGTTCCAGTGGTGGGTGACGTGAAGCCTGATTCTCTGCTATGACATGAAGACTGATTCTGCGCTGACATAAGGCCAGATTCTCTGTTACGGGACCTCTCTCCTCTGCCTGGGTGCCTGGGCCTAAATGTGTGACAGTGGCCTGTTCCAGTGGTGGGTGACGTGAAGCCTGATTCTCTGCTATGACATGAAGACTGATTCTGTGCTGACATAAGGCCAGATTCTCCGTTACGGGACCTCTCTCCTCTGCCTGGGTGCCTGGGCCTAAATATGTGACAGTGGCCTGTTCCAGTGGTGGGTGACGTGAAGCCTGATTCTCTGCTATGACATGAAGACTGATTCTGTGCTGACATAAGGCCAGATTCTCTGTTACGGGACCTCTCTCCTCTGCCTGGGTGCCTGGGCCTAAATGTGTGACAGTGGCCTGTTCCAGTGGTGCGTGACATAAAGCCTGATTCTCTGCTATGACATGAAGACAGATTCTGTGCTGACATAAGGCCAGATTCTCTGTTACGGGACCTCTCTCCTCTGCCTGGGTGCCTGGGCCTAAATATGTGACAGTGGCCTGTTCCAGTGGTGGGTGACGTGAAGCCTGATTCTCTGCTATGACATGAAGAGTGATTCTGTGCTGACATAAGGCCAGATTCTCTGTTACGGGACCTCTCTCCTCTGCCTGGGTGCCTGGGCCTAAATGTGTGACAGTGGCCTGTTCCAGTGGTGGGTGACGTGAAGCCTGATTCTCTGCTATGACATGAAGACAGATTCTGTGCTGACATAAGGCCAGATTCTCTGTTACGGGACCTCTCTCCTCTGCCTGGGTGCCTGGGCCTAAATGTGTGACAGTGGCCTGTTCCAGTGGTGGGTGAAGTGAAGCCTGATTCTCTGCTATGACATGAAGACAGATTCTGTGCTGACATAAGGCCAGATTCTCTGTTACGGGACCTCTCTCCTCTGCCTGGGTGCCTGGGCCTAAATATGTGACAGTGGCCTGTTCCAGTGGTGGGTGACGTGAAGCCTGATTCTCTGCTATGACATGAAGAATGATTCTGTGCTGACATAAGGCCAGATTCTCTGTTACGGGACCTCTCTCCTCTGCCTGGGTGCCTGGGCCTAAATGTGTGACAGTGGCCTGTTCCAGTGGTGGGTGACGTGAAGACTGACTCTCTGCTATGACATGAAGACTGATTCTGTGCTGACATAAGGCCAGATTCTCTGTTACGGGACCTCTCTCCTCTGCCTGGGTGCCTGGGCCTAAATATGTGACAGTGGCCTGTTCCAGTGGTGGGTGACGTAAAGCCTGATTCTCTGCTATGACATGAAGACTGATTCTGTGCTGACATAAGGCCAGATTCTCTGTTACGGGACCTCTCTCCTCTGCCTGGGTGCCTGGGCCTAAATGTGTGACAGTGGCCTGTTCCAGTGGTGGGTGACATGAAGCCTGATTCTCTGCTATGACATGAAGACAGATTCTGTGCTGACATAAGGCCAGATTCTCTGTTACGGGACCTCTCTCCTCTGCCTGGGTGCCTGGGCCTAAATATGTGACAGTGGCCTGTTCCAGTGGTGGGTGACGTGAAGCCTGATTCTCTGCTATGACATGAAGACTGATTCTGTGCTGACATAAGGCCAGATTCTCTGTTACGGGACCTCTCTCCTCTGCCTGGGTGCCTGGGCCTAAATGTGTGACAGTGGCCTGTTCCAGTGGTGGGTGACGTGAAGCCTGATTCTCTGCTATGACATGAAGACAGATTCTGTGCTGACATAAGGCCAGATTCTCTGTTACGGGACCTCTCTCCTCTGCCTGGGTGCCTGGGCCTAAATATGTGACAGTGGCCTGTTCCAGTGGTGGGTGACGTGAAGCCTGATTCTCTGCTATGACATGAAGACTGATTCTGCGCTGACATAATTCCAGATTCTCTGTTACGGGACCTCTCTCCTCTGCCTGGGTGCCTGGGCCTAAATGTGTGACAGTGGCCTGTTCCAGTGGTGGGTGACGTGAAGCCTGATTCTCTGCTATGACATGAAGACTGATTCTGTGCTGACATAAGGCCAGATTCTCTGTTACGGGACCTCTCTCCTCTGCCTGGGTGCCTGGGCCTAAATGTGTGACAGTGGCCTGTTCCAGTGGTGCGTGACATAAAGCCTGATTCTCTGCTATGACATGAAGACAGATTCTGTGCTGACATAAGGCCAGATTCTCTGTTACGGGACCTCTCTCCTCTGCCTGGGTGCCTGGGCCTAAATATGTGACAGTGGCCTGTTCCAGTGGTGGGTGACGTGAAGCCTGATTCTCTGCTATGACATGAAGAGTGATTCTGTGCTGACATAAGGCCAGATTCTCTGTTACGGGACCTCTCTCCTCTGCCTGGGTGCCTGGGCCTAAATGTGTGACAGTGGCCTGTTCCAGTGGTGGGTGACGTGAAGCCTGATTCTCTGCTATGACATGAAGACAGATTCTGTGCTGACATAAGGCCAGATTCTCTGTTACGGGACCTCTCTCCTCTGCCTGGGTGCCTGGGCCTAAATGTGTGACAGTGGCCTGTTCCAGTGGTGGGTGAAGTGAAGCCTGATTCTCTGCTATGACATGAAGACAGATTCTGTGCTGACATAAGGCCAGATTCTGTGTTACGGGACCTCTCTCCTCTGCCTGGGTGCCTGGGCCTAAATATGTGACAGTGGCCTGTTCCAGTGGTGGGTGACGTGAAGCCTGATTCTCTGCTATGACATGAAGAATGATTCTGTGCTGACATAAGGCCAGATTCTCTGTTACGGGACCTCTCTCCTCTGCCTGGGTGCCTGGGCCTAAATGTGTGACAGTGGCCTGTTCCAGTGGTGGGTGACGTGAAGACTGACTCTCTGCTATGACATGAAGACTGATTCTGTGCTGACATAAGGCCAGATTCTCTGTTACGGGACCTCTCTCCTCTGCCTGGGTGCCTGGGCCTAAATATGTGACAGTGGCCTGTTCCAGTGGTGGGTGACGTAAAGCCTGATTCTCTGCTATGACATGAAGACTGATTCTGTGCTGACATAAGGCCAGATTCTCTGTTACGGGACCTCTCTCCTCTGCCTGGGTGCCTGGGCCTAAATGTGTGACAGTGGCCTGTTCCAGTGGTGGGTGACATGAAGCCTGATTCTCTGCTATGACATGAAGACAGATTCTGTGCTGACATAAGGCCAGATTCTCTGTTACGGGACCTCTCTCCTCTGCCTGGGTGCCTGGGCCTAAATATGTGACAGTGGCCTGTTCCAGTGGTGGGTGACGTGAAGCCTGATTCTCTGCTATGACATGAAGACTGATTCTGTGCTGACATAAGGCCAGATTCTCTGTTACGGGACCTCTCTCCTCTGCCTGGGTGCCTGGGCCTAAATGTGTGACAGTGGCCTGTTCCAGTGGTGGGTGACGTGAAGCCTGATTCTCTGCTATGACATGAAGACAGATTCTGTGCTGACATAAGGCCAGATTCTCTGTTACGGGACCTCTCTCCTCTGCCTGGGTGCCTGGGCCTAAATATGTGACAGTGGCCTGTTCCAGTGGTGCGTGACATAAAGCCTGATTCTCTGCTATGACATGAAGACAGATTCTGTGCTGACATAAGGCCAGATTCTCTGTTACGGGACCTCTCTCCTCTGCCTGGGTGCCTGGGCCTAAATGTGTGACAGTGGCCTGTTCCAGTGGTGGGTGACGTGAAGCCTGATTCTCTGCTATGACATGAAGACTGATTCTGTGCTGACATAAGGCCAGATTCTCCGTTACGGGACCTCTCTCCTCTGCCTGGGTGCCTGGGCCTAAATATGTGACAGTGGCCTGTTCCAGTGGTGGGTGACGTGAAGCCTGATTCTCTGCTATGACATGAAGACTGATTCTGTGCTGACATAAGGCCAGATTCTCTGTTACGGGACCTCTCTCCTCTGCCTGGGTGCCTGGGCCTAAATGTGTGACAGTGGCCTGTTCCAGTGGTGCGTGACATAAAGCCTGATTCTCTGCTATGACATGAAGACAGATTCTGTGCTGACATAAGGCCAGATTCTCTGTTACGGGACCTCTCTCCTCTGCCTGGGTGCCTGGGCCTAAATATGTGACAGTGGCCTGTTCCAGTGGTGGGTGACGTGAAGCCTGATTCTCTGCTATGACATGAAGACTGATTCTGTGCTGACATAAGGCCAGATTCTCTGTTACGGGACCTCTCTCCTCTGCCTGGGTGCCTGGGCCTAAATGTGTGACAGTGGCCTGTTCCAGTGGTGGGTGACGTGAAGCCTGATTCTCTGCTATGACATGAAGACAGATTCTGTGCTGACATAAGGCCAGATTCTCTGTTACGGGACCTCTCTCCTCTGCCTGGGTGCCTGGGCCTAAATGTGTGACAGTGGCCTGTTCCAGTGGTGGGTGAAGTGAAGCCTGATTCTCTGCTATGACATGAAGACAGATTCTGTGCTGACATAAGGCCAGATTCTCTGTTACGGGACCTCTCTCCTCTGCCTGGGTGCCTGGGCCTAAATATGTGACAGTGGCCTGTTCCAGTGGTGGGTGACGTGAAGCCTGATTCTCTGCTATGACATGAAGAATGATTCTGTGCTGACATAAGGCCAGATTCTCTGTTACGGGACCTCTCTCCTCTGCCTGGGTGCCTGGGCCTAAATGTGTGACAGTGGCCTGTTCCAGTGGTGGGTGACGTGAAGACTGACTCTCTGCTATGACATGAAGACTGATTCTGTGCTGACATAAGGCCAGATTCTCTGTTACGGGACCTCTCTCCTCTGCCTGGGTGCCTGGGCCTAAATATGTGACAGTGGCCTGTTCCAGTGGTGGGTGACGTAAAGCCTGATTCTCTGCTATGACATGAAGACTGATTCTGTGCTGACATAAGGCCAGATTCTCTGTTACGGGACCTCTCTCCTCTGCCTGGGTGCCTGGGCCTAAATGTGTGACAGTGGCCTGTTCCAGTGGTGGGTGACATGAAGCCTGATTCTCTGCTATGACATGAAGACAGATTCTGTGCTGACATAAGGCCAGATTCTCTGTTACGGGACCTCTCTCCTCTGCCTGGGTGCCTGGGCCTAAATGTGTGACAGTGGCCTGTTCCAGTGGTGGGTGACGTGAAGCCTGATTCTCTGCTATGACATGAAGACTGATTCTGTGCTGACATAAGGCCAGATTCTCTGTTACGGGACCTCTCTCCTCTGCCTGGGTGCCTGGGCCTAAATGTGTGACAGTGGCCTGTTCCAGTGATGGGTGACGTGAAGCCTGATTCTCTGCTATGACATGAAGACAGATTCTGTGCTGACATAAGGCCAGATTCTCTGTTACGGGAGCTCTCTCCTCTGCCTGGGTGCCTGGGCCTAAATGTGTGACAGTGGCCTGTTCCAGTGGTGGGTGACGTGAAGCCTGATTCTCTGCTATGACATGAAGACAGATTCTGTGCTGACATAAGGCCAGATTCTCTGTTACGGGACCTCTCTCCTCTGCCTGGGTGCCTGGGCCTAAATATGTGACAGTGGCCTGTTCCAGTGGTGGGTGACGTGAAGCCTGATTCTCTGCTATGACATGAAGACAGATTCTGTGCTGACATAAGGCCAGATTCTCTGTTACGGGACCTCTCTCCTCTGTCTGGGTGCCGGGGCCTAAATATGTGACAGTGGCCTGTTCCAGTGGTGGGTGACGTGAAGCCTGATTCTCTGCTATGACATGAAGACTGATTCTGTGCTGACATAAGGCCAGATTCTCTGTTACGGGACCTCTCTCCTCTGCCTGGGTGCCTGGGCCTAAATGTGTGACAGTGGCCTGTTCCAGTGGTGGGTGACGTGAAGCCTGATTCTCTGCTATGACATGAAGACAGATTCTGCACTGACATAAGGCCAGATTCCCTGTTACGGGACCTCTCTCCTCTGCCTGGGTGCCTGGGCCTAAATGTGTGACAGTGGCCTGTTACAGTGGTGGGTGACATGAAGCCAGATTCTCTGCTATGGCATGAAGAGACTGATTCTCTGCTGACATGAAGCCAGATTCTTTGCTATGGGACCTCTGTCCAATTGATATTGGTTTATTTTAATTTTTTTAATTTTTATTTTAATTCATTTCCCTATCCACATTTGTTTGCAGGGGATTTACCTACATGTTGCTGCCCTTTGCAGCCCTCTAGCCCTTTCCTGGGCTGTTTTACAGCCTTTTTAGTGCCCAAAAGTTCGGGTCCCCATTGACTTCAATGGGGTTCGGGTTCGGGACGAAATTCGGTTCGGGTTCGGATCGGGAAGTTCGGCCGCACTTCTCGAACCCGAACATCCAGGTGTTCGCTCAACTCTAAACACCACACATTGGTAACACGTGAATTTGTAATCATCAATTATATTTGAATATGCACTTTTGCTATGTATAATGTATATTTGCACTTGGCACTGTCATTTTATTTCTACTATATACAATTTCACATTGCTGCTGATGGATATGTATTTATCTAATATATTTTTTATGAACTGTGATTATTTTTATTTTTATTGGAGGATTTAATGCAATGAATTGACACACCTTTATATATCACTGATGTAACACATGTCTGCATAGCTTGAGAAAGACCGCAACAGGCGGTTGAAACATCGCTGCTATTTGACACTGGGTGAATAAACCACGTTTTGAGTGCTGTTGGCTTTTTTAATTTTCTCCATTGAATTGGACCCTTGTGCCGGTTCGTATTGGCCTGATTCTGCACCCTAACGCTAGTGTGCTGTGTTTTCACTTTCCATTTTTAAATATATATAATCAAAAAATGGCAGCACTGACAAAAAAGCAATAACAATGGGTGCCAAGCTTAAGGGGAATAAGCAATTACCCAAAATATAAATAGAAAAAAGGGCAGCACTCCAAAAATAAAAATGAAATAACTTTTATTCACCCATGTGGTACAGCAACGTTTCAGCTCAACAATAGAGCCTTTCTCAAGCAAAGTTCAAGGACAAAGTGCTCAGTTTATATATCATAGTCAATCACGTACATGATTATTAATTAATTATTCAATAAATAAAAGGAAAATTCATACACAATAAACTAAAAATTGTACAGTGAGATAAAAACAGAGGACATGATTAAAACAAATGTGATTACCAATCCTAATATAAAGTGAAAAAGCCAAAGTGTTAAATAGAATAAAATCGAACAATATTTCATATAATTGAAGATTAAGACCAATTCATAACATATGTGCAAATAAAGTGACATGTGCAATAATCAAGATGATATGTTAGATTAAGATGAGGGAGGATTAGAGAAACACGAACCATATGTACAGCGACTCAGTGCACATACTGCGCCAAGCTTGGCGTGTAGGAATCACCGCTGCGCATGCCCGGGTTCCGCCTTCAGTTGTCGTGGCGCTGCTACGTAATGAGGCTATCGGAGCATGCGCCCAAGCGCTCCGAAGTTACGGTAGCCAGATTGGAATTGGCAAACAGCAAGAGTATAATGGCGCAAGAGCAATATCATTAACAATAGCGCGCTACGCCATTTTGATCGCTGGTAAGATAAACTGCCATCTATACAAATACACAGACTCATAGAGTCCAAATAAGGGTCTATGGCGAAAAGGCATCCAAAGGGACACGTTAGTGTACACCATCTGGACACCCCCCTCGAAACTGAGGAACGAAACACACAGATATTCAATTTTCACGGGGCAGCTCCCCTAGGTCCACCTCATGAATCTACCACGCCAAAAGATCACCCATGAGGGGTCTCCTCGGTGTATTATAAAAAAACAGGTAATAAGGAAATAATAACATATATTAATAGCACAACACAGATCATATTACAAATATTTTGCATTGTAGTAGCAAAAAATATTTGGCAAGTGTGTTCATAATTCATACTCCTTCACATCTCATTGATCTTCAACAAATCATCCATAAAAAAGAGAAAGAAAAAAAGATAAGATCACCATGATTATTATAAATATTCGTCCTAAATAAACCACCCACTACACAGGAGTAGAGGCGAAGATTCCCAAAAAGGCAAAAGGGCAATCCACCCACTCACAATATATTCCTTATTTTCTAGTCAACATTAAAGGGTTTCTGTCACATGAAAAATGGATATTAAGCTGGCTGACATTAGCGAGGTGCTAATGTCAGCTGTACATAACTATATTAGAGCCATCTCACTGCCTAAAGCCTGCCTAAACTTTTATAATATGCTAATTAGCCTCTAGGAGCAGAGGGGGGGTCTCTTTTCACGCCCTTCATCTCTCAAATGACAGGGCCAGGGCAGCATTGCTTGCCTCCCGCCGGCCGTCTACTGCGAAAATCTCACGCCTGCGCCGTCTCGTTCAGTATTCGGCGCAGGCGCAGTGAGAGAAGGACGCTCGGCGCCTGAACGACGCAAGATTTACACTGCAGACAGGGCCGGAGGTAGGAGACCAACGCTGCCCTGGCCCTGTCAATCAAGAGAAGAAGGGCGTGAAAAGAGGTGGGCAAACGGAGCCTCTAGGAACAGGTGCAACGCCCCCCCACCACCCGACTCCTAGAGGCTAATTAGCATATTATAAAAGTTTGTTTTTCTCAATAAAGGCTTTAGGCAGTGAGATGGCACTAATATAGTTATGTACAGCTGACATTAGCACCTCGCTAATGTCAGCCAGCTTAATACCCATTTTTCAGGTGACAGAAACCCTTTAAGACCAGAAGGTTTGTGTGTATTCAGCTTATAAATCCACAAAAAATTCCTTTTTCTTTAAAATATTAACTCAATTGCCACCTCTCCTAGGCATGATCATAATGCAACCACTCAAGTCTCTTTCAGTATGCTTAAAGTCCAAAAAGTGTTTCGAAACTGGCAAGTCAAGACGTCTTTTGCGTATTGTGTAACTGTGATTGTTAAGACGTGTCTTCATATCTGTAGAAGTCTCACCTACATACATCAGTTTACAAGGACATAAAAGTACGTAGATAGCAAAAGTCGAGTCACAGGTAAGGTGAAAACGGATCTGATGTGAAACACCAGTGACAGGATGAATGAAGACCCCACCTTTATGTATGTATCAGCAGTTGACCCAGCTGACACAAGCAAAACAACCAAGTCCAGCAAATGTCAATGTAATTTGTCTAGTCTGTTTTACAGGTCCAACATCTGCCCTGACCAATTGGTCACGTAATCTCCTAGATCTGCGGTAAGAAAAAAGTGGAGGAGATTTAAATTCAGGGATACTCTTAAGGCAACCACCTGATATACTCCAATGGTGTCTGATGATTTTACTAATATCAGTGCTCAATTCTGTATATGTGGAGATAAAGGGAATCCTAGACATTTTTGGATAGTTTTTCTTACTAGATAAGGTGCTATCTCTGTCCAGCTTACACACAGTGTCCTTATGTAGCTTCAATAAATTGCGAGGGTATTCACGTTGTACGAACTTATCAAACAATACATCTAATGTATTGTTCAAAACAGATTTATCCAATACAATACGTCTAGCTCTCAAGAAGTATTCCTATCAGTGGATTTTGTATATAGCTGAGTACATATTCAGGAGAGACATTACAAAATCACAAGCCTGTGGTGAAAGAGATGACATTTCCAACATCTGTAATACAGCCAACATACCCTTGTTATGATCAATAGATGTATACAAAGAAGTAACATCAAAAGACACCAAAATGATAGGCCCAACTTCTGATAAATAAACTTGTTCCAATTTACGCAAAAAAATCTGAAGTGTCTTGTATGTATGATGAACCCTCAATGGCAAAATTGCATAATAATTTATCAAGGAAGATGGCAATGTGACTGAAGATAGAATCCGTTCCTGAAACAATAGGTCACCCCGGATGGTCAGTTAATGACTTGTGGATTTTTGGCAACATGTAAATAACCAAAGTAACCAGATACAAAACAGTGAGATAATCAGTGAGATAATCAGCGAGATGAGAGTCTATCACTCCAGCCACAGTACCTCCATTAGCACATGTTTTATCATTTTAGCAATGTCAAACTTCGGATCAGCATGAATAGAAGAGTATATTTCACCATCATTCAATTGTCTTTGGATTTCTGCGATATATTTAATGGTGTCCATAACCACCAGTGTACCACCTTTATCGGCTGGTTTGAATATGGGGGTATGGTCATCTTCAAACTCATCAGATGTGAGGTTGGGATGCTTGAAGTGAGACATAAAATGTGTAGACTTTCGAGCCTCTATATCAGATTTCACAGCTGAAATGAAGGCTTCAATAGCAGGCTCATTGACTACAGGATTAAAGTTACTTTTGAGTTTTAGGTTTAACATCCACAGGGAGAAATCACTCAACTGGGGATGGTCAACCCTAGACCTATCATTGAACCAAGTTTTTAATTTAATGGACCGAAAAAAAAAAAGTTAGATCCAAGTCGAAATTGAGCCATTTAATGGGTGTGTTAGGACAGAATGGTAGACCCTTATTTAAAACACTCACTTGTGCATCAGAGAAATCTTTAGATGAAAGATTGATTACAGTCATTTCCTCTTGGATGCTTGGGTTTTGCCCACCCTAGGTTAAACCTTGTTGTTGCGCAGTTTTCCGCCCTCTTTGGTGTTTATAGCCACCACGCCTGGTTCAATTGTCTTTTTTCTATAAAGTCACATTGTCCCCTAAAAAAGAGTTCTCTCTAGATGGTGAAACCATCTGTGGATTCCTCCTCTTTCTCCTGGTGTCTTTATGGCCTTGGTTATTCACCACATCAGATTACCAAGTATAGATGGTACCTTTTTTGTAGTCCTCAAGATCCCTGTTCCACTTAATCTGTTTCCCTTCTTCAGACTCGATTTTAAACTTTTGCACTTAAATTGATAGACTCTCTTTGAACTTAAAGATTTTGGCATTAGACATTTGTATTAGAAGTTGCTCATCAATAATAGAAAGATCAGATGATACTACTGAAAGTTCCTGTTGCAGATACTCAATATTTAACAAAATAAAGCCCAGAGAATATCTATTAGAGAGGGCCTCAAATCTTCTGCAAAAAATAAGTTTGGTCAAAGATGTGACCTCATACCTCTAGGTATCCGCTGAGCCTTATAATACTTGCCAAGGGAAGTCATGTGTAGACGTAAAGCTAAAGACCTTCTGGATAAAATTAAGATTTTTTCTTTAATTCTTTTAAAGATGGGGTATTGAGAAAAGTAGCATCTTCCTCTATTCCTTATAGGATACGATCAGCCTCCTCTTGTGTGTAGGTAAAACCACCAGGTGAATCCAGTTCTACGGTGGACATATAGTATACAGTTGCAAGAAAAAGTATGTGAACCCTTTGGAATGATATGGATTTCTGCACAAATTGGTCACAAAATGTGATCTGATCTTCATCTAAGTCACAACAATAGACAATCACAGTCTGCCTTAAACTAATAACACACAAAGAATTAAATGTTACCATGTTTTTATTGAACACACCATGTAAACGTTCACAGTGCATGTGGAAAAAGTATGTGAACCCCTACTGACTATAGATTATCTCCAATAGCAAATTGGAGTGAGGTGTCAGCCAACTGGAGTCTAATCAATGATATGAGATTGGAGGTGTTGGTTACAGCTGCTCTGCCCTATGAAAAACACACACCAGTTCTGGGTTTGCTTTTCACAAAAAGCATTGCCTGATGTGAATGATGCCTCGCACAAAAGAGCTCTCAGAAGACCTACGATTAAGAATTGTTGACTTGCATAAAGCTGTAAAGGGTTATAAAAGTATCTCCAAAAGCCTTGCTGTTCATCAGTCCATGGTAAGACAAATTGTCTATAAATGGAGAAAGTTCAGCACTGCTGCTACTCTGCCTAGGAGTGGCCGTCCTGTAAAGATGACTGCAAGAGCACAGCGCAGACTGCTTAACCTCTTGCCGCACACGTAACGCCGAAAGGAGTCCGGGCGGCGGCAGTCTCACGCTCAGCGACGCCTGTTGGCGTCATCTCGTGAGAGCCGAGACTTCGCGTGAACAGCGACGCGCGGCTTAGAAGTTGATCTACAGCCTGCCAGCGCTGATCATTCGCTGGCAGGCTGTAGATGCGATTTTTTTTAACATCAGAAAGGTATATTAGATGCTGTTTTGTTAACAGTGTCTAATATACCTGCTACCTGGTCCTCTGGTGGTCCCTTTTGCTTGGATCGACCACCAGAGGACACAGGCAGCTCTGTAAGTAGCACCACACTACACTACACCCCCCTGTCACTTATTAACCCCTTATTAACCCCTGATCTCCCCATATAGACTCCCTGATCACCCCCCTGTCATTGATCACCCCCCTGTAAGGCTCCATTCAGACGTCCGTATGTGTTTTGCGGATCCGCGGATCCGCAAAACACGGACACCGGCAATGTGATTTCCGCATTTTGCGGATCCGCACATTGCCAGAACTATATAGAAAATGCCTTTTCTTGTGGAAAGAATAGGACATGTTCTATATTTTTGCGGAACGGAAGTGCGGACCAGGAAGTGCAGATCAGCAATTCCGGATCCGAGCGCGACAAAGTCTGTCCCCATAGAAATGAATGGGTCCGCAATTCCGTTCTGCAAAATGCGGAACAGAATTGCGGACGTGTGAATGGGGCCTAAGGGTCCCTTATCACCGCCAGTTAGTTAGCTACTTGTTAGGTAGTTAGCGCCCAGCCCACCGCACTCACTTATTAGTCGCTGATTAGCGTCATCGCTGTCACTAATCAGCACTAGTACTATATAGTATCTGTAAGTAATCAAGACTGATCGCAATCAGATCTATATCAGTACATTAGGGTCACCTTTGGCTCTACAAAAAATGCAGTGTTTGCCCGATCAGGCCTGATCTTGAGCGCACACTTGCGTTCAGTCCGCCCCACCAAAGTGACAGAAATTCTGATCACTGCAAAAACACAGTAAAATCGCTACGGCGCTATAAAGATCACTTTTGAGGGGCATGGCGAGTTCATAGAAGATTTTTTTTCTTACAAAGTCTCATATTCCACTAACTTGTGACAAAAAATTAAATCTTACATGAACTCCCCATACCTCTCACGGACTCCAAATGCGTAAAAATGCCCTGTGAAATCCTAAAGGTACTCATTGGAATTTGGGCCCCTTTGCGCATCTTGGCTGCAAAAAAGTGTCACTCATGTGGTATCGCCGTACTCAGAAGAAGTAGGGCAATGTGTTTCGAGGTGTATTTTTACATATACCCATGCTGGGTGAGAGAAATATCTCTGTAAATTGACAACTTTGTATAAAAAAATGGAAAAAGTTGTCATTTACAGAGATATTTCTCACACACAGTATGGGTATATGTAAAAATACACCCCAAGTCACATTGCCCTACTTCTCCTGAGTACGGCGATACCACATGTCGGACACTTTTTTTTTTTTCTCAGAAAGCTAAAATTGTGAAAAAAAATTAAATCATACATGAACTCACTATGCCCCTCCGCGAATACTTTGGGGTGTCTTCTTTCTAAAATGGGGTCATTTGGGGGGTATTTATATTATCCTGGCATTCTAGCACCTCAAGAAACATGACAGGTGCTCAGAAAGTCAGAGCTGCTTCAAAATGCGGAAATTCACATTTTTGTACCATAGTTTGTAAACGCTATAACTTTTGCACAAACCAATAAATATACACTTATTGAATTTTTTTTTATCAAAGACATGTAGCACAATAAATTCTGACACAAACTTGTATAGAAATGTAATTATATTTGAACAATTTTACCAGAAAAAGTTAAAAATACACTTTTTTTGAGAAAATTGCGGTCTATTTTGATTAATATCAGAAAAACAAAAAATCTCAGCAGCAATCAAATATCACCAAAAGAAAGCTGTATTTGTGAGAAGAAAAGGAGGTAAAATTAATTTGGGTGCCAAGTTGCATGACCGAGCAATAAACCGTTAAAGTTGTGAAGTGCCGATTTGTAAAAAAGGGCCTGGTCACTAGAGGGGTATAAACCTGTGGTCCTTAAGTGGTTAATGAGGTGAAGAAGAATCCTAGAGTGTCAGCTAAAGACTTACAAAAGTATCTGGCATATGCTAACATCTCTGTTAGCGAATCTATGATATGTAAAAAACTAAACGAGAATGGATTTCATAAGAGGATACCCAGGGCCGGCCTTTGGGGTGTGCGGGCTGTGCGGCCGCACAGGGCGCCATAGCAAAAGGGGCGCCGGGCGGCCGACAGCCCGCCACAAACTACGGTAAGTCCACTTACTATTTTGTTGCGGCCGCCGGCTAACTAACAGCGCTGAAAGCGCACGGACTATTGGAAAGAGTGAGGAGGGGGCGGGGCCCACTGCCGCTCTGAGCTCCGCTCTGCTGCCTGGCCTGCCTGAGAGCAGACCAGTGGCTGCTGGAGCGTGCCGCAGCTGCCGCACAGCCACGTCTTCCTTCGCTTTTGATGTTGCCACTGAGCTCCGCCCCCAGGGCCCCAGAGAGAAGAAGGAGCGAGCCCGCGAGCGCCAGCCAGCAGCCACAGCAGACTCAGTCTCTGCCAGGGAAGGCCCACGACACAGCCTGAGGCTGAGCCAAGTTCCAACAGAAGTTACAGCCTTACAGGTATTTGGTAGTACAAAGATAACAACTGGATAGATCCCAATCCCATCTGCCACTGGCCCATGATGGAGTGGGAGAAATGGGGGGGGGGGCGACAGAAGGAGAGATATGCTGCTGCTGCCACTGGCCCATGGAGGGGAGAAATGTACCATTGGGGGGGCTCATAGAGGACAGGGGGACAATGTGTGCTTTCCTGCTACTACATCAACCCCCCCCCCCCCAGGGATTTTGGGGGCCATTAAGGGTTGGACTTTAACTCCTTGCTGCTGATGTTGAGTGTGCCACCAATCATATTCCCCTCCCCCCAGCACATCAGTTACCTTTAGGATGGGGGGATATGATTGGTGGCTATGTGCACACTCCGCATCATCCAACCCCTAATGCCCCCCAAAATGCCCGGTGGGGGGGTGGTATGACAGGCAGGAGGGGCGATGTGTATGCGGGCCCTTACTTGCTCAGCTGTGCTCCCATACATATCGTGCCCTGTGTTCACTGTCCTGTGCCCACTCTGCTAAAGCCTGGCATAGCCCAGCTATGCCCTGCTTTAACAAATCAGACAGGCAAGAGCCATGTGGTGATTATATTTATTGTATGTGTGTGTGTGTGTGTGTCCGTTCCTGTGTGTGTGTGTGTGACTGTCCATCCCTGTGTGTGTGTGACTGTCCGTCCCTGTGTGTGTCCGTCCCTGTGTGTGTGACTGTCCGTCCCTGTGTGTGCCGTCCCTGTGTGTGTGTCCTTCCCTGTGTGTGTGTATGTCCATCCCTGTGTGTGTGTGTGTGTCCGTCCCTGTGTGTGTGTGTCCGTCCCTGTGTGTGTGTGTCTCTCCCTGTGTGTATCACCATGCCCACAGTGTTCCTATGTCTTGACGCAGCTGCATCAGAAGTTCAGAATGTTCTGTGCGGGGCAAGAAGAAGATGGAAGAGGAGGCAGCGCCAGCATGGAGTCCGTGTGATAGACACAGGGAGGCACACTAAGGACGAAGGTAACACTTCCACATGATCTACACTAGTGTTATCTGTGGTTTTAAATAGGACTGCAGGTAACACTACCACATTATTTAGCACTAGTGTTATCTGTGGGTTTACATAGGACTGCAGGTAACACTACCACATTATTCAGCACTAGTGTTACATGTGGTTTAACATAGGACTGCAGGTAACACTACCACATTATCAGCACTAGTGTTATCTGTGTTTTTACATAGGACCGGAGGTAACAACACTACTACATTTTCGGAAATCAGAGAGCCATCACTGTGTTATCTCTATTCAGAGAGCTATGTGTTATTTATGGGAGAGGCTTAACTGTGATGAGTGGGTGAAGCGCTTCCCCTGACCTAGCTGGCTGTGTTGTGCCGGAAGCCAGGAGCGAGGGTAAGCCTAGTAGTGGGCGTACCCTAAAGGGAGTGTTTGAGAACAGGCAGGGTGGGTGGGTTTTTGTGAACCGAAGCGCCCTGAGGAGCTGGGGACTGGAGCTTAAAAAGGTAATATGCCCCTCCCACAAATTCAGGCTGACTTCTCAGCCTTCCACTTATGGGAGAGGCTTAACTGTGATGAGTGGGTGAAGCGCTTCCCCTGACCTAGCTGGCTGTGTTGTGCCGGAAGCCAGGAGCGAGGGTAAGCCTAGTAGTGGGCAAAAATAAACGAGGAGAGCAGAGAAGTGACCAAAAACTTTTAATACCACCCAGAGAGCAAGATTACAAAATGCCTGGGAAATCTCAACATGCGGGTTCGGGATGTAACTCGTGAAGCAAGAAGAGCGCCACCTACCCATGCATTTAATCACATGCGCCGGGACCCCGTTTTTGATGCTGAGGACGCGGCTCCGTTTTCGGAGCGAGTGTCCTGTGATGGCCAGCGGGTTATAACCGAGACCTGAGGCCAGCGTTCTGATGTGGGACACAACCTGTATTGACGACAGGGGCCCCCCCCACGCCAAGGAAGCAGCGGGGCCTCTGGGAAGGCATCTTGCAACAGGGCCAGCAATTGACGGGGGACCATGACTGGCCCCCAATCGTTGGGGGTTTTAAAACCTGGCCTCCGAGGGAGGTCCATGCTGATTGGCCTTCGTGGAAGGGAGCCAGAGGACGAAATAGACACGGGCCCAGGACAACTGTCGCACCTGCGACCCCTGACGTTTAGGGGAGGTGCTGGTGAACTCACCTGGCCTGAGGAACCCGTAAAACCAGAGATACATGGCTGCCTTAATAATCAAACTAGGAGAGTGGCCAAAAGGAAATCCATCCAGCGCGGACGAGAGTCGCCTAAACATCTTGCCGGAGACAGGCTGCCCACAGGCGGGAGGGACGTCCCCGCACTTCTGGATCCCCCTAAGGGCAGCTTTCACCGCCTGCACTGAAGAAATGGAACCTCCATTCGGGTTATGAAGCATTGCGCAGTGCTGTCTCCCCGCTAGGTACAGCTTTTTTTTTTTTTGCTCTGTCTTCTAGGTCCTTTATTTAGTTGTGAAAGGACATGACAATTATCCTTTTTTTTTTTTTATTAAACTTTATTTTTATTATAGAAAGTCATAAAATTATTACCAATACAACAGTGAATGTAATATAACAATACTAGAATTAGTACATAGACCAATATAAACCACTTCAGTATATATACATAGCTATGTAGTATAACAATCATAGATATCCTTATACTACACCCCCCCCCCCCATTGGCTGTCGTTCCCCTCAATTCATTCAAATACAACAAGCAATGAGTAATGTCAAAATATGTCTGCGTGGCTCTGCGTGCAACTCTCTGATTCTTTCCGATATCCTCATAGATTTAAATTTGTTGAAGGTATAGATCCCACTCCCTTGAAGAAGGCTGGGAGACAGAGCCCCAGTACTTGACCAGTATAGCTTTCGCTACCATCAATCCTTTCATCCAGATCTGTCTAACCTGGGGAGAGACTTCCGTTTCTGAACCATAGTCTCCAAAAATCACTATCAAGATCCCCGGGTTATAGTTCATTGAGGATTCCTTTTGTAGGACAGAAAAAACCTCATCCCAATATTTTCTTATTTTAGTACAGCTCCATAACATGTGGACATAGTTCGCATTAACAGATTAGAAATAAAAGCAGGCACTCACCAGCTGACAGGTCTAAAAGTAGTAGCTTTATATAATAATATAGAATTTTTACATAAAATATTCGCATAAAATATTCGCATAAAATATTTGCATAAAATATTAACATAAAAAGCACTGGGGACAATAAACAGTTGTGTGTCTTCCTTATATTGGCTAACTGATTGAATAATAAGCTCTAGGTCAAATCCTATAAGTGCATATAATACATATAATAACAATAATGTCCTGTGTAAAAAATCAAGGATAACCTGTGGAAAATAAAATAAAATAAAGATATCCTGTGGAGAATAAATGTGACAAAAAATATGACAAAAAATATATATAGGTATAATAAACTTTGGTGAATGGTGTTTCGGTGAGATCTTGTAAAGGCCTAGTAGCAATTCCTCAGATGAGGTATTAGTATTGTTTCTATTCAGTAGCAATTCCTCTATGCGCCAGAAAATAAGGGTTTAGGTAAAGAATAGTCGGGCTTTAAAACTGGGGCGTCCCCCTAGTTCTTCAAACCCTCTTACCTTGCCCTTAATTGTGACTGTCCTCTTTGGGGGTGCCACTCTCATAGGCGCTAGGACTCTTAGTTCTCCCGGGTTGACGCAGGATCCAACGCTGCAGGAGTTACCTCTCGCCGATCTCGGCGTTCCACAAGGCTGCCTCCTTGCGTGTCAACAGTCAGGAAGTGACTTCCAAAGTTCTCGTGATCTTGCGTAGTCTCGCGATGGCTTGATCCAGCTAGGTTTACACTGGAATATTGATACAAGCTGTGTGATAGTTCGCATTAACATATCCACATTTAGGGCAGCAACAGTCCCGGTCCCTATTTTGTGGAAATTTCCCTTGGACCCTAGGCGTGTAATACAGTCTATGAAGAATCTTAAATTGAATTAATCTATGCGCGCTGGAAACTGACGCCCTTCTCACTTTCCTATAAATAGTAGGCCACTGTAAAGGAGAGCAATTCAGCTCTTGCTCCCATTTACCTGGGCTTTTAAAAGGTGTTACCGTTACCAGTGCCATTCGGAGTTTAGCATATAATCTAGATATTTTCACCTTCTCATACTTCTGGGCGTCACAATAGTCAAAAAATATATTCTCTTGTGGAAAAATACGACCCCTATTCCTAGAGGCTTCAAAAACATGTTTCAAACGTGCATACATAAATACCTCTAGTGGAGAACTATCATTAAAACCAAATTCCTGAGGTGTTTTAAAGCGACCCAAATGAAAAAGGTGAGACACCATATAGATGCCTTTTCGTGACCAATAACCAAAGTCTGTAATCTTGAAGAATTCCTCCAGCGCCCCATTCCTCCACAAAGGGGTGAAAACAAACGGACCGGGGACTTTAAGAATCTCCTTCAGCCTGTTCCACACCCTCTGTAGTGAGAAAGGGACCAGTAAGGACTTCCTCATTCCCATAGATCCAGATATGAAAAAATATTCTCTATTGGGGTGTCAATAACTATGTTCAAATACCGTGAAAGTAAACTCTCTTTCCAATAACAACATCGCTGAATCTGTGCGCAAAAATAATAACCCTGAAAAAAAGGTAGTGACAACCCACCATCTGCCTCAGAGAGCCATAGATATCTCTGCTTAATACGCACCCTCTTCCTTCCCCAAATTAGGTCATTAATCAAAGTCTCCAATCTGTGGAAAAAGATATCATCAATCCAAATGGGGCAGGCACACACCGGAAACAAGACTATAGGCAGAATAATCATCTTGATCAATGCAATTTGATCTGTCTGTGCCAATGTCAGTTTCCGCCAAGCGCCAACTTTGGTCCGCTAGGTACAGCTTGATGGTGTTGAATGACAGCCTGAGATTGCGGTGACAGTGGCCTATAACCGCCAGGGTGTAGGAGACATCGTCCAAGCCACCTGCGGGTGGGATCTGGCGAAACCTTCGTAAACCCTGACACCGGCTTGGTAGTTCCTGATGGTATTGGGGGAGAGGGAGTGCTGAACCAGGTTCCTGGCGTGAGCAATGAGGGATATGAGATCGGAACGTAGTACGACTGGTGCCTACGAGAAGGTTTGAGTCTGTCTGGGCAACGTACCTGGCCTAGAGGTTACTACCTGTAACGATGTGTTGGGTCACCTGACCTTGATCCAAATGTCGCATAAGTGAACGATCAGGACACGTTCCTGAGAGGGCAAATCATAAGGTTCGGAAGGAAAAGAGAACATAACTGAGGAGGGTGACGGGACTGGGCGATCCAGGGGACAGAAGTAGGTGTGAGCCTGGGTGATCCAGGAGACAGAAGTAGGTGTGAGCCTGGGTGATCCAGGAGACAGAAGTAGGTGTGAGCCTGGGTGATCCAGGAGACAGAAGAAGGTGCGTGCCTGAGCGATCCAGGAGGCAGAGGTAGGTATGAGCCTGGACGAACCAGGAGACAGAGGTAGGTGCGTGCCTGGGCGATCCAGGAGGCAGAGGTAGGTGCGTGCCTGGGCGATCCAGGAGGCAGAGGTAGGTGCGTGCCTGGGCGATCCAGGAGGCAGAGGTAAAGTGCGTGCCTGGGCGATCCAGGAGGCAGAGGTAAAGTGCGTGCCTGGGCGATCCAGGAGGCAGAGGTAGGTGCGTGCCTGGGCGATCCAGGAGGCAGAGGTAGGTGCGTGCCTGGGCGATCCAGGAGGCAGAAGTAGGAATGAGCCTGGGCGAACCAGGAGACAGAGGCAGGTATGAGCCTGGGCGAACCAGGAGACAGAGGCAGGTATGAGCCTGGGCGAACCAGGAGACAGAGGCAGGTATGAGCCTGGGCGAACAAGGAGACAGAGGCAGGTATGAGCCTGGGCGAACCAGGAGACAGAGGCAGGTATGAGCCTGGGCGAACCAGGAGACAGAGGCAGGTATGAGCCTGGGCGAAACAGGAGACAGAGGCAGGTATGAGCCTCGGCGAACCAGGAGACGGAGGCAGGTATGAGCCTGGGCGAACCAGGAGACAGAGGCAGGTATGAGCCTGGGCGACCCAGGAGACAGAGGCGGGTATGAGCCTGGGCGAACCAGGAGACAGAGGCAGGTATGAGCCTGGGCGAACCAGGAGACAGAGGCAGGTATGAGCCTGGGCGAACCAGGAGACAGAGGCAGGAATGAGCCTGGGCGAACCAGGAGACAGAGGCAGGTATGAGCCTGGGCGAACCAGGAGACAGAGGCAGGTATGAGCCTGGGCGAACCAGGAGACAGAGGCAGGTATGAGCCTGGGCGAACCAGGAGACAGAGGCAGGTATGAGCCTGGGCGAACAAGGAGACAGAGGCAGGTATGAGCCTGGGCGAACCAGGAGACAGAGGCAGGTATGAGCCTGGGCGAACCAGGAGACGGAGGCAGGTATGAGCCTGGGCGAACCAGGAGACAGAAGTAGGTGTGAGCGTGGGTGATCCAGGAGACAGAAGTAGGTGTGAGCCTGGCGAACTAGTAGACGAGACAGCAGCATATAACGTGAAGTACATACATATAACCCATGGCACTGTTGCCACCATAGAATAGATGACTGCAGAGAGCGTTTAGTGACCGCTGAATGGGTATGGCGTGCAATGATGACCTGGCCTACTCGTGGTGAGACCCCGATTGGTGACGGATGATCGCGTATGGGGTGCGAAAAAGACCTAACCTACACCCGGTGAGACCCCCAGCTCTCTTCGGCCTCAGAACTAAAGCTAGTGCCCTAACAGGACTAACGGGGACCCAGGAGCCCTCCCCCTGATCCCCTAAGAGTAGGGACAGAGGATAACTTTTTCTTCATCCCACCGCGGTACGGCGGGTGTGCGCTTCTGACCGTTTTGGTTGCTGGGTAACTCTGCTGAGTTTTTTTTTTTTTTTTGTGCCCACAATTTATAAAATGGCCGCTTAAAGACATGAACAGTTGTTGCTCAGGAGCTAGACACCCCTGCCTACCTCGTATATGGACTTGTCTGACGTGCGTCCCACGCCAAACAAGTCCAGCCAGAGGACGGGACGGGTGAAGCCCTTTGGAGGGGGAGACCCCGATGTGGGAGCAGCTATCGGCGTGCGTTCCACGCTGGAACGCACGCTAACTCGATCAACAGAAGCCCGGGACATGGGGCCGGGAGACTCCTGTAAGGGGGAACCCAGTGGGGACAGAGCCTACCTGTCTTGGAGCCGCCTGGCCGATTAGAGCTGCCGGGCCTGAGAGCAGATATCGGCGTGCGTTCCACGCTGGAACGCACGCCGGACCCGCGACCGGAAGTCTGGAACATGGGGGCCCGGGTCGGAGGGCTCCTGTGGGGGGAAATAGCTTGTGGGGACAGCGCTTACCTGTCCTGAAGCCGCCTGACCGTGGAGAGACCGCCGGGCCTAGAGTGAATTCCGGCGTGCGCTCCAAGCTGGAACGCACGCCGACCTCGTGACCGGAAGCCGGAGCCTGTGCCGCTGCTCGGGGAGCCCAGTCTAGGGAAGTATATTTGCATCTTTGATATAGCTAGCGATAGGGAGTGGAACAATGTCTTGGGGATTGTGTATGGCTGTAAGCAAAGCCATGGCAGAGAAACATCAGATGATGGATCGGAGAGGCCCTTGTGGAGGGGGTGAAATGACGGACGGAGCTTACCCGTCCTGAGCCGCACGTGAGCGGTGGAAGATCCGAAACCGGAAGCGGATATCCACGTGCGTTCCACGCTGGAACGCACGCCGACTCCGCGGCCGGAAGCCCGGAGACATCAGGGAACGGATCGGTGGGACCCTTGTGTAGGGGATGACCTGCTGGACGGAGCTTACCGGTCCTGAAGCCGCCTGAGAGTGGTGGGATAGCCGGATCCGGGAGCGCGTCTCGATGTGCGCTCCACGCTGGGACGCACGCCGGCCCCGACGCCGGAAGCATGTGACCGCTGCCCGGGGAACTGACCTGCAAGAAATCAGTTACCTTCCTTGGGGAAAAACAAAAAACAAAAACCTACGGTCTACAAGCGGCGGACATAGCGGGTTGTAGCAGCGAGCGGGCGACTTCTTGTCCAGGATGTGAACCGAAGCGCCCTGAGGAGCTGGGGGCTGGAGCTTAAAAAGGTAATATGCCCCTCCTACAAATTCAGGCTGACTTTTCAGCCTTCCACTTGTGGTGTCACATAGGACTGCAGGTGACATCTACTACATTATCTGTAGACTGTACTTAGAGAGTTATCACTGTGTTATCTGTAGTGTTACATAGGGCTGCAGGTGACATCTACTACATTATCTGTACTCAGAGTTATCACTGTGTTATCTGTGGTGTTACATAGGACTGCAGAAAAACTTTTATGGTATATTCACAGGAGTCCCATAGATTCATATACCGTATAGTGTAGCAGCATTATGGGTCCCAAAAAAACAGGGGTAAGGGGGGGGGCGTCACAAGGTTAGCTTGCACAGGGCGCCTGAACACCTAAGGCCGGCCCTGAGGATACCACAGAGGAAGCTACTGCTGTCCAAAAAAAACATTGCTGCACGTTTACAGTTTGCACAAGAGCACCTGGATGTTCCACAGCAGTACTGGCAAAATATTCTGTGGACAGATGAAACCAAAGTTGAGTTGTTTGGAAGAAACACACAACACTATGTGTGGAGAAAAAGAGGCACAGCACACCAACATCAAAACCTCATCCCAACTGTGAAGTATGGTGGTGGGGGCATCATGGTTTGGGGCTGCTTTGCTGCATCAGGGCCTGGAGGGATTGTTATCATCGAAGGAAAAATGAATTACCAAGTTTATCAAGACATTTTGCAGGAGAACTTAGGGCCGTCTGTCTACCAACTGAAGCTCAACGGGAGATGGGTGTTGCAACAGGACAACGACCCAAAGGATAGAAGTAAATCAACAACAGAATGGCTTAAACAGAAGAAAATACGCCTTCTGGAGTGGCCCAGTCAGAGTCCTGACCTCAATCCGATTGAGATGCTGTGGCATGACCTCAAGAAAGCGATTCACACCAGACATCCCAAGAATATTGCTGAACTGAAACAGTTCTGTAAAGAGGAATGGTCAAGAATCACTCCTGACCGTTGTGCACGTCTGATCTGCAACTACAGGAAACGTTTGGTTGAAGTTATTGCTGCCAAAGGAGGTTCAACCAGTTATTAAATCCAAGGGTTCACATACTTTTTCCACCTGCACTGTGAATGTTTACATGGTGTGTTCAATAAAAACATGGTACCATTTAATTCTTTGTGTGTTATTAGTTTAAGCAGACTGTGATTGTCTATTGTTGTGACTTAGATGAAGATCAGATCACATTTTATGACCAATTTGTGCAGAAATCCATATCATTCCATAGGGTTCACATACTTTTTCTTGCAACTGTATAAGGCCAAAAAAAGACATCTGTCCATCCAGTTCGGCCTGTCACCCTGCAAGTTGATCCAGAGGAAGACAAAAAAAACCTGTGAGGTACAAGCCAATTTTCCCCACATAAGGGGGGAAAAATTCCTTCCCGACTGGAATAAGGCAATCAGAATATCTCCCTGGATCAATGACCCCTCTCTAGTAGCTATAGCCTGTAATATTATTACACTCCAGAAATACATCCAGGCCTGTCTTGAATTTTTTTATTGTACTCACCATCACCACCTCCTCAGGCAGAGAGTTCCATAGTCTCACTGCTCTTACCGTAAAGAATCCTCTTCTATGTTTGTGTACAAACCTTCTTTCCTCCAGACGCAGAGGATGTCCCCTCGTCACATGACATGATGAAAAAAACTCAACAAGTAAAAATAGTAAGCCGTGCAAAGACAATATTCTAGATTCTGACAAAAAAGGAATAACAACGGGTGCCAAGCCCAAGGGGAATAAGAAATTTCCCAAAATATGAGTAGAAACAAGGGAAGCACTCCAAAAATAAAATTTAAATAACTTTTATTCACTCATGCGGTACAGTGTTGTTTCAGCTCAACAATAGAGCCTTTCTCTCGCAAAACTCAAGGACAAAGTGCTCAGTTTATATTTATAGTCAATCACGTACATGATTATTAATTAATTATTCAATAAATAAAAGGAAGATTCTTACACAATAAAAAAAAATTGTACAGTGAGATAAAAACAGTGGACAAGATTAAAAAAATGTTATTACCAATCCTAATAAAAAAGTGAAAAAGCCAAAGTGTTAAATAGAATAAGATCGAACAATATTTCATATAATTGAGGATTAAGACCAATTCATAACATATGTGCAAATAAAGTGACATGTGCAATAATCATGATGATATGTTAGATTAAGATGAGGGAGGATTAGAGATACACAAACTATATGTACAGCGACTCAGTGCACATACTGCGCCAAGCTCGGCGTGTAGGAATTAGTGATGAGCGGCAGGGGCAATATTCGAATTTGCGATATTTCCAGAATATTTGGTAGAATATTCATCATATATTCGCAAATTTGAGATTATATTCTTAATGGCAAAAATCGGCAATGTAATATTCACGTAATGCGCGCAAAATACAGGCGTGGGTCACTTATGCTACATTTTTCAAGCTGGTATAAGTTTCCTGAAACTGGAGAAAATGGTTGGCACGGCAGAACATTACAATAGCTTTATATGCAGATAGAGTGCTCCAATATATTCGCGATTGCAAAATCGGCACTATTGACCTTTGTTATCTACGTACTTTTATGTCCTTGTAAACTGATGTATGTAGGTGAGACTTCTACAGGTATGTAGGTGAGACTTCTAGAGATGTCGCAAAGATAAAATTTTCCGTTCACGAACGGCGAACGCATATTTTCGCAAACGGGCGAACCGCCATAGACTTCAATAGGCAGGCGAATTTTAAAACCCACAGGGACTCTTTCTGGCCAAAATAGTGATGGAAAAGTTGTTTCAAGGGGACTAACACCTGGACTGTGGTATGCCGGAGGGGGATCCATGGCAAAACTCCCATGGAAAATTACGTAGTTGACGCAGAGTCGGGTTTTAATCCATAAAGAGCATAAATCACCTAACATTCCTAAATTGTTTGGAATAACGTGCTTTAAAACATCAGGTATGATGTTGTATCGAGCAGGTAGTGTAAGGGTTACGCCCGCTTCACAGTGACAGACCAAACTATGACAGACCAAACTCTCCGTTTAACGCACCGCAAACAACCGCAAACAGTCCATTTGCACAACCGCAAACTCCCCATTTGCACAAGGCTGGATACCAAGCTAGCCATATCCCGTTCCTTGTCCTCACTGACGTTATTTAGGGTCTATTCCTCCACCCAGCCATGTACAACATCAAGGGTCCCCGAAAGGTGACAATAAGCCCCCTGGGACTCCTGCTGTGGTTGGTCTTCCACCTCCTCAAAGCCACCTTCCTCCTCTGACTCCTCTTCTTCAGACTCCTCTCTCTACGTTGCCGCAGGTCCAGCAATCGACGACGACAAGGCTGCTTCTGGTGATGATGGTGACCACAACTCTTCCTCTTCATGCTCATCTACGGCCTGATCCAGCACTCTTTGCAGGGCACGCTCCAGAAAAAATGCATATGAGATGAGGTCAATGATGTTGCCTTGGGTTTGACTGACCAGATTTGTCACCTCCGCAAACGGACGCATGAGCCTACAGCCATTGTGCATGAGCGTTCAGTAGCGCGGCCAAAAAATACCCAGCTCCGCAGAGGCTGTCCTCTGTTTTTTTTATTAAAAAAATCTGTTCTTACCAGTTTAATCTCTGTTTTGGCCCCTATCAGGGGCCGGTGTATGGAATAGATTTTAGGAACCGGGAGTTGGAAAAAGATGCTTGGTCGGTCCTCTTACTTCCAATTTGGGGCACTGCGCGTGCGCCGTGCAATGTACTGTGCTACCAGATATGAGTGGTATGTTAAGTAGTACTATTCTTTTCAGTTTAATCCCTGTTACGTCCCCTATTAGGGGATGTGTATGGAATAGATTTTATGAACCGGGAGATGGAAAAAGATGCTTGGTTGGTCCTCCTACTTCCAATTTTGGGCACTGCGCGTGCGCCGTGTAATGTACTGTGCAATCCCAATATGAGTGGTATGTTAAGTAGTACTATTCCTATTAGTTTAATCCCTGTTACGTCCCCTATCAGTGGCCGGTGTATGGAATAGATTTTAGGAACCGGGAGATGGAAAAAGATGCTTGGTCGGTCCTCTTACTTCCAATTTGGGGCACTGCTCGTACGCCTTGAAATGTACTGTGCTACCAGATATGAGTGGTATGTTAAGTAGTACTATTCCTATCAGTTTAATCCCTGTTACATCCCCTATCAGGGGACGTGTTTGGAATATATTTTAGGAACCGGGTGATGGAAAAAGATGCTTGGTTGGTCCTCCTACTTCCAATTTGGGGCACTGCGCGTGCGCCGTGCAATGTACTGTGCCACCAGATATGAGTGGTATGTTAAGTAGTACAATTCCTATCAGTTTAATCCCTGTTACGTCCCCTATCAGGGGCCGGTCTATGGAATAGATTTTAGACAATAGCAAAGAGTTGTCAATAGTTGACACACTCATGACAAATTTTATTCCTCTACGTGTCAATCTTGGTGTAGTGATGACTGTGCTCGTGCGCACGTTCGGGAGATTGTAGGCGATGGGGGTTTTTCAAAGCCTATGATCGTGCTGAGGTAGTTCAGTGATAGTTATGTGACCCAGAAAACAATGATTCTGCAGTGTGGGCCCATTGTTGGCCTAGTAGGCTTTAATGATCACCTTATATGATCACAAAAAAAATTAATGTTTTTTCTATGCAAAATTATCCAGCGATCGCTTTTGGTCTGTTCACAATGAAGCAACGACCTTATCATCTGGGGTGTGCCAACATTGCCATCACACTCATAGAGGTGATTGCTTCATTGTGATACGCAAGCCCCTTCACCACAACAAGGTAACGATCACGAAGGGGAATTGACACATGTATGTGCCTTTTTTTGTTTGTTTTGTTTTTCCAGCCACAGTGCAGCACCAGAGGCCAGAAAAATTAGGCATGTACACATGCCTAAAAAATTGGTATTGTTGCAGCCGCTGCTATAGCAGCGGCCGGAGAAATTGATGTTTTCCAGGCATAAAGTGCACTAAAACATTGCGGTTTGAACCCTAGTTGGTGGCGGATAAGTCCCGCAAGTCATCCGGCATTCAGAGATAAAATACAGCAGCGTGTGGACCATTTTTAGCCCAAGGCAGCTCATCTCATCAGGCCTTTTTTAGTTAAATACATCCCCCACTGTCAGTTCGGGATCCATGCCTCATTCATCTTAATAAAGGTGAGGTAATCTAGACTTTTTTGACCTAGGCGACTTCTCTTGTCAGTGACAATACCTCCTGCTGCACTGAAGGTCCTTTCTGACAGGACACTTGAAGCGGGGCAGGCCAGAAGTTCTATCGCAAATTGGGATAGCTCAGGCCACAGGTCAAGCCTGCACACCCAGTAGTCAAGGGGTTCATCGCTCCTCAGAGTGTCGATATCTGTAGTTAATGCGAGGTAGTCTGCTACCTGTCGGTCGAGTCGTTCTCTGAGGGTGGACCCCGAAGGGCTGTGGCGATGAGTAGGACTTAAAAAGCTCTGCATGTCCTCCATCAACAACACGTCTGTAAAGCATCCTGTCCTTGCCGGCGTGGTCGTGGTAGGAGGAGGATTACTTTCACCTCTTCCCCTGTTAGATTCCCGTTGTGCTGTGACATCCCCCAGCGTATCTGTGTAAAGCATACTTTTTAACTTGTTTTGGAACTGCTGCATCCTTTCCGACTTGCGGTAATTCGGTAATTTCAGGCACTTTCTGCTCATACCGGGGGTCTAGTAGCGTGGCCACCCAGTACAGGTTGTTCTCCTTCAGCCTTTTTATACGAGGGTCCCTCAACAGGCACGGCAGCATGAAAGACCCCATTTGCACAAGGTTGGATGCCGAGCTACTCATGTCCCGTTCCTTGTCCTCACTGATCTCACTGTAGGTCTGTTCTTCCCCCCAGCCACGTACAAGACCACGGGTACCAGATAGGTGACAACGAGCACCCTGGGATGCCTGCTGTGGTTGGTCTTCCTCCTCCTCAAAGCCACATTCCTCCTCTGACTCCTCTTCCTCAGACTCCTCTTCCAGCATTGCCGCAGGTCCAGCAAGCAATGCTGATAAGGCTGTTTCTGGTGGTGATGGTGACCACAACTCTTCCTCTTCCTCTTCACGCTCATCTATGGCCTGATCCAGCACTCTTCGCAGGGCACGTTCCAAGAAGAAAACAAATGGGATGATGTCGCTGATGGTGCCTTCAGTGCGACTGACTAGGTTTGTCACCTCCTCAAAAATGAGCCTACAGGCATTGCACATGAGCGTCCAGTAACGTAGCAAAAAAATTCCTGCTTCCGCAGAGGCTGTCCTAGCACCTCGGTCATTCAAATACTCGTTGACGGCTTTTTCTTGTTGGAGCAGGCAGTCGAACATTAGGAGTGTTGAATTCCAACGTGTCGGGCTGTCGCAAATCAAGCGCCTCACTGGCATGTTGTTTCGCCGCTGAATATCTGAAAAGTGTGCCATGGCCGTGTAGGAACGCCTGAAATGGCCACACACCTTCCTGGCCTGCTTGAGGACGTTCTGTAAGCCTGGGTACTTATGCACAAAGCGTTGTACAATCAGATTCAACAAATGTGCCATGCACGGCACATGTGTCAACTTGCCCAAATTCAATGCCGCCAACAAATTGCTTCCGTTGTCACACACCACTTTGCCGATCTCCAGTTGGTGCGGAGTCAGCCACTCATCCACCTGTGCGTTCATGGCGGACAGGAGTGCTGGTCCGGTGTGACTCTATGTTTTCAGGCAAATCAACCCCAAGACTGCGTGACACTGTCGTATCCGGGATGTGGAATAGCCCCTGGGGAGCTGGGGGGTGCAGTTGATGTGGAGCAAGACGCAGCAGCAGAAGAGGACTCAGCCGAGGAGGTTATCGAAGAGGATGGAGTAGGAGGACTAGAGGAAGTGGCAGCAGGCCTGCCTGCAAGTCATGGCGGTGTCACCAACTCCTCTGCAGAGCCAAGCATTCCATGCTTGGCAGCCGTCAGCAGGTTTACCCAATGCACAGTGTACGTGATATACCTGCCCTGACTGTGCTTTGCAGACCAGGTATCAGTGGTCAGATGGACCCTTGCCCCAACACTGTGTGCCAGACATGCCATGACTTCCTTTTCCACAATAGAATACAGGTTGGGGATTGCCTTTTGTGAAAATACATTTCGGCCGGGTACCTTCCACTGCGATATCCCAATAGCTACAAATTTTTTGAAGGCCTCAGACTCCACCAGCTTGTATGGTAAAAGCTGGCGGGCTAAGAGTTCCGACAAGCCAGCTGGCAGACGCCGGGAAAGGGGGTGACTCTGTGACATTGGCTTCTTACGCTCAAACATTTCCTTGACAGACACCTGACTGTGAGCAGATGAGCAGGAACTGCTCAAGGCGAGAGACGGAGTGGCGGATGGTTGAGAGGGGGCAAGGAGGACTGCAGTGGTTGACGTGGCTGAAGATGCTGGACCAGGAGCAGGATGGCGGCTTTGAGTTTGTGTGCTGCTTGTACTCATGTGTTGATCCCATAGGCGTTTGTGATGTGCGATCATGTGCCTTCGCAAAGTTGTACCTAGGCTGGTGTTGGACTTCCACAACTCAGTTTCTTTTGGCACAGGTTGCAAATGGCATTGCTGTTGTCAGAGGCAGACACACAAAAAAAATGCCACACTGCTGAGCTCTGCAATGACGACATTCTGGTGGTGGCAACAGCATGTGTTGATTGGCGTGCTGTCTGGCTGACCCCGGGTGCCGATGCATGCTGTCTGACTGTGCCACTAGCTCCTAGCGACGACCTCCCCCTGCTTACAACTCGTCTCCTCCTCCTCTCTGTCTCCCCTTCTGAACTTTCCCCTGTTCTTTTTCTCTTCGAGCGGGCACCCACGTGACATCCATGGACACATCATCATCATCAACCGCTTCACTTGTATCTGACAACTCAGCAAAGGAAGCAGCAGCGGGTACAACATCATCATCATCACACCGTACGTCCATGTGTGTAATGCTGCCTGACTGAGACATATCCCTGCTATGTACAATAATGGTTGCGCATCACTCATTTCTTCCAACTGATGTGTAAATAACTCCTCTGACAGATCAAGCGAAGCAGCTGTGGTGCTAGTGTTGGTGGTGGCAGCAGGTGGGCGAGTGGTAACTTGAAAGGTGCCCATAGCTGAGCTGGAGGAGGATGGTGCGTCAATGTTCCGAGCGGAAGCTGTAGAAGATTGGGTGTCCTGTGTCAACTATGTCCTCAGAATTTTTCAAGTTCAGGGTACGTGGCCTCTGAACACTGGGCATTATTCTAGGGCCAAAGGGAATCATAGCACGACGACCACTACGGCCCCTGCGGGTGGCCTGCCTCTGCCTGTCATTTTTTTAAATATTAGTTTAGTTGTACTATGTGTGCAAGCTACTGTGACACCAGATATGAGTGGTGGCACTGTGCACAGGCAGTAGTTGGCACAGTACACACTGTAGGCCTGACACACACGCTTGCAGGCAAGTAACTGCAATTATATTACAGTCAAATTTTTTTTTAGTTTTTTCTTAAATGTAATCTACTGTGACACCAGATATGAGTGGCACTGTGCACTGGCAGTAGTTGGCACAGTATATACTATACACTGTAAGCCTGACACACACGCTTGCAGGCAACTAACTGCAATTATAATACAGTCAAAAAAGTTTTGTTTTTTTATGTAATCTACTGTGACACCAGATATGAGTGGCACTGTGCACTGGCAGTAGTTGGCACAGTACACACTGTAGGCCTGAAGAAAATAAATTGGTTGGTCCAGCTTGTATTCGTGGTAATCCAAAGGCTTTATTCAATATTCAATAAAATCCAGGTACAGGAATGCAGGTCTACATGTTTCGGGCACAATACAATCTTAGCCCTTACTCATGACAATTTCCAGTACACTGAAAGAGGTTTTTATAGAGAGGAGGGAGGGACTGACTTCCTCACCTGAGGTAGTCAGGTTGAGGTTCAGCCACTCCCATCCACAAATCAACACTTGATTAAAAACATACCATAAATTTATGTGGTTCATAAAAACATATATTCAGAGAAATAACAATGACATATTCAGAGAAATAGTAATAAAGGAGCGGGATAAGGAAAATAAGAAAGGGAGGAATAATGTATGATCGATAAATTGAGGATCAATATTGTAGGATGAGGTCAAGTTTTTTGTTGAGACCATGGGGTTGGCGACTTTCTAACTGGAAAATCCAGTAAGATTCTCTATTTAAAAGTTTGCGTTTTCTGTCGCCACCTCTTAAAGGTTTTTTGACTTTTTCAATACCTTGTGCTGACAAATATGAGACATCCCCACCATGCACTGTGGCAAAGTGGAGACTTGCCGCAGATACATTGCGATTTGCATGGTGCGGTATGTCTGATATATGTTTTCTAATCATTAGAAAACATATATCAGACATACCGCACCATGCAAATCGCAATGTATCTGCGGCAAGTCTCCACTTTGCCACAGTGCATGGTGGGGATGTCTCATATTTGTCAGCACAAGGTATTGAAAAAGTCAAAAAACCTTTAAGAGGTGGCGACAGAAAACGCAAACTTTTAAATAGAGAATCTTACTGGATTTTCCAGTTAGAAAGTCGCCAACCCCATGGTCTCAACAAAAAACTTGACCTCATCCTACAATATTGATCCTCAATTTATCGATCATACATTATTCCTCCCTTTCTTATTTTCCTTATCCCGCTCCTTTATTACTATTTCTCTGAATATGTCATTGTTATTTCTCTGAATATATGTTTTTATGAACCACATAAATTTATGGTATGTTTTTAATCAAGTGTTGATTTGTGGATGGGAGTGGCTGAACCTCAACCTGATTACCTCAGGTGAGGAAGTCAGTCCCTCCCTCCTCTCTATAAAAACCTCTTTCAGTGTACTGGAAATTGTCATGAGTAAGGGCTAAGATTGTATTGTGCCCGAAACATGTAGACCTGCATTCCTGTACCTGGATTTTATTGAATATTGAATAAAGCCTTTGGATTACCACGAATACAAGCTGGACCAACCAATTTATTTTCTTCATACTTATATTTCTCCTATTTCGGGTGAAGGAGCCGGTCCGTGCTATACCAGTGGAATCCCTGGCAGGTGAGAGCTGCTCAAACCTCTGATTTTTACACACTGTAGGCCTGACACACACGCTTGCAGGAAAGTTATTGCTATTATATTACAGTCAAAAAAGTTTTTTTTGTTTTTTTATATGTAATCTACTGTGACACCAGATATGAGTGGCACTGTGCACTGGCAGTAGTTGGCACAGTTCACACTGTAGGCCTGACACACACGCTTGCAGGCAACTAACTGCAATTATATTACAGTCAAAAAAGTTTTTTATTTTTTTATGTAATCTACTGTGACACCAGATATGAGTGGCTCTGTGCACTGGCAGTAGTTTTCACAGTACACACTGTAGACCTGACACACACGCTTGCAGGCAACTAACTGCAATTATATTCCAGTCAAAAAAGTTTTTTTTTTTTTTTATGTAATCTATTGTGACACCAGATATAAGTGATGGCACTGTGCACTGGCAGTAGTTGGCACAGTACACACTGTAGGCCTGACACACACGCTTGCAGGCAACTAACTGCAATTATATTAGTCAAAAAAGTGTTGTTGTTTTTTAAATGTAATTTACTGTGACACCAAATATGAGTTTGTAACAAACAAAAGGATCCCTCAGGAGGTTGCTACGCTATTAGGATGCAACAAATTGGGGTTAGGTGGTCGCTAGGACCTGAGCGTAACTTTGCAGCCTCTCTGACTAATGTTAAAATACAATCTTTTATTTCACTATGTTAAAAATACCAATAAACTTCTTGGGAACATTTGTTAAAAATCTCAGGAATTGGGTGGACCAGGGACATATACCATTTGTGTTGATATATGTATGTGCATATATTCACACACCGTGTTTCTTCTGCCTTGTGGGATTATCCACCACCCTCTGAATATCCAACTTTAACAGTGAACTCCCTGCCTCAATTCCTGCCTAAAACTTAAGTCCTGTGTCCCTACATGTTTCGCCGAGCCTCTCGGCGTCTTCAGGGGAAACTATACAGATACTGGTTGGGGGGCGGGGTCTGGGCTTTTGAATCCTCGGTTTTTCTGGGTAATATAGTCTGACCAGTAAGACGGCCGTTCCGGTAGACTGACGCTCACAGCCACCAATGGACAGGAACTCTGGCCATACATCACATCGACATGCGCCCTGACGTCAACACACTGCGCCACTGGTCACTCACCGTATCTGCCTTCGCCCATGATGTCATCCATGATGCGCCGCTCTTGCATCCGTGTTGGCGCATAGATCGGTCATCGCCTACTCCGTTCTGCACCTGCGCTCTGTAGCTGTACACTGCGCTGATCTCTCTTCTGCGCATGCGTCCACACTTAGTGCTTCTTGACCATCTTCTAGTACTGCGCATGCGTCCAGACTTAGAAAAGTCTCTGCGACGATCCTACTGTATCCGATAGCAGTAACAGAATAAGAGATAGATATAGGTACTATGCAGCTTATGGATCATAGTCTGTATCTGACTCGGCGCCAATTGTTGTGTGGTGATATTGTTATTCTTTACCCTTATTGCATTATATATATATATATATAGACTTGTGCATGTAGTCATTACTAATGTCAGACTTAACAAACCAGGTAGAGATCCTCATTTTGTTTGATGCTATCAATATCTGTCACTTTTGCATCATAGCTACTGCACCTTATCTGTCAATAAGGGCTTGGAATTTTTTTATTTTTTATGTTTTATTTCATTTCACAAATATGACGTGATCTAGAATCTCATTGGTTGCACACCAGGGAGAAATTGGTTTAGATGGTGAAATCTTCTATTTTCCAATTTTTCTTTCCTTCCATCCTGTTGTCTTGTATCTACATGTTTGCGGTACTTGCCCTTGGCATAGGCAACCCCCTTAACGGTTTGTGTTTCTATCCCTAGGCCCATCTCATCAATACTCCAATCCCGCACGCCGGATGCACGCAGAGGCAAGCTCAGCACCCAAGGTAAGTATTACACACAAGGAAGATTCCCTTACTGCCCCTGTGGACTGGTAGGACCGGCGGAATTTTAATGAGCCCAAGAACCAATAAACGATCTTCAGCTCCCTGAAAGGGAGGAGATCACCCCCCAGCCCACCGTGTTTTTTTCTGTCCTCTGGACAGGTGGACTGGCGTGTCGCTCCCCCTCAGGGAGCTGAAGAGTGCTTAGGGGCTCTTTTTTTCCTTAAAGCTAAAGCATCGCTTTTTCTGGGGTCATAGTGCCTTCATTTTAGGCCTGATCGCGGCGTTTTTCGCCTCTGGGGTACCGTCGGGGAGGGGGGTGTCCCCTCCCCTCTTCTTTCATCTCAGTATGCGGTGTCCCGTCTCTCCATACCGCATGTGTGCGGTGCTATGGGCGCCGCCATCTTCCGGAAGTGACGCGCACTAGGTGCGCTACGTCACTTCCGGTTTTCCGGAGCGATGCGGTGAGGTTTAAAGACTCACCATTTCTATTAAACTGCCTCCCTATATAGACATCCTGGGATCCAGGATTAATCTGGGGAGACATTAGGATAATTTGAGCCAGTATAGGCTCTGTTATATCTCTGGGCTAATTGCGATCAGGGACCCGCCCAGGGGGCGGGGCTTCCTCCTTTTAAGCGCCCAGAGCCTATCAGTCAGTGCTCTGGTTGCGTCGCTTTCACAAGTTAGCTCCAGAGTTCCCTGTGCCTTGAGATAGTATTACTATTGCTTGGCTTGGGTTTTTGTTGTTGTTCCTCTTTTCACAGCTCTAATTTCTTCTAGTGCTGGTGGGCCCCCTTAAGGTCTTGTTTCTCCACCTCCAGGTATTGTAGGTGTTATGACCTGTTTTTTTCTTGTCAATTACAGACTATGGCTTCCCCTAAAGATCCGGATCAGCGCAAGGCTAGGGCCAAGAGGAAGCATTTGGCGTGTTACGAATGTAACACACCCTTAGACGACAGCTGTCCTTACTCCAGATGTGAGAGTTGTCGCACGGCATCCACGGAACCCACGATGCAGGAAATGTTCCAGTGGACAAAGACATACGTGGATGATTCCATTAAGGGAGTGGTACGGCTGCTTAATGAGAGGCTACCAGGTCCCTCTCAGACTCCCATGGAGGTGGTCGCACCGGTCGAAAGACCTACCCCCTGTTCTGTGGGGTCTTCTTCCGAGGAAAAAGAATTTACTTCTTGCTTTTTCCCTCCAGAAAAGACGCAGAAGTTACTCAAGTCCATCAGGTCGGGGGACCAGGATGTTGACATGGGGGAGTCTTCCGATCCCGCCGGACGGACACAGCGTGTCTTTAGAGCGGATGAGACCCTCCTCTCTGTGATGCGCACAGAGTGGAGAAAGCCTGAGAAAGGTCCAGTGCTCACCAGAAAATTCAAACTGATGTACCCGATGGCTAAACCCTTGGTGGAATCGTGGGGTTCCGTTCCCAAGGTGGACATGGCTATAGCCAAGTTGTCCCGGCGCACTCTAGTCCCTGCAGACGATGGGTCTAGTCTGCAGGACCCTCTAGACCGGAGGGCAGAGTGCACCCTTAGAAGGAGTTACGCGGCGGCTGCTGCCTCCGCATCAACTTCTATTGCGGCCACGGAGGTAGCCGCCTATTTACGCTCCAAGCTTAACCAGATCCAGACGGACGTGGATCAGAGCGTATCAAGAGATGACATCCTGGCAGCCTTCAAGTCAGCCAATCTGGCTATGGACTTTCTGGTTGATTCCACCCAGATGCAGCTGAAGCTGGCCGCCAAAACTATGGCCCTAGTTTCGGCTGCCCGCAGACCACCCTGGCTGAAACCGTGGATCGCGGATAGTGTTGAGCGAACAGTTCGAGCATAGTTCGGGTCCGTACCGAATTTTGGGGTGTTCGTGACACGGACCCGAACCCAAACTTTTTCGTAAAAGTTCGGGTTCGTCGTTCGGCATGTATTTTGGCGCATTTTGAAAGGCTGCAAAGCAGCCAATCAACATGCATCATACTACTTGCCCTAAGATGCCATCGCAGCCATGCCTACTATTGGCAAGGCTGTGATTGGCCAAGTGCAGCATGTGACTCAGCCTCTTTATAAGCTTGTGCGCACGTCGGGACGTGCTCACTCCCGATGTGAATAGAACAGGGATAGACGCAGCTGATGCTAGGGCGAGAATAGGCAGGGATAATTGAATAACTGGAAGCAAATTTCTCTCCTCCACCTGTGATTCATCTGAACAACTGCAGCTGAGCTGCTTTTTTGATAGGGATTGGCTATTTTTAGAGTGGCCAGAGTGATTTTTCCATCCACATGTACCTGGGCTGACCGCCGGCCGCCATTTTGCGACTTGTAGTGCTGCAGCAGAAGCTGCCACAGTGTGCATTCCAAAGCTCCAAACAAGTCAGACATCTACACCTGGGATTCAGACCAATAGCGATTTAGCAGCACAGTCCAAGGCTATTTTTTTTAAAGGTTGTGCAGACCATTTTGTGGCACATGTTACTGGGCTGATAGGCGGCGGCCATCTTGGGACTAGTGCTGCAGCACAATCTCTCCCAACGTCCATTAATCACTTGTAATAGTGGTCTGTGCCATAGAAATCCTACATCAGGGACTTGGGTGTGCTTGTGTCACCCCTACTAATACCAGTCCACCTGTAATCCATACAGTGAAAAGCCATAAAGTATTCCAGTGAGGGAATTTTTTTTTTATTTAAAAAAGGCCAAGTTAGTTTATCTGGCGTTCAATATACTAGATACAGTTAGGCCTGCGTTTCATACATCTGGAATTAGCAAACTAATGTGCTGGGGTTGGGAAAACATATATGTACCCATACTAGAATCTGTCAAAGAAAGCGGTACTCACATATAACAGTCATTCCACCTGTAATCCATACAGTGAAAAGCCATAAAGTATTCCAGTGAGGGAATTTTTTTTTTATTTAAAAAAGGCCAAGTTAGTTTATCTGGCGTTCAATATACTAGATACAGTTAGGCCTGCGTTTCATACATCTGGAATTAGCAAACTAATGTGCTGGGGTTGGGAAAACATATATGTACCCATACTAGAATCTGTCAAAGAAAGCGGTACTCACATATAACAGTCATTCCATCTGTAATCCATACAGTCAAAAGACTGAAAGTATTCCAGTGAGGGAATTTTTTTTTTATTTAAAAAAGGCCAAGTTAGTTTATCTGGGGTTCAATATACTAGATACAGTTAGGCCTGCGTTTCATACATCTGGAATTAGCAAACTAATGTGCTGGGGTTGGGAAAACATATATGTACCCATACTAGAATCTGTCAAAGAAAGCGGTACTCACATATAACAGTCATTCCATCTGTAATCCATACAGTCAAAAGACTGAAAGTATTCCAGTGAGGGAATTTTTTTTATTTAACCACCTCCGGACCGCCTAACGCAGATTCGCGTTCCGGAGGTGGCAGCGCTGCGCACAGTCACGCATATACGCGTCATCTCGCGAGACGCGAGATTTCGCTCCAAGCCGGCCCGCGCATGCGCATCGCGGGCCGGCAAAAGTTAAAGAACAAGTTCGTCACCAGCCTGCCAGCAACGATCATTGGCTGGCAGGCTGGCGATTTTTAAAAAATCCAATCACAAGCCATATAACAGATCATATTAGTAAATATGATCTGTTATATGGCTTCTCTGCTGGTCCTTTTCGTCGGTTGGATCCAGCACAGGAGCAGACTGAACTGTGAGTAGCACCAACACTACACCTTAGCCCCAGATCACCCCCCTGCACCCCAATTAACCCTTTGATCACCCCTTTGATCGCCCCTGTCAATCACCAGTGAAAGGAAAAAAAGTGATCAGTGTAAACTGTCACTTTTTTTTTTTCACTAGTATTGGCTGTTAGGTTTTAGGGATAGTTTAGGCCCCTTGGTTAGGTAGTTAGCGTCAGTTAGCGCCCACCCCACCGCACCGCAGTCACTTTTATTCGCTGAATAGCGTATCGCTAATCAGCATTTGTACTTTTATAGTATCTGTAAGTGATCAAAACTGATCACGGTCAGATCTATAATAGTATTAGTGTCACTTTAGTTCGCCCTCCACCCAAAACGCAGTGTTTGCCCGATCAGGCCTGATCGGTCGCCCACACGTGCGTTCACCCACGCCCGCCCCACCGCAGTGACAAAAAATATATATTTTTTGATCACTGCACATTCATTTTACACGCACTGCGGCGATAAAAAAATCAGTTTTGATATTTTTTATCAACCGCAGCGGCCTCCGGTACTTCGCTAGCCTCCCCTTTGTAAGACAGGCTTGCTTTTTTTCTTGGGTAGTCTCAGGGAATACCCCTAAATTTAGTAGTCCAAAATGTCAAACAGGGGGTATTCTTCTGAAGAGGCCTACAGGATTCTGACCCAGTCGGATGAGGAGTGGGAACCCTCATCTGATGAATCTAGCGGGTCAGAATATGAACCTGTGGAAAGCAGTGGCTCTCTGACCCAAAGTTCGGACGAGGAGGTGGAGGTCCCTGGCAGCACCAGGCGTACCCGGCCCCATGTCGCTAGACCACAGGTTATGCAGGATCCGCTTCAAGAGCAGCAGAGTGGGGCTGTCGCTGCCGGATCACGTGGTGAGGCATACACCAGCAGCGCAGCCCTCCCTGGACCTAGTACCAGCACTGCCGTACAACATGGTGACGTGGCGAGCACCAGAAGGGCAGTTGAAGCTGGTACGGTGGCACGTGCACTAGTTACCCCATCGCAGCCACCGCAAAGACAGGCCCGTAGAGCCCCTAGAATCCCTGAGGTGCTGGCAAACCCTGATTGGCAGTCACCAACTTCAGCCGCACCTGTAGTTCCCCCTTTCACCGCCCAGTCTGGAGTTCGGGTTGAGACGGCTCAAATCGGTTCGGCCCTGGGATTTTTGGAGCTGTTCTTGACTGCGGAGCTCTTGGACTTAGTCGTGGCAGAGACCAACCAGTATGCCACACAATTTATATCCGCCAACCCGGGAAGCTTTTATGCCCAGCCTTTCCGGTGGAAACCAGTCCAAGTTTCCGAAATTAAAATTTTTTTGGGCCTTCTCCTCAACATGGGCCTGACAAAAAAGCATGAATTGCGGTCATATTGGTCAACGCACCCGATTCATCACATGCCCATGTTCTCTGCTGCTATGTCCAGGGCACGATTTGAGGCCATCCTCCGTTTCCTGCATTTTAGCGACAACACCACCTCCCGTCCCAGAGGCCACCCAGCTTTTGACCGGCTCCACAAAATTCGGCCCCTCATAGACCATTTCAACCAGAAATTTGCAGATTTGTATACCCCCGAGCAAAACATCTGCGTAGACGAGTCCCTAATACATTTTACCGGGCGCCTTGGCTTCAAACAGTACATCCCAAGCAAGCGTGCCCGGTATGGGGTCAAATTGTATAAGCTCTGTGAAAGGGCCACAGGCTATACCCACAAATTTCGTGTCTATGAGGGAAAAGATCAGACCCTGGAGCCGGTCGGTTGCCCTGACTACCTGGGGAGCAGTGGGAAGACAGTCTGGGACTTGGTGTCACCCTTATTCGGCAAGGGGTACCATCTTTATGTGGACAATTTTTACACAAGTGTGGCCCTCTTTAGGCATTTGTTTCTAGAACGGATTTGCGCCTGTGGCACCGCGCGAACTAGTCGCGTGGGCTTCCCCCAACGGCTTGTAACCACCCGTCTTGCAAGGGGGGAGAGGGCTGCCTTGTGTAACGAAGAACTGCTCGCGGTGAAATGGAGAGACAAGCGTGACGTTTACATGCTCTCCTCCATTCACGCAGACACGACAATCCAAATTGAGCGAGCAACCCGTTTTCATTGAAAAGCCCCTCTGGGTCCACGACTATAATGCGCTCATGGGAGGGGTGGACTTCAATGACCAGATGTTGTCTCCGTATTTAGTTTCCCGCAGAACCAGACGCTGGTATAAGAAGGTGTCTGTATATTTAATTCAATTGGCGCTGTACAATAGTTTTGTTCTCTACAGTAAGGCTGGGAGAACACGATCTTTCCTCAAATTCCAGGAAGAGATCATCGAGAACCTCCTTTACCCAGGAGGTTCCGTGGCCCCATCCCCCAGTGTAGTTAGCCGTCTACACGAGCGACATTTCCCCAGTGTCGTTCCTGGTACCTCAACCCAACCGTCACCCCGAAAAAGATGTCGTGTCTGTAGCAGGAGTGGAATAAGGCGTGACACCCGCTATTTCTGTCCTGACTGTGCTGACCACCCTGCCCTATGCAGTGGAGAGTGTTTCCGGAAGTACCACACACAGGTACACCTAGCATAGGGATTGCATCTCACAGGACAGGCACACAGGGCTATTAGGGCCCTTTTACTCTCAGCTGCTGCAAACCTCTCCTTTCACCTGGGATAAAGTGCATAACGTACTTCGCCACATCTTTGGGCGATTTGCGCTTTGCACATTGTCCCATGGGGAAGGAGAGGTTTGTTCTATAAAGGTAAAAAAAACTAAACAAAAAAAAAATTACCGGTAAGTAAAAAAGTTAAAAAAGTTTAAAAAAGTTAATATGTTCTGTTCTAAAGTTAATAAAGTTATTGCTTTGCGGCCTGGTTTTTTCTTTTTTGTTTTGTTTTTTTTACCTTCCAGGTGGACCAACCGATCGACTAGCTGCAGCACTGATGTGCATTCGGACAGAAGCATTGTGCTGCTGTCAGATTACACGCAAGTCGGTGTATGCGAGATTTCTCCTCTGCAGTAAAAGATATGTTTGCCGAGGCATATGAGCTGAGGAGGTGGCGGTGTTCATATACTTTGGCAAACACTTTGTATATATAAAAAAAAAAAATCCCGGCAATGATTTATTCATCCACATCGATTGATGTGAATGGAGAAATCTGGTTTGCCAGGGCATACGAGCTGAAGTGGGTATGGATGTTGGGCGGAGCTCCTATGTCCTGGCAGACGCCTTTCCCCTCCTTTTTCTTTTTTTGGCAGAGATTTTTTCATCCACATTGATCGATGCGAATGAAGAAATCTGTGCCGTTCATTTTTTTCTTTCAGCCCAGAGGCTGAACGGAAAAAAAAAATCTCATTACCCGTATGCTCAATATAAGGAGAATAACAGAAACTCCTAATGCTGGGCATACATGTAATGATTGCGGAGACCCTCAAATGCCAGGGCAGTACAAACACCCCACAAATAACACCATTTTGGAAAGAAGACACCCCAAGGTATTCGCTGAGGGGCATATTGAGTCCATGAAAGATTGAAATTTTTGTCCCAAGTTAGCGGAAAGGGAGACTTTGTGAGAACTAAATCCAAAAAATCAATTTCCGCTAACTTGTGCCAAAATTTTTTTTTTTCAATGAACTCGCCATGCCCCTCATTGAATACCTTGGGGTGTCTTCTTTCCAAAATGGGGTCACATGTGGGGTATTTATACTGCCCTGGCATTTTAGGGGCCCCAAAGCGTGAGAAGAAGTCTGGTATCCAAATGTCTAAAAATGCCCTCCTAAAAGGAATTTGGGCCCCTTTGCCCACCTAGGCTGCAAAAAAGTGTCACACATGTGGTATCTCCGTATTCAGCAGAAGTTGGGGAATATGTTTTGGGGTGTCATTTTACATATACCCATGCTGGGTGAGATAAATATCTTGGTCAAATGCCAACTTTGTATAAAAAAAATGGGAAAAGTTGTCTTTTGCCAAGATATTTCTCTCACCCAGCATGGGTATATGTAAAATGACACCCCAAAACACATTCCTTACCTTCTCCTGAGTACGGAGATACCAGATGTGTGACACTTTTTTGCAGCCTAGCTGGGCAAAGGGGCCCACATTCCAAAGAGCACCTTTCAGATTTCACAGGTCATTTACCTACTTACCAGACATTAGGGCCCCTGGAAAATGCCAGGGCAGTATAACTGCCCCACAAGTGACCCCATTTTGGAAAGAAGACACCCCAAGGTATTCCGTGAGGGGCATGGCAAGTTCCTAGAATTTTTTATTTTTTGTCACAAGTTAGTGGAAAATGCTGATTTTTTTTTTTTTTTTTTTTTTTTTCATACAAAGTCTCCTATTCCACTAACTTGTGACAAAAAAAAAAAATTTCCATGAACTCACTATGCCCATCAGCGAATACCTTGGGGTCTCTTCTTTCCAAAATGGGGTCACTTGTGGGGTAGTTATACTGCCCTGGCATTCTAGGGGCCCAAATGTGTGGTAAGGAGTTTGAAATCAAATTCAGTAAAAAATGACCTGTGAAATCCGAAAGGTGCTCTTTGGAATATGGGCCCCTTTGCCCACCTAGGCTGCAAAAAAGTGTCACACATCTGGTATCTCCGTACTCAGGAGAAGGTGGGGAATGTGTTTTGGGGTGTCATTTTATATATACCCATGCTGGGTGAGAGAAATATCTTGGCAAAAGACAACTTTTCCCATTTTTTTATACAAAGTTGTCATTTGACCAAGATATTTATCTCACCCAGCATGGGTATATGTAAAAAGACACCCCAAAACACATTCCTCAACTTCTCCTGAGTACGGCAATACCACATGTGTGACACTTTTTTGCAGCCTAGGTGGGCAAAGGGGCCCATATTCCAAAGAGAACCTTTCGGATTTCACAGGTCATTTTTTACAGAATTTGATTTCAAACTCCTTACCACACATTTGGGCCCCTAGAATGCCAGGGCAGTATAACTACCCCACAAGTGACCCCATTTTGGAAAGAAGAGACCCCAAGGTATTCGCTGATGGGCATAGTGAGTTCATGGAAGTTTTTATTTTTTGTCACAAGTTAGTGGAATATGAGACTTTGTATGAAAAAAAAAAAAAAAAAAATCATCATTTTCCACTAACTTGTGACAAAAAATAAAAAATTCTAGGAACTCGCCATGCCCCTCACGGAATAGCTTGGGGTGTCTTCTTTCCAAAATGGGGTCACTTGTGGGGTAGTTATACTGCCCTGGCCTTCTAGGGGCCCAAATGTGTGGTAAGGAGTTTGAAATCAAATTCTGTAAAAAATGACGAGTGAAATCCGAAAGGTGCTCTTTTGAATATGGGCCCCTTTGCCCACCTAGGCTGCAAAAAAGTGTCACACATCTGGTATCTCCGTACTCAGGAGAAGGTGGGGAATGTGTTTTGGGGTGTCATTTTACATATACCCATGCTGGGTGAGAGAAATATCTTGGCAAAAGACAACTTTTCCCATTTTTTTATACAAAGTTGTCATTTGACCAAGATATTTCTCTCACCCAGCATGGGTATATGTAAAAAGACACCCCAAAACACATTCCTCAACTTCTCCTGAGTACGGGGATACCAGATGTGTGACACTTTTTTGCAGCCTAGGTGGGCAAAGGGGCCCATATTCCAAAGAGCACCTTTCGGATTTCACAGGTCATTTTTTACTGAATTTGATTTCAAACTCTTTACCACACATTTGGGCCCCTAGAATGCCAGGGCAGTATAACTACCCCACAAGTGACCCCATTTTGGAAAGAAGAGACCCCAAGGTATTCGCTGATGGGCATAGTGAGTTCATAGAACTTTTTATTTTTTGTCACAAGTTAGTGGAATATGAGACTTTGTAAGAAAAAAAAAAAATAAAAAAAAATCATCATTTTCCGCTAACTTGTGACAAAAAATAAAAAGTTCTATGAACTCACTATGCCCATCAGCGAATACCTTAGGGTGTGTACTTTCAGAAATGGGGTCATTTGTGGGGTGTTTGTACTGTCTGGGCATTGTAGAACCTCAGGAAACATGACAGGTGCTCAGAAAGTCAGAGCTGCTTCAAAAAGCGGAAATTCACATTTTTGTACCATAGTTTGTAAACGCTATAACTTTTACCCAAACCATTTTTTTTTTACCCAAACATTTTTTTTTTATCAAAGACATGTAGAACTATAAATTTAGAGCAAAATTTCTATATGGATGTCGTTTTTTTTTGCAAAATTTTACAACTGAAAGTGAAAAATGTCATTTTTTTGCAAAAAAATCGTTAAATTTCGATTAATAACAAAAAAAGTAAAAATGTCAGCAGCAATGAAATACCACCAAATGAAAGCTCTATTAGTGAGAAGAAAAGGAGGTAAAATTCATTTGGGTGGTAATTTGCATGACCGAGCAATAAACGGTGAAAGTAGTGTAGGTCAGAAGTGTAAAAAGTGGCCTGGTCTTTCAGGGTGTTTAAGCACTGGGGGCTGAGGTGGTTAAAAAAGGCCAAGTTAGTTTATCTGGCGTTCAATATACTAGATACAGTTAGGCCTGCGTTTCATACATCTGGAATTAGCAAACTAATGTGCTGGGGTTGGGAAAACATATATGTACCCATACTAGAATCTGTCAAAGAAAGCGGTACTCACATATAACAGTCATTCCATCTGTAATCCATACAGTCAAAAGACTGAAAGTATTCCAGTGAGGGAATTTTTTTTATTTAAAAAAGGCCAAGTTAGTTTATCTGGCGTTCAATATACTAGATACAGTTAGGCCTGCGTTTCATACATCTGGAATTAGCAAACTAATGTGCTGGGGTTGGGAAAACATATATGTACCCATACTAGAATCTGTCAAAGAAAGCGGTACTCACATATAACAGTCATTCCATCTGTAATCCATACAGTCAAAAGACTGAAAGTATTCCAGTGAGGGGATTTTGCTTATAAAAAATAATATATTTCATTGTGGTGCGAGTTGAATCGCAACAATGAAGAAAAATACTATTAAGGGACGAGGACGCGGTCGTGGTGGTGTCCGTGGAGCCTCTGTTGCTGGTAGAGGACGTGGCCGTTCGGCCCCAGGCGCACACAGTAGGGAACGAACTCCCTCAACTAGCCGGCAGAATGTACCGCAATATCTCGTGGGGCCCAATGACGCTCTTAGGATGGTAAGGCCTGAGCAGGTACAGGCATTAATCGATTGGGTGGCCGACAGTGCTTCTAGCACGTTCACCACATGGTCTTCCACCCAGTCTTCTGCGGAAAGCGCACAGGTGGCACCTGAAAACCAAGCCCATCAGTCTGTCACATCACCCCCAAGCATATCAGGGAAACGGTCTGAGCCACAAGTTATGCAGCAGTCTCTTCTTCTGTTTGAAGACTCTGCTTCCAGGGTTTCCCAGGGGCGTCCACCTAGCCCTTCCCCAGTGGAGGAAGACATACCATGCACTGACGCACAACCACTTATGTCTCCAGATGAAGAGGACATGGGAATACCACCACAGCAGAGTCACCGACTCTCTGATGATGACGAAACACAGGTGCCCACTGCCGCGTCTTTTTGCAGTGTGCAGACTGAACAGGAGGAGGTCAGGGAGGGAGACTGGGTGGAAGACGATGCAGAGGACGATGAGGTCTTAGACCCCACATGGACTGAAGGTCGTGGCGATGACTTTCACAGTTCAGAGGAAGAGGTAGTGGTGAGACCGAGACAACAGCGAAGCCAAAGAGGGAGCAGGGGGCCAAAGCAGACGAGCCGCCGCCCCCAGAGTTCGCCTGCTACTGGACATCGCCAACAGGGACCCAGCCCCACAAAGGCAGCTTCAAAGAGTTCCCTGGCATGGCACTTCTTTAAACAATGTCCTACCGACAAGACCCGAGTGACTTGCACGCTCTGCCATCAGAGCCTGAGGCGAGGCATTAACGTTCTGAACCTTAGCACAACCTGCATGACCAGGCATCTACATGCAAAGCATGAACTGCAGTGGGGTACACACCTTAAAAACCAGGCACTCGCTGAGGCTCCCCCTGCTCCCTCTACCGCTGCTGCCTCGGCTTCCGCCTCGAGAGGAATGTTGCCACCTGCCGAGCAGCAAACAGAGGATGTGCCACCGACACCACCACCACCGCCACCGTCAACTAGCGTCTCCACTATATCACACAGCAGCGTTCAGCTCTCAATATCTCAAACCTTAGAGAGGAAGCGCAAATTCCCCCCGAGTCACCCTCGAGCCCTTGGCCTGAACGCCAGCATTTCTAAACTGCTGGCCTTTGAAATGCTGTCATTCCGGCTGGTGGACACAGACAGCTTCAAACAGCTGATGGCCATGGCTGTCCCGCAGTATGTGGTTCCCAGCCGCCACTACTTCTCCAAGACAGCCGTGCCTTCCCTGCACATGCAAGTGTCCGATAAAATCAAGTGTGCACTGCGCAACGCCATTTGTGGCAAGGTCCACCTAACCACAGATACGTGGACCAGTAAGCACGGCCAGGGACGCTATATCTCACTAACTGCACACTGGATGAATGTAGTGGCGGCTGGGCCCCCGGCGGACAGTTCCTTGGCGCACGTCCTTCCGCCCCCTAGGATCGCAGGGCATCATTCTCTGCCTCCTGTAGCCTCCTCCTCCTACTCGGCTTCCTCCTCCACTGCTTCCACCAGCTCATCCGGTCAGCCACACACCTTCACCACCAACTTCAGCACAGCCCGGGGTAAACGTCAGCAGGCCATTCTGAAACTCATATGTTTGGGGGACAGGCCCCACACCGCACAGGAGTTGTGGCGGGGTATTGAACAACAGACCGACGAGTGGTTTCTGCCGGTGGGCCTCAAGCCAGGCCTGGTGGTGTGCGATAATGGGCGAAATCTCGTGGCAGCTCTGGGACTAGCCGGTTTGACGCACATCCCTTGCCTGGCGCATGTGCTGAACTTGGTGGTGCAGAGGTTCATTCACCACTACCCCAACATGTCAGAGCTGCTGCATAAAGTGCGGGCCGTCTGTGCGCGCTTCCGCCGTTCACATCCTGCCGCTGCTCGCCTGTCTGCGCTACAGCGGAATTTCGGCCTTCCCGCTCACCGCCTCATATGCGACGTGCCCACCCGGTGGAACTCCACCTTGCACATGCTGGAGAGACTGTGCGAGCAGCAGCAGGCCATAGTGGAGTTTCAGCTGCAGCACGCTCGCGTCAGTCGTACTGCCGAACAGCACCACTTCACCACCAATGATTGGGCCTCCATGCGAGACCTGTGTGCCCTGCTGCGCTGTTTCGAGTACTCCACCAACATGGCCAGTGGCGATGACACTGTTATCAGCGTTACAATACCACTTCTATGTCTCCTTGAGAAAACACTTAGGGCAATGATGTTAGAGGAGGTGGCCCAGGTGGAGGAGGAGGAGGAGGTGGATGAGGGCTCGTTTCTAACACTTTCGGGCCAGTCTGTTCGAAGTGGCTCAGAGGGAGGTTTGTTTAAGCAGCAGAGGACAGGTTCACAAGTCGCCAGCCAAGGCACTGTACTGGAGGACGAGGAGGAGGAGGAGGTGGAGGGGGACGAGGATGACGCAAGTTCACAGCGGGGTGGCAGCCCAGGCCCATCACTGGTGCGTGGCTGGGGGGATACGGTGGACGATGACGATACGCCTCCCACAGAGGACAGCTTGTCCTTACCCATGGGTAGCCTGGCCCACATGAGCGAATATATGCTCCAATGCCTGCGCAACGACAGCAGAGTTGCCCACGTTTTAACGTGTGCAGACTACTGGGTGGCCACCCTGCTGGATCCCCGGTATAAAGACAATGTGCCCACTTTAATTCCTGAACTGGAGCGCGACCGTAAGATGCGCGAGTACAAGCGCACGCTGATAGAGGCGCTCTTGAGAGCATTCCCACATGTCACAGGGGAACAGGTGGAAGGTGAAGGCAGAGGAGTGGCAAGAGGTCGCCAACGCAGCTGTGTCACGGCCAGCTCATCTGAGGGCAGGGTTAGCATGGCAGAAATGTGGAAAAGTTTTGTCTCCACGCCACAGCTATCTGCACCGACACCTGATACGGAACGTGTTAGCAGGAGGCAGCATTTCACTAACATGGTTGAACAGTATGTCTGCACACCCCTCCACATCCTGACGGATGGTTCGGCCCCATTCAACTACTGGGTTTCGAAATTGTCCACGTGGCCAGAGTTAGCATGTTATGCCTTGGAGGTGCTTTCCTGCCCGGCGGCCAGCGTTTTATCTGAACGCGTATTCAGCACGGCAGGGGGCGTCATTACTGACAAGCGCAGCCGCCTGTCCACAGCCAACGTGGACAAGCTGACCTTCATAAAGATGAACCAGGCATGGATCCCACAGGACCTGTCCCTCCCTTGTGCAGAGTAGTCCTTATTAACTGCCTAAAACATGTCTTGTTGTGCTACGGGCCACTTCTTTATTTGATACAAATTTTATGAAACCCACAGTTGAATGAAACTCTTCTCTGTCTGGGCGCCGGGGCCTAACCAGATGAAAGTGGCCGGTTAAACTAACGGGTGACATGAAGCCATAACCTCTGCCATGCTACCTCTGTCTTCTGTCTGGGTGCTGAGGCCTAAGTCAAATAAAGCGGTCTTCTGCTGTGCTGGGGGATATGAAGCTAATCTCTGACCTCTCTCCTCTGTCTGGGTCCAAAGGCCTAAATCACTGAAAGAGGCCTTCTCCTGTGGTGTGTGATATGATGCCAGAATATGTGCTGTGGGGCCTCTCTCCTCTTCCTGGGTGCAGGGGTCAAATAAACTAAATTGTGGCCTACTCCTGTGGTGGTTGATATGATGCCTGATTCTCTGATGTGGAACCTCTCTCCTCTGTTTGGGTGAAGGGGTCAAAGTAACTAAATGGTGGCTTCTCCTGTGGTGGCTGATATGATGCCAGAATATGTGCTGTGGTGCCTCTCTCCTCTTCCTGGGTGCAGGGGTCAAAGTAACTAAATGGTGGCTTCTCCTGTGGTGGCTGATATGATGCCAGAATATGTGCTGTGGGGCCTCTCTCCTCTTCCTGGGTGCAGGGGTCAAAGTAACTCAATGGTGGCTTCTCCTGTGGTGGCTGATATGATGCCAGAATATGTGCTGTGGTGCCTCTCTCCTCTGTCTGGGTCCAAAGGCCTAAATCACTGAAAGAGGCCTTCTCCTGTGGTGTGTGATATGATGCCTGAATATGTGCTGTGGTGCCTCTCTCCTCTTCCTGGGTGCGGGGGTCAAAGTAACTCAATGGTGGCTTCTCCTGTGGTGGCTGATATGATGCCAGAATATGTGCTGTGGTGCCTCTCTCCTCTTCCTGGGTGCGGGGGTCAAAGTAACTCAATGGTGGCTTCTCCTGTGGTGGCTGATATGATGCCAGAATATGTGCTGTGGGGCCTCTCTCCTCTTCCTGGGTGCAGGGGTCAAAGTAACTCAATGGTGGCTTCTCCTGTGGTGGTTAGTATGATGCCAGAATATGTGCTGTGGTGCCTCTCTCCTCTGTCTGGGTCCAAAGGCCTAAATCACTGAAAGAGGCCTTCTCCTGTGGTGTGTGATATGATGCCTGAATATGTGCTGTGGTGCCTCTCTCCTCTTCCTGGGTGCGGGGGTCAAAGTAACTCAATGGTGGCTTCTCCTGTGGTGGCTGATATGATGCCAGAATATGTGCTGTGGTGCCTCTCTCCTCTTCCTGGGTGCGGGGGTCAAAGTAACTCAATGGTGGCTTCTCCTGTGGTGGCTGATATGATGCCAGAATATGTGCTGTGGTGCCTCTCTCCTCTTCCTGGGTGCAGGGGTCAAAGTAACTAAATGGTGGCTTCTCCTGTGGTGGTTGATATGATGCCTGATTCTCTGCTGTGAAACCTCTCTCCTCTTCCTGGGTGCAGGGGTCAAAGTAACTCAATGGTGGCTTCTCCTGTGCTGATTGATATAAAGCTGATGGTTGTGCCATCTGACATGGTTGCCAGGGTCTGATTCAATGGGGGCCTACTCCTGTGGTGGGTGATCTAAATGCCTGATTCTCTGCTGTGAAACCTCTCTCCTCCGTCTGGGTGTAGGGGTCAAAGTCTTTCAAAGTCGCCTTCTCCTGTGCTGATTGATATGAAGCTGATGGTTGTGCCATCTGACATGGTTGCCGGGGTCCCATTAAATTGGGGCCTACTCCTGTGGTGGGTGATCTAAATGCCTGATTCTCTGCTTTGAAACCTCTCTCCTCCGTCCGGGTGTAGGGGTCAAAGTCTGTCAAAGTCGCCTTCTCCTGTGCTGATTGATATAAAGCTTATGCTTGTGCCATCTGACATGGTTGCCGGGGTCTGATTCAATGGTGGCCTACTCCTGTGGTGGGTGATCTAAATGCCTGATTCTCTGCTGTGTAACCTCTCTCCTCCGTCTGGGTGTAGGGGTCAAAGTAACTAAATGGTGGCCTACTCCTGTGGTGGGTGATATGATGCCTGGTTCTCTGCTGTGGGACCTCTCTCCTTTGTCTGGGTGCTGTGGTCAAAATAATAGTAAGTGACCTTCTCCATTGGTGGGTGACTTGAAGCCTGATTCTGTGCTATGGGACCTCACTCCAATTAATATTGTTTAATTTTTATTTATTTTATGTTAACTCATCATTTCCCTATCTACATTTGTTTGCAGGGGATTTAACTACATTTTGCTGCCTTTTGCAGCCCTCTAGCCCTTTCCGGGTGTGTTTTACAGCCTTTTTAGTGCCCAAAAGTTCGGGTCCCCATTGACTTCTATGGGGTTCGGGATGAAGTTCGGGTCGAGTTCGGATCCCGAACCCGAACATTTTTCGAAAGTTCGGCCGAACTCGTCGAACCCGAACATCCAGGTGTTCGCTCAACTCTAATCGCGGACAACGCGTCTAAGTTCAACCTTTGTGGGCTCCCCTTCGAACCGGATAGGCTATTCGGGTCCGAATTGGACAAGATAATGGAGGGGCTCTCCGATAAAAAGGGGAAGAGCCTCCCCCAGCAACCCTTTCGGGGTCGCCCCAGACAGGAAAAGAAAGGCAGAGGCCGTCCAGGGCAGCAGTCTAGGCGCAGAGATTGGGGGGGGCCGTCTCGTAAATATTCGAGACGCCCCCGCAAACCTACCAGGGAGGCAAAACCCTCCTGACTATGGGCCTCCTCGAGGCTCTTGGATAAGCCCTGCTGCCCCTGCAGTGTCTCCTCTAGATTTTCCCGTACCCCTCCCCCAGATTCCCGTGGGGGGCCGTCTTACCCATTTCAAAGACTCTTGGTGCCAGCTGATTGCAGACCCCTGGGTCCAGGACATAGTTTCCGTCGGGTACCGGGTAGATCTTATCTCTCTCCCCCCAGAGAGATTCATCGCCACACGAAACTTCGGGTCTGCCAAGCAAGTGGTCCTAGAAGCTTACATTCAGGACTATATCTCCAAGGGAGCCCTAGAGGAGGTACCGGCAGGGGAGAGGGGCCTAGGGATTTATTCACCAGTGTTCCTGGTTCCCAAAAAGACGGGAGATCTCCGGATGATCATCGACTTGAGATTTCTCAATCAATTTATAAGAAAAACAAGGTTTCGCATGGAAACCATAAGGTCAGTCAGCCATATCCTCAACCTCGGGGATGTCATGGCTACTCTGGACCTCAAGGATGCGTATCTTCACATTCCGTTCCATTCCGCGTCCCGGAAACTCCTCAGGATCGCGGTCCAGATTTCAAGGGTTCGCAGGCACTTTCAGTTCGCCGCGCTTCCCTTCAGAATCTCTTCTGCCCCCCTTATCTTCACCAAGGTGGTGGTGTCGGTGGTGGCTAGAGATGGCCCGAACTATCCGACGGCGAACAGTTCCCGGCGAACATAGCTTGTTCGCGTTCGCCTCTGCCGGGCGAACACATGCGATGTTCGGTCCGCCCCCTATACATCATCATTGAGCAAACTTTGACCCTGTACCTCACAGTCAGCAGACACATTCCAGCCAATCAGCAGCATACCCTCCCTCCCAGACCCTCCCACCTCCTGCACAGCATCCATTTTAGATTCATTCTGAAGCTGCAGTCTTAGTGAGAGGAGGGAGACTGTAACTGCTGCTGATTTAATTGGGAAATCGATAGCTAGGCTAGTGAATTCAGTGTCCACTCCAGTCCTGAAAGACTCATCTGATCTCTGCTGTAAGGACAGCGTCCTGACAGCACCCCAAAAAGCCCTTTTTAGGGCTGCAACATTAGTCTGCTTTTTTTTTTTCCTTTATATACATATTGCAGTTGCCTGGCCTGCCTGTGTGTGAGGAGCTGCAGGCCCACAGACTGTAGTGTGCCCACTGCCAGTGCTCACCCCTGTCATTCCGTGTGGCACAGGACTTTGCTTAAAAAAAGGCACTTAATTTTTACACTTTAATCTAAGGTTAGTTGCCTGCCAGTGTGTGTCAGGCTGACTTCCACTGACTGTAGTGTGCCCACTGCCAGTGCCCACCACTCATACCGGCTGGCACAGGACTTTGCATAAAAAAGGCATTTAATTTTTACACTTTAGTGTAATTTCAGCTGCTTGCCTGCTGCTAGTGTGTGTCAGGCCGACTTCAACTGACTGTAGTGTGCCCACTGCCAGTGCCCACCCCTGTCATCCCGTGTGGCACAGGACTTTGCTTAAAAAAAAGGCACTTCATTTTTACACTTTAATCTAAGGTTAGTTGCCTGCCAGTGTGTGTCAGGCCGACTTCAACTGACTGTAGTGTGCCCACTGCCAGTGCCCACCCCTGTCATCCCGAGTGGCACAGGACTTTGCTTAAAAAATAGGCACTTAATTTTTACACTTTAATCTAAGGTTAGTTGCCTGCCAGTGTGTGTCAGGCTGACTTCCACTGACTGTAGTGTGCCCACTGCCAGTGCCCACCACTCATACCGGCTGGCACAGGACTTTGCATAAAAAAGGCATTTAATTTTTACACTTTAGTGTAATTTCAGCTGCTTGCCTGCTGCTAGTGTGTGTCAGGCCGACTTCAACTGACTGTAGTGTGCCCACTGCCAGTGCCCACCCCTGTCATACCGAGTGGCACAGGACTTTGCTTAAAAAATAGGCACTTAATTTTTACACTTTAATCTAAGGTTAGTTGCCTGCCAGTGTGTGTCAGGCTGACTTCCACTGACTGTAGTGTGCCCACTGCCAGTGCCCACCACTCATACCGGCTGGCACAGGACTTTGCTTAAAAAAGGCATTTAATTTTTACACTTTAATGTAATTTCAGCTGCTTGCCTGCTGCTAGTGTGTGTCAGGCCGACTTCAACTGACTGTAGTGTGCCCACTGCCAGTGCCCACCCCTGTCATACCGAGTGGCACAGGACTTTGCTTAAAAAATAGGCACTTAATTTTTACACTTTAATCTAAGGTTAGTTGCCTGCCAGTGTGTGTCAGGCTGACTTCCACTGACTGTAGTGTGCCCACTGCCAGTGCCCACCACTCATACCGGCTGGCACAGGACTTTGCATAAAAAAGGCATTTAATTTTTACACTTTAGTGTAATTTCAGCTGCTTGCCTGCTGCTAGTGTGTGTCAGGCCGACTTCAACTGACTGTAGTGTGCCCACTGCCAGTGCCCACCCCTGTCATACCGAGTGGCACAGGACTTTGCTTAAAAAATAGGCACTTAATTTTTACACTTTAATCTAAGGTTAGTTGCCTGCCAGTGTGTGTCAGGCTGACTTCCACTGACTGTAGTGTGCCCACTGCCAGTGCCCACCACTCATACCGGCTGGCACAGGACTTTGCTTAAAAAAGGCATTTAATTTTTACACTTTAATGTAATTTCAGCTGCTTGCCTGCTGCTAGTGTGTGTCAGGCCGACTTCAACTGACTGTAGTGTGCCCACTGCCAGTGCCCACCCCTGTCATACCGAGTGGCACAGGACTTTGCTTAAAAAATAGGCACTTAATTTTTACACTTTAATCTAAGGTTAGTTGCCTGCCAGTGTGTGTCAGGCTGACTTCCACTGACTGTAGTGTGCCCACTGCCAGTGCCCACCACTCATACCGGCTGGCACAGGACTTTGCATAAAAAAGGCATTTAATTTTTACACTTTAGTGTAATTTCAGCTGCTTGCCTGCTGCTAGTGTGTGTCAGGCCGACTTCAACTGACTGTAGTGTGCCCACTGCCAGTGCCCACCCCTGTCATCCCGTGTGGCACAGGACTTTGCTTAAAAAATAGGCACTTAATTTTTACACTTTAATCTAAGGTTAGTTGCCTGCCAGTGTGTGTCAGGCTGACTTCCACTGACTGTAGTGTGCCCACTGCCAGTGCCCACCACTCATACCGGCTGGCACAGGACTTTGCTTAAAAAAGGCATTTAATTTTTACACTTTAATGTAATTTCAGCTGCTTGCCTGCTGCTAGTGTGTGTCAGGCCGACTTCAACTGACTGTAGTGTGCCCACTGCCAGTGCCCACCCCTGTCATACCGAGTGGCACAGGACTTTGCTTAAAAAATAGGCACTTAATTTTTACACTTTAATCTAAGGTTAGTTGCCTGCCAGTGTGTGTCAGGCTGACTTCCACTGACTGTAGTGTGCCCACTGCCAGTGCCCACCACTCATACCGGCTGGCACAGGACTTTGCATAAAAAAGGCATTTAATTTTTACACTTTAGTGTAATTTCAGCTGCTTGCCTGCTGCTAGTGTGTGTCAGGCCGACTTCAACTGACTGTAGTGTGCCCACTGCCAGTGCCCACCCCTGTCATCCCGTGTGGCACAGGACTTTGCTTAAAAAAAAGGCACTTCATTTTTACACTTTAATCTAAGGTTAGTTGCCTGCCAGTGTGTGTCAGGCTGACTTCCACTGACTGTAGTGTGCCCACTGCCAGTGCCCACCACTCATACCGGCTGGCACAGGACTTTGCATAAAAAAGGCATTTAATTTTTACACTTTAGTGTAATTTCAGCTGCTTGCCTGCTGCTAGTGTGTGTCAGGCCGACTTCAACTGACTGTAGTGTGCCCACTGCCAGTGCCCACCCCTGTCATACCGAGTGGCACAGGACTTTGCTTAAAAAATAGGCACTTAATTTTTACACTTTAATCTAAGGTTAGTTGCCTGCCAGTGTGTGTCAGGCTGACTTCCACTGACTGTAGTGTGCCCACTGCCAGTGCCCACCACTCATACCGGCTGGCACAGGACTTTGCATAAAAAAGGCATTTAATTTTTACACTTTAGTGTAATTTCAGCTGCTTGCCTGCTGCTAGTGTGTGTCAGGCCGACTACAACTGACTGTAGTGTGCCCACTGCCAGTGCCAACCACTGATACCGGGTGGCACAGTAGCTTGCCGATAAATAAGGCATTTAATTTTTAGACAGTAGTCTAAATTCAGTTGCTTGCCTGCTGCCAGTGTGTGTCAGGCCCGCTTCCACTGACTGTAGTGTGCCCACTGCCAGTGCCAACCACTGATACCGGGTGGCACAGTAGCTTGCCGATAAATAAGGCATTTAATTTTTAGACAGTAGTCTAAATTCAGTTGCTTGCCTGCTGCCAGTGTGTGTCAGGCCCTCTTCCACTGACTGTAGTGTGCCCACTGCCAGTGCCAACCACTCATACCGGGTGGCACAGTAGCTTGCCGATAAATAAGGCATTTAATTTTTACACTTTAGTGTAATTTCAGTTGCTTGCCTGCTGCCAGTGTGTGTCAGGCCCGCTTCTACTGACTGTAGTGTGCCCACTGCCAGTGCCAACCACTGATACCATCTCCCCGTTCGAAAAATCTATTCAATAAATGGCACCCAGATTGGGGACGTTAGAGGGATTAAACTGATGAGAATAGTACTACAGAAAATACCACTCATATCGGGTGTGACAGTAAATTGCACGGCGCAGACGCAGTCACCGTGGATAAAAACAAAGGGGAGGGAGCCAGCGTTTTTTTAACCATCTCCCCGTTCGAAAAATCAATTCAATTGACCTTTCGGGGACCCTTGGTGTTGTACGTGGCTGGGTGGAGGAAGAAACCTTCAATGACATCACCGGGACGTGGCTAGCTTGGTATCCAACCTTGTGCAAATGGGGAGTTTGCGGTTGTGCAAATGAACTGTTTGCGGTGCATTAAAAGGGGAGTTTGGTCTGTCAATGTCTGTGATGCGGGCGTAACCCTTACACTACCTGATCGATACAACATCATACCTGATCGTATACACACACTGGATGTTTTAAAGCACGTTATTCCAAACAATTTAGGAATGTTAGTTGATTTATGCCCTTTATGGATTAAAACCCGACTCTGCGTCCACTACGTAATTTTCCATGGGAGTTTTGCCATAGATCCCCCTCCGGCATGCCACAGTCCAGGTGTTAGACCCCTTGAAACAACTTTCTCATCACTATTGTGGCCAGAAAGAGTCCCTGTGGGTTTTAAAATTCGCCTGTCTATTGAAGTCTATGGCGGTTCGCCCGGTTCGCCAGTTCGCGAACATTTGCGGAAGTTCGCGTTCGCTGTTCGCGAACTGAAAATTTTATGTTCGCGACATCACTAGTGGTGGCAGCTTTGAGACTTCAAGGACTGACTATTATTCCTTATCTGGACGATTGGCTTTTCATAGCCTCTTCAGTTCCGATCCTTACCCACCATCTTCAGATCGCAATTTCCTTTCTCCTCCGCTTGGGCTGGATTATCAACTGGCAGAAGTCGAATGTGAGCCCATCGACTTCAATCCATTATTTAGGATTCGTGGTCGACTCTGTGGAGATGTCCCTCCGGTTGACTCTAGAAAGGAAAGCGCGGATTCAGGACCTGGCAAGGGTCCTTTATGTCCCTCGTCGAGTCTCTATCCGGACTCTCATGAAGATGCTGGGGCTCATGTCAGCGGCTGCGGACGCAGTCCCTTGGGCACTATGGCACCTCTGTCCTCTTCAGTCGGAGGTCTTACACTTATGGAACGGCAGCCCTGCGGGGCTAGATTCCCTATGCTCCCTGTCCGGTCAAACCCGGAATTCCCTCAGATGGTGGTTTCAGCTACAGTGGGATGCGAAAGTTTGGGCAACCTTGTTAATCGTCATGATTTTCCTGTATAAATCGTTGGTTGTTACGCTAAAAAATGTCAGTTAAATATATCTTATAGGAGACACACACAGTGATATTTGTGAAGTGAAATTACGTTTATTGGATTTACAGAAAGTGTGCTATAATTGTTTAAGCAAAATTAGGCAGGTGCATAAATTTGGGCGCCACAAAAAAGAAATGAAATCAATATTTAGGAGATCCTCCTTTTGCAGAAATTACAGCCTCTAAACGCTTCCTGTAGGTTCCAATGAGAGTCTGGATTCTGGTTGAAGGTATTTTGGACCATTCCTCTTTACAAAACATCTTTAGTTCATTCAGGTTTGATGGCTTCCGAGCATGGACAACTCTCTTTAAGTCACGCCACAGATTTTCAATTATATTCAGGTCTGGGAACTGAGATTGCCATTCCAGAACGTTGTACTTGTTCCTCTGCATAAATGCCTTAGTGGATTTTGAGCAGTGTTTACGGTCGTTTTCTTGTTGAAAGATCCAGCCCAGGCGCAGCTTCAGCTTTGTCACTGATTCCTGGACATTGGTCTCCTGAATCTGCTGATACTGAGTGGAATCCATGCGTCCCTCAACTTTGACAAGGTTCCCAGTCCTTGCACTGGCCACACATCCCCACAGCATGATGGAACCACCACCATATTTTACTGTAGGTAGCAGATGTTTTTCTTGGAATGCTGTGTTCTTTTTCCTCCATGCATAACGCCCCTTGTTATGGCCAAATAACTCAATTTTAGTTTCATCAGTCCACAGCACCTTATTCCAAAATGAAGCTGGCTTGTCCAAATGTGCTTTAGCCCACCTCAAGCGGCACTTTTTGTGCTGTGGGCGGAGAAAAGGCTTCCTCTGCATCACTCTCGCATACAGCATCTCCTTGTGTAAAGTGCGCCAAATGGTTGAACGATGCACAGTGACTTCATCTGCAGCAAGATGATGTTGTAGGTCTTTGGTGCTGGTCTGTGGGTTGACTCTGACTGTTCTCACCATTCGTCGCTTCTGTCTGTCCGAGATTTTTCTTGGTCTGCCACTTCGAGCCTTAACTTGAACTGAGCCTGTGGTCTTCCATTTCCTCAATATGTTCCTAACTGTGGAAACAGACAGCTGAAATATCTGAGACAGCTTTCTGTATCCTTCCCCTAAACCTTGATGGTGAACAATCTTTGTCTTCAGGTCATTTGAAAGTTGTTTTGAGACTCCCATGTTGCTACTCTTCAGAGAAAATTAAAAGAGGAGGGGAACTTACAATTTACCCCCTTAAATATTCCTTCTCATAATTGCATTCACCTGTGTATGTAGGTCAGGGGTCACTGAGGTTACCAAGCCAATTTGAGTTCGAATAATTAGTTCTAAAGGTTTTGAAATCAATAAAATGACAACAGTGCCCAAATTTATGCACCTGCCTAATTTTGTTTAAACAATTATAGCACACTTTCTGTAAATCCAATAAACGTCATTTCACTTCTCAAATATCACTGTGTGTGTCTCCTATATGATATATTTAACTGACATTTTTTATTGTAACAACCAACGATTTATACAGGAAAATCATGACGATTAACAAGGTTTCCCAAACTTTCGCATCCCACTGTACCAGCAGGGAAGTCTATGACCCAACCAACTTGGGTCATATTGACTACAGACGCGTCCCTTGTAGGCTGGGGCGCTCACCTGGACGGATCCCCAGTACAGGGATCTTGGTCCCCTCTGGAGCGGCGTCTTTATTCCAATCTTCGCGAGATGCGAGCTATCCGGCTAGCCCTCCTTCACTTCGCCCCTCAGATTCGGGGCAAAGCTGTGAAAGTCCAGTCAGACAATATGACTGCGGTTCTCTATATAAACAAGCAGGGAGGCACAAGATCATTGCCCCTTCTGTCAGAGATCGGGGTGATTCTTCGGTGGGCAGAGACGAACCTTTCCCATCTATCTGCCGTTCATATTCGAGGCTCCCTCAATATGATAGCGGACCGCTTAAGTCGAGGATTACCGACCATGGAGTGGTCTCTGCATCCGGAGATCTTCAGGCAGCTAGTTCACAGATGGGGTATGCCAGAGGTGGATCTCATGGCGACCAGGTTCAACGCCAAGGTGCTGAGGTTCTGTTCCCTGTACAGGGAAGACAACCCCCTGGCGATAGATGCTCTGTCGATACCGTGGAGGTTCAGGCTGGCTTACATCTTCCCTCCGTTTTCCATGATACCGAGGGTATTGATGAAAATTCGTCAGGATCAGGCCTCGGTAATAGCCATCATACCGTTTTGGCCCAGAAGATCCTGGTTTACCCAGCTCATTCAGATGAGTCGGGGACAATACTGGAGACTCCCCCCGGAGCAGACCCTGGTGTCGTGGGACACTCACCTCTGCCCAGATCTGCACAGGTTCAACCTGACAGCCTGGAGGTTGATCAGTCCCTTCCCAACATAGAGGGGCTTTCCGAGTCGGTCCTGAGAACTTTGTCGCATTCCCGAGCAGAGTCTACAAAGAAGGCCTACTCTAGGATCATGAGAATCTTCGTGGCATGGTGTGATTCCAGACAGGTGGCGTCCGCAGATCCGCCCCTTCCTGCGATACTTCAATTTCTTCAAGATGGATTAGATAGAGGCCTATCTCCAGCTACCTTGAAGGTACAGGTTTGTGCCATCTCGGCCTGTCTCAACAGACCACATTCTCGGGACCCACTCATTAAACGCTTCCTGAAGGGAGCTGAAAGACTAAAGCCTACTATACTGAAACCTATCCCCCAGTGGGGTCTTTCAGTAGTGCTCAGGGGGCTAGCATCTCCCCCCTTCGAGCCCTTGGAGGAGGAAAATTTCCAATTTTTGACTTTTAAGATGGTCTTTCTTCTGGCTATAGCTTCAGCCAAAAGTATTTCTGAACTGCAGGCTTTCTCTGCAGTTCACCCGTACATTATTTTGGATAGAGTACTCCTGAAGTTTTTACCATACTTCAGGCCTAAGGTGCCTACTTTCCAGAATATCAATCAGGTAATCTCTTTACCAGTTTTGTTTACAGCCTCCTCCTCTGATACTCCAGCTAGAGACCCGCTGGATATTTCAAGATGCCTCCAGATCTATGTGGATAGATCTAGAGAGTTCAGGATAGATGAGAATCTCCTTATCCTGTTTGCCGGTAAGTCTAAAGGCCATAAAGCGTCTAAAGCTACTATTAGTCGCTGGATCAAGGAGGCCATTAAGGAAGCTTTCGTCTCCCAATCCTTAGATCCTCCTGAGTTTGTGAGAGCCCATCCTACTAGGGCGGTCTCCACCTCGGTTGCGGAGAGAAGTCTTCTCCCCTTAGAGTTGATCTGTAAGGCGGCCTCCTGGAGCTCTGAGTCAACCTTCATCTCCCATTATAGGATAGATGCTAGGATCGCAGAGTTTTCGGCTTTTGGGCAGACTGTTCTTAGTTCTGCCAGGCATGAGGACCCTCCCTAGGGGATTCTTCTTGCTCTCTCCCCATCTGTGCTGCTGGTAGGATGTAAGGGAATCGTTAATTTCTAATGATAATTTGTTTTCCCTTAGTCCTAACAGCAGCACACAAATATCCCACCCTAGATACATTATGCTTGTTAAAAACACAGTGGGCTGGGGGGTGATCTCCTCACTTTCAGGGAGCTGAAGATCGTTTATTGGTTCTTGGGCTCATTAAAATTCTGCCGGTCCTACCAGTCCACAGGGGCAGTTAACCCCCCCATCTGTGCTGCTGTTAGGACTAAGGGAAAACAAATTATCGTTAGAAATTAACGATTTCTACCTCCTACATAAGGGACTGAAAAAAGGAAACATATCATGGATGTCCATTACTCGTTTGCCCCTCCCCTCAACTAACCCTCCCATTTCTCTATAGTACGAGAATGAATTTCTGGGGGGAAATGTTTTACTTTTGTTCCATGTATTTTATGCCATTATTATTAATTTTCTTAATATTAAACTAAAGCCGGTTCAATTCAACCTATATTGCAAAGGTAAAACCTTTGCAATATAGCAAAGGTAAAACCTTCATTAAGCCCATTTGGGGCAAGAGAATGGAGACAATAGATCAATTTTGTCTCCTCTTGTTGTAATTTCCGGTCCATGCTGCCCTGTCTAGGAGATCCCCGCATCCTCTGTATCCCCCAGATCTTTAAACCACTGGTTTTTCCATCATGACATCTCTGTAGATGTGTAGACAGTGGTGTCTCATCATTTGTATTTAAAATACTGAGGTGTTTGGAAATACTCCTCCTTAGTTCTAGGGGGATACAGAGGATGCGGGGATCTCCTAGACAGGGCAGCATGGACCGGAAATTACAACAAGAGGAGACGAAATGGATCTATTGTCTCCATTCTCTTGCCCCAAATGGGCTCAATGAAGGTTTTACCTTCGCTTCATTCTTATAGGTTGAATTGAACCGGCTTTAGTTTAATATTAAGAAAATTAATAATAATGGCAAAAAATACATGGAACAAAAGTAAAACATTTCCCCCCAGAAATTCATTCTCATACTATAGAGAAATGGGAGGGTTAGTTGAGGGGAGGGGCAAACGAGTAATGGGCATCCATGATATGTTTCCTTTTTTCAGTCCCTTATGTAGGAGGTAGAAATCTTCCTTGTGTGTAATACTTACCTTGGGTGCTGAACTTGCCTCTGCGTGTATCCGGCGTGCGGGATTGGAGTATTGATAAGATGGGCCTAGGGATAGAAACACAAACCGTTAAGGGGGTTGCCTATGCCAAGGGCAAGTACCGCAAGCATGTAGATACAAGACAACAGGATGGAAGGAAATAAAAATTGGAAAATAGAAGATTTCACCATCTAAACCAATTTCTCCCTGGTGTGCAACCAATGAGATTCTAGATCACGTAATATTTGTGAAATGAAATAAAACATAAAAAAATAAAAATATCCAAGCCCTTATTGACAGATAAGGTGCAGTAGCTATGATGCAAAAGTAATAGATATTGATAACATCAAACAAAATGAGGATCTCTACCTGGTTTGTTAAGTCTGACATTAGTAATGACTAGATGCACAAGTCTATATATATATATATAATGCAATAAGGGTAAAGAATAACAATATCACCGCACAACAATTGGCGCCGAGTCAGATACAGACTATGATCCATAAGCTGCATAGTACCTATATCTATCTCTTATTCTGTTACTGCTATTGGATACAGTAGGATCGTCGCAGAGACTCTTCTAAGTCTGGACGCATGCGCAGTACTGGAAGATGGTCAAAGAAGCACTAAGTGTGGAAGCATGTGCAGAAGAGAGATCAGCGCAGTGTACAGCTACAGAGCGCAGGCGCAGAACGGAGTAGGCGATGACCGATCTATGCGCCGACACGGACGCAAGAGCGGCGCATCATGAATGACATCATGGGCGAAGGCAGATACGGTGAGTGACCAGTGGCGCAGTGTGTTGACGTCAGGGCGCATGTCGATGTGATGTATGGCCGGAGTTCCTGGCCATTGGTGGCTGTGAGCGTCAGTCTACCGGAACGGCCGTCTTACTGGTCAGACTATATTACCCAGAAAAACCAAGGATACAAAAGGCCAGACCCCGCCCCCCCAACCAGTATCTGTATAGTTTCCCCTGAAGACGCGAGAGGCTCGGCGAAACATGTAGGGACACAGGACTTAAGTTTTAGGCAGGAATTGAGGCAGGGAGTTCACTGTTAAAGTTGGATATTTAGAGGGTGGATAATCCCTCAAGGCAGAAGAAACACGGTGTATGAATATATGCACATACATATATCAACACAAATGGTATATGTCCCTGGTCCACCCAATTCCTGAGATTTTTAACAAATGTTCCCAAGAAGTTTATTGGTATTTTTAACATAGTGAAATAAAAGATTCTGTTTTAACATTAGTCAGAGAGGCTGCAAATTTACGCTCAGGTCCTAGCGACCATCTAACCCCAATTTGTTGCATCATAATAGCGTAGCAACCTCCTGAGGGATCCTTTCGTTTGTTATTTTCAGGTGTTTAGAGGGGCTCATCCGCCCAACCCTACGTGGGACCCATATTACTAGCCGGCTAATAGATCCATGCTGCTTTGTACAGGGATTCCGGACCAACATCTGGTACCCTATTCAGTGACCAATGTATAACTGAGGGATAGCCGATCAGACATGGCGGGATTCCTCTCAAGCCAATTAAATAGCCAAACCTTTATCTCTGAGGCGAATATAGTTTTTTCAAGTGACAACCTCCCACTTAAATTTTTTTACCAGATATGAGTGGTGGCACTGTGCACTGGCAGTAGTTGGCACAGTACACACTGTAGGCCTGACACACACGCTTGCAGGCAACTAACTGCAATTATATTACAGTCAAAAAAGTGTTGTTTTTAAAAAAAAATGTAATCTACTGTGACACCAGATATGAGTGGCACTGGTGGCACTGTGCACTGGCAGTAGTTGGCACAGTCCTGACACACACGCTTGCAGACAACTAACTGCAATTATATTACAGTCAAAAAATATATTTTTTATTTTTTAAATGCAAGCTACTGTGACACCAGATATGAGTGGCACTGGCAAGTGGGCACAGTATACGCTCTGTGCCTGACACACACGCTGGCAGGCAACCCCAATTAGATTACAGAGAGAAAAAAAAAGACTGATGTACTAGCCCTAAAAAGGGCTTTTTGGGGTGCTGTCCTTACAGCAGAGATCAGATGAGTCTTTCAGAACTGTAGTGGACACTGAATACACTGGCCTAGCTATCGATTTCCCTATTAAATCAGCAGCAGTTACACTGTCCCTCCTCTCACTAAGACTGCAGCTCATGAATGATCAGGGCTATAAACAGAGAAGATTTTTTTACAAGAGACCCAAAAATAAAAGAGACCCAACCCCAGAAAGACACCAGTCGTGTCATCCTACCATTCAATGCCCACTATAAATCAGTAGATAAAATTATTAGGACCCATTGGCACCATCTTTTAGGTGACAAAATTATTGGTAGCATACTAACTGATCCACAAATTGTTTACACCAGAGCACCAAACTTGGGCTTACAGGTGGCGCCTACAGTTAAAAATAGGATAACACATAATGATTCCAATTGGCTCAGTTTTAAGGGATTTTTTAGGTGCGGAAGATGTAGCAATTGTCGCATCACAACTTTCCCAAAGATAACCACATGTATCCAGTCCACTCAAAACTCTTTTAAATTTACGATAAAAGACGGCCTGACATGCGATTCAACGGATGTTATCTACCTCCTCGAATGCCCCTGTCGGAGGCAGTATATAGGCAGGACAAAGAGATCCCTAAAAACTAGAGTGTCTGAGCACATAGCTAATATTAAAAAAGGCCTTGTAACCCATACAGTATCACTACATTTCAAAGATTTTCATAACAGCGATCCATCCTTGTTAAAGTTCGTGGCCTTTGAGAGGGTCAAGAAACCATGGAGAGGTGGCCATCATATCGCCAAAATGTCACGAACTGAATCAAGGAGGATCTTTGAATTCAACACCATTAACCCATTCGGTCTTAACGCCGAATTTGAATTATTCGACTTTCTTTGATTGTTTGGAGGTGTATGTCGGGCGGCAATGGGACATTGAGTGTCAGGCTGTGTACCAGCACCTCGACCTCCCCTTTCCGCCCGATAGCAACTTACTATCCCCTTCACAGTTTATGTGCACACATGTATCGATATGCGGTGTATGCTATTTATAGTCATCTTTTTATCTCACATGGTTTTTTATAGGGACCCATCCATTCCCCCTACTTCACTTAGGAGCATTAATATCACCATTCATTTACACATGCTATTTGTAGTCACCTTTTACACTCACCTAAAGAAATATTAGGAACACCTGTTCTATTTCTCATTAATGCATTTATCTAGTCAACCAATCACATGGCAGTTGCTTCAATGCATTTAGGGGGGTGCCCCTGGTCAAGACAATCTCCTGAACTCCAAATTGAATGTCAGAATGGGAAAGAAAGGTGATTTAAGCAATTTTGAGCGTGGCATGGTTGTTGGTGCCAGACGGGCCGGTCTGAGTATTTCACAATCTGCTCAGTTACTGGGATTTTCACTCACAACCATTTCTAGGGTTTACAAAGAATGGTGTGAAAAGGAAAAAACATCCAGTATGCGGCAGTCCTGTGGGCAAAAATGCCTTGTGGATGCTAGAGGTCAGAGGAGAATGGGCCGACTGATTCAAGCTGATAGAAGAGCAATGTTGACTGAAATAACCACTCGTTACAACCGAGGTATGCAGCAAAGCATTTGTGAAGCCACAACACGCACAACCTTGAGGCGGATGGGCTACAACAGCAGAAGACCCCACCGGGTACCACTCATCTCCACTACAAATAGGAAAAAGAGGCTACAATTTGCATGAGCTCACCAAAATTGGACTGTTGAAGACTGGAAAAATGTTGCCTGGTCTGATGAGTCTCGATTTCAGTTGAGACATTCAAATGGTAGAGTCCGAATTTAGCGTAAACAGAATGAGAACATGTATCCATCCTCTGATGGCTACTTCCAGCAGGATAATGCACCATGTCACAAAGCTCGAATCATTTCAAATTGGTTTCTTGAACATGACAATGAGTTCACTGTACTAAAATGGCCCCCAAAGTCACCAGATCTCAACCCAATAGAGCATCTTTGGGATGTGGTGGAACGGGAGCTTCGTGCCCTGGATGTGCATCCCTCAAATCTCCATCAACTGCAAAATGCTATCCTATCAATATGGGCCAACATTTCTAAAGAATGCTATCAGCACTTTGTTGAATCAATGCCACGTAGAATTAAGGCAGTTCTGAAGGCAAAAGGGGGTCCAACACCGTATTAGTATGGAGTTCCTAATAATTCTTTAGGTGAGTGTATATCTCACATATATTTTCATAGGGACCCATCTATTCCCCCTACTAGCATATAATACCAATATACAGTTAACAAATGGGTTATATCCGTGAGGAATTATTTTCATTTCATTTATTTAATCACTACTAGGGATGTCCTTACATTCACTTATAAATACGCTCAAAATCCTAGATAAATATAGAATACATTCGAATCACATGAATGAGACATCAATGTTCTTTGTAAAGAATGGGACTAATTGTGGATCAGACGAGCAATACAGCTATTTGATCTTTGAGGTTCGAACAATCAAAGGTTTAAACACGTAATATCTTATATGTGATAGATTGTCCATGAGGCTTTGGGTTATCCTGCCTTTTTGAAAAATCGCAGCTATGTTTTTTGAAAAATCGTAGCAGTATAATCTCTATGAATCGCAGTAAGCGATATTTCTAACTTCAGCATTCAGGAAGGTTCGACATTTGTCATTTTCATATCCCAAGTAACACTGCATGATCCACTCCCCTAATGTTGTGTTTTTAGCGATATAGACTGTATACATCACACTCTTATATGCGAGATTTTAAGACCATTATTGATTGTTTGAGAAAAAAGTAGTAGGAATAGCTCACTCTTATGTGACAGGGAACAGGTGCTCTAGTCCAAATGGCTGTATCACCCGTACAGAGAAAAATATTGGAATTACTTGTAAATTGTGGACTGGCACTCTGTATGTGTGGCTTCAAATGAATACACAATAATTATGGTGATCACACTCAAATTTAGGCCTCATGCACACGACCGTATTTTTTCACGGTCCGCAAAATGGGGTTCTGTTGGTCCGTGATCCGTGACCGTTTTTTCATCCGTGGGTCTTCTTTGATTTTTGGAGGATCCACGGACATGAAAAAAAAGTCGTTTTGGTGTCCGCCTGGCCGTGCGGAGCCAAACGGATCCATCCTGAATTACAATGCAAGTCAATGGGGACGGATCCGTTTGACGTTGACACAATATGGTGCAATTTCAAACGGATTCGTCCCCCATTGACTTTCAATGTAAAGTAAGGAGTTAATATACCATAGGATCAGAGTTTTTTCCAATCCGATGGTATATTTTAACTTGAAGCGTCCCCATCACCATGGGAACGCCTCTATGTTAGAATATACCATCGGATTTGAGTTACATCGTGAAACTCAGATCCAACAGTATATTCTAACACAGAGGTGGCTGCCACTGACGAAGGGGTGAAAGGTCCCCGAAACGAGTCTGGCGTAACCAGCTGAGAACTCCCACTGGACTAAAAAAAAGGCCTTTATACGGATGATCTATTAAAATCAATCTTACTAAAAATTGGAGCGCTCCAAATAAGAAAAAAAAATTTGGATCCCATTTTCAACACCAAGTTCCTGCGATTACCTTGCTGCGAGATACAAACCTGTTTCCTGATACAGACCACGTGACATGCCGGCGTCTGCCTGAATAGCGTGGAGAAACAAACACAGCAGCAATTCTTAGGTCTGGTATGTAATGCCATATCTTGGAACACGAATATTCTTATCCACCTAGAAGCAGGTAAGACCTGTATAGGCGGTGATTATAGTACAGTCGTGGCCAAAAGTTTTGAGAATGACACAAATATTAGTTTTCACAAAGTTTGCTGCTAAACTGCTTTTAGATCTTTGTTTCAGTTGTTTCTGTGATGTAGTGAAATATAATTACACGCACTTCATACGTTTCAAAGGCTTTTATCGACAATTACATGACATTTATGCAAAGAGTCAGTATTTGCAGTGTTGGCCCTTCTTTTTCGGGACCTCTGCAATTCGACTGGGCATGCTCTCAATCAACTTCTGGGCCAATTCCTGACTGATAGCAACCTATTCTTTCATAATCACTTCTTGGAGTTTGTCAGAATTAGTGGGTTTTTGTTTGTCCACCCGCCTCTTGAGGATTGACCACAAGTTCTCAATGGGATTAAGATCTGGGGAGTTTCCAGGCCATGGACCCAAAATGTCAACGTTTTGGTCCCCGAGCCACTTAGTTATCACTTTTGCCTTATGGCACGGTGCTCCATCGTGCTGGAAAATGCATTGTTCTTCACCAAACTGTTGTTGGATTGTTGGAAGAAGTTGCTGTTGGAGGGTGTTTTGGTACCATTCTTTATTCATGGCTGTGTTTTTGGGCAAAATTGTGAGTGAGCCCACTCCCTTGGATGAGAAGCAACCCCACACATGAATGGTCTCAGGATGCTTTACTGTTGGCATGACACAGGACTGATGGTAGCGCTCACCTTTTCTTCTCCGGACAAGCCTTTTTCCAGATGCCCCAAACAATCGGAAAGAGGCTTCATCGGAGAATATGACTTTGCCCCAGTCCTCAGCAGTCCATTCACCATACTTTCTGCAGAAGATCAATCTGTCCCTGATGCTTTTTTTTTGAGAGAAGTGGCTTCTTTGCTGCCCTTCTTGACACCAGGCCATCTTCCAAAAGTCTTCGCCTCACTGTGCGTGCAGATGCGCTCACACCTGCCTGCTGCCATTCCTGAGCAAGCTCTGCACTGGTGGCACTCCGATCCCGCAGCTGAATCCTCTTTAGGAGACGATCCTGGCGCTTGCAGGACTTTCTTGGATGCCCTGAAGCCTTCTTAACAAGAATTGAACCTCTTTCCTTGAAGTTCTTGATGATCCTATAAATTGTTGATTGAGGTGCAATCTTAATAGCCACAATATCCTTGCCTGTGAAGCCATTTTTATGCAACGCAATGATGGCTGCACACGTTTCTTTGCAGGTCACCATGGTTAACAATGGAAGAACAATGATTTCAAGCATCACCCTCCTTTTAACATGTCAAGTCTGCCATTTTAACCCAATCAGCCTGACATAATGATCTCCAGCCTTGTGCTCATCAACATTCTCACCTGAGTTAACAAGACGATTACTGAAATGCTCTCAGCAGGTCCTTTAATGACAGCAATGAAATGCAGTGGAAAGGTTTTTTTGGGATTAAGTTAATTTTCATGGCAAAGAAGGACTATGCAATTCATCTGATCACTCTTCATAACATTCTGGAGTATATGCAAATTGCTATTATAAAAACTTAAGCAGCAACTTTTCCAATTTCCAATATTTATCTAATTCTCAAAACTTTTGGCCACGACTGTACATACCAGTACTTGTTTTTCCATCATAGACATAAACTAAAGTCTGGACATTTAAACCGCAAACAAACTATAATCAAGCAGTAACTGGTGAACAGTATTCAGGATTGCTTTTCATCCCTTTTAGGCCTCATGCACACGACCGTTGTGTGCACCCGTGGCCGTTGTGCCGTTCTCCGTTTTTTTTCGCGGACCCATTGACTTTCAATGGGTCCGTGGAAAAATCGGAAAATGCACCGTTTTGCAGCCGCATCCGTGATCCGTGTTTCCTGGCCGTGAAAAAAATATGACCTGTACTATTTTTTTCACGGCCAATGGTTCACGGACCCATTCAAGTCAATGGGTCCGTGAAAGAACACGGATGCACACAAGATTGGCATCCGTGTCCGTGATCCGTGGCCGTAGGTTAGTTTTTATACAGACGGATCCGAAGATCCGTCTGCATAAAAGCTTTTTCAAAGCTGAGTTTTCACTTCGTGAAAACTCAGAACCGACAGTATATTCTAACACAGAAGCGTTCCCATGGTGATGGGGACGCTTCTAGTTAGAATACACTACAAACTGTGTACAAGACTGCCCCCTGCTGCCTGGCAGCACCCGATCTCTTACAGGGGGCCGTGATCAGCACAATTAACCCCTTCAGGTGCGGCACCTGAAGGGGTTAATTGTGCTGATCACGGCCCCCTGTAAGAGATCAGGGCTGCCAGGCAGCAGGGGGCAGACCCCCCCCCCTCCCCAGTTTGAATATCATTGGTGGCCAGTGCGGCCCCCCCCCCTCTACTACAGTCCTGGTTGCCATGGTTTCTTAGCATCCCATCCCCCCCCCTTCCCATCATTGGTGGCAGCGGGTTACTAGCAATAGTACAATAGTAGAAGATTCATACTTACCGGCTGCTGCGATGTTCGTGTCCGGCCGGGAGCTCCACCTACTGGTAAGTGACAGGGTCTGTGCGGCGCATTGCTAAATTAACTGTCACTTAGCAGTAGGAGGAGCTCCCGGCCGGACACGAACATCGCAGCTCCCAGGTAAGTATGAATCTTTTACTATTGTACTATTGCTAGTAACCCGCTGCCACCAATGAGGGGGGGGGGGGGGGATGGGAGGCCGCACACTGGCCACCAATGTTGTTAATGCTATAGAGGGAGGGGGGGCCGATGGGGGGCGCACACTGTGCCACCAACGATTTATTACAATAGAGGGAGGAAGGGGGGGGGGCGCACACTGTGCCATCAACGATTTATTACAATAGAGGGAGGAAGGGGGGGGGGGCCGCACTGGCCACCAATGATATTCAAACTGGGGAGGGGGGGGGGGTCTGCCCCCTGCTGGCTGACAGCCCTGATCTCTTACAGGGGGATATGATAGTACAATTAACCCCTTCAGGTGCAGCACCTGAGGGGTTAATTGTACTGATCACGGCCCCCTGTAAAAGATCGGGTGCTGCCAGGCAGCAGGGGGCAGTCATGTACACAGTTTGTAG